>NC_138552.1:251248856-252508430 GCF_964273705.1 Natrix helvetica
ATCTCCAAATTGGACAATTATTTAGACATAATTAAAAGAAGGCAATTTGTTACAAATTAAACCATACAAAACCATACAAAACCATACAAACTATACTTCGACCAATCTATATTTTAAGAAACTACATGAAACCTTATTCAGACATCATATTATACCATGTATTTTCTTTGTGTGTTGTGTAGTACAGTAGAGCTTGTGTGAACTCAACCAAATTGTGGATTACTTAATAATAATCAAGGATACAGATGAGTCCTACATTGCTGTTACTTTCTCTTTTATCTTCTCCTTGTTATTGTAAGTGCATTCTTTTCTCTATAATGTATCAAGTTTCTCAGGTAGGACCTTAGCTACAGGTGGTCCTCGGTTTACAACAGTTCATTTAGTGACTTCAAAGTTACAATGGCACTGAAACAAGGGACTTATAACATTTTTTATATTTATGACCATTGCAGTATCCCCATACTAACTTAACAAGTGCAGTGATTCACTTCACAACTGTGGCAAGCAAGGTCATAAATGGGGCAAAATTCACTTAACAATTATCTCACTTAGCAACAGAAATTTTGGGCTTAATTGTGGTCATAAGCCAAGGTCTACCTGAAGTTGGATCCAAACCAGATGACCAATTACATCAATTTCAAGATTGCTGCTTGAAAACCAACTTTAAAACTATAGTTTCAGTCTCTGAAATGTGAACCCCGATCTACAGAATTCATGGGTTTGTGTATATTTTGATACACAAGTGCCTCATCACTTTTTGTGAGGGTAGACATAAAAGACTACCCAGCTGAATATTTTTTTTAGATTTAACAACACTTCACCCATTTTAAATGTTCTAGAATGTTTAGTTTGGGCACTTGGAAGATTCAGCAAATACTTGTTACTAGGGTCAATAGGAAGTCTGAAGGCTATATTTTGAAGCAGCTTCTAAAAGTGTAATTTTGTGACCAGTTGAACAAGAAATGGATTGTATTTGATTTTGCCACTGATTATGTTAGCCATACATAATGACAACAACAAGCGGTATGCAATCATCATACTTTTAATTTTAGAATAACAAACTGGTTATTCTCATTTTTGTCTTTCCATGGAAAGTTACAGCCTGATGCTTGAAAAATCCCAGGTAACATCAATACATATTCTGGACGTTCACAATTAAGTTACCCTCCATATAAATAAACACCTGATGCCACTAATTAATTTTTGCAGCATTTTGAAGATATTGGGGATGGGTATACATTTTAAAAACCTATTACTTGTTTATACCCTCTTTAAAAATGGTAAAAAGCTCTTTTTAGTGACAAAAATCCCATATTTCTTTCTTTGCCACCATGAAAAATGTCAAAATATAGGTATTGTACATAAAGCCTGAATGGGAACAAAAAATAAGGGAGTTATCCTCTTATAGTATATACTTACAAAAAGGAGTGGAAAACTAAGGAATACATTTTGGAAATAGTAATCCATGCCATAAAAGTTAAGACTTATATTTGTACAATCTGATTGATCAATGATAAAATAATAGAAAACTCAAATAAAAACCTATTAAATCTATGTAACTAATTAAGTGATCAGACAGAGTAAGAAAAGCAGAGAAAAGTAGTGGGGAAGCTGTTTTGGAAGGATTTGGGAAACCATAAAGGAAAATGTGGGGATGGAACAATAATAGAGAAACAAGGGTGACTGTTGGGCACTTTTAGGTCTTCTTGGAATATGATTTTTATAATTGCATAATAGCTACTTGTAGATTAAATGCCATTGGGAGGATTTGACTCAAGGTGACTGGGCCTTCCAACCTTCTGAGGTGGTAAAACAAGGATCCAGATTGTTGGAGCCAATATGCTGACTTGGTCAACCAATTAGAGAGGGCTATAAAGCACTATGAAGCAGCATATAAGTCTAAGTGCTATTGCTATTTGGCTTGGTAAATAATGAATATGACCTTGGACAGGAAATATGTATTTTAGTGACTATAGATGTTTCTAGACTGATATGTTGAATGTATAAAATCTATAGACTATGATAATAATAATAATAATAATAATAATAATAATAATAATAATAATAATAATAATAATACAATTCATTATAATCTATAGATCATCCCACAACTTCTGAACGCAAGATGTTCCATTGGTTGATAGTAGTCACTGTCAGAACATTTCTCCTTATTTCTAGGTTGAATCTCTCCTTGATAAGTTTCCATCCATTATTCCTTGTCTGGCCTTCAGGTGCTTTGGAAAATAGCTTGACACCCCCTCCTTTCTGTGACAGCCCCTCAAATATTGGGACACTGCTATCATGTCTCCCCTGGTTCGTCTCTACCCTAGACTAGACATGGCCAGAGATGCACTCTGCTTAAGTGCAGCAGTTCTACAAAATTGTATATATTTATTTTTGTGCAATTTGCCTTCTTTGTGTTGATGAAATCACTTAACGAATGTTGTTTAGATAGATTTTGTTGAATCTTAGAGAGGACAAAGTACTTATTCCGTTTCTTGTTTTGAAAATGGAAAGAGTGAAAGCCAGTATCATAACAGTTGTTTGAACCTCAGGTACTAAATGCTGTTCTTTAAAGATCTTTAGGAAATTGGGGGGAAATATTGTCTCCTTTAATCAATCACGTTAAATGTTTTTATCAATTTATGTGCTTTCTTCAGTTTAAAGTAAAACATATGTTCTATGAAGTATGCTTGTTTTTATAAGTAGCACCTGGAAACCAGTTTATAATTTATGTGCAACCCACCAAATTCTTCTAGATTTTTCCTCCCTAGCAAACATTTTGTTCTCACTAGAATCCTATGTAGAATGTTTGGTCAAGATTTAGGTTGCATTCACATATGTATCATGTTAAGCCATATTTTGTTTTAACTATAGTTTGTTTAGAATAGAAACTTTACTATCTTGCTTCATTCTTCACACTATGCCAAAAAGAAACAGCCCACACAGCATCTTACAATGCAATGTACAGTATAATCCAGTTCTCACCTAATGCCAAACTGAAAATCTTTTTTTCTGTGCTTGTTTAAATAAGCTACAGGAGCCTGGATCATTACATAGTTTTGAAGTGTGATATATGGGCTTAAACGTGTAATAAATTAACATCTAGAAAATCATATTGTTGCCCAGATTCATGATTCTTCAGAATTTATTTTATTCTATATCTAATGTTTACATTAGTTTAATAAATGCCTATTAGCAATGCTTCTTGTCAGTAACGTGAGAATTGTACCCATGTTAAACATAATAAATACAGAACAGTGCATAATTTTATACATGCGTACTACTACAAGACCTGAAGGACCAGGATACACCATCCTGGAGAAAATCTCTCTGTTCAATCCACATGAAAATGCATAAACCATGGTGAAAACCAAATAATAATGTGAGAACCAAATCAAAGCAAATTTATTCACATTCTTAGAGGAATCTTGATTCTGAAAAGAGGATTCAGGTCCACACTGCAATTTCTCACTGTCACTTTTTAGGCATCAGAGGCATTGCTCTACTTTCCATAATCATCATAGTTCCTCTTATCTACTGCTTTAGTTGTCCCCCCCCCTCCCACAAGATGGGGTACCGTTAGGAAGCATAGATGGAGGTGCAATAAAAATGATCATAGATTCTTTATTCCACAAGCAATGATACTAAGAAATACAGACATTTGAAACTTGCAGGTACCAAAGCAGTTCTGTGATGTGTCTCCTATTAAGCTTGCATAGAATTGTAAACAGTATTCTCTTTTGCATGAATCCAGAACCAAAGCTTCTGTGTCAATGTTACATTGTTTTTTTTTCTCTTCTTCCTCTTAAAATATATTTGATATAGCATGTGTATCTTTACCTATCAATGAAAGAACCAATAGGACTCCATAAATGTTTTAAATATAAGTTTATATGAGAATTCTGCTCACATAATCAAGAACAGCAACTGAGTCCAATTACGGCTTCTTTTGAAGAGCAAATGCTAACTTTAGAGGCTGGTTCTCCTCATTTATAGAATCCAAAAATGTGTTTTTCTTTGGCTTTGGCTTCGCTTGATGGCTGACATTCAGCCATAGTGGGTTATAAACACTAATCGATAATGAAGTGTTGTATATAAATCCTGTAACTGTGACTTACTTAACTAGTCATGTTATTATAAACTATAGTGTAGCACAATGCTGTAAATCTAACTAATTACTAAAAAGGAGAGTGTGGCTTTGTGCAACTAGGTTTTGGCAGAAGTCTTCTCAGTGTGGTTCTCTAAAAGAAACCAGGTACTGACTTTTGGGTCTCTAGAGAACAATACATGTGTCCAAGCAATCCTGGTCTAGAAATATCCCAAATATTGCTGCAATTGCCAAGAAATAAAAAAGCAACATGTTTATAGAATGGGTTTGTTTTCACAGAGAATTTGATGGAACAGTGGAACAAAGGTTCATTGAAGGTAAGCATAAACTGCCAAAAATGTTTTATTTATTTTCTGTTTTGTAAAACTATTAATCACCATTAATGGGGGAAGTCTTAATTAGCAAATACATTATTAGTGCCACGAATTTGTAAAGACCCATGGCTCAGTCTTTACTCTCATAACTACATAGATACATCCCTGCAGGGGGGGGGGTGGCAACAAGAAGAAGTGCTTTGCTATTTCCTTTTCTAGCTTGTAGATCTGGGGTTTCCTGTTGGTCTCCCATCCAACCTCTAATGAGGCTAATGAATCTTAATTTGTTGAGATTGACCTAATCTAGCTAAGTGCTGCTACTTAGTGGGATGCTTAATGAATTTGTCCATTCTTATAAAAACTAAATGAATTACTTGCACTTTCTTCCTCTCCTTCCTTCCCAGTTGGGAGTGAGAGAGATTGAAAAGAGAGACCTGGGTATATCTGATTTTTGTCAGGTACACAGCGTTCTGGAGCACGGCCCACTGGCAAAAACATGTGGTGTTTTATCCACAGCAGCATTAGAAATGTTCTCCACTCAGTTTGGCGCCAATGATCGAAGTCTGTTGTTAGCTGGAGTTCACACAGACGTCTTGCCAGGTCTGCCCAGAATACTGTCTCCTGTGACTTCCTGTGGTCTTGCATAATATTTCCTTGCTGTTTGTTATAACTTTGTGCATTTGCCGGAGCTGCCTGTAATGCTAACAGGGCATATTAAGGGCTCAGGCTCTCAACCAGAAGGTCTGAACCCTTGCAGAGCTGCCGTGGGTCACTTCAGGTGACATAATTAAGTTGCACTGCTCATGTAGGTGACTTCTGTTTGGAGTTCTGAGGCTGATGAGGTCTTCCCCAAGCTTCCGAGTTATCTGACTTTGGTCCCATAAATAACAGTGAGCCTGTTACCTTTTGAATTGGTAGATGGAGACCATATCCAGTTTAAGAAATGTGGATGTAGATCATAGAGGTAGCTGTAGAACCTTTTCATGCAGAGTTGAATTCATCAGCTTTCAGAAGCTAACCAGAAAACACGTCAGATGTACAAAATCTGTGATAGAGCTAACCTCTCACGTAGACACTCTCAGTATCTAAGATAAGATACTGACAGCTATTTCTAAGAAATATTACAGCACTATCAAACCAGGATCATTCCACATATCACACCAGCTAGGGTAGTAAAAAATGTGGGTCTGGAGAAGATACCAGCACTCTTTTGCATCTTCTAGTACGGGGCCAATTGCTTTGGCTTTTTTCTATTGGAAATTTGTGGGATGGGTTGAAGGAGCAAAATGGGTGCCATAAGAACCACAAATGGGTTGCAAATATTTAAAAAAACTGATTTTACCAGTTAAAACTCCCTACATTCCCTTAAAATGTGTTCAACTAGGGGGGATAGCCACAACATGCCATGTTTATGCAAAGCATAAAAGAGTCTACAGGTAGTTCTTTACTTACAATCATAATTGGGACCAGAATTTCTATTGTAATTTTGTGCAGCTATAACATGGATCATCATGTGACTGGAAATGATTTTAGGACCATTTTTACTGTGGTCATTAAAACAACTGCCATGGTCATTACTCAAGTTGCATGAATGTTAAGTAAATCACATGATCATTAAGCTTCTCCAATGGAAGCCAGTTGAGAATGTCTCAGATTTCATCCTGTGACTGCAACATGCTGCAACCATCATATTCCTTCCTTGCTTTTTTATTGTTTTAATTTACTGACCTTGTTTTCTTCCTCTACATTTTCTTCTGCTAACATGTACATACACATAAACACAGGCATATATTTACACACAAACACACAGAGGAAAATATACCAAGCAACAATACACAGAAAATTAAGAATTAAGAGTGTTCTATAAATAACATGGTAGCAAAATAACATAATGTTTAGAGATTTGTATTATCATAATAAAAAGGAAACAGGAAAAAATAGATATATTCTATGTACAAAATTCTGTTTAACTCAGCTGCATGGCCATGACAGATACCAAGAAACTCAATACAGTAATACATCTCCCTACTTTGGTTTTCTGTTAGGTGATAGAAAGGCAGTCCCATCCCTTAGAAATTGCTACACGTTACAATAATTTGCTAGTTATATTCCATGAAGCATCTTGTCTGTCAAGTCCTTTTTTATTGATTGGTTCATTGCATTTTTGAACCACCCATCTCCCTTAAAGAGTTATGTTTTATATATTTATATATTGAGTGTTCTTGGATAGTTACTTCTACACCTACCACATTTGCACCGAAAAATTCAGATGACCACTGGATGGCAGCAAGTATACCTTCTTTCTTGCCATCTAGTTATCATCTGAATTTTTGAAATCTCAATTCTGGTGGCATTTATTAATTTATAATTTTTTACATGGGCACTCAACTCAAGTAATGATTCTAGGAGATGTACAATGAACCAAAAGCAGAGAATAAAACAATTCAGTTAAAATTCAATCAAACATTAATAGATGATCAGGAACTGACACCCATGCCATACTCTGGATAGGGATTCCAATATTCACAGCCCCCTAACCCCAAACCCCACCCCACCCCAGATTTTAACAGTTATTGGCAGACAGTTCCCAATTCCATAATTTGGTGTGCTATTTCATATCCAATATATTTGTTTGCCACTTTGAGGTGCCAGTTTTACAAGACTGAGAGCTTCCAAGATCTTGAATGGCCTTCTGCAAAGAACTGTAGCAGCTGCTGTTCTGCAGGATTGTGCTGGCAAGGTAGAAGGGAAGGTAGGGTTACATTTATATTACAGAAATCAGTAGGGTTGTTTTCATGTGTTTGATTAGTTTCATGTTTCTGTGGATGATACGTAGTCTAAACATGCAATGGAGGAGTGGGGGTTATATCTCTATTTGTTTAGGTTGAGGGCTGTGGCTGCTTTTACTTCTCATCACTTTTGCCACTCAACTGCTATTTGGAGCCAACGGCAGAGATGAGAGGGTGAGTCGCCCTCTGAGTACCCATGGACTGGAGCCAAGTTTTAGTCTGATCCCTGATAAAGTCAAGGAGAGGGGAGTGAGTTAGCAAGCGGCCATGGCTTCTGCCAATCTTCCTTAACATTGTTGAAGTTTCCTCATCAAGTCTGGCCAGAGGGGGAAGATGGCTGAGCAACTGGGTAGGAAGAAGAAAGAAAAACAATTGAGACTGGGGCACAGGTGAGATCCTCTAGCCTATTCTTTTCAAAATCCACCTCTTCCACAAGTCCTTTAATCTTCCCTTCTAATTCTCTTGTAAAGGAAATGTTTATATAGCTGGAGTTGTGCATGTTCTTCCCATGTTTCCTCCCTTCCTCCCTTTACACTATGGTTTTCCCTGCTTGAAAAATTCATACTGCAGTTTTCAGTTTGCAAAGTAGCAAAGTTCACAACTCCGAATAAACACTAATAGGGGTGATAGTGGTCCTTTTTTTAAGAAAAGAAAAAAAAAGACATTTTTTAAAAAAAGACAGGT
The DNA here is from genome assembly GCF_964273705.1 of Natrix helvetica. Lineage (NCBI taxonomy): Eukaryota > Metazoa > Chordata > Lepidosauria > Squamata > Natricidae > Natrix > Natrix helvetica. The sequence continues at coordinate 251,256,755 of NC_138552.1, forward strand.
GTATAAAACAGAAATCCCAATAAAATATGTCTAGGTTGCCTTTAAGGCACTGATTAATTAAAAACAAACTGCACAACTTATGTCTGTCAATTAAATGTCAATCAACATTCTAAAACTTATGTGAAATTTGATATTCTGTTAGGTATATGTGATGGCAAATTCGGCTTTTTTCTTTACTTCCCCAAATTCTAAAATCTATTGCTTTAAGGCAGTAGTTGAGTCAATTATATTTCAAATAGATAATTGAATATATTCCCTTAATGTTTGGGGAGAAATTCTGCCGTGAATGCAGGAGGCAATTTAAATCCTATAGAATTATTACTGTGTACTCCATTTGAACCAATGATTAACTGGTTTAATAGGAAGAATGGGTGACTATTTTAAAACTTCTGACAAAATGCTCAGGTTCATCTGATGAGAGAGGCTGGTTTTTTTTTGTTTTTGATTTTTTAGTTACATGCGATCTATTTTTAGATTAATGCATAGCTATTCAAAGTAATCACCTCTCAGGGGTGGGGAAATACCCATTCTTCTTATGTAACAGTAGTATTGCATTTTATGCTAGTTCCAGTTAGTGCAAGTGTCAGGTCTCAGAGGCATGAGGCATTGGGAGAGATATCTTGATTGGAGCTTCATGTCTCCATCCCTCTGCTACAGCCAGATCACAAAGATACCACCTTCCACCAAAGGCGGGCTGTAGCAGATAAGTCTGTCAGAATGTGTCTGAGCTTAAAGATAAAAGGGGAGGGGTTGCTAAATGCTGGATGTTTTCTGCTTTGTGGACTGCTGTCTTCTCAGTGCTTAAATTCTTTATATCTCCAGTGTGGCTTTCAGAAACAAAGCTTAAAATGACTAACAGTTGAACTTTGATTGAAATCACCCTGGGGTTTAGCCACACTATCCTCTGTTTGGAACCTAGGCATTGAACATCTGACATTCTATTAATGGCAAGTAGACTTCTGAAGTTGAATATAATACTGGCTAACTTTGACTACATATAAAGGTCCCAGGAAGGGTTTTCGGGCAAAAGGATACAGGCAGAACAGCTTTTGGTTTATGTATTTATTAGAATTGACTGTACTTTCTATATAATTCTTAGAGTTGTTGCTTGGGCCATCACCCATGATATGATGCTTCTTTTATCAATGGTACACAAAGCTATTTTTGTTCAGAAGTCTGTTTTTGCATTGTTCAAAAGAAAAATAGCCGTCTTCTCACCAGTAAACATGTTTTCTCTTGATAGGATAAAAGATTTTTTCCAACTGCAGTAAGACAACTGCCATCATAATTTTTATAGCAGTTCTCTTTCATATAAAGGATTAGAGAGGTAATATATCGTCTAGAAAAAAAGATCACCCCATGATATATAATGAGTGCTTTATGGGGCTACAATTTTAGAGGGGCACAAAAACCGCTCTAAAATTTGTTCTATTTTTCTTCTTTTCTCTTTCATCAACCCTAATGATCACACATATAGGAATATGCCCATCAAGCTATTCTCTTTTGGGAAAACCATGTCATTAAATAAATTAAAGTCATGAGATTAAAAATACACCAGGAGTTTTCATTAAGAGCTTCCAGCCGTGGCAACTATTCTATGACGTATCCTGAACAGACAAATGTGCCAGATCTCTTCCCTGCATTTATCAGACTCTAGATAAAAATCTGGGTTTTGTGGTAGCTTTTAGTTGTCTTGTCACTTTCTTCTTAAGTAGGACCTCTTAAGTGGTACCATTTGTACAGTATTTTTAAGATAATAATGAGGACAATAGATAAAAATGCAAAAATCCAAATAAAACATCAGGCTAACTATGTTGCCAACTATAATAGTAATAATTCCCCCCCCCCCCAAATGGAGCATCACCTTGATGTGATTGTGGGGTTTGCAAGCTCTGACAAAGATGAGAGCTATACCAGAGAGTCAACAAAACTGGACAGGTCCCATCAGAGGAACCAGACAGAGTGTCTCTCCCATAAACAATATGGTGAAACATAACTTACAGAAACCTCTACCAGAGCAATTCAGAGGTAGTGTTCTACCGGTTTGGACCGGTTCACTTGAACCAGTAGCAGAAATTGCAGGTGGCTCCACCCACCCACATCCAGCTCTATGGCATCATCTATAGGCCCTTTTTTCACATGTGAGCATGCTCACATTTGCGAACCAGTAGGGAAGGGAAGTGAATACCCCTGGAGCAATTGTCACCCGGGTTAACAAGGGCTGCGTTAGGGGGTGGAATTTTGGATATCTAGTGAAAGGGGGCTACACTACAGGACTGGCTGAACAACCAGAGCCAACACATGTTGGAAGAAAATCAATTATTCATCGCAAATATACAAAAATTGAAAACAAAAGAATAATGATCTGCTATTATAAATCAGGTCCAATGTAAAGATGATATCTAAAAAGAATGCAACAATTCTGGAAACCACAGCATCCAGAATCAGAAATAACAAAAACTAGCAGATCAGTGTTGATTTATAATACAAAATAAAATATTTATAACTAGTCAAACACCTTTTATTTTAACAGTTTGTGAAAGTGCCCTGACATTTTTTTTTCAAAAGTCCAAGTATAGCACATTTACTCAGAAACATTGGGGATTCCTCGGCTAGCAAGCCTCTTATGTCTCATACCAATTCTTTTTCTCATCATTAGGGAGGAGACCATCTGCATGGCTTTTGTGTTTCTATTTAAAAGGAATCGTATATTTTTCTTACAGCTTTATATTAAGCTAGGGCTATTTCCCAAACTATTAGCAAGTACAGTAAATTAGCAAGTACTGTTGCTCTTAATTTTGTACATTGTGAGGTATATCTTTTATATATGCAATTTGTTTGAGAAAATTTCAATTCTTCTCCAGAATTTTTTTTAGATTTTAAAAAAAATTAAAAATTCATAACACCTTGTTTGGAAAAAGAAAAAGGGAAAAAAGAGCAGTTTTCTAGATCTGGGAGTCTTTGCATGGTACACATTTCAGGGTGACTTTATTAGTAAAGGTGATATAATCATCATCATTTACTCACATTTGCATGCTTTTGAACTCCTATGTTGGAGCTGGGGGAAGAATGGGAGCTCACCCCATCACATGGTGCTTAGATCTCAAATTGCCAACCTTCCACCTGACAAGCCCAGATTAACCGCTAGGCTACTGTGCCCCCTAAGTATATTATATAACTCACCTTTTACAGAATTGTCCTCCTATTCTCTTTCCAGTGTTTTATATTTTGTTACACTATGTAGTTTTTTTTTACTACCTGCCACTCCTTTTTCTAATCTGTATATAGATCATAACAGAAACATTTCCCTTTGCCTTACAGCACAGGGAAGGAGAAGCAGAAGTCTTCCAAAGTTATGGACTTTTTAGTGGTCTTGCGGTTCAACGGGATTCATTAAAAAGAAATGTTAAATGCAAATGTTGCAGTCACTTTGTCCAAGTTCTTCTGTCTGATTCAAAGAACATCGTTTTAGCTAGTATGTGCTTAAATGCTAAATGAATAATGTATGTGATATTCAATAGCGGAATTTAGGGGCATACATACAATAATGTTGAAATACTTCCACCAAGTAGTTTGAGTCTCAGTTATTGCATATGGATTACATCCAACATTTTATTGAGAGGGCTTTAGTCTACCACTTTTCCCTCCTTTTTCTTGTCTCTTCTCTAAATTTGTTCTACATCAATTGTTCTTTAAACCAGGAGTAATTTGGGCGTAGCCTGAGTATAATGGAGCAATTTGTAATATTGCTTGTTTGTGAGTCAAGGATCGAGTTTGGGAATGTGGTTGCTGAGATGCTTGTGTAAAACAATAAAGTTAGTTATTTTGTTGGGGTAATGACATTATTTCAGACTGGTAAAAGGGATAGCTGGTTCCCTTAGTTTAAAAATGACTTCTAGAGGGCCTCTCTTCTCTGGATTAATTTATGTGGGGTGCTCAGAGGCTTGCAGAAGGGATGAAGAATTGTTTCCTGGTAGAACTGTCTATTGGTAGAATGTCATGTTTAGACTTTATCTTGTGCATTTTATCACAATAACACAACTTCCTCATATATGATTTTCTATTGACACCAGAATAAGCCCTATACGTTTACAGAAAAATACTTTCCGTTTTTTAATTTTATTTCTAATTTTATTATTCTTAATAATTAGCTTGACACTACCTAGGCAGTGCCGTGATAATAGTTCCCATAATCTCTATTCCTGACTGGAAACTCTAGTAGTTATAATTCCAAAACTTTAGATGGTCTAAATGATCCTGCATGGCTTAAACAATAATATCATTGTTTGAAATTGTGTAGTTGATCATCACTTTTTCAAAACCTGGCAACTTATGCAACTGAGAAACCAGTTTTAGAAAAGAATTTGCAGATTTCCCCCCTCCTACTTTTAAGAATCTAAGACCTAGAACTAGGGGATGAATATAAAACTAGAGGTTTTATTTTCCTCACTCATTCCCCCAGTTATATTTATGGGCCTCACATATTTTTATGGTTCCCAATATGATTTAATTTTCAATTACTAATAGAGCATTGTATCTTGACAAACCAGAAAATAGGCTAGGCAGTGCTTTTCATGCTGCTAATAACACAGCACCATTGGATCTTGTTTTCTACCAACTGAATGCTAAGGAAACTCTGATAAACTAATTCCTCCACCCATCATGCAGCCATCAGCATATGGATTATTAATTTGACAATTCCATGCAGTGAAATGGAGGGGGGGAGCCGAGAACAGGCACGCCTGGAATGTCTATCTGGCATGAGATGTGTGCTTATCTTCCTCTTACAGACATTGGTAATGCCTGTGCTTCAGATGAATTATGCTGTACACATCCACATGTGTATTTTGAGATTTGTTTAGTTCTCATACCCCACACCCAGGAAAAGAGGACCATATTGCTGAATTTCATAAAATATTATCTATCATTTTTTGTGGGACATGTATGTCACCTCCCATGATACTCAGTGGTAGGATTCATTTTTTTTTACTACCGGTTCTTTGGGCATGGCTTTGTGGGCGTGGTGTGGCTTTGTGGGTGTGGTGTGGCTTGGTGGACATGGCTTTGTGGGAGTGGCAGGGGAAGGATACTGTAAAATCTCGATTCCCTCCCCACTCCAAGGGAAGGTTACTGCAAAATCCCAATTTCCTCCCAATCAGTTGGGACTCAGGAGGCAGAGAATTAAAGTGGGATGGGGCAGTCAGAGGTGGTATATACTGGTTCTCTGAACTACTCAAAATTTCCGCTACCGGTTCTCCAGAACTGGTCAGAACCTGCTGAATGCCACCTCTGATGATGCCATGACAAGTTAACCATGACAACTTTAGTATCTGGGGCTTCAACTCCCAGAATTCCTCAGCTGACATAAAGTTGCCAAGGTTGAGAAACTCTGCTTTGGAGGATGCAAAAGTACTAAGATAGTGCTAAAAATAGTTCTGGATTGACAAGCAATCTAATAAAGAAATGTGAGTTGCTGCCATTCCTGAGGCATGCTTGAATGATGAGCCTAAAATGGCTGGACAACTATGACAACTTTCTACACCCCAAAAAATTGTTGAAAAATTGTATGAAAAGTCCCAAATCCATTGTTCTTGCATATAATACACTAATACCTTGCAAGTGCGGTTATGGCTAGGTCTACCCTTTGGGAAATGTAGTCCCTAGAGATCATGGAAACATCATCCCTGAATATGAATGTTTTGCCTTTATTATCTAATCTGAAGAATTCTGAAGAGCATAGTGATTATAAACTGCTTTGTAACTATTAAATTAGCCTAAATGAAAATATTTAAATGAAATGGGATTTTACACATTTTCTTATGGCTAGCTCAGTAGAAAACAGCTTGTGTGATCTGAAAAAATATATAGTCGATGAATGGCTTCCAAGTTGAAATAAAATTCTGTATCACACTCATAGCATTTTTTAAGTACAATTGAAATCAATGACATAGATGCGTATTTCAACAGGTCATTTTGCTATTCTTTTAAAGAAGAAATTATATGTGATTTGTGATAAAAGGCATAAGGTATCCTGACTGCTGTTATCATACACTGAGACAATTCCTACAATTCTTGTAGGAATTCAGCATTTATTAATGCTGAACAGAAAAACAGCTGGTAGAAGAGAGAATTTAGAAGGTGATTTTATGCACCTAAATCTTAATACAGTTTGGATTAAATTTTCTGAATGCTTTTTTTTCTTAAGTGTTGCTATGTTTTGATATCTAAGATTTATGTATTGTTTCTAAAGACATGACAAAGAACTCAGTTTTGGCTCCTATTTATAATGTATGTGTTCATTTAACAAAATGATCAACGAGTCTCTATTTCTATCAAGAATCTTGTGTGTCTTACCCTGAAGATGGAGCTTCTAAGTAACATCTAGATTTTATGCATTTAAATGCAAAAGATCAGCTATTCTTTGTTTCATTCTAAAAGGCTTAAGAACAATTATTGTTCCTGAAACTGTCACCTGAAAGCCAATCATAAAATGGTGTAGGACTTTGTTAGAAGTGTTTGAAAATCTAGTCTCCTTCCACATTTCATCAGATTGCAACTAGAAGTAGAGTCCATGATTTCAGCTCCAGCACCCGTTCTTCTTTATTTGCTTTCTTTCTTAATGAATTATTGAGAACATGAAACTTTATATGATATTCTATGATTTTTTAAGTGGGACAAATCTTAAAAATATATGCCCTAAATAGGAGCTTTGGATATAAATTAAATCACAAGGGCAAAATATTTCAACATTTCAATGTGTCATTGAGTTTTTGTGGTGTGGTATTGAATCACGGTTTAATGCTAGGAAATTTAGGGAACAACTTCATAGATTCATAACTATAATACTATAATTAATAGTACTATGTTAAGTGGTCACTTTTCACTTTCCCTTTGCATTGTGACGTACATAGGGGTACATGTGTCCTGTTGGCCCACTTGTTTTCATGATCAGCAAAGTAGTATCTCTGTTCCTTGGCAGGATGAAAAATTGGGGGGAAAATTCTCTCAGTGATGTGTTACTTGATGTAATGGGAGAACATAACAGTCTTTTCCCTTTTCTGGATTTTACATCAGCTCTTATGTTGTGTCTTAATCTGAAAGAAGAGCACTCTGCATTCTTTAAAACCAGTGAGACTTTTGTGATAGTGGGAGGTCATGTAACAGATTGGTTTTCTAGGCCCTCTACAGTGACAGTGAACTCACAAGGGTTTTCTCTCATGGGATTGTCAGAAAGGAAGAGAGTTTGTTCTGTTCTATACAGCTACATGATGGGATCTCTGAAGGGACAACATGTACGCCAGGCATCCTGACTCTTTGGGAAAGCTTTGACTTTTGATCTCAATGGATAATGAAAAGGATGGGGAGGAGAGGAACTTAATTTAGATCCAACTACAGCATGCAATGCCAGCTATAAGCAGTGCAGTTTCTCTTTCTTCTTCAGCCAAGCTTTTTGAGTTGCGGTAATCATATTTTTAGTTACTTTTGCTGGGTTTCAATTGTTTATAATTCATTTATTTTATTGTGAACCATCTATACCCCATTGGTAAAATAAGTAAAATGGAGAGATATCCACTGAAACAATTCTTCCTTAAACAGAGCTTTCTAATATTTTATTTATTTTCCACCTTTAATGTTTTTTATAAATAACCCAAGGTGACAAACATACACTCCTTCCATCTCCTATTTTTCCCAACAACGACACTATGAAGTGGATTGGTCTGAAAGAAGAATGACTGGCCTAAGGTCACCTAGCCTACTATAACTCAGTCTCTTGCTTTCTGGACTGGTATCTTAAGTACTAGACCAAACTAGCTTTCTTAAAAGAACAAGGAGTAAGTCTGGATGCAAAGTGCAAAACTTGATTCAGAGAGTATGGATCAGTGGTGAAATTCAATTTTTTTTTACTACCAGTTCTGTGGGTGTGGCTTGGTGGGCATGGCAGGGAAAGGATACTGCAAATTCCCCATTCCCTCCCCACTCCTGGGGGAAGAATATTGCAAAATCCCGATTCCCTCCCCACTCCTGGGGGAAGAATATTGCAAAATCCCCATTCCCTCCCCACTCCTGGGGGAAGAATATTGCAAAATCCCCATTCCCTCCCTACTCTGGGGCCAGCCAGGGGTGGCATTTGCTGGTTCTCAAAAACTACTCAAAATTTCCACTACCAGTTCTCCAGAATCTGTCAGAAGCTGCCAAATTTCAACTCTGGTATGGATTCATATGGAATGTTGGTCTTAAAGTGACTTCATATTACCTGACAATGGGAAAGGAAGGAAAAACCAATATAATTGTCTGTCCTCTTTCAACTGCAAACATGTTTGTGTGTGTGTGTGTGTGTGTGTGTGTGTGTGTGTGTCTGTCTGTCTGTCTGTCTGTCTAGCTGTCTGTTCATTTTAATAGCTCTTAATGTATCAGACTAGGAGCAGAGTAGAATTGGATTAACAATGAGGATTAATATATCTCTTTTAAAACTGCACAATATTGAATATAGGTTCTTTGAAATACTACCTAGAGTTGAATGGCACTTGAATATTTACTAAAATGCATTCTTATAATATAGAAATGTGAATATGCATAAAGCTTAATCTCATACATTAAATTCCACTGCTTTCAAACCTGTTTTAATTAGGGCCAATATAATACAGCCAGGGATACTACTCAAAACATTTTAGTTGGAAGTATACATATATTAAACATAATTGCAAATAAAACAAGCCATACATCTCTCTGTGTGCATGAGGGATGGAGTGTTACTTACAGTATATTCTAGGTTTTTTCAATGCCAGCAAGTTGCATGTATGGGGTTGTTAGACAATATTTTATCCAGCCACTGAAAGGTTTCTGGTCAGACATGAGAACTTTAATGATAGTTTGTTGAATTAGACAAACAGTTGAATTAACTAACTAAACCTGTAGTGTGCATGACAAACTGGCTGTGTTCATATAACATTGCAAGCTGAATCTCACCTAAAATGTGCTTTGTTGTTTGGGATGAAGCCACTAAATCTGCTAAGCTTCCTCAAAGTTACTATATCTAAGTTAGTCACCTTGGATAATTTCCAATGAAGTTGAGGAAATTATTAAAAATCCAGGGGTAGTCTTCTCCATTTATATAACAAGGCATCCTAATTCCATTCAAGTACCATAGGTTCTTTGCAGAGAAGACATCTAGACTTTGGAATATTTTCCACAAAGAGGCTGCCCAAGTTGTTGTGAACTTCTCATAAACTGAGAAGTTATGTTCTGCTGATTGACTATTTTTTATTCAGGTGTATTAACTCTGATATTTTGCATGCTTTTTGTTACATGCCATTCCAAAATTTTATGATTTATGGATTCGTTAGTTGTATGAATAAGTTTTGTTTTGTTCAATGATCGTCTTTAAATACAAGATTAAATCAATTCATGAATGAATTATCCATGTTCCATAGGTGGTATTCAGCAGGTTCTGACCAGTTTTGGAGAACTGCTAGTGGAAATTTTGAGTAGTTCGGAGAACCAGTAAATATCACCTTTGACTGGCTCATCTATTCTCTGCTTCCCGAGTCCCAACTGATCGGGAGAGAATGGGGATTTTGCAGTAACCTTCCCCTGGAGTGGGATGGGAATGGAGATTTTACAGTATACTTCCCCTGCCACACCCACCAAGCCACACCCACTAAACCACACCACACCCACCAAGCCACACCCATAGAACCAGTAGTAAAAAAAATTGAATCCCACCACTGCCATCTTCCCTTGAGCAAAATTGGCTAGAATTTGGAGTCTTCTAACTGAGGCCTATCATTTACAATCTAGAGTTATTCCCAGTATTTATTTTAACCACTAATGAAAAGGTAATTTTTGTTGTCTTGATACTGACATCATAAGGTTTGTATTTTATTACTCATCAAAAATAAAGCCTATCTCACAGAGAGTTTTGTTTTCTCACATGTTCCATGGAAACCTAAATACCTTTGAATTTGTATCTGCAGGACAGTGGTGGGTTTCAAAAATTTTTAGAACCTCTTCTGTAGGTGTGGCCTGCTTTGTGGGAGTGGCTTGCCAGCCATGTGACCGAGTGGGAGTGGCTTGGCAGTCATGTAACTGGGTGGGCATGGCCAACTTGTTAAATGTGGTGAAACTCACTTAACAACGCTCTTGCTTAGCAACAAAAATGTTGGCTCAGAAACTCTGGCATTTGAAGCACACAAGTCTTAAAGCTGTCAAGTTTAAGACTTGTGGAATTCAACTCCCAGAATTCCTCATCCAGTCATGTTGGCTCAGGAACTCTGGCATTGAATTGTGCAAGTCTTAAAGCTGTCAAGTTACAAGACCCTTGCACCCCTAACCCTTTAGAAAAAAAACCCAGGGGTGTTCAAACTTGACAACTTTAAGACTTGTGGACTTCCAACTCCCAGAATTCCCCCTCTTGCTCTTCATCTTGATGATATGCGAACAGGCGGGGGGAGGGAGCTGTAACCAGTTCCAAACGGCACTGTAGATTTGTGAGAGGTTCCATAGAAGAGGTTAGAACTGGCAGGAACCCATCCCTGTTGCAGGATCACAGCAGATGTATAAATTCTACTTTCTTAGAGTAGCCATAAAAGGTTTGTCTTGTAGTGGGCTCTTAAAGCTATGGCATAACATTCATTCCAAGGGCTTTTCCCAGGCTGTGGTGTATCTATCCCAACCTCCTTGCCTGCCTACAAGAAGTTCCTATAAATCAGTTGAGTGGCTTAAAACTCCATTGCCTAAGGAGATGATTCATACTTAAGGCATATTGGATGAAAACAGAAGAAATGGGCACTGTAAGCAGTAGTATCAAATCTTAATTTGTCTTCATAAAAGATACCTACAGCTATTGCAGGCAATGAGGAAAGAATTTAGAAAAAATATGAATGTGTTTTAAAAGTGATAATAAGAGTTTATCTAGAATACCTACATTATTTTCCTTTTTTGTGGCCAGTTTATCATACATCAAAGTGAGTAAGCATTATGAAAGATGGACATATATCTGCAGAATACCAGATTGAAGATAACTGGCATAGATCAGAAAAAGGTGCCTCCAAAGGAAAATTCTCTTTCCTCCCTTTCTCTCCCTCCCTTCCTCCCTCTCTCTCTTACACAGAGAGAGAGAGAGAGAGAGAGACAGAGAAAGAGAGGGAGAGGGAGGGAGAGAATGGATCTCTAACACCTAAACTAAGATTTTGTTGCTATAGTTTTTATAGCAACCTTAATGTCCCATTCTGGGCTCGATGGTGTTGTTGAGAAGTCTTCAAAGACATTCTTCCATATATCTGTGTTATAATAAAGGTAAATGTAAAGGTTCCCCTCACACATATCTGCTAGTCGTTTCCAACTCTAGGGGGCAGTGCTCAGCTCTATTTCAAAGCCGAAGAGCCAGGGCTGTCTGAAGACGTCTCCGTGGTCATGACTAAATGCCGAAGGCACACAGAACGCTGTTACATTCCTACCAGAGGTGGTTCCTTTTTTTCTACTTGCATTTTTACATGCTTTAGAAGTGCTTGGTTGGCAGAAGCTGGGACAATAATGTGAGCTCACTCCATTATGTGGCACTAGGGATTCGAACAGCCAAACTTTCTGATCGACAAGCCCAGCGTCTTAGCCACTGAGCCACTGTGTCCCATTTTGTGTTATAATAATCAGCCTCAAAACTTCGAGGGTATGATTCACAACGAACTTCATTCTGTCCACAAATAAGTTATGCTTGCAGTTACTTTAAGATTACATGCTTTATATAGTCCGTCTGAATATTTTCCACCTATAAAATTATGTAATTCTAGTATTACTGCCTAAACATTGTGTTCATACTGGACTGAGGAAAAACACGGGTAACTTATTGCTCTAGGGACAAGTGTGGCACTTAAGTATGTTCTATCAGCTTGTTCTTCCTCGCTGCTGATCCTCTTCCTCACTGCTGAAAATTGATAGAACAATTTCTCAGAATATGAATATAAAAGGCACATAAAACATAATTGCATTAATTACAAAGTTACAAAAACACATAAGAACCATAATTTATATGGTACCTTAACATAATGTAAAAACAAAATGACCTTCTGAAAACCAACCAGCAGAAGAAGGGAAAAGCTCCCACCAACTCACCTACTTAGTGACTTTCCCACTAAGCTCTCCCAAAATAGTAAAGAGGAGGAACCTGCAGCCACAAGAAAACTCTCCAATCAAGCTGGGGAGTTCTGCAAAAATACATAAACTTCCCCAAACTTGAGAAATGCACAAGACCTTAGCAACTTTGAACTTGTACTGTGCGCTGCTCAGAAAACACTTTGAAACAATATATTTTGAAAATGTGACAAAAGTTTTAATTGGCTTTGATTTGTCTGTGTTAATAGACAGCACAAGGGCTGGAGCCCATGTAAAACAAATTTGTTGTCTCTTTTGTCTGCTGTGCTAGATAATGAAATAAAAAACTAAATTATTTCCAATTAAATATAATTGGCAGATGAGCAATGGTAAAATACAACAGAGCCTGCCATTAGCAACTAAAATTGATCATCTTTTCTTTGTATGCAGTTAACTCTTATCCACTGCCTCTTTTTTCTTTGTCTTACTCTTTTTTTTAAATCAAGACCATTTCCAGCATAAGTTTGATGCAGTAAAGCATTGTTGTTGTCTTCTCTCTTTTTTAAGCCCTGGACAAACTTCCTGTGTTTCTGGTCTATTCTTAGCCTTTTGTTATCTTATCTTTTCCATCAGTTTTTATTGAGTTTGCCTTATCAAGGGGTGTGATCACTCTAACGTAATGAAATATGTTCATAATTAATCTTAAAACATCATTATGCTTAATATGTAATATGTATATATTAATGATGCAAATATTACTTATTGGGGAAGAAAGAGAAGGGTTTACGAGTAAAAGAGTTATTTCTTTTTGATGCTCCTCTCATTTTTACTAACAGATAATGCTGTCATTAACAAAAGTCAAAAAAAAATTAACAGCTTCATTGGAATATAAACATTGTGTATTTTAATTTGCAGCTATAAAAGTTAAGCATGAAGATTTCTTTTGTACTCTCTGGTTTGCTTTGAGCTGGGATAGCCTGCCAACTAACATCCTGTGCTTGCCAGTTTCCAAATGTCAAGGGCAGTTTGTGTTGCATTTTATTGAGGTCTGCGGAGGAAGAATCATTGTGCTTTGCTACTTTCCCAGCTCCTGTTTGCCTCCCACACCCCCAGTACAATTCCATAATATACTTGCATGCAGATATCAGGATATACAACCACAATCACTGCTGACCAAATTAATGGTGTTAATACTTAACACCTTTCCTGGTAGTGCCTCTGTAAATCCAGTTTCTTTTATTGGAGTAAATGGCTGCCATTCACTTTGGTGAATGAATACTCTGTTGCAAATTGCCAACATTTAAAGATCACATTAGCTTCCTGGGAGACTGAGGTACATAGTTCTACCTCCGATGCCTAAATGTATTCATTAAAAAAAAATACTGATGTTTTTAAAATGTGGGAGGATAAAATGCTGTAGTAGAAATAATCTATGTTTCTACTTATTCTACCATATCCCCGCACTGCTTTGTCTGGAAGTTTAACTATATTCCTAGAGAAAAAATAGAGAGGTATTCTCAGGTGCTGGCTGGGAATGAAGCCAGTAAATAACTAGGTTGCAGTAAGATTAAGTTTTAAACCTGGACCACCATCTCAGCCATGAGATGGAGCAGTAACTGTATCTCAGCCCAACAGTCCTCAAAGCATCATTGTTTTTGGAAAAAAAATATGGAAATGAGGAAGTTAAGTTTATTCTGCAAGATTTATAGCCAACAAATAATAAATAATTTTACCAATGTAAATATGTGATAACTAACCAAAGGTAGACAAACCAAAATAAAAATCCCTGAAATCTTTTAGTAGAGATTAAAAAAAAATGTGTGTGGCATCTTTTGACTCGAGAAGACACAAGCTATACGAATCTAGCCTGAACCATCTATTCAGCTGGACTGATTTAGGAACTGATGTCATAATAGAGATATAAATTACTAGAAAGTTTAGAAAGTAACATACATTTTTATTCCTTCCCCCTCCCACCATATGTTCCCGCCACCTCTAGTTCCTCTACTAAAATTAAAACAGTAATTAATTATAGTTGGCTTGGGGGGGAGGGACTTTGTAGTCTTCTCCATTCAGTTGTCCTCTAGTTTCCCCAGCCCACATGTCTTTGAAAATTTGAAGTTCAGCGTAGCTGGAGGACACCAAAGTGGAGAAGGCTGTCACAATGTACTGTACCCATAGAGATAAAGAAAGCCTGTCAAGCAGCCTACAAAGAGGGTGTGAGAAATCTAGTTGTCAGCATACAGTACTCCAGCTTCTAATAATAAACACACTGAAGTTGTTTGTAAGCTGATTATTAAAGGACAAATACAAGCATGCCCATATACACAACAGCAAATCTTTTGGTTCCCAACATGAAGAACTGAGCTAAGGACTTTTCTTTTTAAATTAAATTTTTGTCATAATGTAAAAAAAAAAAATGTGTGTGGGAAGAAGGGAAAACTCTAACAGTAATTTTTAAAAAAAACTATGAAAAAATATGCCCATGTATTTATATGTCTATAGGGATGCGGTGGCTCAGTGGCTAAAACGCTGAGCTTGTCGATCAGAAAGATCAGCAGTTCAGCAGTTTGAATCCCTAGCTCCACATAACAGAGTGAGCTCCCATTACTTGTCCCAACTTCTGCCAACCTAGCAGTTCGAAAGCATGTCAAAATGCAAGTAGAAAAATAGGAACCATCTTTGGTGGGAAGGTAACAATGTTCGGTGCGCCTTTGGCATTTAGTCATGCTGGCCACAAGACCATGGAGATGTCCTTGGACAGCGCTGGCTCTTCGCCTTTGAAACAGAGATGAGCATCGGCCTCCTAGAGTCAGGAATAACTAGCACATATGTGCCAGGGGAACCTTTACCTTTACCTTTATTTATATGTCTAAATATAGATGGGGTTGTATATGTCTTAAATATTGAAATGGGATAGGGAGCAATACATTAAGCAGAAAATCTGAACTGATATCTTAAAGCCGTAAACAGCCAAGAACAAAATTGGGTTGTTAAATAACAAAAAAAAAATTAGAAGCGACTCAATAAATAAGACTCAAAATTACTGTGTTTGTAAGGCTATGAAGCAAGATTGTTAAAAACCCCAAAATTAAAGAATGCAATGCTTTCAGGAGGTGTGAAAGTTCACCTGAGTGGTGCAAATGGGTGTGGAGCCTTCTTGGAACTGTTGAAGGGACTGTGTTGTAGACTGGAGATAGAGGATGTCATATCCCTCCCCCTCTGTTGAGAGAGGGCTGCTCAAAATTGAACACTAAGGTGACCCTGATGACACGGATAAACATCCAGGTGGCCTTAATGATTCGCTAAAAGAATGCAAATGACCGGCTAGGAGGAGTATAAATCCTTCCATTCCCCACCATCCAGTCAGAGCTGAACAAGCGAAATGTCTTCAAAGAAAAAACAGAAAGTCCAGTTGCTTCTTGAAAAAGTACCTTTGTGACAACCATGACCTGGATGGCTGAGAATCTTCATAGAACAATGTTATGATGTTTTGTGTCCCAGTATTAACTGAACAAATTGGTATTTTCTTTCCCTTCTGCTTAGAATCTTTAGTTCCCTCATGGGTCATAAAGGCACTTATTTCTGTGAAATTAAGATAGCCAAAAATAAATCTAGTTCCCAGAAGAGCTAGTTTTATAGTTAATTGCAAGATATTACAGCAAAAGGCGGTGCAGTGGCTCAGCCGCTGGATTTGTTGGCTTGAAAGCCAAAAGCCCAGGTTCGAGACCCAAGCTCCATGCAGCAGGGTGAGCTCCTATCCTCGCCCCAGCTCCTGCCTCCCTAGCAGTTCAAAAGCATATAAATGCAAGTAGATAAATAGGTACCACTTCAATGGGAAGGTAACAGTGTTTTGTGACATTATGCTGGCCACATGATCATGGATTTGTCTTTGAACAGGATTTGTCTTTGGCTCAATGGCGTTAAAATGGAGATGAGCACCTGTCCCTATAGTCAACAATGACTAGCAGAGCAAAATCCACAGGGACTCCTTTATCTTTTTACCTTTTTTATTACATTAAAAACCAATATTCAAAATTTGACTGGACCCTTAATCCATTTATAACTTTCTTAGATCAAACCTTGCTTAGCTTTTTTCTGTTTAGTTCAAATCCTTTAAGCTCTTAATTTCAAGAGACTTTTCAAACTCGCTGTTCTGAAGATCCCTAATAATTGCCTAAATTAATAGACAATTTCTAAAAGTGGTAAGAAAGTGAGTTTTATAAATTTAGTGTACTTTAAAAGTTTCCGCTGGGATTGCAAGCAAGATGGATAATTCTTTTTTACCTTGATGCTTAAACCCATGCAAGATTGCTATCCTGGAGCCTTTTTGTGAGGAGTAGCTGTCCAAAGCACATGTGGGCAATCTCCTATCCTGGCCTTATCTGGAGTAGTTCCAAATAACTGGTCTGCTCACTAGTTCTTTGATCTTTGCCATTGTCATTGGCTCTGCTTTCATGGAGATGTCTTCAGTTCACCATGCTTCCCCCTGAAGTCAAGGTAGTACATTTCAAAAAAAAAAATCTGGGTAGTTCTGAGGACAATTGTAGTTTCTATATTAATAGTCCTAGCTTTTGACATTACAATTTATAGAACCAGGAAGACTGCTATTTGATTGATAGAATTGAAAGAAAAGGAGTGAGAATTTCCATGATAAAACAAGGTGTTTATATTCTCTCATTCAGTCTAGAAATAAATGTCAAAAATCTGAGTGTCTCAGAGAAATCAATCAGTTATTTACCATTGTAACCATTCTGCCAAAATTAAGTTCTCAGTTTGTGCTAATTTGAATTTGAATTAAGTAAAAAGGGTTTAATAGGGTTAAAGAGATTGCTGCCTGTTTTTCAAAGCTTAGTACAGTTCAGCTAATGATTTCAATTATCTCATGACTGATTTTATTTTTGGAAGCAATCCTGATAAACTACTCTGGGCTATATTTTTCACCTACAGTGTAAAAAAAAGCATTCTTGCAGGATGTACATCTGTTCACATAGTGCAAATATATCAATTTTACTACACATTGCTTTTTTGTAGGAAATTGAAGCAGGTGTGAATGTAGCACAGAACTCTTACGTTAATAGAACACTTTTGTTCACCTTGGACCTGCTGAATATTTAATGCTTACTCTGGAAATTGAGAACTTAACAAAATAATTGCATCTCTAAAATGTTCTTATCCATTGCCATATAATAAATTTAATGTACATGAGGCCATAGATAGACATGTCTGGACAGCCAGTTAGGGGTTGTAGTTAAAAGCACCAGGCTAAAAGACACCATTAGTTCTAGTCTTGCTTTAGGCATAAAGCCAGCTGGGTGACTTTAGGCCACTTACTATCTCTCTCAGCCTTGGGAAGAAGGCAATGGCAAAGATTTGCTGAAAGGAATAAAAGAAAGTATGAATAAAAAAAAGAAGGGGCTAATATAATGATCTGCAAAAACCTGGAACTAGATTTACAAGATGTATTTTTGAGAAAGTTCAAAATTCTAGACTGATAGAACTTGGACATCCTCATCTGGCATCTGGTTCATAGATTAGTGTTTCCCCGTCCTTAGTTGAGCTACACAAAAATTAAACCACACAAAGGATAACCTTCATTCATTTTTGAGACATTTGTGTTGAAACCATAGTACAATCTTCCCAACCACATTTTCTGGGAATTCTGAAAGATTGTTAGCTTGGGAAAGGCTGTCATAATATGTCTGCTAATTTACACTGATGAGACACAAGGTCTATTATTCCAACCAATGTTTACCAATTTGGGACATTACCTAGCTACTTCTGCTTGAAAAGTAAAGAGATTTGCCAAGGGAAAATCTCTTTTGAAGAGAAAATGTTGCACTGTAAAAAAAATAGATGTCATAGTATTTTGGAAGATCTTGAAATGACTGAAATTATTTATCAGAAAATGATTCATCAACAACTTAAGAAGAAAATGTTGTTTTAGTGTCTTTGAAGGTATTTACCAGAAAATGAAGGAAATTGTGAACAGGTCCTAAATGGAATATTAGCTTCCTGAAGGCCAACATTGTTAAGTTCATAATACCTGTACAAATGTCTTCCACCATTTTATCTCTCTCAACATTGCAAGATTCAGTAACTCTGACACTGCTATAATAGATTCTGTAATAGGATCGAGTTAAGGTTACCAGATATCTGAACAGGCAGAGGAACTGGAAGATACAGACAATTGGAAAAAAGGACAAATTTGGGGTAGGTAGGGATATATTGTTTAATTTTCTTATTATCCACAACAAAAATTGCGGTGAAAATGTGAAAAATAGCTTAGGCAAACATGTATATGAAATTAGGTTTTCCAAATGGATGCAATAGAGTTAGGAGGCAAAAGTCTTTTGATTATTGTGTAACTGATTAAGGTCTTTTCAATTTCAGACAGCAGCAAAAACCCTGGGAGGCTACTTGTAAGTCCCCCAGAGTTACATTGAAGCAAGAGGGGCAGCCTATAAATTTATAAATAAATAAATTGGGATCACAGACCTGAGCTTTCAACTTGTCATTGGCACTTACTAAGGAAGTGCTTCACTGCCCAGAAAAACTGTTCAGGAAGGGACATTTAAAAAAGCCTGACAATATTTGATTTTAAGGCTATGCCTGGCAGAAGTAGGAGTTGAGGACAAAAAAGATGATTTTTACTGAGGGTCTGATAACCCTAGATCAGTGGTTCTCAACCTGTGGGTTGGGACCCCTTTGGGGGTCGAACGACCCTTTCACAGGGGTCGCCTAAGAACATCCGAAAACACATATTTTAAAAAAATAATACAGAAAACATAAAATAATTTTATGGTTGGGGGTCACCACAACATGAGGAACTGTATTAAAGGGTCGCGGCATTAGGAAGGTTGAGACGCACTGCCCTAGATGGAATAGATTGGGGGGGGGGGTAAGAATGTGCTTGTGATGTATGAGAAGAGGAAGGGTAAACCTAGCAATGAGAATAAGGGGAAGTTCTTTGGGGATGTAGGCTCTGATTAAGACTTTAATACTTTGATCTTTTTATGAGTCCCAGAGTAGATGACCTATTTGATGTTTCCTGTTTCTTATAAGTACTTCATACTCAGACAGCTATTTTAGTTTTTAGAAACCATCTGTACCATACACTTGCATGCTATAGTCTAATAACACCCTAAGCTTAACCCAGCCTCAGAAAAAAATTAATTACAACCTGTATTTATACTTATGACCCTTGCAAATTGCACCAGCCCATGGGGATGTGACTACAATTCAAGTGTTTGGCAAGAAACTCACATTTATGACTGGTTTGCAACAGGGATGGGCTTCAAAAATTGCAGCAACAGGTTTGCTGCCCCGTTGCTGGGTGGGCATGACTATGGTGGACATGGCCTAGTCAGCCTCCTGCACCAAGGGGGAGGGACTTTTTCACCCTTCCCAGTTCCGGAGGTTTTCGGGAGGGTGAAAACTGCTTCCCCCGGACTCCGGAGACCCTCCGGAGGCCAGAAACAGGCCAGTTTCATGACTTCCAGAACCTCCAGTAGGTCCATTTTCCCCCCTTCCTGAGCCTCCATATGGACTCTGGCATGATGAACAGGCCACCTAGAGACTCCTGGGAGGGGCGGGGAGGGAGGGGCATGGCCAGCCAGGGATGGCATTTGGGGGTTTGCTGAACTGGGCAAAATCCTAGCTAGAAGATCGCCCAAACCAATATGAACCCCCAGCAGCCCACCCCTAGTTTGCAGTCATGTGATCACAATTTTCTATTTTGCTCATTGGAAAGCTGGATTTGCTTAATGGTTCACTGTAGTGACTTGCTTTGTGACCATTGTAAAAATAGTTATAAAATCAGGACTGGTCATGTGGCAACTCACTTACACACCACCTTAACTTACTACCAAAATGCTAATTTCAATTGTGTGAGGACTAGCTTGTATAGATAGTTAAAGGACTAGGGTGTCTTTCACTCTAAGCAAGTGATGTTCCTTTTCATATCAGTCTTCTTGCAATGACGTTTAAGATGATACCAGTCTACACTAAACAGCTATTTGAAAGCATAAATTCCTCAACGTGTACAGCATTGAAATGGTCAATTTCAAGAGGGACGTTAATGGAAAATGAGCCTGATCTATATTTATATTTTCTCATTTCAGACTGAAGCATGATCAGTTACAAATGGGAAAGCTCAAGCTGTGAGTAAGGAGTACATTTTTTGAGTAAATATACAGAGGTTCATATTGATATCTTTCTGATAGGGATTGAGGGAGATGCCCGTTAAAAATTCAGCTAAGAGACCTTTGTACTACACTTTATATTACATTACATTATTTTTTTCAGAAAAGATAAATCTTAGCTTTTGGTATGCAGTTTTTAGATTATGTAAATAGTTGACTTATCTACAGGCAGATCTTAGCAATGCAGGTTTAGCTTCTGGGTAATCATGTTTTTGCAAACCTGTAGATAACCTGTCAAAAATAAATGACTGATGGATACAGTGAAAGACTGTGTAAGATTAGAATCTTGAGGCTTTCCATACACAAATGAATAATAAAGACCTTCTGTACCCCATATTATTTGTACTTCTCTAGCATCATTGTGACTCACATTTTAATTCTATACATAAACAAAAATTCATAAAAAGTGCAAGGAAACAGTGATTATATGGAAGGAAGTGTGCAAGTCTGCATTCTGACAGTTGAATTGACAATATACTGTAGCTGAGAAGCTGTCAAGGGTAAAATGACAAAAGTCATGAATAGATATTACAAGCTACTTCAGAATAGATAGTTGTAAGAAAGAAATGATGTGTGTTTATTTATTCACTTGCAGATTGCCATTCAGGATTTTATTTTTCTTTTAAGTGTGTGTGTGTGGTGTGCACGTGTGTGTGATTGATTGTTTATGTTCATCAAGTTGATGTCAATTCTTAGCAACCACAGAAGATGTGCGGTAGATATAATCTATTGTTGAGCTGTATTCTGTCTGATGGACAAATTAGCAAATATTTTTTGGGACGTGCACTTGGTGTCAAATTTGAAATAACCTGAGTTAAATTTTTGAAATAGCCTGGTAAAAACTAAGTACAAAATGTGTATCCTAGAAGAAGAAATGTGTTACACAAGGAGAGGATAGATTTGGAGTCTGGTTTCCATAAATTTGCGTATGTCAATGTAACAATGTTGGGTGTCATTTAGCAATATTGACTACGTTTAAATTAGAAAATAAGCAACACTCTTCCTTGATAGATGAAATTGTAACCAGATAACTTTAGTGCCACTTGAGTTTTAAATATTGATGAGTCATTAGAGGTTTTCGGAAATTCAGAGTTCTCTCTTAAATAAGAGTAAATTTTGCAATAAAAAGAAAATGGATTTCATCATAATGTTGGAAATATCTTTAAGTGTTCACTTTCTCAGCTTGTCCACTCAGTTGGGTCAGCAGTTTCCGTGTGTACATAAAGCCAAGCATACTTACCTTTATCTTTTAGTAGCATTAAAACATGCTATTCTTGTTCTGCAAGTTAACATTTGAAGCTGTACCAGCAAGTCTTTTGACAGCAGCACTTATTTTTGACAGCTTAATTAACTGTGGATTCTTGACCTTTGAGATGAGGGAATCCAATAGTGAATTTATACACGAAGCATGAAGATATACATTTATATATAGGAAACTATAATAGCTGAAGAACATTGCCTTGATATAATACAAAAGGATCTCTACATTAAATGATGGAGGACTCAGTAGAGGGAACAGGAGATGTTTCCTCTTGCAGAACATTGGTAAATATTGTATAATAATCAAATGCCACAAAATATGGCAACAGCCATTATTTTGCTTTAAAATGATGCTCAACAGATCCACATGTTTACCATATTCAACTGAAATTAACTTTCTTGTAACTTTAACCCTTCTGATCTAATCTTGCTCTCTAGGGAAGAGGTTTTTAACTGGCCCTTTAGGTATTTGAGGAGTGCTTTCATGTCTCTGCTCAATCTTTTCTTCTCCAGGCTAAATATGTACCATAATTCGCCAGGGATTTGCATATACAAACAACTGCCAGGAGTATAATCTCAGGGAGCCACAGCAACAATGGTGATTGAAGCAGTTCCAGCACATTATATCAGTAGTACAGCTACCAAATATTGGCTTTAAAAATATAGCTGACCACTAAATAACGGTAAAGCATTATTGTTATTATTTTGTCCTAAACAAATGCCTAGTTTTTGTGGGTACTTGCCAGCCCTGCAGAAGATTACAACCTGGTTTGTGAAGGCTCAATCAGTCATCTCTATCCTTATAGGACCTCCAAGTGTAGTGTTTTTATTAATAGTGCTTATCTTCAGCATCTGTCTGATTCAGAACAAGTTTCTGAACAAGCAATTCCATTTCATTAAATAACTTAGTAATTTAAGTGTTTTACATAGAGTTGTATCCTGTACATGTGATGTGTGGCTGAATTAAGGCTAAACCTTTGTAGTGTGCATGGTTCTGGAACTAAATAAAAATAAGCTATTGTTTTTCACTGATTTTAATAGCATTCTTCTGCAAGCTTATAATATCAATAAAACAGATAATTGTTGCCCCATTGAAGATGCTTCCTTTAATTAAATAACTCTGAAAAACTGATACATAGGAAAGGGGCATGTAGTAGAAATGGAAAACTTAGATCTCACAAGTTACATCCAACTTTCACTGTACACAAATAATAGTTCCATTATCTCAAATGTAGCACTAAAACTGATTGACAAAATGCTCACATTGTGGTGATACAATTTTTCATGGTTTTTTTTTATTGCTATCTATAAAAACCTAGAAAAGGCCAAATGTTAGCCCTGTCCTTTCTGCCAATGTCAAAATATCAGGGAATAAAATCCCCACATCCACATAAAAGTTTGGGAGACTTTCAAAGGTTGCTCATCTACATTTTACATAATGTGTTTGTTTTTGTGAATTAGAGATTTCTGTATTACAACAAGGATTAGTAGATCAAAGGTAAAGAATAGAGGTAGTCCTCAACTTACAACAGTTCCTTTAGTGACTGTTCAAAGTTACAACAGCCCTGAAAAAAGTGATTTATGACCATTATGACCATTTTATAACATTTTGACCCCATCGTGTTTTTAAGATTCTGTAGATTATTTATTCGAGGTTTGACCTGCTCTGCCTGCGGGAGACCCCCCTCTCGCAGGCATGGCCCTTGACGCTTGCAAGGGCCCGCCTTGATGACGGGTTTATAGACCCCGAGAGGTGGAAGAAACGGAGGCTCAGGGGTTTTTTAGTTAAATGTTTTTTAAAAACTTGTAGGGGTTCTGGGGTTGGGGGGTGGGTGGGTCAGGTCAGGAGCGATGACAGAGCCAGGTCACCAGGTGTGGTCACGAGCAGAAGGAGCGGAAGGGAGGAGGAGGGGGAGGATATCGTTCCAATACAGGGCTCTTTGATTCCAACGGTCGTAGGGAGGGGCAGATACGAAGACAGATTAAGATCTCGCAGTTGGTTGGGAGACCGTGGGTGCTGGTTACACCCGGTCGCTTGCACCAACCCCCGCGTTCTAGGTGGTCAGGAGCTGCAGACCCAGGACCTGAGGCTGTTGCTATGCAACGCGAGGTCCGTTGTTAATAAGGTCCCCCTCATTTACGATCTAATCTTGGAGGGGGAGCTGGACCTCGTGGGAATTACGGAGACCTGGTTGGGCCACGAGGGAGGTTTACCCCTCATGGAAATGTGCCCACCAGGTTACCGAGCATTTCACCAGCCCCGGGCCCAGGGAAGGGGCGGTGGGGTAGCAGCGATTATTCGGGAGGATTTAGAGCCGAGGGAGTCCACTGTGCCACAGACGTCCGGGTGTGAATCCCTTGTCGTGAAATGGGGCCCTGGGAGACAGTTGGGCCTGCTGATAGTATACCTGGCTCCTCGCTATACATCAGCGGCCCTGCCTGAACTCCTCGAGCTGATCGCATCGGTGGCGGTTGAGACCCCCAAACTCTTAGTGATGGGGGATTTTAACCTGCCATCGGTGGGAGAAGCATCTGAGGGGGTTCGGGAGTTCATGGCTTCCATGACAGCCATGGACCTGACTCAATTGATTCAGGGCCCGACACACGAGGGAGGTCACACCTTGGACCTTGTTTTGTCTCTGGCCAGTGGTTGAGTGATCTGGGAGGAGGGGACTTAACCATCACTCCCCTGTCATGGTCAGATCACTCACTCCTCCGACTTGACTTCCCTGGTGCTACCCCCCGCTGCGGGGAGGCGGAACCGGAAAACACTAGATGGTTCCGCCCCAGGCGCCTAATGGAACCAGAGAGGTTCCAGATGGAGCTTGGGCCACCTTCTGTAGCCCTGACCCGCCCTCGGGTAGAGGACCTGGTGGTCGCGTGGAACAATGCGACTACCGGGGCCTTGAACCGGGTGGCGCCTTTGCGGCCTCTCCGGCGGCAGCGATCCACCCTGGCCCCTTGGTTTACCGAGGAGCTAAGGGTGATGAAGCGCCGCAAGAGATGCCTAGAGAGTCGTTGGAGATCCTCCCGTTCCGAATTTGACCGAACACAGGTACGAGCCCATTTAAGGACGTACCTTGTGGCACTGAGAGCGGCCAAACGTCAATATTGTGCCGCTCTCATTGCATCCGCAGAAAACCGCCCTGCCGCCCTGTTTCGGGTGTCCCGCTCCCTCCTGTTTCAGAGGCCGCGGGAGGCCCCTTTACAGGGTAGGGCAGAGGAATTTGGGAAATACCTGCAGGATAAAATCGCTCAAATCCGGAAGGATTGGGTCCCTTTCAGGGGCCCAGTGGAGACGTCTGTGGCGAGTCTTAAGAGATCAATCTGGGAGGAGTTTGATTTGGTTGCCATCGAGGATTTGGACAGAATGCGTGGACGACTGCGACCTACCACATGTTTACTGGACCCGTGCCCCTCCTGGCTTGTACTGGCATCCTGGGAGGTTACACGTGACTGGCTCCTGGGCCTAGTGAATGCTTCATTGAGTGAGGGGTCTCTTCCGGCCGCCTTGAAAGAGGCGGTGGTGAGGCCCTTGCTCAAGAAGCCTTCCCTGGACCCTACGGAGCTGGCCAATTATCGTCCTGTCTCCAACCTTCCCTTTTTGGCGAAGGTTGTAGAGAGTGTGGTGGCTTATCAGTTTCCACGACATCTGGAGGAAAATGATTATCTAGACCCGCGCCAGTCCGGCTTTCGCCCCAGGCACAGCACGGAGACGGCCTTGGTCGCGTTGGTGGATGATCTCTGGAGGGCCAGAGATAGGGGTTGTTTTCCAGTAGAGTGGAGGGAGGGGTCACTGAAGGGTTATTACAGCCTGATTGGTCCATTTGACTGAGAGAAAACTTCTTAGCCTTCGGCTTCTCCCGTTGGCTCCCAGTTTCCTCTCAGTCAAGAAGGTCCAAAGACGTATTATTTGGTTCCCAGTGCGACTGTGAGTAATAAAATTGATCAAATTGGCAATTTCTAAATTATAGCAAATTAATAGAAGAAAATCAGAGCTGTGCCCAACAGGACAACCCTTTGCTGTCCTGGAAAGGCAGGGAGAGCAACGAGGAGCGCCCTCCTTTCCTTAAATTTCCTCCCTGCTGGGCCTTCTCCTCCCCCGGCTGATTCCTGGGGCCTCGGGCGTGCCGGGTGGATCGCAGCTCGCAGCTTCTCCCCCGACGACCCTTCCATCAAGCCGCAGCGCCGGCGGCCTATTTGCCGTGCGTGAAGACCGGCAATTCCCTCAATTCGGCCGCGCCGCCTCTCCCGAGTCGGCGGTGCTCGTGGCGGCGGCGCGAGCGCAAGACCGGAGCGCCAGCGGCTCTTGCCGGGCGTGAAGACCGGCGCGAGATCGCCCCCGAGCGAAAATCATTAATTTTGGGTCGGCTAGCCATCGGACTACGGGGGGAGACAAGCGGCGGCACGCGCGCCATTTTAGCGGCCGCCTGAAGAGAAGCAAGTCATTAAACTGAGCCGGCGGCCATTTTGAACACGTGGCGAGCCCACACTAGAGGCCTTCTGAATAACCACCGGCACTCAAAGGGCCAGGCTGAGCGTTTCCCACCAGCACGGGGCCTAGAAGCTGCAAATTGTTTCAAACTACATCTCTTCTGACACGTGAGTGGGGCGATGGCAGCGCGATCTGAGGGAGCTCAAACTGCGACAGTCCAGGCCCAAGAGGACAAGTCAGGCACCACAGCCCCAGCCAGGCCTCGAGTTTCTAGGCCTACTGCAGAGGATCGGCCCTCTAGAGCTCTACAAAGAGATGAGCTTAGACGTTCCAGGGCAATTGAAAAGGCCATTGAGAGGGCGGAGAAGAAAAAGGCCAGGGATCCCAGGCCTAGATCTAGATCCCCCAGACCTGAGGCTTCTTGTCATTCCCCCTCTGTTAACAGGGGATTCAGCCCTTCCTCTCCTTCTTCCTCCTCTTCCAGATCAGTTAGGAGTGAGGGGCGGGGGGCTTCACCTCCTCCACCTACTTCCCCTGGGACTAGGGATTTGGACAGGATTGATCCTTTAGAGGGCCCCTCCGCTGGCCCGTCCAAGGGTAGGAGTTCTCACAGGGACTCGTTCTCTCGTGACTATGACTCTGATTATGATGAGGAAGACCTAGAACACCTTCCTGAAAACCTAAAACGTTTGATTTCAGCAGCCATTTCCAGGGGAATAGCTCAAAGGGACAGGCCCTCCCATCATGGTAGAATTACTCCATTCAGCAGAGCCAGGTCCAGGGCCTCCTCGCCTTCTCTCATGAGCGAGGTCTCCTCTAGGGAAGAATCTCGTCGCCAAGACGACTGGGGGTTTTCTGAGGAGGAGGATGCGGCCGCTGATCAGCCCACCTCCTCCAACCTATTCATTCAGGCCATGTTCAAGCCTCTACTAAAGAAAGCTAGGAGAACCACCAAGGTGGGCACGGGAGACCCCACGGTGCCCCCTCCCAGAGATCCAGACATGGTGATGTTCTCCAACACTGCCACCAATAAAGAGGAGATCCCTGCTCCCCCTCTGTTCTTGGAGGTGGCCACCAGTCAGTGCGCCCGGCCTTCAAATTTCTCCCCTCCTGGTAGCAATGATAGGCGAGCTTATAATATGGAGAAGGCCTTCTTGCAGGCCATTCAACTTCCGGCCATAGATCAACCCATAGCTGCCCTGGTCTCATCCTCCCCGGTGGTCTCGGGGGATGCGGCGGACAAGCTTAAGCCGGAAGATAAGAGGGCGGAGCTTACCTTGAGGAAAAATTATAAGGCTTCCGCTTGGGCAATGCGGGCGGCGGCCGCCGCCTCATATTTTAATCACACAACAGTGATGTGGCTCCGCCAACTCCAGGATCGTATCCCGATCCAGGATGACCGCATCCATCAGGATTTAACTAAAATTATGGCGGCCTGCCAGTATTCGGCCGATGCGACCCTGGATGCCATGCGATTTGGCTCCAGCGCCTTAGCCACCTCTGTGGCCTGGCGCCGGCTCCTTTGGCTTAGAAATTGGCAGATCGATAATAAAGCCAAATGGGATTTAATAGCTGCCCCCTTCATGGGTCCAAATTTGTTTGGGTCTGCTCTAGACCCAATTTTGGTGGAGAATAAGGACAAGAAAAAAGTGATGCCTACCTCCACCAAGAAGTCCGAGACACGCAGTCACCCGTATCGCAGGCCTCCCTTCAGGAGTTATGACAGGGACCAGGAGCCCCGCTTCCAGCAGTACAGGCAGGATAGGCCATACAACAGGCAAAATTTTCAGGAACGCTCCAGGTACCAGTCCCAATCCAAGCGGCCCTTTCGCGGGGGGGGGGGGGGCGGCCGCCCCTTCCGCAGAGGGAAATGACTCAAATCCGAGTCATCCCATAGGCGGCCGCCTGGCGCTGTACGCGGACAAGTGGGACCAGATTACATCAGACGGTTGGGTCCGAGCGACCATTCGCCACGGCCTAAGGTTAGAGTTCCTCTCCTATCCCCCGAGACGCTTCATGGTGTTTTCCCCATCCCGGGATCCGGAACGCCGTCATCTCATGGACCTCGCCGTCTCCCATCTTCTGGAAATCAGAGCGGTGGAGGTCGTTCCGGAGCCGGAGAGGGGACGGGGCTACTATTCAAATCTATTTGTAGTCCCGAAGACCTCGGGGGGTTGGAGAGCGATCCTCGACCTGAAGCGCCTGAATCAATACCTAGTCTACAGGCGCTTCAAGATGGCCTCCCTGAAGTCAATCTTACAGGGCATTCGGAAGGGGGATTACATGGCCTCGGTAGATTTGACGGAGGCCTATCTTCACATCCCCATTCTCCGGGCCCACCGTCAGTTCCTGCGGTTCTCCCACAAGGGCCGGCACTACCAGTACCGGGCCCTTCCATTCGGCCTGGCTTCGGCCCCTTGGACGTTCACCAAGGTCCTGGCGGCACTGGCGGCTTACCTGAGATCCATTCCGGTGAGGCTCCAGTGCTACTTAGACGACGTCCTAGTGCAGGCAGGGTCCCTTCCCAGAGCCAGGGCAGACCTCCAGCTGACAATCCAATGGCTCCAGACACTAGGTTTCTCGATAAACTTTCCCAAGAGCCACCTGTCCCCCTCCAGACAGATTCTGCATCTAGGGACAATGATCGATTCCGAGTCAGGGAGGGTTCACCTTTCCCCAGACCGTCGGACCAGTCTGAGACAATTGATCACGTCCATCGGGAAAAAAAGGTCCGTTTCCACCCTGACCTTATCCCGACTCCTGGGGAAGATGGTATCCTGTATAGGGATAGTTCCCTGGGCCCGTCTACATCTGCGTCCCCTCCAGTGGGCCTTGATACCAGCCCAAAGGAGAATGTTGAGCAACTCTCTGCGACCGCTTTGTTTAACACCAGAGGTGAGACGCTCGCTCAAGTGGTGGATGTCCCCGGCATTGCGTCAGGGGGCCTCAATTTGGGAGCCAGAGAGAATACAAGTCATGACGGACGCGAGCCTTTACGGCTGGGGGGCCGTGATGGGGTCCGACATGGCACAGGGACGTTGGACTGCCTCGGACCTCAGACAAAATATAAATTGGCTCGAGCTCAAGGCCGCGAGACTGGCCCTCCGGACTTTCCACCGCCATCTGCAGGGGCGACACGTCCTCCTGCTTACGGACAATGTAGCGATGAAAGCTCATGTCAACCGTCAAGGGGGGACTCACTCCCGAGCCCTGTGGCGGGAGGCACAGACATTAGGCCTATGGGCGGAGAGACACTTGGCCTCAATTACGGCGGAACACATATTGGGGGAGTCCAACCACCAGGCAGACTGGTTGAGCCGAGCGACTCTGGACAACGGCGAGTGGCAGCTGGTCCCAGAGTTGTTTCGGAAGATTTGCCTCAAATTCGGCAACCCCCTTGTAGACCTGTTTGCCTCCCCGGCAACGCACAACTGCCGAGATTCTTCACCCGATTCAAGACTCCAGCAGCAGAAGGAGCGGATGCTCTCAGAACCCGGTGGCCTCCGGGTCTCCTCTACGCCTTCCCCCCCCTTCCCCTCATCCCCAGAACCATTCGAAGGGTAGTCACAGAGAGGGCTCACGTCATTCTATTAGCCCCATATTGGCCGAGGAGACCATGGTTCGCAGACCTGGTCCAGCTCTCGGTCACAGACCCCTGGAGGATTCCGCCAGAGGAGGTTGTCCTGTGTCAGGGGGTCTTACTTCACCCAGAGCCGCAGTGGCTGCATCTGACCGCGTGGCTCTTGAAAGGGGATTGCTGAAGGGGAGGAAATTGTCGTCAGGGGTCATAGCTACCTTGGAGGCAGCTAGGAGACCGTCCACAATTAGAATCTATAACGCCACCTGGACGGCTTTCGCTAAGTGGTGTAGCCCCAGGGGGGTGGATCCAGCTAGGGCCACGGTTCCAGACGTTTTAGAGTTTCTCCAAAAAAGGGCTAGAGGACGGGTTGTCCCATAATACACTTAGGCGACAGGTAGCGGCCCTATCGACTATTTTGGGAGGAGAGGGCTCCTCCACCCTCTCGCGCTCACCATTGGTGAAGAGATTCCTTAAAGGGGCGGCCAACATCCGTCCGCCCCCGTTCATAGGTTCCCTACATGGGATCTTACCCTCGTCCTGAAGGCATTGACGGGTTCCCCCTTTGAACCGCTCAGGTCGGTCCACATGCGTCTCCTCTCCCTTAAGGTAGTATTTTTGGTGGCCATTACATCGGCCAGGCGTATTTCTGAATTGGGGGCCCTTTCTGTTAGAAGTGACCTTTGCATGATCCATCAGGACAGGGTGGTCCTGCGTTTGGATCCTTCATTCATCCCGAAGGTTAACACCCTGTTTCATAGGGCCCAGGAAATTGTCCTACCTAATTTTTGCCCCAATCCAACTAGGGAGAGAGAACAGGCGTGGCATCGGTTGGATGTACGCAGGGCCCTCCGTATTTATCTGAGACGGACGGAGGGCATTCGTAAGACCGAGGCACTGTTTGTCTCGTTTCATCCGAGTTCCCTAGGTAAAAAAGTCTCGTCTTCGACTATTGGGAGGTGGATCAGGTTGGCCATTGTTGAGGCTTACGGAGCCTCGGGGAAAGCCCCCCCTTCGGGGATCACAGCTCACTCCACTCGTAGTGCAGCCTCCTCAGCGGCCTGGGCCACAAGGGCGCCTTTCGAGGACATCTGTCGCGCGGCCACCTGGGCCTCACCCACTCCCTTCATAAGACACTATCGCCTGGACACTTATGCCTCGGCTGAGGCGTCCTTTGGGCAGAGGGTTCTCCAGAGGGTGGCGGCCGATCCTCCCCCTGGAACCCAGTCTACCCTCCCTGGGACGTAGCGTGGGTATGTCCCTTCAGTGACCCCTCCCTCCACTCTACTGGAAAAAGAACGTTGGTCTTACCTGAACGTTTTTTTCTGGAGAGTGGAGGGAGGGGTCACTTTCCCGCCCTAGATAGATAGACAGGGTCTGGGAGGGGTAGGATCGGGTGGCCCTGGGCGGCTTTCCCTTGTCTTCTTACATCATGCAGACGCTGACCGTGACATCGCGGAAACTGGGAGCCAACGGGAGAAGCCGAAGGCTAAGAAGTTTTCTCTAGTCAAATGGACCAATCAGGCTGTAATAACCCTTCAGTGACCCCTCCCTCCACTCTCCAGAAAAAAACGTTCAGGTAAGACCAACGTTCTTTCCTCTATCCTGGTCCTATTAGACCTCTCGGCGGCTTTTGATACCATCGACCATGGTATCCTGTTGCACCGGCTGGAAGGGTTGGGGGTTCGGGGCACCGTTTTGCTGTGGTTCGGCTCCTACCTTTCCGGCTGGACGCAACGTGTGTTGGCAGGGGAGCAGAGGTCGACCCTAACCCCCCTTACTTGTGGGGTGCCACAGGGGTCGGTCCTCTCGCCACTCCTGTTCAACACATACATGAAGCCGCTGGGTGAGATCATCCGTGGGTTCGGGGTGGGATACCATCTGTACGCTGATGATACTCAGGTGTACATTTCCACCCCGAACCACCCCAATGAGGCCGTCGAAGTGATGTCCCGGTGTGTGGAAGCCGTATGGGTCTGGATGGATGACAACCGACTCAAGCTCAACCCCTCCAAGACGGAGTGGCTGTGGGTTCCGGCCCCCCGGTTCAACCAGCTAATCCCATCCCTGGCCATCGGGGGCGTACAACTTGCCCCCGTGGAGCAGGCGCACAATTTGGGCGTCCTCCTGGATGCCCGGCTGTCCATGGATGACCATGTGACAGCCGTGGCAAGGGGGGCGTTCCACCAGGTTCGCCTGGTGCGCCAATTGCGCCCCCTACTGGACCGGGACGCCTTGCGCACAGTCACTCATGCACTGGTGACGTCTCGCCTGGACTACTGTAATGCTCTCTACATGGGGCTTCCCTTGAAATGCACTCGGAGACTGCAGTTGGTCCAGAATGCGGCCGCGCGGGTAATTATGGGGAGTACAAGGTACTCCCATGTGACACCTCTCCTGCGCGAGCTGCACTGGCTTCCTGTGGTCTATCGGGTGCGTTTCAAGGTCTTGATAACGATCTTTAAAGCGCTCCATGGCTCAGGACCTAGATACCTGCGGGATCGTATTCTGCCCCATACATCCCTGCGACCAATTCGCTCACACAGAGAGGGACTTCTCCAGGTGCCGTCCACCAGACAGTGCCGGGGGGCAGCGCCTAGGAGCAGAGCCTTCTCTGTGGCGGGCCCAGCCCTGTGGAATGACCTCCCCCCGGATATTAGGATTACCTCTGACCTCCGCGCCTTCCGTGTAAAGCTCAAGACCCACCTATTCCAAGTAGCTGGCCTGGCTCAACCATAGTTTGATGATATCGCTCCTGACGGGTTTTTTAATTTTATGATTTTATTTAGGGGATTTTAAACTGTGATTTTAATTGTTTTCATCCATCTGTCTTCCTCCTCCACGTATAGGTCTATTTTTTGTATGTATTGTCCATATTTGTATTTTATATGTTTTTTATTGTACGCCGCCCCGAGTCCTTCGGGAGAGGGTACGGCTAACAAATAAATTTTATTATTATTATTATTATTATTATTATTATTATTATTATTATTATTATTATTATTATTATTATTATTATTCACACGTATGGCCGTTGAAGCATCCCCATGGTCGCATGATCAAAATTCAGATGCTTGGAAACTGGTTCATATTTATGATGGCTGCAATGCCCTAGGATCATGTGATCAGTTTTTGTGACCTTCTGACAAGCAAAATTAATGGGAAATCCAAATTCACTTAACAACCATATTACTAACTTAACAAATGCAATGATTCACTTAACTGTGGGAAGAAAAGTTGTAAAATGGTGCAAACTCACTTAACAAATGTTTTACTTAGCAATATAAATTTTGGGCTCAATTGTGGTCGTAACTCATGGACTACCTGTACTCTGAACAATTTTTGTGTTGTCCAACACAAGCTATAATATGAATGAGACTTCTGAAGGTTCAAGGAGCCATATCACTTTCCCTTTGTAAAGGGATCAGGTAAATCATAAAGTTGAAAATATTTTCCTATTTCATCCTAATGGGAAAGCTTCATTTACAAGTTTCCAATAAGACAGAATATTAAACAGCTTCAAATTATGAGTATATAACCTAATTTGAATGGGAAATTATAGTTAAGAAGAGTTTTAATGAAATTTTCCATCTTGAAAGAGGAAGGAAATGTACTATATGCAAATAGATTATTCATATGAAGCTAAGGTACAAGAGTTTAAATACAATGTGTTTATATGAAGGTCATTATTTCTATTATTTAGAAATAGAAAATGTTTATCCATCCTAGAAATTTCTTATATTTCTTATGCCTGATGTAACACGTAAGTATACATTTGGGCTTCTGCTTCCAGTAGCTTAACAGTTGTAAGCAAATGTATATGCTATGTGTATTTAAGTAATTAAAAATCTCAAGAAACTTGCTGGCTTCCAATTATATATCAGTATGGGTACATTTTATATATAAAAATTGCATTCATCTCAAGCATAACTAATTTAACTTGGAAAAGTGGGGCTTTCAAAATATACCTTTGCACTGGGAAACATTTGTATTGTTTGAGAGGACAAACGTTGCATTTCTGGTACTTCAACTTTTTTGGAATGCTCAAATTAAAAGACAGTTTTAGGTGTGTCTCCATTGAGCCATATGCTTTTCTTCCTGGGTTAGCATGGCAGGTTGCAGCCTATTACTCAGGGGTGAAATCCTCCCAGTTCGGCCCAGTTCGGCCGAACCGGTAGGGACTATTGTCCCTGGTTATGCGAAGCAGTAGTAAAAATAAAAGCTTCTGAGGATTGTGCGGCTCAGCTGTGAGCTGCGTGATTGTCAGAAACTCCCCCCTCCCCACTTTTTAAATCATTTTTTTCCTGCCAATTCGCCCAAACCAGCAGGAAAAAAAATGCTTTAAAAAGTGAAAAAAAAGTTGGCCACGCCCATCCAGTCACATGATACCTCCCCCCCCCCCCCAAGCCATGCCCACAGAACTGGTGGGGGAAATTTTAGATTTCACCCCCACTATTACTGTACTCATGAGTTTACTCTGCACCTACACCTTTACGGTAGGTGCATCTCATGGACCATTAGCCACATGTCCATGGTGGCACAATGGTTAGAATGCAGTATTGCAGGCTAATTCTGCTGACTGCCAGCAGTTCGATATCCATGAGCTCAGAGTTGACTCAGCTTTCCATCCTTCCAAGGTTAATAAAATGAGGATCAAGAGTGTTGGGACAATATGCTTACTCTATAAGCCACTTAGAGACTGAGCGAAAAGCACTGTGAAGCATTGCTATTTGAAATGTTAAAATGCTGTTGATTGATACATATTTCTGCCGCATGAGTGCATGGAACTACAGGCAAATGTTCAGTAACTATTGCAGCAAAATTTGTGAATACTAGTGCACAATGCTGCTATTTCTGGTTTCTGTGGCCAATTAAATCTTTTTACTGTTTGCAAAGTTTTAATTTCCTAGAAGCATCTTAACTGTAATATATTTATGAGCAAAGAAAGATGTGAATGACTTTGCTGTAAGCTGGCCTGGATTTGTGTAGTGAAAGATTTAAACACAAATAATAATGATAATAAACAGAGTGTTTTGCCATGATGAGATGTGGCCTTTCTAATTAAGCAAAAAATAATAATAGTTGAATAAGAACTGGTTTAACTGCAAAACATTGCTTAAAGTATCTCCTTAGCAGCCAATGTTTTCTTTGTGTTGTTATCTATCATGTTTGTAAGTTCAAGCACAGATAGCTTAAGCCTTCTTTGAATCATTAAAAAGAAGAGGTTTTTTTAAAAAATAATTTTATTTGTGAGTAAAGACAGAATGTTAATGTACAATGCCTCACTTACTTGGTTGCACTGAGAATTGTATAACTTCATGCCACAGAACATAGAATGTTTTGTTCAGAAGGCTCCTGCTGAAGTTTCTAGCATTATCAGTTCTCAAGGGTAGATATTCAGCTGTTTATTTCAACCCCCATCCAACTGAGTGATGCTGCCAAAGTTTTGTTCTTGAACTTGGAAACCATTTGGGTTTGGATGGTCAAGAATAAACTTAAGCTCAGCCCTAGCAAGACCAAGTGATTATGAGTGCATGGACTTTTCAGATTAAGGAACTTTCATTTCTAGTTCTACGCAGGATGGCAGCTAGAACTGGTGTACAAGATCTGGACTGTCAACCTCTGTTTCAAGACTGGGTGTGAGCTGTGACGAGAAAAGGCGTTTGCACAGATTCACCAGTTACATGCAGTCCTTGAAATGAAGACCCTTCTCACAGTGACTTATGCTATTGTCACATCATAGGTGGATCACTGCAGTCTTCTCTATTTGTTTAATAACATTGTGTCTCACTTAATAATTTGCATAATAATATGTAATATGAAATGCACAGGTACAGTATAGGTGGTACCTTGCTCAATAGTAGTAACTGTGAGAGGGATCTTGGAGTCCTAGTGGACAACCATTTAAATATTAGCCAGCAGTGTGCAGCAGCTTCCAAAAAAGCCAACACAGTTCTAGGCTGCATAAACAGAGGGATAGAATCAAGATCACGTGAAGTGTTAATACCACTTTATAATGCCTTGGTAAGGCCACACTTGGAATGCTGCATTCAGTTTTGGTCGCCACGATGTAAAAAAGATGTGGAGACTCTAGAAAGAGTGCAGAGAAGAGCAACAAAGATGATTAGGGGACTGGAGACTAAAACAAATGAAGAACGGTTGCAGGAACTGGGTATGTCCAGCTTAAGAGAAAGAAGGACTAGGGGAGACATGATAGCATTGTTCCAATATCTCAGGGGTTGCCACAAAGAAGAGAGAACAAACTATTCTCCAAGGCACCTGAGGGTAGAACAAGAAGTAATGGGTGGAAACTAATCAAGGAGAGAAGCAACTTAGAACTGAGGAGAAACTTCCTGACAGTTAGAACAATTAATCAGTGGAACAGCTTGCCTCCAGAAGTTGTGAATGCCCCAACACTGGAAGTCTTTAAGAAGATGTTGGATAGCCATTTGCCTGAAACAATATAGGGTTTCCTGCCTAGGCAGGGGGTTGGACTAGAAGACCTCCAAGGTCCCTTCCAACTCTGCTATTGTGTTATTGTATGTAAAAAATGAGTGTGAAATTGAATCCAGTTGCAGAATCCATTTGCCTTTCAACTGAAATGACTTAATGACCAAAATTCTGGATTCAGTTGTGGCTGTAATTCAAGGACTCCCTGTATGTAAATATGACTATAACATACTTCTTGAGTTGAAATTTCTTTTTTCCTTTATTGTCACAGGAGCAGTTCTGAAAGAAGGAAAGAGAAATCAAGGGATGCAGCACGATGCAGAAGAAGCAAAGAAACTGAAGTATTCTATGAGTTGGCCCATGAGCTACCATTGCCTCACAACATTAGCTCACATCTGGACAAAGCATCTATTATGAGGCTTGCAATCAGTTTCTTAAGGACACACAAGCTGTTGTCTTCAGGTAAGAAAAAAATGTTTCAACTATGGTCAACTGCATTGTATTATCTGATGACACAGCAGCTCATCTTGTTTCCCATTTATTAAATTTATTAAACTTAATTCATTTCCTCCTACATGAGCTGAAGGTCATCAAAGACTTGTGATCCTTTTGACAGAAGCTTCTGATAGGTGGCTTTACTTTTTAGTCTGCTAAAAGGGACGGTCAAAAATGTGATAAATAAAATAAGCATATTGCTTTAGTAGTATAAGAAAATAAATTCATTATTTTATCACACAGATAAGGAGTAAATATGTAAAACTAAACATGGAAATTTTGAATTAAAATGATTTTGGGCCTGCAGAATTCCTAATCCTGAATAAAACACTAGGCCTAGGGATTATATATCACAACAGTTTAGTGAAGGAATAAGGACACTTCAATTTGATGAATTATTCTGCATAATTATATTTGTGAGCATCTATAGTAATTCAAATCACTGTACAACAATACGTCTATACAATAATACAACAGTACAATACAATAACACAACACCAGCCATTCTGTTTGTCATGCCCTATTTTAATACCTAGTGGTTGTTACAGCTTTGGTCTGGTCAAACGATATGACTGCCTGTGTGAGAGGTTTTTTCATCTGTCCCTTCTTCACTATCTGGAGTGTTAAATAGGAAAAAAATGGTTTTCAGTTCAACAAAGTTCTGTGAACTGAAATATATACATATTTTCATAGAAAGAGTATAGTAGTATGCCCATTTTTATTTTAACAATTGAATTTAGAAATTTTTCGCCCACATTCTGTTTGAATCATGGTTTTATATGTGTATTTGTGATAATTTGTATATTTATCATTTATTTATTTGCTTTCTCAAACTATATCATTCAATATAGCCTCAATGCTCTATGTTATAACATCTAGCCTAACTACCTTATATATAATGGATTTAAGATGAAAAAATAATTAAACAGGGGGACCAGTTAAAGGGAGAGATAGTAGCATTCATTGAATATATTTAGCAAAGTTAGTTGCAATATGTTCAGGATAATTTAATTTGATTTCTTGCTCCAAATAGACATTGGACTTGATGGTGTGGATAACTCCTTCTAACTCTATGATTATATGAAAATTCTTGAAACAGCAAAGTAAACCTTAATAAGTCAGATTATTTGCAAATAAGGGTATTGTTATAAGTAGCATCCTTTCACTGGAACAATTTTCTGTATCTCACATGTGTAATAGAAATATAGTTGTGTGCTTGCTTTTCCCAGGTGTCATTCCTTAAAGGTAAGAGTCCTTACTTTTGTGTAGAAGATCCTAGGAAATTCATCAGGCACTGAAATCTTTAATAGGAAAAGGCCCTTGTTTAAAGACTTGGTGAGCCACTCCAAGTTAGTGAAGATTATATGGCCATTATAAAACAAATTTCTTTTTCTTCCTAGCTATC
This sequence comes from Natrix helvetica, assembly GCF_964273705.1. NCBI lineage: Eukaryota > Metazoa > Chordata > Lepidosauria > Squamata > Natricidae > Natrix > Natrix helvetica. The sequence goes on from NC_138552.1 coordinate 251,294,668, forward strand.
TAGGAAGGAAATAGAGCCCAGGATCATTATTTTGTTTCTGAACTGTTGCTTTGATAATGCTGATCAGAAGGGGAAAGCACACTGGGATTAGGCTACTCTTCCTTAACTTGGCTCGCTCTTGGGTTTTAGCTCCCAAAATTCCTAGCTAATTTAGTATTTCTGAAGGCTTGGAGAAAGTAGTTTTAGGCTGCAAATGTAGAAGACTCCATTTTGGAGTTGCCCCAAATATAATTCAAAAATCAAAATCCATGAGCTACCCATTATACATAAGATATTTTGTGGAACAGAGAGCCATACCTAGGCTAGTAAATTAAATCTTCGTGAATTCATCCTTGCTGCAGAGATACCTGTATTGCATATCTGGAGTTAGAAATCTGTGATTTCCATTGAATGCCAACATACAAAAAACATGGTTGATTTTCCATTTCCTCCTTTCTTGAAAGAATCAGTTATTCCAGGTACTTAAAAAGAAGCCTCCCAATTGTTGGAAGTAGCATTCTTTGCCTTGAACTTAAATGGGATAACATTTTGAATCAAAGGATTGCATCATTCTTTTGGCTAAGTGCTCTCATGAATCAAATGGAGGGAGAGACTTAAACAGTTTGAATTACAACAGTAACAAAATGAGCGCTGTATACTTTTCTGTTCTTCTGGGGGAAGTTTCAAAGTTTGTCCTTTGCTCATTCTCAGTTCTCAGTTATTTTTTCCAGCATAAACTCTGTTTACAACTTGGATAATACCACTCCAGAATTTGTAAACTTGTTTTTAAGAAAAATTAGGTACAAAAGATAGTTCCCCTATCAATGGAACATAATATGTTATTCATTAAAGAGGGAAGGCCATTACTATGTCTAGAGTATAATTTCTCTTTAAGTGTCACATAATATGACCTCTTATCTAAATCAAAGATTGGTAACACAGAATCATCTATATATTTATATTCAAAGAAAAAAATAGACCTAAACATATATCACTTGATGTGATGTTTTATGTTTTATTAATAAAGAATATCAACTGTTAAGGGGAAAAACAGCTGCTGATATGCTATAATGAAAGAATATAGTTAAACATTAATTGAAGGTAATGAAACTTACCGAATCTATTAAAATAAATGAGAGATGTCAATCTTGTCTTAGATTTCATTGTTTTCATTAGTAAATATATCTTTCATTTTAAAAGAATCCAAAATTTTAAGAAATGGAATTTTTAAAAAAAAAAGTTCTTTGGGCTAAAGAAGTGAATATAATGATCTTAAATGATGGAATAAAACCACAACATTCTTTTAGTGTTTATAAAAGATATGGTTAGAATACTTGTCTTTGGGTGTGAGTGGAGAGTTAGCAACACAGAGCAATTAAGGTGATTTCACATTTATAATCCATAATTCCATATATAATTATGAACCCCCATAGTAGCAATTTGCTACAAATTAATTTAAAGAAATAATGCTTTCTTTCAAAATGAAAGAATTGAAATGAAAAAATTGAAAATGTGTAAACTCTGGCTTCCCTTCTCTTCAACAAGATTAGTATACCATAACATACTACTACTACTACTACTACTACTTCTAACTTGCTCTTAAATGGATCAGGAGATTCTTTGAGATTGTAATTAAAACTGTGAAATCCAAAGGTGTTGGTGTTGGTATGGAGCTGGATTGCTATTATTCTGCTCATCCCATTATCTCACATTTTTTATGCCACAGAGCTTGTTGATTTTGATTTCCTGTTGAAATTCTCTTTCTGCTTCATTCTTTTCTCCTGATAACTTTCAGTACTATTTATTTAATTGCACCATGAAGACCATGAGTTTGTCATTTGAAGAACATGCAGCATTTATTTATTTATTTATTTGAACTTGTTAGTCGCCCCCTCTCCCCACAGGGACTCGGGGCGACGTACAAAAGCAACAATCAAAACAGTATCATATAGAGGAGGTAAAAATAAATAAATAAATTACAGTGCTTAGAAAAAGTTAAAACCCCAATAACAGTAAAAATTTAAAAACTAAAGTTAACAGTTAAAAAATGCCCAAGACGTGGAGAAGCTGTAGATTTATGCCAGGCCGGCTAGTCGAAACAGGTGGGTCTTCAGTTTCATATGGAAGGAGCAGAGGTCAGTTGTTGTCCTAATGTCTGGGGGGAGGTCATTCCAAAGGGTAGGGCCCACCACAGAGAAGGCCCTACTCCTGGGCACCGCCCTCTGACACTCTTTGGAGGACGGCACCCAGAGGAGTCCCTCTCTGTGTGAGCGAATGGGTCGCAGGGATGTATGGGGCAGGACACGATCCCGCAGATAACTAGGCCCTGTGCCATGGAGCGCTTTGAAGATGGTGACTAACACCTTGAAGCGCACCCGGTAGGCCACAGGAAGCCAGTGCAGCTCGCGCAGGAGAGGTGTTATATGGGAGAACCTCGATCTCCCCATAATTACCCGCGCGGCTGCATTCTGGACCAACTGCAGTCTCCGGGTGCACCTCAAGGGGAGCCCCATGTAGAGAGCATTACAGTAGTCCAGGCGAGACGTCACCAGTGCGTGAGTGACTGTGCGCAAGGCCTCCCGGTCCAAAAGGGGTCGCAATTGGCGCACCAGGCGAACCTGGTGGAACGCCCCCCTCGCCACGGCTGCCACATGATCTTCCATAGCCAGCCGGGCATCTAGGAGGACGCCCAAATTGCGCGCCCGTTCCACCGGGGCTAATTGCTCATCCCCGATGGCCAGCGATGGAATGTGCTGGTTGAACCGGGAAGCCGGGAGCCACAGCTACTCTGTCTTGGAGGGGTTGAGCTTGAGCCTGTTGTCACCCATCCAGACCCGTACGGCTTCCAGACACCGGGACATCACTTCGACGGCCTCGTTGGGGTGGTTTGGGGTGGAAATATACAGCTGAGTGTCATCAGCGTACAGATGGTATCCCACCCCGAAACCACAGATGATCTCGCCCAGCAGCTTCATATATGTGTTGAACAGGAGAGGCGAGAGGATCGACCCCTGTGGGACCCCACAAGTAAGGGGCCTCGGGGTCGACCTCTGCTCCCCTGTCAACACACATTGCGTCCGGCCAGAGAGGTAGGAGCGGAACCACCGTAACACGGTGCCTCCGACCCCCAACCCCTCCAGACGGCACAATAGGATACCATGGTCGATGGTATCGAAAGCCACCGAGAGGTCTAATAGGACAAGGATGGAGGAGCAACCCCCATCCTTTGCCCTCCAGAGATCATCCACCAACGCGACCAAGGCCGTCTCCGTGCTGTGACCGGGTCGGAAGCCGGACTGGCGCGGGTCTAGATAATCACTATAAAGCATATAGTGACCAAAATGAATTGTTAAGATTTCCTTCCTTCCTTCCATCCTTCCTTCCTCCCGCCCTCTTTCCCTCCTTCCTTCTTCCCTCAAGACAAGAAATACAAAACCACAGAATTGCATAAATTGAAGAAAATTAGAAGTAGATCAAATTCATTTCCATAATGGATGAAATCAAGGGAAATTTGTTTTTCAGACTTTTTGAATGTGAATAGCACCATGTGAAATGTGAATATGATGGTAACAATCTCTGACTCCACTTTACTGTGGGTAAACTTAACAAAAACCTGGATGCCGAATTATGAAAAGAGGCTGCTTGCAAAGCTGTAAACCCTAACTCTCAAAATTATGGAAATGATAATTCATATACATATTGGCCTTTTGCACAAAAGCCTCTATCCTAGTGGTAGTAAAAAAAAAACCTCATTTGCTAAGTAATTAAAATGGCATAATCCCTGTTCAGTAGCAGACAGGGGAGAAGAGGAAATTTAAATGCATCATCCTGTAAAAGATCTTTGCTCACTGGAATGTGGGACATAATGTCCCTTCATAATGGGAAATTTTGTAGGTTCCTCTTTTTCAAATGAACTAGCTTTCTTGTTTAGTTTAGTTTTATTTTTCTTTCTTTTGAAGATGTTTCACTTCTCATCCAAGAAGCTTCTTCAGTTCTGACAGGACAGCGAGGAATGGAAGGATTTATATTCCTTTCAGACAGCTGTACTCTGCATCCTTTTAGAGGATCATTGAAGCACTTGGAGTTTCATCTGTGGCTTCAGGGTTACCTGAGTAGTGCTCCTAGTTTCTGTGTAGACCCACTAAAAGGATCCAGATTATCAGCTGTCTGCAAGGAATATAAATCCTTCCATTCCCCACTGTCCTGTCAGAGCTGAAAAAGCTTCTTGGATGAGAAGCAAAACGTCTTCAAAAGAAAAAACAAGAAAATCCAGTTGCCTCCTGAAAAGCACCTTTGGGACAACCATGACCTGGATGACTGAGAATCTCTACAGACTTTGAGCTAGCTAATGGGTAGATGCAAAACAAGACAGAGGAGGAAGACAAAAAAAATAAATGGAGTAAAGCAAAGTATCTGTTGTAAATACAGTCTTCTATAAAAGGTTAAAAAAATCAGGAATATCTGTTTAGGTGAAATTTTAAAAGATTGAGAAAACTTTAAGCCAGGCTTCTTAACCTGGTGCCTTCATTCTCTTGCCTGGAGAATAATGGGAATTACCAAAATAAAATAATCAAAATATTTCCATTATTTGGTCTATATCTTATGCTGCTTTGTCACATTTTTGTAGCATTCCCTTATAAAAATACTATTTAAGTTAAATCTTTTACTTGAAACAAGGAAGAGTTTTCATGTTTAAACCTTAGCTGGTAATAAAGATTTGTAGGTTTAGAAGTATAACTATATTATACATAGAACTTTATTTCAGGGAGGGGGGATGTAAGATTATAGAAAATATTTTGGGGAAAATCTGCTCTATCAGATATTAATTCCTTACAACAAAATTATATTAAAGAAGACAGTTTGCTTCTTATCTGATCAAAATGAACAGCGGGAAGTCATTTCATATATAATAATAATAATAATAATAATAATAATAATAATAATAATAATAATAATAATAATAATAATAATAATAATACATACTCAGCTGCTGTAAAAAAATCACGCAGACTGATTATAAATTGCGGCACAAATGATCCACTGGAATTTGTGCAAAAATTATAATATTAAAACAACAACAAACTGGTGGGAACATAAGCCTGAAAAAGTCACCGAAAATCAGATGGTCAAGATCCTGTGGGATTTTCGTATACAAACAGACAAAGTACTAGCGCATAACACACCAAACATCACACTGGTTGAGAAAAAGAAGGTTACAATCATAGACATCGCAATACCAGGTGATAGCAGAGTTGAGGAGAAGGAACATGAAAAAGTCGCGAAATACCAGGACTTAAAAATTGAAATCCAACGATTATGGCACAAACCAGCAGTGGTAATTCCAGTGGTAATCGGCACACTGGGTGCTATTCCAAAAGCACTGGAATTACATTTAAAACAGTTAAAACTTGACAAAATCACCATCAGTCAAATGCAAAAAGCTGCACTGCTTGGATCTGCACGTATATTACGAAAATACGTTACGACGTCCTAGGCCCCTGGGTGGGGCCCGACTAGTAATCAATGCCAAATCCGGCGAATCAACTGGCCGCTGTGATACAATCGTATAATAATAAATTCTGACTCTACAAAAAACCACCCTACTTGGAACAGTTTATATCCTCCGACGTTACCTTAACAGTTCCTAGGTCCTTGGTTAGGACTCGAGCTGTTGAGCTACCAACCAGCCCCAAAGGCTGTGAAAATTAACTACATAATAATAATAATAATAATAATAATAATAAACAATAAAAACAACAACAACAACCCTACTTGGAACAGCTTATATCCTCTGATGTTACCTTAACAGTTCCTAGGTCCTTGGTTAGGACTCGAGCTGTTGAGCTACCAACCAACCCCAAAGGCTGTGAATTTCACCAAAAATTTAATAATAATAATAATAATAACAACAACAACAACAACAACAACAACAACAACAACAACAACAATAATTCAGCAATCCTCCTGTTTTTTAGAATACTACACAGACTAAAATGTAAGCTTCGCTAAAGCCACCTAAATGTCTGGATATGATCTTTTTTATCATTTCATAATAGGAAATGTTATTCCTATGTCTTGGAGTTCAAAAGAGTGCAGTATACCAGACCTTGCTTTATTCTGGTTTCTTCTTTACTTAGTAACCCATTTCCCTTTGATTTTTCACAGTGGGCGGCTGTACAAGAATGCTGGGAAGGAAACCTTCAGCCTGGGGGTCTGGTGCCCTGGCTGAGATTACTATTGCAGGAAGCTAACTGAACAATAGCTGTAGAATATTGTTCCTATTTTCTTCTTGGTGTTCTTGGCTTGACTGGTATTCCTCCCTGTAATACTTTACAGAGGTATAGCTCATTTAATAATGGAGTAACTGCCAGAAATCCAATGGATGCAGGCATTAAATTAGGCTACATGATCTACTTTATAGGATATCCCTTTCTTTGGAGGTATCCTCTGATCATCCAGCGGCCCAATTTAAGTCTCATGCATGAAGAAATTGCCAGCACTTTGAATTTCACCATCAACACTTAGCATCTCAATGGGACACTTAAGCAGAGAAGGAATATTATAGTGTGATGTACCATAGTTTTACTTATATTGTACTTACTGGTATGTCTTCTTTTAAACAGTCATGCCTTTTAGTCTGTTGCTTTAGTTATCAATTTGCTCTATTATGGATGGTTGGTTTGTAGCCATCTAAAGTAGCACAAAGGTTTGGAGATATGGGCAAGGGTTTGTTCTTTGATGTACGAAGACGAAAAATCCCAGTTGTAGAAACACTATCTACAACTTTGATGTGTTGAAATCTGAATAGTTTTGTTCAGATGTTCTTATGGGAAGAAATAACCAGCGAAGAACATAAACTAGTACAGATAGTATGTGTCCCTGAAGACCGATCTCCTTAGTACCCAATTTCCCTGCAAATCTAATGAAGGGTTAAACTTCTAGAATTTGCTCAACCAAGTAAATATATAAAACAAAAGAAATTCAAGTGACTTCTGACATTTTAGCCTTGGACAATGCATATCAATACAATAATAATACAATAGCAGAGTTGGAAGGGACCTTGGAGGTCTTCTAGTCCAACCCCCTGCCTAGGCAGGAAACCCTATATCATTTTAGACATAGGGCTATCCAACATCTTCTTAAAGACTTCCAGTGTTGAGGCATTCACAACTTCTGGAGGCAAGCTGTTCCACTGATTAATTGTTCTAACTGTCAGGAAATTTGTCCTCAGTTCTAAGTTGCTTCTCTCCTTGATTAGTTTCCACCCATTGCTTCTTGTTCTACCCTCAGGTGCCTTGGAAAATAGTTTGACTCCCTCTTCTTTGTGGCTTATCTCAACTTAGATAAGGCCCATGTTCATATGAGTTTACAAACCCTGGTCTGTAAAAGAAAGAAAAGTCATATAGAAACTTCTTCAAGTTGAGCTGAACTCCTGTTGACTTAATGGAAACATTCATGAAGCTTTATTGGTATGACATAGAAGTGGTTTATTTGTCGTTCAGGAAGATTTTCCAGTTTGCCTACCTAAAACTATAGCACTGGTTTTCTGAAGTGTTCTTCCATTTAAATAATAATAATCAACCCTACTCAGCATTTTATTTTTATTTTTTATTTTTTTATTGTCCTACTCAGCATTTTAGATTGCCCCAAATAAACCAGGCGATTAACTTGAGATAGTCTAAGACAGAAGAAAATGGTCTTTTTGGTTACTGGCTAGAGTTTTGAGAATATGCTTTAGAACAACAATATAAAAGCAAGGAAACTTTGTTGATAAAATAGCTGTCCAGGTGGGTCACAAAACATATTTTAATTAGAAAGTAAAATAGTGAGATTGCTTCCTGCTATATTCCATAGTAACTCCCCAGGATGGTGTCTACATTTTTTCTCGACAGGTGTGTGTGTATCTCTCATGGCTGACTCTCCCATTTTTATTTTCTAAGAATGTATATTGTCCCATGTGAAGCCTTGAGACATTCTTAAATAAATATGGTATTTTGTTTTGCAGCATATTTCCTTCCTTTTATATTTTTAACTTAAAAGCATCAAAGGAAATAAGTGAAGTCATGTTGCGTGGGGAACTTCCTAGGCCTCAAGGGAGGTTTTGACTGGCCCATTAGGGGCTGTGGGCACCACATTGCCTGTCCCTAATAGAGACAGTCCCAGAGAATGTTTCTCTTTTCAGTTTAGGCTAAGTAAACAAAAGTTATATTGGTCATTTTTCTGAAGGATCATTTTTATTTATTTATCAAACTTCTATGCTGCCCATTTTGCTGAAATTCATTTCGTTTTCCTTTTCGTTTGCACACACTCTCTGTCTCTCTTTCTCTGTCTTTCTCTCTCCCTCCCTCCCTCCTTTACTCTCAGCAGCTGGAGGAAACTCCCTCTGCCCTGTGGCTATTTGTGGTAATAGTAATGGGGGGGGGGGGGGGAATAGGAAACAGATAGAAAGCCATTCCAGAAAAGTGAGTTGGGAGGGAAGATGTCTGAATTGTATATAGCAGAGCCAAAAAGCTAGCATGGGCTACAGCTGATCCTGTTTATAATTAACGCAAATTTTTGTCAGATATTGGATAAACTGGCATATAGTATTTCTAAGATAATGCACAGGAATTTCTAAATTATATAAATGAACAAATTTACTTAACCACTGCAAGCCCAAGAACATATATTTGGCAGTAAATCCACAAATGAACTGTGGGTTAATTCTGAATAACAGTAATTGAGATTGTATGACAATTGAGGTTGTATGTCGATGAACAAGAATGTGCTTCCAAGAATGAGCGGCCAGGTTTGTATATTCTATTATCCTCTTTCTGCTGTTCTCATTCTTTTTCTTCTCAGTATTTCATGCATCTATACCAGGGTATAAAAACTCCACAAACTATTACTTGAAAACTTAATATCAGATGCTGTATAAGGTAAGCACTATTCTATGTTGTCTAATTTCCCAGCAAATCATAAAAAGGAAAAACACTTTGGAAAGTCTGTAATTTTCATCATACAGATTTTATTTTTATTGATTGATTAGATTTATTTGCCATCCATCTTGCCTCGAGGCAACTCTGGGGCAGATTACAACATTAAAAGCTATAAAACTGTAAAACATAAATACTTCTAAAACAATAAAATAGAATTACAATCAGAACTAAAATTGCAGTTAAAAGATGAGGAGGGGGGAGCAGAATGCGTAAGAGTGAGGTGGGTTTTTCTCTTGTCTGAAGTGGTATAGGACTGGAAGATCTCCAAGGTCCTTTTCAGCTCTATTATGATTCTGATTCTTAATCCATCAAACACCTCCGGCGTGATATTTTCCTGTTTGAGGCCTAAGCCATCTGTCAAAATGAGGTCATATTCTTATGGAGGTCAGAAGCAAATGTCACCGGGAAGGTGGGAGAAGGGGGTACAAAGGGCAGGAGCCATGGAAGAACCATGGACCCTTCCAGCCAGAATTCCTTGACAAATGGGACAGAAGAATGACTCTTCGGCTGGCACTGGTGGACTGGGTCAGTCCCATTGGAACGAGACTGTATTAAAGGTAATAACCAACACTTTGAACTGTACTTGGAATCAAACTGGCAGCCCGTGGAACTCACAGAACAATGGCATAACATGGCCATTTTAGGGGCCTCAAGAACTGCCCATGCCAAATGCTCTTAGAGAGCAGCCCCATGTGGAGTACATTACAGTGACTAGGGTTTGATTGACTAAGTGACTGCGCTCAGGGACTTCTGATCCAGGAACACAATACATTTCTCCTATCTGTGACTGCCACCTGCTCTTCAAGCAGATTTTATTAGTTTCCAACAATTTACATACTTTTCTAAACAATTTGTGTAGCAACTTTAGTACCCATTTAATGCAATTAGTAGCATATCATTTTCCTACAAATATTAAGGATTTATCTCCTGCATGAACTCTTTTCTATTTATTTCTTTAAGCACCACATATTTTGTCACCATTTCTATTCCTCATTCATATAAAACCAGTTTAAAGCTTGCCCACAATACCTTTCACCATAAATAACATTTATCCACTCAGAATGCCACAAGGCAAACTGTTCTTCCTTCTCATTTTCCAATAGGACAAAATGAAGAAATGTTTTACATCATGCTGCATCCATAACATATTTTTATTCAGCTTCTATGCATTTGTTTAGTCAGGGTTTGTGTTTCAATAAAGAAGAGTTGCTTTCAGGAAGAGATGCAAGGCTGTCATTTTCTGTGTTATATATATATTTTTAAATCAATTGTAGAATAAACTTCTTTGCAGAAGTGAGGAAGAATGAGAACGGAATATGGAATATGGAAGGTGGGATAATACAAGTTCTCACCAAGGAAAATAGCTACCTAGAAGCTTTGCAGAGTTTCATCACTGTAAATATAAGGGTTGGCCTTTGAGCAAATCCAGAAATACCATAAATGATTGTGCAACAAATTGGCTTTAATAGTTGAATGAAGGTTACTTTCTCAGGTCCACCAGCCATATCTTTGTTATCCAGCAGTTTTATGCAAAATCCACATTTCCTCCCAACCAGCTGGAACTTGGGAGGCAGAAAATAGATGGGGGCGGGGCCAGTCAGAGGTGGTATTTATTGATTCTCCAAACTACTCAAAATTTCCACTACTGGTTTTCCAGAACTGGTCAGAACCTGCTGAATACCATCTCTGATCATAGCTAAATCGGCCATAGGAATGGAATTACTTTTGGTGCCGTGCAACATTGTTTATGGAAATGCTTGAAACACACATTTTTGTGTGTGTAACGTTCTGATGATTTTTACATTACTTCCCCATATTTCCAGCATTTTTATGAACTTTTCAGTCAAGGAGAATAGATTGATACCATCCACGAAACAGCTTTATATTTAGCATAGTGATACTTAAATAAAATAAAATGCACACAAATGTAGACAACATTTCTAAATCTGATTTTCAGATTTGGATAGCAATTGAATCATTTACTTTTGAACAGAGAATCTGATTATTAACCCTTAGCTACAGTCTAAAAAGTTGGGAGTACAGGAAATGAACAAGCATCTGTGGAAACATGTTCTTCTCTTTTAGAACCATGCACATCCTGACAGTAAGAATCAATCAAAACTTGTTTACAAAGATTATTTTTAGCATAAAATAATATTATCTTTGAATATTACAGTAGACTTTTCCCCTAAGAAGACAAGACTTTGTTATATATTGATTATTAGCATTTTACTGACTCTCCATAACTGATAATTTTCCTTGTGAAGAAGGCTTTCATTTTCAAATATAGCACAACCTTCCAGTATTATTAAGTCAAGTGACTTATGTATTCCTACCCAAATATTATCTTCAATGCTGTAGCAATGCTATGCCACGCAGACATATACTGCATTTTTGTTTGTTCTCTGTGTGATGGAAATAAAAAATTCTGTCCATTCCAATACATCCATGGACTTAGTTATTCTTACTTTATCATATGCTTTAATGTATTGTAAAAAATAAAACGAACAGTAAACACAGTGCAATAAAAGCTTATTATATTTAATTTAGAATATGAATGTCACTCAACCCAGGGGGACCATCCATGTGGTGCCCCATTTTGGCCAGCAGGGTGCTGCCCGCCCACCCCAGCCAGCCCGTGGAGGAGAACTATAATGCTATTCCGGCCCTCAAAGAAATTAGTTTGACACCCCTGCCTTAATCACTACACCAAACTGGATCTCGCTATGGCTAGTACACTGCCCAGTGCCCCAAAAACCCTTTTGGCCCTGAACCTGTTGTCCTTCTGGGAGGACTTTAAGATGTGGCTGTTCTGGCAGACTCTGAGTTAGTTTTCTGAATGGTCCCACAGAGTACCAGCTGTAATATAATATATTTGATTTGTTCTTCCCAACATGTTTGTTTTACTTTTTATCGTTAAAACTATCTGCAAGCCTTACAGTCACTAATAAATGGGCAGTCTTAGAAGTGGATTGTCTGGCAATTTTGAAAAGGACATCTGCCTGAATCAATGGCCTGACTTAGTTTAAAATAAATTCCTGCGGTTCCCATCCACAGCTCTGTTTTATAATAACTTCTATATGCATAGCTTGGAGTTTTCCTGCAACTTCCATTTTCCATTGTTTGGAACACATATATCCTTACACCTACATCTCTAATACCTGACTGCAGACAGCAAACAAACAACCTTCATTTAGTAAATACCTTTCTCCGAAAAGGAGCCTATATTTGGCACTTTTGCAAAATGTCATTAGGAAATTATTTAAATACAGCATAAGACAATATTCATTTTACAGCCACAGTCAAGCAAGATGGGTGGGTGAGCTAAACTGTTTCCTTTTCTGCTCAAGTGCATTGAGGTTCAAGACAATGGTTCCAGTAGCTGCTTCAAATTCTCAGTCTATTTCGTCATTTTTCCTGCTTCCCAAAGTCTTCACATTTCTTTCCTTTTTGTTCTCATAGGGCTGGCTGTGATAGTAGGCAGAGGGAAGTAGCTGCCATATATGGCAGGTACAGATGAAAATCAGATTCGCTTTTTTGACTTCTGCTCTCCGGAGCTAGACTCCAAAAGATGCTTCCATCCTGCTGCCTTGAGCAAGTTGTTCTGCATCCCTAATTACCTTTGCACAATACATCACATGTAGTGTTGTGGGGAAAGGTCTTGCTGCGAAAAGAAAAGCGTAAAGGCCAAAGGAAAGAGGGGAAAGCAGCTGTCCAGCATTGCACTTACGTTGTGTTTATGTGACACATGCTCATGCAGCCATTATCTATGGTTCCATTGATTGAAACAGAGTAAGCACAAGCCAGTGGCACATTGTGTGAGTGGCAACAAACTGCTGCCATTAATACTAGCTGAATTTGCTGCCCTGGACAGCAAATTCAAAAAATATTATTGCCCTGTGTTTGTGAAAGCACCACTATGTGCCTCTATTAGCATACAAACTTGGGCCAATTCTTAGTATCCCTGAAATAATATATTTATTAAATAAGGGGCCTTCCAGAGACCATATGCGTTTATTTACAAAGGACACCACCAATATATTTGCAGATAGTTTGCCAATCCATGCAGAAATCTAGAAAGATCCCCGATGATTTTTGGGACCCAAAGTGCTAACAATGGTATTTTTGTAATTGAATATGTATCTCACATTCTCAAGTGAGGAGTAAGAGGGGTACAGATATCTACCACAACTCTTTCCCTAAGGTAGTAATGCCACACAAGTAAGGTTAAAAATAGTGCCACGTTGCCCCCAAAATAAGACAGGGTCTTGTTTTCTTTTGACACCTGAAATAAGCACTTGGCCTTATTTTTGGGGAGGTCTTATTATTTTTGAGGTGCAGGAGAAGGCAAGTGTGGTCACCTCATGGCTGCTGCTGTGTTGCAATATTTTCAGGGAGTGCTTATTTTTTGGGGAAGGGCTTGTTTTAGTGCATGTGCTCAAAAGCCCGATTGGGCTTATTATCCAGGGAGGTCTTATTTTCAGGGAAACAGGGTATAGAGTCAAGTTCCACATCCTTATAACTTCATATTTATGACAATTTTGTAACATGGGTGATTATATAAATTTTATAAATAAATAATTGGCAACAGAATGAGTTAACAGGAAATTACAATAGAGGTGATCATACCCAGTGACAGCATTTTTAGCAAAAAAAAAGTAAGACAAAAGTAAGAAATTGAACAAAGAGTAGGGGAACATGGTAACTAGCTGAGAGATAATTTATGGAATAGGGGTGACATTTATTCAGTACCCATATTTCTTTTCATAGCCAGATTTCTTAACTTACTTAATACAATACAATACAATACAATAGTAGAGTTGGAAGGGACCTTGGAGGCCTTCTAGTCCAACCCCCTGCCTAGGCAGGAAACCCTATACCGTTTCAGACAGATGGCTATCCAACATCTTCTTAAAGACTTCCAGTGTTGGGGCATTCACAACTTCTGGAGGCAAGCTGTTCCACTGATTAATTGTTCTAACTGTCAGGAAATTTCTCCTCAGTTTTAAGTTGCTTCTCTCCTTGATTAGTTTCCACCCATTGCTTCTTGTTCTACCCTCAGGTGCCTTGGAGAATAGTTTGACTCCCTCTTCTTTGTGGCAACCCCTGAGATATTGGAAGACTGCTATCATGTCTCCCCTAGTCCTTCTTTCTCTTAAGCTAGACATACCTAGTTCCTGCAACCGTTCTTCATATGTTTTAGTCTCCAGTCCCCTAATCATCTTTGTTGCTCTTCTCTGCACTCTTTCTAGAGTCTTTTTTACATCGTGGCGACCAGAACTGAATGCAGTATCCATGTATCTTTCACCAACGTCTAATGAAAATAATTTGCTAGAGATGGAAATTTATTTCCTATACTAGATAATGTCATTAGTGAACTAAAACTGCAGTCAAGATAATACATAAAGCTATATAAGTGTCTAGCACTTTTTCCCAATTTGATTGACCCTTCCCAAACCTCCCCAACAAACATGAACATTGGCTTTTGTGGAACCAGGATGAGGGACGGTATCCTAACAAACTTTAGCTTTACCTTCTGTGAATAGACCCTCTACATGATATGCATGTTTGATCCTGAAATTCAGTTATATTTCAAATGTGATTTGGGATGGGGGGGGGGGGGAGGAGGAGGAGGAGGAGGAGGAGGAGGAGGAGGAGGAGGAGGAGGAGGAGGAGGAAATGATTCTTTGATTGCTTAATTTTGAAGCAATTAAAGTAGTTTTCTGTGACCAGTGATGTTAGCAAACTTTTCTGATTTTATCAAAATATAGGAAATATTTATTTGTAAAACATTATGTAAAAGTAATTGTGTGAAAATACAATTCTCAATAATTCTTTCACCTACCCTGCTCTTATGCACATTTTGGTATCCCCATGTTGCAAAATAAGAGGGTAGGGCTAAGGATCAAAAACAGTGGTGACCTTTAAGCCCCCTATTAAATTGGTCACTAGTGATTACTTGTAACAAAGTCTTCCTAGCTCATAATACTTGTTTCTCTGCATTTCTAAAGTGTACTAAAACAGAATCAATTTGTTTGCTGCTATAGATGGTAGGTATGTGTCAACAAGAAAAGGCAAAGTTAAGAAAAATAAAAGACAAATATAAAAGAAAAGGAAGAATTAATAGCTGGCAAAATGAAAAAGGAATGAAAATAATAATTAAAACTTTTCTCTTGGATTTAATGGAAAAAGACTTGGGGGAAGGAATGTAACTTTGATGTTACATTTGTTGATGGCAGCAAGATTACTTTATGCACAAAAATGGAAGGACACTTTAATGCCCACAATGGGTGAATGGTTGCAAAAGATGGTGGAGTTAGCAGAGAGGGCTAAATTCACTGCTTTGATAAAAGAAAAAAAAACACAAGTACTTTCGCTTCAACTTGGAAATCACTTCTCAACTTTGTGCTTGAGGTGGAAAAAAATAAAACTTTGATTTTGGGTTTTACTGATTATATAGATTTGCTGTTATAGAAGTGGCTAGTTTATACTATTATATAAAAGTAAAAAGTTGAGGTTCGATATTATTTCTTATTTCTAATGCACCAAAAGGAGTCGGAAGTCAATGTTTTTCGTTCCTTTTCACTTCTTCACTACACTTTTCTCTTCTCTTTTTCCTCCCCTGCTTTTCCCTTTTTGTATTTTTGTATTTTATATTATAAACTAATAAAAAGGTAGAAATGACAAGCTAAAAATGGGAAGTCATGGCCCTGAACCTATTTTTCTTTTCTGTAATGATTCTGTGTTCGGGTTACTATGACTTAACATCTGGTTTACATATATGGTACTGAAACATGCTACAATTGTGTTTGTTTAATCCTGCTAAAATAGTAAGTACGGTAATTGCATCAACATTGGGGAGGATTATATAGGGAAACTCTAGAATTATCCCATTTTTTCTGCCAATGGATAATGTTACTGATAATGTTCTTACAATGTATGTATTTTTCCAGCAACTATATCAGGCAAGATGTTTTCTTGAAGACAGAGATCAAAGAATTACAGTTCCCTGACATTAACAATTAGCATCTTAACAAAGTCCATCTGTTAAAAATCTGAGATTGATATATTGAGATTTATTGAGCATTGAATTTATAGGAATTACTTCAAAATTTATATCCTACTACAGTATATTAATTATCACATGTAATTTCTATATAAATATCTTTAAATATCTTGGGTGATGTTCCTTCCTATGCAATAAGTAGACAATATCCTATTTCTAGTGCTATCTTATATGTATATTTAATTGAATATACACTACAGACCACTGTCTTCTATAGGATTTATTGCTAACTGGGCATAAGATTCAATGTCTCACTGTCTAATTTACCATTACTTTAAAATGACTGTATTATTACTTTCTAGTTAAATTATGTATTTATTATATATAGGGATGGATCAGTAGGATTTGGTTGTTAATTGCTTACTATCTTTCTCATTTTACATTCTTTCGCCTCTGTTTCCCACAACCTATGCCTGCAGTCTGCACCCACAATGAGAGAGGAATTGAGACAGATCAACAGCTGGATAACTTGTACCTGAAAGCTTTAGAGGGTTTTATCACTGTCATCACACAGGATGGAGACATGATCTTTTTATCTGAAAACATCAGCAAATATATGGGCTTGACACAGGTAAGAGTTTTATCTACTCATTTTTCATACACGTTGGATATGACTCTCTGCTCCTTCTCATATTCTGCTCTTGGTAAAGGATTTTTTTAAAAAATAAGATTGAACAAAATATTTTCTATATATCTCAGAGAGACAAAAAATACCTGTTCTGGTATATATGCAGCATTGTTCCATGAAGATGCATTTGTGTAGGATTAGAGACACAAGAAGATGCCCTGAAGCCATAAAAGTTCTATGTATATAGCTGTGTAGTGTAGAAGAATAGGGATTTGTACGCATATATCTGCCCAATAAATCATACTACTGGTTTGGATAGAGGGTGTGAGATATTTTGTACAGGTAGGATTCAGCCATGCACCCTCCTTCTGGCTCCCTATCTTTTTTCAATTCACATTGATGATTTGTTTTGATTCCCATTATTGTCTAGAGTTCAACTAAAGATTTGGGTGAGGTTGAACGTATTATTGATAAGGGCAAGTCTGTACAACCCTGTTCACAGGATGATCAACCCTGGTCTACATATGGTAATGTTAAAAGCCAGGGTGGTGGTAGCAATACTCCTCATTCATGACCTTATCATGGGTGAGACAGTCAATGTGGCATAGGTAACTGAGACAAGGGTGGGATTGAAGAGAAGTATTTTTTTTTCTCTGAAGTATACCCAGATGGATTTCAAATTTAGAACTAGCTGTGATCCCTGAGCAGAGGGGATGAAATAGCAGTTGTCATTCAGGAAGCCCTAATGGTTTTCAGAGGCTTTGCACTCCAGGTAACTGAATATGAATCCCCGTGATCGAAATTGGGGTCTAGGAAACAGGTGGATATATTGCTGCTTTCTGGACTTCCTGCTATGCAGCAACTTCATTGCCCGAGGTTGAGATATCCATGGAGTCTTCAAGCTTGGTTATTTTGGCAGTTTTTAAATTTTCTTTCTGGCATTAACACAGGAGTTCACATGGTTACCATGACTGCCATACATTGACCTAAGTTACTGAAAGCCCAACGCACGGAGGTAATAATGTGCTAGATCTGCTTTTTATCTCAGGACAGTTACAACATAATTTGAAAGTGGAGAATGTTAGCATCAGTCCTGTGTAAGAATCAGATGACTGTCTGGTTGCTTTTTAGCTAACATGCTGCCCCTTCCTTCAGCAGGAAGAAGGGCATTATTTGATCAGAATGTTCCAGGTATCTAATGGACCAGATTCATGTTTTTCTTGGAGTTCAGTTGATGTTTTAATCTCCATCTGGAATGGGAGTACCATGGGAATTGGGACCAGATTGTTGTATAATTCTGTTATGGGTATGTGTGCCTTTGCGTCTAAAGAAACACCATGCTCAAATGCTCCAAAGCTTCTGATGCATCCTCAAATTGGGAATTCTACAAGGATTTGGTCCTTATCATCTATTTCCTCCCACATCTGCTCCTGCTGAGTCAACCTCAATGTTCTGACCTAGCCTTCCTGAGACAGTAAAAAGCACATACTTAGTCCCAAAAACCCTCTTTTTATTTCAAAGGCTGTGAATTATGTTCATTCACAGCCCATAATGAGTCCTATATAGTTGTAAAGAGTCTTACAGTACGTTGCCAAAGTCCTTCGGGATAAGGCTGATAAGCACCCACCTTTATCTTTCTTGATATGCTGCCAATTAGCTTAGCAAGACCACATGGAGCAAAGAGTCAAAATGGAGCTTCAGAAGGTAATCTGACCACCATGAACCAAGTTGCTTCCTGCAAAGGCTCACATGCCTTTGCTCCTCCTTTATGTTCTATGGGAGGGGCCAATCATCTCCAAGCCTTACTCCCAAGTCGTCCCTTCTGTCTTAACTATTCTTGCTTTCTGGCAGCTCTGTGCATACACGCACTGGGAACAGGGAAACCTGTTCCTCTGCCTCGCTGCTGTCCAACTCCGCAGCTCCGGAGGCAGCATATAACTCCCAGATGGCCCTGGCCCCCTCTCTGTCTCTGACACAGAGCCCTCGTCCAAGCCTTCCCCAGACTCCAGGACTGGCCCATGTTCCTCCCCAACCTCCTCGCTGTTCAACTATGCTGGCAGCTCTGCAAATCGGCGGACCAGAACACTCAAGTGGTTAATTATTCAACTTGTTTGATCAGAATTCTCAGCACTGATTTCTCCAAGTCAGATGAAACAGTGGCAGTTACCTGCAAAGCTTTTGATCCTGTGACTCTTAAGGAAATTGATAGGATCCTCATAACTATCCGTCTGTTTACATGCTTATTAGAACCATCTCCCTCCTGATTCATTAAGGCCTGCCAAGAAAAGATATGAGGTTGTATTTATGCAGTGGTAAATGTTTCCTATCCTAGGAATCCCTTTTCTTGGTCATCCATACTTTTATCATTGCACATGTGGATTACTGCAATATGTTCTACATGGAGCTGTCCATCTTTAACATGTTGCTTTTATCACATTCTCTCATATGGTTTTTGTGTATTTGAGGATAGATGAAATTTTCATCCATCTCTCTGTCTTATCTATTTCACTCATTGTACAGGTAAATACATTTTGTATTTTTTTTTATTTCTTCACTTTTTCTCAGTTGATTTTATTCTGTCTTTTCTGCCAACAAGATAGAAATACCATTCTTGGTTTGTTTGTTTTCTCCATTTTTCTAGGTGGAATTGACCGGCCACAGCATTTTTGATTTCACTCACCCATGCGATCATGAAGAAATTCGGGAAAATCTAAGCTTGAAAAATGGTAAGTAATGTTTTTAAATGTACTTGATCCCCTGGAGGATTTATTATAACCCTGAGAATGAGTTTTCAGAGTTGCATTACATGTACACATTATTTGTGGACAAATGATCCCTGGTGGTGTAGTCAGGGACTCCCAATTGTTACTTTGTGCTAGTGTGGGCATATCCTCATCCTTGTATCCCTCTAGTTCTTTCCTCTAGGTCGATACAGGAATATCAGGAGAATCTAGCCTTTCTAAATTGGGATGATCCCCCTTTACCTAACAAGTTTCTGGGCTGATCTCTAGCTTGGGGGACCTTGCTTGAAAAGATGGACCAACTCAAATAGTAGCTGATTGTATTGAGAAGAATTTTGAATTATAGCAGCCAAATTGTGTAGAGGTCTGTCTGTGTTGTAAGCAACAGAGCAGTGGTGGGTTCCTACTGGTTCAGAGCGGTTGGGCCAAACTGGTACTGGTTTGTTGGCCAGGGTGACTGGAATCGGCAGTGACCCAGGCCTGCCATACCCCCAGACCAGTTCCCTGGTCGGCACCATCAGCAAAGCACGCACATGAGCAAACTGGCAGTAATGCTGGCCAGAACCCACCCCTGCAACAGAGATGTCTTGGTGATGGTATAGTAGCCCCATTACCAGCCAGCTGTTATCCAGGATTCTTCTGAAAGCATTTTGAAAGCCATGTTCCTGGTGAAAATGAATAGGATATCCAGTAACAGCTGTACTGAAAAGGAGATATGGCTATCCAGTGCCCCTTCCTAACAATTGTTGCTCCAATCCAATACTTATGGACAGTGGTGGAGAAGGGCTGTGCAGTCCTCCCCATCACCACTTCTCACCTTCATTGCTATCAACCTTCACCTGTTATTCAGGCTCCTAGAGCATAGATGTAGCACCACCAGAATACTCCTTCCCTCCCTATTTCCCATATCTCTTTAGTTGTTTGTCACTTCTTTTAGATTCACCCATGGAAAATGCTTGTGCAAAATATTGAGTATATTTTGATGGACATACTGTACTTCATAGACATGCTAGATTAAACCCACCAGACTAGCCATCCATCAAACTTATATTTTATCCCATAGTAAGGATAATAGCTGAAAGATGCTTTCATGCCAGTTGTGACATTTGATGGAAGGGTAGGGGACCAAAGTCAAGTGCAATCTACCCATCCCTTTCTTTAATTCTGTCTGTACATAGATTAGTCAGAAAGAACTGATACTGAGGAAGAGGGGGAAACTAGATTGACCTTTACATTCCCCACTTCTCCTTAGCATATGAGGACAATAGCAGCGTCTATGTTATGGAAACTGGGAAGTTGGAAATTGGATGGAAAGGAAGATATTTTGCTAAAATCTGTCAGAACAAACCTAGTTAAATAATTAAATCAGTTTATAGGCGGTAATACATTTGTGGAATATTATTTATTTTTATTTGTTTTAACCATATCTATTGAAACATTGCATGTATAATTACATACCATATTAAATGTGTTAGCCTTTAAGATGTCACATGGTTTTTCTGGGTTTTTTTCCCCCTGATTAGAGTAGTTAGTTCCTTCTGCAGAAAATAGTATTGGGTGAGGGAGCTTATTATAACATCCGCTACCCATCTGAGAGGAAATCTAGAGCAGTATTTCTCAACCTAGACAAGTTTAAGGTTTGTGGCCTTCAACTCCCAGAATTCCCCAGCTAGCTATATGGGGAATTCTGGGAGTCAATGTTCACACATCTTTTTTTATATTGCAAAATTTTTATTGATTTTAAAATATATAGGGAAGGGTATAAGGGTGTACAAAAAAAATTTTGCAGCTTCCATACTGGTGGCGAAAATCCCTCCAAGAAACTCACAAACTTAACAATCTTAAAAATAAAATATAAAAGAAAGCATCAGAACAAATTTAACCAATATTATCAAACATGTGCTCTACTATTTTTCTTTGTTACTTTCTGTAATATCAACAATTACAATTATTCCAAATACATTCATTTTTGTGATCTAAGCCTTTTCGATATTGCTTCTTCTTCCCTGCCCCCTGGAGGGGCCTCAACGCCCCTCCCCCCTCCTTATCTTGCGTCTTGCTGTCCTTTTCTCTACTCCCACTAAATTCCTCCTCTGGGGGGGAAAGATTCTTTTTAATAAAGGCTTCCGCCTCTTGAATTGTATTAATTCTGATCCTATTTCCCTCCCAGAAGACCATCATCCCCTCTGGTAACAGCCATCTAAACCAGACCCCCATGTTGTATAATTTTTTTCCTCCTTCTCTCTCTTACTTTTTTTGGGATCTGTTTGATGATCTGTTCCTCTTTGTAGTTCAATGGTCTCTCACTTTGGGTCGCAAGCACCTCATCCCTTGTGGATCTCCTGACAAATTTAACATGTACCTCTCTTGGAACGTTATGACTTCTGGCATATGCTGAGTTTATCCTATATGCTAGATCCATATCCCACCATAATTGTTTCTTATCTCCCTTAATATAATCTGCTAAAATTGTACTCATAATCTCTTTAAGATCTTCGTTTTCTTCCTCTGGCAGGTTCTGAAATCTAAGAAAAAAGGACATTCTTTCAAATTCTATTTTTGTCAGAAAATTTTCTACATCTGCGTTTCCCTTGCGTATTGGTTTAACCTCCTCCCCCAGCTCCGCCGCTCCCTCCTCCACACCAAAATTCTCTGTTTATTTCCAGCAATATGTTCTTTAACCTCTCTGAGCTCTTCTTTAACCTCTGCCATTTCTTTTCTCATTTCATTCTGCCCCCTCATAAGTTCTTTAAACATTTCCGTAACAGATAATTCTTTTGTATCCTCTCCAGCCCCTCCTTTCTGCAGCAATGAGGTGATCTTGGACTGTTGCATTGTGGGGCTGGGGGCAGCAGATGAGGGAGCTGAGGGATCCTTGCCTGTCGGTGGTTTCCTTGAAGCCATTTACTAAGTTCAGAGATGCAAATCCTTTCCAGGGAAAATGGTGTCCGGGGATTCCACAGCCGAGCTGGTCTCAAGAGGCAAACAAAAGCAGGGAAACTCTTTACAGTTCCAAGAGAGAGATACTCCAAGAAATAATTCCAATAATCAAAGTTCAGAAGAGCCACATACAGAAAGAAGTCCCAGCTTCTCCCCTTTGAGAGAGTGCAACAAACAATCCACTTTTCTTTGCTTTCTCTTTGGGAGCAGTTTCAAAGGACAAGTAATGCTGACACATCTTAAAGTTATCCAGGTTGAGAAACAGTGATCTAGAGAGTCAGGAAACTATGGATCCTTATGAGTAATAAAGGCTTTGGAATGTAACCAACAGAACAGAAAACTATTCTGGGACAATGGTAACCTTATTTAGTTAATAATCACTCAGAAAGGTAGCAGAGTTATAGTAACGAAATAGTGAAGCTAACTTTTTTTATATAATAAAAGTGATGATTTCCTTAAACCTGAGCTGTCTGCTCATTAAAATCTGATTATTAATAAAGCAATAACTAGTTTATCCTGCAACATTCAATCATCTTGTAAGATGAGATCCAAAGTAAAGATTTAAACCTTGGAAATTCTGCCAGAAAGTGAGTGGATATATGTTTCCAGAGGTAATATAATTAGGGTTTTTTTTCTTTTTCTTAGGTCCAGGTTGTGGGAAAAAAAATAAAGAGATGTCCCTGGAACGTGACTTCTTCATGAGAATGAAATGCACTGTTACTAACAGGGGCAGAACTGTAAACCTCAAATCTGCCACATGGAAGGTAACTTTAGTAACAATGGTTGAAAAGTGCAGTCCAATTTTCCCCCTATTGTTCAATGTTATAATAATATAATTATACAAACAAACAAACAATGTTTACATTTCAGGTTTTGCACTGCACCGGACAAATTAAGGTCTATAATACCTGTCCTCCACATGCTCTGTGTGGTTTTAAAGAGCCACTCTTATCCTGCCTTGTTCTGATGTGTGAGCCCATTCAGCATCCTTCCAATACTGATATTCCACTGGACAGCAAGACTTTCCTGAGCCGTCATAGCATGGACATGAAATTTACTTACTGTGATGACAGGTAAAACGATAATTTCTTTTTTCTTCAGAAACATAAACAGCCTAGCCTATTTCTAATATGACTGTCAAATTTTTAAAACTCTTAAAATAAGCATAAATGCAGCGCAATGAGAACATGGCAGAATTCTAGCATATTACACTGGATCAATCAGAGCCTTTTAGTGGGAGAATTATATTCTTGCAAATTGAAAGTAGTACTGTGGAGGTTGATCTGTATTAAACTTTTCTTCTCGTCATGTTATTTTTTAAAATTTGAATGTATCCAAAGGGAAAACATTCAAAATCATTATCTCTCTCCTATAATCTGAACTGGTACAGCCAACTATATTTTCATTCCATACATCCCTACGACCCATCCGCTCGCACAGAGAGGGACTTCTCCAGGTGCCGTCCACCAGACAGTGCCATGGGGCGGCGCCTAGGAGCAGAGCCTTCTCTGTGGCGGGCCCAGCCCTGTGGAATGACCTCCCCCCGGATATTAGGACCACTACTGACCTCCGCTCCTTCCGTGTCAAGCTCAAGACCCACCTTTTCCAAATAGCTGGCCTGGCTCAACCATAACTTCGTATCGCTCCTGATGGGTTTTTTAATTTAGTGATTTTATTTAAGGGGATTTTAAATTGTGTTTTTAACTGTCTTTCACTTATAAGTCAACTCTCCTCCATGCACATATGTATATGTCTCTGTTCTTTTTGTATATATATTTGTCTTATGTGTATTTTTTTCCATTTTGATTGTACGCCGCCCCGAGTCCTTCGGGAGAGGGTTGCGGCTAATCAAATAAAATTATTATTATTAAATTATTATTATTATTCTGTTTCTGAATGTTTCCTTAAGTTTGGTTTAATCATCTAGGGAGAATGGATCTCACCCCTTCATTTTACAGAGAAGGATGTATGTTGTTCACTACATATCCAAAATGCTAAAATCAAAAACAAAAACTTGTTCTCTAATAAAGAAGATTATTTTTTAATGGAACAATCTCATCAACAGTACCTTCCCATATAGAATTTTAAATACAAAAAATGCATTTTAGTATACCTCATTTGGCCTAATATTCAGATTAGGACCATATAGATTTCTTATTTTCTTATTGTATTTATTTATAAAATTTATTTGCCACCTGTCTCATGACCACCTGTCATCCAATGATATATAGGAGTTGTATCCCATCAGTATTTTGAATGTCTCAGAGCATCAGGTACAAGTTGGCTATCCTCAGCTTCTTTTCCTCAAAAATCTGAGCAATGGTTTTATGATGGTTCTTCAAGTAATTATAGCTTTCACATATACCATAGTGCCAAATGTCACAAAGCCTAAGCTACTGTTACATGCAGGTAAAATTAAGCCAGAGAGTTTTATAGGCATCTTGAAACTGCCTACTTGCCTATAATATCCATTTATAACATCAATTGGTGAGTGGGAAGCTTGCCAAGGAGGCACCCCACACTGGCTTACCTCAGGACCCCCACAGCCAGACCATGCACACCCTGACACCTGCCTCATGATGGCAGCAGCAGCAGCCCACATGGCTGCTGGCCCACTTCTTGTCCTTGCTCATGGCCACAATAGAACAGGAGACTGAGTCGCGTGTTGGTGATGCAGCCACAAGGCGAGGCTGTTGTTGGGGTGTGACTGGCCTGGCTGTGGAAGCCCTGAGGTAAGCCAGTGGAGGCACATGGGGCAACTCCACCACCACCCACCTCATGGCAGTGGTACTGATGCACCACATGGCCTCCTGCCCTAGCGCAAGCAAGCAGAAATGTGGGCCTCCCATGTATTGTTAAAGTATGGAAAAAAATAGACATCCCCTGAAAACAAGCTTTAGTGCTTATTTTGGGGCTCAAAAGAAAATAAAACCAGGCCTTATTTTGGAGGAAACATGGGTATATCCTGTGTATAAGAGTATGATAATTGTAAGTATAGTAAATTGGCTGTTGGGAATTAGGTCCATGACTTCCCTGCCATGGATTCTACAGCTCAAATATGGTACCATTTCCCCTCTTTGAGATTTCAGTCTTTCTACATAGATAACTTTTTAGGACATTTCAAGTTGGTTGATATTCATTCATTCATTCATTTTGCACCTTTCTTATTTTTACAAATAAGGCAGTGAATGTATCCGACATACTTTCCTCCTCCTATTTCCCTACAACAACCCTGTGGGGGAAGTTAGACTGAGAGAGAAATGAATAGGCCATTAATTCCTTCATAGCTAAGCGGCCTAAATAGGACTTGAAAAAGCAGATTGTGTAACCCTTTCCAGATTTTACGATCTGTGAGAATTATAATACTGAAATTCAAGTAAAGTGATGAAAATTGTGGCCCAATGATAGAAAAAAAGATTTGAAACACCTAACCGAGAATTAAGTGATGTACACAATTTCTGTGACTGTATAAAACTAATTTGAACAACAATATAATCAATTCTTACTTCTTTGAAAAAAAGTGATATATTTGGTGTATGAAAAAGATCTGTCTTTCCTCTCTCAGTGGAGGTAACTTTGTGAACTACTACTTTCCATCCTTGCACAAATGCAGAGATTCCTCATACTGTAAAAAATAAGTTTCATTGGTAGATATTAATTTATAAATAAAATAATATCTTAAACTCAAAGTTCTCTTTTAATAAAGACCACTTGCTGCCAATAATTCAGTTGCAGGTTAGCTATAAATACACTCAACACTTGTTCTGTTGCTTTATGTTTAAAGAATGATGGTCCTTTCATAATGATCATTTGGGTGTCAGAAAATGAAGCTTAACTTTGGGGAAAGAAATATTTCTATTCATTACTTGATTTAGTAAAGTACGTTTTCAAGATAAGATAGCTGATAAATGCCTGATTATACCTACTTATATAGTTCCACTCCTAGCTGGACAGATAATACTGTGGCAATGCTGGAAGCTGTACCTGGAGGCTGTAAAACTAGATGGAGAGAAACTGGCTTCAACTCAGCCATAGAAAGACAGAGTGATTCTGGGTTTTTGGCTTTCCAGACAGAGGTGGCAATCCAGTCTGTTTTTGAAAGCTTCCATAGATGTAGCTTCCACAGCTTCTGAAGGCAAGCTGTTCCATTGGTTAATTGTTCTCAGTCAGAAAACCTATCTTTATTTCTAAATTGAATCTCTCCTTGATCAGTTTCCATCCATTATTCCTTGTCTGGCCTTCAGGTCCTTTGGAAAATAGCTTGAATCCCTCCTCTCTGTGGCAGCTCCTCAAATATTGGAACACTACTATCATGTTACCACTATTATCAGTCCTATATGGTACAGGGCCAGGTTCTCTATGGGATTGTTTTTCTCTAAGGACATCTACCAGATTGGATAAGAATGGGCATGCTCCTAGTCCCTTCCTTTAAACATTGTCACCTTATGGGAGCTAGGAAGCATGTCTTTCCCATGGCAACCCTATAGAGCAGTGTTTCTCAAACTTGGCGACTTTAAGTCCTGTGGACTTCAACTCCCAGAATTCCCCAGCCAGCTGGCTGGGGGATTCTGGGAGTTGAAGTCCACAGGACTTAAAGTCGCCAAGTTTGAGAAACACTGCTATAGAGGTTGAGCAACCCTCTACCCTCTCAGTCTTCTTAGATCTGGCTTTCCTTGCAAGCACTGGGTGAGAGGATTTGAGGATTTAGTGAGGGACTGTATGTCAGTTTAACTTTGATGCCAGGTTTTTAATGTTTCTGGTTTAAATAAATGTAGCATGGTATTGTGCTGTTTTGTTATTGACATTGTTTTTATTGCTGATTGGGACCCACCCAAATTTCAATATAAGATGGGTAGCTAAATAAATGTTTTATATACATACATACATACATACATACATACATACATACATACATACATACATACGAGACCCAGGAACAACATGAAATTATGCACCTATCCTGATTAGACCATCACATGGAGGCAGCGCATAGGAACCTCTTGTAATTAAGCTCTGAGGTCAAAGTGCACATGCATGCACAGAAGCAGCACTTCTTTCTTACACAGAAGAAACTATAATTATTGTGGGTAAAAAGATTGGCTAGATTTCCAGAAGCCATACTTTTCTGCATTTGCTATTTCTTTCAAGACCGAGAACAACTTCTGCTGCCCTTCAATCATCTGGAAATGTTCTAGCTCTCCAATTGTTATGGGACGATTATACATACAGTTATGCATACAATTGTTATGGGAGGATTATACATTTAGATAGACTTTCAACAAGACTTTCAACAGTACCCTTTGACGCAGTTCATCTGGCACTAGAAGCTTAAATTCATTCAAAATAACTAGATTTTCCCTGAACCTCTTTCTATCTAACTGAAGCTTCAGTCCTGTCCCTTCTTAGTTGCCCTTTTGTATCTAGAGTTACATGTTATTAGCATTTTGTTCCCTTTATTGAGCAATTGGCAGGCTCTTTCAGTACTCCTGAATGCAGTTGATCTAGTCCTGGACTTTTTACATTCATAGATATGCGTTCAATTACATTCATTTGTAAAAACATAACCTCACAGAAATGAATCTTATTCTTCAGTGAAATATGTCAGATCCTTGCTGATGTTTTGCAACTAATGCATGAGTTTAAGACATTTTGGCTTTCTTGTAGGTTACCAAAAAGAAAAAAGAACAAGTAGTTAAAGTCACATATAAAAACACATTATTTTATATGCATAGTTGCAAATTAAGAAATAATACCTTAAATATCTCACCAGCATTGTAATCCGATAACCTGTGTACCCTGTTTGGTCACTGCTCCAGGTGTTAAATACTGAACAGCATTTTCAAGAGTCTACTTTGTTAAGGGGTTTTCATATTTTTTAAAAAAATAGATGGACTGATCTCAAGGCAACAGATGTTGTTGTGAAGTAAAAGGCTATTTTCTGATTTTCCTTTAAGTAGAGAAATATCTTATGCCATAAATTTTCATGAACTGCCCTTAAGATTTATCATGTCCTGTGGTTTTGCTGCCTGCCTAAGACTATGCAGATACAATCCACATTTTAAAGATTTTACCTAAATCTGGGCTTGGCATAAAATTAATCTGGATCTAATGTTGATTTGCATGGACAGCAGGGTTTTGTTTATTTGCTTTCCTTATCAATGTTTGCAGTTATAAAATTGATTTTGTACTCACCTATCCTTAATAAATATGGCTAAAATGGTTGAAGTCAACAAAAGCAGACCTTGCTGCAAAGGGACTGTAATTTTTATTCTGACAGCAACCAAATTCCTGGACTTTGTAACTGTAGGCAAATGCTATTTACTGTGGATTTCAATGGATGGTTTGTGGAGTCAAGGTAGAAAAAAGCAGGCCCTCAAGCCTGAAGTTTGAAAACAAAATATTAATTCTTGAATAATTTCTCCCCTTGGATTTTATTTTGTTGTATATCATTTAGCATTTCAGTATGAGAGTAAGCTTTTCTGTTCTTTCTGTTATGTTGTTTACTTATTTTATATTGGTTTGCAACAGCTGATAGTAAGATAACAATGCTCCCTTCTGCTCAGGACCCTTTGTGAGTTCAAGGTTAAGAAAGCTTGCCAGAGGCCTTCTGAAATGCTTTCTAACCTCTTGACGCAAGTGGCCATTGTAAGCATGGTCTTCATTTTCTTAAGGGTAATGAAGAAAGAAGTGTGTTTCCCTACTTTCCTCTTATGTTCTCTTGGTGTACATTTTCTTTGTCTGTCTGCACTAGGAAGCACAGGACAAGTTACCTATCCTAAAGGTTCACTTGGGACTTTTTTTACTGGCAAGTTTTTCTCTACATCCTTTTGGCAGATCTGCCCCATTTTTCATTCTATCTTTCTCCCACCATGTCAAATCTCATTTTCATTTTTTTTTTCAAAATTTTACAAAAGTTCAATTTCTAGACAACTATAACTGACTGGTAGGCAGTATTCTGTTAAGTTAGAAAGTCTGGATTTGTAAGAAGGTTTAGGTAGATGCCTTTAGGATTGGGCAACAGGCATATGTAATTTTGATTGGAATGGTTCAAGACTTGAGATAGTAATTGTCAGCATCCTGAAAATGTACTTTATGCTGTCATAGGAATTAACCAATGCCAAATCTAGAGAAGCACGGAATTCTCTTTGGAGAATATGTGACAATTAGTAAAACATGAGCTTAATCCAAGCAAACAAGAAAGTGGCAAAAAAAATTAATGGTTGCCATGCCTTGACTGTTTTTGGTATAAAAGTGAAGGGAAAGCTGTCAGGCTATCAAGATTCTGTTATAATAGTATGTAATAGAAGAGTTCCAGTAATTTTTTGTGGTATCTGTTTCCTGACCCCAAAGGCTGACACTTAACTGCATATCTTATTTTGCAATTAATGTACTTTTGGCTTCCTAATTTTCAATAATCCTGTTTGGTTCTTGTAGATTACATAGCCATTATGTTACAGTAGGCTTGATAGAGCTGAAGTCAATCTGAATCAAGGGCATAAAAATAAGCAAGATCTTCTAATAAGGAAACAACCATTTAGGTTGCAAAAGCAATTAGGTTGAGTTGACCTTGCTTATGACCCAACAAAATAAATCAGAGGAGAACCCATGTCTCAGTGCTAAAGCATCTGCTTTGCACAAAAAAGGTCCCCAATTAAGTCCTTGGTTTTAAAAGAATCAGGTAATTGATGATGAGGAGTTTCCCCTGTGACTCTAAAGTATGACTGTCAATCAACGTGGACCTGCCTTCCTAATAATTTATGAAGCCCATTTTTAATAATTTAATAATTGACCTAGTCATTTAATGAATTATTGAATAACTTTATGTATTTAAATAAATTATTAAATACATTTAATAATTAACATAATAATTTAGAGAAGCCTATTTTTCAGACTTCCTCTAAGGACTGTTTCAGCAGCTGGATTGGAGAATTCCCTCCACCTTCTTGTTTTTTTGAGATATATGGGTGGAAAATTAATTTAGCCTGAAACAGCTTTTAGGTTATTTGGGACTAAAATTAAAGTTTTAAGACTCTACTTAAAAATCTACTGTCTACAACCCCACAGCAGCGACTGGTTTGAATGACACTTTGATTCCTTCTCCTTTGACCCAATTAAGCATCTCACATAAACATGATTAGTTAGTTGTTGATCTTTCTCTCAAGACTGTAGCTTCCAATATGTCAGGGAATATTTTCATAAAATGTACACATTTTGTGTAATTAAAGCCAATTGGAGAAAGAATATCATGTCAGCATGGTTAAGATTAGAAATAACTAAACCATCTTCATCCATGAAACTCAATTGAGTAACTGCATGTCATCACCTGTCATTTACGCTGCCGCCAGCTCTACTAACTCTGTATTGGTTGCAAATAGCAAGAATTAAATCACAGCAAACCTATAGAAAAGAAGTCAGTGATATAAAACTATCTTTTACTTTATTGTCAACAAGATTTGCCGATCTAGGGCTTCAGACAGGACTTTCTCAGTCCTAAAGCTTTTTACACCCAGTCACTTGAGGTCAGACAGCATATAAATTTAAATTTCAACTTGTTGTTGTTGTTGTTTGCATAGTCAGCCAGATGTTTAGACTGGATTGGTATTTTTGTCCACTTAATGAATCTTTCCCAAGGACCTGGAATAAGCAGGTGCTGATTTTTTAATAATATATCTGGCTGCTTCCATGCTGTCAATGAAAAGTAGGGGTTTCGTTTCTTTTTATTAATCAGGACTGTCGCAGAAAGCAACAACTCTTCTGCAATATTTTCCTTTCTGTTTCTACTGACATCACACTGGTGCAACTCCAGACTCATAATGGCAATGAATGATGTTGAGGAGGTGGGGTGGGGTGTTAAGAAACGTACAAAATGAAGATGAGAGGTCAGTGTCAATTTGACTACATCTTCTGGAGATAGATAAATTTGAGGCAATACTGTCATTTTCTGCAGTACAGATGGAGCCACACATGCAGTAGCATGGAGGTCTGAATACTTTCTTTCAGGCCTGTTGCTGCATCTCTTATCTGTTCGTGAACCATGTGCCACTTGAAAGGGATGAAGTAAATGATACGAGATTGACAGGCCATTTATCATCACATCTGGTGCTTTGTGCCACATGGACCAAGCTAATGTGATTTCCATGCCTGCAGTCTGCATGCATTAAGGCTTTAAAAAGCATTGATTCTGAACGTTCTGTAGGTTTCAGATACAGGGAAAGCTCCACTGGTACCTCTTTGTTAGGCTACTTCAGCAGAGTGTTCCAGGTGGGTCAAAGGGCTGAAGAAGAAACACTTTTAGTACATCATGTTTTATGGGGAGTAGAATAAAATTAACCAATTACAATATTTACTTCTAAAAATTATCCAAGGCCAGGTTTGTAATTAAAGGAGTAGTGCCCCAAGGTTAATGCTGCTTAAAGATGAGCTGAATATTAACAAGAGCATATGGATAGTTTATCCAATTATCAGAAGTCATAATCCTTGGATAATATTTCAATATAATGTAAGTCAGGGGTAGAATTTTCCTATTTTCCACTTTGCCTGGTCTTTGAGAACATACCCATTGTCCTCTGACATTTAGGATCTAAACAGCTATTTGCCATCTTGCAGACATGGTCTTAGTGAGAATGGGTGAAAAGGCAGTGAAATAACACCTCCTTTGTCCAAAAGATCTTCTAATCCAATAATACATATGATCCCGTTGACGTGACATTTCCACAGGATATATGTACTATAAGAAGTGCTTTAAAGGTGTATGTATTTCAGAGGCTAATGCCACGTGAAGGAGGTTTGATGCAGGTTGAAAAGATAAGGTTAAAATAAAGTGATATAATAAATGACTAAAATGCATAATGTTGTCTTTCAGCACTAGAGAAGTTCAAAAGTTCCTGAATGGTACTTATTCTAACATTTTAAAAGACAATCACTTTAAATGCTAATATCCCACCTATCCTGTAATAGACTGATTTGAAAAATACACACTGTTAAATGTATGTCATAGCCCTGAGAGTTGCTCATATAAAAGTGCACATGTTTGGGAAATCAGTAATTGCCTTAATTCTGCATTGATGTGTCTTGGCATTTCCCAAAAAAGGAGTTAGGATGACCAATGTCAGAGTTGAGCAAAGAACAAGATACTAATAGTGCCATATAAAAGTGAAATTGGCCTATAGCAGTAAAACTGCAATCTTAAGCAATATTACGTAGAAGTTCTAATTACTGGATCTTACTCCTGCATTAACTGAATTGAAATGAGAAAATTACATATCTCATAACTATTGTTATTATTATGGTTTGTTACTTGGTCACCAAGATGTTCAGACTGGATTTGGCATTTTTAACTATCAAGTCCTTTCCGAAGACTTGGGATAGGGGGATGTTGATGTTTGATGGTATTAAAGGTGTCATCACAGGGTGTAAGTTGTTCTGAATAAAGCTGTCTTTTGCAATTGCCTGATGGTGACTTTGTCAAGGCCGATGGTGTTCAAATGGTGCTCCATTTATTTTGGGATTGCACCCAAGGCACCTATTACTATTGGTATTAACTTGTTTTCTTCTGCCATAGTCATTCTATTTCTATTTTCAGGTCTTCGTATTTTGTTATCTTTCCCAGTTCTTTCTATCCTGTTCTGTTCTGTTCTGCTGTCTCCAGATACTGCCACATCCACCATTTATTTTATGTATGTATGTATGTATGTATGTATGTATGTATGTATGTATGTGTATGTATGTATATATATATACATTATTATTATTTTAGTTCATGTCATTTCACACATTATACCACGGCAATTTATGCATTATTACATAGCAAAATCAGGCTACTCCACCGTAACCACCAAATGAATACATAACAATAAATTGTAACCCATCTTTGTTCTTTAACATGTTCTTGCAATCTTGTGTCATTGATCAAAAACCAGTATCTCTCTGTTTCACTGACTTTTGGAGATAATCGCCATGAGAGCATTGCATTGCAACCAGCAACCTATACCTTAGGAAGCAAGACAACTAAACGATATGTTTATAGTGAATTCTTAAATGTTGAGTTTGCAGTTTCCTATGAAGCTCCAGGGTTCATAGTTGCCTATTGGTTCTTGGCTTCTGAATCCCAGCTCTGAATCTTCCCTGCTCCCTGTTTGAAGCAAGCATTATAGTACCTACCACCATTATAGCACCTACCACTATTTCCCATGCTTTAATTACAGTAGGGAAGTAGGGTTGTCTTCTTTGTACAGTCCCTGGTATATTTTTCTCCTTCTGAAAAGCAAATGTAGTGACCAAACACTTGGGCAAAATGATGACTCTCCTCTGGGTCAGCTTTCTATTTTCTTCCTTCCTCAGTTACCAACCACAATTCACAAAATCAGCAGTAAAAAAAAAAAAAAACTCTTGCAGGTGCAAAATTGCTGTGGTGAATAGGAGGGCAAAACTAGTGGCTGAATGAAAGTGCCCTTTAATTGCATGAAAAGAGGGAAAAGATGAAGAAAAAGAAAAGCCAGACTCCTTCAGGGCAGCACAAAAATCACAATCCTTGTGAGAATAATGACAGTGTTACCGTCATTAGGAATAATGGCAACTACGTGCTTGCAGGCAGAGGAGACGCTGTATTTGTTCTAAGGTTTTATTTCCTGGCTTTGTAAGTTTAACGTCAACCAGGAGTGATGCAGTTCAAAGGGGAGGGAGTAACCTCATTGTAGTCTTTTCATTTCACGGTTTTTTAAAAAGAGTTTATCGAATTATACAATACAGATAATAGGATTCATGTGCCTGACTTTGATATGATCAAAACTATACACAATGTTAACAAGGTTACCCTGATATGTTGACGAGGAGGAGAAAAAGCATTTGTTTTTAATGATGGCAATTATTTTAATATAGGAGACGTGTTATATTCAATAAAAGATAATCCTATGTATGCGATTTTTGAACCAATCTTCACAGCACCACTAATTTGTAGTCTAGTACTGATTTCTACATTGATGATGCAAGGATTGGAGTCACTGTGTGAAAATCTTTGTGGAATTTATGTTAGGATAGGAAGCATTATTGCATAAAGTACACCAGATGATTCTCATGGGGATCTGGGACAACCTCAGTGTTAGTAGCTTGCCTAGTATTTGTTTGTTTAATTTTTGCTTTAGTAAAGGAAATACCACAAACAATGAGCTAATTCCTCGCTATAAATTCTAACTGAAAAAGTCAACACTGTGTAAGTGATGGAACCTCAAAGAGGAACAAAAGTCAATTTTTAATTCAGTATTTTATTAAATTCCACCTCACCCCATGGCTTTCTTCCAGTCAGTAGTTTCAAGAGTAATCAGAGCTGTAGTTGTTATCCCGAGACATGGATGTTACTTCATTTCTTACCTAGAATTAAGAGATAATCAAAATATGAATCAAATATGATCCTCCTTAGGATCATATGCAAATTTCTCTATTCTATATCTCTTTGAAGTTCTCCATAGAATCCCATTATGTAGGTTTTATTGATAATGTAATATAATCGACTTGCAATAATTTGGAAACATTGGTTGAAGCTTATCACGGGTAACTAATGTAGGTGCAATATTTGCACCATGGTCGAGTAAAAAATGATATGGGAGAGGGAAAGAGAAGTATAACCATTGACAAAAGTCATGAGCAATGTGTCTGATAATAGCTTGAAGTATGGATTTGAATTCCTAATCATAAACACTCTGGAGACTTACACCTTTTGTCACCTAGAAGTCCTTAGAATGGAAGATAGGAGATGCAGTACAAATCTAGAAAACTTTATCTAACCCAGTCACAGGAATTATTCTGCTCATTCAGGAACCCTTACTAATGCTAGGCTAAAACTACAGATCTGACCGACAGCTCTTGTTTTAAAT
This sequence comes from Natrix helvetica, assembly GCF_964273705.1. Classification (NCBI taxonomy): domain Eukaryota; kingdom Metazoa; phylum Chordata; class Lepidosauria; order Squamata; family Natricidae; genus Natrix; species Natrix helvetica. The sequence continues at coordinate 251,329,809 of NC_138552.1, forward strand.
GAGAAGTGTGTTACATGCAGTTACCTGGATTATTCAGCACTTGATGATCACTTCTGTAGATTTGGCAAGAACAGACTATGGGTATAATGTATTTAATCATTTCTTATTGTAGGGTTTTTCTTTTAAATTCAGTATGTAATTAATATATGTATATTTTGTAAAGGATAACGGAATTAATTGGATATCATCCTGAGGAGCTGCTGGGCCGTTCTGCATATGAATTCTATCATGCATTGGATTCTGAGAGTATGACCAAAAGTCATCAAAACTGTAAGTCACCCTTAAAAACTATAATTATTAGGTGAAGCATGAGTTGAACATGACTCTAGTCAGCCAGGATCATCATCATCATCATCTAGACTATGACCCTTATGTCTCTTTCACAGAGGCTTGCATGTCAGGGACCCCAGTTGGAGATGTATTTCTACAGACATCTGTATAGAAGGCTACCTGTATGTCTCCAATTTCCTGTAAATGGTGTGATATGGAAAATAATTAATGTTTGTTAGGCATGTAAGCTAACAGTTGGGTCAGCAATATATAAACCATGATGGTAATACTGAACTGATTATATGATACTGGACTGTGTTCGAAGGATCATTCCTTAACTGAGAACATTGATAACTGACTGACTGAACCGTGTATGACTTGGACTTTAAATTGAACTCTGAATACCTCTATATTTCCACATAGTAAACTACTATTATTCATACTATTCGGTGTCTCTGTATCAGTGACGTGAGGCTGCCTCAGCCTCCAGCACACGTAATCCCATTCCCCGCCTTCCTGAGCGTGCTCCGCCGACTCGCGCTCCGCAGTCCTCGAAAGCGACTGGGGAATGACGAGAACCTTCCTGCCTCCGCTGGACTTTGCGTGCTCCTCGCGACTGCAATAGACGTCCAGAAGTGGCAGGGGCTGTTGGGCTGGAAGCCCAAACCCCATTAGCCACAAAAGCCGCTTCTGGACGTATATTGCAGTTGCGAGGAGCGCGCAAAGTCCAGCAGAGGCAGGAAGGTTCTCGTTGTTCCCCAGTCGCTTTCGAGGACTGCGGAGCGCGAGCCGGCTCGTGGCTTTCGTGGCTTCGTCATCCGGGAGCGCCGACAACATTTCTGCCTCCGCAGCTCCCGGGCGTGGATGGACGGAGGTAGCCAGAGTGGCGCCGAGGAAGTCCGGCGGGTGAGCGACCGAGGATCAGGCTGCCTGATCCTCCATCACTCGCTCGCTCGCTCTTTCATCCGCCTGGACCGCCTCGGGGTCGCTCTGGCTACATCCATCCGTCCGCGCCCGGGAGCTCGGAGGCAGAAATGTTGTCGGCGCTCCCGGATGACGAAGCCACGAAAGCGACTGGGGAACAACGAGAACCTTCCTGCCTCTGCTGGACTTCGCGCGCTCCTCGCGACTGCAATATACGTCCAGAAGCAGCTTTTGTGGCTAATGGGGTTTGGGCTTCCAGCCCAACAGCCCCTGCCACTTCTGGACGTCTATTGCAGTCACGAGGAGCACGCAAAGTACAGCGGAGGCAGGAAGGTTATTGGCGCTTCCGATAACCCTCCTGCCTCCACCAGTTTCCCAGCTGGCACCGCCCCACGTGCGCACCTCCTCCTCCTCCTCCTCCCTCCTCTTCCTCTTCACTCCCCAAAAGCTCTTCTCCTGACCGGAACTTAGCAGGAGTCGTGTAAAAGGGATGGGAGGAAATATATATTATTATTATATATTATATATTATTATTTCATGAAGAGAGGTGAGGCTCTGCCTCCCCTGCCTCCCCTGACCGCACGTCCCTGCTCTGTATGCTGGTTTGTGCGTGTTCTTCTCTACCACTCTCATTGCGCTTCTCTGCACACTCGCTCTCCTAACGGGGAGCTTACTTACTTAACAATGTTGAGAAACAATCCTTTCAAAAAATGACCATATTATTTAAGAAAAAAAAAAGCTGAAAGGGCCAATTTTTTTAAATAATAACTTGTGCATTACTGTTGTGACTATGGTCAGGAGAGAATGCAGATAGGCTTCCTGCACATGGACAGGATTAAACAAATGTCTCCTTCTTATTTGAGGGGGGGAGTTTTAGGTGTTAAACACCTATTTATCAATAAGCAAAAATTGGCAGTGCAATCAGAGGGAACCTCTGGTGTGGGATATACTTCAATTGATAGGGGAGTTTCATGTGACTCTGAGGCCACTTTACCCATTGCTGAATTCAACTGTTTCCTCATTGCGGATAAAGGTTAATACATGTGTCTCAGGATAATGTTGCAAGATCCCATCCGAGCGGTCACCAGGTCTTCCAGTCTTCCAAACTTTCATACCAATGATTCGAACTCACATTGCAATGAACAAGGACATTGCATTCAGTTTCGCAACTACTGTGATTGTTGGCTGATTGTTGGTCCCTTGTCAGTCAATATGAGCGCTGACTTACCTCCTGCCTAACAAGTACTTAAGTTGAGGATGCAGTGGCAGAAGGCAACAACAATTAATTACATACTAACCAGTCATCAATACTTTAGTTAACAACTAAAAGCTGCACACAACAGGAACTGTAAAAATATAACATGTAGAACAGTCCATCGCACATATTCCAGAAAGAAAGAAAGAAAGAAAGAAAGAAGAAAGAAAGAAAGAAAGAAAGAAAGAAAGAAAGAAAGAAAGAAAGAAAGAAAGAAAGAAAGAAAGAAGAAAGAAGAAAGAAGTTCCCTGATGACGAGCTAAAAACTTGGAAGAATAAATCTTTGGTCCTGGTGACCAACCCAGACTGGATCCTGTTTCATCATTCATCACATACAGACTTACCTATACATATGCAGATACAGTATGCCACCATTCATGGCATAGGGCCAGGTTATTTCTGTACACTCAATTAAACTGGGCAGTGATGCATTTCAGGTCTCTTGGATCAAACAATATCATCTATCGGGGCCAAGAAATATTCCTTCTCAGTAATTGTGCTGCCCTTTGGAATGAGATACTGTATCCCCAGATATCCATTGGCTATCACCCTGATAATGTTCAGAGAGGCTTTCAAAATTTGACTGTTGTTTCAGGCCCTCCAGTAGGATGCTTGTGGAGACCCTGTTGGTTATGCTTTAAATTACAGGGAATATGCATGTCTGTATATGTAGGATTTTCTAATTTAAGCCCCCAGGGTCATTCTATGCTCAGTTGTCCTCCAAATATCATAAATAAATGGATAAATAAATGATCTTGCTTACTGAGGCTAACACTGCAATATGTCTGTAAGTGTTTAAAGCACCATAAAAGTTACTGCTGCTTTTAGCTTGAAATTGGAAAGTTAGTTTTTCTCAAGCAGAAAATAAATAAACAAAAACCTACCTTGATGTCATTAAAGTAGAATGGTATTTGATAAAATGTTATAAATGCTAACAGGAAATGGGTAAAAGAATTTACCTATGTTAGGGATTTGCCACTGGGTTTTTTGGGGAAAGGGGAAATTCATAATGAAGAGCAAATGAAAAAGTAGAGGCTTTTATGAAACTATAAATAAACAAATAGCTGTGTGAAACATGTTACAGGAAAAGCAACCTGAAGAATTCATATACTGCATGGGTACCAATCTACTGAGTAATACAGTTATTAGAAACAGAAATAAAGGGGCTATTTAGGTCACTGAATCCAATCCCCTGCTCAGTGTTTTATAGAGGCGTGGCAGCTCAGTGGCTTAATGATGCTGGAGATGGTGTCTGCTCCAAAGGTTTGAGTCCTAGCACTGTGTGGCAGGGTGAGCTCCCATCACTCGCCTCAACTTCTATCCACCCAACAGTTCAAAAGCATGTTCTGTGCAAATAGGTAAATAGGTACCACTTCAGTGGGGAGACGAGTTGGTGCTCCATACAGGCAGGCAGATTTCTGCCTGCTCTGAACCTTTCCACTTACAGCACCCATTTGCAAGACAGGTCCGAAGAAGAGAGGGACCTTCAATAACACCGCAGGAGAGCTGCTTGTCTTCCTCTCTGATGCAAAGCCAGCTTGCCCTCCTGTCGTACACCTTGGGAAGCATGCGAGCATGTCCTACAATGGAGCTGGTAAATGGTCAGCCAAACTACTACTTTGTAATTGCATTGTGGTTTCCAGGGTAATGCAATAACACCATATGCTGCTACTACTAATAAAAATAGTGCTTTGGTGGAGAAATATTAGAGACCCCTTAAAAGATGTCTATATGCCAAGGTTCAGAGAGCTGCCCAAGGCACCAGAAGGCCAACCTATGGATGGCCATGTTTTAGAAGTCTCTAGTGACTCATGCAGCCACACTGTATAAACTCTTACAGCTTTACTTTCTTAATGCTTGTATGTTTAGAACAACAAAACATAAACTGAGACATACTATGTATGTCTCAGAAGTCAGTATGACTCAAAAGTCATTCTCATCAAGATTTATTAACCCTCAGATAAATGAAAGCAGGATTGCAGCTTGTTCTATTTTTATTGCTGTCCGTCCTCTTGTATCTTAATTCCTTTCATATTGTTTCTCACTGTAGCTTGTTACATAATATATAAAAATAGATACTAATTATAGTTGCCTATACATTGTCATTGTGGAATGGTCTCTCAATTTTCCTATGGCTTCCCCCCCCCTCCCCCTAAGAACAAGCATTAAGTTAAGTAGAGGAAAATATTATGTACTGAAAACGAGGTATTAGCATACATTCATTGTGGGGGGGGGTGTTTTTGTTCTTACAATACAATACAATACAATACAATACAATACAATACAATACAATACAATACAATACAATACAATAGTAGAGTTGGAAGGGACCTTGGAGGTCTTCTAGTCCAACCCCCTGCCTAGGCAGGAAACCCTATACCGTTTCAGACAAATAGCTATCCAACATCTTCTTAAAGACTTCCAGTGTTGGGGCATTCACAACTTCTGGAAGCAAGCTGTTCCACTGATTAATTGTTCTCACTGTCAGGAAATTTCTCCTCAGTTCTAAGTTGCTTCTCTCCTTGATTAGTTTCCACCCATTGCTTCTTGTTCTGTCCTCAGGTGCCTTGGAGAATAGTTTGACTCCCTCTTCTTTGTGGCAACCCCTGAGATATTGGAACACTGCTATCATGTCTCCCCTAGTCCTTCTTTACAGGTTTGCTTAAATTGGTGCTTTGTGACTAGTCAGCCTTTTTAGGGGAATACCCATGATATTTCATAATTTTTTAATATAACTCCTGTTATAGGCAATCATAAACAACTAAGTGTCCATTCTAGTTTCAAAAGTGCTTGTACAATGTTGCTTGTACAATCGCTATTTTTACTGGAGAATAAGACACAATGTGTTTGTTTGTGTTTCATTTTTTTAAAAAAATACAACTGTTTTAATGACCAAGAATAATAATTTTTAAAAGTGAGTGAAGAAGACCCCATTTCGAACTTTCAGAATTTTATTTGGAGTTTTCAAATGCAGGTAAGATAGTATTGGGTACGTTCACTGGAGTTATTAATAAAAATAATAAAGCTGGGATAAAAAACAATTCATTAATTTAATTTGGCACCAGGCTAGACACTAGGAAACAATGAGTTGTGGTCCCATTTTAGGCATGTGACTAGTCCCTCTCTCTCTCTCAGTCCAGCCCACTTCACAGGAATGTGGTTGTGGGAAAAATAGAAGGACGATGGAATAGTTTGTATGTTTGCTGCCTTGGATCTTTATTAACATAATTATGGCTGGGAGAAAAGAGAGAAAGACTCTTTTCTCTTATATGTACTCATTGTATGCTATAGAACAGGGGTGTCCAAACTTGGGAACTTTAAGACTTGTGGACTTCAACTCCCAGAATTCCCCAGCCAGCATGGCTGGCTGGGGAATTCTGGGAGTTGAAGTCCACAAGTCTTAAAGTTCCCAAGTTTGGACACCCCTGCTATAGAATCATCCAAAGTATGATTCAGAGTATTAATACTAATACTAATTATAATTTCAATTTTCAGTCTGTCCTGATCCTACTGAACTTTATCATTCATTTCGGTTGCCAGCCTTTTATTTTGTTTTGTTTTTTAAAATCTAGCTTATATGTATCTTTGCCATTTAAAACAACTGTAGTCTTTTAAATTAGGAAATTATCTTCAATAAGATACAGCCAGCCCCTCACTTAACCATTTATTTAACCAACGTTACAAGGCCTGAGAAAAAGTCACTTATGATCTGTCCTCAAATTTATGACTGTCACACACACACACACACACACACACACACCCAACCACATGATCTTAATTGGCAGTTGGCAACTGGCTCCCATTTTTGACAGTTGCAGCATTTTGCAATCATGTGAGGTGGTGTGTAATCTTTCCTGTGGGTTTCTGAGAAGCAAAGTCAATTGGGGAAGCCAGAGTCGCTTAACGATGACATGATTTACTTAACAACTACATGATTCACTTAATGACTGCAATAAAATTGGTCATAAAATCGGGTTTGATGACTTGCTTACTAGTGCATTGCTTAGCAGCCAAAATCCCAATCCCAATTGTAGTTGTAAATTGAGGACTACTGGGTGCATGAATGTGCAACTGCGAAGGAATATGGTCTAGTGTAGAAGTAAGCCACAAAGTGCTCTATAGTTTAGCAAGTAAGGAAGTAGGAGCTCATGCTGTAATTTAAGCTGTGAAGTTGTAGTTTAATATCCCTTAACTGCATGTTCACCTGCATAGCTGTATAAAAATGTAAACATTCCAATTGATGCAGATGAAAAAAATATATTAAACCTATAAAATCACATTCCTTAATCTGAAGTAAAAGAAGAAGGCGGGAGTGGGGAAAATGTTTCAAAACGATTGCTACAGAGTAGGTGGCTCAGTGGCTAAGATACTGAGCTTGTTGATCAAAAAAGTCAGCAGTTCGAATCCCTAAGTGCCATGTAACAGAATGAGCTCCTGTTATTGTCCCACTTTCTGCCAATTTAGCAGTTTGAAAGCATGTAAACATGCAAGTATAAAAATAGGGACCACCTTGGTGGGAAGTTAATAGCGCTGGCTCTTCGGCTTTGAAACGCAGATGAGCACCACCCCCTAGAGTCAGGAACAACTAGCACATATGTGCAAGGGGAACCTTTACTTTTTACCTTTTAGAAAACTATCATGAGGATAGTCTTGGAAAAATTGGAATATTGAAAGGGAAAGAGCATCAGGAGTATTGGTTTGGTAGTACCTTGTATGCCGTACAAATAATCCAAATCATAGACACAGGACAAAGTGATAGCGCGGTGTGCTCTGAATTGTTGTGAAGCTGCTAGATAATTCAGATTTAAAGGACCCCAGCTTTGACTTAGTATTGTATCTTTCCAATCAGTTTGATTTAGGATGTGGCTTAATCTAATGTTCCTGCTTCCTGATTTATGGTAACCACTTCTGAATTTAACAATAAGTACAAATAACAATTTAACAATAGCATCACAGACTAGACTTCTTCCAGAAATTCAGCTATTTATGACTACAGTTCATTGTGAAAACTTGAATCAGAGGAGGGGCGGGAAACAGCATTCTAAATTCAGTATGTTAGGGCAGTATCCTTAATAAGCCAACTCACAATGTGCAAGATTTCCAGTTATCAAAAATCCAGACAAGACTGTGAACTAATCCAAAGGCATAGGGGAGGGGGAAAGAGCTTGTATTAAAAACATGAAGTCTGCATTTAACCAGAGTCTAAAATGAATTATTGAAGGGAATTGCAAACATTTCAGCCTTTTTAATAAGATCAGTTAGTTGAAAAGGTGTTCCCAGAGTCCTGTTTTGCAAGAATCTCCTCACCCCATTTCAGAGTTCACTACTAACTGCAAATTAATAGCAGTATATTTTTAGCTTGTTTATAATTTACTACAAATTGCAAGTGAGCAATGGAAAGCCAAATTTGTTGCTAACACCCAATTTATTAAAGGTGGCAAGTAGCATGTGCAGCAGTGGTGGATTGCTACCGGTTTGGACCAGTTCAGTCGAACTGGTAGTGGTTTGGAGGCCTGGGTCACTGGAACCGGCAGCGACCTAGGCCTGCCACACCCCCGAACCAGTTCCCTGGCCGGTGCCATCAGTACCGCCATCTTGTTTTTCAGTTCTGCACATGTGCTGAACAATTTTAATTGCACTGTGCATGTGCATGCAGCATGCATCAAGCACATGTGTGAAGCACACACACAAGCAAACCAGCAGTAGTGCCGGCCAGATCCCACCCCTGTTGTGCAAATTGAATGGAAAACTGTTCAGTGATTTGTTTCCCTTTTTGTAGCGATCGGCTAGCAGTCACCCTTCAGTTGGCCCAAAATGAAAGAATTATCCACCATTGGATAGCATTCTCCACTAACACATCTGTAACAGCAACTTGTTGTATCAGAACATGGTGTGACTTGTTTTCTTTTAAAGATGAAAGCACTAAAACTCCTCTGAGTAATGTAACAGGCACATCACATGATGATACCTTAATGAGTTCTCTATTAAAAATCCTGTGTAATAATGTTTCACAGACGTACAGAAGCCATTTGCTTAAATGGTTTTCAGACAAAATCTTTGATTTTTTTTGTTTATGCACCTCACTAATTTAATAATCAAAATATAATCTCTTTAAGAGCAAGATTATTCTGAATGCAGAACTTCACCAATAAAGGGATGCAATAAAAACATTAGAGGAGCGCTTTGTAGATTATACATAAACAAAGGATTTAGTGTGGCTATTTTTTCACCTTAAAAAGGTTCTGTGGTTATCTCAGAAAAGTCCCAGGATATTGTTTTTTATAATAGTCCTGTTTATTAAGTAGTTCCTTAGTAACTTCTGTTTACACTAAATGGGAATTCAAGATGGGTTACATAGAACTCTATTCTTGCATTTTTATCACAACAAAAACACTATAAGTAGGTTGAGCTGAGAGAGAGCGAGATTGGCCCAAAAACATCCAGCCAGTTTCCCTAGCTAAGGGCAGGCCCAAACCTGTATTTTGCCGGTTCTAGTCCTAGAATCTCCATCACAACACCACATTGGTACGTATTATAATAATATTTGATGAATACCTACTCAGTAGCAAGTCCCAAAATTAGAGCCTCTCAGATTTCCCATTTGCAAATTGTGCAAAGTATTTTGGAAGCTGAGATTTAAATGATGCAAGAATTTTGCAGTCTTTATAATGTCAAGGTGGGAAGAAGGTATTTCTAATTACTAATGTGGGGCAGGACTTTTGTCCTTCCTCAAAGCAAAATTTGTTTGCTTGGTTATTTTATATATCACGTTTCTGTTATAATAGTTCCCAATATGATTTAGAATGAACACAAATTACAGCTATTCAAAATAAAAATAATAAATCTAATCAATATTATTTACAATAGTTACAAACCCATCAAGCAGCAATCATTGTTTTTCTTGCCTTTGTTGTTGTTCCTTTGAGGTTTGCATGGCCTATCATTGGTTGTAACTTTGGGATATACAGTACATTATACTTCTACTGGTCCAATAAGTGCATAAATTCTCATCTAAATCAGAATTAAGCCAGCTTCAAGGTTGGGGAAAAAGACAACCTAGGGAATACAGTTCTGGAAACTGCCTCTAATTTCAAGGAGAGAATCAGGTGAATTCTGTGATCCCTGGGAAACTGCCAAGAAGGTCATGCTGAAGTACCCAAATCCATCAAAGACTTGACTTCTGCCAGATAGAAATAGAAATGCCAATGGGAATAATGGAGATGGATGATTTCTCTCATCAGAGTTTTCTCCTCTCTTAGAAGATGCACCAATGGAAAAGGAAGGTCAGTTGGAAGTTTGCAAGGGTTGAGAACTGAAATGCACCCTTACATTGTCTTGCTGCTCCTTATTTTGTTTCAAGTGAATTAATACTTCAACAATATTTGTGGTGCCACAAATTTCTGATGTTTTTAGCAAGGTGGCATAATACTGAAAAAATGTTATTGAAATGCAATTTCCCTTCTTTTGCATGTTTCCCTTTCCTTCTTTTTCTCCAGTGTGTGGAAAAGGTCAAGTGGTTACAGGGCAGTATCGCATGCTTGCCAAGCATGGCGGCTATGTGTGGCTTGAAACCCAAGGAACAGTCATCTACAATACTCGGAACTTGCAGCCTCAGTGCATCATTTGTGTTAACTATGTTCTAAGGTAAGGCAGCTGAAATCCCAAGAATGAGAATTGATTAAGAAGCAATACAGGCTGAACAGTTTTGCATATTTCTATAGGACGTCTCAAAGATGCTTTTTCCTTGAGGAAGATGTTTCATTTCTCACCCAAGAAGCTTCTTTAGTTCTGACTGAATAGTGGGAATTGAACTGACCTGAAAGAGGTTTCTGGGATGAGAAGTGTAATGTCTTCCTCAAAGAAAAAAAACGAAGTCCAGTTGCCTTTTGAGAAAGCATATTTGAGACAGCCATTACCTGGATGACTGGGAATTTCCCTAGACACTTTTTATGAAGCTATATGCAAATTCCTCAAATAACAGGGCAAGGATGGAGTGGGCAAACTGTGGCCCTGCAGATTCTGTTGGAGAATCCCAGGGCCAGAGATGGTTGTAAGCCAACAATATCTAGTTGTTCACAGATCTTTAGTCAGCTCTCTTATTGCTATCCTTTGTATTTACATGAATACTGTCTTCCATAATACAAAATATCTAACACTTTATCTTGTTAGTGAAATAGAGAACAACGACATTGTCTTCTCCATGGATCAGACAGAATCACTTTTTAAGCCTCATATGATGGCCATGAACTCTATATATGACCATGGAATTCCAGTGGCTGATAAGAGTGACTTCTTATTCACCAAGCTGAAGGAAGAACCAGAAGAACTTGCTCAGTTGGCACCAACACCAGGCGATGCAATTATTTCTCTTGACTTTGGTTAGTAATATTTTGGGAAGAATAAGTGATGACAATATCTTCCGTTTGTATAGTAGTTAACCACAAGAGCTACAGCTCTACTAACCACAGCTAGTAGATTGTAGCATCTCCCACAAAGCATCAGATAAACACAGTGATGGAGGGATGGAGGGATAATTAGTATTAGGTTTCATACTGATTATTACTCTAACTGTAGATATTTTAATTCTTGATTATATAGAGCACAAGCAACCAAGAGTTATTTTGATTGTGGCAGAGTGGAAGTATGATTAATTGACTGATTGGTATTGATTGATTAAAGAAGGTCATTTATTGACACACGTATCAGTGACTTCAAAGTTTTTTTTTAAAAAAAAGCATTAGTGACCAGCTAAGCTTCCCCATCTGAATATATATCCCAATTTGTTTTCTTTTTCTTAAAAAGGTACTAGGACTGCTAGTACCAAGGATGAGCTGACCTTGCTTGCCTCAATTTCAGGAATGCAAAAGCTTGAGGAAATTCCTACCTACAACAAAGCTGCGATGACTTCAAACACTCCGTGGTCTCCAGAAGGGAAGAACCAGGCATCCCAGACTGACAAACTGACTATACCATCATTTACCTTGCCTCAAGTGGCACCTGGCAGCAGCACCCCCAGTGCAAGCAGCAACAGCAGCTGTTCCACCGTAAGAAAGAATTTTGCATTGAAATATGGCAGCATTGCCAGCTTCGAAGTATGGGGGTGGTTTTTTTCAGCAGCACTAACTGGAATTATAGTAGAAATAGTTTTTTTTTAAAGGAATTACTTCCAGTTGCCTTTATCCACTGAACCCAAAACCTATGTAACATATCAGATTAGTTTGGTGTAATCCTACTTCATTCAGAACATAAAAATGAGAGAAAAGGAATGACATTTTCAGAGAATGTATCAGTAAGACACACACACACATACACACCGGTAGTTTAGAAGGGGAGCAGCCATTCCCAGACCTTAAGAGGTTAATATGGAAAGTCACCAGTAAATACAAAGGCAAGATCGGGAAAGAAGTGCTCCCGTACAGAAATGCAAATATTTCCCATTATCTCATCTGATTATATATCAACCTTTAAGGCCAGAAAGCAGTGGGACCCAGTTTACAATTCTCTCACTCACTGGAGTTTTGGCTAAATCAGCCCTGATCCCTGAATCAGCAGAAGGAGAAGAAAGCAGCACAATTCAGTGTGCTGTTTCTGTCCTCATTTTGCATTATATTTTGAATGTGAAGGAAGACACAGCTTTGCATCTCCAAGTGCTAAGATCAGGACAGTTATCAGGACAGTTGGCCACGTCTTTTCTTTCTGATGTTTCATTCTATGCAGCTAACTGCTAAGTGTACTTGCTGATAGTCTGTCTTCTCATTTCATCCTAAAGCCAAGTAGCCCAGGAGATTATTACACTTCTTTAGATGAAGACCTGAAGATAGAGATGATTGAGAAGCTTTTTGCCATGGACACAGATGCCAAGAATCAATGCAGTTCACAGGTAAGAGAAATCATAAATAAATTAGCATCAAACCAAAACTCAAAGACCATGTTGTTTCTGTTACTTCCATGCAGACGTAAGAGTCAGTGGTTACTCCTCTTATTCATTAAAATGGGAAACAGTTATAGTGCAGGGGTTCTGCATTAATGGGAGAGATATAATGGAAAAATCACTTCTATTTCCCTACACTGGGCTTTTCAAGCTAGCAATGTCAGGCTATGGCAGGAATGTCAAACTCAATTTTGTTGAGGGCCCCATCAGGGTTGTGTTTGACCTCGGGGAGGGCAGAGTGGGCAAGACCAGGATGGGTGTGGCCAACTTGATGTCACTCATGCTGGGGGCACCCATGGTGGCCCGAGTACTATGGCAGAGAAAATGGGCTCCTGACTCTGTTTTTGGCTTCGATGGCCTCCTACAACCCCCTGTCAGTGAAAATGGAGCTTGGAACTCCTGAGTTCCATTTTCACTGGCAGAGGCACAGCGCGCCAGTCCTTCGTTGTTTCCAAGGCGGCCCCCCGGGCCAGATCTAAGCACCCGGTGGGCCAGGTCTGGCCCCCGGGCCTTGAGTTTGACACCCCTGGGTTAGGGGCTCTTTATATAACATATATAACTTTATATAATATATATGACAGATGCTGCAATTTCCATCATTCTGAGTCATTGTGCTATAGTATTGTAGTCTAAAACACCTAGATGGCTGATGAATTTAGTTTAAATTTGGGAAATTGCAAATCTATATCCTACATGGAGTAAGGCATATTGTGCCTTAGACATTGTTCTGGGACATGAGAGAAGAGAGGGATTCTAGTTTTCTATTTTTAAATTGTAAATTTGTTTTTCTTCACTACCCCACCCCTTTTAATTTTCATTGGACAGACTGACTTCAATGAACTGGATCTTGAAACTTTGGCTCCTTATATTCCCATGGATGGAGAAGATTTCCAGCTGAGCCCTATCTGTCAAGAGGAGCGTCCTCTGTGTGAAAGTGTCCAGCTTCCCCAGCACAGCTTAAGTAACATGAACAGTCTCTTCCAACCACTTGCTCCCTCTTCCCAAAGCGACTTCCTGCCAGAGAAATATTGCCAGCCAGGAACTGACAAAAGCATGCCAGCAGGCCAAGGGACTCTGCCACTGGCATTCTTCAACCATGGGAGTCAATCATCCTCGTTCTTGCTGCCCTACTATGCACAAGCCAACACTCCACTGTCTTCAATGGGAGGGAGACCAAATACACAGTGGCCACCCGACCCACCATTACAGTATGTGCCAACAAAATGGAGAGGAATCAGCCACAAGTCTTTAACAAGCTCTGCATCAGACCCTCCGTCACTGCATTTGCCCAGCATAAGCACAGATAGGAAAAGGTAATTCAACACAGAAAAGGATTTTGAAGATAATAAACAAAAGCAGTTTAAATATAACAAAATAATAGCTAGATTTTTCATTTTCCACATATGTTCGCGCTTGTGGAGGCAAGTGCTTGAATCTAAAAGAAGAAATGAAAACTACAATATGTGTGAATAGCAAAACAGAACATCAGAGCAAACCTTGTTATCATATAAAAATAGAAAGTTTCCAGCAAAACCATCTGGGTCAGAGAAAGGTCATGGTTTTGTATGCCTATTTTTAAAGAAGTTATCAGAGCTACAATTAAAGAGATTATGTGCTAGCAGTTGAAAATTGCTTCACGGCACATAATCATATCTCTTCATTAAAAAAAAACATTTTAAAAAGTGCTCACATACTTTGAGAGTATTTGTGCAGTGTATGTTCAACAACTCTTTTTCTAATCACTGCAGCTGAGCAAGGATTCCACTTGTTTCATTAGAGGCATCCTTTCATCCAAAATAGAAAAGGGGAAAACTTGAGGAAACAATGAGTGTCGTTTGACTCTCTGAGTGATCCACAGTTTTAATCAATTTTATTTCTATTTTGAAATTTCCCTAAAAGTCACAAGCTGCACCAAGCATTTAACTATTTTTTAACAAACCCACATACTTTCGAAGGAGGACGAGGACTGTACGTTCCCTGGAAATTATGCCAGGTGATAATCTAGTGCAGTGTTTTTCAACCTTGGCAACTTGAAGATGTCTGGACTTCAACTCCCAGAATTCCCCAGCCAGCATTCGCTGGCTGGGGAATTCTGGGAGTTGAAGTCCAGACATCTTCAAGTTGCCAAGGTTGAAAAACACTGATCTAGTGTGAGTATCAAGGGCATTGCAGCCAGCAGGAAAATGAGGCTCTATCCCACCCATCCATCTGAAGTCTTCTCTTGGTTTGAGAGGAGCTTAGCATACATTCCTATCTTCAAACTATCTGAAATATTAAGTCCTTTCCCCTCAGCATACCACAATGTAGGGGAGGAGTACAAAACATAAAATTCTTGTTCTGAGCATTCCTCCGTGCCTCCCCGAACCTTGCAGACTATAAACTGTACAGGGAATCTGCTCCAGTTGCACCTAACAAAATTATGGGTCAAGAATACCAAGTCCACCTGTGTCTTATCATTTTTTTTGAATGAGTCACTCAGGACACAATGAAACTGAGTATCCTCAATAGTCGTTAAGGAGTTGGAGAAAGTCTGAGGAGACTTAGATTATTAATTGGATTATTAAATAAATAAATAAAGTGGCAACCAGAACTGAATGCAGTATTCCAAGTGTGGCCTTACCAAGGCATTATAATACCACTTTATAATGCCTTGGTAAGGCCACACTTGGAATACTGCATTCAGTTCTGGTCGCCACGATGTAAAAAAGATGTGGAGACTCTAGAAAGAGTGCAGAGAAGAGCAACAAAGATGATTAGGAGACTGGAGACTAAAACATATGAAGAACGGTTGCAGGAACTAGGTATGTCTAGCTTAAGAGAAAGAAGGACTAGGGGAGACATGATAGCAGTGTTCCAATATCTCAGGGGTTGCCACAAAGAAGAGGGAGTCAAGCTATTCTCCAAGGCACCTGAGGACAGAACAAGAAGCAATGGGTGGAAACTAATCAAGGAGAGAAGCAACTTAGAACTGAGGAGAAACTTCCTGACAGTTAGAACAATTAATCAGTAGAACAGCTTGCCTCCAGAAGTTGTGAATGCCCCAACACTGGAAGTCTTTAAGAAGATGTTGGATAGCCATTTGTCTGGAAGGGTATAGGGTTTCCTGCCTAGGCAGGGGGTTGGACTAGAAGACCTCCAAGGTCCTTTCCAACTCTACTATTGTATTGTATTAATTGTACTGGGTTACTTTGGGCTGATCACTTTTTCTTAATTTAACCAGCCTCCACAATATTTTTGTAGGTAAAAAAATGGAAAGAAATGTTATGTATGTTGCCTTGAGTTTCTGACCAAGAACAACATATAAATCTGACAAATAAAATCATAATTAAAATAATAAAAGGTTGGTACAGCCAATAGGGAAGGGATCCATATGATTGGCTTTATCCATGAGGGGGTGGTTTTGAAGCAACTCCCAGACCACCATTTATCTTTGCACAATTTATTAACTTTAGAGATAAACAAACTGCTAATGTTGACTTCGGGTATCAATGAGTGAATGTCTGTGGCGCAAGCTAGTGATTTGCCCACATCAGAGAGTCAACAGTACTTAAGCAATAGAAACTAACTGCAGAAAACAGTTGTTGAGCAATGGTTAAATAAAGTGTTATTATCAATTTGCACAGCTCACTCTGTTCTTTCCAATTCACCTTTCTGGTAGGATATTTTACAGAAATAATGCTTCAATTTTATTAACATTGACACACCTTATTAATGTTCATCATTCATTAATGTTTATCATTGTGTCAGTTATGAATCTCATAGCCGTTCTCACTATTAGCCACTTTTGTCTTAGTAAAAATATTCTAGGAAGCTTCTGTTTTAACCATTGATAATAGGAACATTTCTGAAAAAGAAAAGATTTCTGCAGACCAACATGTCACATTTCTCTGCATTAAAATAAAGCTTGTTTCATTAATTTTTTTTAATGGTTTGTTTTGATAGATCACTGGAAAGTTTTGGACAGCGTGGCATAGATATAAATCCAGCCCGAATAGCTCTTGCTAACAGTCTGAAGTTGAAGCGGCAGTTAGATTATGAGGACCAAACGTTTCAACATCTGAATGGGGTAAATTTATTAGGACTGCTCACTGTATTTTGCCTTTCATGGTTTTAAATGTAAGTTTCATTGTTTGAGTAGCTTATGTCTTCGTGTTTTACTTTACCAACCATAGATACAAGATGACATATCTGGCCTTAATCCAACCCACTTAATGTTGAAAAGAATGAAAATTCTCAGAAGTGAAAACTGTGCATTGCTTTCCGAAAAGAAGTCACTCAGCACAAGTGTCCTTAATGGTAAGAATTTTTACAAATTAGTAATACAGCAATAGCATTTAGACCAGGGACATGCAGTCAGGGGAGGCAGGGGAGGCAGAGCCTCACCTCTCATCATGAAATAATAATATATAATAATAATATCCACAAGGGAGTTTCATATATATAAGAGGAAGAGGAGGGAGGAGGAGGAGTGCGCGCGGGGCAGTGCCAGCTGGGCAATCGGCGGAGGCAGGAGGGTTCTCGAAAGCGCCAATAACCTTCCTGCCTCCGCTGTACTTTGCGCGCTCCTCGCGACTGCAATAGACGTCCAGAAGTGGCAGGGGCTTGATGACGTTGCCGCAGCTGCCATGTGCGGACGGACAGAAGTAGCCAGAGTGGCGCCGAGGCAGTCCGGCGGACGAGCGACCGAGGATCAGGCTGCCTGATCCTCCATCGCTCGATCGCTCTTTCATCCGCCCGGACCCCTCGGCGCCACTCTGGTTACCTCCGTCCGGCCGCGCCCGTCGGCGACGTCATCAAGACGAAGTGGCTTGGAGGCGAAGTGCTTTTCAGTGCTTTTCTGTGTGTCTGGCGTTTAGGTAGATAGCTGGATGTCCTAAACGCCAGACGCACAGAAAAGCAGCTGCTGTTGGGGATCGCGGAACGCGAGCCGGCGGAGCGCGCTCAGGAAGGTGGGGAATGGGATCACGTGTGCTGGAGGCTGAGGCAGCCTCAGCCTCCAGCACACGTAGTCCCATTCCCCGCCTTCCTGATGACGTCACCAGCCTCACCAGCCATAAACCTCACTGCACGTCACTGATTTAGACTTATATGCCCATAGTATTTTACTGCACTCTCAGATCAGTTTACAAATGTCAGTATATTGCCCCCAACAATCTGGGTCCTCATTTTACTGATCTCAGAAGAATGGAAGCTGAGTCAACTGTGGACTGACTCAGCTTTCATCATAATTTAAATGTTGTAAAAAGAAGCTTAGACAACTGCATAATGGCCACTAGCCATATGTTGGCTATTTACCTCCTCTAGGATTAGAAGAGATATGTCATAATAAACAACAACAATAACAATAATAATTGCTGGCAGCAATCTTTAAATGCTGGCAGCAACCCATATCAACCATCAGTGCCAGTCAATAATATTTTGTAATACATTTTTAAATGTTCAGTTGACTGAATTTCAGGTTTAATGAATAAACGTATATAACAACAACAACAATCCAAAGCAGTCCTACCTACTTTTCAGTATCATATATTCACAAGGTCAATACCCAACTGTCAAAATACCTTTAAGTTTTCACCTATCTTTCAATGGCTTTTGGCAAGAGTAGGACTATCTCTATATTATATATGAATGAAAACTGAGTGCATGAATTCATTGTTAATATCTAATCTATTTATGCTTATACATAGCTCCATCTTCTATTACTGCCCATTATATGTATGCATAAACTAGTTCTAACCTTGAAAAATCTTTGTAACTTAAGTTATTATGAACTGAAGCTCACCATTAAATTGACTCTAGTGGCTGCTCTGCAGATGTTTGCAATCTGGAGAGTATCCATAGAGAATAATTCATCATTCCTGAAATTGCCTTACAAAAACATGGGACTTCTATCTGCCCCACCACCATCACCACACACAAATACTTTCCCAGGCAAAATATAAACGTGGCTATGTGAAGCATTCTGTTTCTAACAGTATTTTTAAAGCCAATTTTTAATTTTGCAATTGTAGATAAGTTTCTTTATAACCTACAAAGATGCCCAGGCCAGCCAGCACATGTGATGCAGCAACAACAGCAAGAGCTATCCCTGTCCTCTGGCAACTCTGCAAATAATTCCAAAGCTGTGTACTCTCCACCTTTTTACAAAACCTCTTATCAGGACTTCAGTGTAACGCAAGCTCATAGGATGTCCGGTAAGTGTCATGTCAAATTTAGAAAGATTACATACAGTAAGGAAAATTTTGCTTTTAAGAAAGATACCAGTGCTTTAAACCATTCCCTTTAGTAGGTGGGGTGGGCTCTTACTCTGAGATGTTGAAAGTAATCTAACCTCATTAACAAATAAGTTGAAGTTTTTTCCATAAAGTCTCATATAAATAAAGCTCAGTTCCTAGGGTCCGCTTGGATCTTGTAGTTTTTGGCTGAAATATGGAAATGGTTTGCCATTACTACCTTTATCATTGCAACCTGGGAAGATGATGATGATAGATAGATAGATAGATAGATGATAGATAGATAGATAGATAGATAGATAGATAGATAGATAGATAGATAGATAGATGATAGATAGATGATAGGCAGGCAGGCAGGCAGGTAGATAGATAGATGATAGATGATGATGATAGATAGATGATAGATAGATAGATAGATAGATAGATAGATAGATAGATAGATAGATGATAGATGATAGATGATAGATATTCTCATTATTTAATTAATACATTTCCCATTAATTGAGATAGCTATTATTCTCTTCTCTTCCTATTCCTATTTGTATCCCACCTTTATTATTTTTACAAATAACTCAAGATGACAAGCTCATCTAATCCTTCTCTCTCCTCCTATTATTCCTCACAACAATCCTATGATGTGGGTTGGGATGAGAGATAATGATTGGCTCAAGATCATCCAATTGGCTTTCAAGGCTAAGGTGAGACTTCAGCTCACAGCCTTTGTCTTCCTAGCCTGGTGCGTTAGCTACTAGACCAGACCGTCTCTTTTAATTTTATTAATGTCTCTTAGTTAATAAACTGACTATAGAAAAATCTATATGATGGTTGATACGTCAAAAGCAGCATTGTTTTGTAAATAACCAGAGGTGCTAGAAAACTGGAGAAGAATAAATAAATATTTCAGAAATGGGAACAGGAATAATTATTGATCAATGGGCATAATATCCCAAAGGTGATTTTTCAAAAAACAACTGGACTTACTTTGGGGTTGTTTTTTTTCCTTGAAGGTGTTTCACTTTTCATCCAAGAAACTTATTCAGTTCTGATTGAATGATGGGAATGGAAGGATTTATATTCCTTGCATAGATAATTTATATACCTGAATTCTCACCTTTCAGTCAGAACTGAAGAAGCTTCTTGGATGAGAAGCGAAACATCTTCAAGAGGGGGAAAGTTCAGCTGCCTTTTGAAAAAAGCAACTTTGGGAAAACATGACCTGTATGACTGAGAATCTCCACAGATTGTGAGCCTAATATTAAATCCTTTTCTGTGTTGAATCACCTTTTCCTATATGTGCTTAGGCTGGGCTAATGTTAGAATAGGTAGTAAACCATTCACCTAGCATTTGAGTCTAAAAACAGTTTCCAGACCTTTAATAGTTATAACTTTTACAATAGTTTTAACTTTGTGCCTCTGACTTCTTTGCTCACTTATTATGTCCTTTAATCCCTATTTAATTAACGATAAGGACATCACGTCACATTTAGAGGTAGAAGGTTTTTTTATATAGTTTTTAGAGCTTTTTTTTTTTACTTCTATTGTACTAATGTGGCATTTTTTAAAGTTCAACCCTGCTGCTAAGACCCCAGGATATGAAATATATTGCTCAGCTTCTGTATTATTATTTTTGTTTTTGTTGTTTTTTCGCCCCTCAGGAGTTGCAAGTCGTCTGCTTGGGCCTTCTTTTGAACCTTATTTGTTGCCAGAATTAACCCGATATGACTGTGAGGTTAATGTCCCAGTGATGGGCAGTTCGACGCTTCTGCAGGGAGGTGACTTGCTCCAAGCTCTTGACCAAACCACTTGAGCAAATCTGGGTGCCCCCTGGGCTGATACTGTTCCAAGTAGCTGCAGTTTTAAAATATATTTTTGCAAGTAGACAATTTCTAATACCAATTTACATTTTTACAAGATTTTACTTACTTGTTGAACTTGTCCACTTTACCAAATAGTGGCCTTTCTGAAAAGTTAACTCACTTTCTTATTTGCTTTCAAGAAGTATGCATCTACTGTATTTTTCCTTTTATTCCAATAAAGTGTCCCTTAGAAAATTTATATTATATTATTCCCTTTTGCTATGTGTAATTTATATGTTCTGAAATTTCCTCAATATTCATGCTAATTTTTTAAAAAAGGCTTTGCGTGTGCTAATGCCTGTATGTAATACTTTGGCTCAATTTATTGTAACTGGTTTTTTTTTTTTTTTTTTTTTGCCAAAGATTAAGTGAAATAAATCTTTTCCCTGATGGTAGTCAGCACTGCCTTATTCAAACAGAGGATCTATATGGCCATTCCCAAACTGTTTCTTAAATTTTCTAGTTTGCAAAAGAATGCAAGCTTCAATCTTTTCACGAATCCAAAAATAAGAGAAAATTCTGGGTTAATTCTAAGAGTTAACTGCTGTGTTGCCTAATCCCTGTAAAAATAACAAATTGTAGTCTAACTTAATGTTTGTGGCAATGTCCTCATTTAAAACTGAATGTTCTGGTGAGGCAAACAATAGTTTGCAATAGTATGCAAAACCTATGCATATCAAGAACAGAAAATGAAGCAAATGTGAGAATGGATCATTTAGTTCCTGCTTCCTCTGTAACATTGCAATTATCTTAAAGTGCACTCATAGACCATGCAGCGTAGAGTCTCAACTTCAGAGTTTATCCTGGTTTAACTTTAAAGAGGGATGCTTTTTGCTGTTGTGTATTGAAGAGCCAAAATTATCTGTCCAATCCCTGCCATGGATTTAAACAATATGAAAGTGCCTTCCTCACCTGACCTTAAGAGAACTCCCACAATTCAATGTTTTCCTAAATTAAAATAGGTGGGAAAGTTGCTGACTTTTTAGGTTTTAACCATATATTTTGGAAAAGAATCCAAAACAATGGAACTATTGCATTCTATCACATTTAGATCGGAATTAATTGTGTGGAATCTGTCTAATTAAGTCAAGAATTTAAAAGAGAATTGGAGATAGTCATAAAAAAATATTAATCACCTATATTATTGTATATGTTTTAATTCCCTGTTTTGACCCAAACACCATGCTGATTTGATAGTTTTTGTCTGGGTTAAATATTTATCACATACTGGTACTTTATAATATCTTTTAAGATAGAGGCTGAATTAGGCATGCTTCTTTGGGATCCTTTTCTCCAGTTCCATTGTTTTGTTATGCCATGACAGGAATTGTCTGAAGATTATCATTAACACTAACTGTAGTTTAGGCTTTTGTTTTTCCCTCTCAGCTGGCTAGCCACATCCTTCACACTACCAATTTATGTTCAGAAATAAATACATTTGTTTGCTTGCTTGCTTAGTATGCTATAGAAAGCATTTTAGACTCTGGTGCAATTGAGATTTTTGTCACTTTTTTTTAGTATACCTTAATGTTGATAATCTTTCCATGCAAATAATCTTTTAGTAGGTTTTCAAAAGACCATTCTGAACTTTCAGAAACACTATAAGAAAACATGTTGGTGCTCAGGAATTTATTTAAATAGAAGGAGTCCATTTCATTCCATGTAAGTCCTGCTTGACTTTACTGAGTAAACAGGAACATCTGTATATTCAATTCAGTAATAATATAAGCTCAAGGAATTTAGCAGATTTAAATTTATTTATTAAAACTATAGAACAGATGTGTGCAACCTGAGGCCCTAAGGTCTCATCTGGCCCCCAAAAACTTTGGACCCAACCCTTAGAGACTTCAAAAGTTGTTATCAAACAACCATATTTAACAAGACAAAGTAAAGTTATTAAATGTGCAAGTAGAGATCAGTTGTGTTTGTTATTTTAATTTGAATTCAGTTTAGATGTAAATGAAATGACATCATATTGGACAGCTGCCGCCAGCTTGCCCAAGGTTCAGTGTGATGCTTGGCACAGAAACAATTGCGCACCCTTTGAATTTTAGAACAAGCTTTAGAAGGCCGAGGTAGAGCCAGGGAATCAGGGAATGTGATAATGTTACCTGATGCTGACGTCTCACCTCCTTAGATGATTATCTGGTGCAAATTAGCACCAATTGAATTTTTTTAAACAACAGAGACTTCTCTTAGACTAAAACTGGTTTCATTGGAGAATGGGGTTATGGGGAAAGACTCCACAGCAGGTTGTAGGAAGGAATGAGGACTCTGTGCCCCTGGGAAAAATCAGAGAGAGAAAAAAAGTCCTGTTGTATAAGTGGAATTACATGGCATTAAATTTTACTCTTAGAAATTAAAACAGTTTTACTATATTTCTCCTTGTGCTCATTGCCCTCATAAAGACAAATGTGTTAGTATTTAAGGCTCATTGAAGACAGTAGGGTTCAAGATGTAGCCAAGCTTTCCTCAAAGTCCTATTTATTATCTTGACTATCGTTACTACCTTTTGAAGGGGGAAAGGAGAGTTTCAGGCCTATATTTATTTGTGGTTTACTGCTGAAAGTGCCTTATTCCATATTTGCTACAAATATGGCTTCCATTCTTCTCTACATGAGAAATATAAGACTCTGCTAGAACTTTGCATGTTCTTCATTGAAGGTATTAATGGAGTCCTTGTAAACCCCAAGCAGTTGCCTGTCTGCCTTAAGTCGAAGTTTTGATGAACATCAATGCTCCATCTAGCCCAGGGGCGTCCAAACTTGGGAACTTTAAGACTTGTGGACTTCAACTCCCAGAATTCCCCAGCCAGCATAGAGTTGAAGTCCACAAGTCTTAAAGTTCCCAAGTTTGGACAGCCCTGATCTAGCCAAAGCTAAGTTAATAGAAAAGGGAAAAACAGATTAAATGTGATGTAAATAGATTTTGCTTGCATTTTTGGAAAAAAAGTTCTTCAAGCTAGGTAAATTCATGAAAGAAGTTGTTTTTGCAGAAAGATTTTAGAGTAAAAAGTGTTCAGGAATGAGGTCTGCTCAGGGATCTTTTTTTTTAAACTCAGAAATGCTGTAAAGATACCCTGGTTCTTTTTGTTCCAGGACATAATCTCTCCATGTTGAAATACTCATACTCGGGAAGCAGTGGTGGGATCCTCCCGGTTTAACAACTGGTTCGGTGATCGCGCAATTTGCGTGTGCAGTTTGAAGAAATCTTCACTTCCAGGTTTCTTCGGAGGAGTAACATAGCTGATTCGCACGGCAATGTGCTCTGCCGCACGAATCATCTGAGAAGATAAAGGTAGGAAAATAGCGTAGGCGGGCGGGTGGGCCCATCTGATAGTCAGGGTGAACTGGTTCGTTCCCAGCTTATTGTCAGAGCTAGCAGTTCATCCAAACCAGTCCAAACCAGTAGAATCCCACTCTTGTTTGGAGGTTATTCTGGTCCCCAAATTAGGATTTTCATCATTTCTCAACAGCTTACTACATTGTACCAAGGGCAAGCGCTTGTGGAAGAAAAGTCTGGAGCATGTCTTCCACGCAAGATGTTAGCCTTAGCATTCTACCACTTGATGATTAGCATCTACAGGTGAGATTTTATAAGGCAGAGGGAAAATCCGGCCAGCCAGAGCAATCTTTACAGCAAAGGACAAAAGGTATAGAACTCCCCCCAATTCCAAAAATTGTTCAGACTAAGAATTGAATCTTCTTCAGAATTGATGACAGGAATGTCCTCTGTCTCCTCTAAAACTAGACGCCTAAATTAGAAATTATTAAGCAGGTGGTTAAGACACAAAATGTGGCCCATGCCACTGAAAAATGCATATTCTAGGTTCACATGAATTACAAATCCAGCCATCAAATATAATTCTATACCTATACGATAGTAAACCCTGCTGAAAGAGAAAGGACATAATTTTGGAAAGACATGTATAAAGTTGCATTCCCAAGTGTTTGCCTAAAGCCATGCAAATTTCAGGAAGAATTTCTCAAAGGGTAGCCATCATAATATACCCTTTTTCAGCTTGGTGCTCTCCAGTGTTCATTACAACTTTAAGAAATACAGAACCCACAATACTTTATATCAGGAGGATATCATGGGGAGGAAGACTGTGATAATACATTCACAACTAATTAAGTATATGGCATAATTTCAGATCTGCAGGAAGAGTGTTTTATCAGAATATTGTATTTAAAAATTAGGACTTATGAAGCATTAAAGTATTGTTTATATATAGTTTGTCATAAGGCATATGTTCAAAAAATGCAATGTATTACAGCTTCAACTAAATATATTTAGCGGTAAATTTGATTTGCTTAATGTAACACTCAGATATGAGTTTTAATTGGATCAGATTTTCAGTTATCAGTTGTAACTTTGGAGGAAACATTAAAAATATCCACATTAAGCTGCTAATATCAAATAGTTCGCTTTAAATGATCCATTGATTTACAGTGACATCTCTGGTTGAAGCAAAACAGATCTGTTTGTGATAGAGCTGTATGCCTGAATGGCACTCATATATTGCTATTTTGTTTTTATTTGTAGTTTCACCATTCAAGTGTTTACCCTAACCTTTTACTAAAACTACACTGAGGGAGAGGTAGACCATGCTTATAATATTAACCATAACTATTGTCATAATTATTTCATGTTCTCTCTATTTTTGAATTTCTTATTGATACTCTTGTCACTGTATGGCAACTTTTAATTCAATAAAGAAATGTATTTTGACACTGATACTTTATTAAAGATTACTGATCCTTCCATGTCTTGTGACTCTTGATTCTAGCGAAACAAAACAGTGGAATTTATCTTTGTGAAGTGCAAGTATTTATTAAATTGTTTATAGAATTAAGGTTTGCAATTATCTTTAAACACATAGACAAGAAAATGCCATCTTGACAGCTAATTTTTAAAAAGTACACTCAGAGAAGTCGAAAATGAATCTTCCTTCATGTCGTATTTTTTTATTGTCTATAAAATTTATAAATTTTATGTTAGGATAGAATTACGCTTTTTTAAGTGGCTTGAAATTTTCCATTAAACAACACCCATACAAGCAACATATAACTGTTTACATCCCTTGATCTGCTCTTCCAAGTTAAAAATATGTTCCCCAGGAAATTCCTCCTGCTGTTCCTCCTAATCTCTTCCTCCTCCTCCCCCCCCTTCACTGATAAGGACCATAATTTGTTACTCAATGTAGTATAATGTTCAGATTTTCAAGTACATATTTTATGAATAACTCTATGAAATTATTACAATTCCACAGAATTACAAATTAATTTAATCTCAAATTCATTTCTATTTTCTTTTTATTTAATAAGACATTCTAATATTTTCTAACACTATTAAGAATTGGCTATGGCAACAACAACCACACATATTGTCTACTTTTATTATTGGATATTTTCAACTGGTCAGGCTATTTGTACCAGATTCAGTGTTAAGTGCAGTTAGTTATTTCTCTTTCATGTTTCTACCCTGCTGCTCCTCAAAAAAGCCCAAAGTGCTGCATACACAGGCATGTAAAGACAAGTGTCTTGTACGGCTGAAAGGTTTTTCATAATACTGAGGTAAGTTACCTGATTTCACCTTTGGACTTGTATAGCGTCAACCACAATAGAAGATTAAGCACCTTTCTTTGACAGCTACTAATGTTCTGAATCATATTTCATCTCCACTGTTTTTCATTTTTGTTTTTAATTATAGAAAGAGAGGGAAGATTTGACTTTTTCTAATAGATACTCCAATAAATGCATAGATCAGCCACCGTGGCTAGGCATGAATGGGTGTTGGAAGAGGCACTCATTCTTCACTCCAGATAACACTGCTGGGCCACATGGTTTTGAATACCATATTAATTCTTGATTCTATGAACATAAACTAGAAAAATTATTGGGGGGATGTTAGATACTAGCTACAGTTATAATGGTTTCCACCAAGGTCCTCTGTTCTGGCGAGAACAGAGGTTTAATCTCATTGGTCGAAGGGTCTGACAGCTCCCTATAAAAGGGCTGCTGTCAGACTCAACCTTCGCTGGATTGTACATACTTGTTCTGTTACAATAAAGAGCTGTTGTTGTCTTTAGCCTGAGTGTGCCTTTCCATTACCCGATCTAACACTGGCAACAAGGGTGGGATCGGAAGGCAACTAGGCGAATCAAAAAGAGCGTAACAATCCAGTAAGTAAATCCAGCCCAGAGCTCAGCATGGCTTCGAGCAGCCATTTTTGAGTGGCAAACTCAAAACACCCTCAGAACTCAAAATGGCCATGCACGCCCCACCGACTCCATTCGACCCAGTCACCGAGCACTGGGACTCGTATATGCTGAGGTTCCACTGCTTCCTCCAAGTCAATGATCTCATGGGCCTTTCTGAAGGCCACAAGAAGAACATGTTCCTCAGTTACTGTGGACGGGAAGTGTTCGAAACAGCCAAAGACCTATCTGAGCCAACGCCGCTACAATCGGTCTCTTGGTCAGTGCTCCAACAGACGCTGAGGACACACTATGCTTCCAAGCCATTTAAGCACGTCCGACGGCATGAATTTAATATTCGTAATCAGAAGGAAGGCGAATCAATCAACGAGTACGTTGCAGTGCTATGGAAGGCCGCAGCGTACTGCGAGTTCCGAGACCTAGACGAACTTATATTAGACCGCATCATATGCGGTGTGCGGGACATTAATTTATGGAGGAGGTAACTTGCCAAATCTAACCTCACTCTACAAATTGCCTTGGACGAAGCCAGGGCCTCCGAATTGACCATTAAGTCTACAGAAACCCTACAGCACCAAAGCACTCCACAAGATGCGCGAAAGAGCACATGCATACATCGTGAGGCTGCAGAGGCCAAGAGCTCAGAAGACAAAGATGACAGCTACCGCATGCGCAGTAGCCGCGCCAAGCCAGCGTGCAAATTCAAACCATGTTTCTCACCTTGTGCAAGCTGCGGAGGACACCATGCCAGATCGTCTTGCTGTTTCCGCAACACTATCTCCCAGTCCTCCGAGCGAAAGGGGCACATCGCCAAGGTTTGCAGAAACGAGCACCCCACGATGACCTGGCAGCCCAGAAGCCGACCTAACCGCCAGCAGAGGCCCAACCAAGGGGCATGGCAGCCGCCACCATGGCGCTCAGAGGGCGACACCAAGAGTCACCTACCACACCTCAATCGGCCAAATCTGCACTAGGCGGCCAAAAAAGCTGAAGGTCACAGTCCTCATCGAGGGCTCTCCATGCAAAATGGAGATCAACACGGGGTCATCACTGACCATCATGCCACGGTCTACACTCAAGTGAGCTATCCCTATCCCTAGCCTGAAGAAGCAGCATCTATGCGCCCCTGACATCCACCTTCACGATTACAAGGGGAACCGTGTCCCCATCGTGGGCCAGGAAACCTTCCGGGTGCAATTCAAAAACTACAGCGGCCAGCTCCCAGTGACGGTGGTCAGTGGTGACCTGCAGAGCCTCCTGGGGCTTGACTGGTTAGAAGCCCTGGGCCTAGAAGTGACCGGTGTCAACACCTTGAAAGACAAGAGTGCCGAAGCAATTTTTAAGGGGTTCAAAGAGGTCTGGGTAAGTATGTGGGGACTCCAATCTCTTGGAGTCCCCACATACGGCTAAAACCCAGGAGAGTACCTTTTGCTCTCCGCCCCAAAATTGATCTGGAAATTGACACGCTCGTAGGCCAGGGAATCCTAGAGCCGGTTGATCACACACGCTGGGAGACCCCTATAGTGACACCTGTCAAATCTGATGGGTCTGTCCGCATCTGCACGGACTACAAATGCACAATCAATAAAGCGTTACAACAAAGCACTTACCCTGTACCCATTGTATAGCATTTATTACATTCTTTAGGCCCCGGCAAAGTATTCGCTAAATTGGACATGGCGCAGGCATACCAACAATTGCCTGTAGATGGTGCTACAGCGGAGGCCCAAACCATTGTGATGCACAGGAGTGCATTCAAATGTAATCGCCTGCAATTTGGAGTTAGTATCGCCCCTGGACTGTTCCAAAGCATCATGGAACAGCTTTTGCAGGGGATTCCAGGAGTCGTCCCCTATTTTGATGACATCTTGGTATTGGCTGCAAACGAGGTGCAATTTTTCAAACATTTCCGAACTGTTTTGACCAGAATTAGAGATGAAGGCCTCCCTCTCAAAAAAGAAAATGCCAAATTAACGTGCCAAGGGTTGAAATTCTTAGGGTACCTAATCAACGGCTCTGGGATTCACCCAACCACTAAAAAAATTCAAGCAATCCAGGATGCCCCTACATCTCGCAATCAAACCGAGCTGCAGGCATTCCTTGGGTGCCTTAATTTCTACAGCATCTTTCTTAAACAGAAAGCCACCATTGCTGAGCCCTTACACTGTCTCTTGGCAAAGAACACAAAGTGGTCCTGGGGCAGAGCCGAGGCAGCCACGTTTGCCATGGTAAAAAGACTTCTGTCAGCAGACACGTTCCTGGTGCAGTATAGCCAGACCCTGCCACTGGTGTTGACTTGTGATGCTTCCCCGTTTGGCGTCAGAGCTGTCCTCAGCCACCACATGCCCAATGGAACCGAAGCTCCCATAGCCTATTACTCAAGGACCTTATCCGCTGCTGAGTGGAACTGCAGCCAGCTGGACTGTGAAGCTTTGGCTGCAGTGGCCAGTGTAAAAAGGTTCCATGAGTACCTCTACAGCCATGATTTCGAACTAATTACAGACCACAAACTGCTACTGGGCTTGCTGGCTGGGGACCGACCTACTCCTGTGTCATTATCACCGCAGATGACCAGATGGACTATTTTCCTAGCGGCCTACACTTATCGTCTTGTCCACCGACCAGACTCCACTTTGGGGCATGCCGATGCCTTGAGTCGCTGCCCACTGCCAGAACTTCTTGCAGACCCTGGCCCCAAGACGCCAGTCCTGCTTATTGACTGCTTAGAGACTGGTCCTGTCTTGTCTAGTGATGTTGCCCACCATTCTGCAAAAGACTCCACCATCAAATAAATTTTGAACTGGGTGTGCAGGAGTGGCCCATAAGGCCTGTTGGGTCTGATTTCAAAATGTATTATTGTAAGAGAGATGAATTGTCTGTTATTAATGGCTGTTTGCTGTGGGGAGACCGGGTCATTGTTTCACCCAAACTGCGTGTTGCAGTATTAGAGGCTTTACACGTAGAGCATCCTGGAATTGTCAGGATGAAGTCTTTGGCTAGGAGTTACATGAGGTGGCCTAACATGGACAGAGAGATCAAAGAATGGGTGGCTACCTGCACACCGTGCCAGGAGTCCAGACCAGCTCCCCCAGAGGTGCCTGCTAAGGAGTGACCTCAAGCACCATGGTCTAGGGTACACATTGATTTTGCTGGCCCAGTTCATGGCCAGACATTCCTAGTAGTTGTGGATGCCTACTCGAAATGGCTAGAGGTAGTCCTGATGACCTCCACTATGGCAGAAGCCGTCATCAAGGTACTACAGAGACTTTTCTCCACACATGGCCTGGTCTCTGACAACGGGCCCCAATTCACGGCCATGCAATTCGAGACCTTCTTAGCAGCACAGGGAATCAGACATGCCCTGGTCGTGCCATTCCATCTAGCCTCCAATGGTCAGGTGGAGAGAATGGAGAGATCTGCAAAAGAGGCCTTATCCAGGATGGGCCTGTGAGATTGGCAAACACGGGTTGACCATTATCTTCTAATTCAACACATCACGCCAAGTGCCACTACAGGGAGAAGCCCCTCCAAGTTTCTCATGGGTCACTGGCTAAGGTCCCACTTAGACCAGCTACAACCAAACTATTCTGCCACATTGCCCACAGACTCCACAACCAAAATTCAGAATTTTAGTATAGGGGATTCAGTTTATGCCCACAACTACACCGGGGGAACTCTGTGGATTCCTGTCACAGTGATAGGCATCACTGGATCTCACTCTTATCTCATAGAGCTCGAGGGCGGTCGGAATTGGAGAAGGCACATTGACCAACTCCGTGGCCGCCTCTCCAACTCCACTCTTAGGCAGCCAGAGGTAACTTCTGCATGAGTTAGCCAAAGCCCTACCCAAAAGGAGCTCAAAGGCACTCCTTCCACAGCCAACTCAAACCTGAAGACACCAGGATACTTAGCTACTTGTATTGCAGGCCCGCAGCAAGCTCCAAGCGAACTGGCTCTAGAAGCTGCAGCCGCGGCCTGTAAAAGGTTCCAGGAGCTTCCACCAAGCGAAGCTGCAGAGCAAACAGGTCCGTCCCACCTGTCCGAAGAACACCCTCTGACTGAACTGCACAGGTCTGGAAGAGCTACCAAAAAGCCCGCCTACCTACATGACTACGTTACCAGTAGGATGATTCCATCTAAGAGGAGAGGGGTGTTAGATACTAGCTACAGTTATAATGGTTTCCACCAAGGTTCTCTGTTCCTATGGGAACAGAGGTTTAATCTCATTGATCAAAGGGTCTGACAGCTCCCTATAAAAGGGCTGCTGTCAGACTCAACCTTCGCTGGATTGTACATACTTGTTCTGTTACAATAAAGAGCCATTGTTGCCTTTATCCTGCGTGTGCCTTTCCATTATCCGATCTAACAGGGGAGTTGTACATTTCTGTTGACTCTTCTCCAAGTTACCCCCCCCCCACCTGATACAAATGCAGGTTCCCTTCACATTGAATAGATTTTAAAGTAACATAAGAGGCTGTAACAGGGCAAAAGTGATAAACAATAAATCTGTCTCCATTTTTCTGAATAAAAGCTATGAATGTAAAGCATGGAATCCTATTAAAATGTGTCTTAAATGATAGAAAGTTCTGCTTCTCTAAAGCTTATGTATATTTTCTATGGTGGCCCCTTGGATATCTTCTTGGAGATGCAGTGATTATTATATTTAGATGTAACTTGGGGCCTATTGCTTATAATTTTAAACAAATTACAGGAAAACGTCAATTAATAGTTTATTTGGGAGAAATCTACATGATTTGCCCCACTTTACATAGTTTGAATAATTATATAATTGATTTTGGTGTTATTTGCAGTAAAACCTCTATTTAAGTCTATTAAAATGGAAGGTCTGTGAAATTCAGTTTATTAAATTGGAGGGTAATCCAAGCAAAACATGAGTCTACTACAGCCAAAATTAGCTAAGCCAAGAATCATTAAATTTATCGCACATCTCAGCATAGCACAGAAGGCTTTATCTCAGGCTTTATCACATGCTGCTGATGGGCACCTTTTGGATCATTCGTGGTCTAAAAGGTGCCCATCAGTAGCATGTGATAAACCTGAGATACCTTTATACCAAGTGTCTTTACACCAAACTGAACTTGACGCTTCTTTTCAGCTGAGGAATATTTTCTGATGGCTCTTAAAATTGAGGATTGTGCGTCATTAAGTCTTTTAATGGAGGATTATCTGCTATAAACCTTGGGATCTTATGTTTTATCCTATGAGCATCTTTAGAAGTAAAAAGTAGGGTGAGGGCTTTTTTTCCAGTAGGAAACCAGAAGGAGAAAGACAACATATTGTTTGAGTCTTGTGGTTTTTTTTTTTATTGTACTACACCCAAGATACCATGCAAATAAATTCAAATAGGTAAAATGTTTAGCTAGGAATCTGGGCAAGGTTTAATTTGTTTTCTGCATGGTACAAAGTCAATTCTCATTGGCTCATATTTCTATTTCTTTTTATAGCTAGAGAATCATGGGTGAGTTCAGCCCCTTACGTTTCTTCAGGTTGAGCATAGCAATATCAATTATCCTATAGTTTCCTTGTATAATTTAAATCCTGTTCCAAATCCTTTATAAATTCTATTCCAATCTCTTTTAAATAAAATTTGCAGCAGACTAGTACCATCTTCTTGCCAATCCAGAGTGTTATATTATTTTCTAGAATTCATTAGAGGGGGGGGAAACTCTCTTAGAATGATCTGGAGAACTCTATATTTTTCTACAGCACTGAAAATTTATATTTTCATCTTTAAAATTATGGTCAGCTTAGCGAGGTAGTCCAGGCAGGGGGCACACCCAGATGAACGAATTACTTCATTGTAGGGCAACATTAACAGAGTCTTACAATTCCGAAAGTAAATCTCTCCCTGAATAAATTAGGGAGGGTGCCTTTGGAAATATTTCCCGTGCCCATATTTCTTTCTTGGACTAAGCTGCCTCTTATCTGACTGTTCCCTAGCTGTGGCTCTTCCCCCTATCTCCCAAGGTCATTCTCACATACCATTACAATTACTCATAAAAGTCGTTCTACACTTTATCTTTAAAACAAAAAGTTTCATGTTGTCTCTCTTATGATATTGGGGGATGAATCCTCTGCTCACATGTCTCTATACGGCAAGGCCAGGAGGTTGCATTAAAGGAATTACTTCAATTACTTCAGCTCCCCAAGGGACCATTCTGACTGGAAATTCTGAGAGTTAAACTGCAATATGACTGTGCTGGGAAAAGCTATTTTATGGGGATTTTATGAAATTGTTAAGCAAATACAGACTATCACTTTGAACACTGATTGCACTCCCATATCCCATGTGCCCCAGAGGGCTGCATTATAGAAGTTGCAGAATTTTCTTGGCTGATTTCTGTAGCTTCAGGAAAGAAGACTGCTGAAGGGGGATAAAAGACATTTCTGGGCCTGAGAACTTAAAAGAGAATCCAGCTAGCTGATCACCCATCCTTCCCCAACCTGCTCTGTGTTTTTCTATGTGTTGATTGAAGCCATTCGTTTCATTCTTTCAACTGCACACCTACTACCTTTTCTGTGTGTTGCATTATAGATCTCCTTCCACAGAAAAACGAACTATTTCTAGGGCAGGAAAACAACCACCTTTGTCCTTTCTGACAGAAAAATAAAACTGATGGTATTCACTTCTTTCTTCTATCCATTGCCCTCTCCAACTCTTCCCAGCATCTGCTGTCTGCCTTCCCTTTGGGTTTGTATTCAAGTATTGTTCCATCATTTGTTGCCAGGAGGAATTTTTTATTTTCTCCACTTGATCTCTATAGTTTACTGCCTGAAAACCTTCACTGTAAGACACAATGTGACATCTTTCCAAATGGCTGATGCCCAGTTATGGACCAACAGAAATGTCTTTTACAAGGAACTTCTTTGAGAAAAATTAAGATCTTTCTCATTCAAATGAACAAACAGAAGCCTTCCACTTGCATAGAACTCCATCAAATTGTCTGCGTATCATATCAGGGATTAATTGTACGGCAGTCCATCAAACCAAATCAAATTCCTCATCAATCATATAGAGGGGCGATAGGAAAGGGCAACTATACTGACTTCTCTCAGTTTGATGCCCAAATGTGTTGCATTAGAAGAGCCATCTTCTAGACAGGAAAGCACCAGTTTAGGCATATGTGAACTAACAATAGGAAATTGTACCTCTTGTTAATGCATCCAATTGTCTAGAAATTAAGGTCTCAGTATGTTGCTTTGGCTATTTTCAGCTTGCAAAATATAGCAGAGATTATACTTTGCAGTTGATTCCTGGAGGACTAATAAGAACGTTGTTACCCGATTGGAAAACTTGGAGTTAGGTGATAGCTCCGCCACTTCAATGTCATGTTGCATCTTTCATGCTTCACTTTACTAACAATTTCCTAGACTAATGAGATCTGAAGTGAAACAATCCCTTTGTTTTCTGATAAAATAGTCCCACATTCTTGATTTCTAACCATATTCATTCAAGCCATTAGAGAATTACTGATGTCCAAAAACAAAAACAAAAAAACCACGCTCTATATTTCCTTTCTGCACTGGATTGCATTGGCAAATGTACCAGAGCAACAAGTTGATGCAACAATCCATTGTTGTGATTAATATTCCAAAAAGCAGTATTTGACAACAAATGGAAGCACCAAGCACAAATGAAAAAAAAGGCAAACAAGTAAACTGAATTATTATAAGGCAGCCTATTTTAAACAAAGAGATTTCCAGTCAATGAAATGGGATTTGGATATGCACCAGCTGGTGTTTCTAACCTTCCCCAATTTCCACAGAAGAGCATCAAGCATGTGCTGTTGAATAATATGAGAACTAGGAATTACATTTGAAAGATTGCTCTGGCCAGTTTAAGTTAGACCCAACTAAAATTGAGTGGGGATTTAAAACATCTTGATTTGTTGCAATATTTTTTGTAACATAGGGAGAAACCTCTCTTTCACAGTTGCTAATGATGCGATGGCTATTTAAAAACCCAGCTCTTTTGGGCATGTACTGCAGCTTTCCCTGATAGGTCAGGGGTTTAGTGGTTAAATAATTAGTGTTTGTTACAAATTTGGAGGAGAATGAATTTAAAAATTTATTGGCAGACCCTCTTCTACCTCAGGCACTCGCTGCCCATGGGGTTTAAAATTTCACTGCTCACTGCCGGTGAGTGGTGAAAAATTTAAAATTTTGGCCTCAGTTCCAAAGCAGCCAATTGTGGCTTACTCATCAAGCCTTGCTTCCATCCGATTGAGTAGAAGGACCAAAGGGTGGGTGGGGTGGGACTAGACAAACTATCAGAGTCTGTAGGTATTTACACTTTTGCTTCTCTTTTTCTGTCAGTCTAGTCTAGAGGTATCCCTTCAGAATGTGGATGCTGCTGGACTACACCTCCCTCCCATCATCTTTTAATACTGGTTACAAAGCTGGAGTTCAGTAATATCTGGAAAGCTACATTTTGCCCAGCTCAGTTCTATACTGCACAAGATAACTTGACATATAGTCTCTGACAGAAGCCAGAAATCCTATTTTGCTTCTTTATTCCTTGTTAATTTCACATCCTTTTTTTTGCCTGCTTTTAAGGCAAAAACTATCTCAGTCAGTTTACACATAGTAAAGGGGTGGACATTCATACAAGGAAAGATTAAAATCAACAGGCATTAAAGACCTCCTACAAATTGCAAAAATCAGTCTCTCTTCCAAGACAAATCCCAGATAGAGCAATAAAATGTATGGAGATAAGCTTCAAGTAAATAAAGCAAAAAATAGTTGATACAGAACAGGGGTAGTCTCCTGTTTTTTCCTCCTGAGAAGGTTGGTCCCTGCCTGGAGAATGGACTCTTCTGAGCTGAGTGGGAAGCCCCTTTCTTCCCCAATCTCCCAGTCACGCAAAGCATGGCTGATGTCCAAGTGTCCGAACTGTGGAGAGGACAAACAGAACTGCAAGTAAAGTTCTGTGAGAAATCAGATTTTATGTCTTACATGTAAAATGCATCTTACATGTAAAAGTCAGTGTGCGTGAGAGAGAGGGGGGCTGGTTTGGAAAGCTCTACCCTCCTAATCCTAGTTTGCCTTGAGTGATACCCTCAATTAGGATTACTTTGGAAGATTATAGAATCACTAGGTGATTATCTATCTAGGCAATGCCAACGGGCGACACCAAGGAGTAGGGCCTTCTCTGTGATGGGCCCAACCCTCTGGAATGACCTCCCCCCCGACATCAGAACCACCACTGACCTCCGCTCCTTCCGGCAAAAATGGAAGACTCACCTGTTCCGATTAGCGGGCCTGGCATAACTACAACTGTTACCTCCTGGTAGACGTACTATTAACTGGTTATTTTAGGGGTATTGTTTTAATTTAATTTGTGTGTGTCTTAGGGGTTTTAAAATTATATTTATATATACTGGCTAACTGTACAGTTCTTTTTAATCCTATTTTAACCTCCTCCATATTTAACTGTACATATTTAATTCTTCTATTTATTGTATTTTGATATTCTTTGCATGGACTGTACACCGCCCTGAGTTCCTTTTGGGAGAGGGGGCGGTCTAGAAGCACAGTAAATAAATAAATAAACTATCAGATCTATGAATCCATACACTTTACCAATCCATTCACCAATTATCAATCTATCCCCTTTATTCAACTATGTTCTTCATCTTTATCTCCCTTTCCATTGCTAGTAACTTATATTTCTTTCACTCTTTTTTAAAGGGGGCATAAATCTTTTTTTTTAAATGGTCAGATAGATTTGTTAAATTGTTAGAATGATTGTTTCCACTCCATTTTTTTTAAAGCTAACTTTCTTTTTCTTTACATATATTGATGATGACTCTAGCTGACATCGTCCTAGGTATGCGATTTTGATTAAATTGGATATTTGCTTCTGATTGTGATCTTGAGAAATATGCATTTCCTTTTCTTGTTTTATTGCAGTATTTATTTATTTTTGATCAGTCCTGGTTAGTGAATCTATAAGTGGGTTGCATGTGTGTTTAGATGGATGTGTGATCTAGATGCGCACACACACAAACACACACACATGTGTGTACATAAATTGTTATAGGTATATGTATTTACATTTACATTTTTATATATTTTATAATTTTCAGAAAGTAGAAAAAAACTATTCTGGCGAATGGTTGTTTGACAGAAAAGACAGGCACTTCCCTCTGGGCATAAGTGGGGAAGGGGTCATATTGCTTCATGTCTGCCAATCTCTAGTTTCAGCCAGCACCATGCACTCCAGTTATTCTGCTCAAAAACCAGCAGAGCAAGCAGCCCCTGATCTTGGTCCAGATAAGATTTCTCAGAAATATTTGAACATACCTCAACAGGAAGACCCTCACTGAAAATATATGTATTGGCAGGTCATTTTAATCTTTGTTCTAAATTCCACTGAAACATCTGAAAAATCTTACCATCCCTTTCTGCATAATCCAGAACCCATGTTTAGAAAACACCAGTTCTGGTCTCTGCCAAATCATTATTCTAAAGATTCATTCCAGAAGCTTTCAAGAACTACAGTGGGATAATAAATATGATAGTTAATGTGCAATTTAAAACATACAGATCAACAGAATTTCTGACAGTGTTCAACAAATTCTACCATATGGAGGAGGATGGTCAATTTGTTAAAGAAAACCAGAGAGTTAATTCTATGCATAAGCCTGATAAAACTAGGCTATTTATTTACACACACCCATTGGTATTTGTGGAGGTTTCCAGAGTCTTGGATAGATTTCTGTTTCAAGAAGCTTTGACACATGGCAGACCACAAGTTGAGGGAATGGAATGGATCATGAACAATTCTGGAGCAACCAGCCTGGAGGAGGATCAAAAGGGTGGCAGAGACTGTTCTTAAAGAATCTTGCTATACAATAAATACTTAAGAGATATGATAATTTTTGTTGACAGTTTATTTATTAATGAAGCAAAATGCACCAGACTTATTGCTCAGACACATCAAACTATCCTCGATCTTTAAATCAAGAGACTCAAAGTTTTTTTTCCCCACTCATTATGCACAATTCTGTTAATCAGTCATTTCGTATACCACCCAACACACTCTGAGTTGTTTGTAAAGAAAAGATCAGTGTTCTTACACGCAGGTAATTCTAACATTCTTGGGAATCTTTCAGACCTAATTGTTTTATTAACAAGATAACACACTAGGCCTGCAACTCTTCTTCTCCTTTAGCTCCTTTCTCTCCTATAAATTTTAACATTTCAAATTGCAACACATTCTCTTACTTATTTTTCCAACTGACAGAATATAGAGAGCACATTGATTTGAATCCTGGAGTATTTGCTTTTCTTTTATAAAAAGCCCTTTAAACTGCTGGTGATTGCTTGCTTCATAGTTTCAATTATTCAGAAAGGGAACAAAATCTTGGCATCTACCAAATGGCTGCAAACAACTTGTGTTGAAGTGGGAAGAGGGCTATATATTTTTAAAAAGAAATTTATCAGAATTGCATAGACAAAGTAGGCTCCAGGAGTCAAAACTCATTGTGGACTTTTCCCGAAGATGCTTTGGGACAACCATGACCTGGATAACTGAGAATCTCCATAGGGCAGGGGTGTCCAAACTTGGGGACTTTAAGACTTGTGGACTTCAACTCCCAGAATTCCCCAGCCAGCATGGCTGGCTGGGGAATTCTGGGAGTTGAAGTCCACAAGTCTTAAAGTTCCCAAGTTTGGACACCCCTGCCATAGGGGCATCCTGGGCTTTATTCCTCATTTTGCTTTGACAACGCCTTAGGGCACCATTGCTCTACCACAGTGTTGGAAAACTTCTTTGGTATGTAACTTAAAATTCAACTATTGAAAATGGCATGCTTATGTTTTGCCAAGACTCAACATAAAAATTGCTATTTTTATTCATAGGGAGAATATAAATGTTATAAATGAATATAAGTTCATGTATTATTTTAGGGGATCGTGGTATCACAACCATGTGGGGACCAAATGGATTAGGCAAATATTTCTGTCTCATTTTCAAGCTAGTTTTCTCTTCCTGCCTGTTATGTATGGACGTACGCCAGAAATCTACATCAGTTTTCATGCTCGCCGCGGATTGGCTAGAATCTACATATGTTTTGATGCTCACCGCAGATTGGCTAGAATCTACATAAGTTTTCATGCTCACCGCGGATTGGCTAGAATCTACATATGTTTTCATGCTCACCGCGGATTGGCTAGAATCTACATATGTTTTCATGCTCACCGCGGATTGGCTAGAATCTACATAAGATGTCATGCTCGCTGCGGATTGGCTGTCCCAACCGTGGGAAATTTAAACTGCTGTCATTGGCCGGCTGGTCTGCTTGGAGCTCCTTAAAGGGTGAGCTTCAGCAGCCCAGCTGGCAGAGCGCAGTCACATTTTTCTGGAAATAAAAAGTGCTGAAATCACTAGCGACTCTCGCCTGCTGCATTTGCGCCCACCTAACACTGCCCAAGTCCACAGTCAAGATGGCAGTCACAATCATGCAATGCACTATGCAATCAAAGCTCCGCCCTTTTATTACCAGCCCTAGATCTCCTGGCTAAGTTTCAAGTGCCTCCTCACTGCTCTTCCTCAAACCATGTTTACTAGTTTTGACCAGCTGGCAACAGAAGAGCATATCTAATCATGACACAAATATGTCCTGACACACCCTTTTTTTTCACACGACATTGCCTTTATTTGATCCTTATCCCATCCTGAGATAGTCTTCAATTATAGTCCCGGTATTAAAGTACTGCTTTCTTAAATCAGTCAACATTGATTGCCATGAGTATAATAAGATTGGCTTTACCATCCACTCTTTCAGGGGCAGCATCACATCATTCCTCCAAATGGGGGTGGCCCAGTTCTTATTGATTGGTTAAGGCTGGTGTAGGCATTCTAGTCTGTTCCCTGAAAAGTCTTCTCCAGGACTATTCTGTGCTTTCCTTGATGCTCTCTGAATCTGGTTCTTTTCTTGCAGACATTTTCATAACTCAACTAGGTAACATCATCAGTGTACTGGGTAATGACCCCATTCTAAAAGAGAACAATCAAGTTCAGAGAGCACCGAGGACCCCATATCTCAACCCCCGAACTACAAATTTTCTGTTCTGTTTTGGATAATGAGAGAATCCTTTCACACTACATTTCCCCCCCAGACCTTTCATTTTCAGCTGATCTGGCCAAGCTGTTGGTTCTCACCAAGCCAGTGATTGCAGGGGAGATTCCTAATACACCTCACAATGGGCAGGATAGTAGACCATGAGCAGGAAGTTTTCTAGTTCAGTTACGAGATTCTGTTACTATCAATGTTACAATCAAAGCTGCACTGAACTATCTGGTTTGCTTTTCTGTTCTACTTTGTAAAGCTGGCTTCAATCTTGGAAGTCTGAATGTGTTTGCCCCTCGCTCCCTGTATTTTCATGTGAATTAGGGAGGCACTTACCCAAGAAATCTTCTCAAATTATTTTCCTCATGCTGGCCCAAGCCCCTTTTATCTGACTATTGCCTTGTTAACAGCTCTTCCTTCTGTCCTTCAATGGTGTTCCCTCTGCCCTTTAAGGGACTCAATCCTAAAGAGGGATCATCCTTTGTCTAACACAGAATGCACCCTGCATCTGTACACTGCCAGAGAAGGTCAGCTAGAATGGAAAAGCTGCCTTTCAGCAAAGTTTCTCTGCTATTACTCATCATGGGGACTAATCACATGATCAGATATCAGCCAGATTCTGAGATTGGTCCTAGCATGTACTTAGCAAAGTAGAAAGTTCATAAAGGTCAGGGGCAGAATATGACTCCAAAGCTAAAATATTCAAAAAAGCAAGTTGCCAAGATCTAGAAGAATGCATGTGTGCGCGCACACACATTACTACACACACACACACACACACACACACACACACACTGCTTCCTGTTTCTTCTCTTCTTCTAAATTTAAATATTTGTGCAAAACTGAAGACCTAAGTTTGATATGGTGACTTTTTATATCTCTGTTGGCCTTTCAGACCATTCAGGGTCTCCAACTGGATAACTATGTTCAGGCTGGAATTGTACATAATATATGTTAAAGTAGGCAGGCCTGTTGAAAGGCATCTTGTATTTGAAGGGATGGTCTATTTCAGGAGTGTCCAAACTTGGGAACTTTAAGACTTGTGGACTTCAACTCCCAGAATTCCCCAGCCAGCCCATGGTTGGCTGGGGAATTCTGGGAGTTGAAGTCCACAAGTCTTAAAGTTCCCAAGTTTGGACACCCCTGGTCTATTTGGTTTAAAAACAAAGAAACTTAAACAAGAAAATTCTGGGGTA
The DNA here is from genome assembly GCF_964273705.1 of Natrix helvetica. Classification (NCBI taxonomy): domain Eukaryota; kingdom Metazoa; phylum Chordata; class Lepidosauria; order Squamata; family Natricidae; genus Natrix; species Natrix helvetica. The sequence continues at coordinate 251,370,791 of NC_138552.1, forward strand.
CCATGAAGTTAGCTAACAACAATTAGCATTTGTCCCCAGACTAAAGAAACACAAAGGTCACTTTTTTACTCCAACACATTGTTAGATGAGAAAAAATGCACAATCTGAAGTTACACATAGCATACAAAAGTTGTTAACACAGCAGAAAGGGGAAGTTTTTAAATATATTAATGTATTTGATTTAAATTATTAAATTATTAAATTACATTCAATGTAATTTAGGATTGCATAATGTTTTGTTTTGTTTTTGAAGTGCAACCTTTGGGCTGCCACTCAAAGACCACACGCAACCTCAGCTCATGCAAAATCATGCAAAGCAATCAAAATTATAACAGGTTTTATTGCTCAATTGCTTGCAAGCATTTTCCCTGCCTGTGAATTGACAGAGCCATAATAACTTACAGTTTTGCCCAAATAAACACATGCATCTTTTATAAAAATCCATCCCTTTTTTGCTCTTCTTCGATAGCCTCCTTTTTGACACAATTGAGCTGGCTGTTTTAAGGCAAGACTTGAACAACTAACCAATAAGAATGACTCTACTACACAGTCACATCTGCCTAGGTTGCCATGGAACCAAAATGAAAACTAGCTCTTGATATGAAACATCTTCACCACCCCTCGGCATCTTACATTGATAAGAAAGATACCATATTTTGCAGCTTCTAAAATCTATAGATGTTATTTCATGATAGTTCCTTATAACAATCAAGTCGAGGATTGATGGGTTACTAAAGCTGTTTACTGGGCCTTGAGTTGAGTTGCAACTAGTGTTTAGATGAATTAGATTTTCTGTTCTTTGTAACACAAAGATGTCCAGCCTAATTGAGTTTACTTTGGTTTCAACAGCTTTTCTTACAGTAGATCGCCCTCTTCAAGCTCAGGAGAAGCTTCTTGCTCAAATTATTCCCCTCCATTTTCTCAAGGATCAACAATCTTGTAAATGAAATGTTTCTTCTTGATAATTTTGCCACTTTGTCCCCAGATCCAGGAAAATAACAATAACTACTAAAGCAGCTTTGCCCTTTATATCTATAGCAGGGGTGTCAAACTCGTGACCCATGGGCCAAATGCGTCATGTGCTGGCTCCGCCCGGTTTAGCAAAGGGGAGGGGGAAAATCCTGTTAAGTCACGTGACACCACCATGGCAATGCCGATTTGACACTCCTGATCTAGAGCAAAAATAAGAAGTAGTGATTACCCTATTTTCCTTTTTATTGGAAAGCATTCTTTATTTAAAACGCTCTGCTTCAAGCCTGTTCCATATCTGGTTTAAAGACAAGAGTGAAAAAGAAGAAAAGAATGTTGGTCTTACCTGAACGTGTCTTTTCGGTGGACAAGAGGGAGGGGTCCCTTGTGGGTTTTATCACAGCCTGATTGGTCCATAGACTGAGAGAAAATTCTTAAATGCTCCTTCCTTCCCTTTGGCTCCCAGTTTCCTCAAAGGCAAGGGACTGCATCTGTAGAAAGGAAGAACAAGAAGACCCAGGAACCTCCTGGCCCTCCCCCGGCCCTACTCTAGCTATCTAGGGCGGGAAGTGACCCCTCCCTCTCGTCCACCGAAAAGACACATTCAGGTAAGACCAATGTTCTTTTTCTGGTGGACTCGAGGGAGGGGTCATGTGTGGGACATACCCAAGCTAAGTCCCAGGGAGGGAAACTAAGGCCCCGGGGGAGGGTCTGCCACCACCTTCTGTAGGACCCTATGACCAAAGGATGCCTCTGCAGAGGCAAAAGAGTCCAAACAGTAGTGACGGATGAAAGGGGTCGGGGAAGCCCAAGTGGCTGCCCGACAGATGTCCTCGAATGGGGCCCTGGTGGCCCATGCCACCGTGGTAGCTGCGCTTCGAGTCGAATCGGCCGTGATGCCTGCCGGGGGAACCTGCCCTGAGGCCTTGTAGGCCGTCACTGTGGCCTGATGTAGCCACCTGCCTATGGTCGCCGAGGATAGCCTAGCCCCTAGTGACCCCGGTTGAAAGAAAACAAATAGGGCCTCTGACCTTCGCCACCAGGAATGCCACCTTTAGGGTCAACAGCTGCAGATGAACCAACTGGATGGGTTCAAACAGCGGACCCGTTAGGGCTCTGAGTACCAGGGGAAGGTCCCAGGTGGGGAACCTGTGAACTGGTTGGGATCTGAGATTCGCGCCCCCTTGAGGAACTGTTTGATCAGAGGGGAGTGGGAGAGGGAATGGGAACCCTCCCCCCCCCAGGACGGTGGCTAATGCAGCTACCTGCCTGTGCAGGGTGTTTAGAGCCGAGCCGCTATCCAACCCTTTTTGAAGAAAGTCTAGGATGTTAGCCACTGAGGCCTTGGTGGGATCAAGACCTAGCGGGGCACACCATCTGACAAACGCCAACTAGGTGGAATTATAGATCCTGGTGGTGGATGGATGCCTAGCGGCCTCCAAGGTCTCGGTGACCTTGGCAAATAGGTGAGCTCCTCTCAGGAGTTTCCGTTCAAGTGCCAGGCGGTCAGGTGGAGCCACTGGGGCTCTGGGTGGATCAGGAACCCCTGGCATAAGACGAGCTCCTCCTGAGGTATCCTCCATGCTTGGGAAACTGAGAGTTGTACTAGGTCCGCTAACCATGGTCTTCTGGGCCAATAGGGGGCCAGTAAGATGACATGGGCCCTCTCTTACACTACCTTCCTGATGGTCCCTGGGATAAGGGGAATGGGAGGGAAGGCGTAAAGGAGGCCCCAAGGCCATCTGCTCCTGAGGGCGTCCGTCCTCTCTGCCAACCGGTTCTGGAATCGGGAGAAGAACCTCAGGAGCTGAGCGTTGAGTGGGATGGCAAACAAGTCCACCTGTGGGGTGCCGAACCTCAGGCATATCTTCTGGAACAACTGTGGATGGAGCTGCCATTCGCCATTGTCGAGGGTCGCTCGGCTCAGCCAGTCCACCTGATGGTTGGACTCCCCTGATATGTGCTCCGACACCAATGATGACAGGTGTTCCGCTGCCCACACGCCCAATTTCAGCGCCTCCAGCCAGAGGGCCCGGGAGTGCGTACCCCCTTGACGGTTTATGTGGGCCTTCGTGATGACATTGTCTGTCAGGAGCAGCACATGATGTCCCTTCACAAAGACCTTGAAGTGTTGGAGGGCCAGGCGAGCCGCCTTCAGTTCCAGCCAATTAATGTTGTGGCAGAGGTCTGAGGCAGTCCAATGACCCTGTTCCATCCTGGAATCCATCAGGGCCCCTCAGCCAAACAGGCTGGCATCTGTTGTCACCATCACCCTGTCCGGTTCCCAGAATGCGCTGCCTTGTCGCAGAGCCAGGAAAAGCCACCACTGGAGGGACACTCAGACTGCTGCTGGAAGCCGAAGGGTCTGCAGGGAGTTGCTCATCCTCTTCTTCTGGTATGGAATCAAGGCCCATTGGAGCGGTCATAGATGGAGACGGGCCCACAGGACTATTCCAATGCAGGAGACCATCTTGCCAAGTAGCTGAGACAAGGTTAAGATGGAAACTGACCGACTTATGTGAACCTTGACTACGAGTTGACGAAGACTGGTAAGCCAGTCCGGGGAGAGCTGGACTACCCCTGTCACTGAATCTATGACTGTCCCTAAGTGTAGGATGTGTGTGGACGGGTTGAGATGACTTTGGGGAAAGTTGACAGAAAACCCCAGGGACTGAAGACACCGGATAGTGAGTTGGAGGTCGGAGGTGGCTTGGGGAAAGGATCCTGCCTGAACTAATACGTCATCCAGGTAGCATTGGAGTCTCACCGGCCTCGAGCGCACTTGAACCACCAACGCTGCCAGGTCCATTGTGAAGGTGCGAGGAGCCCAAGCCAGGCCGAATGGTAGGGCCCAGTAATGAAAGTGGAGGTCCCCATGAGAGAACCTTAGGTATTTGCGATGAAATGGAAGGATGGGGATGTGAAGGTAGGCCTCGATCAGGTCTATCGAGGCCAGATAATCCCCCCGCCGGATGCCCTGGAGGATGGACTTGAGGGAAGACATTTTGAAGCACCTGTAAAGTAGGTATTGGTTCAGGCGCTTGAGGTCCAGAATCGCCCTCCAGCCCTCCAAGCTCTTCGGGACCACAAACAAGTTGGAGTAGTGGCCCAACCCGCGTTCCGCGGGTGGCACTGTCTCTACCGCCTGGATCTCGAGAAGATGTGCTATGGCAAGATCCATCAGGTGCCGACGTTCTGGATCCCAAGAGGGGGGAAACATTTTGAAGAGCTTCGGGGGGGTGGAGAGGAACTCTAGCCTCAGGTTGTGCTGGACGGTGGCATTGACCCAGGCATCAGTGGTGATCTCGTCCCACTGGTCCGCATAACTTGCCACACGGCCGCCTATGGGAAGGCTCAGGTTCGAGTCACTTCCCCCTGCGGAAGGGATGGCCGCCCCGCCCCCCATGAAAGGGCCGTCTGGATTGACCTTGGAATCTGTTACGGTCCTCATAGTAGGGGTGTGAGAAATGTCTGTCCGACCTGAAAGAAGGGGTATCTCTGCTGATGATCCTGCTCAGGGGCCCTGTGGTGACGTCAGCGTGTCTGGAGCTGAGGAACGGGAGCTCTCCTGATCTTTAACTCCAACTTCTTCATTTGGGTGAGTGCTGTCGATCCTATAGGGACCAACAGATTAAGGGGGAAACTCTGAAGATGCTGGGACGATAAAGCAAATCTGCCTTTTTGACAGTGGAAGGGGGGACCTTCTTCTTATCTTTGTTTTCAATTAAGATGGGGTCCAGGGCCCCCCAAAAAAGATTGGGGCCCCTTAGGGGGCTGCCGTCAGACTCCCCTTAGCCTTATTGTCCATCTGCCAGTTGCGGAGCCACAACAGGCGACGGGAGGTGACAGAGGTAGCCAGGGCACTGGAGGCAAATCTCACTGCATCCAGAGTTGCGTCTGCTGAAAATTGAGAGGCAGTTATGATTTTAGTTATATCCTGATGAGGCGCTGGTCGTTGTATAAAGTAAGCTCCCCCTTTTATCCTCCGGCTTCATTTTATCTGTTGCATCCCCGGAGACTAGAGGGGAGGAGGAGACCAAGGCCGCTATAGGGGTGTCAATGTTGGGCAGCTATAGTGCCTGAGCAAAGGTTTGCTCTACATTGTAGAAGCGACAGTTGTTACTACTCAGTTTAGAGAAAGTAGAAGGGCGTGACCATTGGTTTTTAACTACCTCCAAGAACAAGGGTGGGGCTGGGATCTCTGCTTTGTTCGTTGCTGTATTGGAAAACATTGCCATATCGGGGGCCCTGGGGGGGGGACCGTGGGATTCCCAATACCAATTTTAGTGGTTTTCCTTGCCTTATGCAAGAGTGGCTTAAATATTGCTGGAGGAAGCAAGGCCGAGGATGAGGAGGAATCCGGAGGTGCAGAATCCTCATCCTCCGAAAACCCCATGTCATTGTAGTTGTCCTCCCCCCAGGTGGAGCCTCCGCTCACTACAGATGGGGAAGAGGCCCTGGAAAGATGGTGTCTGAGGGGCCTGCTGGAATGGGGAGCCCTGTCCCTCTGCGCAATGCCATGTGAGATGGCTGCCGAAATGAGCCTCTTAATGCTTTCAGGCAGGAGCTCCAAATCCTCAAGATCTGCCTGGAGAGGGCCAGGATCCCGTGGGGCTAGCCTGGTTGCAGGCTGAAAGGATCTAGAGGAACCCTCTAAAGGATCTGCCTCCCCCCCCCCCCCCCCCCAAGTGGTGCAAGAGAGGCTGGGGTGGAAGGGGACACAGCTTGCCTGGAACCCCTGGTGGATCTAACCAGAGGGGGAGGGAAATTGCCCCACGGGGCCCTCCCAAACCACCTGAGACAGAGGGGACTATCCCTTGGGCCGGAGCCTATAATTTAGAATTTAAAATATCCATTACGATACAATAAGAGCAATTTGAATCGATTAATTGAATAAATTTTCCTGCCTAAGAGTCCAAACACAGTGCTTGGACCAAAAGACTGAGAGGAAACTGGGAGCCAAAGGGAGGGAAGGAGCATTTAAGAATGTCCTCTCAGTCTATAGACCAATCAGGCTGTGATAAAACCCACACGTGACCCCTCCCTCGAGTCCACCGGAAAAGCAATGGATAGCAACTTGCTACTAAGCATTATCTGAGACAGCAAATGTAACAAATACACAGGTCTTTTGGTGAGAGTTTCCCTCAATTTAGTTACAACAATTCTTTGTTTTTAATTTAAAGACATTATATCTAAATTTAAATCTATACACATACCAGTAGGTTGGCAAACATAGATTTTATTCAGATCTATATTTGTCTTTGTTCTCTTTGCTTAATGATAAGTAAATGCTTACCACAGGGCAGATAAAATTAATGCTTTAAATTTAAAGAACAAAATCTTATCATCTATCATACCATTAGTCCTCATGAACATCCTAAAAATCAATATAAATCCAATTTTTCCAACTCACAATGCAGAGGTGCAGATTGCTTATTTAAAAGTGGGACTTCATCAAAGTTTCCCTGCAGATGGACATACCACATTATAGGGCTTATAACTATAACTTACTTTCTTTTCTTAATTTTATTTAGCTTATTCTACCACTGACAACCAAGATCTCCTGCAGTTTACAATAAACTATGAAATCAGAATTAAAATCTGTTATATTAAAAGTCCTAAAATCAGTAATTAGTCCACTGTCTTAAAAATACTTTAGAACTTTTTTGTCTCTATGGGGAGAGCATTCTAAAAATTTGGGGTAACTATAGAAACATTCAACCTGGAATCCCCCCCAAGGCAAACCAAACCCAGCAGCAGAATTGTGAATGAACATTTTTGGGAATCATGCAGAAAGAATCATTTATTCAAATAATTTGGGATTGACCCACACAGGAGTTTAAAGGAGTTTAAAGATAAACACTTCCATGTTGTATTTCAGACAGAAGTAAACTGACAGTCTTTCCATGCTTTTAGCACCAGGATAATTGGTCCTCTTCAACTCTTCTAGAGTTAAACCTGGCTACTGAGATCTCAAGCAAGAGATGCACCTGGTATACTAACCCCAAATGATAATCATTGTTTGATGATTGTCAAACCTGGTGATCATTGTTTCCCATGTTGTATATATATATATGGATTCAGTGACTGTTTAGAACAGATACATTTACCATTTCCTTGGATGTGTGATTTCTCGCACTGATTATTGGTATTTATTGGGTTTATTCAACCAACTACAAGCATGCAGGGGAATCGTATTATTATTTGACAATAATATGAAGATATAGATTTGGGCATCACTGGTATACTGAGAGCACACAATTCCAAATCTAACGGTCTGCTCAGTGTCTTCATGTAGATATTGACAAGCAATAGCAATAGCACTTAGACTTCACAGTGCTTTACAGCTCTAAGTAGTTTACAGAGTCAGCATATTGCTCCCAACAATTTGGGCCTTCATTTTACCCACCTCGGAAGGAGGGAAGTCTGAGTCTAAGGTTGCCAGGTGTCCACTATTTGAGCGGACAATCTGCTTTTTTCACATTATGTTCACTATTTTTTTTCACAAAATAGTGGACATTTTTTTTATTCAAAAGCTTTATGATGAAATGGTACGTAATCTAAAGCTGTACAGTCTAAGAGAATAAGGATAGGAGAATCCTATCATTTTGTCTTTTTTTTCATAAGTTAGAACGAGACAAAGATCGCATATCCATTGAACTCGATTCTCCGAAAAAATTATTAATCATACTCAATTGTTTCACAAGACATTTAATAAAAGTATATAAAATTATTTACATACTATTTTTCTTAACTCGCATTTACCTATTATTTTTATATTATACTTTTTTCTTAGTTGGATAAGTATGTTTTGGAACACTCAATAACGTATCATCCTTTGAGGTTCAATGAGTACTAGCCTCAATATGTAGAGCGCGAATTTGTCAAACCGAAGATTTCGTTGAAGCATTATAAACATAAAAGTTAATCATTGTTTTTATGTAAATACTATTTTGCTGTGTTCTAATTAAATCACCATGTAAGTAATATTAGATTAATCTTTAGTAATAGCCATCAGTTGAATCAATTCTCAGTATAAAACACAAATACATAGCTTCAGTGAATTTATCAAATTCTATGAATTCGTGAATTCACTGTTAAATTTGAATTAAATCTAAATAAGTAAATTATTGTTCACATAATAATGTATAATATTATTTAAATATATCAGTTAAATAATTCGTTCATATATTGAATAGATTTATATATTTTGATAATTTGTATACATAAAAATATATACTTTATATTATACTTTATGTTTAACATATAATTATTAAAATCAAATAACAATTATGTTTGTATAAATTTAGTTAGTTACATTCAACTGATGAGATTAAAATAAACATATATTATAAAATTATGCACAGTTGTTAACATTTTTAAATTGTATTGTAGCTTGTGTTGACTGACCTAAAATGGCGTCGAGTGATGAGAGTGACAGTGGCGAGATTTCAAATTCTTTAAAATGAAAGAGAGGAGTGTGCAAATACACCAAAGACTGGGAAGCTAAAGACTCCTCTTTCAGTGAGAAAGTGACTGTAGCTGAAATGGCTGAAACTTACCATGGGATCAAACACCATATTTCTTTCCTGGCTCAAGATTGCGGTATTAAGTTAATGAAGCAAATTTTTGATGATTCAGAAATTGTAAAAAAAGATGTCTTGTGGAAGAACCAAATCATCAGCTATTGTCAATGAGGTTTTGTATCCTTTTTCTATTGAGTTGGTTCTCAATGATCTTAAAACTGGAATTCCATTTTCTCTCTCCACTGACGCATCAAACAAGGGAAATCGCAAAATGTATCCCGTTGTTGCACAATATTTTACTTGTGAAGAAGGACTGTGTGTGAAAATTTTAGATTTTTATGAGGATTCTTTTGAAGATTCTACATCAATAAAAAATCAGCTGTGTCGAGTTCTTAGTGATAACGAATTGGAAATAAATAATGTTTCATGCTTACTCAGCAGATAATGCATCAGTCAATTATGGAGTGAACAAATCTGTTTACCAAAAATTATTGCTGGAAAATGACAATATTGTAGCTGCTCATTGCAATAGTCACATTTTACACAACAGCGCAAAAAATGCAGTAAAGCAGTTATCTTTTGATATCGAAAATGTAGTGCTGAAGGTTTTTGCCGAATTTTCAAATTCTGCGAAGAAACGAGAACAGTTTAAATCATTTTTTAAGTTTTGCGAGTCAGAATTCCATGAAGTTTTGTGCCATGATCCAACACGTTGGTTAAGTTTGTTTAAAGCGGTCGAAAGACTTCTTTTAAACTGGATACCTCTAAAATCGTATTTCATTTCTCTTGGATCTGATGAGTGCCATAAGGTTATCTGGAACCTTATTTCGGATCAGGAAAATGAACTTGCAAAGGACGATGAACCAACAATTTCAGAATTGTATTTATATTTCATGCACTTCTTCATGTCAATAATGCAAGACACCCTACTGAAGCTGGAAAGCAAGTTTTTTCTTGCATGTGATCTTCACATTATCATGTGTAAGCTGCGTGATTCTTTGCAAAAAAAATACGATGAGCAGTTTTTTGGAATGAAAGTTTTATTTGCCTTACGTAAAAAAACATTTGTCTGAGAATGCCATGCAAAAGTTCAAGAAAGAAGCCATCAACGTGTATCAAAGAGCCATTGCATGCCTAGAAAAGTGGTATAATTTCACCGATTCAGTATATGAGACGCTAAGTTGTTTCAATCTAATTGATCGCAATAATCCTCCAACTTTAGAAGAAATGATGAACATCTGGTTATTATCACCATGGCGAGAAGAACTTTCACCCAACACTCTCTTCGATGAAATTTCTGCCTTAGAAGAAGTTTATGTTCATCTGCAGGGCAATTCATCCCTTGAAAAGTGGACATACTTTTTCAAGAAAGAGCCAGCTCCGAGTTTACTGAAACTGTTCCAGTATTGTGCATCAATTCCGGTATCAAATGCAAACGTTGAACGAATTTTCAGCGTCATGGGAAATTTGTGGACTGACGAACGTAACCGACTGCTTGTACCATCAGTTCGAAGTGAAGTTTGTATATTTTTTAATATTTCTCAACGTTGTACTGAAATTAAAGAATTCTTCCTTAAACACAAAGAATTGATAAAAGCTGCGCAGTCAAATAAAAAATACACACGACAGCAAAGTAAAATGTAATTTAATATTTTGCATATTATTATAATATATTTGATGTTTTGAATTTTAAGTAAAGTTTTGAAGTGATTATTTTAATACGTGTTAAAATGTTTGTAAGAAAATATATAATTTAATTGTAATTTTTTTTTTTTTTTTTTTACTACTTAACACTTCCACCCCCCCGCTTGTCCGCTATTTTTTGGAAGCAGACCTGGCAACCCTAGCTGAGTCAACCTTGAGTCAGTGAGATTTGAACTGCCAAATTGCAGGCAGCCGGCAGTCAGCAGAAGTAGCCTGCAGTACTGCACTCTAACCACTGTGCTACCATATAATGGAACTCTGAAAGGCAACATATAAATTACATGTTCCATTATGAGTAATAAGAGGATCCCTGCTCTTGCATTTAATATCTGGAAAGAAGTGTTAGAAAGAAAAAGAAAATAATAGAAAGAAAAAGGCAAGTTCAGATTGAGACATAGTTCAATTTGCATATGAGTGTTTATTTGAAAACTTTGGGACAGTATAACAGTATGATTCATGGTTCATTATGTCATATGAATCCCCAAAATTGGGTTAGGAAACCATAGTTCAATTAATCAGAAGTATGGCTATCATGTGAATACAACCAATAAAAAGCAATATTGACATTATTAAGCTTGCCTCTGAAGGTGAAAGGAGTTCTGTTCAAAGATTTTTCTAACCCTCCTCCACCAACTTTTTTATATAAGATATAGTTAAATATCTAAAATACAGTAGATACGACTGTCTGTATCACTTATCTATCATCTGAATAAAATAGTTTACAAGGGTTTTCCATTGGGCATCACAAGATGTTCTAAGATCCCCCCCCCCAAAGAAAAACCACTACTTCATCTTATTTGTTAGTCAACTTCCTCAAACAACCGCAAAGTGAGAGGTTCTCATGGGAAAAAAGAAACCAACAATGCCTTTCCTTTTTATTTTTGATGATGCTAAGAAAATGTTCTACTGTGTAATGCCAGAAGAAAACAAACAGTGAAAGCCAGAGAAGAGGGGAGGGGAAAATGTTTATCAGAAATACGCTAGTCTAGCTTGGCTCTTCTTGGCTACTTTCCACTCTAGTTCTATTGTATCCAGCTAATGTGAATGGGGATAGGAGGAACTATAGTCCAAAAAAATTAGGACCACCCAAATGGGGAAGGATGGGCTAGCTCTTTTGAGGTGTACATTAAGAAGAATCCATTAATTACTATCCTAAAGTATCCTTACTAGCCTAAGAGCTGTGGTGGCTCAGTGGTTAGAATGCAGTACTGCAGGCTACTTCTGCAGGCTGCCAGCTACCTGTGATTTGGCAATTTGAATCTTACCAGGCTCAAGGTTGACTCAGCTTTCCATCCTTCTGAGGTCAGTAAAATAAGGACCCAGATTGTTGGAGGCAACATGCTGGCTCTGTAAATCTCTTACAGGGGGCTGTAAAGCACTGGGAAGCAGTATATAAATCTAAGTGCTATTGCTATCCTTGACTTTCATACCTCTCTTTGAAATTTCAGAAATGACAGTAGATTGTGCCTGGTGATCAATGGAGTGACAGATACTATAGCACAATGATGGTGAACCTTTGGCATGTGTGCCAGGCGTGGCACGCAGAGCCCCCTCTGTGGACACACCCATTATCCCCAGCTGCTCTTCTGGTTTCCGGCGCACGCATGCGCACTGGCCAGCTGGTCTTCATGCACGCTAGAGCACCGTAAACCCAAAGACCAGCTCCCCAGTGCACATGCACATGTCGGAAACCTGACGACCAGCTGGCTGAGCTGGCACAACGGCATGCGTGCCCACAGGTAGGGCTCTGCATGCCACCTCTGGCACACGGGCCATAGGTTCGCCATCACAGCTATATAATATATTTAGAAGAAGACTCCTAGTTTAGAAGCAATTCAATTAAAACTCTTGAAAATTGTACTAGGCTCATTTAACTTCCAATGGCCCAACACAACTAGAATTAGGCAGGATTTCCCTTGGGTCTGATTACGACTTGGTTGTCTTAGTTTCTGGCTGAAGCAAATCTACTAGGGCACTTCATTAGTTCATCTAACCTTTCTGGATAGGTTCTCTTTCAACCTACTGTAAGGAGACAAATGAATGATTATTCAATCTTGCTGTGAGCACTACCTGCTTTGGGACTTGATTATACCCTCTCTGAAATAGAGCACAGGAATTTGAATCTAGATATACAAAATGATACATGCAAAGTCTTCCATCCCTTTTATAGCACAATTGATCCACCTCCCTGGTTTGTCCCTCGATATCATTTAACATTTATATGCTCCACATAACCGACTATTTACTTTGGATTGAATTGGGACATTACTTATTAGAGCAATAATCAATATACACAGAAGCCTTCAATATGAAAGCTTAAATATCACTTGAACATGAGCTAGCAATGTGCTGCAGCTGCGAAAAAAGCCAATACAGTCCTTGACTGCATTAACAGTAGGAAAGAACCAAGTGTTAATACCACTCTTTAATGCTCCCTTTGCCATTATGACTGGTAACCTTTTCCTTGATGATCAGAAATGTCTAAGAAGGTGGCAGAATTCTTATCTGTAACTATTGCAAATAGTTCCTCCCTCATACTATTAACACTTAATTGCTATTTTTTAAGGATTTTCTTAGAGTTTTAGGTTTTTTTTTTTACAGTGATCATGTTTGCATGCTAGTCTTTTATTAGGCTTAGTCTTAAATTGTAAATAAATTTTGATTGATTGATTGAGATATTCAGAGATTTATAGTTTGCCACTCTCTATAGATCAACCCCGTAATTACAAAAAACATCTGGTGCTTGTTATACAAGATAAAATTATGGGAGATAAAAGCATGCCACGGGCACCGTATTATCTTCCTCTCAGATCAAACACCATTTTTTTCCCTATGAAACTTTGAGTCTGCAATTTTTGCAGGAGCTGAAAGAAAACAGCTTGTAGCTAAAGCTAATTTGAGATAGTTGAAAGAAAATTGAAAAGGAAGTAGAAAGGTCGCCATGGTTTTACTTTGTGATTTTGTTCTAAACAACCCTGTTTAGTCCAGGCAATAGAGCTAGAGTCTGAGAGTCCCTGAACCATGAGATGGGCAGCAAGATAAATGAATGAATGAATGAATGAATGAATGAATGAATGATGAACTGGAGGTCAGAGCAAGTAACCAGAAGACTTTTAGAAGCCCACCTGCAGGATCTTCCCAAAACTAGAATAGGGAGACCTGTTTTTTCTAATGCTGAAAAGGAGCAGTGTTAGATATTAGCATATATCGCAGCAAGTCTCCTCTCTGGTCCGCCGCTACGGCGGGAAACAGGTATCGCTCTGATTGGTCGAGAGGCGTACCCGATTCCTATAAAAGGGGAACCCTCCGTCCACAGAGCAAGCTGGATCACTACTACTACTAATAAAGAGCTGATAAGTCACTACGTGTCCGCAGTCTGTTCTCTCATTGCCCGAATCTAACATTGGCGACGAAGGTGGGATCGAGAGACAGATAGGACGAAGAAAGCTACTTCAGAATCTCAGGATTCGATCCAGCCCAGGAATTCGGCAGAAATTCCGGCAGCCATTTCAGGACACCGCAGCGCAGCAAATTCAAACGAAGAGAAGATGGCGATGCACACTCCACCCGCTCCATTCGACCCAACGAACGACAAATGGGAAGCTTTCATGATTCGTTTTGAGTGTTTTCTCGAAACGAACGAATACACGGGGATAACAGATGCAAGAAAGAAAAACATTTTCCTCGGCTACTGTGGGCGAGAAGTCTTCAACACAGCCAGAGACCTCACCGCGCCTACTCCGATACAAGCGGTATCATGGACGGCGTTGCAACAGACTCTACAGACTCATTACGCGCCAAAACCTTCCCGCCACGTTTGCCGCCAGGAATTCAACACGCGGAACCAGAAGGCGGGAGAATCAATCAACCAATATGTTGCAGCCTTACGTAAAGCATCAACTAACTGCGAGTTCAGGGATCTGGACGAGCATATCCTGGCTCAATTTGTTTGTGGGTTAAGGGACATTTCGCTACAAAAAAGACTGTTGGCAAACCCAAATTTAACCCTACAAATAGCACTAAATGAAGCAAGGGCATCCGAGTCAGCGGAAAGATCATCGGAAAGCATACAACGCGGATTCAACATAAGCCAGCCAGCGCCCAGACAAACCAGAGTCCACTACGAGGACACCAACCCCGACTACGAGGATCCCGAGTTCGAGGACAGTCACCTGATGAGGAGCAGTCACATGAGGCCTGGGGGGAGACCCGGATTCCGCTTGCCGCCCTGCGCAAGCTGCGGAGGGAATCACCCCCGGTCTACCTGTCGGTTCAGAAACGCTGTTTGTTCACACTGCAACAAATTTGGGCACATCGCACGAGTGTGCCGGAGCGAAGTCCCTGCCTCACGGCAGCCGCCTACATACCGCCAACAGAAGCCCAAACCAGGGGCTTGGCGAAATCAAAAAGGGCGCCCAGAGAGAAATCCACAAGTGTTTACCCAGAGAGACAATTTCCAAAGAGCTGAAAGGGCGTATTCCCAGAGAGATTATACACAAAGAGCTGAGAGAGCGTTCTACCAAGACGCTCAACGAGAGTATTTTCAGGATACAGATGGTGAGGTAGAGTTGACCCAGAGAGAGGAATTGCGAACGTATCTCACATCAATAAGTCAGGTCCGCACCAAGCGGCCTAAAAAGCTGAAAGTCACAGTCCTCTTGGAGGGCTCTCCTTGCGAGCTGGAAGTTGACACAGGATCGTCCTTGATGATCATTTCATGGGCATCCATGAAACAGGCTATCCCTAGCCTCAAAAAGAGCCAACTACGCGCACCAGACATCCTGCTACGAGACTACCAGGGGAACCAAGTCCCCATCGTGGGCCAAGGCACGTTCCAAATTCGTTTCAAGGACATCATAGCCCAGCTGCCCGTGACCATCGCCAGCGCTCCGTTACAGAACCTTCTAGGACTAGATTGGTTTGAAGCCTTGGGGTTAGAAGTCACCGGGATCAACGCCGTGGAGAACAGCAGCGCTGAGCAGATTTTTAAGGAGTTCGAGGATGTGTTCAGCCCCGGTCTTGGTAAGTATGTGGGTAAGCCAATCTCATTCAATTTAGACCCCAAAGTGGCGCCAATCCGACTTAAACCGAGACGAGTGCCTTTTGCACTCCGCCCAAAAATAGATAAAGAAATCGATAAGTTAGTTGAGCAAGGAATCCTTGAGCTGGTGGATCACGTGCGCTGGGAAACTCCCATTGTGACTCCAGTTAAACCAGACGGGTCAGTCCGCATCTGCGCGGACTATAAATGTAGAATTAATGTCGCGCTGCAACAAAGCGCATATCCTGTGCCAGTAGTACAACACTTATTGCACTTGTTGGGGCCAGGAAAGATATTTGCTAAATTAGACATGGCACAAGCTTACCAGCAGTTGCCCGTGGATAGCGCCACAGCGGAGGCCCAAACTATAGTGACGCATAGAGGAGCATTCAAATGCAACCGGCTACAATTTGGTGTGAGTATTGCTCCAGGTCTGTTCCAGAGCGTCATGGAACGGCTTTTGCAAGGGATACGGGAGTCGTCCCCTATTTTGACGACATCTTGGTGTCCGCTGCAAACGAGGAGCAACTATTAAAAAGAGTCAGATCTGTTTTGGCCAGAATCAGAGAAAAGGGTCTCCGCCTCAAAAAGGAGAAATGCCAAATTAACGTGCCTAGCGTAGAATTCCTGGGATATAGAATTGATGGTCAGGGAATACACTCCACTTCAAAGAAAATTAAGGTGATCCAGGACGCTCCCACACCACAAAATCAGACCGAGTTGCAGGCCTTCCTCGGACTACTTAACTTCTACAGCGTTTTTCTGAGACAGAAGGCGACCGTTGCTGAGCCATTACATCGACTACTCCAGAGGAACGCAACATGGAGATGGGGACGATCCGAAGCAACAGCTTTTGCCGCAGTAAAGTGTTTGCTCACCACTGACTCGCTGCTAGTACAATACAGCCAGACGTTACCGCTGGTATTGACCTGCGACGCATCCCCATTTGGAGTCGGCGCAGTCCTTAGCCACAGGATGCCCAACGGGAGCGAAGCACCCATCGCCTTCTACTCCAGGACTCTTTCATCAGCCGAAAGGAATTACAGCCAGATGGACAGGGAAGCGTTAGCTGCTGTAGCCGGAGTGAAACGTTTCCACGAATACCTCTACGGCCGCGATTTTGAACTGATTACAGATCACAAACCGCTGTTGGGACTTTTGGCGGGAAACCGCCCCACACCAGTCTCCCTTTCTCCACGCATGACCAGGTGGACTGTTTTCCTGGCTGCATATTCATACAAGCTGATACATCGACCGGGCTCCACTCTAGGACACGCAGACGCACTCAGCCGTTGCCCACTACCAGACCTTTTGCCAGACCCCACTCCCGAAGTACCGGTGCTGCTCATTGACTGTTTGGACTCAGGACCGGTTTCTTCCTGCGACGTCGCAAGGTTCTCTTCTAAGGACAATATAATAAAGCAAGTTCAAACTTGGGTTTGGAGGGGGTGGCCGAAGGGAAACGTGGGCCCGGAATTCAAAATGTTTTGGTCAAAACGGGATGAACTCTCAGTGTTACAAGGTTGTTTATTGTGGGGGGATCGAGTTGTTATTCCTTATGCATTACGTAGAAATGTGTTAGATGCATTACATGTTGGACATCCGGGGATCGTTAGGATGAAGGCGTTAGCAAGAAGTTACGTTTGGTGGCCAAACATGGACAAAGAGATAGAGGAATGGGTGGCCACTTGCGATCCATGCCAGGAATCGAGACCAGCACCCCCGGAAGCGCCCGCCACAGAATGGGAAAAGCCTAAAGCACCCTGGTCGCGAATACACATCGACTTCGCAGGGCCAGTCCAAGGTCAGACTTTCCTTATAGTTGTGGATGCATACTCCAAATGGCTAGAAGTAGTCCTAATGACTTCAACCACGGCAGAGGCAGTCATTAAGGTTCTACGGCGACTTTTCGCCACTCATGGCCTGCCCAACCTCCTGGTCTCCGATAACGGGCCCCAGTTCACGGCCATGCAATTCGAAACGTACTTAGCTGGTCAGGGGATTCGGCACGCCCTCGTCGCGCCATTCCATCCGGCATCAAACGGACAGGCGGAGAGAATGGTGCGATCCGCAAAAGAGGCCCTCGCTAGGATGGGTCCAGGTGATTGGCAAACACGCATTGATCATTACCTATTAATTCAACATATTACCCCCAGCGCAACGACGGGTAGGAGCCCCGCTGAACTACTCATGGGTCGCCGTCTACGGTCTCACCTGGACCGTCTTCACCCAAATTACTCTGCCACAGCGCCCCCAGATTCCACGAGCAAAATTCGGAGTTTTAGCATAGGGGATTCAGTATACGCCCACAACTATGCAGGGGGAACATTGTGGATGCCGGCAAAGGTCATTGGCATCACGGGTCCACGATCGTATCTGTTAGAACTTGAAGATGGGCGGAATTGGAAAAGACACATCGATCAACTACGGGGTCGCCTGGCACACTCAGACCTGAGGGCTGACGATGGAAACTACCTGCCAGCACAAAGTCAGCCACTCGAGACCCCCAACACAGAGAACCACGACACCTACGAGCCCAGGGTAGAACAAGAGGTCGAGAAAGAACCCGAACAGCGCAAAAGCAACGAAAGTCTGCAGACCCCCAAACGCGAAGCAGAGAAAGCAACCGATCCTGAAACCACTCCAGATCAACCAGAACTGCGACGTTCTACCCGTGTAAGGCAAACACCAACATATCTTAAGGACTATGTAACCAACCGTAATGCGCCGTCTAAGAGGGGAGGGGTGTTAGATATTAGCATATATCGCAGCAAGTCTCCTCTCTGGTCCGCCGCTACGGCGGGAAACAGGTATCGCTCTGATTGGTCGAGAGGCGTACCCGATTCCTATAAAAGGGGAACCCTCCATCCACAGAGCAAGCTGGATCACTACTACTACTAATAAAGAGCTGATAAGTCACTACGTGTCCGCAGTCTGTTCTCTCGTTGCCCGAATCTAACAAGCAGTATCTTCAAATAGATTCCTGGTCTGACATTGTGTCAGGCAACCCTTGATTTTGATTGGGAATCTAACCGTTGGAATCCAAACTCAGAGAAAGTATGGCCTAAAGCAGGGATGGCGAACCTTTTCGGCACTGAGGGAGCATGCACGCAGGGCACCAAGTGCTGAAAAGGGAGCACTTCGCCAAAAGGAAACACGAGTGCTGAAAAGGGAGCACTTTGCGGCACACGTTCGTCTGGGCCACGAACAGGAAAAGGAGCTGCCCAGGGGGTATGGGCATGCCGGAAAATGAACTTTCGGTTTCTGACACACACACACATGCATGCTGGACAGCAAGTCTTATGGTCACTGCCATACATGCACATGTGCCACTCAGCTGGTAAGTGCGCATGGTCATACCGGGAAACGGAAGACCAGCTCTTTCAGTTTCCAGCACTGCCACACGCATAAAGGCCAGCTGATCGTCACATGTGCATGCGCGCCAGAAACCCAGAAGAGGAACAGACGATGCCATGCGTGCCAGGCAACATGGCTCCGTATGCCATTTCGGGCACGCATGCCATAGGTTCACCATCACGGGCCTAAAGTATGTTGCCATTCTGTCAGCATGTGAAATTTCAAAAAGATATATGTTTAATGTAAAATTTAATTTAGTTCATCTAGATCTGTTTTTCTCAACCTTGGCGACTTTTAGTCCTGTGGACTTCAACTCCCAGGATTCCCCAGCTAGCTGGGGGATTCTGGGAGTTGAAGTCCACAGGACTTAAAGTCGCCAAGGTTGAGAAACACAGATCTAGACCATGTCCCTTTTATGACTTGCACATTTCAACTCCCAGAATTCCTGAGTCATCAGGCATTCCTGAGCTAGCAGGAATTCTGGTAGTTGAAGTCCCCAAGTCGTAAAAGAGCCATGGTTACCCTCACCTGACCTAGACCAATGTTTTTCAAACTTGGCACTTTTAAATGGTGTACAACTCTCAGAATTGTAGTATTGCTGGCAGGGGAATTCTGGGACTTTAAGTCCACTTAGCTTAAAGTTGCCAAGTTTCAAAAGCACTGGTTTGAACATTGAAATACAGTATATAACCTGGGGACAGAATGGTTTTGGAATACCTCAGGGGCTAGTTAAATGTTCTTTTTTTCTTTGGCTCAGTGTAAAATGTTTTGGAATATGTTCTGACATTCAACGTTATAATTAAAATAGAAATACTAATCTGTAGTTTCCAGCCATACAAAAGTGTGTTTCTATTTTAAATTCATTTTAATAGTTATTTATTTTCCTTGGTGAAGACTAATTTTTATGATCTGGCTTCTTCTATGTGACATTGTGGTAGGAATATCCAACAACAGCAGCCAAATAAATAAGTTAAACTTCGGATTACCCATTCTGGCTGTTTATGCCTGAATAAATTTTTTGGTCCATCTAGTTCAGTATTATACACAGAGTGACCACTGTCCCAGGGATTTCAGATAGGAACCTTTCCAGGGGTCACTGGAGATGCTGAGGATTAAATCTAGGAGCGTGCATGCAAATTACAGTTCTACCATTAAGCAGGTTCTTTCTAATGATTAAACTGGATGATCAGATTGAATTTGCACCCATCTTGTCTCAAAAAATGTCAATAACAATAACAGTAATCATGGTGATCAGAACCACCAAAAGTCTGGCTCAAAGTTATCTGATCCATTTTGGATCAAAGATGTTGCATTCACTTTTAATAAGTGAGGGAAAATATGTGTAGCATAGCTTCTAGGATTCTTTCCAACCTTTTCACATATATAGGAAGCATCTGTTTTTTTTCCTTCTGTGTGATGAAGCAGTGTATTGTGTGTATGTGTGAGTGAGTGAGAGGGACTAATTGGAACAGATGCGTATGTGCTTCCTATATATGTTTTATGGATGTGCATGCGTTGGGAAATCTAATGTTAGAGTAATTAAAGCTATTACAACGAAAGCTATTACGGATGTGTTTAATTTGTGGAAAAGACCGTCCTCTTGTGGTGAACTGGTTATTTACTAGTTTTCCTCAAAGGTTCTGCATTCTGAAGAAGCTTATTGGAAACTGTTGATTTCCATTACTTAAGCAGAAGTCCCATATAGAGTAAGTTTGGAAGCTGTCTCTTTGAATGCTTGGTTCACACTTGTCATTTGACTACTTGCATGCAAGACAACTTCTTAGACAGACCCTAAGCCTGGTGGTTCAGTTGGTCTTGGATTTGATTTGGAGCATGCACATCAACTCCTTATTCTTTGAATTAATTATTCAATAACTAAGAAGTGGAGGTAAAACCTTAATGTGATGGATACCAAGATAGATTCCCTTTTGGAAAACAGTTTTTTCATAAAAGTATTCTCACCCACCCCTAAAAAAATTTCTGAAAGCTGTTATTACAAACAATTCCTGCTGGCTTTCACATTGTCAGGAAATGTCAGTAAAGAGTCCAGGACCGATACTAAATTCTTATTTGCACTCATCTTTGGATAATCAGTTCTGGGATGGAAGCATCTTGCCTGATTAAGGAAGACATTTGTGCTGCCCAGTCACATTGTAGGAAACAGGTGAATTTTCTCGCTGCATCATGTTTCTTTTACACAAAGTTGGAAGCAATGGAATAAGGTGGTGCAAGAAAAAGTACAAAATGACTTCCACGTAAAATGCTGCATTTGCTCAAAATCACTTTGTGTCAAAAAAACAAGAGGCTTCTGGATCCCGTGTGAAGATTTTGTCTTCCATAAGAGAAACATCTTTATAGGAAGATGCTTATTCTTTCTTGTCGTTGTTAAAAATGTACATTGTTTTAATTATATGCCAACCATATACTGTATTTTTCGGAGTATAAGAGGCACCTTTTTCCCCCCTAAAAGAGGGTGAAAATTTGGGTGCGTCTTATACACCAAATGTAGCCCCACCCACCCACCAGTCCCCATCCTTTGGCCTCTGCTCCCAGCAATTTACCTCTTTGCAGCAAACAGGGGCTTGTGGAGGCTTCAATCAGCTATAGCAATCCCTGCAGCCGCTAACAGCTGATGATGGGAGAAATTGAAAGTGAAACTTGCTGTTTGCTCCACATGGCAAATTGATGGGAGGCAGATTTTTTTTTCTTGTGCTAATCGGGCTGTTTGTGCAAGGAGGTAAGTCAACAACTATAAATGCCTATAGAATGTTCAAATTATTAGACTTATTTTTTAAAGACTGCTTTATTATTGTTCTAGACAACGTAACAAAATGAAGAAGCTTTTTAAAATAAATGCTTGATTTGAAGAGGCCTAGTGCTATTGTTTTAAAAAGTGCTATTCTTTTAAATAGCAGAGAATAACTATACTTCCAGAAAGCACATTTTAACAGCATCTGTACAAGTATAGTCTGAAATATAACACTACAAACAGTGTATATTGTCTGTACTGTTTGTTGCAAGGAAGCAAATTGCTGGGAGGCAGAGGCAGATATTTTTCCCTTGTTTTCCTTCCCAAAATCTAGGTGCATCTTATACTCCGGAGTGTCTTATACTCCGAAAAATACGGTAATTGTTTTCATAGATCAAACACTACAGCAACTCTCTTCAACTTCTCTAGGTGTTTTAGATTATAGGTTCCATCAACCCTATCAACATATCAGTGAACAAACCTGTATAATTTGTTTAGTACATAGTAAAGAAATCTGTTTTTGAGAACAATTTAATGTGATTCAAAGATATAACATAAAATATTTGATTCTGTCAACTTACATCAGAATAGAAATTAATATCTAAGTATTCCTTAGTTTTCTCCAAGATTTAATTCCTGAAACCCAGAGAAAGTCCATACTAAAGCATATTTTTAAATGCTAGACATCTCATTTAGAGATGAGTCCAAGAACAAGTGGTAGAGAAAATAAGGAATGTCAAACAGGGCAAATTGTAGTGCCAAAGTACAGGTGATAACTTTTGAAATTTGTGGATGTATCTTGGCATTCTTTTAATAACAATATGACCCACACCCACAGTAGCTAATTATATATTATTTTCTGACCTTGAAAATTTTCATAAATCAATTTCTGCCTATCAAACTTTTCCTTAAAAATCAAAGGAGCAACTCCGATCATCAGTAAAGTTAGGGTTAGGGTTAGATAATTAATTAACTCAATTAATTGAAATAGTGATGCTATTTGAGAACCTAGGAAATTGTACCCTTGACATATATCCAGCATTTCATTTAACATATTTAACTAATATCCAATAATACCTTGAAACAGCTGACCTGTCACTGACTGATCAATTGATCAGCTAATCAATGGCCAGATTCTTGTCTTATCATTTCCTCAAATAAATAGTCTTCTTTTTCCCACATCTGGTGCACTCCAGTCTTCTGGGACCTTAGTTCCCAAAATTCCCACTTCACATGGTTGTTGGGAATATAAGGACTTTTAGATTTAACGTGTCTAAAGGGCACTATATTTCTAGTATTTTATTTAAGGAGAATAGGGAACCATTACAGAATGAAAGGATGGTCATACTCAGTGATGAAGAACATGGTGGGCTCAGGATCCCAAGTTCAGTCTTGGATCCCTAGGCAGAAGCTGCTGAACCTTCTTTCTGACACTGTCGACAATTCTGAACTAAATTTACTAAAGCTCTGATTCTGAGTAAGGCAGTTCCTCTTAACCTGCTCAGATTTCCATGCTATTTAAGGCATGGTAAAATTGCCACATGTTCACTCAAGATTGTCCATTGTATCCAGCACTACTCTCTCCCTAATACATCTGTTTAGAATACTGCCTGATTGGCTTAATTAATAATACACTATCCATTTGTTAACAAAGCTTGATTCAAGGCTAACCTTCATATAACCACCCAAGTAAAATCATTTTACAGTTAGCAAGATGTATTTTTCGGTTATTGAACTAACAGCAATAATCAATTGCAACAAGTTATGTTGCTTATGTACCTCCAAATATTCCAATTTGAAGAAAAAATAATCAAGGCAAGTTTTTTTCCCTATTTAAATGCCAAACACATTTTTTTTAAAAAATGATTTACTACAACCAAGGCCAATTTTCTAACACAAATGATTATTAAAGGAAGAGGCAGAAAAGATGGGATCTTCTCACTCGTTTCTGGCTCAACTTCATGTGTTTGTTTATGGGTTTATGAAAGTACAATTCAAACAAGGCTGTGGGCAATTATGGCACCTTAACGACCTCTGGATTTCAACTCCCAGAATTCCTGAGCCAACTGCCCAGCCCTGATCTAAACATACCATCTATATGTCAAAATGGAAATTATACTGGCATCCTCCAGATATTTTAGGATTAAAATGACCATGCTGATATGACTGCTGATATGATTGTGAGAGGTTCACAATACACCCGGAAAATGACAGTTTGAGAGGCTGACATAGCTAATTGCCTCAGGCATAGTGGAGTGTATACATATATTATATATATATATATTGCCTTGCAAGCATGGAGACAAGTAACGAACAAACAAACAAGGAACAAACAAACAAATATCACTTGTAGCAGCATTTTACACTTTAGTCACATGTTCATTTGCAAATTGAAAGACTTCCCCGATGTCTACGTGTTGCTATTGTAATAAACCTTCAATACCAGAAGAGGTCACACAAAGACAATTCTGGAGGAAAAAGCACTATTTGTCAGACAACCAGATTTTTGAGGACAAACGTGCTCTACTTTTACTATATGGAAGACCAACAGGTAAAGTTTTTCCTATTATTCTATCGCCCTTTTAAGAAAAATCCTTCATTTGCTCACAACTTGTCTCCTGGTCTGGTATGATGGCCTATTGTTCTGACTAAGAAATAAGGAGAAACACGGCTTCCGTTAATCAAATAACACAGAGAGAAATCTAGCTTATATATCATTAATTATAGTGACAAAAAATAGTTCATGAAAAAAGACTTCTTTAACAACAGCTTTCAAAGTGGCTTCCTATCTAATCTATCATAACCATTATATTTATTAGAACAATCATTACAGCTGTCTTTCCTATTATAATTTTTTCTGATCCCAACTGTCCTATAATGGCTATGCTGAGAAAATAGTGCCTCATCAAAGGCAGCTAAAGAATTCATGAGAAAAGCAAGATTTGAATTCAGCTCACCTCTTAGCAAAGACAGTGCCCTCATTCTATCTTTAAAAGAGGAATGACCAAAGTAGCTTTTTCCAAGAATGCTGCCCTCTTACCTTTGCATTTTTCATCCTGAAGATCTCTCTGGAGACTGCAATAAGCTTCCAGCAATAGCTTTTACTTCTTTGAATAACAGCTTCTATTCATGTCACTGGGCAATGCAACTCAACCAACAGCCTTTCTTTTTCCTCTTCTTATTCTTTCAACTTGCTGCTGCTCTGCAGCCTTTGACTCAAAAGGGGTGGGGTTCCTTTAAAAATATGTGAAACTCCTACCCAATGATACTTTGGCAGGCAGACTTCCTGGGATGATCATTTTTAAATCTGTTTCTGTGTGTGCATGTGCATATATTGAAGACATTTACATATACAAGTATACCTGATCTTGTTTTACCAGAGTTATCAAGGTCAGCGAGGCATTTGCAAAGAGGCTACGTTTACTGTTACTTTATTAGTCCAATTGCCTTTGTTGATATAATGCACTATATCATCCAACCAGTGGTGGGATCCCCTTACCTTCCCTACCTTCCCCTGATTCGCAAATGTGAGCACATGTGCAGAAGGTCACGCATTACATCAGGGCAGCAGACGCTACCGGTTCACCCGAATTGGAGAGAATTGGCTGAATACCACCTCTGCATCTAACCACACTGGTTGGCTTCAGTCAATCCACTGAGCCACGAATGAACCAACTACATTTTAGTCTAGCATGTTATGCAAAATCAGCTGAAGTTTGTTCTATAGAATTAAATTGCCAAAGGAACTGATAATCCAAAAACCTTGTGTCTAGGGGTGAAATGTTACTGGTTCGGACCAGTTCACCCCAACCAGTAGTAAAAAATGCTTTGTTTGGGCAAACCGGTATGTTTGGGCGAACTGGTATTTCCGATGATCAGTTGGCCGATGATCAGCTGTGACGTGCGATTTATATTAACTAGAATCGTCAGATTTCCTGCTTTCTAGCTAATATAAATCGTGTAGTATAGTGGACCCCCCCCCCTCGCTTCTACTTACCTTTACAGACTTGGAAGGCTTCAAAATTTTCCTTTTTTAGTGCTGTGCAGGTGCGCCTCAGGCACGCATGCTCACACTCGGTAGCAGATTCACCAAACCAGTAGCAGACTTCAGAGATTTCACCACTGCTTGTGCCTATTATTTTTGATCCCATAAGGCCTATATTATATTTCTCTAGAGAAAAATGAGCTATCATTGGCTTAAGTCAGAAAGAACATTCTTCCATGAAAACACTGAAGCACCACCAGGTATATTATCATGGCCATAGAGGCCTAATGGGAAAAGAAAAGTGCCATTACAATACCCAAGTCTAATTATAGAACATTTGTCTTTAATGTGTATTTCATCAATTGTTGTTTTTGTGGGGGAAGGCCCCCGTGTTTTAAATCCCTTTTGCAAGAGTGATGACTATTCAGAATCGGGAAAACTTTTGCAGAGGTACAAAGATATTTTCTGTTACATATTAGATATAAATATGGGATACCTGTTAGGACAATGTCTTTAAAAGATCAATTGCAGTTATGTAAAATACATGCAACCTTTAAGGCTTCCAAGAGCCTGCGAATTTGCAAAACACAATCAAGAGACTCCGGCTAACTACATTTTAGTCTCATGTATTATGCACACTTGGTGTTTGAAGTTTAATTTTGTATGTTGTATAAATGCATACAATTGGTGGTCTGCAACAGGTCTGCAGGTGGTACCTGGCGCAAGGAGCATTTTTAAGATTCATATATTAGCGTGACGGGTTGGGGAATTCTAGGAGTTGAAGTCTGCACATCTTAAAGTTGCCAAATTTGAGAAACACTGGTCTATATAAAGGAAGAATTGGAAGAATTAAAATAATTTTTAACATAATCATAGAGGGGCATGCCATGAAAACAAAAGCAAGATGGTAAAATGATAGGTAAGGTGGGTAAAGGAGGTGGGGATTTGTGGCTGATCTTTAAGCCTGTTAAACTGGCAGCCTGCAGGCCGGATGCATCATTTATTTATTCATTCATTCATTCATTTTATTTCATCAAGCATGAATTAGATAACAGATATATGTATAAACATGATTATGAATACATGAAATGGATACGAATACAAGGGAATATTAGGACAGGGACGGTAGACACTCTAGTGCACTTATATACACCCCTTAAAGACCTCTTAGGAATGTGGCAAGGTCGACAGTAGACAATCTAAGGTTATCATGCACCGACCATGCCCACCCCAGCTCCACAAAGGGGGAAAATGTCACGATATGTCATGTGATGGCAATGTGACACCACGAGCTTGACACCCATGTTCTATCAGGATATATTCTTGGGTGAAGCATGAAGATGCTTCACTATTGGTAGGGGACATATCTCTACATGGGGCTTCCCTTGAAATGCACTCGGAGACTGCAGTTGGTCCAGAATGCGGCCGCGCGGGTGATTATGGGGAGTACTAAGTACTCCCATGTGACACCTCTCCTGCGCGAGCTGCACTGGCTTCCGGTGGTCTATCGAGTGCGTTTCAAGGTCTTGATTACGATCTTTAAAGCGCTCCATGGCTCAGGACCTAGTTACCTGCGGGATCGTATTCTGCCCCATACATCCCTACGACCCATTCACTCACACAGAGAGGGACTTCTCCAGGTGCCGTCCACCAGACAGTGCCATGGGGCGGCGCCTAGGAGCAGAGCCTTCTCTGTGGCGGGCCCAGCCCTGTGGAATGACCTCCCTCCGGATATTAGGACCACTACTGACCTCCGCTCCTTCCGTGTCAAGCTCAAGACCCACCTTTTCCAAATAGCTGGCCTGGCTCAACCATAACTTTGTAACGCTCCTGATGGGTTTTTTAATTTAGTAATTTTATTTAAGGGGATTTTAAATTGTGTTTTAATTGTCTTTCACTTATAAGTCAACTCTCCTCCATGCACATATGTATATGTCTCTGTTCTTTTTGTATATATGTTTGTCTTATGTGTATTTTTATCTGTTTTGTTTGTACGCCGCCCCGAGTCCTTCGGGAGAGGGTTACGGCTAATCAAATAAAATTATTATTATTATTATTATCTTCATGATGTGACCTTCACTGACACAAAAGTGGTATTTTCCCCTGGAGTCCTGAACCCCCGACAAGGTAGGTTGAACTCAGGGTTGAGTTCTCTCATCTCTCCCCCAATATTCCTCCATAGTCAATTAAGCGCAAGTCTTTACATATTGAGTCTTGTCAGGAGGGCAGTTTTGTTCTAAGTCAGAAGCAACGTGACAGCTAATATGTGAAGAGGAAAATGATGTTGAGGGTGAAGTGAGGAAGAGCAGCTTTCCATTAGCCAGAGAAGAGACTGCCTCAGCCACAAATTTGCAGAGTGGTGATAAGCTTGCAAGTTATTAGGTATCATGTCACATTTATATTTTTAATGATTGGCTTAGGGCATTATGCACCTGGGGTATGGGGCAAAGGCACCAGTTGCTACAGTGCAACAGGTAGCAAAATATTTTGGGATATTTATACTAAAGAGTACATCCCTAGGCCAATTGATTCCACTCAATTATTTCAGACTGCGGTGCCTTGGATTGGTGGGAGCAGAATTCCAAACATCTGGAGGACTTTAGATGCCTTTTCTACTTTAGTTTTTCTTCAGTTCCATTCTACTAATGCAAATGCATTTTGTATGGTTGAATTTCATTTGAAATTTAATGTTTAATATCAGATCAGTTTGAGTCAGAGATGGTATTCAGCAAGTTCTGACCAGTTCTGGCGAACTGGTAGCGGAAATTTTGAGTCGTTTGGAGAACCAATAAATACCATCTCTGACTGGCCTCGCCCCATCTATTCTCTGCCTCCTGAGTCCCAGCTGATTGGGAGGGAATGGAGATTTTACCGTATCCTTCCTCTGCCACGCCCAGCAAGCCACGCCATGCCCACCAAACCATGCCCACAGGACCGGTAGTAAAAAAAAATTGAATCCCACCACTGCCTTGATGGTCCACTTTAAAAATAGTTCTATTTCCAATACTTCTTTCTCAAAGCATCAATGTGTATACACATTTTTTTAATTCCATGTCAATTTATTAATATTGAAGATTGAATGCTCAGATGGAGGGCAGCTCTTAAAAATCCTTAAAAGTGGGGGAGGGACATAACATTCAAGAAAGAGGATACCATCAAATCCTTCAACAGCCAAAGCAAAACCTGCATTCATTGAGCACACTAGGAAACTTTAAAGAGTAGGGGCAAAGAGATAGGATACATAAACTTCAGGGAGCAGTTTTCTTCTTGTTTCTGTTGCTTAGAGTCTGCTGCTGTTCCGAGGTTGTTTTTTTCTCTGTTTGTAATCCATGAGAATCTTCAAGAAACCCAGATACAGCAAAATGGCATAGCAGAATATGTGATGCTTTGTAATAAAATAGAAAACCAGTTCCCTTGCTGTGTAAATAACATGGATAAAGATGAAGCAGAAAAAAAATAGGGCATACTGGTTCTGGGGCTGGAATAATTCATGGAGCTGTTGTCCAATCTGTAAGTGAAAGGAACAAAAAAGAAAAGGAACATAATGAAGTTGTTAATAGGCCCATGCGTTTGAGGCCAAATTCAAAGAAGGGAGCAACACAATTTGTAAATATCTAATTCCCTAATTTGTAGCACATTGTACCTGGGGGTTAAACTACATCTAATATTTGCCATGTGTATAAATGAGCATGTTTAGTCTAGCAGCTGCTAGGCTCTTCTCCAAATTGTCTCTTTCACTGGCTGAAATATTTAAGACCTCAAAGATGTCAAAATAATAGACCCAAAGGTTATCTTCTAAAGATTTCCTCTCTGTATCATTTGCCTGATAAGCTTTTCAGAGAAAAGCCATATAGAAATACTTTTGACTAAACTAAGTAAAAATAATGTACATGCGATCAGACACTGATTGCGATACTATTTCTTCACTTTTATCTGCAATATTTGCCTCCTTTACTTACTCCCTCCTTTTTAAAACCATATTTGCATCCTCTGCCCTTTAGAAGGATGCACATCTGCCTCTGTTTGCCTTCTCAAATTGCAAGCAGTAACTTTAATAACCATAAAAATTGTATCAGCTGTCCTTGGGATTTTGGCATCTCAGCCATTCCCCTTCATTGTCTTTGCAGTTCAGTCAGTCCAAGGTGATGTCCAAGAGGAAGCGCAGAGTAGGATAAAGCAATCGCATGATAGCATCCACCAAAGAGAAATCTCCATGGGAACATGGAGATGGACCCCATCAAAAATCAGTAACACCAGCCTAGTTCCCCTTTCCTTGGTTTTCAAGGCCACTTGTTTCTGAAAGTTCATGCTGGAAATTTCTTGAGACTGCCTGTAACATAGAAACTGGAACTGCTTTGATTATTAATCCCTTTTCCTGAGAAACTGCAGAACTCTTAACAGCAGCCTTCCCCAATTTCGTGGTTTCCAGTTGTGATGATTTTGAAAGAGGTAGGTGCATTAAAGAAAGCTCTATCATTGTTAAGATAATAAACAGTGACAGCACAGATTTGTAAACATAGATTTTAGTATGGAACTAAGCTGTTGACAGTTTTTATAGCTCAATACCAGCAACGTAACAATGGCTAAGAGTCTATTAGACAAGCCAGCATACAATCTGCTTTTCGTTTTTATTAAAAGGTTTCTTATTTGCCTCCTATGCTTTCCCACTTACTGATTGAGAGGACGCCTTTTGCCGTAGCTGTTCTATTTTTTCTTCATGCAGGCGTCGCTTTTCATTATCTTCATGCCTATATTTTAGCCTAACCATGGCACCATCCAACCTCATCTTCTCCAGGTCAAGATCAGTGGTTGTGATCTGCCTTCTGTTCAGATGACCCATTCTTTCCAAACTGTTGGCCTCACCTATCCTGGGGTATATTTCTGGTGGCAGAGCATTGCCCCCTCTTTGTGTGGTGATTACCATCTGCTCTGCTTGACTCTTGTTGTCTAAGATTTCTGTCATGTCATCAGGAAAGTAGGAAGAACCCGGAGTCTCCCTTGCAGCATCCTGAAATTAAAAAGTATGACTTTAGTCTTTGTTTTACCCATAGCATTCAGCCACAAAAACTAAAGGAATGATCTGCAGAATTACATCAGAGGTCAGTTTCATCCATGTTTTCTTTTTCTCATAAGCTGACCAAACGTCTCTGTCAAAAGTGCAAGCAGAGCTCCTTGGCATGCCTGGATACTTCCAGTGGCTGGGATAATGTAGCTTTCCAGGAATAGTGAGTCATTTTCAGGCAATTGGAAGCAAAAAGGAAGTTTACTTCAACACACTTTTTTATTCCATTGCTGCGAGAAGCAGGTGAGGTCATCTTGTAGTGAATGAATATTAGGATTTTTTGTCGATTTTTGCTGGTCTTAAAAAAAAAAACTCAGCTAGCAATAGGAAATAGTTGATGCATTGCCTAATTTTAAAGATGTATCTATTTTTTATTACTGTGGGAATAAATCCCACCTCCTGGAATCTGAGAATAATTCCTTTATAAATAAAAAAAATAATATAGGGAACTACTAAAACATTATCTCTTTGGCTGATGTTTATTATTTTTATGAATGTATAACACCATCATGCATCTTTGTTTGATAGCATGACTCAGTCTATTCAGTTAGGGCTTCTATAAAGAAAGGTACATACTTCATGGCCACAAAGCTTAACCCTACTTCCTGTCATCTCCCCTTGGGGAGAGGGGGCGGTCTATAAATTTAATAAATTAATTAATTAATTAGTCAGTAGACCTGACATTATACTTATTTAGAAATATACATGGAGCATCTTGGCTGCTTCAGGTCCTATTTTATGTTAAGGAATAGCATGAAGCATAAGAACCCATAAGAACCCATCTCATACATGTTGAACCCATAAGAACCCATAAGAACCCATCTCACACATGTTGAATGTAAGCTACTGAAGAGTATGGGAAAAAGAATATAGGAAAATGCAAAGGAAGAACTGCCAGCAGGTATGACTTGTTGTTCCCCTCTCTAGATGTATAAGGAAAGCAGAACAAGTCCCTAAAGCACTTCCTAAATAAAACCTTAGATATGTCATTATTTTGTTCTCTGGGGTAAAAGAAATGCTAACCTGGGGCAGGAGGATCATTATAAAAGGGTAACCCAATGGTTACAGAGGCCTGGCTGAGGAAGGAGAAGGCAGCTGACTTCTCTCAGTGATACAGAAGTCAGGCTGGACAGTAGGAAGGCAGTGTAGCTGTAGTCCAGGGGTGTCCAAACTTGGGAACTTTAAGACTTGCGGACTTCAACTCCCAGAATTCTGGGAGTTGAAGTCCACAAGTCTTAAAGTTCCCAAGTTTGGACACCCCTGCTGTAGTCTATAGGAATTATATCTCATTAATCAAAGGCACCATCCAAGAGAAGCTACTACTGAATCCATACTAAAGTGAAGACAGATGGAGCCCAGGAGCCATGTTTCCAGACTAACTGGAATTGTGTTTAATTGTTTTGAGTTTAATGATTGTCTACACATGATTATACTATTTACATTTTTATTTTTGTTATTTTTTTTCTTTTTAACAACCCTGAAATCCCTTGCATCAGAGTAGAGTGGGGGCAACTGAATGAAGCTGAGCATTTACTGGCTAGATGCCCTTCATGATGCCTATGAAAAGTTCACAGCAGATAGTTTTCTTTGCGCCCAGGAGAGAAATATCTGCTGCTACCTAGGATCAAACTCACAGCCTCCTGATTTTGAGGTGAGAGCTCCACCTCCAGGCCACCATGCCTCTTTTTTATTTTTGTTATATATCTCGGAATTCGTATGTTATTTAAAATTAATTGATTAATTAAATGAGTCTGATATTTTTCCAAAATAGGAAAAACGGAGCCCCTGTTGCTATGTTTGGGGGACCAGAACACTGTAAAAGATATTACTTGTACACTGTCTACTCTTCTGTGCAACAGCCTTTCGCCTTGAGCTGGCCTGGCTGATTTCTGGTTTGGAACTTGTTTGACTTAAACTTCTTATCTTTGGAATTTTATCATCCATTCAAAAGTTGCCTACCTAAGAGTAGCTCAGGATATCTTTCTTGTCATTTTTGCATTTTGACCTTTTAATCGCCTTTCTTTCGCATGCCAAAGTTAGGAGATTGATGCCAGGTTACGGGTATAACTGGTAGAAACAAAAGCTACCAAACCACTACTTCAAGAGGAGATGGGAGAACGGTATGAAGACCCAAAGGATTTCAGGAACAGAAAGTCTGAAACTCTCTGCCATCCATTCATCCGTAGAGCTGATCGTTGTTACAAATACATTACTCTTTTATGACTGTTTCTGCCAGAAGAGATGGCCCATTGCCTAATGGGAGGGCAGAAAATAAGGCAAAATGAAGACTACCCATCCATCTGCCACATTCCTTCTCACTTACCATGTTTTCCTTATGCTTTTTGGAATCTTTAATAGGTGTTATCTGCACAGCAAACTCAATTCCTGCCTGCATGTCCTTGAATTCTACATTGCCACCTTGATAAAAATATTCAGACCCTTCCAGATTGCTAGTATGATCCAGATCTGCTTGAATCTCCTTGTCTGTGTGGTGCACGGATTCTGTCTCAAAGTTGGAGAAATCAGACGATGAATGGCGTTCTCTGGCTATTTCCTGAAACAGATCAGATATGGTAAGGGAGAACTTGTATATAACCTAATAGAATGCCAAATGTAAATCTTCTGCAGGGATTAAAAACTTGGGAGTATTCCTACCTGCTTCTTCATTGATCTGCTGCCTGAAGCTTCTGAGACTTTGAATTCTGGAAAACCACAGATTACTCTTCTTTTATAGGGATTATCCCTGAATGTATTGTAATTGCCAAAGGGGGTGCAACATTAAGAAAACTTTCCCCAACAATCTGTCCCCCTGGCCCTGATGAGTTAAGACTTGATCCCAACCAGCATGGCCAAGAGACTGTTAACAGGAGTTATTCTCAAACTACAGCTATTGAACATTTGGAATTGCTGCTTTAATTCCTGTCTTAATTAATTGTTTTAAAATATTTTTTTAAAAGGGGGGGCTTGTTGGCTGGAAAACCAGCAGACCAGGTTCGAGACCTGAGCGCCACGTGACTGGGTGAATTCCTATCTTCACCGCAGCTCCTGCCAACCTAGCAGTTCGAAAGCATACAAATGCAAGTAGATAAATAGGTACCACTTCGGTGCAAATGTTGCAGTGTTCTGTGATGTCATGCTGGCCACATGACCATGGAAACATCTTCGGACAGCACTAGCTCCATGCCCTTGACATGGAGATGACCACTGCCCCCTAGAGACAGCAATGACTAGCAGAATAAAATCTGCAGGGACTCCTTTACTTCTACTTACCACCTTCTTATTTCCCACCTCATAACTTCAGAACAAGGAAGTTCTCAAAGGAAAAAGCATCCCTTCTTTTTGGCCTGTTTTCAGCAAGGCCCTTAGATATGTGGAGTTCTCTACGTCAAAACTATCCAGCCAATTCACATTGTAGACCCCTGATTTCACTGCCCTATTGGTTTAATCCTCCCCCCAATCTGAATGGGGCATACAAGTTTTCAACCCTGCCTGCCTTGAGGTTATGTCAATTTTGCAAATGGGTGTTGTTTGTATAACACAGTGTTTCTTATGTTTTATTTAATGATTTGAAGTATTCTCTTTCCACAGGCTTCAACTCAGTAATGTATTAGAATTTCTTACCATCGTAGATCTATTTCCAGCAAGAAATGTACGTCGGTCTCTGGTTTTAAGGCAACAGCCTCTATTCTCCTATTTGCCCCATCTAGAAGACCTAAAAGCGGCTGCCCTGGTTTAATACACACACATGGGCACACACACTCAAACTCAGGTCCCTGATTCCCTCCTAAACTGCCACAGTAGTGAGGTCAAAAAAGTTCTACACTGTGATGACAGAATGTTCTGGTTGCCATAACAATTAAGATAAAGGGTTGCTAAGGAAAATAAGTGTGGATTCCAGCCAAGCTGCTCACATCCCACCAAAGGAGTTTTTTATATTATGCTGAGAAGGACTACAAATTTACAAACAGTCTGTGATTTGGCCTAGTCAATGATGTATTTTAATTCATGAAAATGTTAGCCAATCACTTTCTTCCATAAGCCATTTGAGGTGTAGGAGAAGGGAATTTTCAGATATATACGACTGTTCTCTAAAGTATGATGATTTTTTAAAGTTTTTAGATTAACAGTGTGCGCTTTTTTTCTGGTATATTGAATATGCATAACAAACTATAGAAACACTACCATACAGGCTTTTCTATATAGGATTTTATGGATAGTTTCTTAACTGTCTCATTTCCTCTTCCCGCAAGTATCCTTATCCCAGATTTGATATCTTCAGTCACTTAGAAAAGTTTCAGTATTTTCATTTCTTGGGTTTCCTTGTGAGCTCAAAGGAGAGAGAAAAAAACAGATAGAAAATAACTAAGCTTGGAATCCCAGCTCTCCTGTCCAGCTATCCTTGCTTATTTCTGAACTATCCTTTCCAATTGTTCCATCAATTAATTCTCTTCGCAGACAACTAAAAAAATAATCTTGTATACGCCTGTTGGGTCCTCAGCTGCAGAAACCTGCTCCAGCTGCACAAGGATTTAGCATATCTAATCCATACAGCGCATGAATACCAACAATGTCCAACTATCAACAACCACCTCCTTAATTGTTGACTTCTTCTGCCCTTATATTTGCCTCAAATGATGTGCCTGCTTTCAAATGTCTATGTGATAGTGTAAGATTCCAGCAGTTTTCCCCGAGCCATTGAGATGCCAAAGAGGGAGACTCGAGACGAGGCTTGCAAAAAGTATCAGCATTTATTTATGGCCATAGTAAGAACTGGGTGACAAAACTATATCCAAAACATACAAACAAAAGCATGTAAGGAATAGCCACACCCTGCAAGTGGGGCTCAGAGTATTATATACATTTAGGCAGAGAGA
Organism: Natrix helvetica; assembly: GCF_964273705.1. Classification (NCBI taxonomy): domain Eukaryota; kingdom Metazoa; phylum Chordata; class Lepidosauria; order Squamata; family Natricidae; genus Natrix; species Natrix helvetica. The sequence goes on from NC_138552.1 coordinate 251,406,058, forward strand.
AACAAAGTTTATCCAATCAGAGACAAAGATTCGTTACCAACGTGATCTTTAATGCGTTCTTTTGTTCAAGCTCCTGTCTCTGTCTACCTTATATGTGGAGTATTCCTATAGTCTTGGGTAGGGGGTGGCAGCTCCCCTTTGCCAAGTTGTTTTTCGGCAGAATGCTTTAAGGATTTATGAGCCAGGAAAACTCCCTAGGTTGGTTCCTTTATCTATACAGTTTGATATTCCCGTGTAACAATTTCTTCTACTAGCTTTTTAAAATGTGCCAAGTTTTGAAACCAAGAATAGAAGCGAGATGCAGCAGTGAGATAACATTTGCAGTCCAGTATTAAGGTTACAATTTGCTATGCTAGAAAACAACTAAATTCAGACAGTATACAATAATAGAAACAGAAGCTAATAACAAAGCTTATTTCTTAATAAATGATTTCTAGCAGTATATCATATCAAAGCAAACAACAAATATTGGTTTAATCAGTGACAATTATGTAGTAACATAAGCAATTCATCATAAAAGCAAATAGCCAATATTAATTCATATTGATTCATATACTCCTTCAATAGCTTGTGTGGTGTTGGAAAGGAAAAATAAACTTTTAACTTTGAAACTTTTGTAACATCCATGTGCAAGACACATGGGGTATCCTGTTACCAGAAAAATCACCATACATCCTAAAAGCAGAGTGCCTTGGAGAAATCACATTTACTATGCCTGAACCATGGACATTACAAAGGGAAGAAGGAGTCTTAAAAACTTATCAATGGCATTTTTTAAATTATTATTGCTGGTGTCAGACTACACAAGCAGGGAAAGGGCACACTGATGATTTTGCACACATTTCAGTTTTCCAAAGCTAGATCTGACATTAGGCCTATTCTTACTGGGGAGTGGAGTCAACAAATATCACCCCTTGAATCAGATCTTTTCTAAACTACTTTTTCTGCGGTGCCATGACATCATGTTCCAGACTGAAGGAGGAATATCTGGTGTAGCTTCTTATTTCTCTCTTTTTATACAAACTGTATAAAGACAAGCAGGAACAAATCAGCTGGATATAATCAGTCTCAGATTCCCTTTGCTTTTCTTCAAAAAGCAAGGCTGTAATTCAAAAGCATTTGACTTTCCTTGCAACAATCCTTATTTTGAAATAACATCTGTCTGTTTAAAAGACTCTCCCTTCCCTTAATACAGGGGTGTCCAAACTTGGGAACTTTAAGACTTGTGGACTTCAACTCCCAGAATTCCCCAGCCAGCACTGGCTGGGGAATTCTGGGAGTTGAAGTCCACAAGTCTTAAAGTTCCCAAGTTTGGACACCCCTGCCTTAATAGATACAGTTAAGCCCCTGCAAGTTGCCAGCAGCGGTGATATGAGAGCCTGAAGGAAGCTGAGTCTGGAACGTGTGACATCATTAAGACAGTTAGCCTGGAATGTAGATTTGAAAAAACTGGTTTTGGAAACCAGGACAGTTGGGATCTGACTGAAGGCAAAGGGACAGATTTAATTAAACCTGTAAATATAGTGTTATCAAGCTACTTATATCTCTAACTCTGGTATCCGAGTTCTCCATGGTAAGATCTAAACTCTTTCCAAAAATGTTCAAGGCACAATTCATTCGTTTTATCCTCACAGGAGTCTTGCATGGTAGATTGGGAAGATAAAACTGGGATGGGCTTCCCAAAGATTTCTCTGAAATTTATTGAGGATATAAGAGGGATTACACTTTCCTCCCATTCCACAAAGATTCTAGATGGTTTTATTATTTCTGTTCCTTTGAAAACCAAGTTTAGACATTTCATGTTTTATTTGATCTTGCTTTCTGTGTTTCCATGTCTTCGGTTTCAAGCAAAGTGGATGTTGCCTGAGAAAGCTTGTGCCAAAAGATTAATCTTCCAGCATCCTTTCCCTCCATTCCTCTTTAACCATTTGATAGACTATAGACTTTATAAAATTCTCCCATATCTCCTGTCTTGAAATTTAAATCTATTGAATCTTGTCCTGCTGGGCAGTATGGTAAATCTTTACCCTCTCACCTTTGCCTATAAGGTCAAAAGGGAAGGTTAAAGCTAAAGGTAATTCATAATAGGAATAAAGGGAGGTGAGACTTTGAAAATCTAAGGAAGAAACTCCAAAATCAAAGTAGGAAGGTGACAATGGCAAGCTCCTTTTGCAATGTTGTCAAGAAAACAGTATGGACATGGTTGGAATATTTAGACAAGTTTGGGTGCCAGATTCCCGGTCAGAATGTACTGTAATTACTGGACAAAAATATCCAATTTTCATAAATGGATCTGCAGGTGATGACAAGGCCAGATCAAAGCTGCAAGGGAGCCCTGTCACTGTGGTGGCAATATTTAAAAAAATACTTTTTTGTACCTTTTCGTTATACAAAGACATGCTGAATTGGAACATGAAATATACAAACGAGCTGAATTTGACATTGTCATAAGTACCATACTAAATTGAATGAATTAGAGGTGATATAACATAGCTAGAGTGGAATTTTGATTACATTTTCAATTTCAATTTTATTTAATTTCTAGACCGCCCCCTCTCCCCGAAGGGACTGTACAGGCACCACATTAAAAAACCATATACATAGAATAAATACCCTTAAAATCATATTAAACCATTAAACCCTGTACAAATTGATAAAAATTAAAGCTCGGCCTAAAACCAACCTATAAAATTTAAAAATGCAGACTTGAGGTGGGTAAACTGGGATTAGGCCAGGCCTGCCAAATTGAACAGGTGGGTTTTAAGCTTCTTACGGAAGGAGCGGAGATCTATAGTTGTTCTGATATTGGGGGGAAGGTCATTCCAGAGGGTCGGGCCCATCACAGAGAAGGCCCTTCCCCTGGGCGTCACCCGCTGGCACAGCCTCGTGGACGGCACCCGGAGAAGTCCCTCTCTGTGTGAGCAGATCGGCCGCAGGGATGTATGGGGCAGGATACGATCCCGCAAATACCTAGGTCCTGTGCCATGGAGCGCTTTAAAGATGATAATCAACACCTTGAAACGCACCCGAAAAGCCACAGGTAGCCAGTGCAGCCCGCGCAGGAGAGGTGTTACATGGGAGTACCTAGCGACTCCCGAAACTGCCGACATACATAATATGTCATTCAGGTCATGATAATATGTAAAGAAAATGGAGTGGCAATAATACTCAAAAAGGACATCGCTTTGTGCTCAGCCTTAATTTGCTCAGTAATAGGCTCAGACTTACTTATGCAAATGTGTGGATTACTACAGAAGTAAAAATGTAGATGGTTTTGTTTTCTTGAACCCAATAATAAATAAAGTTGAAAGGTGTGCTGGAAGAGTAAAGATAAGATTAATGCTAGAGGGAGGATAAGATTATTTATAACACAACAAAAATCAGAGTACTTAAAGCAATGCTCTTTGTAATGATAATACACAGCTATGAAAACTGGACATTGTAAAAGTACTGTATGAGATAAAGAAGATTGAATTATAGATCTGAGGCTGGCTACACAAAGTACAATGGACTGCAAGAGGACATAATCAATCCTGACTAAATAAAGGCTAATTGCTTCCTTGAAGTAAAGATCAGTAGGTAGAAACTCATATTCTGAGCATGTTACTGTATATGAACAGATATACACTAAAAAGATGATGGTGCTTGACAAGGTTGAAGGAAGTCAAAGAAGAAACAGCAACTAAAGAGGCTGGGAAGTTTCAAAGAGATTACAGGGTGTAGCTGGAAGAGCTACAGATTATTACTAGAGCCATGTTCAAATGATGGGAATTTAGAATAGAAGAACAGTTTTGGAAGGGACCTTGGCGGTCTTCTAGTCCAACCCCCTGCTTAGGCAGGAAATCCTATACCACTTCAGACAAATGGTTATCCAACAACTTCTTAAAAACTTCCAGTGTTGGAGCATTCACAACTTCTGGAGACAAGTTGTTCCATTGATTAATTGTTCTAACTGTAAGGAAATTTATCCTTATTTTTAAGTTGCTTCTCTCCTTGATTAGTTTCCACCCATTGCTTCTTGTTCTACCCTCAGGTGACTTGGAGAATAGTTTGACTCTCTCTTCTTTGTGGCAACCCCTGAGATATTGAACACTGCTATCATGTCTCCCCTAGTCCTTCTTTTCATTAAACTAGACATACCCAGTTCCTGCAACCGTTCTTCATATGTTTTAGAATTTGTCCATGGATTCACTAGGAATAGAGGTCAATGGCATCTCATTAAGAAATAAGTTTTTTAATTTATTTAAGAGAGGTAGATTTTATAACACCACCACCCCAACAATCTCAAAAAAGACCCAGGCTTCTCTTATTCATTTATATGTAATTGCCCCACATTTCAGGTGTAGATATCCTCAGGCAGTAGAAAAATACAGAAATCTCGGGCAAGAGATTTTGTCTGGCTTTTTGCCCCACAGAAGTAGTTCAATTATATATGTTAGCCAAGTATGTTAGACTCATCTTCACACGCCCTTATACAAGTTATGAATTTACCCTAGTAATCATTTTCTAAAGGCAGTAGTGAACTAATCCTTTCTATTATATAGGTGTTTGATGGATGGACATGCCCACCTTTTCAAACATTTAGTAAATTATTCACAAGATGAGGTCTAGTATAATTGGCCTACAAAAAAATACCCTTATGAATATTTTTAGCATTCTCAGTTCTCTGCCACTATCTAGTAAAGGTCCAGATTTTTGTAGTCCAGATAATAGTAGTCCTATACAACGTACTCCAAAAATTCCAACTGTGTTCACAGACACCAAAAATTTGGGACTCCCTGGCTATTTTTCCCTACTATTCCCTACTATTAGGAAGCTCTGATCTTGGAAGAAATCGTATCAGTTTCCAGAATCATCATCTTTATAAAGATCTTTCTAAAGCAGCATAGGAAATTCTGACTTCATATAAACTGCCCCTAACATTTTGTGTTGAAGCATTGTTTTTTCATTTCACTTGACTTCACTTTGATGTGCAGTGTTTGCAATCTAGGATTAATTGACGACCTTTGTGATTCCACAACAGTGACCCTATTTGGCAGCTCAGATAATTCCTTTCCAGGGCAACTTTGCAAATTGAAATAATGCAAATCTATTTTTCAGCTGAAATTCTGGAGCTCCATGGAATTTTGGAGTGGGATATTCTCCCATGGCTGAAGCTGTCACCTCTCATCTCCCTCTCCTCATATAACCATAGTTTCCTGACGGCAATGTGATCATTCGCCATTCTTTTAAATTGTCTACAATGTTGATATCATGCTTGCTTTCCTTCATTTCAATGGCTACGGCATGTTTTAGCAAAATCCATTCATTCAATTAATTAATTAATATATATATATACACCACCCATCTTACCTAAATGATTTTGAGCAGTTTATAGTCAATCATTTAAAAATAATGATTCCAGAATGAGAACTGTGGTATTGTGAGATACTTTTCATGTGTTCCCATTGACCATCTGGAAGGCTCACTTCCAGATGTGACATTCTTTGCAATTAGAGGCTGGTTGTAGTGAGGACAATTGTGAGCCAATCTGAAAGGATTTCTGAGAGTTTGGAAACTGAAAACAGTGCTGTCAGAAGATAACTACATGAGAAAAAAAATTAATGGTCACTCACCTTAGTGAAACTACAATTATTACTTTTTTCCATTCTATGGATCTTCTCTTGTCCTTTCACTCAGTTGACCTCTATTGATACAATTTCTCATCTCTACCATCTTCTTTTATATCTTTTCTCCTTGTATATGGTGAAAATTGAGTGATCTACATAGCTTGTTTGCATACATCTGCTTTTTCACTTCCAAACTACATCTTCACTACACTACATCATATATCATACAGCTTTTTCACTTCCAGAGTTTCCATGATCAGTTTCTACAGTGGTATTGATGAGAACTGGATATTTTCATTTGTTCAGAACATAATCAGTTTGGCCTGGGACCTAAAACCATTTGAATGTGTATTGCAAGGGAAGATAAACTTTTCCTTCCATATATTACTCAACTATAATTTCCAATGTCTGTAACCACTGCTAGTGCTGTCTGGAGTTACTAGAAACATCTGGACAACCACAGTTTTTTCACCTCAGATATAGAGAGAAAGACCAAGATATAGGGTTAATTAGGCCATCTCAGAAATGTATGCATGATTCCCCCTCCCTTTCTTATCTTTTAGGAGGTCAGTGAAGTTATGCCAGTGTGTCCTGCCAACCTCTCTGTTATGACTGATAATCTGGCTAATGGAGATCAACAGATGCTCTTAGAGACCTTGCAGCAGATAGAAATCATAAACTGTCCTTTGCCATTAGAGGCAGTTGTCAAAAAGGAGAAAAATGTCTGCAGAGATGATAAGTATGACTATGCTGAGGAGCAAGAACAACGAAAAGCCAGGCACACACAAACCCATGAAACTGACAGTGAGATAGAGAGGATGCGGTTGGAGTTTGAGCTGACCGTACTAAAGCGGCAGCATGAAGAGAATGACAAGCAACGGCTGCATGAGGAAAAGATGGAGCACATACGCCAGGGATCTCCTTCCAGGAGTGGTGCTCACATGGAAGAGGAGCAGTTTGGGGGTAAGCTGGACCCCATTACAGAAATTGAACTGGAGAAGTTGCGTATGGAGTTTGAACTGGCCAAACTGAAGCACATCTCTGAGGAGAATGAGAGGCAGCGGCAACATGAGCAAAAACTATACGAAGAGAAGGAGAAACAGCGGCAGCATGAAGAGAAGATGGAGCAAATGCGCCAGAGGCAAGGAAACCTCCAAATAGTGAGCCAAAGAGTATCTGGGTGTGTCCCGGCAGAAGCCACAGCTGAAACAGCTTCTGTGGCTTTTGCCGAGATAGGTAAGATGAGGATAGAGCTCCAGCTGGCTTTGGATGTATACAGACCAGAGATGAAAGAAAAGAAGCTCTCCAGCGAACAAAATGGGCATCAAGAGAGCCCAAAGTGTGAGCAGCAACTGGAGGCTACCTCAGAGGCTAAAAAAGCTGATACGCCCCCAGAGCAACAGAATGGTGGGGTGACTGAACACCTGGGCCTGCAGGTGCCACGCATTGTGGTCAATGGGGCAAAGTCACAATGGTCAAGCAGCAGGCTAGACTTAGCTATCGAGACAGAGCTGGAAAAGAGGCGGATGGAGTTTGAACTGACGAGACTGAGATATGAGCATGAAGAGAATGAACGTCAGCGCCAGCATGAGCAGAAAATGGAGCAGTTGCGCCAGCAAGTATCACTCAAGGATATAGCAGAAGATATACAGGGTGTGGGTAAGAAAAAGAGAGCCCGTGATGCCCATATTTTGCCCTCTTTACTTGAGGATCCATATACTCTCACCAAGGGGAGGATGGCGAATGATAAACAGTACAATTTTCCAATGGGGATGCTAGGATTCATAGTCCAAGTGCCATTTGGTTTGAAACAAAACCCCAGTAGGCATTTGTTAACCAGATAATGCTCTCCAAGAATGGTTGCAGTAGGTGGGTATGTCTAGTTTAATAGAAAGAAGGACTAGGGGAGACATGATAGCAGTGTTCAAATATCTCAGGGGTTGCCACAAAGAAGAGGGAGTCAAACTATTCTCCAAGGCACCTGAGGGTAGAACAAGAAGCAATGGGTGGAAACCAATCAAAGAGAGAATCAACTTAGAACGGAGGAGAAATTTCTTCACCGTTAGAACAATTAATCAATGGAACAGCTTGCCTTGTTGTGAATGCTCCAACACTGGAAGTTTTTAAGAAGATGTTGAATAACCATTTGTCTGAAGTGATGTAGGGTTTCCTGCCTAGGCAGGGGGTAGGACTAGAAGACCTCCAAGGTCTCTTCCAACTCTATTATTCTATTCTATTCTTCTAATTAATAGTTAACTAACTTAACTATTGCATGTTAAGAAACTGTCTTTGGGACAAGCATAGATCTAAGCTAATTCAAAGTTCAGGAATGGATGCAAGAATATACAAGTAGTCCTTGACTTACAACAGTTCATTTAGTGATCATTTGAAGTTACAATGGCACTGAAAACAGTGACTTATGACCATTTTTCACAGTTATCACCATAGTAGCATCCTCATGGTCACGTAATCAAAATTCTGATATTTAACAACTGATTCATATTTATGACGGTTGCAATGTCCCAGGCTCATGTGATCCCCTTTGGCAACCTTCTGACAAGCAAAGTCAATGGGAAAGCAAGATTCACTTAACAACCGTGTTACTAGCTTAACAACTGCAGTGATTCACTTAGCAACTGGGGCAAGAAAGGTTGTAAAATGGGGCAAATCCCACTTAACAAATATCTCACTTAGCAACAGAAATTATGGGCTAAATCGTGGTCATAAGTCGAGGACTACCTGTACTTTCTATTAACTTACCTGGAGCATTAGAAGTCTAAATCAACAACCAGTAGGAATTCAATAACAGTAGTAGCATTGTAAACTCTAGTTCACAAAATGGGAATGTATCCACACACGCACACTTCACAGCTGATTGCTGGGTTTGAGCCAATGGGGGATTTTGTCTTGAATTACAATATGAAAGGGATTGAATTTATGGGTACCTGTCTGTACAATCTAACTCATTCATTCTTTTTCATCCCTACAGTGTGAGTGACGAATCCATGTAATTACTGCTGTACACCTTCCATTAAGAGGCTGTGTTATCAGTGGCTGAGGCCACTGTTCTGTATAACTATAATCCTTTACCTTCAATTGCCGAGGAGCATATTATAATTTATTGAAATACTTCTGCTATCTGTGCATTGTGATTTTCTTCATTAAATGACTATTACAGAGTGTTTTGGAAGATAAAAGCCTTGGGTTCAAGATGTTTCCCTGGTCAAACCTGTTTTTAGACGTTTTATGGCGAATCAACTAATTATGTGGAACTGCGTACATCAAACTCTAATTCAGGTTCTCTGGGACAATGTTATGAGTCCAGAAATGCCATAATGAAGGCATATTACAGAAGGCATCCTGTAATACATTATTTGTGTCGTATCTAGCTGCTACATCATCTTCTTTTTAACCTATTCCATCTGTGGATGATACCATCTTGTTCTTTCTAGTAGCCATAATCAGTAGATTTTAAATGTCTATGGAGGTTCTCAGTCATCCAGGTCATGGTTGTCTCAAAAGTGCTTTTTCAAAAAGCAACTGGACTTCCTAGTTTTTCTTTGAAGACATTTCACTTCTCATCCAATAAACTTCTTCAGTTTCCATTCCCACCATCCAGTCAGAGGGGAAGAAGCTTCTTCTTGGATGAGAAGCAAAATGTCTTCAAAAAAAAGCAGAAAATCCAGTTGCCTCTTGAAAAAGCACCTTTTGGACAGTAGATTTCAAAGGCTGAACTGATCTTTAAAAGATCATAACCAACCAGAGACACTCAGGTGCTCTGTGAGAAATATTGCTATAAATGACTCATGATCAGTTGTTTGATTGTCCTGGGGTGGGGTGGGGAGAGAGAGGGAGAGAGGGAGAGAGAATAAGTTTTCCAGACTTTTTTGTCAGAAGGCGGTAATATGATTTGACATATGCTTAGGTTAAGACTTTATCTTTAACCATTCCAGTGTTGCAGTGACGTGCTGTGAGGTTTATGGCTGGTGAGGCTGGTGATGTCATGAGGAAGGTGGGGAATGGGACCACGTGTGCAGGAGGCTGAGGCAGCCTCAGCCTCCTGCACATGTGGTCCCATTCCCCGCCTTCCTGAGTCAACATGAAGGGGACCGTGGAGCACGAGCTGGTAGAGCGCGCTCCGCGGTCCCCTTCATGTTGACTCAGGAAGGCAGGGAATCGGACCATGTGTGCCTTTTCCCTTTTCCCTTTTTTTTCTTTTCATGATGAGAGCAGTGAGGCTCTGCCTCCCCTGCCTCCCCTGACCGCACGTCCCTGCAGTATTGTTACTGCTAGGAGTAATGTGACTGTATGCATTAATCAACTGTAGGGACAAAGATTAGTGCCAGTCATCTGCTGGGGCTTTTTCCTTCCTAATCTTCCTTGGTGAGATTCAACTATCGCTGTGAGGAAGTAGAACAAGCTGCCGGCATAAAATTATCTCGTCCTGCTCTCCTCCCTTCTAACGTAATATGCAATACTGTGAAATCCAGTGCCAACTTTCAGTTTAACAGTCTTCTTGCAGCGTTCAAGATCTGCAGTCATTGCATAGAGAATTGAAAGGCAAAGTTTTGAAAGCAAAGCCTAGGGCATTACTAATAGGACAGCGGCAAGCGGCCCAGTACTTCTAGCCTGCTAAGCAACAGCCACCATGAACAAAAAAATGGAATGATATTATGTAGTACATGGGAACACTGCCTCCTGTTGGTGCTCGTCATTTTTGTGGGTGCAATATTTTAAATTCATGGGAGATTGTGTTAAATCACCTCACCCACACTTGTTTTTGAGAAAAAGCCATTTTATACAAGACTGCAAACTTTTTTCAAGAGGGCAATTGGTTTTGTAAAAACCTGCCTTATTTAAAACTGCCATTAGATAAAAAGTTAAAACCCTGCTCATAAAAAATTTGTCATGAGATGGACAGTCAGGGGTGTGTGTGTGTGTGTGTGTGTGTGTGTGTTCCTACCAGTGTGGGAACCGGTTCGCTTCCCATGCACTTTTCATTTTACGTGCACAGTTCACTGTAAATTGTTCTGCGCATGCACAAAAAACGTGAAAAACTACTTAAAAACAGCGGCAGTAGTGACCTGGGTGCCAGTTCAGGGACATGGCCAGCCTGGGTCGCTTGCTTGCAGAAATTGTGAATGCCCCAACACTGGAAGTCTTTAAGAAGATGTTGGCTAACCATTTGTCTGAAAGGGTATAGGGTTTCCTGCCTAGGCAGGGGGTTGGACTAGAAGACCTCCAAGGTCCCTTCCAACTCTGTTATTTTATTCTAAAATTTATTATGGGTTTTAGACACAAACAGCCCCTCTCTGCTATTTAGCATACTATCAGGCATGAAAGCAAGCCTGACATTAAAAAGAAAGGGGGAGGGGGGATTAAAAATGTTCCTTAGTTCAAGAAAAGAATTCCCTAAAGCACGACGGTTTTTTTTTTTACAAGTTCACAAAGATGCCTAAAAACATCCAGTTCACATAAATGAATAGCAAAGAGGCACATTGCTTGTTCGTGGGCTTTTGCACTACATCACACTACTTTTCAGTGTCCTGCCTGCATCCCTCATTGGCATCTGGATCAGTATTCTGCTTAGGGTTATAAATCAGAAAGAACTTATTCTTCCTCATATGCTCATCTGCAGATGAAGAGGAAGAAGTCAATGAGATGGCATAACTGTAAGGGTTGCATGGGAGAGGAGGGAGAATGACAGAAGGAGATTAGTCATGCAGAACCCAGAATTTCCATTAAATTGAATCAGGTCCACAGTGTACCTAGCTGGGTTGCAACGTGTCCTTTTAATGCAGTGGTAGAAAATAGTTCATGTCCTGATTTCTGCTACTAAACATAGTTTAATTCAACCATCTCTGAGCTGGTGCTTTCAGATGTACAGTATGTTACTGCAATTCTCATAACCCTTGTAGGGATTGCAATGCTAGGTGGCAATGAAATAATGTACTCATTCAGAACCCTCCAGATGTGCTGGAGATTGCAATTCCCACAATTCATGACCTTGGAGACCACGTTTGAGAAGATTGAAGTAGTCTTAACATCTGGAGATTGTGTTAAATTGGGAAAGGATACAATACTTCATTTAATGCCACTCATGTGAATAGCCATCCCTGATGACTGGCTGGCCCAATTCACCTACATACTTTGAATAAACCACAGTTGGTTCAGTTCACAGAACATGTGAAATCATAAACTATGGCTTACAAAGCACACTGCCTAGATGTACACAACTTGTTAACAGACCAGTAAATCATATTTTAGCACGTTTTGTGAATTCATTCACTATATTTCTATCTGGAGTGCTTGCTGTTTAATGATAAGGTATCTTACTCCACTGCTGAGTTGAAGATGAATTCTCCCATGTTGAGTCAGCAGAGGACTGGCAAGAAACTTGTAATTGCCGATTCCTGTTTTTTAATCTCTGTGGCTTCTATTTGGAGCAATTGTATCCTCTGCTTCCCCCCCCCCCCCCCAAAGTAACAGATGAAAAACACCTAGCAGATGTTATAATAGACATAAGGCTGCCCTTCTTGAACAATATTAGAACATGAGGAATTTTTTTTATTCTAGTATAGGTAAGAACTGGTCTGTCGCTCTCACAGGATACGGACAAGATGAAGGCAATGTCATGGGGATGGAGCAGGAAAATAAACGTTGTCGGGACAGACTTTTCTATTATTAGATGAAAGTTTGAAAAAGCCCATAGCAAGTAGTTATAGAATGTGAAATTGTTTTCCCATTAGGCTTCTCCCTACCTGCAGAAACCTAGGAAAGAATATAATGTGATATCTACGTTGATCTTATTCAAAAGTGACAACATAATGATTTTTTTTCAAAAAGTTGTTTTTTTTATCTTTGATTATAATTAATATTATCCTGATTTTTAAAAAATATCCAGTCACCTTAACATCACACCAACCTAATAGGGTAAACCTATCATCTACTAAACAAAGTATTCTTCCATTGAGCTCTGGGCCAGCTGTAACAATAGGCAGGTTAAACATCACAGTGTAGAATCTGTGACATCAGCTTGACAGTTGGATCTGTAAACCTGGCTTTCCTGTGAATATATTGTCAGAGACAACAGTTATCGAAGTACATGATGGAAAATTGAAAACTAGTGGAATTGAAGGCGGCTTGTTGCATCTTCCAGCCTTCATATTCTTACTTCCTGCTGCCTTGTGCCTAAATTTATCATGGTAAGGTTTACACTTGTTCTTGAATAATAGAGAGGGAGAGCTTTTCCTTCTAATGCAAACAGTGGGCCTTACATCCTAAATCCAGATTGGGATTCCAGGAGGAACAAAATGTTACACTCTTGTTCTTCATGCAAGGACTTGGATTCATATTGCAGCTAGTTTCATTGACAATTACAGATAATTATATTGATGGGAACGCTTCCCAAATCACAGTTTTAACATCAAGAGAATTTTTTTTTAAAGTGAAGAAAGATCAGTCAACTCAGTAGGTCTCTTTAAATGAATGGATGTTCCCTTGGGGAGAAAAGGGATCAGATTAACATTTCGTCATCTGAGCTACATCACTGAGAATATCCTTTCTTGTGTACCCACTGGACATCCATCTGCTGTTAAGAATGATCTGTCCCTAAACAAAATTGCAAAAAAAAAATTATGCACCATGTTTTGACTATGTCGAAATTCAAAAAATAACTGAGGCAAATATTATATATAAACTATCAATGTATATAATGGCATTGTTTTCTGGAATCATTTTTTGCTTATCTAAAAAAGAAAATTAAATAACTGATTAATATTCCATTTATAACTAATAGCAAAATATTATGTGCTTAAATAATTCTTCACAAAAAAACAGCACACAATTCCCAAACTCTCTGAATTGTTCAAAATTAACTGATATATAGATTTATAAACAATATCAACTTGTTTTAGAAAGAGCTGCACAATTCAGACACCGAGATTGTTATATAAATTTATCGAATGTTTTCATTATAATGTAGTTATAATTCTATTAATTTTCATACTGTTTTTCTTCTTTTAATCATTAAATACCTAGTTGAGGTAGTCCTCAACTTATGACCATAACTGAATCCAAAATTTCTGTTGCTGAGACATTTGTTAAGTGAATTTTGCACATTTTATGACCTTTTTTGCCACAGTTGCTAATGCAGTACAGTTATTAAGTTAGTGACATGGTTGTTAAGTGAATCTGCCTTCCCCGTTGACTTTGCTTGTCAGAAGATCGCAAAAGTTGATCACAGGGCTCTGCAACCATCGCGAGTCAGTTGGCAAAGCAGCTGAATGTTGATCATGTGACTACAGGGATACTGCGAAGGTAAAAATGGTCATAAGGCACTTTTCTCAGTGCCATTGTAACTTTGAACAGTCTTTTACAAACTCTATATAAGTCGAGGACTACTTGTATATGGTTTTGAAAATGATTTTCCTTTTCTTCCTTACACTAAATTATCTTTGTTTTATAAAATAATAATTGGTATTCAAATTATTACAAAATAATTGCCAAATCACATTTACTGTACCAAGACCTAGCTTTATTTTTGAATTATTCAGAGTGCTGTTCTCATGTTATATAGCTAGTCCATTACATATCCCCTACATCCACATCTTATGTTAGGAAGACAACCCTGAAAATGTATCTTCAGCGGCTGATAATGCAACTGAGCAAACAACAGGTCCTGATGATTTGACTGAGCCACCTTGTACACCTAATGATGTGACTGATCCATTGGACATTAGAGATGAAGAAGCACTCATGAGGACAAAGCCACAGCTGGGGCTGAGCAATCCGCACCCTGGCTTGGCCAACAGAGAGGGTGAAATGGATGCATGGGTTCAAGGGGAGCAATCAAATACCAAGCAGGTCAGTAACTTGGCGGCCCAGCTGGAGAAAATGCGCCTTGACATGGAGCTTGCCATGACCAGATACCGTTATGAAGATAAGGAGAAGCAGCGACAACATGAGGAGAAAATGGAAGAAATGCGGTTGCAGGCACCATCAGGACAGGTGAGGTCTGCAGATAGAAAGAAATTCTAAAAGGATCAATAGAAAAGGAAATTGCCACATTGTTTTAGATTTAGAAACTGCCATTCATTATTATGGATGTCTTCAACAACCCTTCTTTCACTTCTACTAATCTAGGAACAGTAGATCAAGGGATCTTTAGAGAGATACTATCAGAGTTAACTGCCATAACTATTGTAGAACTGATTGACAAACCATATTTTGCAAAAGATTGAATCTCCTGACATTGGTTAAGGACATATTAATGCTGAAGATATTGAAATATAAATGGGTTTGTTAAAGCCATAAAAAGCAGGAATAGCAATAGGAAAGAAGAACTAATCAAGATAAACATTAGGGGCAAATTTCCTACTACTGTTAGCATTTCACTTTTTCTTTCCAATTAGGAGCTCAGGTCAAAGAGCTCAGGCAATGTAGATTTGGCCATATCGTTTGTTTTGCTCCTACACAATGGGAAGTGGGGCAGGCAATACCACCTTGTCATGTCATTGAGCAAACCCCATAAACTCTGTCATTTGCACAGGATATCATTTTGTTCGTATCAAATGCCTACCATTCTTGCTGCCTGTTGTTGCATAATACATTTAACCTTTTCACTTATTATCATTCTTTAATTACTAAGAAAATACCTGTCTCCTACTGAATAATCAGCAAGTGTTGAAATGTACCACATTGGCTAAGAATAATTGGGAACTATTAAGTGGCCCGTTGTGATCAAACCACACACGTTAGCTAAAGAAAGTCCTGAACTCATTGCCTGGGGTAAGGAAGATCTGAATGTGGATTAACAAATTGAGATTAAGTTCAAACAAGAAGAAAGAAAACAGTCATGGTTAATCTACAGACATGTTTCCACATGCTTTGAAAAATCAGGGTTGCAATTTAGAGACAGCCATGGCTATTCAACTCCAGTTTGGTCTCTTCAATGTGCTTTTGGTAGAGCTGCTCCTGAGAAACCTTCTGAAAATATAACTGGAACAAAAGTTATCATCAGTTGATCTCAAGTGTGTCATGTATTACAAATATGTGGTGCAGAACTGTTCAATTCGGAGGGGGGGGGGAGCTGCTAAATTCAAGACAGTGCCATCCGTAGCAAATTACGATGTGAGCAAAAATGATGACAGGCTAATTACTTATATATTTGATCCTAATGTCTGGTGCAGATGCATATGTCATGATATCTTGGTGAAGAG
Organism: Natrix helvetica; assembly: GCF_964273705.1. Taxonomy (NCBI): domain Eukaryota; kingdom Metazoa; phylum Chordata; class Lepidosauria; order Squamata; family Natricidae; genus Natrix; species Natrix helvetica. The sequence continues at coordinate 251,421,887 of NC_138552.1, forward strand.
GACATGCTTGATTCATCATTTACCCCCTTGACCTTTTCTATCAATCCCAGTGAATGCAGCTGTGGTACAAAATTTTAAAATAATTTAAAATAATTTAAATTCTTTATAACCTCATTAACAATGTCAAGGAAGCCTCTAAGATAAAAATCCAAACTCACATTCAGTTGAAAGAGTAGAGTAACCATCAACACTGAATAAAGATATGGACTCCAGCATCCAATCTGAGATGGTTACCGGGACCAGAGGGTTTTTTCTTCCAAGTTTTCGCATCCTGGAAAGTGAGACGTTCCCAGAGGTTCGGCTCTAGCATGAGTCCAGAAGCTTGGAAGAATGAACCTCTGACCCTGGTAACTGACTCGGATTGGATTCTGCAACATTATCCTGGAACACATATACTATAGTTGCCTTCATTTACTTTTTGAGACAAGAGGCTGGATACAAAACAATACAATAGCAGAGTTGGAAGGGACCTTGGAGGTCTTCTAGTCCAATCCCCTGCCTAGGCAGGAAACTCTATTCTGTTTCAAACAAATGGCTATCCAACATCTTCTTAAACACTTCCAGCGTTGGGGCCTTCACAACTTCTGGAGGCAAGCTGTTCCGCTGATTCATTGTTCTAACTGTCAGGAAAGTTCTCCTCAGTTCTAAGTTGCTTCTCTCCTTGATTAGTTTCCACCCATTGCTTCTTGTTCTACACTCAAGTGCCTTGGAGAATAGTTTGACTCCTTCTTCATTGTGGCAACCCCTGAGATATTGGAACACTGCTATCATGTCTCCCCTAGTCCTTCTTTTCATTAAACTAGACATACCCAGTTCCTGAAACCGTTCTTCATATGTTTTAGTCTCCAGTCCCCTAATCATCTTTGTTGCTCTTCTCTGCACTCTTTCTAGAGTCTCCACATCTTTTTTACATCGTGGCGACCAGAACTGAATGCAGTATTCCAAGTGTGGCTTTACCAAGGCATTATAAAGTGGTATTAACACTTCACGTGATCTTGATTCTATCCCTCTGTTGATGCAGCCTAGAACTGTGTTGGCTTTTTTGGCAGCTGCTGCACACTGCTGGCTCATATTTAAATGGTTTTCCACTAGGACTCCAAGATCCCTCTCACAGTTACTACTATTGATCAAGGTGCCACCTATACTGTACCTGTGCATTCCGTTTTTCTTGATAATTCCATTTCCTACTACATGTAAAAATACTGGCTGATGTGGCTGTGATTTTTTTTAGTACTGAGCATGGTACAATGCCTTTGATGCATTTGAAAGAAGCTTACCAACTTAGAGGTTGGGTAGACTATTTAGTACACTCTTCCCTCCCAACATTTTAAAGCTACCTTCTAGCATCTGCTGGATGTATAATTGCTTTACTTTGCCTAATGCTAAATTCAAGCCTATCAAATGAAACAGTATTTGTGTAAACATGTTGAAGTACATAAAAACAGAATTAAAGATTCTTAATTAAATGACTGAGTAGTTCTGCATAGCTTAGAAACATAGGAACCACTAGGATAATTGAGTCACCTGGGTGACTAATGTCCTGTGTATGGTATGAATACATTCATCTTCTGCTCTTTACAGCCAACAAGCAAATAGATACATAGCTAATCATCTCCAAAGACTACTGTAGAATTTAGTCTATTCATGCATCAATTTAAAAGGTCTTTCATTATCAGCTTCTTAATGTAATTAAACAGTTATGAAATACTTCTCTGATTTTAAAAATATTCTGAGGATTGAAATTGAAAGTCACATTAAAATGGTATTACACAGAATAATCAATTATGACATTCATGGCTTACTTCCTAAGAGAAGTTGACTTGCACTCCATCTTTGGAAATGATATCCTCAGTGGGGTCGAGGTTAGGATTGTTAAGAACATTAAAGAAAGGAAAGTTACTATCATTATTTCCCTGAAGTAAGTTAACTATCTCAGATAGCCTTGATGAAATATGCAAGAAATACACTTTACTAAAAGCTGGAACTAGTGGGACCACGAAATAGACAAAGTGATACAAGGCAAAGTGACTAAAGTGCTCTGGGACTTCAGAATTCAAACAGGCAGGCACCTGCCACATAACACCCCAGACATAACAATTGTTGATAAGGAAGACAAAAAAGAGCTGGATAATGGACTTTGCAGTACCTGGAGACAACAAAAGAGAAGAGAAAGGATTGAATAAAATCGCAAAATATAATTTGCTTGCAGGGAAGAACTGATGGGGCCATAAAATAGAGAAAGGCATACAAAACGAAAAGCTAAATTGCTCTGGGACTTTAGAATTCAAACAGACAGGCACCTGCTGCATAATATTCTACACTTAACAATTGTAAATAAGAAAGACAAAAAAAAGTCTGGATAGTGGATGTGGCAATACCTGGAGACAAACAATAAAGAACTAGAGAAGATCACAAAACATAAAGACCTGCAAATGGCAGAAGCAAGCAAAGGTACGCCAAATAGTAATAGGCACCTTTGGGTACAATCCCAAAACAATTGGAGCACCATTTGAACACCATTGGCTTTGACAAAATCACCATCAGTCAATTGCAAAAGGTAGCTTCACTCGGAACAGCTTCCATGTGCGAGTATATCTGTAACATCTTCAAGCATCCACATCAGCGGTGGGATTAAAAATTTTTTACTACCGGTTCTGTGGGCATGACGTGCCTTGGTGGGTGTGGCAGGGAAAGGATACTGTAAAATCTCCATTCCCTCCCCACTCCAGGGGAAGGTTACTGCAAAATCCCCATTTCCTCCCGATCAGCTGGGATTTGGGAGGCAGAGAATAGATGGGGGTGGGGCCAGTTGGAGGTGGTATTTACCAGTTCTCCGAACTACTCAAAATTTCCACTACCGGTTCTCCAGAACTGGTCAGAATCTGCTGAATACCATCTCTGATCCACATCTCCCTATCCCGAGTCCTTGAAAAGAACTCGATAGGTAGACAAAAATGCCAAATCCAGTCTGAACATCTGGCTGACTGTGTGACGAACCATAATAAATAAATTGCACAGAATTTAATGAGATTTATTTTCTGAATAAGTTAGAAGTGTGGTATCAATTCTATGGAACAAACACAGAAAGTAAAATTATAAATCGTAATTATGTAAATTTCATCCAGAATAAACCCCATATTCTTAATGTGAAGCAGTAAAAAGAAGAGGCAATAATGTGGGAAGAAGTAAAGCAGCTTGCAAAGAGGGCCAAAAATGTTCCTTTGTTCTTTGCATTTCCAGTGACTGATAGGATAAGAAATGTAACTGGAATGTCTTTCTTCTTTCCACAGGTTTCAGGAGGTGGCCATCATTTCCTCTTACCACACGACCCGCTTACCTTATTCTTATACTGTTTCATCTTCATACACCTCATTTATATAGCAAAAGAGCTTATCTTCTTTTTCTTTAAGAAGCACGGGATGTTTGCCATTGGTGCTGTCCTAATATTTGCAATTAAGATATTCTGGAATTAGAACCTTTGACCTGTGAGACTCTCTTTTCATAAGACCCTGACAACAGCCATGCCCGGCATCTGAGCACTTCATAGACTTAATTGAATGAAACCTTCTTATCTCCTATATTTGATGTATAGAAACTGTAAGCCCTTTCCTGCAAGAGCTTCTTCAGTTCTAATAGTACATGTATATTCAAATATACTTTGTGCAACACAATAAAGCACACAACTTTAAAAAAATTGAGAGATATACCACTGAGTTTGAATAAATTATTTTAATTACTGAAAATAGGGATGGCCTCAAATCTAATCTCTGTTTCTTTTCCCTCAAAGTTCACCAAGTTTACTCTTTGTAGTAGTTCTCTAAATAGGGATGCTATTTTTAAAAAAATATCTCAATTGCTGTACCTTTTGACTGCAATCTAACAGTACAAAATGAATGCAGGTCTGTTTATCATTAGAAAACACACATGGATTTAATTGAATCAGCTTTAAAATAACTAAGAGTGGATTTATCTCCCTTTAAATTTAACATGGAAAAATGCAATCCTAAATGAGCTTATGGGGAGGAAAGCAAAGTAGCAGATCTGCTAGTATGCATCTAGTTGCTTATTTTATTTATTTACTTATTATATTTAAAACATGTAAATTACCTGGCCAAAATTGTTCCACCTATCAGTATGTATGTTTGAAAATTTTCACCTGTGGTTTGGACGAACAAAGCACTCAAATCTTGAGCCAGAGGAGAGAATTGAGGACTCTTGAATACAGCAGGTCTCCAGAAATCCATTTTGGAGAATAACCATGATGTGGAGTGCCACTCAATTATTTTTTTCAATATCTTTATTGAATTTTCTTTGGGAGATCAAGGTAGCCCATATGGGGTCTTTCTTCATTTTCTGTGATATCTGTTGCATGGGCAAAAACTTTCTCAGATCATTCAATGCTTCAGATCATTCAATGATCATTCCCAACGTTTCTCAGCCTTCGCAGCTTTCAGACTTCAACTCCCAAAAATTTCCAGTCAGGAATTCTGCTCTATCCAATTTTGATTGTTTTTCAGCAGCACTTTGAAGGGTGGGATTTTCTTTTTCTGATGAGGGGAGAAAGTGCTATTGTTAAGCAGCTTTTCCCAATTTGGAACTTTCCACATAGGTTTGCCTATGGCTGCCTGGGACTGAAGTAAGGTGTAAGTCAATATTCTGAAAGGCTTCAAGGTAGGTGAGAGCTTTAGAGCAATGTTTCTCAACTTCAGTTACTTTAAGATGTGTGAACTCTAACTCCCATAATTCCCCAGTCAGCATGAATGAATTCTGGGAGCTGGAGTTCTGAAAGTCTATTAATAAAATTCACTGGGTTTGCTAGATAAAACTTTATTTATTTATTTATTTATTTATTTATTTATTTGTTTGTTTGTTTGTTTATTTATTATTTATTTATTTATTGCAAAGTAATAATGTTCTGATTTTTAATGCACTTATAATGCAATACAAATAGTTTTAAATACAAGAGTTTGTTTTCTTTCATGCTTTCATCAGTATGAATTGATTTTATATTATGAGTAAAAGAGGGCAGTTTCTTGCTTTGGGGACTTTATAGTCTAAAATTCAGCACATGTAAAACCACAAAAGAAAGGAAGTGGAAGCAGGATAAATAGGGAAGCAACTTGTGATTATTTCAGTTGCACGTACATCAACTTTGTGCAAGCTGACTCATAGACAGACATGAGGACGTATTTCCTATGCCTACAAAGTGCATGTTTTTCTCAACCTCCCTGAGAGGAGAACCATGCTGGACAGGCTGGAAAATGTGAAACAAGGATAAATAATTTAGAGACAAAAGTTGAAAAAGACCAGGAGAAGCTTTAATTGTGTGCCTTAAAGTGTTTTGAAGCGGGCAATCATAATAAATATAATAATAATAATAATAATAATAATAATAATAATAATAATAATAATAATAATAATAATACTCACCATATCCACATGTGTTTGCATATTGCATGTACCTCTCATTTTGTGAGATAAAAACCAGGATTGCAAGGTAAGTCTCTAGATCAGAGATTTCGGGTTTCATAGAATAGAAGGACATGCTTCTCTGGATAAAACTGAATTTTGTGCTTAAAGCATTTGGGCCACAATAGATCAGGAATAATTTGTATGTCCTTACTATAAACAGAGATTTTTACATGTGGCATAGGTATGACCAAAGGCCACCCCATCTTCATTGCCCCATTTTTTGATTTACTCCCAATTAAACAGGGCTAGCAAAGATCATAAAAATGTAAGGCTGCCCTGATTTTTTTTTTTTTTGCCCCTCCATTCTCATGTTAGGGTAGTGTGATGGCTGAATGGTTAAGATGCTAGGTTGGTGGCTGGAAACCCAGCAACCCAGGTTCAAGAACACCACATGATGGGGTGAGCTCCCATCCTCGCCCCAGCTCTTGCCAATCTAGCAGTTTGAAAGCATGCAAACGTGAGTAGATAAATAGGTACCATATCAGTGGGGAAATAACAGCGCTCCATGATGATATGCTGCTCACATGACCACAGAAATGTCTTCGGAGAGCACTGGCTCAATGGCCTTGAAACAGAAATGAGCATCACCCCCTACAGTCGGTAACAACTAGTAGAGTAAAATCTGCAAGGACTGACAATATTATTAAAACATTATATCCATAGGAATATAGACTTCTTGATAGTGATCTCTTCCAGATGATCAAGAGGTTTTATGTCTAGAACTTCTGAACAATTCTTACATGATTTCCAGTTCCAGGAAGAACGGAAATTCTGAAATGATATCAAACACTTGCATGCAATAAAGGAGAAGACTCTCACATGAGCAATACTGTCAAACTGAACTCTGTAGAACTCTGGGGGTTTATAAGAACTTGATGAGGTTCCACAAGGGACTAAGGGGTGGGGAACTATGGTTCTCTTATGATTTGTGGACTTCAACTCCCAGAATTACTGAGTCAACCATGCTTGTGACTTGTGAGTCATAAAGGGGCCATACTTCCCCACCTCTGGACTAAGGGCAAAAAAAGCATTTCAAAGCAGGAAGGGATATTCATAGCAATTTTCCAAGGCACAGTAGAAAAGACAAAGACAAAACACGCCTAACAGGTATTATTTGAAATTTTGGGGTACATTTATAATACAATACAATAGTAGAGTTGGAAGGGACCTTGGAGGTCTTCTAGTCCAACCCCCTGCCTAGGCAGGAAACCCTATACCATTTCAGACAGATGGCTATCCAACATCTTCTTAAAAACTTCCAGGGTTGGGGCATTCACAACTTCTGGAGGCAAGCTGTTCCACTGATTAATTGTTCTAACTGTCAGGAAGTTTCTCCTCAGTTCTAAGTTGCTTCTCTCCTTGATTAGTTTCCACCCATTGCTTCTTGTTCTACCCTCAGGTGCCTTGGAGAATAGTTTGACTCCCTCTTCTTTGTGGCAACCCCTGAGATATTTGAACACTGCTATCATGTCTCCCCTAGTCCTTCTTTCTCTTAAGCTAGACATACCTAGTTCCTGCAACCGTTCTTCATATGTTTTAGGCTCCAGTCCCCTAATCATCTTTGTTGCTCTTCTCTGCACTCTTTCTAGAGTCTCCACATCTTTTTTACATCATGGCGACCAGAACTGAATGCAGTATTCCAAGTGTGGCCTTACCAAGGCATTATAAAGTGGTATTAACACTTCACGTGATCTTGATTCTATCCCTCTGTTCATGCAGCCTAGAACTGTGTTGGCTTTTTTGGCAGCTGCTGCACACTGCTGGCTCATATTTAAATGGTTGTCCACTAGGACTCCAAGATCCCTTTCACAGTTACTACTACTGAGCAAGGTATCACCTACACTGTACCTGTGCATTCCATTTATGAGTGTTTTAAGTAGAATTCTTAAAAATATATTTTTAAAACCTTAAAGCCTTTTAAAAAGGTGGTTGTCTGAAGAGGCCCTACAGATATTAAATATGCTTTGTGTCAAGATATTCTAATGACATTTCACTATGGCTTAATTCATACACCAAGGTCAGGATGAAATCTTGGAGATGCATTTATACAACATGCTAAAAATAATAAAATTTAAATTTGGCTTCTTTGTTATTTACAGTGCTGCTTAGTCTATGATTTATTGTATTTTCAAACTCAGAACATGAGTAAATTTATTAACCAGGGACAGAATCCTGTGTGATACAGTCTGAAGGCCCTTCCTCACTTCCAAATAATTTCAGCACAAATATTTTATTGCAATGTCCTTTTTCGGTATTCTGCTGACATCACTATCATCTCATCTCCAGTCTACAAGTGAGACAGGCTGGAGTTTTCCGTAACTGTATCAAGTGTTAATGAAATATTTTCTTCCTTATTCCAATATCGTTCAGCAGCACTGTCAAGGGACCAAACTCTTATTAGATTTTGCATGCAAGTCAGGGAACTGCAACTGCCTTGAAACAGGCAATAGAAGCAAGATAGAGATCCACAATTGGGACAAAACATTTCATACCAATATAATTCTCTGCCAATTCAACTGATATCACTTCAAATCAGCACTGGGAAAAAGTCCCAAGTCTTTATAGGAAGCAAAGAAGGACTAAAATTTATATTAACAATTCACTGATTTAGCTTAATCCCATTGAATGTCATGAAGCTCATTTTTTTTTGCACACAGAAAACTGAGGCAGAGGGGCATATATTTGACATTTTCTGGGTATTCTCTCAAATTGGTAACATAGAGGGTTTTACAAAAATGCCTCCATGATGAGGACAGATTACAGATAATCCTCATTTAGCAACCACAATTGGAACTGGCAACTTGGTTGTTAAGCAGTTGCTAAATGAAATTATGATTATTCTTATGATCTTCACCTCTCCTCTGCTTTATAAATATGTGACTTTACAATTCAAGGATTGATTGCAGTTACTTTTTCATCACTGCCGTAACTGCAAATAATCGTTAAAAGAGGCAATTGCTAAACAAGGACTACGTCAGAGATGGGTTGCTGCCAGTTTGGCCAGGATCGGGCAACCGGTAGTAGTGGTGGCAGGAACTTCCTCCCACCCGCCCAGGTGTTTTTGCGTCCACAAGTGAACCGGTAGTAAAAATAATAGAAATCCACCATTGGACTACGTGTATGTCCAAATGTTCTCACCGACACATCTAAATCCAAGAATGTAGTCATTCTGTTTCAATTTCCCCCTTTTTCTCTGGGTGGATGGAGTCAAGCAAATGAACTGGGCTGCAGTTACATGCCATTTATTTTCCTAAGAATCCTAATATAATGAACCATTAGATCCAGAAGCATTCTTGCAAAACTAAAGTTTATGCTAGGTTAGTGCTTTCTAGTATTTCATCTTTCCATTTATTATTCTTAAATTGAAGCAGGGAGACTAGCAAGGGAAACTATCATTAGCATATGGTTGCCCAGCAGCCTCGTATTATCCACTCCTGTCCAAATGGATTCACCATTGTGCTCCATAGTTTTTTCTCTAACCCAGTGATGGCACATTTGTTTGCCTGCAACTCTGTTTAAAGAAAGATTAGGGAAGAGATAAGGGAAGAGAGGTCTAGTGAATTCTTCATGTCCCAAGAATTATTAATTGAAGTCAGTAAAAACTTTTCACTGTTGCTTGTTTTGGCTGATAAAACAATCAACAGAAATGAACCAGAAACTGAATCATGTTTTAAGTCTACCTTCAAACTTATACTGAGATGAATATTGTGAAAACCAGGAAATAATATATAGTGTGGTCTTAAGCATCTTTAGCACATATGTAGGATGAACACCACATCTTATTGGGGAGTAAACCCCCATTAGTGGGTCTTCAGTCAAGGGACACAAAAAGGTGATTGCTGTAACATGGAATCAGATTATTTGTTCTAGGCATTCTTTCATAATGAATTCAATTTAAAAAAATAAAAGTTTCAAATGTCCAATCTTGCACAATATACTAGTGGTTTACTATTACCTTTTTAAGGTTTTTTTTAAAGTTCCCATTCTAGCCTATATTTCTGGGCTTCTTCTACACAACTGCCATTTAATGACTAATCTATACAGTACTAAAATCTGGGCAGTAAAAGATTGAGAAAACTCTTATCTGGATTTTTGCAGTCCAAAGATAGGGCCCTAATCAGTCAAACTATTTTTTGTCTTCTATTAGAAGGTAGGCAGCACTTATGGATTTAATTGCCACAGCTTTGCAACCACTTTTGTGCAATAATTGAGGAAGCTGCACCAAACGAATAGATGGTACACTATTATAACTAGTAACAGATTACTAAGAATATATACAGATTTGGAAGAAAAATTCAAATCCCTCTTCAGTGAGGGATTCAAAAGGCATTTTTACCTCTAATGAGATTGTTCATGTGTGGCTGTTACAATATATCAGCCAAGTCATTATGATAACTCTATGCAACATTTGATTCTTGTCATTTATTTAAGTTATGATTTTGAATAAGTTCACATGCCATTACAATCTCTATAAGGAAAAAAATGCTACTGTACCTCCCATACACAAAAATGAAAATAAAGAGACAAGGAATGAGTCTCCTTAGCTCCTTCTTGATCTTAGCTTTCCACTGGGTTGTTGTGAACAATTTGTCCCACCACGGAGCAAGTACAACCTGCTTCTTAATTTCAAAGTGAAATCTGAACCAGGATGCAATGGGGCAGTTTTATTAGTTTTATGACTCACACATTTCATTAAGGTTGCCTAGCACGTTTCCTTGAATCGATCTCTGCAATAATTTCACACCAATGCTGTCTTTCATGAAAGATGAAAATGCACTTCATATATTTTTCGCACATTGTTTTCTAACCTGTGCAAGAGGCACCGACTTAGTAGCATCTCGCTCTGACTAAATGGAATATAAAAGAGAGCTGTCTATGGAGATTCTCAGTCATCCAGGTCATGGTTGTCCCAAAGGTGCTTTTTCAAGCGACAACTGGACTTGGTTTTTCTTTGAAGACGTTTCGCTTCTCATTCAAGAAGCTTCTTCGGAGCCATAACGTCTCCAGTTGCCTCTTTAAAAAGCACCTTTGGGATAAGGAAGAGTTGTTTTTTCTAAACATCACTACATCGCTTGCAAGTCACACAGAAGCGATTACCGCAGATGCTGCTTTGGGATGTCGGGATTCATGTACAACCACCAGAACAATTGTGTGCTTAGTGCTGTAGGAGCAAAAAAAAAAAAAGGGGGGGGGGGAGATTGACTGACTGCAGAAACCTTCCGCCCCATTGCAAAAGACGCCGCTGGATTCATTGGCTATCTACAAAAGCTTTAAAAGCAACAAAACCAGCTACATCCTCGGCCCCCCTCCCGCGCTCCAAGTCGAGTCTCCCGGATCAGCGCAAACGTCTTCGGGAGTCCCTTCGAAGAGGCCACACGTGCGGCGCTGGTGTATAACGGGCTCCCTTTGGGGGGACGTGCAGTTTCAGCCGGCCGCTTCCTGAGGCACTGCCCACTTCCGCGGCCGCTACGTGAGTCGGAGCAATTGCTTCTAAAGCCTGGGAAATGAAAAAAAGGGGGATGTGGAAATGGCCTGAATTAGCATCATTTGAGCATCAGGGTGGGAAGGAAGCAGATTATTCATGCACTAGTCTCTTCCCTTGGGAGCAAAGACAGATTCACCACTTTTGAAAAGTCATGTTTTGTTTAGCCACAGTTTGCTGTCTTAACTAGAATTGCTTTGTATCCTGTCCGTGAAGGAGGGATTGTTTTCTTGGCTCCCGGGCACTCAAAGAGTTCCCGGCTGCGCGCGCCCCCTGGGCTCAGCTCCGGCCTCTGCCGACTCCTTAACGCGGAAGTCTTTGTCCAGGGCGCGAGGGAGGGGCGGCCAGGGCTCTCAACTCTGGCTGGACGGTGGGGCGGGCGCATCTTTCTTCTTCTTTGCAGGGAGTCCTCGACTCACGACCTGAATTGAGCCCAACGTTATTGCTGTTAAGTGAGACATTTGTTAAGAGAGTAGTGAGACATTTGTTAAGAGAGTTGTGCCCCATTTTACGACCTTGCTTGCCCCAGTTGTTAAGTGAAGCCCCCTGCGGTTGATAAGTCAGTAACCCAGTTGTGAAGTGAATCTGGCTTCCCCATTGACATTGCTTATCAGAAGGTTGCAAACCTCGGGTTTGCATGACCTCGGGTCCAGACTCTGCAACAGTCATAACTACGAACCAGTTGCCAAGCATCTGAATTTTGATCACACGATCACGGGGATGGTGCAAAGGCCGTAATTGTGAAAAACAGTCATAAGTCACATAAAGCACCTGAGGGTAGAACAAGAAGCAATGGGTGGAAACTAATCAAGGAGAGAAGCAACTTAGAACTGAGGAGAAATTGCCTGACAGTTAGAACAGTTAATCAGTGGAACAGCTTGCCTCCAGAAGTTGTGAATGTCCCATCACTGGAAGTCTTTAAGAAGATGTTGGATAGCCATTTGTCTGAAACGGTATAGGGTTTCCTGCCTAGGCAGGGGGTTGGACTAGAAGACCTCCAAGGTCCCTTCCAACTCTACTATTGTATTGTATTGTATTGTACTTTTTTCAATGCGGTTGTAACTAAATGAAGAGTTGTAAATCGAGGAGTACCTGTGTTTCTTCTTTCACCTTTTGTAAAGAGTACGGAGGGGGTTGAGGGAGGGAGCTTCCTTGTGCTGTGAAAATACATTGTAGAGGACAGACACTTGGAGGAAAAAGTGTTCAAATCGATTGATGCCGCAGATAAAAACCTAGAAATGACAACTGATATTTAAAGATGTAAACTTTTCATCTGTATATGTTTATAGACAGACTGGCTCTGAGATATAAGACAGACTCTGGAAATAAGGCTTCAGATATCATTGGAAATGTACTGTGTATCAAATTGCAAATCTGAATTTGAGGTGAACTTCCTTATTTATGTTTAAGAAAACTTAAAGTCGGTCTTTACACACTAGGCTCTATAGAATTGGTAGATATTTTAGATTGCTAATTTTGGTTTTAAATATGTATATGTTATTATAAACTCTTCAGAGCTGTTAGAAGATGACTGGTAAGCAGGCAGGTCTGCCTAGAATTCTGCCTGTCTAGTTGGTCAGCTCTCTTGAGTCTGCCAGAGCTTCGAACTCCTTGAAAGTTTCTTAAAAATTCAGAGAGATATTCAGAAACGTAGCTGCCTTGGAAATAGCCTATGTTTAATAGTATAGCATAATCAAGCATCAAGAGTTGACCACAGGAAATGTTTTATGACATTTTGTATTATGTCACAAAATGCTTTATAATATTTGTATATCATAAAATGTTCTAAAAATTGCCACGTTTCAATTCCATAGGAGTTATTGGTATGAGATTTTGGACACATTCTGTAAGTTAGCCCATTTGAGATACCATGGTTCAAAAATGCACTGTTTTGCCCAGCTAAAGGTACCAATATGAAAGTGTTAATAGCATAATAATAATAATAATAATAATAATAATAATAATAATAATAATAATAATAATAATAATAATAATAATAATAATAATAATAATAATAATAATAATAATAATAATACCACTTGAATACTAGCAACATTCATAAATTCACCATCAGTCAATTCCAAAAGGCAGCTTTAGTCAGAACAGCTTCCATCCTGGGATGATCTCTTTAACACCACTCAAACATCCACATCTGCCTATCCCAGGCCCTCAGGAAGTACTTGATAGGGAGATAAACATGCGAAATACAATTTGAACGTCTAGCTGACCATATAATAATATAATATAATATGAAAAAAATCATATGATGCCCAAATTCCAGCAGCTCTGGGCAAACGGACAAAGTTCCAAGCCCAGGTGATTCTGATATTTCATCCTAAACCAGACATTATCAGAGACCTCTTTAGATAAAAGACTGCCTTTCAACTTTGCTCAAATTTAGAGCAATCTTTTAAGTATGATGCATGAGTGCAACAGCTGTTTGCTAAAAACAGCTGTTGCACTCATGTACCATACTTACTCTGGTCAGTACAGATTTAGCAGCTGTATTTACATTACTTTAACTACCTTATTTTTCAGAGTATAAGATGCACCGGAGTATAAGACGCACCAAGGTTTTGAAGAGGCAAATTAAAAAAAAAAGTTTTTGCACTCTGCAAACCTCCCCAAAACGGCCCATTTCCCCCCCCCCAAAAGGCATGAATAGCCTTTAGGGGGCTTGCAGAGTGCTCCTGGGGGGGTGAGGGGGCCAAAAATGAGCAAAAAACTGCCCGTTTTTCACAAAAATGGGCCCACTTTTCATTTTTAAAAAAGGGCATGGATAGCGCTTAGGAAGCTTATAGGGTGCTCCTGGGGGCTGGGGGGGATTGAGCAAAAAATGGGCCATTTTTTGCTCATTTCTGCCCCTCCCCAGCCCCCAGGAGCTCTCTAAAAGCTTCCTAAAGGCTATGCACAGCCATTTTGGTGAAGGGGGCGGGGCTTTGGGAGGCAAAAAACTGCTGTATTTGGTGTATAAGACGCACCCAGATTTTCAGCCTCTTTTTTGAGGGAAAAGGTGTGTCTTATACTCTGAAAAATACCGTATTTAGTGTCAAATATAGCCCAGTATATTTGGTAAATTTGGATACAAGCTACTTCAGTAATCAAGTTAAGCATGCTGTGTGAACACAACCAAAATCTGCTTGTCAAAATGGATGAATTCTATAAGTGCCAACTAATCGGTTAGAAAATAGATGCTGGTTTGTTCCTATAGCTAAACTATGCACTTTATCAACAAAACAGAAGTTGGGCCAGCCTTGGCCCTCTTCCCATTCTGAGACCAGTAGTGTTCATCAATCTTGTTTTTTTGTGTAATTTGAACAGCATACCTAACACTTATTTATTCTGGCAGATATTTTCCATCTTTAATAGCAGTTTAATAGAAGAAATTAAGCTGATGTGATTTCTCAGTGTAATAACAGAATAACAGAGTTGGAAGGAACCAAAGTAGGTGTTCAGTTAAAGAAAAACAATGGTATTGTTCAGTCATGACATGATAATTACTAACATTCTATCATCTGTCTATTTGTCTGTCTGTCTGTCTGTCTGTCTGTCTGTCTAACTAGCTAGCTAATTAGCTATCTTTCTATATATTTCAACAAAATAAATAGAGCCAAGAAGATTGGCCAAAATAGTCTTCCGAAAAACAAGAAGGGTAGTATTTTCAAGCAGAAGGTATAAGCCAAAAATTGCAGAATGGAAGATGGATTTGAAAGAAATGCGACTCTGGAGTTGTACTTTCTCTTTAGAATTAGATTTGCTACCTGAGGTTTTCCTGCGTCCAGCACTTCCAGAATAACTTTGCTTATTGTGTAACAACTATAACTAAATTCCAGCTATAGTTCCAACATGTTTCCGATAGACAGACAGACAGACAGACAGACAGACAGACAGACAGGAAGTTTAAGGGCAGGGCAGACATTATTACTACTTAGGGTTTTTTTCCCCTTTCTTATAAAAAACTGAAAAGTGAAAGACAAAATAGCCACAATGTAAGCCTAAATTTAAATCATTTAGATTTGCAAAACTTTGGCCACTTTTCTTGGTGTAAGACCAACTTAACTCATTTGGATTTATTTCTGAATAGAAGTATATGGCTTTCAGTAGGCGTGTTACTTTGGATTGACTTAAACATACATTAGCTTGGGTTAGTTGTGCCTTTGTTTCAAACGGCAGAGCACTAATGTCTCAGTTACTGATCATTTTAAAGATGTGCCTCTAAAGAATAAAGCACTTTCAGAGATCTATATCTCTGTTACACCAACAGCCATCCTAACAGCATCTATAAACTTTATAAAAACCTTTGCATGTTAAGACACTAGACGTCCCCAGTGAGCAGTTCTTGGAGTGATCTGGAAATCTTAATTCCCAAACCTCTTGCAGAACACTGATTATAGATGCTTTGATGTTTCAGTTTTTTTAGGCCCCTATGTTTAAAGGAATAACCAATTTCACTGTATTTAAGTACAATGACAATAGAGATTATACTTATACTTACTTATATTTAGTGCACGCGCAGATTGAAATTTCATTTGTTTTAAGAACATGAAATAACTGAAGCATGCCCAGAAAGAGTTACCAGATTGGTCAAAAGATCTGCAAATTAAGTCTATGGAAGACCAGCAAATTACGGTAGGCTGAAGAAAAAAGTTTATAAAGAGAAATGTCCAAGACCTTCTAGAAGAGTTGACACACAATAGAAATTGCTTGTTTTCTTCCAAAATTTAATAAGTGTAGGACAGGGCAAAAACATTTGTTTTTAAAAAGCATTATCCTTATTATATCTCCAGCAAAATGCTGTTTTGAATTTACTTTGTGAGGTTTTTGTGGAGGGAATGTATGTGTTTTCATCTTTGTTGTGGAGCTTTTTTCCTTTTCAATTTGTCTCTCTTTGAAAAGCAATTAAAAACACATTAAAATCATTATCTAGAATGTCTGTCGGTGTTACTTTGATAAAAGTCACATTTGTCTTGGCCTCAACTCCCAGTAAATTCAGGTAGGCCCATGCATTTTTCTTGACAATGATATGCATGTGGTTTGCCCTTGCTTTCTTGTGGGATGGTTTTCCCCCCCCCCAACTTTTCAGTCTTCCTCTGCAATCTTGATAGTCACCTATCTAAGTACTTTCCAGGCTCAATCTCACTTTGGTAGAAGTCTAACAGATCTGGGGAACACAGAGGAGGTAGAAAAAGAGAGGAAACAGTGGAAGAAACTCTCGGGTAGAGAAGGGAAAGGGTAAAAACGATATTCAGAATAATTCCTCAATTACAATAGATATTTTAATGATATTGTATCAGGGCAGTCTACAGATACATTAAAGGCAGAAACAACAATATATTAACCACATGCATCCTACATCTAGAATATCAGTAAAACAACATCAATTAATCAAGGTTACCCATCCTTAAAACCAAACTTTTTCACCTGCCCTTGGGTTATATATTCCATTAAACAAGGGGCTTAAAAAAATAATGCCCTTATATAAAGCAACCACTTTTTCTTATTTCTGATGTCCATGTGTCCATCTCTCCCCCTGCCCTGATATACCATTTCCCCCTCTTCACTATCCCAAATGTAGCATTTCTTCTTTGTCAAAAATGAATTGAAAGGGGGTTTAGAAAATCAGGGCCCAGATCACGCTTGCCCACCCCTTCTAGTATCATTAGATAGATTATCATTAAATAAAACAGAGTATTGCAAACTGATGTCAAAGTCCCAATGAACTTAAGAGTTTCTGCTAGTGATTAGTTATAACCTCTATAATTTTTCTATACCCTCTAAAATTTCTGCAATTCAATCCATTAGTACTTATCGTGCTGCCTACAGCAGCTGAGAATGCTGGATTATCTAAACATAATTGTGTGACAAAAGCTAAAATTTTCAGATGATATTATTCTTTTGAACTGCATAACTAGAATCAGAATTTTACAAGCTGACAATATAAATGGATACGTCTAGTCTATGCCAAAAGGCTGATACTGCAGCATTGGAAAGATAAATCTTTGGCTGCTTTTACTCAATGGATTGAGAATGAACAAATATAATGAAATATAGGATGCATTTATACAAAATACAGTAGGTTAAAAACGTGAGTCACATAAATGTACTACAAACACATGTAATTGAATAATTGCATTAGAGAATTGTATAGAATTATAATCATTTGCTCTTAAAATAATATATTATCCTTATTTTTTCTTTTTCCTTTGTTGTAATTTTTGCAGTTGTGGCCAAAATTCCTGGATGACGCCAGGTTGTGGACACATGATCTACTCTAACTTTCTCCATCATAGGACCCACCAGATATGTGAATTCCAGCTTCCAGAACTCCCAGCCAGTAAGACCATTACTGTGAATCTTAGGAATGGAAGATTGTGATCCTACAGCAGGGATGTCAAACTCGATTTCATTTAGACCTGCATCAGGGTTGTGTTTGATCTTGGGGGCTGTGGTGGGCGTGGCCAGCTTGATGTCAATCATATTGGTGGCATCTGTGATGGCCCAGGTGCTCTGCCAGTGAGCGCTCTCCAGAGCTCTGTTTTCAGCTGCGACAGCCTCCTGCTGCCCTCTGCTAGTGAAAAGGGAGCTGTGGGGGGACGGCCTCCCCGAGCTCCATTTTCACTGGTAGAGGGAGGCAGGAAGCCATCACGGCCAAAAACGGAGCCTGGGCCCTCCCAAGCTCCATTTTTGCTGGCAGAGGGAGGCAGGAAGCCATCACGGCCAAAAACAGAGCCTGGGCCCTCCCAAGCTGCATTTTTGCTGGCAGAGGCACAGTGGGCCGGTCCTTTGCTGTTTCTAGGGTGGCCCCGCAGACCAGATCTAAGCACCCCATGGCCCGGATCCGGCCTCTGGGCCTTGAATTTAACATGCCTGTTCTAGAGAATGCCTAGGCCAGGGGTGTCCAAACTTGGGAACTTTAAGACTTTAAGCTATGCTGGCTGGGGAATTCTGGGAGTTGAAGTCCACAAGTCTTAAAGTTCCCAAGTTTGGACACCCCTGGCCTAGGATATCTGATCCAATGCCTGGATAATATTCCATTCAAGCAGTGTGACTTAGACCAGGAAGTAATTGTGGGTTTTTCAAAAATTGTTTCCTTTTATATTACTTTACCTGGTGAATCCTTATAGCCTTTGAATATTGAGCCTGTAGTCTTTTGTATACTTGCTTGGAAACAGTTCCACCTAATGAAACTTACTTCTGAATAAACTTGTGTAATATTAAATTGTGATAGACGTTCTGTGGTTTTTAAGTAAATCTGGAAATACTGTTATGACATGAATGTGAAAGCCAAACATTCTGGTCTGTTTCCTTAATGGGACTCCTTATAAATGCAAAAATGCAGCTACAAGTTGCAAAGTTACACTTATTGCAGGAGCTGATACAAAAGTATCTCCTGTTGTAACATTTTTCACTCACACTTTCTAAGAAAGTGCAAATTAATTCAGAGTAGAAAATTCTGAGAGTGCAAACATTGTTCTTTGATGATTGGAAAGCTGAGGATAGCATTGTCTGCATTTGGGGCATAAGAAAAGAGTAATCAACATCCCATTTCTTGTGGCATTGTGTGTGGCACAAACAAACTTAATCCTAGAGGAAGCACTGTTGATTTATCCAGTTCAGAATCCTGGATTTGATACAGGGAATCATATTTATTGCTTCTGCAGTGGTCATAAAGATGTATTATCTGTGTGTACATACATTTTAGCACAGAAGAAAAGAAATTATGAGGTGAATTGGTTCTTCGTTCACCCTAGCTTTCCGTGTTCTTTTTTCCGTGTTACTGAATTAGATGCAGGAAGAGTAATTGCAAATTGTGCTCTTTCTCGAGCAGGGGGTCATAATTCCAGAAAAAAAAATCAGAGGAAGAGCAGTGTTGAAATGTTAAAGCTATAAAATGATTGATTGACTGACCTCTTTGCTCTGGCAAGTGAATGCACATGACAGATTAACATAGACTCTCAGAGGCCATATGCTCTCATTCCCACTCTTAATTTTGAACAACAAATATAAACAAAAATGGTGTTGCCAATTTTGTCAGAAGACAGAGATTGCAGATTGTTTTATCTGTAGAGGCTATGTGGCACCTTCTCTTTCTTTCATTGTATTTGTTTTTCAAGATACCAGTTTAAATGGTGAGATTACCTTACAATACTGGTTTTGTAATTAAAAGTTAAAAGGTTACAATTCAACTGGCAAAAGATTATTTACAAAGTTCAGTGCATTTTACAAGCTGAATTTCTCCTATTAGAAATAAGCACCATTCAAAAGAGATTTATTCCCAAGCAACATGTTCAGTGGAGCTTTCTCTCAATTAATTAGTCACATTTATCCCAATAAATTTGGCATCATACTTTATTCTGTTGGATAAATAGAACTAGACTCAGATGTCATGCTAGGCCGCTGGATAGCTACTACAACGCCAAGATTTGCACAATCCACTAAGTCAAATCCAACAACATTTTGGCATTGTGTGGCATGTAAAACCAAGCGTTGTCTTGATGTCCTAGTTTTGAATTTATTTTATTGCAGTATCACTGGATATAATTTATTAAATGAAGATGTTTAATGTAGAAAATTCTGGAGGGCCTAATTTTGTGTTTTAATTTTCTTTCTTCCAAATTGTCCAGTGCATGAAGCTAACAGTTGGAGAAGAAATGCGCTCTCTCATCTCATCTTCAAATAAAGGAATTATTGTTTTCTCATTACATCCAAATTTTTAGCAAACAAAAACAGATATGAAAAACAGCTTGAAAGTTTTTTAAAAAATCTTGTAATCTATAATAACAAGCAAGAATCTTATAATCACGGTATTGAAATCTGCACAACACTAAGTACTGGCAAAATCCATGTGGAAAAACATATATGAAATATATTTTATACAACTTGTCTTTCTACGAAAGGGGAAAGATGAAAGAAATTATTTAAGGCATTGAAGTTTATTCTGTACCTTAGATATTCCTAGACAATTTCTATTCTCTATCTTCTGGTCCATAAATGTTCCATCAGGCAACTTAGGTTCATTCATTCAATCAATCAATCAAATGGTTGCCCAACTTGTAGGGCAACCCTATAAGGCCAGCATCAGGTAAAAAAAAAAAAACTAACAACCCATCAAATCCAAAGTCATGCATTCATCCAGTTGATCAACCCCTTAGATAGCCTCACCCTGGGTCCAGATCTAGATCCAGGTGCACATAATTTTCTCCCTCCTCATTTTAGCGTCACATTAACTCTGGAGGGAGATTAGAGTGATCAATACAGAACATTCCAAGACCACATAATGAAATTCAAACCTAGCATCTAGAATCAGAAGTCCTAGATCAGTGGTTCTCAACCTGTGGGTCGGGACCCCTTTGGGGGTCGAACGACCCTTTCACATGGTCGCCTAAGACCATTGGAAAACACATATTTTCAAAAAAATACGGAAAACATAAAATAATTTTATGGTTGGGGGGTCACCACAACATGAGGAACTGTATTAAAGGATCGCAGCATTAGGAAGGTTGAGACCCACTGTCCTAGATAAAAATAATGGTATTGTATATATTGGTACTTTTTGGCATATTAAAGAGTATGTTATTCAAGCTTCATTGACAAGAATATACATTGTCAGAATAAATCTTTAAAATGCACAAAAGCATCCCCCTCCCTGCTCCTGTTTTGGTGGGCAGATTAACATAGTCATCCTTATGGAATCTAAATTTTTACAGAAGAAAGGATCAAAAAATTATATAGCAATAGATCAGGTTCACATATTGTGTCAGCCATTTATGCTTTAACAAATTTATTGAGTACACATATTTCATAAACCAGCTTGGGAAACTTGCAGGCAACATATAACGTATTCCGGCCTCTCTTCTACAGTCTTCAGAATAACACCAGAGCATATTGCCTAAATTCTTTAGAAATAGTATAACTTTCTGAAATAATTGTTGTAGTATTTAGTAAAAGGCAGAAATATATGTATTAAGCTTTTCAAATCAAAATATGTTTACTCCTTTTGTAACTCTCCTTATTCTGCCTTCTTTCCTTCCTTCCTTCCTCCCTCTCTAGTGGCTGGAAATATCACTCTTGTCGCTCCAGTTATATTGCCACATTACCACACCCGCTTTTGGTAAAACAAAGAGTTTCAATATGCCCACTTTGCAGATTTACAATTCTTAATAACTACATTCATATACCCACACACCATTGTTGATTAGAGTGGTATGCAAATCCAGTTTCATTGGGATTTATAAAACTTGGTTTGCAATTAGCCAGCAAATCAGCTCTCCTTGTTCTTGTTTGCCCATCTGGAAAACAAGCCTAACTGGACAGGTGAGGTAGATACTGAAAAGGATTTCCCCCCTCTTTTCCCTACTTGAACACTGACAGTTGCCTGGGTTTGCACCTACTAAACCAAACCAAACCAACCAGACCATATAAATAGCTTGATTGTAAAATATGCAAAGCTTGATCCATGCTGGTCTGTTGCTGTTCACATAGCTTAATTATTAACTTTTCCTGCAGAACTTCTAAAAAGCTTACATATTGAAACTACTATAAAAATCATCTTGGTCCCAGGAGGTTTTAGCATTTGGGCTTCTGTACATTCTATAAATTCTTTTGGGTCCTGAAATTAGTCTGTAAATCAGTAAATGTTCAATGAATATATTCATCTACCTTAGAATTTTTGTTTGAATGATAATGTTGAACCTAATTTTATCAGCCGTGCCATAATATAAATGGGATATGGATAACACAATTGGATCATTTGGCGGTTTCTTTCACCCTTCAATAGAATATTTATAATCATAATAATAATAGGTTATTTGGTCCAGAAAAGATATTTTCTAAATTAGCTGTACAACTGCTTCTTAAGAACAGCTGATATCATTCCAAGACTGAACGTCAAACCCACCCAGCCAATTGATTAGGTCTAATAAAGGAAAGACTCAAGAAGGCATGTAGCCATCTGCATTTTTCATTACTACAAAAAATATCTTCTTGAGCCAGAGGCAGAAAAAGCTGAAGCCAATTTTGCAAAGTTGAAGAAGACAGTGCATTGCACACGTTACTGTTTTCAGTGTTCAGATGACTTTGATGTTGAGGAATTCTATCCTTAAAGGATCTAGGAAATTCATTATTACAAGGAATCCAGCGTACTATCTCATAGGACAGATGAGAGTAAATCTCAATTTAGAAAAGTTCCATGACTTTTTGGAGACGTAGCACATTTTGCTTTTTTCATTGTCACAACTTAAGCATGGCTGTGTCCTAGAGCCATGACGGCGAACCTATGGCATGTGTGCCAAAGGTGGCACACTGTGGGTATGTGCAGCATTGTCAGCTGCACACTGTGGGTACGTGCATCATTGCCAGCTGCTCTTCTGGTTTCCAGCGCACACATGCACAGTGGCCAGCTGGTCTTTGCGTGTGCCAGAGCATCGGAAACCCAAAGACCAGCTGGCCCTTCATGTTTCCAGCACGCCAGCCAGCTGCGCATGTGCGTTCTGGTTTGGGCACTTGTTGCCAAAAAGGTTCGCCGTCACTGTCCAAGAGTAACATTTATCTAGTCATCCCCACAACATTTCATAAATGCTGCCAACTCAATGCAAAATGTTTTTGGGGGTTTGCGTATGTCTGAACTATGTATCAGTAACCAATTCTTGTTCCAGTAGATTTACTTCTGGAAAACTATATACCGCTCATGGAACGGTCTGTCACATCTGGAATTAAAATGAGATGTTTCATAGCTTCCCAAAACATCTTTCTTTTCAATCTATCAGACAATTTATATCATAGCTAGAAAACCTGCAAAAAAGCATGGAGCCTTTTGGACTACAGATGGCATTTAGTGATCAGGCCAAGGATCCACTTTGTCTCACAATTCTCTAGTAAAATAAAGATCTCAACAATACTGCCAGCCGTAAGTGTCAGTCTCTTCTAAAGATTCAGGAATCCCATTTCTCTTTAATAGCAGATCATTTTATTAGATCCTCACCTCTGCTGCAGAAAGAGTTGGGGGAAATAATGTCAAAAGCCAAACTTCCTCAGGAAGTTGTTAACACTGACCTATACATAATGATTAAAGAAACTTAGGACAACCCGGTGTAGATTGTCTCATAGTGTTCAATGCACATTAACAGATTTATTTGCATTACAGCCCATACTCTAACTAATATATAAAAACAAATATTTCTTCCTGCATTTTTAAATTTTTTTTAAATGCAAATAATGCAAACATAGTAAATACAAAAAAAGAAAAAGAAAGAAAGGAAAAAGAAAAAAAACCCAAATATTACAGTGCACCACTCCACCCACCCCGGGGGCCTTCCCCCCCCTTATGTTTCTTAATCTGTAACAACTAAAAAATATACAAAATATTCCAATTGTGTCCTTATCCCCTCCAAAACAACATATTTTTGAGTTGGTTTATTCCCTTTGCCTTCCACCAACCCTGATATTATAAAATCCCCCCATATTTCATTATAATTAATTGCTTTGATCATCCCTTTTTAAAATTTAATTTCTTTTTTTAATTTATCATTTGTTGTCGTACTCCTAATTTCATTATACCACTCATTTCTTTGAATATCCCAATTTCGTCCCCAATATTTAGCCATCACTAATTTTAGCTGCCATTCTCAAATTTACAATCAATTCCTTTTTTGTTTCATTTATATCCCGTTTTTCCACCAGCAACAGTAATGTAATTCTCGGTGACACGTTTAAATTTACATTCAAAAGTGCTCTAATGTCTCTTAACACCATATCCCATATTTTTGTGCACTATCACAATCCCACCACATATGTTTATATGTTCCAACCTCTTTCTTGCACCTCCAACAAATATTTGTATATTTACCATCTATTTGATTTAATTTACATGGTGTTAGATACCACCTCCATATCACTTCATATCCATTTTCCTTAACTCTAACTGACATATTCTTATATACTCTTCTATTACAAATATTTGTTCAATCATTATTATTTATAGTAATTAATTCACTGGTACAATTTTATGCTTAATAATCATGGCTATTAAGGTAACCTGAGAGTAGACTTCAATTTTCCGTATTCTATTGTTTCAAATATTTAATTCCATCCTTCCTTCTCAAATGAGAGTTAATTTCTCTTGGGGTGGATGTTAGCAACTAGAAAAGAGTAACTTCAATGGATTGCTTCTGATGTGACCCCTAGCCTTCCTTCAGCCTCATTTTTATATAGTTGTGCTTAGTCAGTGTAATTATTGCTCTCAACCTCTCAAAATATAAGATCAAATATCTGATGTTCATTACCTCTACCAATTGTCATTAAATTAGCCTTTTCTGTTTTTTAAACATGAAATAAATGTTATAATAATAATAATTCAAAATGTGTCTCTAGCACAAGAACCTGCAGGAAATCATGTTGAGATTCCAGATCACTCTACAGCTTCCCAAAATATTGGGAAGCAAGAACATACATACTTCACGTGTTTCCACTGTTTATTTTCCTGGTGCATGACTTGGACTGGAAGGTGAGCTTTTCACCTGATCCCCTTATTCACCTGCCTTCCGTATTTAATTAATTGGTTGTATTATTACATACTAAGCATCGGACAAAAGTAAAAGATCAAAATTAGAGATCTGCTAGTTTATATCAGGTTGTCAAACTCAATTTCATTGAGGGCTTCATCAGGGTTGTGTTTGACCTCGGGGGAGGGGCAGGATGGGTGTGGTCAGGGTCGGTGTGGCCAGCTCGAGGTCACTCGTATTGGGGGTGCCTGTGGCGGCCTGAGCATTGTACCAGCGAAAATGGGCTCCCGAGCTCCGTTTCCGGTTGCGACAGCCTCCTGCAATCCTCTGCCAGTGGTGTGCGGCCCTCCCTATCTCCGTTTTCACTGGCAGAGGCACCACGGGTTGGTCTCTTGCTGCTTCCAGGGTGGCCCCATGGGCTGGATCTAAGCATCCCTGTGGGCCGGATTTGGCCCACGGGCCTTGAGTTTGACACTCCTGGTTTATATAATTGTCAAAAAATACAGTTGCGAGAAGTAAGAAAGATATTGCATAATGACAAAACTTGGTGTTACATGATTGATTCATTTTAGCAATAATTGACAGACCTATATATCATCTTTAAAACTTTTTATACCAATTTTCCTTTAAATTGTAGCTTAGAATAAATATTACTGATTTTCCCTATAAAGTTTCCCGTTGATCCACTGTGATATTTTTTTTAAAAAATTCATCCATTTTTCATGCAGTGTTTAATTTGTCTCCATGTCATATTTCACTAACAATGTAGAAACATGACCTAATAAGTGACTTTATATCATAGACCTTTTTAAAATTGCTGTTTAACTTTTCAGCTATTTGCCAATAAACACAGTAGGTTCCTTCCATCATGGAGCAATAGCTGTTGTATCTTTGTTACCTGAATCTGAATATCTCACAGTTATTAAGGTTAACTTTTCCTTTTAGTATTTTTCTTTAGAGTTAAAAAGCATTTGATGAAGAATTCTAATTGTAAGATCATTGGATTTTTTTTAATGATGTGGCCTCATCTTACTCCATCTCTATATGTGAGTTTAAGGCTATGTGCTTCAAAACAACGGTTCTTTTGTGAATTATTCTTAATTTTTTTCTTTAAAAGGAAGTTATTTATCAGCCTAACTGATCATAATTAATGCCTACCTGGGAATATGTCCTTTGGAATGCATGAATGGCTTAGCAAGTAATTTAGCTCATCCATCTTTGGTACCTTCAGGAAAAGAGACAATACTGGTAATGTTTGAAATAGGTAACCCTATTGCTGAATAAAATAATATCAGAAATTATTTCAAAAAGAATGAATCCACTAGCATTAGTCAAATACAAAACATGCTGTTTCAAACAGAATTTGCTAATTAAGCATTCTTCAGACAAAATGTGCAGTGTGAACAGATCAAATCCCATAGGTGTGTGTGTGTGTGTGTGTGTGTGTGTGTGTGTGTGTGTGTGTGTGTGTAAAACAGCAAATCTATGCCAAACTGTGATATTTTCTTCACAGGGATTAGAAGTTGGCAGGTTCAAAAACTTTATCAATCTCTCTGCTAATTGTGAGTTTGACTAGCTTTTGGAACTTTTCTTCCTTACACTGCAAGTTATTTTCACTATAAAAGGCAGAAAAACAAAATAATCAGTCAAGGGAGTAACACACACCACTTTGCTAATTGCACTGAAAGACATTTGTGCAGAGCTTTAATTGGGTGCACCATTACTGGAAGTCTTTTAACATCCATGTTGTAAAACTATTCTCCAATAAAGGACAATATATGTAGCTCAGGGTTGAAATGAGGGGTCCTCTCTGAGCTTGTTTTCTTGCACCAAGGACCCCTCACAACTTTTGTCTGATGTGTGTGGTAAGGGTTGAATTGGTTGGTAAGCGTTTGGACAAAAATTTTATGACCAAAATTTCCGTTGCTAAGTGAGACATTTATTAAATGAATTTTTGCCCCATTTTACAACCTTTCTTGCCACAGTTGTTAAGTGAATCACTGCAGGTGTTAAGCAAATAACACGGTTGTTAAGGGAACCTGGCTTCCCCATTGACGTCGCTAGTTAGAAGATTGAGAAGGGTGATCATGATCAGGATACAGCAACCATCATAAATATGAGTTAGTTGCCAAGCGTGTGAATTTTGATCATGTGACCATGGGGAGCGTGCAATAGTTGTAATTGTAAAAACTGTCACTTTTATCAGGTCTGTTGTAACTTTGAATGGTCAAAGGAATTGTTAGTCAAAGACGATCTGTAGATCACCCTTTTTTTTGGTAGTGTTAAAAAGTTGTGACTCTTATGTTTGTCTGTTTAATCTCTGACCTGTTTCACATAACGTCAGATACCACACCTGAAGTACATGACAATTAATCATATCGGTACTAATCATGTTCTTTAGAAGACCTTGCAAATGTTGAAATACAACATATAAAAGAGAATATTTGTAAGTCGGGGTTGAGATAAGGGGTCTTTGGTGCTTTCTGAGCTCTTTTTCTTGCAGAGATGTTTCATTACCAAAACTAGGTAACATCATTAGTGCTAGTTTATCATCACTAGCACTGATGA
This sequence comes from Natrix helvetica, assembly GCF_964273705.1. NCBI lineage: Eukaryota > Metazoa > Chordata > Lepidosauria > Squamata > Natricidae > Natrix > Natrix helvetica. The sequence goes on from NC_138552.1 coordinate 251,448,908, forward strand.
TGTTTCCTAATTTGGGTAATGAAAGGTCTTCAAGAAAACCATCAAGCTCAGAGAGCACCAATGTTGTGGAAATACAACATTTGGGATCCTTTGCTACTGGCCATGGTGATAGGAGCTTCTCCAAATTGTAATTAAACAAGACTGGGAAACCACAATATCCTCACTTTGTCTCTAGAAGAGTCTGGATGTGTTTTAGAAAGTTGCTTTGGATCCAATCAGATTATTTATTCTTTTAGGCAAGCTCTCTGCTTGCTTAAGAGATTGTAGCCTCCAGATTTACAGGCATAGAATAGTTTCTTTTTAAGCAGAGATGCTGGAGACTGCCCTGAGATTTCTTACGTGCTAAGGAGATCCTCTGTCATGTTCCAACAATGTTTTAGAACTTGCCAGATGCCTGATACTATCATCAACCACTATCTGCCATGGGTAAATGTCAGCCTTATTTGATGTGTTTATATTCCTTTATGTCTTGCCAAATGAAAAAACAAGATGTTATAGTAGGTTCCCACATAGAATCTCTGAGTATTACCTCAGAACTGCTGCAGCAAGATGGCTGCATCATATGCCTTCAGGCCTTCTTTCTATCACACATATTTTTATGACATGATTTGTTCCATTGAAACAATATATTTAGTCACATGATAAATGATTGACTAATTTTCTTATTCTCTTGCACAACAGACATCCTTAAGATACAGAAGGATCTTGACAGACTTGAACATTGGGTGCTATCTAACAAAATGAAACTCAATGGCGAAAAAAGTAAGGTTCTACATGTAGGCAAGAAAAACAAAATGCACAGGTACAGTATAGGTGGTACCTTCCTCAATGGTAGTAACTATGAGAGGGATCTTGGAGTCCTAATGGACAACCATTTAAATATGAGCCAGCAGTGTGCAGCAGCTGCCAAAAAAGCCAACACAGTTCTAGGCTATATCAACAGAGGGATAGAATCAAGATCACGTGAAGTGTTAATACCACTTTATAATGCCTTGGTAAGGCCACACGTGGAATACTGCATTTAGTTTTGGTCACCATGATGTAGAAAAGATGTGGAAACTCTAGAAAGAGTGCAGAGAAGAGCAACAAAGATGATTAGGGGACTGGAGACTAAAACATATGAAGAACGGTTGCAGGAACTGGGTATGTCTAGTTTAATGAAAAGAAGGACTAAGGGAGACATGATAGCAGTGTACCAATATCTCAGAGGCTGCCACTAAGAAGAGGGAGTCAGGCTATTCTCCAAAGCAATGGGTGGAAACTAATCAAGAAGAGAAGCAACTTAGAACTAAGGAGAACTTTCCTGACATTTAGAATAATTAATCAGTGAAACAACTTGCCTCCAGAAGTTGTGAATGCTCCAACACTGGAAGTTTTTAAGATGTTGGATAAACATTTGTATGAAGTGGTGTAGGGTTTCCTGCCTAGGCAGGGGGCTGGACTAGAAGACCTCAAACTCTGTTATTCTATTCTATTCCATTCCATTGTGATAATTAACTCATTAATCAGGGCAGGTTTATAGACAGCTTTAAGCTTCCCTCTGATTTATACATCCTCTGAGATGAAAACCAATGCACCATGATTTATCTCTCTTAGTTCGGAAGTGGGTCATGCAGAGAGATATAGTAAGGTGATCCTTTTGTGCAAATCATGTCAAAACATGTGCTGAATTAGACTACAATTATATTTTGTATGCAACTGTTCTGAGTTTTTGTTATTTGAAAGCCCAGATTTTAATTTCCCTTTTTAAAAACAACAGCTTACCCTGTTATAACTAGAAGTAATTTACACATGCAGGTAGAAGAATGCTCTCTATAAAATGTTTCAGCATCACAATTTTTAAACCATGGGTGCTTTAAGGGCCCAATGGTTGCTATTATAAATCTTAAAATCTAAAAATGTGAAAACATGAATCTGGAAATTTAAGCCACATCCATTCTGGAGTTCTGGACGCCACAAAGAAGATACAGGTAATCCTCGACTTACAACAGTTCATTTAGTGACCATTCAAAGTTACAAGGGCACTGAAAAAAGTGACTTATGACTGCTTTTCACATTTACAATCGTTATAACATCCCCATGGTCAGGAGATCAAAATTTGGGTGCTTGACAACTGGCTCATATCATGTCCTGGGAATGTATCACCTTTTGTGACTTTCTGACAAGCAAAGTCAATGGGGAAACCAGATTCATTCAGGGGTGGGCTTCAAACATTTTAGCAACTAGTCAGCCTCCAGCACCACGGCGGGAGTGGGGGTGGTTCACCTTCCCCATGCTCTGGAGGCTTTCCCCGAGCTTCTGGGAGGGCAAAACTGTCTCCCCTGGGCTCCGGAGGCCCGTTTTCCCCCTCCCCAAGCCTCCACGTGGACCCTGCACTTACCTTGCATCCAAAATGAGTCACGTGGAGCCTCTTGGGAGGGGCGGGGTGGGCAGGGCCAACCAGGGGTGGGATTCGGAGATTCTCCGAACCAGCCATGTTAGCTATGGGTTCTCCCGAATCCGGGTGAACCCCTAGCAGCCCACCCCTGGATTCACTTAATATCTGTGTTACTAACTTAACTGCAGTGATTCACATAACAACTGTGGAAAGAAAGGTCATAAAATGGTAAACCTTTTTATTTTTATTTATTTTCTCTTTCTTTATCTTTCTCCCTTCTCTTTTTTCTTTTCTCCTTCTCTTATTTTCTTTCTCTCCACTGATTGAAGTTCAATTCCCCAAAGCATACTATAACAAAACTTTTTTTGTTTAATTATGCCTCCATAACATGATTTTAGCTGATGTTCATAAAACTAGTCTATTTTTACCATTATTAAGCAACAGTAGCCTATTCATCAAAACACAGCACACACCATGATGTATGAATCCTAAAGCTATTCTTTCTGAAGGGGATTCCTGTTTCCTTCAAGATCAACACAGGGATACTTCAGTGATCCTCACAAGTAAAAATAATAATGAAGATTTGCCCCACCCCACCCCACCCCTTCACAATGAGGGCTAACTACATTTTTTACTGGACAGAGATAACTTAAGTCTTAGTCACCAGTGCTTTGATAATGCAGTTTATTATAGTAAGTGCTCTTTGGGGCTGCATTTGAAGGCTTTCCCAAAAGCTTTGCTGTTATCAAATCTCACTTTCATTCAGCTCAGTTCAAATGGTTGTTAGCTTAACTTTCCAAAACTTCACAACACGAGACTCAGATATTTGTTTAACAAATCTCGGCCCTCTCAATAGCATCACTATCTATGCAAAGGTTAAAAGGCAAATAGCAAAATGACTCATGATACAAGCCCCCGACCTTTTGTATGTGTGTTGCGATGTTTTACTTGTGTATGGAAGAAATGGAGTTTTCATAATAACATTAGTTTTCTTTATTCTGATAAAACTGTCACATTCTAGTAATATTTCTGCTCAAAAGCACTCTGATCTGCAAAGTTGAATTACCTACCCAGGAGGCTTGCTTGGTGCATATATATAATTATACATACATACATGCATATCATCATCATATTGTTTACTTGTCAGGGTAAGGAACATTATGCAAAAAAGTAACGAATGGAATTAAAGCATGACACAATAAAAGAAAAGGAAACATCATCAAAATTGTTTACCCCAACACCATTCTCTATATTTCACCATACCTTTCTATCTTTGTAAACTATCCGTTCTTCCACTTCATCCATACATTGCTTTCTATATCGCCTTTGAATATTAAAATTCTCTCCCCCCCCCCTTTTTTTTTTTTGTTTCTCACTGATTCTATCCAACTAAAACTTTCTCTTATTTGTTAAGCATTCCATTTATTTCATGCATGCTTCACTTCCATCATATGGTGCTTTTATTGCATTTAGCAAGCAATTTTCAGCTTGGCATCCATGCAAAATGTTCTGTTTTACAGGTAGTTCTTCATTTATGACTGGAAATGAGTATGAAGTTACAGTCATCGTTGCAGTCATTAAGCCAGTCATTATGTGACTGGAGCTGATTTTATGATATTTGTTTGCTGTGGTTGTTAAGCTAATTCATTTTACCCAACGAGACTGGAAGTAAATGCCAGAAACCATTAAAAAAAAGCATTAAAAATTGCAATCATGTGATTGTAGGGCAATGCAGGCAGCCATAAATGTGAATTGGTTGTCAAAATTCAATCATATGACCACAAGTGTAGGGATGGCCATTGTAACTTCAAAATCAGGTCATAAGTAGCTTTCGGAGGGGGTGGGTCTATTATAATTTCGAACAGTCACAAAATGACCAGTTGTAACTCAAGTAACTCAATTTCAATGCCAGTTACTTCTCTGATTTTCCTTAGCTTTTAAAACTTTTAATTCTTTTGCACTTGTTAATTTTTTAGTGGTATGTTGTTATATTCTCTACTTCTGCTTCATTATTATTTAAATGTTACTGTAAATGTAAACATTGCAACATTTAAACTATATAATAGTTTAGTCAACAAACTTCAGTTCTTCACTATGCAAACTATATCCATTTTACCCCCATGAGTTTGCTCATAATACTGTTAGGAGTTTGGTCATCTTGATTACTGTGAAACAGTCTATCGCTAGGCAACTAATGGATGGTCAGGGATTAAACAAAGAATATTAATGTTCCTTAATGGCTTAAAAACTCTTTTCTATGCCTTTGGGATGGGGAATGACACTGTTGGGTTAATAAAGGGGCAGGAAAGAGATAATTTTAGAAAGGCTGAATGTAGCAAAGAAAGTATTGAGATAAGTTAGTTAAAAGTGAAGCCATTTTTTGTAGTTCTTTTTTAGGAACTTAAAGCAAGGCAGGTTGTTTATTATTATTCTTTTTAGGAGTGTATTTGCTTCCATGAGGTCTTAGCATTTCTAAGAAGAGGTCTGATGCTACTGTAATTAGCCCAAGGGTTTTTCTTTTTGCTAAAACAGCTAAGAGCACATGCTCACAGTCATGATTTCTGATGCCATCCTTGAACCCATGTTTTAATGAATGCCACTATTTTCAATTTTCTTCAAGTCAAGGAGTTGAGGGATTTGTGGACAAATCAAGGAGTTGAGGGATTTGTGGACTCGGCCCTAAGAAGATGTTAGAAATATTATTGCAGTATGTTAAATTTAGTCACTGCACTATCTCATGCCATCAACATTCAGAAAAAAATGGCCAGAGACCTTTCCTTCTTCTATATGTACATTTAGAGACAGCATTCTTAATTTACCATGATACTAACCAAAACTTTACTATGATACTAACCAAAAATTTGGGCCTGGTGAACCAATCTATGAGTTACATTGGGAAAACATGTTTACAATCATTTTCTTTTTGTTTTGGAATGTGCTACAGGTGAATGTTGTTAAAGTAGACCTGAATGGGATTAAATATGGTCTTGAAATGTTTTTTCCTAATCTTAGCAAAGTTCAGATGCATGGACTTTTAACTCCCAGAACCTTTTGCAATAGCCATGCTGTCTGGGGAAATTCTTGGAGGTTAAGTCAACTTATTTGGAACTTATCAAGATTGGAAAAGACTACTAGATTAAAGACCCATCTCCTTCTTAGCCATGAAGATGACAAGTTGATGCTAGGTTGATCATTTTATAGCCTGGCAGTTGGGAGATCTCTGATATAAAGGTTGGATCTAACTTAATTTTTTTTAAATGGTGGGCTGAATGATGAAACTTATCTTAGAGATTTGGATTAAAATAGCCTTTCCCAACCCAAGGGCTCCCAGATGTGTTACTTTGTGTTACCATCGTCTTGTGTGTACTGTAAGGGTTCTGCCATTCTGTCAGGCTATCTAGAGAAGACCTGCTTAGGATCTCAATCCCACACAAGGTAAGATAAGGCAGTTTTTTACACTGATTCCAGATTCAGCCTTCTTACTTCTGGCTTTCAAAAAACTTTTCTTTTTAAGCAGTCTTTTGGCAACTTTGCATCTCTAGTACATATGAATGGTGACCTTCTGCATTTATTTTAGTCTGCTCCCATTACTGTTTTGAATTATTCTCTGGGAGTTTGCTATCTAGGATTCTTCCATTAATAGCCTAGAGTTCTCTGTTGTCTGATGGGGCAATGTAAAATTAATATATTGTATTAGTTATACTATACAGGTAGTCCTTGACTTATGACCACAATTGCACCAAAAAGTGTTGCTAAGTGAAATATTTGTTAACTGAGTTTTGGTCCATTTTACAACCCCTTATGTCAGTTGTTAAATGAATCACTGAAGCTGTTAAGTTAGTAACACAGTTGTTATGTGAATCTGGCTTCCCCATTGACTTTGCTTGGAAGTAGGTAACAAAAAGTTATTACATGATCTTGGGACACTGCAACCATTATAAATATGAGTCAATTGCCAAGCATCTAAATTTTGATCACAGTAGGTCGTATGAAAAATGGTTGTAAGTCTCTCTTTTCAGTGCCATTGTAACTTTAAACAGTCACTAAATGAACTGTTGTAAGTAGAGGACTACCTGTAGTTTACTATACTATACCTATACATTGATGTGTTCAGTTACTATTATCACCCTTGCCTGCTACCTTAGATGGTATCACTTTGGAAGAAAGCTGGGTTAGATTTTTTTTTCCTCAGCCATAAAGATTCCTCAGTGACCTACCTCACAGACTGATTTTATCACAGTGCTGTTATGAAAATAAATATGTTTGAGTTGGCATAAAAGATAAAAAGTTAATACAGTATACAAAAATAGAACAACTTTGCTAACATCAATTCCATTTTGCTGATGTTGCTAGCTGAAGGATTTTAAATTGACATTGATAGATATTTTCCCGATCGTACAGTTTATAACCCAGCGTTCAATTTTTAAAAAGGGCTTCCAAATTCATATAAATATACATGACACCCCGCCTCCCCTCCCGCACTTAACCAATAGGAAGAAAGAATTTTAGCAGTTCATCACTCGCAATCAAGAACGATTTCTGAAACATTTTTACCAATAGAAAAATGCAAAAAAATAATACTCTGTTGTGGGAATTGGGGGCGGGGGAAGGGCATCCTGAATACTTCCAAGTGTTAGTATGTCTTGATTATTGACATCATCGCTCAAACCAGGCGGGCACTTTTGCAAGAGCCGTCGACGTTTCTCGGCGCCGCGGGCTCTTTGGAGAGGAGCCCTCGACTCTCCTGTAGCTACAGTACAGTATTTGGCTTCGCTCCTCCTTTCTCCTCCCAAGCGAGGCGGAGGCGACGGGGGCCGCCTCGCTATTTCCCTGCTCTTTTGCGCGCGTTGGAAAAGTGGTGCCTGAAGCCAAGGGAGGGGAAGAGAGGGGGAAGGGAGCAGAAGGAAAGTAAAGCAGGATCCCACTCCCAACCCTCGCTCTGGAAGGGAGCCTGGGCCTTCCTCTCTTCCTCCTCCCTTCGGAAAAACGACGGAGGGAGGCAGGGCGGGAGGAGGAGGGCTTACCCAGCACATGCGAAGCAGTTTGGGTTCGAAGAGGAGGGGGAAAGAGGAGAGGAGGAGGAGCTGGACGAAAGTGGTGCCCATCTCGGTGCGGGTTTTGCTGCTCTTAAGTTCCTCTTCCAAGCCCGCTGCTGGTGCTGGTCTTATGAAAGCCTGTGTCATCGCGCCTAACTGGGGCGAGAGCAGGGGAGGAAAATCCCTGTCAGCCAAATTTGGCACCGGTGGAGGAGGAGGAGGAGGAGGAGGACTTCAACCAGGGACAGAAGAAATGCCACCTTCGGTGATTTGTGGCGCTTGCTGAAACGGGCGAGCCAGCCAAGCCCTGCTTGCTAAGGCTGCCCAACTCCGGAGTGGCTGAGCTGGAAATGCCACCGAAGGAGCGGCGCCTTTCCCGGCTCGGCGCGTGAACAGCCTTCCCCCCTCCCCACCGCGTCCTCTTCTTCTCTCTCCCCCACCCCCAAGCCCCTCCCCGCCTTTTCCCTGCTCGGCTCTCCCTCCCTCTAAAATGACGATCGGCTCGGAAACCTCATCATGGCCAACGGGACGGGGGCGGCGGCGACAGTCATGCTGAAGTGCGTGGTGATCGGCGACGGAGCGGTGGGCAAAACTTGCCTGCTCATGAGCTATGCCAACGACGCCTTCCCGGAGGAGTACGTGCCTACCGTCTTTGACCATTACGCAGGTAAAGGGGAGACGGATTGTGTCTTGTTTGCAAGTGCTGAGTAAGTGTCTTCCTATCACCTTTTCCCGAAACTCCACCCGCCGCCCATTGCTTCTCCCCGGCTGTCTCGGCCGCTCTCTCCCGCCCCTTAGCAGGAAAAGCAGCAAAGCAGGAACTTCAGCAAAAACTTTGCTCTCCCCCTCCGCGTCTTCCTCTCTCCCTTTCTCTTCTCATTTCTTCCCATCTGCCGTCCTTCAACAAAAACCCGAGTCAGCCTCCCCCGGCTGGGGAGTCTTCCAGATGTCAAACGAGTTTGGAGAATAGCTGAGGGTGCGCGGAGTTAGGGAACGTCAAGCTGGAATTTATAATGGCTTGAATTGTCTTTTGCTCCTGGGGCAGCTTGTGGCAGCTCCTCAAAATGGCTTGTTTACAGCCTCCCCAACCCCCCACCTCCCTTGGAGGGCTTCCTTCCTCTGCATCACGGTGTTGGCTATGGCAGGTGGGAAAGGGGAAAGTGATGGGATCTCTCAACTGTACTCTGGTTTGTTATGAACCAGAAGTATCCCTCATGCACCCTCCCCAATAACAAAGCCCCTGGAAGAGAGAGCAATGTGGTAAACGTTATTTTTCTTAGCAGAAAAGATATTTAGTCGTACTAAGTGGGACCCGGCATATAACGACAAAAACCTCTAGGATAAATATTTCTTTAGAAGCACTTTGATTAGTTGCAGTAGTTTGATCTTGTTTGAACACATGCTTGTTAATGGGGGCTGAGAAACATGCACTGGACGTCTTTACTGATGATGCTGTGGCATTGAAAAGGTGTTAATATAGTCTTTCATGCTATCAAAAAACCAGCAGTGTGTGTGTATTTTTGTATTTTCAGTGCCTGATTCCATCCTCTCCCCCCCTTTTCCGACCAAATTGTGGTGAGTGATTGAAATTGATCCTTTGCCTGTCCTCTTCTAAAGAGAAGAGACCAAATATGCCGATCCCCCCTTCCCCACTTCATCCTCTCTTTCTTTTTGCAGTCAGTGTGACAGTTGAAGGCAAGCAATACCTTCTTGGGCTTTATGACACTGCTGGACAGGTAAGTACCTTTCTGATCAATAGAACCAGACAAGGGTTGTATTGAAGGGGAAAAATAAGTTCATCTTAGAGTGTGGACTTAAAAATAAATCCAGTTTAAAGCTTTAGTTGTTTTTATGCTCACTTGCGCATGTTGAATTATTCAAAGGTTGTTTGTTGAGAAGTCTCACTACAGCAGCTTCCACTAATCGCCTCATTTGCTGTCTTGCTATGGAGCTTTCAGAATGAACCTGCTTCCTTCCCCTCTTGTTTTCTCTGCACAGCTAAAAGACATTGCAAGCAGCTCTGTTAATATGATCGTCCAACTCTGGCCTTACAGTGGGGAAAAACGTAGCTGTTTGCACTGCCCGATGCCTGGGCTGACTTTTGAGTTGCCTGTTAGTTCTCATTGGTGAATCGGCAACCAGAACTGCTGCCTCTGATTGGTGAATAATGGCATCATCTAGTTTGGTAGGAAGGCATCCTGTCTGTTTATTGCAGACCATTGCTTTCTGCCTTGAAATAAGTCCTTTCAACTGAAACATTTGCAAAGAATGACTGAATGAGAGCATAGGAGACTAGGAAGAATGTGTCTCCTCCCCTCCTTGGGACACATCTATGTGGAGGCAAGGGAAGCAAAACAAGGGAATCCTAAAGTATTGCTTTTGCATCCAGAACTTTGAATTGCCACTGATCCTTGCAGTTTGTATGTATGTAATGCTATGGGCCCCTAAGTGATATCACTCAGAGAATTAACCTAGTATTTATTGTGTCAGAATGCTTTAAATGAAGGCATTCACATTCATGATGCTACTAGGATCAAAAAAGATTTAGCCAAAGTATACTTGGGAAACGGTTATGCAGCCCATGACTCATTTCCTTAATGACTGCACATCTGAGAAGCATCAAATACAATTCATTAAAAAGAATTCTGCCTCATCATATACAAAGTCTGTCTTATTCTGCCTTCTCTAATCTGGGTGGGTCTATTAAATCCCCAACTTCCATAGTTCCCTAGGCAGCATAACAATAAATGTTGAGGCTCCATTGCTTTAGAAAATATTGACTGTGAAAGGGCTAAAACAAACCTTTACTTTTTGTCTCACAGTGGCCAGTCGAAAGCAGTATTTAAGCATTTAGTCCCATTCTACCCATATTTCCCATAGATTGGTACTAAAAGGCAAGATGTTTCTGGTTAAATGTCCAGTAAACATTGAGAAGCTTATTCCTTTTTTAAAGCCATTTAAGTCAGGGTCCTCCTCTCTTCCTGAAGTGGAGGCTTGTTTATTAATTTAGAAAATTTAGGTGGACACCCAATTTATTTACAGTGAGCTCGTGAAGATAAAACCCCAGTAAACAAAAAAACAATACATCCCCATATCCTGGTGATAATAATCAGACCAGCCACTTGATGGGTTCCATATGGGGAGCGGGGGGGGGGGGGGATTGGCAGAACCTCCTATGCTGTATGCAAATTGATTCATTGTATTTCCAGTAAATAGTTTGATAATGTTTGAATACATATAATTAAGCTTGTAATCTGAACTTTTGTGCTTCAAAGATTTATGTGGAGAACTACTACATGAATTGTGACAATTTATGGTTTGGGTAATACATTTTTTTCTTAAAGTCATAGAGAATCAAGGTATTGACACATTTAGAACTGGACATTTGGCTGGTAGCTCCATATTAATCTGTCAATTCAATCTGTTATTTAAAGTTCTTTATCACATGTTGCAATCATACTATCAACCTTTCTCTAGAACCATTCTGACTCCAAAGGCTTTGTTTTAACCTCTAAAGCAGGGGTGTCCAAACTTGGGAACTTTAAGACTTGTGGACTTCAACTCCCAGAATTCCCCAGCCAGCATGGCTGGCTGGGGAATTCTAGGAGTTGAAGTCCACAAGTCTTAAAGTTCCCAAGTTTGGACACCCCTGCTCTAAAGCATTAATGAAATGTCTAAAACAATAGCAGGGACCTTGATAAAATGTCAAGGACCCAGACTTTAATTAGAATTAAATATAGTAAATTCTATAATTCGACTTATATCAAGCCTTTCAAATTCTCTCCTTTTTACAAGAAAGGCAGCAGAGTCTTAGTAATCCACATAAAACATCCCAAATGCCAATTAAGAGATTTGCAGTGCTAGATTTGTGTTTGGTTTTGGTGCTCTTTGGGGCCAAGTGGCTCAAGAAAGTGATACAATGCAATAGTGCCCTATTTATCTGAAATGCTTGCAATTGCAATAGCTATTGATTTAGGATTTCATACAGGGTTCAAGTAGTTGGCATACTTGGTGGCAGTCATAAAAAGCAATAAAGATTCCTATAGCATCTTAAAAACAAAGGCTTTCGCTGTGATAGATTTCAGCAGGTGGGAGCAACTGGCTCATCTTGTTTGGGTTCAGAAACTAAACAGGTTTGGGTCTGGTTAATACTTTAATGGGAGAATCCCAAAGAATCCTAAGCCTATAGGCATACTGGAAATAAAAACAAAAAACACCCAATGTCCTGGAAGAAAAAAATTGTATTTGTGCCAAGGAAATTTCATCTATATATCCACGTAGAGACAAGGAGTTAAGCTTGACTAGAAGGCATCTCTATTTTCCTTTGTTACTATAGCATGTAATGAGGAAATTTGATGCTATAATAAATCTCTTAGTCTTAAAATTGCTGCAAGTTTCATTTTGTTGCAATGACTAACATGTTAATTGATGTTTCAGAAATTATACATGAAATGTGACAAATATCTCCAGAGGGCTGAAAAAATAAACCCACCTGGATGATAGTTTATTCTAAATTTTACTTTTAAAATCTAAACTGAAATAGTCCTACAAAGTAGGCATTTGGTGGCTCTCTCTACAGTTGAGACATTCCAGAGTTGGGAGACTGCCACAGAAGAGGCCTGTTCCTGAGGAACGATAGCCCTGATTCTAGAAGTTGATTAGGCACTTCTCTTAAGAGGCATTCCTTCTCACATGGTAGCCCAAAGCTACAAAAGGTTTTAAAGGTCAAAAATCACAGGTGCTGCTAGCCAGAGCATTACCAAGTTATTAATAATGATCTTATTCAATGTTGTTTCATAAGTACATTGCGAAGGGTTTTTTGGTCAGTTTTTTGGTATGTAATATTTGGAGAGAGTGAAATAATTATAAGTGGGTATCCCACAGGGCAACCCTCTTCAACATCGTGCCCTCTAGATGTATTGGGAGAATTCTCAGGCAGCATTGCCAATAGCCATGTAGTAGCATAGTATATAGTACTTATCTTTGTAGTCCAAGTCTTTGAATTCTGAAGCAGTTACAGCATACCCGTAAAATAAACCAGACGGACTAGTTCTACATTACAAATGGGAACAGAGAAAATATTGCTTGTAAAATGCACCAACGCTGAACCCAGGCCAGAAAGTTGAACTAGAAAATTATGAAACATTTCACCATAATGGTCTGTTATTATACAGGCAACTCCTATGTCCTTAGCATATGCGCTCTAGGAGTTGCATGCATAGTAGCAGAGCAGTTGTCAGGAGCAATTCTGCTGCTAAGAAAAAGTATATTGTAAGTTGGCTGTCTTGCAAAAGAGAGGAAATTTAAACCACTGAGGTCAAACACTGTGATCTGTAACATCACAAGTTAGTCTTTTGATGACCAAGACTTCCTGTACAGTTCTAGACTACAGCTCAAAAGCGCCCAGCCACTGATTTGTCATAAGGTTTTTTTGGCTTGAGGCCAGATGACATTTTCATAGCCTGATGGACATCTCTTCCTAACTCTGCTTGTTTTCATGACAAAACTAGGGATTTCTCAGTATCAACTCATGTAGTGGGAAGATAGAAACATCTGCACTATTTGCATACCTCAGAAAAGTAATTGTTTTAGGGTATCATATCAAACTTCATGAGACCTTCTGCTAAAGCTACTTTGGGACATATATGATGCCAGACTTCTCAGTCTGATGACCACTGGAGGCCATAGACTACATATTGAGGAAGCCTGTAAGGAGAAGGATTCCTAACATGTCGAATATGCTGTTTGTCCAAGACAGGATACATGTTAATGCTTAAGGTAGATGTTGAGGATATATGGCCTTTCAGTAATAAATATTTCTTTGCATGAGTGTGCATAATAAACAGGAATCAGAACAGTTTCTGAAGGAAGATGCATATATCAAAGTGTGCCTTAATGTAATGTTATTTGATTTTGGCTTAGTGTAGTTTAAGATACTGCAAATGTTTTACAGCTACAATCCCAGTATCTCTCTCTATTGGCCACACTGACATGGGATGTTGGAAATTGGCCACAGATTGCTTTCATCAATGCTTTAAGTTGAAATGAGTATCTGGCCTTATCTACGGTAAGCAAAACTCATTATCTGATGTTTAAATTAGGAATCAGTAGTAAATATGGTCTTCCTAATTTTCAAATAAAAACAATGCTTTCAAAAGAGTACATTCTTTAGTATATAAACCATTCATGGTATTGACGTTTTCTGCCCTGCTGTTTATGTATTGTTTATCTCGTCAGATATCATGAATTTCACAGTGAAATAATATTTTAATTGCTGTACAGTGATTCCTGATCACTGATGTCAACATGATCAATTGAAGATATATTTCATGGACTGCTGACATGTAAAGCTTAACCAGTGAGGGCTGTATGTGTGTGTCATATAATGAACCCCATCTGGTTATTGAGAGCAAACAAAATTTATTCAGAGTAACTCTTCTTGAATTGGTGTAGACTTTCAGTTTTTGTGTGGTAATTTAGAACAATGTTTTCTATTATCTTTGATGCTGAGAAATATTTTTGTAGTTTCCCATCATTTTCTTTTTACCATCTGACAATGGAATGTGGCAATTGAGTTATGTTAAGTCCTCTTTGGAATGTTCTGTCCCTCCAACCTCATTTGTAGAAGTTCTCTATGTTATGTCTTTTGATAGTTTTCTGGTTTCCCCAAGCTGTTGATATCTTTGTCCAATGAACGGAAGGTACTGTTTCAATTGTTTAAAAATTGTAATTCAACAGATTCATATCTTGAGTCATGTTTGCTTCTGATTGTATATATTGATTCAATAGGGCTGCCCCTTCTTTTCCATGATGTTGGATCTCATATATTTCTTTAGAGGAATCCATAATTCCTTAGAGTGGATTTAGGGAAGGTGCTGAAGAAGAGAGGTGAGATCTATTCCACTATCAGATGATGCTCCCATCTACGGATAAACTCTGAAGAATGAAACCCTTCCACTGCTTTTTTAAGCACACACAATAGGTTATGGGTGATTTAGCAGGTACATTGAAAGAATAGTGTTTCTGTGTGTGAGCACACCCTTATACAAATGCACATCCAAAAACAGCACACTATTGACTGTAAAATGCCCCCAAGATTCTAATTTTTTAGACTGAAGAAAACTAGAAAATAAAAAAGAATGAAACTGCAATTATTAATGTTGTAGCAAATGAAATGTACCTTTGCTTATTTGAATATTGAAACAAAATCTAGAAGAAAAAAATGTGCAAGGACAACTAGATAACAGCGGACTTTATAAGAACCTAGCTTGTTTTTTTAAATAAAAACTATCATAAAAAGAAATAACGTCTCTCTAGAAGAGAGAAGAATTGGTTTTGAATAAGGAGTGTGATTTCCTAATTCTGTAGAATTCTTTCTTGCATAATTACAAAACATATTTTAAGGAATAAACTTATATTAACACAATTATTTGAGATACTATCTTGAGGATATTATTCCATATTCTGAAAGAAGAGCGATGTCTATGGAGATTCTCAGTCATCCAAATCATAGTTGTCCCAAAAGTGCTTTTTAAAGAGGCAACTGGACTTTCTTGTTTTTCTTTGACGAAGTTTCACTTCTTAGATGAAGTGAAGAAACTTTTTAGATGAGGAGTGAAATGTCTTCAAAGAAAAAGTCCAGTTGCCTCTTGAAAAAGCACCTTTGAAAGCAGAGGGATCTTCTACTGGAATAGAATAGAAAGGGGATTCAAGGACGGGTGGATAGGAAGAAAAACACCCATAGTCTCCCAAATAGGTTTCTCTTAGGTCTTAACATTTTTTTGAGGCTTTTTAATGTTTAATGAAATCAAATAATGACTAGTATATATTATCAATGGAAAGAATTGTGTTTGCGGCTATCCAACTTTGCTCAATTGTGCATCTGTAATGTGTTCTGTTTAGGTTGAACTTTGTAAAATGCTTTACGACCGATTTGCAGAAAACTTTTAAAACAAGCAGGAGAAATCACGTCTTTCATGCTTTGTTTGCTTTGTAAATATTGTTGTAATATTAGTTTAGAAGATGTTATGAAAAGATGTAAGAATATAAATTCATACCACTGACCAGCTTTTTGTCAAAAGTTTTGGATGCAGAAGTTTGAGGCTGTGAATGAAATGTGAGTGGGTGGATAAATATGTGCATGCATACACATGTACGCAGAAAAGTTCATTTTGTTGCTAGCTCAGCCGCCTTATGGGTTGAAATATTCAAGGCTTTGTGGAGCAAAAAATAGCCACTTGCACATACACTTGCCGGTCAAGGAATCCTTATTTCATTCTGCAGCTGACTAGCTCCTATTTCTAGGAAGTGGGTGGAAAATGCCACTCTTTAGCAGATATTAAATTCTGCCATCAGTTTCTAGCAAAGGCAGTTTTTCTTTCTAGTAACAAAATAGAGTAGAATTAAGGATTTTTTTTAGCCTTTCTTGATTGTATAAGGAAATGTGGTAATATATTTGGAGATGGTAGAAAAAAATTAAAAGTCTGCAGTGGTCCACAGGGGGAAAAAAACTTCAAAACTATAGTTGGGTGATACTTTTTTGGAAACCAAGCAATATGCCACAAACTAATGAACAAAATGGTTTTCTAAAATTCTTCAGCAGGGTAGTTGATAGCAATAAGACTTGGACTTATATACCACTTTACAGCCCTCTCTAAGCAGTTTACAGAGCCAGCATATTGCTCCCAACAATCTGGGTCCTCATTTTACCAACCTTGGAAAGATGGAATAATACAATACAATACAATACAATACAATACAATACAATACAATACAATACAATAGTAAAGTTGGAAGGGACCTTGGAGGTCTTCTAGTCCAACCCCCTGCCTAGGCAGAAAACCCTATACCGTTTCAGACAAATAGCTATCCAACATCTTCTTAAAGACTTCCAGTGTTGGGGCATTCACAACTTCTGGAGGCAAGCTGTTCCACTGATTAATTGTTCTAACTGTCAGGAAATTTCTCCTCAGTTCTAAGTTGCTTCTCTCCTTGATTAGTTTCCACCCATTGCTTCTTGTTCTACCCTCAGGTGCCTTGGAGAATAGTTTGACTCCTTCTTCTTTGTGGCAACCCCTGAGATATTGGAACACTGCTATCATGTCACCCCTAGTCCTTCTTTCTCTTAAGCTAAACATATCCAGTTCCTGCAACCGTTCTTCATATGTTTTAGTCTCCAGTCCCCTAATCATCTTTGTTGCTCTTCTCTGCACTCTTTCTAGAGTCTCCACATCTTTTTTACATCGTGGCGACCAGAACTGAATGCAGTATTCCAAGTGTGGCCTCACCAAGGCATTATAAAGTGGTATTAACACTTCACGTGATCTTGATTGAAGGCTGAGTCAACCTTGAACCTGTGAGATTTGAACTGATAGCAGCCGACACTCAACAGAAATAGCCTGCAGTACTGCATTTCTAACCACTGTGCCACTTAATACTCAACAAGTATAGAGAGAAGGGAGGAAAAGCAGGGAGGAAAATAAAAATATGCAAGGATTGAGCCAGATGTTGTGGTTGTGAGGTCTATACTTTAGATTGCATCTCAAATTCAGATTGGAGATTGCAGACTGATGCAGTCACATGGCCCAACCAAGGCAGCATCAAATAGATCTATTACTTGGAGCCCTGACAGATGCATTTCTAGGAGGTTGTGTTCACATTTTTAGAAATGCTTTCAGATAAGGTTTTATTGTGCAATTACCCTGTCACTTTCCTGAAATTTTATAATTTGGGTTATGGTCAGCTTCCATTTGTCTTAAATGCTTGTCCACTCCTCCTCCTTGATATTTTTTTTGCAGAAAAATCTGTTAGTGGAAAAAAGAAAATAACTGTGCAAAATATCTTGAGTACTTGTGGGTTAGGAAAACTCCCATTTAAAAATGTCCTGGAACCAGGAATCGGTCAACTCACTTCTGCTAGTCGTATTGTTTTCATAATTTGAAAAGCGTTTTCTTGATAAGCTATAAAATCAGAAACACTTAAAAGAGTTGTCAACATGAAGTCAGTGGAAAACGTGGATTTTTTAAAGACGTACATCAGCAAGGTAGATTAGAGTATGTTTTCATAAACAAAAGATCCAAAATTATAGGCCAATCTCGCTGCTAAATGCTGATTATAAAATATTTATGACAATAATGGCGGAAAGAATTAAAAATATATTAAACGGAATCATACACCCAGACCAAAATGGATTTTTACCCAACAGACACGTAAAAAACAATATACGAACAATAATGGACATATTAAAATACTACGAGATACATTCAGGAAAACAAGTAGCATTTTTATTGATGCACAAAAAACATTCGATAACCTGACTTGGGATTTTCTTATAAATCAATTAGCAGTAATGAACTTTGGAGAGAAATTTATTGGGATGATCAGAGCAATATATTCGAGTCAGAGGGCAAAAATAATACTAAACGGGGAAGCAACAGAAGATTTCAGCATAACCAAAGGGGGAAGACAGGGATGCCCTCTATCCCCCCTGTTATTTATCCTCTCATTAGAGACATTGATGTTACAAATTAGGCAAAATAAGGACATGAAGGGACTGAAAATTAGAACACAGGAATATGAAGTGCAGGCCTTTGCAGACGATCTAGCATTTATCATAGAGGAAACTCTAGAAACTGGACTAAAACTATTATAAGATATAATTCGGTAAAGTGGCAGGGCTTAAAATAAATAAAGAGAAAACTAAAATATTAACTAAGAATTTAACCAAAAGACAAAATGAAGAACTGGAGGAGAAACTGGGAATTTCGAGGGCCAAGAAAATTAAATATTTGGAAATTTTGCTATCGGCAAAATGTATTACAATAAAAGAAGATAAATTACAACAAATTGCTACAACAGATACAAAAAGATTTGGATAATTGTACTAAATTACAGATATCGCTAATTGGCAGAATCTCAACAATCAAAATAAATATACTACCCAAATTACTCTATCTTTTTCAAACAATACCGATTAAATTAGAGCAAAAAATTTCGAACAACTAAATAAAATGGTATCCAAATTTATCTGGTCAGGGAAAAAAACGCATATTAAATACAAACTTCTACAAGATAGTAGAAACAAAGGGGGCTTTGGTCTCCCAAATTGGGAGCTTTATTATCAGGCGGCAGCCCTAACATGGCTAAAGGACTGGATCCAACTAAAAAATAAAAGAATCCTTATGCTAGAAGGACACGATCTCCAACTAGGCTGGCACGACTTCCTCTGGGAGGGAAAGAATGAATCTCATTCCTACTTTCAGAGACATATAGTAAGGGATGCCTTGCTTGGGGTCTGAGAAAAAATTAAAAAAAAATCACTACCTGAAAATCCCAATCTGGTTATCAACCATGGAGGCAATGACATATCCATACTATAGATCTCAGTAAAATGGTCAGATATGCAGAGCTCTTGGATGAAAAAGGAGAACTAAAATCAGTAAAAGATTTGAAAACACAAGGAATAAATATGGAATGTGGCCTTATCTACAAATTAAAACAAGATTTAAAAAAGATTGGGAACAATACAGAATATACGAGAAACAAATGGAATTAGATAAAATATTAGTAGGAACGGGAGGAAAAATGATCACTACATCATATAATTTTCCTGTTATCGTAGAGACAGCAGCCAGACTGGGTATGCTCCGTCCATTAACCAATAGGACTGAGTCTACACTTATGATGTCATCGGGCCCTTGTGGCTCCTCCCCTGTTTCAGACTCAGTCCAACCTGGGCTGGCTGTGAGAATTGATCTCCAAATTATTTAATTATATTTTTAATTGGTGAAAGTTTCCCAAAAATTTTGTTCCTTTAAATTGGTTCCTTAAATAATCCTTTATTCTACAAATTGGAGGGAAATTCGAAACTGATCTCTGGCTGCCTCTCCTCAGCCGTCTGATTGCCTGCGGCCATGAGTTCGCTCAGGAAGCTTGCCTTGCAATCAGATCGGCCAGCTCATGAGGTACGGTTCCACGGCTGTTTCCCCACGGCGCTCCTTGATTCTGGGCACTCGGACGGATGCGCGACCGGCCGTTTCGTGCGCAGCAGTTCCAGGCAAGTCCGGTGGCCATTCTGCAGATTGCCTGGCCACACTTAGTATTGGCGGCCATTTTGCGGGTCGGAAAAGCCTCAGAGAAAAAAGTCAGCGATTTTGGACGCTTTAAAAAAGGCGCGAACTATACAGCCGTTTGGAGTGCCCAGCAACGCAGGATCACCCCAGGTGGACCACATCAGGAGCACCTGGCCAGCAAACAAGTGAGACCGTTGCCTATCTTATTGGGGTTTTGATTTATGTTTGGGGAAATGGTTTATCCAGCTATAGATACAAATGCAGGACTAGAGGAGGCAGGGCCATTAGGGGCTAAGAGCAGCAGGAAGAGGCCCCTTCCTCAGGAGTAAACCCCAAGGTGTCTAAAGTGACTACCACGGCAGAAGAGCACAGACAGAAGGCCCTTGAGAAAGAATTTCAGAGGGCCCCAAAACAACAACATAGTCTAACTGCCCAGCCCTCTTTCCCTCCCTTCGAGAATCACCAAGTGGCATCCCCAGCTCCACCTGTCTTGCCTCCCATGGGCCCTGACCCCCCCCCCCCCTGGCCTATTCAGAAGGGGAATTGTCTTCTTCGGAGTCCTCATCTTCGATGGAACCTGACAACAGAGGCAATTTCTTTGATGTCCCTCTCAATAGGGAGCACACCTTTGAACAGGCTTCCCTCCCGGTTACACATAGTTCTATGGCGCCCCACACCATGTACACCTCTCCTGCTGATATGGCAACCATCATTGCTGAAACCATTAAACAGGTCATGGCTGCTGGCCTACAACAACAATTTCAACCTGCTCCATCAGATGGCCATAAGCATAAATCTTCTGCTGCGGCTCAGCAATCTGATTCCTCTGCCTCTACTTCTCAATAGGCGGGGAGCAAGATAACCTGCGGGACTCAGACCTGTCTGATGACGAGGTGGTCACCCCAGATACCCCTGCCTTTACCGGATTATTCAAAACTGAATAATCGTTTCAAGTCCCTTCTACTTAAGGCTTTTAAAGCTGCTAACTTACCATCTTCTGCTTCAGCTTCTACTTCACAGGATAAACTGACAGAACCGGCTCCAACTGAGGGTCCCAGTACTCCATTCACCGAACCCACGGTGGAAAAAGAGGTGATCCCTGTTCCCAAGATATTCCTGAACGCCATCCAGAAGCACTAGGAGTCTCCAGGTATGGGCCCACAGCCGACCAACCTTGACAAATGCCTGTACAACATTGCACTGGACCTCACCAAGTTCTTCGAGACTCCCCCAGCGGACGCACCGGTTGCAGCCCTGTCTTCACCTACTGTGGTCTCTGGAGCCCCTGAGGAGGTTCTCAAGCCTGAGGAGAAAAGGTCAGATCAAACCTTAGTCAAAAATTATCAGGCTGGAGCCTGGGCTGTTAGAGCCTCTACGGCCACTTCCTTTTTCTCCAGGGCTGCCCTGGTTTGGATTGAACAGCTTCAGGAGCGCATCGCTCCTACTGACACTAGATCATATAGGGATCTCAACAAGATCAGGGCAGCGGTTGAATTTGATTCTTTGCTTAATGCTGCTAGATTCGCTTCTAAAGCATGGCCTCTTCGGTCACGGCCAGGCGTCTGCTTTGGCTCAAGCCATGGCAGGCAGATGTCCATACCAAGTGGTGCCTAGCAGCCTCCCCATTCAGTGGCACCCAATTATTTGGTAATCCCTTACACCCGTACCTCACGGAATCTAAAGACAAGCGCAAGGTCCTTTCATCCATCTACAAGAAACAGGACTGTCTGCCTGCTCCCTTCTATAGGAGGTCGCCCTTTCGAAAGCAGATGGGGGACCTTCCTTCCCCCATCCACAACGCCAATCCTACACTCCCAGACAGGGATCTCACCAGGACAGGTCCAATAGAAACACACAGCGTTTCCCCTCCAAGAAATCGTACTGTGGAGGAGGCAACCGCCATTTTTCACATAGGAAATGACTATCTGGACTCTCTTCCAATCGGAGGCCGCCTGGCGTTCTTTGCCCACCGCTGGGAGGAGACCACATCAGACAATTGGGTACTCAAAACTCAAATTAGGTCTCATGCTAGAATTCCTCTCCATCCCCCAGGAACATTTCGTGCCATGCCCAGTCTCTCGGTGTCCTCGCAAGAGGGCACTGATGGAACAGGCCATTCAGCACCTGTTGGAGATCCAGACCATCCAACCGGTTCCTCCCCATCAGGAAGGGCAGGGTTTTTATTCCCGTCTGTTTGTGGTACCGAAGTATTCTGGGGGATAGAGAACAATTTTAGATCTAAAAACATTGAACCGCCACATTGTCTATCGGCGATTCAAAATGCATTCTCTGCACACCATCCTCCAGGCGGTCAGGAAAGGCGATTCCCTCACATCAGTAGACTTGACCGAAGCTTACCTTCATATCCCCATCTTCATAGACCACTGAAAATATCTCTGCTTCTCCTATGGGGGGAGGCTTCCAGTACCGAGGTCTTCCGTTCAGTCTATCCTCTGCCCCCAGGGTATTCACAAAAGTACTGGAAGCACTGGCCGCCCACATCAGGTCATCCCCAGTTTGGATTCTCTGCTACCTGGATGACATCCTCTTGTTGTTCAGGTCTCCGGTTCACAGAGAAAGAGATCTCGCCCTCACCATTCACACCTTGTGGAATCACGGGTTCGGGGTGAATCTCAAAAAGAGTCACTTCATTCCCAGCACTCGCGTTCTCCACCTTGGGGTCTTGATAGACACCATGGCGGAGAGGGTGTTTCTATCCAACGACTGCATTCTCAGTCTGAGGGAACTTGTCAGGAAGGTGCTATGTCTACGCAAGGCATCCCTTCTTCTTCTCTCCCAAGTCTTGGGCAAGATGGTATCCTACTTCGGGATTGTTCCATAGGCCAGGTTTCACAGCAGGAGTCTTCAATGTTTCATGCTTCCACATCAAAAGGCCTACAGGGGCAGTTCTCCTCTCAGGGCCCCCCTTTCCAGACAGGTATTACACACTCTCAAATGGTGGCAATCCCCGGCGATTTTGCAAGGACCTTGTTCAGAGAGCCATGCCATCTCACACTTATGACGGATGCAAGTCTGACAGGATGGGGGCACACATGCAGGACCTAGTGGCTCAGGGTCAGTGGTCCCTCAAAGAGATCCAAAACAGCATAAATTGGCTAGAATTGCAGGCAGCTCGCCTCACCCTCAGACATTTTCATCACAGAGTTCAGGCCTGACACAAGTTAGTCCTCACGGACAATACCACGACCAAGGCTCACATAAACAGACAGGGGGGAACTCGTTCCTGGTCCCTGATGCAGGAGTCCAACCTGTTGTGCCAGTGGGCGGAATCTCACCTGTCATCTCTCAGGGCAGAACACATCTCAGGGGTCTCCAATGTCCAAGCAGACTGGCTGAGCAGGACAACTATAGATCAGCAGAGTGGAGCATCCATCCGAACCTCTTCCATCGATTGACACTATGGTTCGGCCTCCCAGTCCTAGACCTGTTCGCGACGGCAGACAACAACCAGGTACTCAGGTATTACTCGAGGTTCATGGACCCCATGGCAGAAGGAGTAGATGCTCTCGGGTGCCAGTGGCCCAGAGGTCTCCTGTACACATTTCCTCCCCTTCCCCTCATTCAGAGGGTAATTCAAAAAATGCTGGAGCAGGAGGCAGAATTGTTGCTGCTAGCGCCGAATTGGCCACGCCGGCCTTGGTATGCCAACCTAGTGACTCTGTCAATCTCCACCCCACGGCACATCCCACGGTCTCTCTTGTCTCTACACCAAGGGCCAGTTTGTCATCCCGACCCCCAGTGACTGCAATTAACTGCATGGCGATTGAGCGGCAAGCCTTAACAGCCAATAACATCTCCCTCAACGTCATTGCTACCATTCAGGCATCACGCAGAAGCTCTACTAATCACATTTATGCCACCACGTGGTGGACCTTTGTTCTATGGTGTTCCAACCAGACTGTTGACCCACTTAGGGTATCCATTCCGCAGATATTGGACTTCCTGCAGAGGGGGCTTGATCAGGGACTTACCCGTAACACGCTACGCCAACAGGTGGCCGCTCTGGCCTCTGTTCTGGATGGCCTGGCATCTGAACATCTACCGTCTCACCCCTTGATCAGGAGATTTCTCTGTGGAAGATCCAACCTGCGTCCCCCTGCCATACATAGATATCCGACTTGGGATTTACCTCGTGTCCTAGAGGCTTTGACTTCCGCGCCCTTTGAACCTATGAGATCCACTTCTTTGAAACTGTTGTCCTTAAAAATGCTGTTTTTGGTGGCTGTAACCTCAGCCAGATGTATTTCTGATTTGGCTACTCTTTAAGCCAGGCATGACTTGTGTGTGTTCCATCCAGACCGAGTTGTCTTAAGACTGGCCCCGACATTCATACCGAAGGTCAATAGCTGTTTCCACCGAGGTCAGCAGTTGACCTTACCTGATTTCTGTCCATCTATCCGTCACGAGAGGGAGCGCAAGTGGCACACTCTTGACATACGTTGTGCCCTCAAGATCTACATTGACCGTACTACCTCATTCCGCCACTCGGAAGCTCTCTTCATCTCCTTTCGCCAGGCCTCCTTGGGTACCAAGGCTTCATTGTCTAGTCTGGGGTGCTGGATAAGAGCCTGTATTAAACTGTCTTATGAACTTCAATCCCCATACCGTTCCCTGCAAACATTACAGCTCACTCTACACGCAGCGCTGTGACATCTGTGGCTTGGTCTACTCAAGCCACTTTGGAAGAAGTCTGCCGGGCGACCACCTGGGCGTCTCCCACAGTCTTCATACGTCATTACAAGTTGGACAAGTATGCATCGGCTAACGCGGCCTTTGGGCGCAGGGTGCTGCAACAAGTGCTTGTGCCCTAACGGACCTTTTTTACAATTTCCCATTTTAGTGGACAGCCCAGTCTTTGGTACGTCCCAGTCTGGCTGCTGTCTCTACGATAACAGGAAAATGGGTTTTGGTCCTTACCTGATACACTCATTTTCTGGTAGAGTAGAGACAGCAGCCAGCCCCGCCCTGGTATGGGTCATGCGAGGGGATTCCTTGTGCGGAGGAGAGAGAGAGAGAGTGACTATGGACTTTCACTTTTTGCTCACAATTCTCACTTGAGTCTACAGTTTTCCTTCATCTGAAACGGGAGGAGCCAAAAGGGCCCGATGACATCATAAGTGTAGACTCAGTCCGATTGATTAATGGACGGAGCATACCCAGTCTGGCTGCTGTCTCTACTCTACCAGAAAATGAGTGTATCAGGTAAGGACCAACTCCCATTTTCTTTTAAAATATAAAATGGAGGAAGAGACGGTAAAGGAGACAATGATTAGCTGGGGAAGAAATTTTGGCCATAATATAGAGTTAGAAAAATGGGATAAATTATGGGAAAGAAATTAAAAATTTACGACGGCAGTAGTTTACAAAGAAAATCTCTATAAAATGTTTAATAGATGGCATTTGCTTCCAGCGAGATTGCCCAAAATGTACCCAAAGTTAACCCCCAAATGTTGGAGATGCAGCCACAAGCCTGGAACATTCTATCACATGTGGTGGACGTGCCCCATCACAAGGAACTACTGGTGCAAAATCCAGAAATGGTTGGAAGAAATTACTGAGTGAAAAATAGAACTCAAACCAGAAGCATTCTTAGAAAATGGACAAACAATCTCAATACATAATCATACACATACTCACTGCAGCCAGGATTGCTTTCGCTCAAAATTGGAAAAAAATCAATATACCCTCAGATGAAACTACAATCAAGAAAATACTCGAATGCGCAGAAATGGATAAAATGAGAATAGAACTAAAAGAAAGAGAAGAATCGGACTTCTATAAAGTATGGAATAAAATATACAAGTGGCTAGAAATCAGAAGCCAAACAGAAAATAGAGAATACAAACATATGGTGATACAAATAATGAATATTATAAGTGTTAATATTATGTTTGCTACATTATAGGACAAGGTTATAATAATAGGAAGGCAATGCAGAAGGGAGAATTATAAAAGCTAAGCAGGAAAGCCGATATAGAAAGCTGTAAAATTACTGTATATTGTTATGTATGTTTGTTTTACTTTGTTTTTTTTTCTCGTTGTGTCTACTGTTTTTAAAGATTAAAACATTCAATAAAAATTATTTTAAAAAAATAGATTATATTTTCATTACAGAGGGTGACAACGTATCAATAAGAAATAAACTTGTGTGATCTGCTCTAGGAAATTTTGGGTTCCTTAAAGGTAAAGCAAGTGACCAAGAAGGACAATTTGTAAACTGGAAAAGATTAATCAGGAATTATTTAGTGCATTTGAAGATGTAATAACAGTGGTGGCACAATTAAGTCTCTAAAGCCACTTATAGGAAGTTGAATGTAAGCTACTTCTACAGGGCTCTAGCTCAAGCGTGTGTGTTCAATACACAGACCACAGAAGTGAGTTTAGGGAATCTCCTATTCTTAGGAAATAAATTACTTACATGACCACAGTGTTCTTGAGCTGACTAAGACTAACTTATGCAGGAGGGTGGTTTGGAAGCACAAACTATGGCTCAAAATTTATCAAATACCACTAATACAAACCAGACTTTGGTGTGATACCTGAATTAATTTTTATTAGAAGATTAGAGAGCAGACATGCACACACACAGAGGGGAAAAGGGCATTGATAAATTAAAAATAATTGCAGTTTGGAAAGGAATAGCTGTTTGGTGGCTAGCAGAGCAGCAGCAGAGATGGAGGTAGTGGTGTCAGTGAGGTTTTGGAAGTGTCCAGCTGCAGGTTTTTTTGGGGTAGTGATTCCTTCCTGATAATAGTGATATTTGGCAGTGATGAATTTAAAGAATGCAACAGGCTGGTCAAGCTCTTTGCAGACTTCATGTGCTCTCAAAAGAAAAATAAATTACCCCCAATAATTAAAAATTAGTATGAATTTATGTTAATGCGTAATCCAGAGCTTTCTTTGTCCCAAATTGTTTAATGGTGGTGTGTTGTACGTGTTATTTTTGTAGGCATCATTACAGTCCATTTTCTTTTTTAGACTTACCATAATCTCCAACTCTTGTCTTTATTTGAGTTGCAGCCTTAAAATGTTTGCATTCATTGTGTTTTATCTGTAGAAGATTATATACTCTTTATTCTCTTTATAATAAAGCAAGCCATGCTCTGGCTTTTCTGCAACACCATCAAAAAACAACCTTAAAGCACCGGACTTCAGAATATGATAAAAAGAGAGGAATTGGATGAATCATCTTCTGGAGGATTTTGCAGGTCCTCATTAGTGAGTTGTGCTGTGGAAAGAGATTATAATGTGGATCCAGGACTGGGACTGTACCTCTCTTAAGCCGGCAACCTTGAGTATAGAGGAGTGTTTCCATGTACCATTTTTAGCAGCACTAATGGCTACCCTTCAGCATAGCCTGGCTGGCTTTTTTCACTAGCTTTGACCAATTGCTATTTTTGGTTCTATTTCTAAAAACAGATGGTTCTGATTGAGAACCTTTGCTTCCTACAATTCTAAGCAATAGATGGTTGGCAGTTCAGCAGTTACAAAATCTAGACAAGTTTCTCAAGAGCGTGAAGCCTTGTGTAATATTTGATAAGATTTGCCCAACGCAATGGGTTGATCCTTTGACTTTTTGAAGACATTACCATAGTATAAAATAACACATTTAGAACGTTGAAATAAACAGGAGGGGAATTATCATTTGATGTGGATTGGAAGGGGATGGGAACAAGGTTGTAACCATTCATTCATTGTTTTAGGCAGGTTTTTAATTTTATCACCACCCACTCTTTTCAGAGAATATGACCAACCATTCTGTAATGACTCATGGAATGATCTGTCAGTGGATTGGTACAATCTGGAATATTGGGGGGGGGGGGAATTGTGCTGGGGAAGTTTTGGATAATTAGACATTTGTCAAAAATCCTATCTCTCCAGGGAAGCCACGGTCAATCCCTAGTTTATCCTAGATATATATGCTTTCCATTTTACAGATTGTCTGTTGTCTCTTTTAAATAGGCAAATTAGAAGGTTTATGGAAGATATTTCTATCTGAACCTGAAATTAATGTAATCTCTGTGTTTGCTGTTCCTTATATTCTGTCTGTCCTGAAATATATTTTAGGACCTCTAGAACTATATTTCATACTGCAGAATTTCTGGAAATTATAATTCCAATGCATCTGGAATTTGCAAAATTGGGGGAAAGTAGTGTAAGAAATGTCATTCAGACATTTTCCTAATCACCCTAATTATTAAGAATTGTATTACAGTACTGCAGTACAAAATAAAAGCAAAAACCTAAGAACAGGAAGACAAAAGAAATTGGAATTCTAGAATTGGTACCTAACAATGAAGCATGTCTTTAAAATCCTTTAGTTGTTTTTTTCCACATTAAACAACATAATTCTTTTTTAGTGTACTTAAGAATTCTTAAAAGACCTCAGGAAAAGGATGTGTATGTGTGTTCATCTATCTATTTGAATATTAAGAAATTATTTCTTCTATGTTTTATCTTCATCCTTCCATATTAAGAATGAAGGACACCTTCCCCAAAAAATCCGGGGGGGGGGGGGAATGAAATTCACATTAATCAGCAGTCAGATTCAATTGGGAACAATACATTTAGAGTTTTGAATGTCTGCAAAATAAAGGAACTATTTACCATTGTAGTAGTTAGTGATAACACAGTCATCTAAGCATAGCTAAGTTAATTGCTATAGTGACCCAAATGAACAAATAGCTTTAGATGTTACACAGTGGAGTCTCCTTTTGAAAAATGTCTAATGAGATTGGAAATAGAGATACAAGGGCAGTGAAAACTATTGGGAAACACACATATGCAAGGTTTTTTGGGGTGAGTGGGGGGCCTTCAAGGTAGTGTTGGCTCATGGTGATTGGCCGGATAAGTAGCTGCAGTTTTCTTGGCAAGATTTTCAGAAGTGGTTTGCCTGCTTTCTAGGGCTAAGAGAGGGAGTTACTAGCCCAAGGTCAGCCAACTGGCCTGGTGCCTTGACCACTAAACAAACTGACTCTACACACACATGCAGTACTTAAGACATTTCTATGGCATGTATGAGTTCAACTCCTGAAATAAAATTTAAAAATTATAA
Source organism: Natrix helvetica (assembly GCF_964273705.1). NCBI lineage: Eukaryota > Metazoa > Chordata > Lepidosauria > Squamata > Natricidae > Natrix > Natrix helvetica. Next base: position 251,477,468 of record NC_138552.1, read on the forward strand.
AAAATCCATGAAGAATTTCAGAATAATCAGATGTTGGATTATTCTGGTTTGTTGCTATCATTTTGAAAATGTGACTTTTTAAAGTAGGTGCAGAAACCAGTCTTATGATGAAGCTATTAGAGCATGGAGTTTAAAGGATCTGAGGGGTCCTTGCTGCTCTCTGAGCTTGGTTGTTTTCTTGCAGATGTTTTCTTGCACCAAACTAGTGCAAAATATTTTGGATAATGAAACATCTGCAAGGAAAAAAACCAAACTCAAAGATTACCAAGGATCCTTCATTTCAGCCTTGAGCTACAAATATTCTCCTTCATCGGTTAAAGGATCTCTTTTAATTGCCAAATGGTCATGATATTCTGGCAAACTCTTCTGAATCTCAGCATAAAATGTTTGCCCTTTCTTGATATATACAGTGAAATTAATGAGTTATATCTTTTTTTAAAAAATGTCTTTAGTGTGTTTAGTGGCTGATAAGTTTATTTGAACCCCTATGATAGCTATGTGTCTTTTGTCTGAGCTAACATTTAAAGTTGTAAGGCAGCCTTTAAAAGTAAACATGTCGAAGTACGTACTTAAAGGCAAAAGCATATCTAGATTAAACGACAATTAGGTGTTCCAACCTAAGCATTTCCTGGGTTCTTTGTTACTTACTTCTCAGCAAGTAGCAACAACTGGCTGACTATAGCTAAAGAGGGTTCGGATAGGGGATTTGGATGAGAGAATTTTAACTATAGTATGCTAGAGCTGTTGATCAGACTGGAAAGATAGGTAAAAATAAACATCCTGGAAGTCAGAAATAGCTAATTACTTCTATGCATTATTGTTAAAATAATTATGTACTGTAGAACTGTCCGTAAAGTGGCCAGAAGAAATACAGCTTGAAGGACACATAATTGAGTTTTTCAGATTTCCTGTTGTCTGAAAATTTAGAAATAACGTAGGTAGTATAGGCAATACATTTTATGTTACCAAACCGCTACCCTGTTTCCATTTAAATACGAACCCTAGATGTTGAATTATAAGAATTAAAACATGAAAGAAACTGTGTTTGAGTTCCTTATCTCCAGTATCTTTTATGCTTCCTATTCCTTTCTATGTGGATTTTGCTGTGGGCATGTTTTCCTGTGACTTGATAGATACAATAAAAAGAAAGCGGGGACAATTGCTTCAGTCCTGTTTTTACCAAGATGAACATAGAGCATGGATAGCCCTGTTTCCATCGGATGACAGCCCTTAGAGATTATTGCATGATATATCAGTGTAGTAGTTTTACTTGTCTTTTTGTAGCTTTTAAGTTATATTATTGCTAAAAAAATTGTTTTCTTGCACAAAATAAGAAGAAAAAATACCTGGAATTTATTTCACTATCCCAGGACCACATGAAGTGAAAGAGACCTATCCCACATATCTCCAGGGTGGTCTGCAATGAACCTCAGCCAGTGGTGGGTGTGAAGTTCCCAAAAGATGACCTAATTAATTTACGAGCCTCGAGACAAAGTTCAAAAGAAATCCAATCATTTACTAGGATCGACATTCTGGCGTGGACTCCTGTGGAGCCAAAACTGCTTTCGCTTAATTGCGTTTGAACTTAACCCTGAATCCCCTCTCTTCTATCCTGCATCATAACTCATATTCTCCAACTAGGCTGTAGACATGAGATCCGACTCCCGCCGAAGGCATGCATGGAATTTCCCCTTCCATGCCAGCCTGATAATAGTCATGGCAACGCTTTAGAAGTTGACAGTGGGATTCAAATAATGTAACAACTGGTTCTCTGCCCTAATGACCAGCTGGATAGGCGTGGCTCGATGGTCATGTGACTGGGTGGGCATGGCCAATTCAACGTCACTCACGTCGATGGGTGTTTCGCCTTAGCTGTTACAATGTAATAAGGGTTAACTAGAGAGGCAGTTTCTGTAAGCAGGGCAATAAAGATTAGGCTAGAAACAGCACCAGAATGTTTCCTTTCTATCTTCCTTACAGGATTAGCCCTGTAAAGTGGAAAAAAACAAAATGAGATTTCTTCCAACAACCGGTTCTCCGAACTGCTTAGAAAGTTAACAATCGGTTCTCCCGAATAAGTGCAAACTGGCTGAATCCCACTGACCTCAGCCCTTTCCCCATTCTCCAGCTTTTACTTTCTTCTGCACCATTTAAGGATGGTCCGACATATTCTAGGTACCATATTTTTCGGAGTATAAGACGCACCTTTTTTCCTCAAAAAAGAGGCTGAAAATCTGGGTGCGTCTTATACACCGAATACAGCATTTTTTTTGCCTCCCAAAGCCCCGCCCCTTCACCAAAATGGCCATGCATACCCTTATGGAGGCTTTCATAGAGCTCCTGGGGGCTGGGGAGGGCAGAAATGAGCAAAAAATGGAGCGTTTTTGCCCCCCAGCCCCCAGCAGCACTCTATATGCCTCCATAAGGCTATATATGCAATTTTTTTGACAAAAAATGGGCCCATTTTCGTGAAAAACGGGCCATTTTTTGCTCATTTTTGCCCCCCTCCCCACTCCCCTCAGGAGCACTCTGCAAGCCCCCCAAGGCTATTCATGCCTTTTTTGGGGGGAAAAAAGGGGTCTGTTTTCATGAAAAATGGGGCCATTTTCGTGAAAAACGGGCTGTTTTTGAGAGGTTTGCAGAGTGCAAAACTTTTTTTTTTCCTTTTGGAAAGCTCTTTAACTGATTGATGAGAATTACATTGATCAAGTACTGTGCCAGCAGAAACACCTACCTATCTACTGTTTTTTTCTCTCTATTTCTCTCTCTCTATCCCTCTACCTACCTACCTACGTAACTGATTTCTCTCTCTCGATTTGTCTCTCTCTATCCCTTTATCTACCTACCTACCTAACTACTCTCTCTCTCCCTACCTATCTACTGTATTTCTCTCTCTCCCTCTCTATTTCTCTCTCTCTATCCCTCTACCTACCTGCCTACCTACCTACCTACCTACCTACCTACACACACTCTCCTTGTCTACCTACTGTATTTCTCTCTCCTATCCCTTTATCTACCTACTTACCTATCTAACTACTCTCTCTCCCTACCCATCTACTGTATTTATCTCTCTCTCTCTATTTTCTCTCTATCTATCCCTCTACCTACCAATCAACCTACCTATTCTCTCTCTATCCCTACCTATCTACTGTATTTCTCTCTATCTTTCTATTTCTCTCTCTCTATCCCTCTACCTACCTATCTACACTCTCTCTACCTACCTACTGTATTTCTCTCTTTCCCTCCCTCTCTATCCCTCTATTTACCTACCTACGTTTTTTTTAAAATTGCCTCTTCAAAACCTTGGTGCGTCTTACAGTCTGAAAAATACGGTAATTTTCCTCAGAAAGTACAGAGGAAGATTAGATAACATAGGTTGGAGCTAATATATTCTACAGGTGCTTCCCTTTGGAATACTTATAGTTCTACTTAGAACGGAATGGAGTAGTTTATGATCTTTCTTTTATGAATTTATTCTGGGAAAACAGATGAATTAAGCATGGGGGAATATGGGAGGGTGGGTTCCAACAGAGAAATACCATGCTTTTGGGTTTGATACAGGATGAATGAACTGTAAATGCTTCATCTTCAAACAGTCCAACATAAGACTGCAATGTGATGTTAGACTTGGGTTGTAGTGGTTGGACTAGAGGGAGTTAAGCAATGATGTTTTTTTTTTCATGTGTGATTTTATTAAAAAAAAGTTGATAATGCTGTGGATTAGAATGGAACTTTCTACTTCAAAGCACGCACAGTATCACAGTTCTTTGCCAGTTTTGGATTGCCATACTTCCTCCACAGAATTACTAAATTGTTCCATAGAATTATGCTTTTAGATATCCAATGCCATTGAGAAAATTCAGTACAAATCAGGCTACACGCTGATTTCCAGAATTGTGACTGAGACAACTGATTAATCCATTTGATTTTTAAAACTTCCCTATATTGGAGCAGAGTTTATTTTTTTTCCCTGAGAAAGAACAGGGGTATAGATTTGTCATCCTTTCTGTAGGTTCTCTTTGGCTCTCGGTTATTGATTGTAGTGTTTCTGGTTGAGGTTGATTTTCTAGGGAGTCATACTTGGAAGACAGTGTAGCTGCAGTGATAGAAATGGATGCTGGTTTATCCAGGTGAAAGCCAGTCTTCAAAGTTTCCCCAAAACTTGCATGAGTATTTTATCAGCAGAAGAATTTGACAATATATGCCGTATTTTTGGGAGTATAAGATGCACCTCCCCCCCCAAAAGAGCATGGAAATGTTGGTGCATCTTATACACCGAATACAGCCATTTTGGCCTCCAGAAGCCCCGCATCCTACTTTTGTGAAAAACGTATGAAAAATGGGCCGTTTTTCATAAAAACAGAGGCTTTTTAGCCTTCCCTCAGCCCCCAGCAGCACTCGGCAGGCTTCAGCGGGGCTGGGGCAAGGCAAAAACGCCCTTGTTTTTGCAAAAAAAACAGGCAAAAAATGAGCCATTTTTCACAAAAATGGAGGGTTTTTTGCCTTCCCTCAGCCCCCAGCAGCACTCTGCAGGCTTCAGCAGGGCTGGGGCAAGGCAAAAAAATTTTTTTCTTACTTACCTCTTCGTAATCTTGGTGCATCTTATACACCAGTGCGTCTTATAGTCTGAAAAATACGGTACATAATCCTGGTACATACTATGTTGTGGATATTCTGCTTTTATATTTAATCAGTGGTCAGGATTGGTTTCTCACAGTTGGACTTGAGTATATTCTTGAACTAGAGGCTTGAATAACTTCTCATGCAGCACTTTCATTTTCCTTTCCTCTTATTTTAGTACTGGCAGTCCTCGACATAGGACCACAATTGAGCCCAAGGTTTCTGTTGCTCAGTGAGTCAGTTGTTAAATGAGTTTTTCCCATTTAATCACCTTTCTTGCCACAGTTGTTAAATGAATCACCACTGTCGTTAAGTTAGTAACACAGTTGCAGAGGGAATCTGTCTTCTCCATTGAGTTTGCTTGTCAGGTCGCAAAGCGTGATCCCATGGATCCAGGGCATTGCAGCCATCATAAATATCAATCAGTTGCCAGGCATCTGAATTCTGATCAGGTTTCGTGACCACGGGGATGCTGCAAAAGGTCGTAAATGTGAAAAATGGTCATAAGTCACTTTTTTCAGTGCTTTTGTAACTTTGAACAATGACTAAATGAATTGTTGTCCGTTGAGGACTACCTGCATCCCCTTTTCCTTGCAGAAGAGCGGCTCCATCAGCAGAATTACTTTGGTTGCTCTTTTTCACCATCCTTTCCAGTTCTCAAATATCCTTTTAGACATTCAGTAAGTGGAGTTGCATACAGTTCTCTTAAGTATTGTAGCCTCAATAAAGATTTGACTATCCGCCCTCTCATGAATAAAGCCATAATAAATGATGTGAAATGGTTTAAGGAAGAGAGGGAAAGGCAGGAAAGAATAAATAATGCAAAAGGAGAAAGATTAATATAATCTTCTTTAGTACGTTTGATAAAGATCGTTAATTTGTATTATTGTGGACTGTAAAAAGCTTGTCTGTGATCTCAGGAGTATGTGCACAGACTTACAAGACTCTGGTTTCATGGGATTTAAGGCGACCATGCATTTGCAGAAGATTGTATGATAGCTTTTTTGCCCAAACTCTTGGATTATTAACCTCATGTGCAGATCAATCCATTATGCCTTGTGTGTAATTAGGCCTCTGTGCCTTGGTTAAAAAAAAACATCTGGCATAGTGTTCAGCTCTGCAGAAGTTCCCCCAGACCTAGTTTGAGTACTGAAAATAGAATTCTCTCTTTGCAGAATTTATGTTCTCCCATGTAGTTAACAGCTCCCATAAAAAGGTATACTTTGCCATGCCATGGGTAATGTTCTGTGTTGTCCAGTACAAAATTCCCAACTCCCAAGCATTTTTGTCAGTGGTAACTTATTTCTTTGGTTCTAAAGTTTTTGCTTAATAGAAAACAATGCACACATTTATTTATTTTTGTAAACTTTTTTATTTCATATTTTCACATTTTCACATTTTCATAACATATAATCACATGTATACTATTACATAGCCAACATCGTATTGTATTATTAAATGTTTACATCAATTCATCTTACCATCAACTCCCCATAGGAAAAAAAAACCCAGATATTGGCTCTTCTCTTCTCCATACACTATATTTGTGCGTTCACTTTCTTCTCCCTCTCTCATCCCCCTCCCTACCTCCTTTCTGCCCTCTGTCCTTCCCTTCTCTACTTCCCCTTCCTCTCTCCTACTCCTCTCTCCCAATTCCACTCGTCATTTCTCTCATCCTCTTCCCCCTCCTACCCTTTCTCCTATCCCTCTCTGCTTCCCTTATCTCTCTCCTTTTCTTCCCACTCTTCATCTCATTTGCTTGGTGTATTTCAGCTTCTGAGCAAGCTCCATTTTATGTTGATGGTATTTATAGCTCCTTTTCAATATATACATATTTAATTTTAAACATATATTCTCCTCCTTTTAGAAAAAAAAAGAAAAATAGAACAAAAAAGTATACATATACAGTATAGTCAGTGTACTTTTAACCACCACCACCCAGCCTAATTTTGGTCGAGATGTAGACCTGGTTACAATTCCCAACTATTCTCATCATTATCTTTATATAATTATACATCCTTACGCGCCCCCAATTTGTGATTCTGTCTTTAAGTCTCAATAGTTTCCCATTATAAGTGTATTTCATGTTCCCTCTTCAATTTTTTCATGTCTTGGATTACATTACCTTTAATTGTCTATAAGTAGCAAACCTCGCTATTCAATATTCATTTCAATTCCCTTAATCTATTGTATAGAATAACAAACGGTAAACCTCTCGCTTTATTTCATTATCTTAAAAGTTCTATGTATATCCATGTTTCATATATTTTAACCCATGCTTAGTTGTCCTTCTGCTGTCGTTTCCAGTCAATTTGCTACTCAGTTTAATTATCATGTATAAAAGTGAATGGCAAACCTCTGCTTTACAACCTCCCCATGTCAGTCACTTATCCACATTCCATATATTTTGGCCTTTGTTTAGTTGTCTTTCCATTCTTATATTCAACCAGTTAGCAACTCCATTTTATTGTCATGTTTTTCACAACGTCCCCACATCAATATCAATATCATATTTATCCATATCCCATATATTTCAACCTTTGCTTAATTATCTTTCCATTATTACATTCAGTCAATTAGCAACTCCATTTTATTGTCATATTTAGAAATAAAACCTTTATCTTAGTTTTATATTCTCCCACATAAAAATTTCTGGTTGTCTGATTTTTTTCCTAGTAAGTCTTTTGTCCCTCTTCTCTGTTCCTGCCCTCTCCCTTCTCTTTGCTTCGGCACATCCACTCTCCCCAACTTTCCCCAGGTCACCATCAAAAGGATGTTTTTTGTTTCTCTTTGTTGGGGCAAAACCTCCCCCTTCAATTTCCCTTATGCCACTAACAGCCTCAACCTCTTTTGTCTGCCTTTTGTTTCTCTCCGTTTCTACCCCTTCATTATCTTGCCTCCCTTCTTCTTTGAATTCTTCTCTAGATATCCTTAATATCCAGTTCCAAGATTGCAGTTAGTTATACAAAATCTTATTTTGCGGTTGTGGTCCACCTTAAGTTTTAGCTACTGTGGGACAGGAAGTGAAGCCAGGGCCATCTTAATCTTTTGCAGTAAAATAAAAAGGCGAAGGAGGGAAGAAAAAAAAACCATAGGATTTTCCAGTTCTTATCTCTGTAATAATTCTTCCCCCTGTCACCTTCGTCTCCGATCAGCCACAGCTGCTTAAAATATATCAATTAGAACAAGCTTATAAAGAGCTAGATTCAAGTACATGTCTCTTTTGCCTCCTGCTCTTGCAACTTCTGATTTATGGTAGTTGGTTAATTAAAACTTCCCACACAGTCAAGGTTACATTATCCATTATCAGAGAAAAAGAGATCAAAATATTTGGTTTCTATTTGATATCCGAGACCAAATTAGAGTTTATATTGAGTGGGTTCAGAAGAAAAACATGTTTTTTTCTTGATTATTTTAGCTGGAAGGAATTCAAACAAAGTAAAAATATTGGTTTCTGTTTAAGATCCAAAACCAAATTTAACGTTATAATTATGTGGGTTTGTAACTGCTCTGCTTTCTGTTCTTCTGTTCGAAAGCGCAGACAAAGAACTTCCGGGGGGGGGGGGGCTGGTGTTACAACGCTCCACCTTCCTTTGTTCTTTTTCTTTTAGGAAAAAAAAAGTCCCAATCTGACCATCAGTATTATTTACGTTCTCTTTGCCTTTTCCAGGTTTAATTTATAATTGTGGGTTAGTTAAATTCTCTTACCAGGTCTTTTATCTCTCCCGGTCTCCGCCTGTTCCAAACTTATTTTGACAAAAAGGCCAGCATCTTGTCAGCCATGAAGGCTGCTGCCCCGACTCCGATTCATAGGCAAATCTCTAACCCATGAGAGATCTGTTGCTTCTCTCAGAGTCTAATGAAACGCTGCCCTTCTTCACCCCCACCTCCAGTGGAGGTTCTGATTCAAAAGAATCTTCGTAGATGGTTTGTCAGACAGGGTTCATATGAGGCTCTTTGGAGCCCACATCTCCCACGTCTGTCCAGCTGGAGAACTTCCTGTCGAATCAATGCACAAATTTATTATTTAGTGAGAGATACACATATATTTTAAAAAATCAGGTATAGACACTGCATTGCCTAATATAGTTTGCCATATTTTGAATGACTAACAGATCACTTTTTAAAAAGAAGATGATCAATATAAGAGGAATAGATACTGTATATTAGTAGCTATTGACAGCTAAATCAAAATTCTGTTGAGCAGAAGCCATGGACCTGTGAGTATCAAATTTGATACTCATTGGGTGAGGGATCCTTACCAACTGCCTTGAAAGAGGCGGTGGTGAGGCCCTTACTCAAGAGGCCTTCACTGGACCCAATGGAGCTGGCTAATTATCGTCCAGTCTCCAACCTTCCCTTTTTAGCGAAGGTTGTTGAGAATGTGGTGGCACAGCAATTTCCACGACACCTTGACGAATCCGAATATCTAGACCCACGCCAGTCCGGCTTCCGACCCGGGCACAGCACAGAGACAGCCTTGGTCGCGTTGGTTGATGATCTCTGGAGGGCCAGAGATAGAGGTTGTTCCTCTATCCTGGTCCTATTAGACCTCTCAGCGGCTTTTGATACCATCGACCATGGTATCCTATTGCGCCGGCTGGAGGGGATGGGAGTCGGAGGCACCGTTTTATAGTGGTTCAGCTCCTACCTCTCCGACTGGTCACAATGTGTGTCGACCCTGAGGCCACTCACTTGCGGGGTGCCGCAGGGGTCGGTCCTCTCGCCCCTCCTGTTCAACGCATATGTGAAGCCACTGGGGGAGATCATCCGTGGTTTTGGGGTTGAATACCATCTGTACGCTGATGATACTCAGCTGTACGTTTCAACCCCAAACCACCCCAGCGAGGCTGTCGAAGTGATGTCCCGGTGTTTGGAAGCCGTCGGGGTCTGGATGGGGGACAACAGACTCAAACTCAACCCCTCCAAGACTGAGTGGCTGTGGCTACCGGCACCTCGGTTCAGTCAGCTGACTCCAACGCTGGCCATAGGGGGCGAACAACTGCCCCCTGTGGAACGGGCGCGCAATTTGGGCGTCCTCCTAGATGCCCGGCTGTCAATGGACGACCATGTGGCAGCCGTGGCAAGGGGGGCGTTCCACCAGGTTCGCCTGGTGCACTAATTGCGCCTCCTTCTGGACTGGGATGCCCTACGCACGGTCACTCATGCACTGGTGACGTCTCGCCTGGACTACTGTAATGCTCTCTACATGGGGCTTCCCTTGGGACGCGCCTGAAGACTGCAGCTAGTCCAGAACGCAGCCGCGTGGGCAGTCATGGGGAGTACCAGGTACTCCCACGTAACACTGCTCCTGCGCGAGCTGCACTGGCTACCTGTGGTCTTTCGGGTGCGTTTCAAGGTTCTGACCACCATCTTTAAAGCGCTCCATGGCATAGGGCCTAGCTACCTGCGGGATCGCATCCTCCCACACACATCCCTGCGGCCAATTCGCTCTCATAGGGAGGGGCTTCTCCTGGTGCCATCCACTAGGCAATGCCAACGGGCGACACCAAGGAGTAGGGCCTTCTCTGTGATGGGCCCAACCCTCTGGAATGACCTCCCCCCCAACATTAGAACCACCACTGACTTCCGCTCCTTCCGACAGAAATTGAAGACACACCTGTTCCGAGTGGCTGGCCTGGCATAATTTTAACGTCTACCTCCTGGCATACATATTTACTGGTTTTTTAGGGGGATTGTTCTTTTAAACTTAATTTTATAGGATATTGGGGTTTTAAATTCTGTACATTTTAAATTATTTACTTAGCAGTACAGTTCTGTATGTCTTTTTATCCTCCTCTTATTTATGTATCTATCTACTTAATAATTTTAATTGTTTAAATTTTCTAGTTATTTATGATGTATTTTGATATGGACTGTACACCGCCCCGAGTCCCTTTCGGGAGAGGGGGCGGTCTATAAGCGCTAAGAAATAATAATAATAATAATAATAATAATAATAATAATAATAATAATAATAATAATAATAATAATAATAATAAAATGAGTAAATAGATGAGACGTTCTTGCCATACCCGTAAGCATTCCGCTGTCCAACCAAAAACCGATTGTTGGCTTTGATATCTTTTTGGTTTAATTCTTTTTTTTCCTCCTCTGCTTTTGGAATGACTTTTTAAGACAGGGAAAAATATACTGACTCAATCTACTTTTCAAAGCATGTTATAAAATGGAAAAAATTAGAATGAATATGGAAATATACGTCACATGAAGGTGAAGATGGTTTTGTTTGAATAGACCATATATAACAAAATACTTTGCATTTGTTGAAAATTAATATGTCAGACAAGAAGCCATTTTCTCTCCCTGGCATATTAATTTTTTGCACGACATAAAGATTTTGTATGATCTCCATGGAAGTATACCAATTCTTCCATGCTTTCTGAAGCAATACAACCAGTCAATTTAGTACAAATGGAGCCATTTTTAAAATGATGAAATGTACATGTAGAGGGGCTCCAATGCATATCCTGTTACATAGATAGCTTAGCTTATTCTCAACAAGAGTATGTCTGCTGCTGGCATTGTCTTTTTTCACTGGTAAATGAACTAATCTCCAGATGGTTCCAGTAAACATCATGTCAACTTGAACAATAGATGAATAGCTTTCAGCCTCTTTTCTATTGTAGGAGTATTTGACAATTCAATTTAAGGCCCAAATGCTACATAAAGTCTTTTGGGGCTGGCCAGAATGATTAATCTTAATTAGACAATAAGAAATTGTTCGCAGTAGGTGCATAGGATGACAACTAAGTCTGGATACTGTTTGTTAAATAGTATTCTTAGTCCATAAATTATTATTTTTAATGAATTCAGTAATGCATCTACAGTTTTGGTAGTTTATCTTGCTAAAATTGTTGGATTGTAATTGTAATTATACCAGTTCTGTCTCTTCATATCTTTAATCATGAGCTGATAGGAAGGAGAATGTGTGTGTTCCACGCTATTCAGATCTCCAGTAGAACATTTGAAAGAGCCCAGAGTTCTTCTTTCTTAGTTAGAGATACAGGAGATACCTATTTGAAACACCTTGCACTTTTAACAGATGCCATTTCTTATTTCCAGAATGTGGAAATACGAATTGGCATCTGTGCTGCGAACACATTGCCCTTAACATTGAAATCCATACTTTTTTAAATGTTGCAGTGCTATCAGTAACAAAAGCCAACTAGAAATACGGTAAGAAACTACGAAAAAAGTGCCCTGCATCCTTATTCAGAGCTCACTTAAAATTATGGTGCATTTAACAAGTCAGTAATAAACTGACTTTAGTCTGAGGCTTGCTGCCCTAAAACAAGCAATGGTTTATTCACTAAACCCATGTGCTTATCATGCCAAAGCAAAGCTTAAACAAATCACATTATGATTTAGTTTAAAGTAGCTATTCAATCATATTTTTCAAAGAATAAATGCATATTTAAAGGGGATCAGTTTTGTCATGTTTCTATTTACCTGTCAAGGTATCCCTTTAACTTGTGTCGATATTAGATTTTTGAATAATTGATAAAGTGATAAAATATTGTAAAGTCTACATATCAGCCTTCATCAACCTTCTGTTGTCTAGGTGTGTTGAACTAACCCCAGCATAACCCTGGTGCTCTGTGTATTATTGGAATTGAATTCCAATACATGAGAGAAGGCAGCCTTAGTGTGTATCTTGAGAAATGAGGTCCTCTTTATAAGACTTTCAGTTCCTTAAACATGACTTTATCTTCAATCTAGCAACAGTTTGAAGAAGTACACTCTGAAAACAGATTTGATTTGCAATTATGGAGTTACTTTCAGATTTTGCTGTGGTTTCCCTCAAGAAAAGACCATGCTTTCCCGGATATGACAACAAAACAGAAAGCTAAGTCTTAAAACCATAAAGATTACAATGTCCCAGGTGGCTTTGTCACATCAGAGGTTAACTGTCTTTCATACATTAAAGTTGTGGGTTTTTTGGTTGTTCATGGCTAGTAGTCTCCATGAAATGATATAATGGATGTTTAAAGTGCTACCAGCTTTCAGTACATCCAGTAACAGTACATTTTATAGGTTGACTGTGTTGTATGGTTTTTTGCTTTGTTTGGAATATGTTTTAATTAACTGTTTCATTGGAAAATAAGGGCCATGGTGGCTCAGTGGCTAAGACGCTGAGTTTATCGATCAGAAAGGTCGGCAGTTCGGCAGAATCCCTAGTGCTGCGTAACGGAGTGAGCTCTCGTTACTAGTTCCAGCTTCTGCCAACCTAGCAGTTCTCCAGTGCTCTGCTTGGAGAGTCCAAGGAAGGATTAACACAGCCTATCTGTCCAAGGACTGAGTTGATTTTTCCCCTGGTCACGCCTCCTTTGCCTCCTTAGTTCAGTTTTAAAAACTCAGTCCGCCCGATAGGACTAGTTTGGGGAGCTCTCAGTCATTGGATAGATAGGCTGCGCTCTCCAGGAATATCTTAGTAGTAACAATTAGTTTAGAAGTTATTAGGATTTTTCCCTTTTGTTTTATTTTTGTTTTATTTATTTGAGTTTTAATTTTTGCTTGTAAGTACTTCAAATTGGTTACAGTCTTCTGAGGCGACGATCGGGTTTCTCCTGCTGTATTTAGCTCACAGTGGGAGGGACGAGTGAGACCACTGGTCCGGCATCTGCTGGCAAGCACGGAGACGGTAGCGGCTTTCCGCGTGTCTCCGGCCACTCCAGAGGAAGGAATTAAGGAGATCCTTTCTCTAGCGGCATTTCTGTGCGATCGGGAGGGCGCGCCGGCCATTTTGAAAGTGATGCGTTGGCGCGCTTTCTAGCGGCCACCCATTGGGAGCCAGCTGCATCCCGGGCCCCTCTCTAAGGGTGCGAAAACCGCGGCGGCCATTTTTTTCAACCAACTTTGCAGCCGACAGCAGCAGACTCTCGCGCCTCTCCGCCTCTTCACAGATCGCTGCCAAGGGTTGTGAGGGCCTGTCCAGAGCGCTGGCACACTCAATCTTCCCTCTCAGCGACCCCCACCCCAGGGGGGACGGCAGGGAGTGTCCTGGTGCCTGTATCCAGCCTCCAGCCTCAGTTTGATCTGCGGACGCTTTGGAGCCGTCTGGCCAGTGTCCAGTGCCCTTTGTGTAGCTGCTTCTTCCTCTACCCGGACCAACACCTCTGACTATGGCAGATGAAGGTTTGGAGCAACGGGAGGAGCTGGCAGGACCATCTGCAAAGCGCAGCAGGCCAGATCCCTCGGGCCAAGGAGAAAGGGAAATAAGGGCACAGGGGGGAAGGCTTCCCATAGCTCTTTTGGGAACAGGGGCCCCAAACACCTTGGGGACAAGGGGCAGGAAACTCCTAAAGAGAGGCCTGTTAAGCCCCAGGCTCCTCTGCCTCCTCTGACCGAGGCTGGGCCGAAATCCCCTCCACCCAGAGATTCTTTGTCAGGTTCCCCGGCAGCCTCTCTGGGTTACCCAGTCTCTCCTAGCTCTTCAGTAAGAGAGGAGTTGGAACCATTCCACAGTTGCTTCCATGCGGAGGACTCCAGGGTTCCTGTTAGGAGTGAGAGAGGACATCCCTCTGCCAGGCCCAGGCCTGTAGAGGACGAAGGCCCAGCTCTGTCTGCTGAGATGAGGGAGGTCATTGCTCAGGCTATCTCCCAGGGAGTGGTGGAGGCCATGCGACAAAAGGAAGGTATAGGTAACAAGGCCTCTAAAGCTTCTCGCACCCCCGTGGTGGATAGGACCAACAACTTTGATTGTTACCACGGAGGTGTCTGCGTGGAAAGAGGAGGCTGCTGATGAGTTTGAGCTTTCGGAGGATGAGGACATGCCTCCCAATAAGCCGGCATTCACCAGCCTGTTCAAGCCCTCCTTGTTTAAGGCTATCTTGCACAAGGCCAGGGCTTCAACGGAGCTCGGAACTAAACCTAAGGATAAGGTCATTCCTTCTACTTCTCAGGATCTTAAGGTGGGGCTGTTTAGTGAACTACCCCAGACCCAGAGCTCATACCGTTCACTGACTTGTTCATGGACGTGGTACAGCGCCAATGGGCGCAACCAGGTACCTTGGCCAACCCCAGTGGTGCGGACAAGCCCTTACATCCTCTGGAACCGAAATTAGAGGATGTGCTTAAGATGCCCGAGGTGGATGCTCCAGTGGTCTCATTGACCTCCAACTCGACTCTCCCAGCTGATCTATTAGAGGGCTTAAAGGCAGAGGATAAGTGGTCTGAAAAGGCCTGTCACAAAACGCATCAGGCGGCCGCCTGGGCGATTAAGGCATCCACCTCCGCCTCGTTTTTAACGAGGACCTTCCTGCTATGGCTGCACCAGCTGAGATCTCAGCCTCCTTCAGAGGCGTCTCGTTGGCGACACGATCTTAACAAGATCATTACAGCTGTAGAATACTCGGCGGATGCCTCCCTGAATGCAGCAAAGTTCGCATGCAGGGCTCTGGCTTCCAACGTGACCTCACGTCGCTTGCTGTGGCTTAGGCACTGGCAGGTGGACATGAAGGCCAAATGGAAGCTGGCTTCAGCTCCGTTCAAGGGGGGCTTTCTCTTTGGGGACTCCTTAGAGAAAATTTTGATTGAGATGAAGGATAAACGGAAGAGTCTTCCATCTACCTTCAAGAAGAATGAGAAGAAGGGTTCTGGTTCCTTCAGGAAACAGACCTTTCAGGCACAGGACAACACCCAGGCCTCCACTTCATCCTACCCCTATCAGAGGTCTTACAACCAGTCTAATGACAGGTCTCAAGACCGGAACAACTTTAACCCCAGGGGCAGACAGCACAACCAGGGTTCCTTTCGAAAGCCCTTTCGAGGGGGTTCCCACAACCGACAGTTCAGATGCGGCAAGTGACCGCCAGAGTCCCCCTCCCATCGGGGGCCACCTGCAGCTTTATGCAGACCAATGGGAGGGAATCACCATGGACTCGTGGATCCTAAATACCATCAGGAGGGGGCTGACACTGGAATTTCTATCATTTCCACCACGGACATTTGTTCGTTGCTCCCTGGCCAAGAACCCTATAAAAAGATCCCTCATGCAAGCAGAAATCGAACATCTTCTGCAAATACACGCACTAGAGCCAGTTCCCCCGGAACAGGAAGGGAAGGGATTCTACTCCATTCTCTTCCTGATCCCCAAGAACTTAGGGGGGTAGAGGGCCATACTAGATCTGAAGCGCCTGAACCAACATCTGGCCTACAAGCGCTTCAAGATGCAGTCCCTCCAATCCATCCTAAGCTGCATAAGGAGAGGCGATCTGCTCACTTCCATCGATGTCAAGGAGGTGTACCTGCATGTGCCCATCCATCCGGCCCACAGGAAGTTTCTATGGCTGTGCTACAATGGAGGACATTATCAATACAGGACCCTGCCATTCGGATTCTCGTCCGCCCCCAGAACCTTTACCAAGCTCTTTGCAGCTGTGGCGGCTCATCTGCATACTCTCCCCATCCATCTGGAATGTTACCTAGACGACATCATCATTCACTCGACAGATCGTCTACAGGCGGTGAGAGATGTACGGATCACCATTCGCACCTTGCAGGAGCACGGATTCTCAGTAAACATGGAGAAAAGCCACCTCGACCCAGCTACGCGCATCCAACACCTGGGCACCATAATAGACTCTGTCTCGTACCAAGTGTTCCTGTCTCTGGACAGGCTCCGCAATCTCAGGAGCAAGATGCGACAGTGCTGTCAGGCCACCTCCTTGCCGATCGTCCAACTGTCCCAACTACTAGGCGTCATGATATCCTGCTTCAACGTGGTTCCCTGGGCTCGTCTTCATGCCAGGGAATTGCAATGGTTCCTGCTGCCGATGCAGAGGGCGAAAGCAAGCAACTCCCCCAGGAGGGTACAGCTTCCACCGAAGGTGTCCCGTTCCCTGAGTTCGTGTCAGTCGAAGGTGGTGGAGAAGGATTGCCTGTTCAAGGAGCCCGACAGGATTGTAGTGATGTCAGACGCCAGTCTCTACGGTTGGGGCGCGCATTGCCAAGGTCGGTTGGCGCAGGGCAGGTGGGCACGCGCGGAAGCAGCCTGAAACATCAATTGGCTGGAGCTGAGAGCAGCCCGACTCGCCCTGCGACAATTCTCGAGCCAACTGGCGGGTCGTCACGTTCTGCTGCTTACGGACAATATAGCCACAAAGGCCCATGTGAACCGGCAGGGTGGCACCCATTCCAGGCAGCTCATGACAGAGGTGGAAGACTTGGGCCATTGGGCAGAGATCCACTTAGCGTCATTGAGGGCAGATCACATCTCCAGCACCAGCAATGTGAGCGCAGATTGGTTGAGTTGACAGTCGATCGACAACTCAGAGTGGAGGCTGCATCCAGACCTATTCAGTCAGATTGTGAGACGTTTCGGACCTCCGCAAGTCGACCTGTTCGCTACGGCGACCAACATTCAACTCCCGCGATTTTTCTCGTGTTACCAATCGACGCAGGCGGAGGGGACGGACACTCTAAGGGCCAGGTGGCCTCCGGGACTTCTGTACGTGTTCCCGCCCCTCCTACTCATTCTGCGGGTGATCAACAAGCTCCTGGTAGAAGAGACGGAGCTCATTCTGGTAGCCCCACATTGGCCTAGACGGTCCTGGTTCGCGGATCTGGTCAATCTATCCGTGGAGAGGCCATGGAGAATCCCCCTGGAGAAGGTGGTCCTGATCCAGGGGGCCATCAGTCATCCAGAGCCCCAGTGGCTCCAGCTAGCCGTCTGGCGCTTGAGGGGCTGCTCCTGAGAAAGCAACGCCTCTCGGACAAAGTCATCCAGACGACCAGCCACGACTCGCATATATGAGGCGACCTGGTCTGCATTTTCTACTTGGTGCAAGCAGCGGGACATTGTAGATGTTTAAGCGTCCATACCACAATTGATGGACTTCCTCCAGGAGGGATTGGACAAAGGTCTAGTGTCCGCCATGCTCCGGCGTCAGGTTGCTGCCTTGTCCACCATTCTGGCCAGAAACCACTGGGAGGGAAACCAGTGTGAGTGATAAATATTAAGACAAAAAACGTTAACTTCACATACAGTATATGCTATTAAAGTCAGAACTGCAAGTGACCAAACAGGAGTTGGATAAGATTGAAAGGTTCCAACAGAAGAGAATATATATAACTCAGGATTGAACTGTGGTGGTCTTGGTGCTTCTGAGCTTGGTTGTTTGCTTAAAAAGCCCATTTCATTATTCAACTAAGTAACATCACACTGATGATGTTACCTAGTTGGATAATGAAATGTCTGCATCTCAGATAGCACAGTACTGTGTAAAAAGGAAATTCCATCCTTATGGAAGGTAGCAATACATCTTACAACATATTTTTATTACTTCTCTAGTGTGGCAGAGAGGCCATAATCGAAGCAACATGTGAAAGAAATGAAGCCAAAGAGATACCATGTGATTGAAATGTTTATGAATGGAGCTGAGAAAGGGGACGGGAATTAGTTTTTATCCCATATAATAAGAATATCCAATCCCTTGCAAGGAAGCTGCATAATGAAACGTTCAAGACAGATATATGATATGACAGATATATGATATCAGAAATTCAAACAATTATCACAAGATGTTGTGCCTACTAACATGAATTACTTCAAAGAGGAATTAGATAAAGTACATCAATTGGTTGTGACAGCTGTTTTAGGCTATTTCCAGGATGAGAGGCAGCATATCAAATGTTAAGAATATCAGGACAGGCACCCATTGTGCTTGAGCCCTTTGGGGGGACTTTTATTGGCATCTCATTGGCCATTGTGGATAATCTATTCCTAAAAGTTTGATTTGATCCCCCCCAAAAAAATGCTATTAATTTATTTTGGTGAGGACCTCACCCAATAAACAAGCAGTTCAATTCAGGGTTTTTGTGGTTGTTGTTGTCCTTTTATACACTCCTCAAAAATATTAAAATCAAGTAATATCCACAGCTTGGCTTAATGTCTTGAAAAATAAGATGTTTTTTCTGTTTGCTGTGTGTGAAATAATTCTTAAAAATATATCCATTATTCCATATATTGTAGAAGCCGACAGGGAAGGTAACTGTCTGATTTTTATAGTAGTACTTCACCCAAATGGACCAAAAGTAGGAGGAAAGTATAATCTGCAATACATTGGAAAGGGTATTTAACTCTCAGTTTATTTAGCATGGAATACTGAGAGTAGCAATTGCTTAGAAACATCAGCATGTGTATCCATTAGAAATGATTGTGATCAAAATTCAAATTTTTAATGAAAAGTAATATATGTATATGTATCTGTCTGTCTTCAGGAAGACTATGATCGCCTCAGACCGCTGTCATACCCCATGACTGATGTTTTCCTCATCTGTTTCTCTGTGGTAAATCCAGCTTCTTTCCAGAATGTGAAGGAGGAATGGGTACCAGAACTTAAAGAATATGCACCAAATGTACCTTATTTATTGGTTGGAACACAGGTACGTGGCTCAAAATACCTGTCTCTCTATCTAACTCTATCTCTACCTACCTACCTATCTACCTGTCCATCCATCCAAAGTAGCAAGATATTTTCTTCTTCCTTTACAAAAGTACATACATTGCACATTTTTGCAAAAGATTACTGACATGTTCCTTCCTGTGATCTTTACCTCTCCAACTCTACTAGTATCAGCTGTTAAACAGATTCCTAAGTTCTTCAAGTGCCCATTCTAATTGTTTCTTGTGTCACAATGCCCTTCTCAGTATAGTGCCATTTTTATTTTTTCCTGAATATTCTTTTCAAATCCATCCTTTCCCATGAAATCTTTGCCTTAACCACTTACAATTCAGAAGAAGTTCAAATACCTATAATTTCCTCTTTGTCACACAAATGTAGGTTCTCCCTCTTTCCAGACCAAGCAACAGTATCCTCACCCCTTGCACTCTCCAAGCATGTAGGCTTGCATTTCTAGTTTGCAACTAAAATAACAAGAAATGCATCCAAAGCAATCTAATTTTAGAGCCAGAAGTGACAACTGGAGCCCTCTAGTCCTTCTGTGATTAACACCATTAGTTGTAAACAGAGCTTGAAAGATTAACTATGGAATGGAGAAACTCCCCCAATGAAGAGAGAGAACAAAACTGCATCTTAATCTACCTTTGTTGCTCTTAATAATAATAATAATAAATAATAATATATTTATTTCTTAGCCGCACCCTCTCCCGAAGGACTCGGGGCGGCGTACAATGAAACATACGAAATAAATATGTGAACAAAACAAACATATAACAAAGACATACACTGAAACATACACAAGGAGGAGGTCGGCTGATAAAAAACAATTAAAATACAGTATTTAAAACCCCCTAGAAATTAAATATAATTAAAATACCCAGTTAAAAACCCGTCAGGAGCGATATGGTTAGATCAAAGTTGAGCCAGGCCAGCTGCTTGGAATAGGTGGGTCTTGTTAGGACACCAAGTCCTTTGAGAACACCTCCATCCCTTTTGTCCTCTTTATGGATTTTTAAAACTTCTTTCAGCATGTAAATTGAAAGCACAAAGCTCTATGTTTTGATGTGCTCTGCCGATGAACAAAAAGGGTGTTTGCTCACAAACAATAAAGCAGCAATTATGGGAGCCAAGCAGCTGATTCAGACAAGTGTGGGTATCACATGCTGCAGTTGGATGGAGTGAAGTCTTGTGGTCTCCTTTGCTGATAAATGTATACATAGATACACATCACTGTGTACCCTTTGGGTAAGAAGAATTGGTTCACTTTTTTTTTTTACTCATGTGACATTGGCAGTCTGTGGGCTCAGTGCCCACCACTGGCTTTCCAAATAGAAATGTGGGGGGTACCCTGTTGGTAAGAAAGACCATCCTCCTTTTCAACCACCCCATATATGGTTTCAGGTATATATTACTTCAAAAGCAGACCCTGCTTTTTCCCCCTCCCAGTTTTTATTCACAATGTGTGCATCTTACCATTTCCCTCTTTTTTTCATCTTGAAAAGTTAACCATGAAATTAATTCCAAATTTCAAGATAGAGCTACACGCTGAGGGCATATCATCGGTAATCCTACTCCCTAATTCCTGAAAAGCAGGTAGACTTCATGCACTGAAAAAAATGAGCAAATATTTTTATGTATTTACTGCCCTGTCACTGGAAACTGGAAATTCCCGAATTCCTTTTCTGCACCAAGGAAAATTTAAAAATGCTTGTATTCCCCACCCCCACCTATCCGCTTATCTCTATGCAACATATCTTAACTGATTTCTTTGAATGAGTTGGCTGCAAATCCATCAGCTCACTCTTACCTTGAAAGACCTGCTTGAATCAGCAGTAGGGAACTCACAAATATAGAAACAAGCTAGCTCTATAGAGCATGCAGCAATTCTAAAAGGCAAGTTTTACTATGGCTTCAAATATGCCACAGTTGAGCCAAAAATAAATTGCCTCTCCACATCTGTATCCCTGAAACCACAAAGGTCCGTAATTTATTCTGAAGCTGAAGAGAGTAGTTGTGTCTATGAAATAACCGTTTCACAAGCACCAGTTTACCAGTAGTTATGCAAGGCTACTTTCAAGTTCCCTTTCAGATGATGCCTTGAAAACCTGGCTTTTTTCTCAGGTTCTGGCTGAGATGGATGAAGCCCCTTGCTGGGTGCATGATATATGTTTTGTGCCTTTGGCTGGATTTGCCATTATGTTTACTTTTTTTTTAATATAATTTGTACGTCTGTTGTGTTTTCAGTAGTTGGTGGTGCCTAAGTGAAATAAATCAATGAACAAATATATAATTACAAATGACCTGAGGAACATTTAGCCTTTCTTCCAGCTACCAATTTTCTTCTGCACATTTCCTCCAAACTTTTTCCTTAATTAATCTTTGGTCTCCGAATAAACAGAAGAAGGAAAATAAGTAGGAAAATAAAAGAATCCCTGCCTCTCATATTCAAATTATTGATTATTCTGTGCTCTTGGCTTTTTGCATGTTGAGCTAAAATTTTGGGCTAAATGCCTTTTGAGGGCATTCTCTGGAAATGTCATAGGTCCTTTTAATTTGCACATAGTTCATTTGAACCACAATGTACCTTATGGAAATAGGCTTGAGATTCCAGTTAAAGCAAAAGTTATAGATTGAATTAGCCTGAGTTAGCATGGTTAAATTTCACCACGTTCAATATTAATCATGCCTAATTTAAACCCCAAGCTGTTCTGTGAGACATCAGCATTACTACCTTGTATTGGAGCCACTTCAATTTTCTTTTTTGATAAAGTCTGTAAAGTTTGATTCGTAACATGTAGAAGGAAGTGTACATATCTTCTGTAAATTTTCTAACAGATTGACCTTCGTGATGATCCTAAAACATTAGCAAGGCTAAATGACATGAAAGAAAAACCAATATGTATGGAGCAGGGCGTTAAATTAGCAAAAGAGGTAAGCTGGAGATTTAAGAGCTCAAATCTTCTTGGTATTACCGTATGTGTATTATATTTCCTCTACCTTGATTTTATCTTTCTGTATGAAAAAACTTGCAGCATCCATACAAAAGGATCAGCCCAACCTACAGGTAATCCTTGACTCAAATCTATTCATTCAGCAACTGCTCAGAGTTACAGCGGTGCTGAAGAAATGGACTTATGACCAGTCCTCAAAGTTCCAACCGTTGCAGCATTCCTATGGTCATGTGACTGCAATCCGGATGCTCAGGTGCTCAGCTACAATTACAGTGTCATAGTGTGCCACGTTACATGATTTTCATTTGCAACCTTCCCTATCATCTTCCCACAAGCAAAGACAATGTGGAAGCTGCCAGGGAAGGTTGCATGTCAGCCCAGTAAGTTACTCCTGCTGTTTTTACTCCTGAGGAGCTGACAAAAGAGTACAAGTTCCTACTTACAGTCCGTAGCACATCCACATGTCATAGGTCCTATCCACTACATTGTGCACCCTGCTTAACAATCCAAACATCCTGAGGTTGCAATGGCTGCTAGGAATGCCATCATAACTCAAGGTCTACCTGTACTTTGAAAGTTGCTGTTTCATGGCAACAAGGAAGTGTATCTCCATGCAAATCCCTTTGAATCCTTGGATATAGAGGACATAACGAAACATTCGGAAACTAACCCACAAGCTCAGAGAACAAACCTTCACCCTCATAGAGGACATAACTCTGAATAAAGTAAACAAAGATATAAAACCAGCAGACATTAGTATAGCATTTTCAGTAAAAAAAAAGATAAAGACTCAAAGGGAGGAACAATTGCCCTTAAGTTCAATTATTTCCAGATAAAGTGTATAATCATACTTCCCTAACCTAATGCCCTCCTGATGATATGTTATACTATGTATCACATCAATTAGTGTGGACAAGGGCCATAAGGAAGCTAATGTGGAGGATTTGCATTTAGACTAATTACAAACAGAGAGATTTTTCTGCAGGTTGGTTCTGCCTTAACTTTTCTTACATTTAGTTATCCCTAAAATGTAATACTGCTTTGCTCCACATTTTCCTCCATATGGACTTCTTTCCAGACTTCCTGTATTGCCAGCTGCCAGTATTGTTTGGCATAGGAAGCATGTGCCCACAATGTCAGGGAATAAACTTCTAGCATTTCTATGTTTTTCAAATGTACCAGTGCCACTGAAAACAATAAGCAAGTTATTTTCATATTTCTTTCTCTTTCAGTGAGAAGGAGCAGCAAGGATTCAGATTTTTATACTACATTTAAAGGCAGCTGTGTAAGAATTAAGCAGTCCATAATCTTATCTGTTAATACAGCTGTTTTGTTTGTGAATAATATATAGTATTAAATACTATTAAGTAAGAGTTCATGTAGTATTTTTCAATAATTGAAAGATAACCTACTTCAATAAAAGGCAATGGAACACAGTGAGAATACATTTGAGAAAATTAAAATAGTCATCTGAATTTGAAGAGTCTCCAAAGTATAATATTTATATCAGGAGTGATAATGTATTTAGCCGTAGAAATTTTCTGATTGATGGTAATCCCTGTTTGTGCATTAAATATTGGTACACTTCATCTGTTCTTTATACCTTCCTAAAATGACTCAGATACAAATATACTGCCGAAAGGAAAACAAACTGAAAACACCAGTGTATTTAATGTTTTTTCCCCTAACCGTGAATGTAATGAAAAGAATTCTATATCTGTCACCAAAAGACAAACTTCTTTTTCTGGAAGGCAGAGGGCTGGAATGTTTTTCTCAGGGCAAAGACAAATCAAAAAACAAACATTGATGTTTCAATAAAAATGAAATCCCCCTGAGTTCACTAATAGAGTTTGGGGAAGATTCAGACTGTCTATGTTGCTATTAAATGCATTTGTTTTCTTGACAGATAGGAGCCTATTGCTATGTGGAATGCTCAGCTTTAACGCAGAAAGGATTGAAGACTGTTTTTGATGAAGCCATTATAGCCATTCTAACTCCAAAGAAACACACGATGAAAAAGAGAATAGGTTCAAGATGCATTAATTGCTGCCTGATCACATGAGAGCTGCTGGTGGGACAATGGCCACACGTACCGTGAAACTTGTGACACTGTGCAAATATACACTTCAAGACAACCACACCTTATTCAGAAATCCACTAATTGACAGGGAAGCGGATTTTAGGAACTGGCATTTGGTGAAACCCAAAGGGGGAGGGAGAAAATCACAAGTATGAGAAGAAGCAAGCATCATCTACTGTGAAGATTTTATTCATATGGGAAGGAATGTACAATCTCTCAGGGGTAATGTAGTTTAGGACATACAACAAATGTATGATCACATTGCCAGTGCATGTTGACCATGCTGGGGGAAAAAAGGAGAAGAAGAGTAAAGCCCAACAATGCTCTGAAAAGATTTGGAAAGCCTTTTTGCTTTGACCATAGCCCTGTGCAATCTTCATAGGATCTCACAATCAAAATGCCTTTCCTCCTTGCGCCAGTTATCTGCTTTTGTATGTAAGCTGCTTCCTATTCCAATATATCCACAAAGATGCAATAAGGAGACCGGCCACGTAGCCAAAGGTGGCTCCAAGTGAACAGGAAATGGGCCACACCTGAAAAAGGAAAATGCTGCATTAGAAGACGAAAAGGATGAACTTCAATGAGCACAAGTTTTTGGTATGACTGAAAAGACACCAGAACGGGGTACAGAATCCTTTGCAAAGCTTGACATGCTTTTACCAGAATGGTTAAAAAAAAAACAAGCGGGGTAATAGCCATCAAGCATGTGTTAGGAATATGAACAATTGTACAGTTTTTAAAGTGCATTAAAGCATAACTAGCTGGCGGCTATTGCATATGATGCTTGATCAGAACCAGGTAAGAAATATGTGGTGTATCTGTGGTCAGAGCAGTTGATGTATTCTTATTTTCCAGTTAATTTGCTTGTTTGTGTTTAAGCTGCTCCTTCTCCCTTCCCTACTGCATTCTTTCAGTCCTAGGTAGCTGGGTAACAGATTTGACATTGAAGCACAATGGAATGAAACATATTAAAGGAGACCATAAATCAAAGGGAAGGGCAGGGGCACACATCATAATGACTGCTTCATGCAATGAGTTTTCATTGCAATAGCAATGAATATTTGCAAGACGAAGTTCTGCTATCATGCTAGAAATTAGATCTGAGCATCTATCTTCTATGGATAGAAGATTCTCCATCACTGGTGACTTCTGATCCAAGAGAAGAATCCCTGTAATAAAATGGGAGAACTGTTTGTCTTTCCCAATTCACTGCTTTTCCTGCGGTTTTTTGAAGCTGCTTATGGTCCACAATATTAGGGGAATAAAACTGGGTTCTATACCGAAATGCCCCCATTACACCAGCAAGAGAAATCTGAGCAGAAGTTGGTTCAGGGAATGCTCCCATGGTTAGAACTAGATCCAGCTATCGTTAAAAACAGTTGCTCTCTCTTTTTTAACTCTTCCTACCTCTCAGTGCTGTTCTCAAATGAAATTAATTGGCATAATGAATTCCTGAAATATTTTTGCTGCTTGTGTGCTATACATGCACTTGGAATTCCCAGTTGGGTAGATGTGGAGCTGCAGTTAATATCTCAATATTTCTCTGAATTTAGTCAAGATTTGAAACATGTAAGGATGAAAATTCTGGGAGCAGTGCCAGATATTTATGTAGAATTCCCTAGTCAGTATTACATAGTTGAAGATATAAACATGGCAGCAAAATCCCCCATATATGCAGCACTAACTGAATTTAAGCCTTAAAACTGTACTCCAAGATCTGTTTGTGATGGGTGAAATCAGAAGTAGCTAGCCAGATCCACCCAGAACAAAATAAATATATTATTCTACTTGTATGTAAGGACTCGGGCTATCAATCAGTCAAAGTCATAATTAAAGCAGCCAGCTAAATTGATCAACTGAAATGGAGTCTGAATGGAACAAAATAACTTTACACAAAAAAGCATCTTTGTTATTTAAAAATAATATTAATAACATCAGTTGGTCAGTTATGCAGGGTACCTTTTTAGCAATAAAACAGTTTTGATTGGTTTTACTGATTAACTCACTAAATGTCCCAGTGTAATAAAAATGAATGCATTGCAGATGAATGCTGCTTTAAATTCCAATGGCTATGCAATCAATTGAGTTCCTTAATTAAACAGGACATCATTTTGATCGTTTTTCTCTCTTGAAATGAAATCCAATCCAAGCTGGATTTATTTGGGCAAGAAAGGAAATATTTGCTGCTTAAGAATAGATGGAATTATAAAAAGATAATTTTTATACATAACTCTAAGGAGGCGCTTTCCTCTTTCATTTTTGCTGCTCAACAATGACAGGAGGAAGGGGCTGCTGGCACAGAGGGAATGGATAAGTTGAGGTTCAACAGGACTACATTTTTATAATTATGAATGTGTCCTGCAGCTGCAAATTCATTCTTAAAGCATATTGAAAATGATTTAAATTTTTAAAAATGGTTAGCAGTTTATTAAGGAGCTTTCAGATTTGAAATTTACAAGCTATAAATATAAAATAAAGACATTTCAGTGAATATTTTAAAGAACATTAGTTTCGAGCGAGCTACTTGCCCCCATTTTGTTATAAAAGATAAAAATTGCAGACAGGAATATTTCCATAAACGTAAGTAACATGAAAGCACATTAAGAGGCATTGGCTAATAGGTATTTTGCCTGAGCTCTATATGTGAGAAAAAAGGAGGAATGGGAACTAGCTAGTTCTACTATTCTTTCATGCTCTTCTTGCTTCTCCACATTGAAATCAATTGTTCAAAGATTCTGTAACCCAGAAAGGAGTCTTACTGTACAGCTGCCCTTCACATATAGAAGGTAGTGAAAACAGGATAGGAAGGGTTTGTTCATCCCATCTACGCACACACACACACACCCCTACATGAGAGCCACTGAAAAGGGGTATGTCTTGCTTAACCAAAGCTACATTTATTTCCACTCTACTGAGTTTGCTCAGTCTCTTAGCAAAGGGTCTCTTAACCTATGAACGCAAACTGCTGGCACAATAGCCTTCCTTGGCATGATTCACATTCTGCTCTAAGCTACCTACTCTAAAACGATTCTTAGAACGATGAACTTGTGGCCAAAACCCAACTTTGTGCAAACACTGCACGTAGTATAAATAATCTGGCCTGAAGAACTGGGAATGTCTTGCTCTCACTTTTAGAGTTGCAGGTATAACACTGCAGCAATCATAGTTACCTGCTCCAATCTAAAAGTTATTACTGTGTGTTCTTAATATGATCTATAGTGATCCATACCATTTCTATGGTATTAAAAGTATGCACAGATATTTACAACAATCATTGCAGTGTCAGTGGGACCCCTTAGTACAGCGATCTCCAAACTTGGCAACTTTAAGATTTGTGGACTTCGACTCCCAGAATTCCCTAGCCAGCATGGTTGGTTGGGAGATTCTGGAAGTTGAAGTCCATAAGTCTTAAAATTGCCAAGTTTGGAGACCCCTGCCTTAGTACATCAGTGGACTGACCTGTAGACTTCTTTCAGCTATTTTCATATAATACCCTATGATTACATTCTCAGCCATTATGATTAGGAATTTGACTCTTGAAATCAAGAACATCCAAAGAATTGTATATCTAAGCTTGAAAACTGATCTACCTGCTGGGGGTTCATACAACTATTTACTAAAATTTATTTTATATATGTGTGTAAGGCAATGCCCAGTTAGACAAACCAGAGAACTGCTACCCAGATCCATGAACTTTAACCTTAATAACACTGATGGTTTATTTTGATAAATACTTTTAAACATTTAAGGAAAATTAAAGGTTAAATTATTTGATTAATAAATTGACTTCGGTTCCAAAACCTGTTTGCCCAAATAGCACAATTGAGGTCATTTTTAATTTAAATGAAGAAAAACACTATGTTGCAATTTATCTCTCCTCTGTTGTAGAATGCTGAAGGTCCAGGCCATTATTACAGTGCCTTTTGCTATGCTAAGGTACAGGTACACACTGTATTTCCTTAACCCTTATAAAAGGCACAATTTACAATTCTTTGTCCTTCATCTTATTTTTTATTCATCTCCTGACTACAAATGTAATGTAATCCAGGCAATATAATGCAAAACAGTCTGTATGTGTGTGGCATTTTGCTCCTGTCTCCAGCTTTTCCAATATGCACGCAGACCAACACATTCTTGAATATCTTTCTATTGTTTTGGAAACACAATTGACAGATGTTTGAGATATTGTCCTATTTTACCTGGGGAGGCTCCAGGTTGATGAAAGCTATTTCAGTTCTGAAAAGAACAGGCAGGAAAAAGAGTCAATTTATTCCATATGTTCTCCCAGCTGTTAGATTTTCCATCATATTTCGCAGGTAGTCCTCAATTTACAACCACAAAGTGGAACAAGGAAATTCCTCGTTAAGTGGTAGGGTTGTTAAGTAAATAGTGACTGCACCCAATTTTGCAACTTTTTTTTTTGGCCACGGTTGTTAAGCATGGTATCACAATTTGCAACCTTCCCTGCCGACGTCTCCATTGACTTTGCTTGTTGGAAGCCAGCTGGGAAGGTCACAAATTATCATGGCATGACTCCAGATCACTGCAACCATTGTAAATACATGCCGGTTGCCAAATGCCCGAATCGCAATCATATGACTTTTGGGATGCTGCAATAGTCATAAGTGTGAGGACTGGTTGTAAGTCACTTTTTTTCAGCGCTCGTAACTTTGAACAGTTGCTAAACCAATGGTGGACTAACTGGAATGCATCAAACCAGCTCCTTAGTTGTTTGTAATCTTGTTTTGATTTTGATCTTTTGTGCTTAATCTTCATATCACTAAATAATAATAATATGTTCATGAGGTGCCTTGGGACTCTTACTGACCTTGCTTCAGCCTTGTATTTACAGCCTGAGAAAGGTCACCATTTCAATTTGTCATGCCTGCTTTTTCAAACCAAAGATTTGCTTCTTCATGTTCTGTAACATGACATTGCATATTTTCTGCAGAATGTTAAATAGTGTATATTTCAGTACTAACATACTGCGTTGTTTGGTCTGGTGAAGGCTGGATTTCTAATGGACATTTTCTTTCAAAATAAATTCAATGTCTTCAGGAATTAACCAGACATTAAACAATAATAATAAAAAATAATAATCTAGGCAATGGTGTATTAGTCTTTGTATGCAAAACCTGTATCATTCATTCCTCTTATCTCCCAACATAATTGAATCTGATCAACTACTATTAAAAAAGGTAATTGGTTTGCTAAGTTCCTAGCTATCACGCTGATTACATCTTCCTTCTCCAAAGTCTATCATAAAGGTACAGACCAGATTTCCTGACAAAACTCAGAAAGAAGCCAAGGCAAATAGGTTCACACAAACAGACTTAATGAGATTAATACTGTTAAAGGCTATTTCTTGTTCCTTGCATAACCAGGATTCTTTGGGGACCAAAGCCTAGTTAAATTGGAAACAAGCCGATTTGGCTCAGGGTGTCGTCGTCCCCCCCCCCCCGCCCCCAGTTAGATCAGGAAAGAGATTATGGTCATGGAAAAAGAGGGGTTCATAGTGATGGCTCATTTTCCGTCACATAAGATATAAGGCTGCAAGTTAACATTTATCAGTACAGAGACAAACTGCATGGGAATTAATTTTGGATTAACTCCAAAAATTGCTATTCCAACTCTAATTCTTTTTAAACTCTATCATGCCAAATCCCTCTGCTACAAAAATTTTCCAAACTAAGAACACAAAAATAACTCACTCCCTCTGTAAGCATTCTTCTGCTTCTCATACTGTGCAGTCATATCATTTTTCCATTCTCCCACACATTTTCTTTATTAAACATGTCGGAGGCATTGTAAGAGCTAGAGAGTCCACTACTCTCGTGGCTATTGCAGAAATGGGTTTTAGAGGACTGGCGGTATGATCTCGAAATAAGCCGAGACAAAAAAATGTAACAGACTTTAATACTACACCTGCTTAAGGCAAATCCAAAGAACTAGAAAAGGGTTTAAAAGGTAAAGGTTTCCCTTGCACGTATGTGCTAAGCGTTCCTGACCCTAGGGGGCGGTGCTCATCTCCGTATCAAAGCCGAAGAGCCAGAGCTGTCCAAAGACGTCTCTGTGGTCATGTGGCCTGCATGACTAAACGCCGAAGGCGCACAGAACGCTGTTACCTTCCCACCAAAGTGGTCCCTATTTTTCTATTTGCATTTTTTCTGTGCTTTCGAACTGCTAGGTTGGCAGAAGCTGGGACAAGTAACGGGAGCTCCCTCCATTATGCTGTGCTAGAAATTCAAACCGCCGACCTGATGACCTTTCTGATTGACAAGCTCAGCATCTTAGCCACTGAGCCACCGCATCCCTTTAGAAATGAGTTACTTCAATATAAATAATAAATATATAAATAATATATATTATGTAATCCAGGAGCTGCAGTTTTCAAGGCTTCAGAAGCTGTCAAAAGTGCATATCAAGAGGATCATTTTACCTTCGTTTATAACCAATGCCAAGAGGAAGCATGAAGTACGTGAATTCCTCTGTATAGGTCTTGCACGTTTCTGCAGAGGATTTGCTGTTGCAATGGTAGACCTTTCATTCATAAAATTATTCCCTTTTCTATAAGTCAATTCTCTCTCTTTTTTTTTTTTTTACAAACTTTGTTCTTAAAACAATATAAATGACCCAGCTGATTGTTTCCTGAGCCTTGTTTCTCCAGCACAATCCTGGTGATTCATCTTGATACAATTTACAGTTTTGAGGTAAAGGCTCATTTATAAATTGCTTTTGCAACATTAATATATGAAGGTGAAGGTTTGTTCTCTGAAGATGTTACCCAGCCTGGTAACGAAACGTTCGGAAACCAACCCCCAAGCTCAGAGAACAAACCTTCGCCCTCATCCTACACTCGAGTTACAGATTGTACATTAATATATGCATGAACACACACACACGCACACACTTTTATTCAATGTCCCTTATTAAGAGGGTGAGAAAATAAAGCCTGGTAGCGAATTTGAAAGCTCGCCAATACCTGTAATTACATCTGTTGCTATGTTCTGAAAGGAGAAATTATGGTGAAACAAAATATTGCGGACAGGATGCTTTCTAAAACTTCCAGGAACCTTGAGGCATCTTAAGATATCATTATGTAGATTTAATAAACTAAAACCTGTTTCATCCACAAATTTAGCTCTAATGCATGAAAAAGAGCGTTGGTACTTACCTGATACGCCTCTTCTAATAAGGTAGGGATAGCATCCATGCATGGGTTAACACTGTCCCTTCTCTGATTGGACTGAGTCTGATTAATAATTAATTAATCCCCTTTATAATCCGCCCTCATGGGTAGCTCCACCCAGCTTTCGGCAAAGAAAACACACAGACTCAATGTGTTATCCAGGACAGAAATAAACCTTTACTAATGCAAGAAACTCAACAACCAGACAAAATGCAAACTCCAAATGATCCCTATAAAGCTTCCAACACCAGAATACGACCAGTCGTTGGTCAGGGTGGGGTTGGATGCTATCCCCACTTTATTAGAAGAGGTGTATCAGGTAAGTACCAATGCTCTTTCTCAATAAGGTGGTGATAGCATCCATGCATGGGACTTATCCAAGCCGGGCTGTCCATATGGGAGGGACAACCTATCGTATGACCTATCTGTCAGAGTGCACGGATTGCAAGACACGATGACCAAATGCAGCATCCGCGGATGTGAACTTATCCAGCTTATAATGTTGTATAAAGGGTGAAGGTGATGTCCATGCGGCTGTCCTGCAGACTTCCTCCAAGGACGCTTGAGCTGCCCAAGCAGCTGTCGTCGCCACACTCCTAGTCGAATGAGTGGTGACCCTCCTGGGGGACCGGTTCCTGAGCAGACTGGTAAGCAGTAGCTATGCACTTTCTGACCCATCTACCTATTGTCGGTATTGATATCTTATGTCCCAACGACGCAGCTTGAAATGAAATAAAGAGGGACTCTGAGCGTCGGAACTCTGAAATCCTGCAAATGTAGATTTTTAGGGCACATCTCACATCAAGTTTGTGCCATAACCTGTCCAAAGGCCAGGTAAGTGCAGGGCAAAAATTCAGCAGGACCACCTCCCGCACCCTGTGAAACCAGGAGCCGACCTTGGGTGTAAAGGAGGGGTCCAGCCTGAGCACCACCCTGTCCTCATGTAAGGAACACAGGTCATCCCTAACCAATAGGGCCTGCAACTCCGAAATCCTCCTGGCGGAGGTAACGGCCATCAGGAAGACCACCTTCAGAGTGAGGAATTGTATGGAGACTGTGCGAAGGGGCTCAAATGGTGCCTTGGTAAGGGCTGAGAGTAGTTTTGGTAAGTCTCACGTAGGGTACCTATGAACTGCTGGCGGTCTGAGATTGGAAGCCCCCCTCAGGAACCACCTTATCGTTGGGAGTTGCGATATGGGCAGGCCCCCATTCTGGTTAAGATGGTAGCAAGAACAGCCACCTGCCTTCTGATGAACCTGAGGGACAGATGACAAGGTAGGAATGATCCTCCTGCTGGAACACCACATACAGAAGATATGCCAGGTCACGTTGTAGATACGGACCATGGACAAACTTCTAGAGGCCTGAATGGTTTCTATGACCCTGATGGAGAACCTATTTTGCATCAGAGCGCCCCGCTCAACCGCCAGGCAGTCAGATGAAGTCACTGTGGGTGCTCCAGCACCTCTGGCTGAGGGACACCCTGTCTGGCGGAACCCTCCACGGTCTTTCCACAGACAAGGCCCGGAGGTCCGCAAACCATGGGCGACGTGGCCACTGCGGGGCCACGAGGATGACCTTGCTGTAGATGATCTTCCCTATGACCCTGGCTATCAACGGGGTTGGCGGGAAGACGTAGAGGAGCCCACAAGGCCAGGGTGTTAGGGTTCTAAATACCATGCAGAAATAAATCATTGTCCAAGGCAAAACATCCTTTAAGGTGCGATTTATTCCGCAGGCATGTTAGTACTGCTATGGAAATTTCAACTCTGGAAGTACATTCTCTAAGTTCAACCAGTTGAAAGTTCATGATCTCTCCCCACACCCACAAATCCATCACATGTTCCAATCATCATCTTCCACGCTGGCATGTACACCCATCTTCTTCCGGCCAGGTGTCGAGGTGCTGAGACAAAAGATGACCTTGGCTTCTACAAAAGAATGTCAACAATCCATTCTACAATCCTACTCCTTTCTATTCCCCCCTCCCAACTACTACACTATTGAAACAGCATAGAAAATTATAAGAAAGTGTGGCAGGCCAAAGATCCTAAAAAGAACATAACTACAGGCCTGACAGGCGGCCTCTCCTCAAAAGAAAAACGTTTCCTGCAAAGAGAATAACATAAAAGTTAACATAACAAAATTAACCACCTTTTCTCCACCCAGGGGAACCCCTTGACTTCTCGGGAAACTTCCCATTGAATTGCTTTACTAACTTCTCCACTTTCAGGTTCCCACTGTTTACCCAATTAGCTTCAGACCAAGGGTAACCCTTCCAATGCACTAAGTACTGTAAGCAACCCCTATTCAGCCTGAAATCTACAATTTTTTCCACCTCAGATTGTGTTTCCCCTTCCATCACTACAGGAGGAGATTGAGCTTGGGTGGATGCTCTTCTGTTAGACCCAATTACTGGTTTCAACAAGCTACAATGAAATTCTGGGTCAATTTCCCCTAGACTTCTGGGTAGACTGAGTTGAACTGTAACTGAGTTAACTATCTTCACTATTGGGAATGGACCTAGAAATTTTGGACCCAATTCCTCGCTAAGCATTTCTAATCTTATGTATTTGGTAGATACAAAAACATTGTCCCCCACACGGTAGGGGTTTTGGAGCGAGCGATGTTGATCATCTTGCTTCTGGTAGGCTTCTGCCGCAAATGCTAGAGCCTTCTTCGTATTCTCCCATCCTTTCTTTAGCATGTCCATCCATTCATTCAAAGACATGAAAGAAGGAGGTTCTCTAGGCAACTCAGGCATGGCAACAACTTCCATGCCACTGGTAATCTGGAAACCCGCTAATCCTCTGCTGCTGTGGACCGCATTGTTGTACGCCACTTCGGCGAAGGGTAGCAAGTCCGACCAGTTGTCTCGCTGATAGTCCACAAAACACCTGATGTATTGTTCCACCACCGCATTGGCTCCCTCTGCTGCGCCGTTCATGCTGGGATGAACCTCTGAGCTCAGTTCTTGTGTGGACCCAATAGATCTCAGGACCTCTCTCCAGAACTTGGCAGTGAACTGGACTCCGCGGTCTGAAATGATCCTCTTGGGTACTCCATGCAGGCGATAAATGTGTTTCACAAACATTTTCGCTAATTCGTTTGCGGATGGCAATCCTGAGCAAGCAATGAAGTGTGCCTGCTTAGAAAACAAATCAATAACAGTCCAAATTACTTTATGCCCACTGCTGTCTGGGAGTTCCATGATGTAGTCCATTGCGACCTCTTCCCATTGCCGTTTCGGGCTCTCTGCTGCAGGTGCTGTAGGTTCTGGGCTCTTGGATCCATTCAACCACGGCTGGCCTTGTTCCTCCTCCGAGGCCTCCCCCTTGGTAGGACTCTTTGTCACCTTAAGTTGGGGATCCTCCTCCGGAGATTGTTTGCCCTTTTCCTCTTCCAAGGCCTCCCTCTTGGTAGGACACTTCGTCACTTTAAGTTGGGGATCCTCTTCCAGAGGTTGTTGGGCCAGATGACTTTTCTGTGCAGGCATCTGGGGCCCTCTCTTAACCACCGTGGCAATTGGTACACACGTTTGTTCTTCGGCAATTCCCTCCTCCGAGGCCTCCCCCTTGGTAGGACTCTTTGTCACCTGAAATTGGGGATCCTCTTCCAGAGGTCGTTTAGGCTTTTCCCCCTCCGAGGCCTCCCCCTTAGTTGGACTCTTTGTCACCTTAAGTTGGGGATCCTCCTCCGGAGATTGTCTGCCCTTTTCCTCTTCCGAGGCCTCCCCCTTGGTAGGACACTTCCTCACCTTAAGTTGGGGGTCCTCTTCCAGAGGTTGTTGGCCCAGATGACTCTTCTGTGGTGGCATCTGGGACCCTCTCTTTACCGCCGTGGTGGTTGGTGCGCACGTTTGTGGCATTGGGGCTGGAGCCAAGCACTCTGATGCTCTGTGGCCAAGTTGACAACAATGGTGGCATTTAATTGGGCCCCACGAGGAATGGAACCTAGTTACATCTCTAAACTCAGGAACCGTTTCATCACACTGCCTTGCTCTCCAACTTGCAGCTGCCCCCTTGGTAAACCCTTCTTCCATGGTGGAGATTGCTTCTCTGTAGGAAGGTGGAGTAAGAACCTTTTGGGGCATTGCAGATGCACCTTGTCCCGCTTCCCATCTTGCAGGCCTGGCTTTGGTAATCCCTTCTTCCATGTTGGTAATTGCTACCCTGTAGGAAGGTGGGGTAAGAACCACTTGGGGCCTTACAGGCGCACAATTTCCTGCCATCCATCCCGCAGGCCTCCCTTTGATAATACCTTCTTCCATGGAGATTTCTTCTCTGTAGGAAGGTCTGGTAAGAACCTTTTGGGGCCTTGCAGGGGAGACTGGAACCGGTGGGGAGGTCAATCCCTCGGTTGGCCACTGCCCAGCTTTCTGCCATGGTGCCATCTGCTGAGGGAGGGCAGGTGCCCACTGGCATCCCTCCCATCCATGACCTGGGGTTAAGACCCATCCCGGGGTTGCCTGCTTCACAGGTTGCAGCTCAACCAATGATGGCTGGCTAGGGGGTTTTACGTGCCAAGGACCCTCCTGCTGGCTTGGAGGAGTTATGGGCCAAGTAGGTGCCCTTTGCTGGCTTGGATGAGTTATGGGCCAAGTAGGTGCCCTCTGCTGGCTTGGAGCATTTCCCCATGCTGATGGCAAAGGAGTTTGTAAGTAG
This sequence comes from Natrix helvetica, assembly GCF_964273705.1. Taxonomy (NCBI): domain Eukaryota; kingdom Metazoa; phylum Chordata; class Lepidosauria; order Squamata; family Natricidae; genus Natrix; species Natrix helvetica. The sequence continues at coordinate 251,513,395 of NC_138552.1, forward strand.
CATCTCTTCCATCCAAGTCCTGGGAGGAAAGCCCAATTTACTGCCCAATTTGCTTCATTTACTGGTTGCAGCCCCAATTGTGGTGGCTTGCAAGTAACAGATGCTGGAAAAATTCCTTCTTCCTGCCTCCTTTGAAATTCCCATTTTGAAAGGGAATCTTTCTTCCAGCTAGTTGCATGGTGATAAGCCATTTTAATTATTGCCGTCTGGAAGGAGCCCAAACCTCCGTTCTAAGGGTGTTTTTTTTTTTCCAATCTTGCTTCTAAGCTGGGGGGGAAGGAGGGGGAGCATGCACTCACAATTTTGCTGAAGAAGTCCGTCTGAGATTTCCTTCGTCTTGTCGCGTCTCCTCCTGCATTCCTCCAGATGCAATTAAACTGGAAACAGCATTCCATTGCCTTTGAAGTTCCGTACTCCTCTTCTTATCACCAAAAGCTTCTCATTTATTCTTCGCTGATATTTACGCTGTCCCGGTCAGCATTGGGGATGCCGAGACCCACATCACCAGATCTTCCATCACCAGCCCTTCCCCCTTGATAGGGGGAGGGAGCTAGTGAAATATTTTTAAAGTAGAGAGTTGAAATAATGTTAGGGTTCTAAATACCATGCAGAAATAAATCATTGTCCAAGGCAAAACATCCTTTAAGGTGCGATTTATTCCGCAGGCATGTTAGTACTGCTATGGAAATTTCAACTCTGGAAGTACATTCTCTAAGTTCAACCAGTTGAAAGTTCATGATCTCTCCCCACACCCACAAATCCATCACATGTTCCAATCATCATCTTCCACGCTGGCATGTACACCCATCTTCTTCCGGCCAGGTGTCGAGGTGCTGAGACAAAAGATGACCTTGGCTTCTACAAAAGAATGTCAACAATCCATTCTACAATCCTACTCCTTTCTATTCCCCCCTCCCAACTACTACACTATTGAAACAGCATAGAAAATTATAAGAAAGTGTGGCAGGCCAAAGATCCTAAAAAGAACATAACTACAGGCCTGACACAGGGATGATGAAGGGAATCCATTCCCTCTGCACCCGGCGAGCGGAACCCGGGCACCTGTGCATTTGCCGGGGACGCAAACAGGTCCATGACCAGAACCCCGAAGCGTTGTGTGATCTGAAAGAGAGAAGGGTGTAGCCGCCATTTGCCTGGTCGACCGTGGTACGACTGAGCCAATCGGCCTGAACATTCTCCATCCCTGAGATATGGTCGGTCGAGATGGATAGGATGTGAGCCTCTGCCCAGCCTCCCAGTTGACTGGCCTCCCTTATGAGCTGTTTCGATCTTGTGTCCCCCTTCCTATTGAGATGAGCCTTGGCTGTCATGTTATCGGTTAGAACCAAGACGTGTCAGCCCATGATGGGGGGGGGGCGAAGCGTTGGAGTGCCAGACAAATGGCTCTGAGCTCTAGTAAGTTAATGCTCTGGGCAGCCTCCTCCGGGCTCCACTGACCCTGTGCCATCCGCGCATCAAGGTGCGCACCCCAGCCCGTGAGACTAGCAGCGGTGGTGATGGTGGCCCACCCTAAAGTGGCACCCTTGTTCAATGGCTGGGGACCTCCACCAGTGAAGGGATTTGCATACCTCTCTTGTCATAGATACCTTATATAGAGATGTACTTGTTCGCTTTTGGAAGGGCAAAAGGAACCACTGGAGGTCTCTGGAGTGTAACCTAGCCCAGGGTATAATTGCGATTGTAGAAACCATTTTCCCCAGCAATTTCGAGAGCCTAGCTAATGAGACTCTGCTGTCTCCCATCACCTGTGTTACCAGTTGTCGCAGATCTACCTGACGCTCTTCAGAAAGGACTACCTGCTCTGCCTGTGTGTCAATCCAGGCCAGATGCAGGATTCTGGTCGTGGGGATAAGGTGACTCTTCGCTTCATTAATAGAAAACCCATGTGATTGTAGGGTCTGTATTGTGAGTGCAAGGTCGAAATTGGCCCTATCTCTCGAGACTGATTGTACCAAGATGTCATTGAGATAACAGTGCACCCAGATGGGAATGGTCCTCAGATGTGCGGCCAGGGGACTTCCGGTTCCAGCGGCTGACGGCGACGGGCAACTCGTTTGCTCGCTCCGGCTCCCCGGTGGGCTTCCCCACTCCTTGGGGGGCACAGGACGCCCCGAAGAGGCGTCCTGCCGGAGGGGCGGCATCACAGGGGATCCCTGCATCGGCGGCAGCTGGTGGGGGGCCCCCCGCCTCGCTCCAGGCACCGGGGAGCAGTATCGGAGGGCGCGTAAAGCGTCTTCGCAACAGGCTGATCGGAGAATGAAAAAGCAGAAGGAAGCAGCGGCGGTGTGGTGAGGCGCATACCCCCCTTCACTCCCTTTGTTGATTTGAAGAACTTTTCAGCACTTTAAAACTTTCACTTTCGGCTAACTTTGGAGGCGTGGTTGGAGGGAGGGGGATTCCCCCCCCCCTCGGACGGGCGGCTTGGAACAATTTTGCTCTCAGCCCCAGGGGAAGGAGGAGGGGGAAGAGCCAACCAATGATGCCACACCCTTGTTTAAAGTGACTTTCATTGAATTTAACTCCCTAATTTACTGATGATCTGAGGACTTTGGGAACTTTGAAAACTTTGTTATGCCTCTGAGCCCAAAGCTGGCAGGGCAAGATGGCCCACTTCCGTTGTCTTCATGAACTGTGAAAACTGACTCCACCTTTAAAAATTCAGGCTTCCGGTCTTTGTCTCCGTGCCACCCAGAAGAATCTCTTGTGGATTGTTATTCTTTGAACTCTCTGGGGTGAAAAATTTTACTCTATTGCCAGACTGACTAGAGAAATTCTCTCCTGCTTGGACCTTCTGCCTCCTGGTCTCATCTGGCTGCTCTGCCGCTCCAGCTGTCCATTCTCTACACTGACTGAACTCTTTATCCTATAAACTATGTCTCCTAAAAGACCACCTCCTGGAAAGCCTGGCTTTGCTACCTCTGCCCCGACATCAGCAACATCCAGTCCTGCTACACAATCAAAAATTACAGACCTGATGTAACCTAAAAGTACAGAGATGGATTTGCAACAAATGCTTCAGCAACTCATACAGGGACAAGAGGAAATTAAGAAACAATTAAAGGAAATGAAAGAAGAAATGAAAGAGAACCAGGTCCAAATTTATAAGAACTCACAGAGACTGGACCTTGTGGAGGGTGGGGTGACGGAGGTGGGGGGGGGGGTAGAGGCGGTGCAGAAGGGAAACAAAGAACTTGATACCCAACAAATGAAAACAGAATTTGAGAGAATGTCCTTTTACCTTAGATTTCAAAACGTGATGGAAGCAGATGATGAAAACATAAGGGACATCATGATAAACATTTTGGCTGAATATACACACAAAGAAAAACAACAGATGGAATGGGAGATAGATTTGGTTTATAGAGTGAATTCAGCCTATGCCAGAACACACAATGTACCCAGGGAGGTACATATTAAATTTCTTAGAAAAAGCACAAGAGACGAAATTCTGGGACTACAAAGGGGGCAGGCCCTGACATACCACGATAGGGAAATAACTATCTTGAAGCAGATCCCCAAGAAAATTAGGGAAAAAAGGAAAAATTATTCGCAATTAGCGAATAAATTATACCAGAAGGGGGTGTGGTTTAGATGGTTGATGCCTGAAGGTATATTGATATTCTGGGAGGAGACAAGAATTAGAATTAACACACCCATAGAGGCACAGGCCTTTATGGAAAAAAACAAAATACACCTAGAAAAAACAGAAGATCCTACAACGGATATGCAGGACACGGGAGGGGCCGGAGCTCTGCCAGCGGGGGGAGAAGGGGCAATACCAAGAAAGCTCAGATCACAAAAATGAATAAGAAAATCTCGTTGATATAAACTGACCGAAAGTAGTAATGGAATTAACATGTGGATCATATATTACTATGTATTAAACTGATTGAAAGTACCAATAGAACTAATATGCTGATTATATATGACTATGTATTAATGATTTATACTCAGATGTATACTATGAGTTTGGAGGGAGGGGGCGCCTACCACACTTTGCAACTGCCAAAATTTGTACACCTTTCCACTACCTTTTTCCTTGTAAATTCTTAAAAAAACCAATAAAACTTTGTTTAAAAAAAAAAAGATGTGCGGCCAGGGTCGCTAAAATCTTAGTAAAGGCCCGAGGAACCAAAGAAAGACCAAAGGGCAAGGTCCTATATTGATAGTGAACATTGGCATAACAGAAACGCAAATATTGGCGATGCCCCTGGAGGTTAAGTACATGCAAGTACCCCTCTGTGAGGTCTACAGAGGTAAGAAAATCCCTCCGTCTTAAAACATTCCACAATAGTCTGCAAAGAATGCATTTTGAACTTTTTAAACTTTAGATACCTATTGATTCTTTTCAGGTCCTCCATCTACCCGATGATTTGTGTATGACAAATAGGATGGAGTAGAACCCCTAATGACGTTGGTCTTCGGGCACCTCTTGGATGGTCTCGATATCCAACAGGTGCCAGATAGCCATGCACATCAGGAGTTGCCTCTGTGGGTTGTTGGACACAGGGGAACAGATAAAAAACCGGGGAGGGTAGGAGATGAACTCCAGGGCCAAACCAGCCCTAACCATGGATCTAACCCAACCATCAGAGGTAGTGGAATCCCATTATCAGCAAAGTGGAGCAAACGTGCACCAATGGGGAACCGATCCTGTAGTTGCTCATGGCTTGCAATTGTACAGGTTCCCCCCTCCTCGAAAGGGCCGCCTGCTTTGATTGCCCCTCTGTTGCCTATAAGGCTGCTGGCATTGGCCAAAGTTGCCCTACGGGCAGAACCCTGGAGGGTTGTAATCATATCCCCGGAATGAACCCCCATACTCCTGCTGCCTATATTGCTGCCTCCTGGGATAGGGGCCAAGACGGGGGAAACCTTTCTTAACATTCGATGTTAAAATCTTACGCTTGTCTTTCCCTTACACAAGCAACAGTGTGAGGGCATCCCCAAACAAGTGTCCCCCCTTGTAAGGTTCTGCCGTCAGCTGCCACTTGTGCCTCATGTCCGTCTGCCACTGTCTTAGCCAAAGGAGCTGGCAAGATGCGACTGCAGAGGCCATGGCCTGAGAGGCAAACCGCGTGGTGCTAAGGGTGGCATCCAATGAGAACTGCACTATGGGGACGATCTTGTTTAAGTCCTGGTGCACCCTGGAATCACCGGCCGGGATCCTCTCTTGGAGTTGCTGGAGACAGCAGAGGCTAGATCTAGAAAAAAAGGAAGCTGCCGTTGATGCCTGGACTGCCCATGCAGTCTGGTGCCCCCATTGGAGTGTCTGGTCAGCCCTCTTGTCCTCAGGCTTGAGGACCTCTTCTTGGGATCCAGGCAATGTGGTGCTAGAATGCAGAGCAGCAATCGGGGCATGCACCGAGGGCCATTGGAGCAGTTTATCCAGGCCCTCAGCCACATTATAGTATCTCCTGTCAGCCGTGGAGAGCACCGAACCAGCTGTGAGCGCAGACCACTGTCTCTGGACTTTATCCATGAATAACTGTGGGGCAGGTATAATGTCAGCCTCCCACTTCTGTTCTGTGAACCACACGTTGGCTGACATGGCTGGTGCTTGTGTTGAGGGAGCGTCACCTTGAGTTCCCAGGTCAGATGCGACTTTGGCAAGTAAGGGTTTGAAGAGGCCAGGTGGGAACAGCCCCATAATCTGAGGTTTGTCAACAGTGGTGCCTTCCTCTTCGGAAAGGTCTGCCTCCCTGATTTCCCCCTCCTCAGAGACTGGGGATGGGCTGTGGGGAGACCCAGTTGGATGGGGGTCCTCCACCCCTGCTGGTGGGGCATCTCTAGGCAGGTGTGGGCGCGAGTGTCCAGAAGATGCCTGGTTACACTCTTGAAGACCGGCCGCAATGCCCTGCTTAATGGCCTCTGAGATAATGTCTTGAAAATTGAACCTGGCAGGTGGCATAGAGGAACAGCCGGGCATGGCCAGCAAGCGCCAGTCCTGCAGTGGGGAGGGAATAGGCAGGGCCACGAAGGCCTCTGGAACTGTGCCATGTGCCCTGGAACTTGGGGGGGAAGCCGTCGGACCACGGCCCCAAAAGCTGGCCATATCAATGTGTAACATTGGGCTGAACGGCTCTGAGTCCAAGTCTAGGCTGGTTGAAGATCTGTGATCCAGTCTGGGTGCTGTCTGCTGGCCTCGTTCGTGCATGGAAGAAGAGGAGTGGCGCTGCTGGTCACTGTTGGTGTGTTTGATCTCAGCAGGCCCTTCTTGGACTTCGAGGGCTTGTTGGCCTTAGAAGGCTTAGCGTGGGATCTGGCTCCCTCTCCATTTTGGGATGTAGAGGGTCCTGCTGGAGAAATGGGAGCCTGTGGAGCATCCAGGGGTCCTGGGGCCACCTCCCGGCCAGCCCTGACTGCGTCGGGAAAAGGCCCTGGCATGCTGCTGTCTGCCATTTGCGATATCCTCAGATGGTTAATCAGCCCCCAAAATGGCGTCCGCACTTCGCTGTCTTACAGTCGAAGTTCAAAATGGCGATTTGCGCCAGCTAGCTGCTGAAGCTGCATTCCCGAGCTCAGGGAGCAATTGGCGGCCCTGATACTCCTGCTGTCCTTTGCAGTGAGAAATTGCCTTTTAATTGCTTCCCGTCTACAGAAGGCTCAGAGCTGCGCGGACGCACCGTCTAGCTTAGGCGCCGCATGCAGCGATCTCACCCTTGCTTGCCGCGATTGGAAAGATAAGCCGTGGCTTGGCAGCTCAATCGGCAGGCTTCTGATGGAATCCCTCGTGCTTTTCTCCTCGTCGAGAAATTAGGGATGGATGCCTGGTGAGCCTCACAGCACAGTGGCAGATTAGGAGGCTGTTTAAGAGGCGGGGGGGGGGCAGTCAAGCTAGAATGAAAGTGACCACTTCAGGTTGCAAAGTTCCACTGTCCTCCACCTCTTAGGCCCAAAACACGATGCCTACATACATACACTATATTGCCAAAAGTATTTGCTCACCTGCCTTTACTCGTATATGAACCTTCTGTAAGTGACATCCCATTCCTAATCCATAAGGTTCAGTATGACGTCGGTCCACCCTTTGCAGCTATAACAGCTTCAACTCTTCTGGGAAGGCTGTTTACAAGGTTTAGGAGTCTGCTTATGGGAATTTTTTACCATTCTTCCAGAAGCGCATTTGTGAGGTCACACACTGATGTTGGACGAGAAGGCCTGGCTCTCAGTCTCCGCTCTAATTCATCCCAAAGGTGGTCTATCGGGTTGAGGTCAGGACTCTGTGCAGGCCAGTCAAGTTCATCCACACCAGACTCTGTCATCCATGTCTTTATGGACCTTGCTTTGTGCACTGGTGCACAGTCGTGTTGGAAGAGGAAGGGGCCAGCTCCAAACTGTTCCCACAAAGTTGGGAGCATGGAATTGTCTAAAATGTCTTGCTATGCTGAAGCATTCAGAGTTCTTTTCACTGGAACTAAGGGGCCAAGTCCAGCTCCTGAAAAACAACCCCACACCATAATCCCCCCTCCACCAAACTTTACACATGGCACAATGCAGTCAGACAAGTACCGTTCTCCTGGCAACCGCCAAACCCAGACTCATCCATCAGATTGCCAGATGGAGAAGAGCAATTCGTCACTCCAGAGAATGCATCTCCACTGCTCTAGAGTCCAGTGGCGGTGTGCTTTACACCATTGCATCTGACGCTTTGCATTGCACTTGGTGATGTATGGCTTGGATGCAGTTGCTCGGCTATGAAAACCCATTCCATGAAGCTCTCTGCGCACTATTCTGGAGCTAATCGGAAGGCCACATGACGTTTGGAGGTCTGTAGCGATTGACTCTGCAGAAAGTTGGCGACCTCTTCACACTATGCGCCTCAGCATCCGCTGACCCCGCTCAGTCAGTTTACGTGTCCTACCACTTCGTGGCTGAGTTGCTGTCGTTCCCAAACACTTCCACGTTCTTATACTACAGCTGACAGTTGACTGTGGAATATTTAGGAGCGAGGAAATTTCACGACTGGATTTGTTGCACAGGTGGCATCCTATCACAGTTCCACGCTGGAATTCACTCAGCTCCTGAGAGGGACCCATTCATGTTTGTAAAAACAGTCTGCATGCCTAGGTACTTGATTTTATACACCTGTGGCCATGGAAGTGATTGGAACACCTGATTCTGATTATTTGTATGGGTGAGCGAATACTTTTGCCAATATACAGTCGTCTACTCACAAAACGATCCAATGCAAATTCAGTGAATTAGAGAAAAACCGGAGCTAGAATAATTTGAATAACAATAGCCTAGGATAACGCAGCCGTCCTCAGAGTGGACTGAGTCAAAAGCTGGGTGGAGCTACCCATGAGGGCAGGTTATAAAGGGGATTAATTAATTATTAATCAGACTCAGTCCAATCAGAGAACGGACAGTGTTAACCCATGCATGGAGGTTATCCCCACCTTATTGAGAAGTGATATATCCCAGTAAGTCTGATCAAAGGCTTCTTGCGCAACAGGATCCTCTTCCCATCAAGCATTCTGCTGATGGGAGATTAGCTCTGAGCTTCTGGGTACACAAAGGTGGTGAAGGCAGCTTTTAAAGGTTTCCTCTGAAAAAGGAGGAGGGAGGCAGCCTTGCCCCTTAAGGGGAACGCTACTTCATCCTGTATCTTGGGATTCTCCCCTCCCTCCTGTAGCCAGGGCATGTTTGGAAACTGGACACTAATATCTACACTACACTAAATTGGATTAATATCTTGGGTTTGGGAGGGTTTGTCCTCCATTTATATTTTGATACATGTTATTTATGATAGATATATCATAAGTGCAAAAATATGTGAGAATATAATTAGATGTATGCTTTTTTTAAAAGGGAGAAACCAATGTCCCAAATTTACCATATTTTTCGGAGTATAAGACGCACCGGAGTATAAGGCACCAAGGTTTTGAAGAGGCAAATTAAAAAAACTCTGCAAACCTCCCAAAAACGGACCGTTTTTTGTGAAAACCTGAATAGCCTTTAGGGGGCTTGCAGAGTGCTCCGGGGGAGGGGGGAAAACGAGCCAAAAAATGACCCATTTTTTACAAAAACAGGCCCGTTTCTTATAACAAAAAAAGGGCATGGATAGCCTTTAGGAACTTATAGGGTGCTCCTGGAGGCTGGAGGGGGGGGGGTGTAAATGAGCAAAAAATGGGCTGTATTTTTGTTCATTTCTGCCCTCCCAGCCCCCAGGAGCTCTCTAAAAGCTTCCTACAAGCTATACACGCCCATTTTGGTGAAGGGGGCGGGGCTTCAGGAGACAAAAAATGCTGTATTCAGTGTATAAGAAGCACCCAGATTTTCAGCCTCTTTTTTGAGGGAAAAAGGTCCGTCTTATGCTCCAACAAATACGGTACATTATTATTTCTGAATTATATAGTTCATTTGCATTTAATATGAGGCAAAAAGGGTGCAAGAATAGTAATTAAAACTGGACTACATTCATTTACATCAGACATTCTGTTCAATCTAGCAAGATTCAGAATGCTTAATGCCAAATACCCTTATCCACTGTTTGTGGGTATATTTGCTTTGAGAACATTTTAATCCACTTTACATTATTAGCAGATCACTTTATTCTCTCCTCCCTTCCCCAACAATAATGTTGGCAGATGAATGTACAGTTGTCCTGCAATCCTGCCAGCTTCTCGTTTTTCCTACAAGCAGCAGAATGCTTAAGGGTTTGTTGGAAAACTACAAAACATGTTTTCGGCACAGGATGGCTCAGCTAAGGCTGCTTCAAAGATCACTCTGAAGCCATTTCAAATGCATTTTGTTAAGTGCTTTTAATGGAAGTTAGCAGCACACCACTGGCCACGTTCTCAGATGGCATAAGAGGTGTCGGGCCTCCATGACATTAATGGGCTGGATGCTGACTGGCTACGGCTTGAACTTGAGAAATGTCATTAACTGTACATTAATTAACTCAGTGCAAACAAGCAGCAAGGCCTTGTTTGCACTGAGTACATCTGAAAGTATTCTGACAACCATGTAACTCACATTGAGGAAGTAGCTTCATCCACTTCCAGCTTGTTAGAGAAAATATTCTACCATGTTGCTTTCAACAGTCTTTACAATGGAATTACAATTAAATCTTAAAGATCACCAGTCTATATGAACAGGAAATGCTGTAAGGCAAAGTAGAAAAGACCCTTAGTACTTTGCTTGTAAGCTTTTATAAAGGAGTTTTAGCCAGGTAATTATAAACTAAATTGTATTGTAACTTATTTATTTATTTTTACCTCCTCTGTACGCTATATAATACTTTTGTACGTCGCCCCGAGTCCCTGTGGGGAGAGGGGGCGACTAATAAGTTCAAATAATAAATAAATAAATAAATAAATACGGGACTGGATGGAGATGGTCTGATCAGTTTTACGTACTTCATATAAAATAGAGCAACCAACCTGCCATGGACGGTCCCAATCCAGTGGAATAGGAAATGCTCCAAGCCAGGCTCCCACCACACTGCATATTGTGGTAATCTGGAGATTGTTATCCCAGACAGACATAGCCCTATAAAAGTGGAAGAAGGTTAATCTTTAAAACTGTGTGTCCTCAATTGCTTGATTTGTTTACTCACCATATGCAATACTTTATTACTATTATTGTACTTCAAAATTAGATTTTAATATTCTACCACCACCAGTCTCTAATGGGATGCTTTTTAGATGGATTCATCAGTCAGGATAATCTGGAAAACACAGACTTCGTGGAAAACATTTAAGTCTTCATATGCTTCCAGATTGAACTATAATTTCAAAAAATAGTTTTACTTTTTAATGCTCCTTATAATAAATATAGTATATTTAAGAACCCGTGACAGGCTGTAACTGTTTTGTCACAATATAAACTACCACCCTGGCAAAGTTTCTATTCTGGAGTGCTTTTAAGGAGCAGTTCTTCTATTTCTGCTGATTATGGAAATGGTTTTTTCCTCCTGCGGCATGAAAACTTTGTATCTCCCTCAATTAGGATAATTTCTGCAATATGCCTTTTTTCCTACTAACTCTGAATCAATTTAATTCTATGCTGATAATAAGATAATGAAACTGCTAGCAAGGGCGTCAAGTGGTAGTTATGAAATCTAGGTATGTTTTTTTTCATACTGAAAACATAACTATTTAAACAATATTTTCTATGTATGCAAAGTGGCTCATTATTTTCTAAGAAAGGATAAAATGGTAAAAAATTTGATTTTTTTAAAATAAAAATTTTCCACATGCACCTGCTGTTTTATTGGATCCTCCTGTAGGAAATATGATGCAGTTAAGAAGCATATCATTTTATTGCTAAAGTACTTCTACACTGCTGATCATTAAAATAATCCTTCTGTGCCTCCTACATGTTCCCATCTTCTTTCTTCTTGGCTTAAGGCAAGCTCTAAGGCAAGTCTGGCATTTTGTTGAAGTGTATAGGCAGGAAAAAAGGGAAGGAACTGTCACTTGGGGAAAAAGAGACAATATAGGAGCCATATACTAAATCTTGGTTTGATGTAATGGTTGTACTACTTTACAGAAAATTCTTCCAGAGATTGCGCCTTGAAGGGTGAAATTTTGGTTAGCCTTATGGCTAAGTGAGCTCAATAATTAATGCATGGTTAACTGAATAAAAGCAACTTTTATTTGGGTTTGTACAATGCACCAAGCCATAAACCAGGCAACACCCTGCCCCCAACTGTGCTGTCTTATTATGATGGTGGTCTTGTGGCGGGTGAGGAAAGGAAGTCAGGAACGTAATCCAAGAGTATATATTGCCAGCAGGGACACTCAAAGCGTGAAGGTCATGCTAACTGCGAAGTTAGAGCAAACAGGCACTTATTTGGGGTAGCAAAGATTATTTATTCATTTGTTTATTAATTAATTTGTTCGTTCGTTTGTTCATCCATTCATTTCATATGGCTGCTCATCTCAAACTTATGACTCTGGTTGGTTAACTATAGACCTATCAGCCTGATTTCAATACCAGGAAAGATTCTGGAAAAGATAATCAAGCAGCAAATTAGTGAACACCTAGAAGTAAACAAAGTAATAGCCAAAAGCCAACATGGGTTTGTCAAAAACAGATCATGCCAGACTAATCTTATTGCATTCTTTGACAAAGTGACAAAATTAGTGGACCAGAGGAATGCCGTCGATATAGTTTACTTGGACTTCGGTAAGGCATTTGATAACCTACTACTAGATAAAGTAGAAGAATGTGGTTAGACAGCATCACCACCAGATGGATTCGTAACTGGCTGACCAACCGCACTCAACGTGTAGTCCTCAATGGAACTGCATCTACATGAAGGGAAGTATGCAGTGGAGTATCCCAAGGCTCTGTTTTAGGCCCAGTACTCTTCAACATCTTCATCAATGATCTGGATGAGGGGATAAATGGGGAACTCATCAAATTTGCAGATGACACCAAGATAGCAGGAATAGCCAACACTCCAGAAGATAGGCTTAAGATACAGAAGGATCTTGACAAACTTGAACATTGGGACTAGCTAACAAAATGAAATTCAATGGTGAACAGAGTAAGGTTCTACATTTAGGCAAGAAAAACGAAATGCACAGGTACAGTATAGGTGGTACCTTGCTCAATAGTAGTAACTGTTGAGAGGGATCCTGGAGTCCTAGTGGACAACCATTTAAATATGAGCCAGGAGTGTGCAGCAGCTGCCAAAAAAGCAGGGGACTGGAGACTAAAACATATGAAGAACGGTTGCAGGAACTGGATATGTCTAGTTTAATGAAAAGAAGGACTAGGGGAGACATGATAGCAGTGTTCCAATATCTCAGGGGTTGCCACAAAGAAGAGGGAGTCAAACTATTCTCCAGGGTACTTGAGTGTAGAGCAAGAAGCAATGGGTGGAAATTAATCAAGGAGAGAAGCAACTTAGAACTGAGGAGAAATTTCCTGACAGTTAGAACAATTAATCAGTGGAACAGCTTGCCTCCAGAAGTTGTGAATGCCCCAACACTGGAAGTCTTTAAGAAGACGTTGGATAGCCATTTGTCTGAAACGGCAGTTTCCTGCCTAGGCAGGGTGTTGGACTAGAAGACCTCCAAGGTCCCTTCCAACTCTGCTATTGTATTGTATTGTATAATAAAAATGAGATTCAAAACATCACAGCAAAACAATTTTTTTTAAAAAAATGAGCTGAGATAAAAGCAGCAACACTAATCATAACCAAGTTACCAGGTCAACCACATAGGAAGATGCTGGAGGCGGAGGATCATCAGAACAAAGACATCAATTCATACTGCGTGGGAGAAGGCAATAAAAAGCCATCCCTGTATTTTAACCAAGAAAACTGCAAGGGTAGGATATATAAAATGATTGACAAATGGAGAAAATATATGTGGTCGCTAAGAGTCAACATCGACTTGATAGCAGACAAAATAGATCACAAGATGAGACAAAATTTTATATTCATCATTTATAATTCTGAGAAAAAAATATAGTCAAAAATGTGCCTTTGTTGAAAACCACGTTGCAAAAATGCTGCATCATATATACTGGAACATATTTTCTGTTCAGCAAAACTAATGGAACAGAATCTCAACTGGACGAGAATCCCATCCTCAGAGGCACTGATGCAATTTAGGGATTCCACATGCATAGCAAGATTCACTAATTAATTTTAGATTTGGTTGTGAGGCCCTTGGAATACACCGCAATTTCTTCATTATGGTAGCAATTACATTCAGCTGGGAACAAAAGGCTCATAAGCTGAGAATTTAAATTCACAACTGAGAAATAATTCAATTAAAATCACTAACTTTTTACACAGGTGAAATCTATATTCTTGTCAGATGGTTATGGAAACTGTGAATAGCACTTATGTGAAAAATCAACAGAGCTGTTGCTTTCTGCAAGTGAAGCCAGATGTCTCCCTGCTCACGTCTGAGGGTATTTCTGCTTATTAAATAGCAGCCGTTGGGTTTTAATTAAAATTGGTTGAGTTTCATTCCACCCCTTCCAGAGAAAATAGCTGGTTAGGAAAACATATTGGGTGGGCAGGAAGAAACTTTGGTAACTCTATGCCTCCAGCATAAAAGAGGAGAATCAATCTCTACCTTATATAAGCTGAGTTTCTGGAGCCAGCACAGGCATTACAAAATACACATGTACAAGTATTGAGTACACTCTTCTCTATATTAATATAAAATGATACGATCTGCCTATGATTCATAAGGCTTTCTTTCTCTTCAATTAACTAGAAAGACTCTTGTGCACATCTTCTATTGAGGTGCTCATGATGGAGTATACGAAGGACTCTGTCTTGCTGCAATACCAAAGCAGTGGAACTCCCAGCTCCAAGAAGATCTGGAGATCATGTCTACTAGTGTTCCAAGCAGTGACATGCAGTCAGGTGAGGCAAGTGAGGCACAGCCTCACCACTCTCATCATGAAAAAAAAAGTAAAAGGAAAAAGCTGAGCTAGTTGCTGCCTCACCGTGGATGACTCTGCTTAACCTCACTGGTGCTCTCCCTCCCCATGTCAGCGTTCCAAATATCATGCAGAATTAAATCATTGTCCAAGGCAAAGTAGTCCTTAAAACTCCAATTTAATAAGACAGGCATGTTGGCATTAAGCTGGTGAAATTTCAACTCTAAGGTACATCCGGTGAATTCCCCAAGTTAAAAGTTCATCATCTATCCCCACACCCCATAATTCATCACATGGTCCAATCTTCATCTTCCACTCTGGCATGTACACCCCTCTTCTTCCGGCCAGGTGTCGAGGTGCGGAGACAAAAGACGACCTTGAGCTTCTAAGAAATCCATAACAATACATTCCACAATCCTACTCCTTTCTATTCCCCCCTCCCAACTACTATACCAATAAAACAGCATAATATGTATGTTTTAATTATGTGGCAGGCCAAAGATCCTAAAAGGAACAGAATTACAGGCCTGACACCCCAAGTGTAGTGACTTCCTCCCCAGGCCCCCATTCATTTCTCTCTCACACACACACAGCTGGATAAAACTATATAAAAATCTAGCCCAGCTTCACTGATTACAAGTTTGAAAAGGCAACGTGGCTCCACCTGCAATCAAACAACACTTGGGGAGGGAGAGCACAAGCAAGCACTGAGGAGACCACAGGAGGAGGCAGGAAGCCAGGCAAAGAGCCATGCTGTAGTACACACACTTCCCCCCAGCCTCTTTCTTTTGGAAGGCTTGGCTCGGCTCCCCTCCGGCTTCTCTGCCTCTCCTCTCACCCCAGCCTGCCAGCAGGAGGTGGTGGGTGGGCTTTATTGTGTTCCAGGCATTTCCCACCCAGACAGCAGGCTGCATTTGCAATGGTGGAGGTGTTTGGGAAAGGCAGCAGGGGAATGGGGGGGGGGGATGGCAGAGGAGCTGCTTTCAAGCCACTGGAAAAGATATCCAATCCAACTTTTGTGTGTGGGGGGGTTTGTTTGAGAGTGAGTGAGAGAGGGAAGGGGTAGGAGAGATAGTCCAATCCAACTTCTGTGTGTGTGTGTGTGTGTGTGTGTGTGTTTGAGAGAGGGGGAGGAAGGGAGAGAGGGAGGAAGGAGGGGAAGGAGAAGAAAAAGAAAAAGAAAGAAGGAGCAAAGGAGAAAAACAAATGCTGTCGCTTTAAATTGGAACTGAGCATGCCTGGCTGTGGAATTCTGGGAGTTGAAGTCCACAAGTCTAAAAATATTTGAAACCCAGCACTGTGTCAGTGCCTCACCAGTCATAAACCTCACCGCACGTCACTGGTTCCAAGAAATTTCAAAGCATGATTATTTTTTTAACTCTTTTCACTGAAATGATTATATAGATTATTTTTCACTTTTGTTTTGCTTTTGGTAGGTGGTTTATCACTTTCAGAAATTAGATGACCAAATCCATATAACATACAAGGACTTCAGAGCAGAAGAAACTTCTTGGATGAGAAGCGAAACACCTTCAAAGAAAAACAAGAAAGTCCACTTGCCTCTTGAAAAAGCACCTTTGGGATGACTGAGTCAGGCACCAATAATTTTGTCCTTAAACACTGCAGGTGTTTTAATTCAATTTGTGTATGTGATAAACAAAACTATCATGATGATACTTAGTTGATACAGAAAAGAGATGCGTTGACACTTCACTGGAGTGGTTCTCAAAATGTGGTCTCCAGACCCCTGCGACTCCCCAAGACCTTTCAGAAGATCCATGATGCCAAAACTATTTGCCTAATAAAACTAAAATGTCATTTGCCTTTTTCACTATCATTCTCTGACAAATGCATAGGTTTTTTTTTTTGAGATGCTACATACATGTCATGCCATCATGTGATAACTAATGGAATGTCTGCTTATGTAATCTTGTATTTTTAGATTCTTCTAAGCTACAGGTTTAAAGGAAAACATGTGTTTTCAGAAATTAATTCAGTTCATCTTAGTACTTCTATTGCAGAGGTGAGTTCCTACTGGTTCAGCCCGGTTTGTCCACATAGGTGGTAACTCGGCCTGCCACCCCCCCCCCGAACCGGTTCTCTCGGCGGCACCGTAGGTGCTGCCATCTTGTTTTTTTAAAGTACTGTGCATGCACGCACAGCATGTCACTGAGCAAACCCGCAGTAGCAGCAGCCAGAACCCACCCCTGTTTTATTGTGGTTTTACTAGCTGTCTGGTTATACCTACTATAATCTTTATAGTATCATTATCACCCAATCAATATTACTTTGAAATCCCACAGCTTTTTTGTGCCTATTCAGAAATACAAGAAGTGCACTTTGTTGTCCTATTTGCAATATTTTTAAAAAATCTAGATATTTACATTTTATTTAAAGTTGAAATTGTTTTAGAATTTAATATTATTTTGTAAAAGAAAATGCATCTATATTTTTCTTATACTTAAGGATTGACTTGGCTTAAGGCAAAGAAGATTATACAACTTGCTTTCTCAACCCACATCTGCATCGTCTGTGTCGATGCTGAAAAAAAATGACACTGACACATCACGGAGTTCTCTGACTCATGGAATGAAGTTTCACGGAAACTGGGGAAAATGCAAATGAGAAACAAAAATATGATAAAAACTATCGCTACCTGAGCTGTAAAGATGCTAATCATTCATTGTTATGCAACAGAACATTTCTTAATAGTATTATAGTGCCAGTTAAACATATCATTTCAGTCCAAACTTTCAGAGTTAAAGACAAATAAATCAAGTATTTAAAAAGTAAATGTTATGAGCTTTTCAGAAGCCAACTATTGTTTTTTACAGCTTTTCAAATCAGAAATGAAAAACCCACTGAAGCATTTTATAGGGTAAGTTATCATTTTGCAATGGCTGAAGAAGCATACCCAATAACTGAGACTAATTAAGTCTTGTACAGTTGACATGACTGAATGCCTTCTGGATGAAAAGTAACTTTAAAAAATCACTGCAGTGCCACTTTACAGCATACAGTAACATGTCCTGAAAATGGCGGGTGCACAAAAGGACTGCTGTCGCTAAATGATGCAGACACGTGACATCATAACTCAAGAGCTACCTGCACAGCACCTCCAATCTAGCTGGCTAAGTGTGGAAGGCATAGCCATCAAAGGCATCTATCAAGTAAGAGCATACGCTTATAAGGAAATCTTAAAATTTTAAACATGTGAATTGGGAGGAGCAATTGGGCTGCCTTAAGATAAATGGGTTCAGCACATGAAAGACATTATCAGAGAAGATCCAACAAGTTAAATTTCAGGGCTCATTTAACCACATTGTTTCTACATCAAGATCTGACCTTTTCAACAGAATGTCAAGTTGCTAAGAACAAGCAGCTTTTGAGATACTTCAGCACATACCTAACTTTGCATCTTTATCTTTAACAGGAAATTTACAAAATATGCAAAAAAATTATTAAAATAATTTCCTCCCCAAAGGCAGGTG
Organism: Natrix helvetica; assembly: GCF_964273705.1. Lineage (NCBI taxonomy): Eukaryota > Metazoa > Chordata > Lepidosauria > Squamata > Natricidae > Natrix > Natrix helvetica. Next base: position 251,531,265 of record NC_138552.1, read on the forward strand.
TTGTTATCGAAAGGATACAAGATACAAACCCAAATTCTTAGGAACGTTTTTTCAGAGTGGATTTTTTTTTACAAGTAAAGCAAAACATATTAAATAAACAATGAGTACATATTAGAATTAACTAGCATAATATAAACCTATTTAGACTGTTTTATTATGAGCCAGTGTCTTGAATAAGAATGTTTAGCATTATTAAGAAATGATGGAGAAACCCTCAGGTTTTGGACTCCAGCTATCTAGTATGACCAAAGGTAAAGGTTCCCCTTACACATATGTGCTAGTTGTTCCTGACTCTAGGGGGTGGTGCTCATCTCTGTTTCAAAGCCAAAGAGCCAGCGCTGTCCGAAGATGTCTCCGTGGTCATGTGGCTGGCATGACTAAATACCAAAGGCACACGGAACGCTGTGACCTTCCTGCCAAAGGTAGTTCTTCTTTTTCTACTTACATTTTTACGTGCTTTCAAACTGCTAGGTTGGCAGAAGCTGGGACAAGTAACGGGAGTTGTGTTACACAGCACTAGGGATTCGAACCGCCAAACTGCCGACCTTTCTGATCGACAAGCTCGGTGTCTTAGCCACTGAGTCACCACATAAGACTATGTGATTGGACATATTAATCAGTTAATCTTGCATGTGGTTAATAAATAAGAAGCCAGCTTCATATCCAAAATTATGATGCAGATTTGTTCTTGCATTACAATTTAGGGTTTGAATGCTAAAGCCTAATTCAAACACCCCACTAAGCTGAATTCTGCAGTTTGGTGCCTCCTATTGGTAGAACAACTTACACAAATCAGAGAAGTACCGTATCTATATAGTATGATATGTGAACCTAACCACTAGTTTGTTTTTTAAAAACTCATACCTGGAAGTTGGAACCAAGCAATAAACTCTGGCTTGCTAAGATTTTTTAAAATGTGCGGATTTTACTTCAAATAAATGATGGAGAAGAGAAATCACAATTGTAACTACTTCTGGTGGCAGAAGAAGTAGCCATTGAGCAGTTCTGCATTAGTAGATTACTACTTGGATCTGCTAATCCAGAATGTAGCAGCTTTTTATGCCTTGTCTCAGATAAGAATATGACCATTATTTCACTATGATTAAACTATTAAAGAAATGCCTAACCCCAACAGCACTAATGGCACTGCAAATTCCAACCACGTGCAACTTACCCATTTTTACTGAACACTCTCAGCCATATTTGAAAGTTTGGTCCCAGCAAACATAAGCATGGCAAAGTTGTAAAGGTGGATAAAAGAACCGCAAATAAGAAGGTCTCCCAGACTGATCTGGAAAAAAAATTGAAGCTATTTTAAAGGCCTATCTTGATAAATACATTGAAAAGGTAAAAACTATAAACTGTAACGTTTTTGTGTTCAGACACCATGTGGACAGTGGTTACAGTAGGAATGAACCTAGCCATCCCTAAGGTGTTTTTTCAGGAGGCAACTGGACTTTCTTGCTTTTGACGACATTTCACTTCTCATCCAAGAAGCTTCTTCAGCTCTGACTGAATGGTGGAGAGTGGAAGGATTTATATTCCTTGCAGAAAGCTGGTCATTTGCATTGTTTTAAACAGTTGTCAAGGCCACCATCTGTGACCTCGGGGACACCTGAGTAGTGCAGATGGGTATGAAGCCATTGGGACAACCATGACCTGGATGACTGAGAAACTCCATAGACTTTTAGCTATGCACTTTGGGATAAACACCCTTCAAATGGTGTGGGAGTATGAATGGATTTCCAGAAAAATTGCAGACTACAGGAACCATTTGCACTTCAGTCTGCGATGCAGGCAACACAGATGCATCCCCAACAGCCTGTGCCTGTCTTCAACAGTGAAGGGACACAGGACAAAAAAAATCCTGCAACCATGAAGACTCCATATCTAACTGCACGACTCAGGAGACCCTGAGATCACAGGTAAACCTCCAAGTGGTCTCAATGACTCGCTAAGAGAATGCAAATGGCCAGCTGTCTGCAAGGAGTATAAATCCTTCCATTCCCCATCATCCAGTCAGAGCTGAAGAAAAAAACAAGAAAGTCCAATTGCCTCCTGAAAAAGCACCCTTGGGACAACCATGACCTGGATCACTGAGAATCTCCATAGACCAGGGGTGTCCAAACTTGGGAACTTTAAGACTTGTGGACTTCAACTCCCAGAATTCCCCAGCCAGCATGGCTGGCTGGGGAATTCTGAGAGTTGAAGTCCACAAGTCTTAAAAGTTCCCAAGTTTGGACATCCCTGCCATAGACAAATGAACTTAGCCTTTCTCTGGGTTTCCAAACTCATTTACTTCCTCTGGAAAGGTTATCAAACAACTTCAACTTTGCTTGAAGTTCAGTTAATCACAACATACTATTATGCTTAAACAGTAATTAACATTCATTCTGCTTTTCTGAAATCAGCCAGTTGCATAAATGAAAGCCTTTAATAGCCTAAGAGCTCTGAGCCACAGGATTGCTCCAGACATTTCTAAAATTTGTAGCTAATGATAACTTAAGCATAATGAGAGAAGTGGGGATGGGAAATTACGAAAAATGACTGGATAGTATATTAATCAGATTAAATTCTAATTAAAATTATATGCCAATTAGAGGCAAAATGTTCTATTGGAAGCTGTGGGAAAACTCTGGAATACAATTACTTTGTAATGATTAAACATTCTTCTTGACTTCTCCCTAATTCACAAGAGTGATAACTATCAACTCAAGCATATTTTAACATATCAATGTGGACCAGATGTTTTGGCTATGTCTGAGAAACAAAAAATATATACTTGATGGATTTGATGTTTAAAATACAATTTTTATTCTAAAAATGAGAGAATATTTTAAAAGTTCACATTAAGGGTATTGTGGTTTGCAGATTAAAGAACTGGAACATCTATTATTTTAAAAATGTAAAATTTGTTTTAGTGGATGTAAAATTTAATTGAGTTATCAAAGAATAATAATAATAAGAAGAATTTTATTTGATTAGCCGCAACCCTCTCCCGAAGGACTCGGGGCGGCGTACAATCAAAACGGATAAAAATACACATAAGACAAACATATATACAAAAAACAGAGACATATACATATGTGCATGGAGGAGAGTTGACTTATAAGTGAAAGACAATTTAAAACACAATTTAAAATCCCCTTAAATAAAATTACTAAATTAAAAAAAACCCATCAGGAGCGTTACGAAGTTATGGTTGAGCCAGGCCAGCTATTTGGAAAAGGTGGGTCTTGAGCTTGACACGGAAGGAGCGGAGGTCTGTAGTGGTCCTAATATCCGGGGGGAGGTCATTCCACAGGGCTGGGCCCGCCACAGAGAAGGCTCTGCTCCTAGGCGCCACCCCATGGCACTGTCTGGTGGACGGCACCTGGAGAAGTCCCTCTCTGTGCGAGCGGATGGGTCGTAGGGATGTATGGGGCAGAATACGATCCCGCAGGTAACTAGGTCCTGAGCCATGGAGCGCTTTAAAGATCGTAATCAAGACCTTGAAACGCACTCGATAGACCACAGGAAGCCAGTGCAGCTCGCGCAGGAGAGGTGTCACATGGGAGTACTTAGTACTCCCCATAATCACCCGCGCGGCCGCATTCTGGACCAACTGCAGTCTCCGAGTGCATTTCAAGGGAAGCCCCATGTAGAGAGCGTTACAGTAGTCCAGGCGAGACGTCACCAGCGCATGGGTGACTGTGCGTAAGGCGTCCCGGTCCAATAGGGGGCGCAATTGGCGCACCAGGCGAACCTGGTGGAACGCCCCCCTGGCCACGGCTGTCACATGTTCATCCATGGACAGCCTGGCATCCAGGAGGACGCCCAAATTGCGCGCCCGCTCCACGGGGGCGAGTTGAATGCCCCCAATGGCCAGAGATGGGATTATCTGGTTGAACCGGGGAGCCGGAACCCACAGCCACTCCGTCTTGGAAGGGTTGAGCCTGAGTCGGTTGTCATCCATCCAGACCTGTACGGCTTCCACACACCGGGACATCACTTCGACGGCCTCGTTGGGGTGGTTCGGGGTGGAGATGTACAGCTGAGTATCATCAGCGTACAGATGATATCCCACCCCGAAACCACGGATGATCTCACCCAGCGGCTTCATGTATGTGTTGAACAGGAGTGGCGAGAGGACCGACCCCTGTGGCACCCCACAAGTAAGGGGGCTTAGGGTCGACCTCTGCAACACACGTTGCGTCCGGCCGGAGAGGTAGGAGCCGAACCACCGCAAAACGGTGCCCCGGACCCCCAACCCCTCCAGTCGGTGCAACAGGATACCATGGTCGATGGTATCAAAAGCCGCCGAGAGGTCTAATAGGACCAGGATAGAGGAACAACCCCTATCTCTGGCCCTCCAGAGATCATCTACCAACGCGACCAAGGCCGTCTCTGTGCTGTGCCCAGGGCGAAAGCCGGACTGGCGCGGGTCTAGATAATCATTCTCCTCCAGATGTCGTGGAAACTGAGAAGCCACCACACTCTCTACAACCTTCGCCAAAAAGGGAAGGTTGGAGACAGGACGATAATTGGCCAGCTCCGTAGGGTCCAGGGAAGGCTTCTTGAGCAAGGGTCTCACCACCGCCTCTTTCAAGGCGGCCGGGAGAGACCCCTCACCCAACGAAGCGTTCACTAGGCCCAGGAGCCAGTCGCGTGTAACCTCCCAGGAAGCCAGTACAAGCCAGGAGGGACACAGGTCCAGCAAACATGTGGTAGGTCGCAGTCGTCCACGCAATCTGTCCAAATCCTCGATGACAACCAAGTCAAACTCCTCCCAAAAAGGTTTCTCAAGACTCGCCACTGGCGTCTCGACTGGGCCACTGAAGGGGACCCAATCCTTCCGGATTTGAGCGACTTTATCCTGCAGATATTTCCCAAACTCCTCTGCCCTACCCTGTAGAGGGGCCTCTCGCGGCCTCTGAAACAGAAGGGAGCGGGACACCCGAAACAGGGCGGCAGGGCGGTTCTCTGCGGATGCAATGAGAGCGGCACAATATTGACGTTTGGCCATTCTCAATGCCACTAGGTACGTCCTTAAATGGGCTCGTACCTGTGCTCGGTCAAATTCGGATCGGGAGGATCTCCAACGACTCTCTAGGCATCTCTTGCGGCGCTTCATCACCCTTAGCTCCTCGGTGAACCAAGGAGCCAGGGTGGATCGTTGCCGCCGGAGAGGCCGCAAAGGCGCCACCCGGTTCAAGGCCCCGGTAGCCGCATTATTCCACGCGGCCACCAGGTCCTCTACCCGAGGGCGGGTCAGGGCTGCAGGAGGTGGCCCAAGCTCCGTCTGGAACCTGTCTGGTTCCATCAAGCGCCTGGGGCGGAACCATCTAGTGTTTTCCGGTTCCGCCTCCCCGCAGCGAGGGGTAGCACCAGGGAAGTCAAGTCGGAGGAGTGAGTGATCTGACCATGACAGAGGAGTGATGGTTAAATTCACTCCTCCCAGATCACTCAACCACTGGCGAGAGACAAAAACAAGGTCCAAGGTGTGACCTCCCTCGTGTGTCGGGCCCTGAATCATTTGAGTCAGGTCCATGGCTATCATGGAAGCCATGAACTCCCGAACCCCCTCTGATGCTTCTCCCACCGACGGCAGGTTAAAATCCCCCATCACTAAAAGTTTGGGGGTCTCAACCGCCACCGATGAGATCAGCTCGAGGAGCTCAGGCAGGGTCGCTGATGTATGGCGGGGAGCCAGGTATACTATCAGCAGGCCCAACTGCCTCCCAGGGCCCCATTTCACAACAAGGGATTCACATCCGGACGTCTGTGGCACAGTGGACTCCCTCGGCTCTAAGTCCTCCCGGATAATCACTGCTACCCCACCGCCCCTTCCCTGGGCCCGGGGCTGGTGGAATGCTTGGTAACCTGGTGGGCACATTTCCACGAGGGGTAACCCTCCCTCGTGGCCCAACCAGGTTTCCGTTATTCCCGCGAGGTCCGGCTCCCCCTCCAAAATTAGATCATGAATGAGGGGGGCCTTATTGACAACGGACCTCGCATTGCATAACAACAGCCTCAGGCCCTGGGCCTGCAGATCCTGACCACCTAGAACGCGGGGGTTGGTACAAGCGACCGGGTGTAACCAGCACCCACGGTCTCCCAACCGACTGCGAGTTGTTAATCTGTCCTCGTATCTGCCCCTCCCTACGACTGTTGGAATCAAGGAGCCCTTTATAGGAATGATATCCTCTCCCCCCTCCTCCTCTCTGCTCCTTCTGCTCAAGACCCCACCTGGTGACCTGGCTCTGTCATCGCTCCTGATCTGACCCCCCCACCCCCCCAACCCCTGAACCCCTAAAAGAATTTTAAAAAAAAATCTTAGTTCACGTTTACTGAACTGTGAATGATTTGAAAAGATTGATATATTTTCTCTGTTGACAACAGAAAAAAATGAGGTGCTATTGACTCGTAACTTGATCTGGTGAATGACATGCTTTAGAAATAACATTTTAACAGACATAAACAACATTATAGGGAAATTGTTTAATTATTAAAGTAGTTCATTAAAATCATACTTGGGATTTATTCACGCTTTTAGCTTTTAGAAAGTAGTCCCTAACATCCCATTTAATTCAACTGTGGCATTTGGCCTAGAAAAAGTTAGGTATCGCTGTCACCCAAAATGAAGATCTGAACAAATCTCAGTAGAGATTTATCCATGTTTACCAAATTTGAATACCATAGAAGGATATAATGAATTCAAAATAAGAGCAAATGCCTCTGATCTTCTTCTGAATTCATAATCTGGGGCATGTGTGATTAATGTTTAATGTGACATCCAAACACAGAGAGTGTCTGATTTTGAAGCAGTTTATACCTCTTATATAAAAACTGAGTTTTTGCAATTCTGAAACTCAAAACTTCCACATAGTGATTGTCACACATCTCAGAAGCGCTTTTCTGATTTTATTAGTTTGCTATAATACTGTGATTATCAGTAGCGATTTGAAGAAGGAAGACCTTTGGAATACTTTGCCTCAGAACCCATCAAAAATTAAGATCTTTGATGTAATACTGACATTTGGATGATCATGTATGAAAAAAATTACCCCACAACCCTGATTTTTTTCTTATTTAAAATAGTTTAATGTTGTTGTTATTTTTACTGCAATACATAGTTTTCAGTGATTAAGGACTAGGCTAGAAATAAGGAAACTGAGTTTAGTTTCATCTTAGACATGAAAAACAATTGGGTGACTTTGAGCCAATCACTCTCTCTCAGCCCAACTCACCTCACAGAGTTGCTGTTGCTGGAGAAAATAGGAGGAGGAAGGAATATTAGGTATCTTTGCAACCTTGAGTTATTTTATGAAAATAATAAAAGATGGGATTTTAAAAAATCTAAAAACATCCCACATTTACTCAGAAACAAATTTCTAGTTTTGGCTAGTTCTGCTTTGCAGACCGCATGCTGAAAGAAACATTTAATGCTCCTCTAGACAAAATAAGTAATCAAATAAACAAATAAATACATATTCTACAAAGACAACTTGAAACTTAGGGGAAGGGAGGGGGGAATTCATGTCTAGTGTTTCCCCTGTCGTATCAGTCTTTCTTGCAATGCTAGTGTGTATTTACTTATTTTGAGACAGAGCAACCTTCAGAAGTGGAATTTGGGATGATTAAATTCACCTTAAGCCTACCTAGTTTTCATTATGATCAGGTCTCAATAACACTTTTGTTTGCTTTTTGCATCAACTTTTAAAATATTCTCTAAAATGAGATTAAAATGACACATAATTGTTCAGCTGCATATGTACACTTTACATATTTTATAATTTAATACGTATGTATCCTGTTGCATCATGAGCTTAAACCGTTTTCACTTGCTTATCTTTCAAGTAGTATATGCATATGTTCGCAACCCTGAGTTGTTTATAAAAATAATAAAGATGGGGTAAAAACAATCTAAAACTTTTGTTTGATTTGCTAAGGCCAACAGTCTCTGGGTTCTTTGTATATTTTGCCAATTAAACTTTATGCTACAATGGATTATGGTGGATTTATAGCAGTAAAATGTAGAACCTGTGATGGAATGACCTACCTACAACTGAATTACAATTTAGTACACCATTAAGAACTTGACAATAATATATTAAAATAAGCCAGGTTCATAAAAAAAATAATATTTTTACCAATATGTCATTTTGATCAAAGGAGTCAAAGTCAAATTCAATTCAACTCAGAGCCAAGTACTCACTCATAGTGTAAGCCGACTTACAGGGTGGCTATTGTTGGAAATAAAATTAGGGGAGACTCCAGTATAAATTATTTTGAATTCCTATGGCATTGTGAGATGTAAATATAATGAATAATAATTATGTGTTACTCAAAGTACCTAACCACCGGAGGACATTCCCCTCAGCTGTCCTTAAAAGGCCAATGTAGGAAGATTTCCTACTCAGAGAGACAATGGCCCTGTGACTCTGGACACATAGAACCAATGAGTAGGTGTTTCTCCAGTACCACTGTTATAATTTATTTCATTTCACCATTGCCACATCTTTTTGATCACATCTATCCAGGTTATTTGTTTCTACTTCTCTGATTTCTCTCAACTTCGCTAAATATACTTTTTTGTAGCCCATCAGTTCCTTATCCGACATGCCTGTATGGTCAACCTATTTGGGCCAGAATTGATTGGCTGCTGCTATTTGCGATCCATGGTAATCTTACTAAATGTCATCTGATCCATAATTTATCCTCTTTCTCATTATCTTGTCTAACTTCGACTGCACATTCTTTCTTAGAATTACTGCCCTCTTTACTTCAGCAGTAAACTAGTTCACTATCATCTTTATTTATTCTTGAGGCTAGGAAAACAAAATTGTCACTGACTTTTTTTTTATCATCAACTCTAAGTTCACTAAGCAGATTGGTCATATCATATTTGACTTCATTATTAATATTTAATATTATCCCGGAACTGCATATCTAAAAGCAAACCCACATTACCTTTTCCCACTAGAGGGTCTTTTTTTTCCAATGTTTTTATTTTTTATTACAAATTTTGACATACTTTATAAATGAAGTGTTGTCCAGGTCTTTTCTTTTACATTCTCTCCTGTACATAATCCATTTTACATCATAGTTCTGTTTCCAAATTCAGCCATATTATTCTCTTTCCATATTTTTCATCTTAAACTTATTTTCTTCTTAGTACATAAACAATATCACTAATTGCCCCTTCAAAGTTAAACCAAATTATCATTTCATATTTCATCTATTGGTCTATTTTATTGTAAGCAACATACATCCTCAAATTCAGTTTTTACACAGAGAACCTTTAACTTAATTATCCACAATTAACAATGTTACTTTAATTCCCTTATATCTTAATTGACTACATACCATTAACAATGTTAATACAATTCCCTTTAATCCAATAATATATCCCTTCTTTCCCTTCCTCCTCCTCTAACCATTTTCTCTTGGTCTCTCAAAGATTCCACTTCTTATTAATTTTCTTCTTTTCTTCCATTCTCCTAGCTTCTTCTTTTTCCATTAGAGGATCATGTGGGACACTGTAAATCCAGATTGATCCATAATGCAAATTTCTAAAATTTAACTTTATGGTATACCAGGTGGAATTGTAAGAGACATACTTACTCTAGTAATGGTGCTCCATAAAGAACAATAATTCCATGGAAGAGGATACAAGATATGAAGAAGTATACACAGCATTTTACAAATCTTGTTGCCTTTTAAAGAGAATGAAAATATATATAATGCCATCAATATGCATCATATTTTATAAAAGATAATCTCTTGTACCATAAAGTACATGATTAGTTATACTTAGATTAAATTAAAACCCTTGTAAACCTTTTCTAGATCATTAACACTGAACTAATTTTTAGGTTCTTACAATCTCGATAAAAGAACCAAAATTGACAATGACTATTATATCCTCTTCGCCCTTTCTGCTCAATCCTCCCATCCTCATCCTGCAGGAAAATGTATCTATTGCGACAAATCCAATCTGATTTCTAGCAAGGCTTTTAAAACAAGGCTGAGTTGCAAAGCGCAAGTGGTTGCTCATTGTTGGGCTATAAATTGTTTTAAAATCAAGTTTTAATATTAAAGTAAAATGCTTGTTTAAACATGTTCAGCTGAAATGAAATGCCCAGATTGAAACCTTTTTAAGTCACATTTATTTTCATGGCAGAGGTTTGATAATGTGTTTCAATCTCTTGTTGAAACTGGTAAAATTTAAATGCTATAATCTGAATTAGTTTTATACCATATTGAATATTTTGATACTCTCAAAGTTAGGAAGATGCTCCTGTAGGAGCTATTGTATTGCACTTTCACAGCTGATTTAATATGTCTGAATAAGACTTACAAGCAAAGAATACTTGTGCAAGCATATTTCACAAAATCAGTCAGTGTCCTAATCAGTTTTATGACAGTTGTTAATCATAACTTCTAAAAAGCTCTTATGTTTAGTTTTGGTTTTTGTAAGCTCCACAACAATATTCTGATTACTATACTTTTGCAAGATACATCTACAAACAAGCTATACAATGGACAAGGTTACACATGTGGGCTTGGAAATTTTTCCACAAGAGTGCACTATAACAGCTCCCAGAAAAAGACACAATGCCAGGAAAACTACCTAACCTATTTATAAAGGGCCACCACTTCTCTCTTGATTTGTTGCCATTCTTTGGGAGATATGACTGGAGCTGTTTTAACACTAAAAATGCAATTTCATTTGACATGCAATTTTGCTTGATATGATTGGATTCTTTTAAAAATTTAAATGCAATCTAACATGGACTTTCATAAAATAAAGTTATTTTGTCCTATAGTCAAAATACTGAAATATATATTTAAATAATAGCAAGTTATATCTCTTTATTCAGAGGGGGAAAATCAGCTTCCTTATAGCAGAAATATTAAGAGAGTATTTAATTACTTACAGAATATTTTAGAGTTTTAGTTGAGAGAGAAATGGTATGGAATAATGCTGAAGACTTGGAGCTTTGAGTTTTATTGTGATTGCAACCATAAAGTTCCTAAAGAGCTAAAAGCATGCAATCATTCATTCAATTTTACTCTTTCACATGATCTTCCATGTAGCATTGGAACAAATAGAACATTATTGAGAATCAAAAAATGTCAAATAAAAAAGATATTCATGCCTCATACCATCAGTTAAATTTTATCAAACATGACATACCTTGTGAACAAGAGAATATCTTCTTGTAGATAAATATGGCTTAAAAATCATATGTGCAATTATATTTATAATACCAACACTAGCTGAACAGATGCATAGCCATGTCAAGTGTGTGTCCAGGATTGAGAAATTCTTCAAGAACAAAGAAGGAACAATAGTAGTTACAATAACAGAAAAGATACAGATGACATTAGCAGTCAGCAGCCTCTTTATTTCTGTATCTTTCATGGTGTCTTATTTTTAATTTCCACCTGTGGAGAAGCAAATTAAGGCATTTATATCAATATTGGTAGTGAAGACAATTCTCCTTTGTACAAAAGATAATGCATTCCTACAGAAATGAAATGGATTTAGAACAAAACAATGTTTTTACATGTTTACAAACATTTTACATGTTTGACAAACTAACTAAATAAATAAATAAAATGTTCCTACAGTAACTTTTAGGGACATGAAAAAACAAGCAATCTCCAAAGTGATAATTTGTTGTATGAAAGAAAATAAAAATATTCAAAATAGTTGATAAAAATGGCTTTTAACACCTTCAACATACTTCCATTTATTAAGAAACTATTCCAAAGTAATGACTCCGGGGCTTTCCAATTTCTCCTATGCACTAGGTTGGTTTAGTTGCAAACACCTCAATTCCAAATGAAGAGAACTGGAAGTAACGGTTAGGGTTTACCTTCAGAAAAAGAATGTATCTCTCTCTGTCTGAATCACTGTTCAGATCTGATCTCTTTCCAAGCAACCTGCATCAGTGAAGAATGGAGCCTAACAGATACACCCATAGATACATGTAGACCTCGGCAACAGTTATAACAGTTCACTTAGTGACCTGAAAAAAGTGACTGATGACCATTTTTCACACTTATGACAGTCGCAACATCTCCGTTGCCACATGATTTACATTTGGATGCTTGACAATTGATTCACATTTACAACGGTTGCAGTGTCCCGTAGACCCATGATCACCTTTGGCAACCCTCTGATAAGCAAAGCCCATGGGGGCATCAGATTCACTTAACAACTAATTTAACAACTTCAGTGATTCACTTATCAAATGTGGCATAGGAAGTCATAAAACGGGGCAGAGCTCACTTAAGAAATTTCTCATTTAGCAACATAAACTTTGAGCTCAACTGTGGTTGTAACGTTGAGAACTACCTGTGCAGGTTTTTATTCACAATGAAGCACCCTTCAGGTCAGGCTTTGCAAGGTTTGTTTAAGTTGTTTAAACAAACCAAGTTTAAATAAGCTATTTTTCCTACCATCGATAGAATAGGGTGAAATATATAGTTAGGGGCATGCATAAGCACACCAGCGTGCCTAACTGTCCCCACTTATTTGTTCCAGTGTTCTTATTCATGTTTATTCTTATTCCTGTTATCTTGTACATGAGTGACAAGCTAAATAAATAAAATAAAACCCTCCAAACTTGATTGCAGAAAATAGGACTTCAGCAACAGAGTGGTCAACGCCTGGAATGCTCTACCTGACTCCAATGGTGGGTTGCAGGCGGTATACCCCGGTACGGGCATTATCAGAGCCTTCCCGGAGCTCCGAGTACCGTTCCGGTACAGTGCTCTGGAGGGCCCACCTGCCCTCCTTACCTGTATTTAAACTCTTCGGGGCTTCCGCACACACGCACGGTGCATACAGCGCCTGCGCAACGCTCCATCGAGAAGCTGGAGCATTGTGGAAGCTTGCGGAGGCGTCACTAGATGGTAAGATGCATGCACGCACATGCGTTCATGTGGAGGACGCCGGGCCCCATTGCAACCATAAAGGTTGCAACAGGATCCCGAACCCACCATTGCCTGACTCCATTGTCACATTCTCACACCGCCTCCTTAAACTGTCTACCATGGACCTCAGGTTCATAAAGGGGGTGTGCATGTCCCTGTCCTAACAACCCCATTTATTTGTATTCATTTCTTTCGTTCATATCCATGTTTATATTTATACCTGCTATCTTGTACATGTTACCCAGGGGTGTCCAAACTTGGCAACTTTAAGACTTGTGGACTTCAACTCCCAGAATTCCCCAGCCAGCTCTGCTTCTGGGAGTTGAAGTCCACAAGTCTTAAAGTTGCCAAGTTTGGACAGCCCTGTGTTAGGCAAACTAATAAATACAAATACAAAATGTGCAAGGGACTCGTAATCAACAGAAGACCACTAAGGGCATAAAGGCTTTCCCGGTTTCCCTTCATTCACCACCTGCGTGCAGGCTTTTTAGGAGGCTGCTATCCGGGAAAACATCGAGGCAGGTGGTGGCTGGGTGGCCCCTATAGGACAGGCAGGGAGATAAGGCTTCCGAGGCAACAGCGCCGATCCAGCTTACCTGCCGTTTCCCAGATGCTATCAGGGGAAGCTTCGCAAATACGTCACACACAAACACCCTTAGAAACGACCCCCGCGCTTCTATAGCGCGACCGGCCCGCACTCAATCCACTCCGCCCCCTCCCTGCCCCCGGCGTGCTCTTACGTCACGACTATTTCCGTACAGCAATCCATCGGCCGGTTCGCGAAGGCTCTCACGCCCTAGACGTCACGAGGAAACCGGAAGCGGAAATGTGGATTCTCACGGAGGTTCGGCCGTGGAACGCTGTTGGTGTTGTGGTGTTGGTGGGGAGGCTCGAGCCTCTCTCGGCTGGCTGACGGTTTTTTTCCCCTCCCCCCCGCCGGTTTCGGTTGGGGGTTTTAGCCCTTCGCCATGGTGTGCGAGAAATGTAAGTGGAAGGGATGGGTGAGGGTGGGAGAACGCGCGGTGTAAAGTGAGAAGGCTCAACTGAAGTTCAGCGGGGTTTGGGGGATGGGCTGGGGGGGGCAGGCTCTTCCTATTTATTATTTATTTATTTATTACTTGAACTTATTAGTCGCCCCCTCTCCCCACAGGGACTCGGGGCGACGTACAAAAGTATTATATAGCGTACAGAGGAGGTAAGAATAAATAAATAAGTTACAATACTTAAAAAAGTTAAAACCCCAGTGAAATTAACCCTTAAAAACTAAAATTACCAATTAAAAATGCCCTGGGCTGGAGAGGTTGTAGAATTATGCCAGGTCAGCTAGGCGAAACAGGTAGGTTTTCAGCTTCATACGGAAGGAGCGAAGGTCGGTTCCTGAGAGAGTATTTTTGGTCCCGGGATTGTCCTCCAAGGAACGGTTACTCTCCCCCCTCCCCCGGTAGGGAAGTCTAGTTGTATGTCTGAAGAAGTCGGGACCTAGCGTTCTCAGATAAGTTGTTGTTGTTCAGTATCTAAGTCAGAGGTCTTCAAACTTGGCAACTTTAAGAGCTGGCTGGAGAATTCTGGGAGTTGAAGTCCACAAGTGTTAAAGTTGCCAAGTTTGGGAACCTCTGCTTTAAGTTGTATCTGACTCTTCGCGATCCTATGGACCAAAGCAACACACAGATGGGGGGGGGGAGTCCTCCACTTTCTCCCGGGGTTTGCCCAAATTCAGGTTCATGGCGTCGATGACACTTATCTAACACAGAGACTCAGATTAGTGCCACAAGCAAAATCGGAGGGCTGCCTGCTCTAAAAGCCAAGGGTTTATTTCTTTATGTGATAAAGGTGTAAAACAGAAATTTGGGGACTGCTGCTTTAGGATGCTGTCCTGAGTGCATTTAATGGAATTTGGATCTGAGAGTACATGGGCCTCAGATCATTGTGTTTGGAGGTATTGAATTGGGTGTTATACCGGTATTATTATGAATACACTGAATAAGAGTTCAGAGCATTTAAAAGTGATTTAAAGGAGGAAGTATCTAGAGGTCGCTGTTTATTTGATGCTTTGATCCCCCAAATAGTGACTACTGTAAAATTTTCAGTAAATCCTAGCAATGATGCCTGTTTGCTCTGAAAATCATGGTAAGAAAATGCCTAGAATGTATTGATCCGGTACAACAGTAGGAGAGGTTTGTTATGCCATAGTTTTTTGTCAGATTGTGTAGTGGTGTATAGGGTTTACAGTTTTACCATCCTTACAACTTGATTACACAAAGGTTATGGTAGCTAAATAATTATACTGTAGTGACTATAAGATTGTTTTCTCAATTTTTTAAATATTAATGTTATTAATATAATAAGATTTGCATAAAAAGATCTAGATCCCAAACAGTTGTTGTTTGCATATACACTAGATAAGCCACAACCTGTTGAGTCATCTTTTCAGAAATATTGCCTTTCTAGAATCCTCGGTGCCTTACAACAATGGGAGAGCTTCTAATGTCCTACCTTCACAGGAAAAATACTTACAAATTCAGAGACTATTCAGAGATGTAGTTGCCTTGAAAATAGCCTATGTCGAATTATATAACACAGCCAAGCATTAGAAGTTGACCCCATTAAAAATGTTTAATAAAATTTACCAAATTTCAATTCCATGAGAGTCATGGGTTCTAGATTTTGGATCCATTTTGTAAGTTACTGTAGCTGCTTTGTGGTATCTTGCTTCAAAAATTGACATCCTTTGATGCAAACATGAAAGTTTTAGTAGTAAATAGATAATTACTGTTAATTTGATATAGTTCAGTGATATACATATCACTTGCACACTTTCAATAAAGCAAAGTACTGGAAATAAAATTAGCATAATCACATGAATGTCAATTTAGAAAGCAGTAATAATTTCAGTGATTATAAGATTACAGCCTTACATGGATTTCTCTGCAAAAGGTGCTACACTGACAACATAGCTATGTATGAAACCAGAAACAAGGTTATTTTTTTTTAAAATGTTCACTTTCCAAAATTATCAACTGGTAAATTGCCCAAAATCTAGGACTGGCCTATTGTATTATGATAGAGGTTTCATTCATGAGAGCAATCCTAATCTTTCCTAGACTTGTGGAGTTTATCTGCTATCTCAATCAATTTGCTATATACAAGTATGCCTCAAAATCTGCAAACTACTATTTGTTTGCATTTATATTTGTTATTTTTATATTTATGTCCTGCTTTCTCTTAATCATACTTTCTTGTAGTTGCAACATGTGCCAGACAGCTGTTTATAGTTATTGATATGTAATCCCTACTGTGTTTAGAAGATCAATACCTCACAACTTTAAAAAAATGCATTGGCATTAAAACTCACTAAATCCCAAAGGGCAATTTCTAGAGTCAGAGGATAGATTTTATAGATTCCATGTATCTTCAATGGTTTCCAATTTTCCTAGGTCATAGTTATAAGCTACATGGAATGCGGCACTTCGTATTATTATTTTTTATTATTATCAGTTCTTTGAAATGATATGACCTGAATGTACTGTGCTATTGTAATCTATTATATTATCATAATTTTTATTCTGTCTTTTCAATGCTACTCCATAGGTGAAAGAAAACTTGGTACAGTAATTACACCTGATACCTGGAAAGATGGTGCAAGAAACACAACAGGTATTCTTAGATATCACAAAAACTGCTATTTATTTTTGATTATTTCTCATTTCTTGAGCAAGAAAGTGGGTAGGAAATGCGAGTAGAAAAAGACCTGCAGATTTTCATGTCAAGCCATATGTTCCTTAATGTCTATAATCCTACACCTCAATAATCACATTTCTCTTACCTTTGTTCATAAAACTAAAATTCTGAAATAACTTGATAGTCCAATTATTATTGAGCAGTAAGCAATCTAAACCTGGAACTGCCATGTGTAATAAATAAGCTGGTTTTCTTTCTAGCATGTGAATATTACGGCACCTTTGTAAATCAATCTTCCTTGAAAATAAGTACCGATGCTAAAAACCTTTATAACTTGACAATTTCAACATGACTGAACTTTATATGGTTGAACTGAACTTGCAACATGACTGAACTTTATATAGTTTAAAAGACTCAGCGTTTCTAATTGGATCATCGATTTAAGTGGTTGTACAAATACTTAAGTATTGATAGCAATATTACATGTCCTATTATGCAGACATTCTTAATCATCTTGGATTAGGGAAACCTTTTGAATATCTATCCAACAGATACACAATGTCCTAATTTTAGTTAAGTATTCTCCTGTTTTGAAGTAGTTTTTAAAGGAATGTGACTCCTCCTACAGTTCTGTTTTGATCTTTAGCAATGTACACTTTCTGTTTTGGCTGTTCAGATTGCTAAAGAGAATGGGATCTACTGAGATTAGCAGAGAAAAATCAATCACAGAAATTATTAAATTGTGGAAGGAAGACAAATGCAAAATGTATCCAGTGATATGTCACAAAGTGGAATCAAAACCAAATTCCTTCAGTCCATATGCATTCTTAAAACTTAGGAGAGAAGATTTGTGGACTAATGTGGATGCAGAAGAAAGGCAAAATCCCATTGTATGTGTAGAAGTCTACTTAACTGTTGTTAGATGGGTCTCACAAGTAGTTACAGTAGATGGTAGTAAAAAAATGAAAGGGACATGATAAAGTTGTGGTTGGGAAAAAAGTATTCAGTATTCTCAGAATGTCTTGTTAAACTGCTCATTTTCATGTTTATTTCTGGGTATTCTGGGCATTCATTTTTCTTTTTAATGGCTTCAATTTTAATTTGAAGATGTTTCAAAATTATATCTTTTTATTTTTTAGAAAGTGGTGGGAGAAAATTAAATGAAAACAAGGCATTGACATCAAAAAAAGCAAGGTAATTAAAATCTTAATTCACTTACCAAATGAGTCAAATGCTGGAAAAATTATTAACTTGCTTATTCATTCTTCTGAATTTTAGCCTCTTTCATATTTTCATATATAGTCATGCCTACTTTCTCCAGCCTAGAATTGGCATAGAAGTTTTTTTTTCCCACTGCACTGTACTATTAGCACCTGTAACTCTTTACCAATATCACTGCATCCTGAAGAGCAATGGCTAAAACAGTGTTTTTCAAACTTGGCAACTTTCAGATGTGTGGACTTCAACTCTCAGAATTCCCTGAAGCCCATCTTAAAATTGCCAAATTTAAAAACAGTGGAGTAGATCATGGTAATTTTGTAAGGCACTGGACAAGTAAATAAAAGATTGGGAAATTATCATGCACATGTCATGTGCTCTGATTTAGCCTAGGTAGAAGAGAAAAGGCATGAGGAAAAAACATGGGACACATGAATAATTTATATATATATATAGTCATAGTTCAAAATGGCAAATTACATTTTGATCATTTCATGCAACTGCAACACATAAATGCTCTTGGGTCATTTATTAGCTTTCTTGGGGGATTTGTGTCCACCTTCCTCTGCCCCCATTTACTGCAAATATATGAAAGTAAACAAAAGTTATTTTGATAAACTGTAAATTCACTCGTTTTTATCTTCTTAGATTTGATCCTTACGGCAAAAACAAATTTGCAATATGCCGGATTTGTAAAAGTTCAGTTCATCAGCCAGGCTCTCATTACTGCCAGGGATGTGCATACAAAAAAGGTGAGATATTTGCCGTAAACCCAGTTTCTTCTCTGTGTATTTGGTTACTGAGAAATAAGTTGGATGCTGGATGATCAAAAGTAATTTCAGTATTCCTGTGCTTTTTATTAACAGGTATCTGTGCAATGTGTGGAAAGAAAGTCTTGGATACAAAAAACTACAAGCAAACATCAGTTTAATTATTGTGATTTTTTTAATTGACCCACTTTGAACTTTGAAGCAATTGCTAAACATCATTACTGATAATACAATGACAGACTTCTAGAGAACTTGCATAATTGTGCTATCTTAGATCTAAGCTTTAATCTGCATTAATGGCTATGTTTATTTGGAGTAAGAAATATTTGTTCACCATAATTATTTTAGAAAAACTTAAAAGTGTAGCATATAATTTAGCTTTCCCAACAACTAAGCTACTCTTACATTCAAGAATAAGGATTGCTGAACATACCAGCAAACTCACAATCAAATTGGCATATGATGATTTATAGGATAATTGAACATTTAAATATAATACTATGTAATTTTGGCAATCCAACTACAGCAATAGGCAGTTATTCAATTTATTTGTGTTATATACTTAGAATTGCTTGCAACAAAGGCTTTCAAAGCATCTGGCAAATAACAGTACATGAGCATTGAATGTCATTCTGTTGAATTGGTTGCACATAAATACTGTATCTTGGTTGATAACTGTTTTTACTTAAATGGACGTCATTTTTAATGTTAAACTTGTGGCTTAAATTTAAGATAGCATTAATATTTTTAAAATAAATATTTAGCTTGATTGTACAATTACTATAGAGGTATTGTTAAAGAGAAAGAATGCAGAGTTCCTAATTAGTTGCACTCATATTTTGGATTTTATTTTATTAGAGTCTCTTATATGCATTTCTACAATATTTGATGGTTAATATGTTGTTTGTGCATTTTTATCTGTGTTGCAAAAAAAGGCAACAGTTTTTAATTGGAAAGGGAATTATATTGGACTACATGACTGAACTGGATACAGTTGTATTGGTTTGATTCTGCCAAATTGTAGGTGTAATGCCAGAATTTTAAAGAAATGATTAGAAAGGGGAAATCAACATAATTCCAATCATGTTTAATTAATAACTTTTATGAAGTTTAAAAATTTATTGTGCTAGTATTCAGTTTGATTGTTTGGAGGCTCTATCCTAGTGCCCATATCATTGGCTTTTAATTTTCACAAACAGCAATGGCTCTGAGGCCAACAAAATGCTACTTTAGTTGAGTATCTTAAAAATGGATAAGCCACATGAATACTGTATTTAACTTTGATCCCAATAACTGAATGATGGGATATAATTGTTGATTAATCGTAATGTGGTGATAAAATATGTCCGTCCGCACACTCACATGAGCTGCATTTAATACCAAATCTATGGGATTGCCTCATCCCCAATCAATACATTGTAAGAAAATATTTACAGCAAGCAGAATTGACTCTGAATAGCAATAGGGGGAAGAATCAGACAGTAAACCAAATTGTTTATTTTTACAGACCATATTTCAAAAATAGTATAACCAGCATACCAACTTAGTAAGAAGTGATAAATGTTACAAAGATGGGTTCATCAAAAACATTCCAGGATCATTTTATTTATTTATTTGTATCCTGCCTTTATTATTTATTTTAGAAATAACTCAAGGTGGAGAACATATCCAACACACCTCCCTTCTCCTATTTTCCCCACAGCAGCCACTCTGTGAGGTTTGTTGGTTGAGAAAACATGCCTGGCCCAAAGTCACCTACCCAATTTATCCTGTGCCTTTTTCAGTTTTTCTTGTCTTTGAAATGTAAGAAGCCAAAAGCACATAGGCCAGTGATGGTGAATCTTTTAGGCACCGAGTGCCCTAACTGCATGCATGTGTGAACATGCGCTTGCAAAAATTCACTCTCGTGCGAACATGCACTCGCAAACATGCGCACACATCCATGCATGCCTAGCAGAGACCCTAAGAGCAGCTGGCTGGTGTAAGGCGAGGCATCCCAACACTGGAAGCTCTACCAGAGGTGAGATCTTTTTCTTTTGTGAGCTTCTGTTTCATCATTTGCAGGGAAACAGCAGCTCACAAAAGAAATGCCACGGAAAGCTGAGCTGGGGCACAGCACACGTGCCCAGAGATAGCTCTGCGTACTACCTGTGGCATGCGTGCTATAGGTTTGGCATCACAGATATAGGCTATGGTTCTGCTTTTGCTCAAGACTGCCCAACTGGGACATGAGTCCAATGTATATTATTTTACTGTTTTTATGCTAATAAATTTATATTGTATCTTCAGTATGATTTGGTTACTTTAAGTGAGCCTGGTTTTGGCAACAGCACCTATACATATGTATTTATTAGGGTTAACATAGCAATAGCACTTAGACTTATATACCGCTTCATAGTGCTTTTCAGCCCTCTCTAAGCGGTTTACAGAGTCGGCATATTGCCCCCAACAACCTGGGCCCTCATGAATTTGAACTTTAATGAAACATAACGTTCAGTACAGTTATATTTAAGACATGATCTGCTCAGCTTAACTAATTTAATTAAAATGGCTATCTTACACCTGTATGGTTGGTAGTCATCTTTTCGTTTTGAACGTGTGTCATGTATGCATTTTCCTTGTATTTTAAAATCAGAGGCTCTGTTGTGCACTCACTTTGAACAAATAGCTTACTTTGAGACTTAAGGAGCAGCATCTTCTAATGTAGAATTCAGCAACCAAAAAGGAAAAATTTGTTTTGGGAAAAACAGGTTGCTTTTCCAGGTATGATATGCAGGCTTATTATTTTAGCCACATATAACCATTGTTTTATTCCTTTGACGTAAGCAATATTATGCAAATCATAGAAAAGAAGTAATAATTTAAAAAGCTAAAGGAACATGAGTCAGATCTAGTTCACATCAATTCCAGGTATCAGGGTTTTTTTGAAAATGTGTTCTGCAGAATTCTGGGATTCTGCAAGATCTTAATGAGGTTCTGTGGGACATTAAGAGCCAAATACATTTCAGTTGAATACAGCCAATTTTCTATCACAAAGTGCTGCTCTTTGATCAGGAATCCTGGGATTTTAAAAATTAAGTTACAGGTTTTATAGCCTGAAAAAGTTTGAAGCTCTACCTTATACTATCCCGGGCTCTTCTGTTCTTGGAAACAATTCTTGCTTCTACAATATTAATTTTTCAATTTCATATCATATTGCCTTTGAACTTCTCACCTCCTTTACATGATCTTATCAACTTCATCCAACCAAAATTGTCTTATTTCCCTTTCCTCTTGACCTATGCAGTTTTATTAATTTGTTTTGTAATTTAATCCTTATTCAATCCCCTTATAAGGAAAGCATCTCAACATACCAATACATCTTTCATATTCAGTCCACATTCTCTCTCTCCTTGTTTTGCAACATATCCCTCTAACCTATTCTTTTCCCATTCTATTCAATTTATTTGATGTTAATATGACATATCCAGGTTTTGCTTCCGTATAAAAAGGAATGAAAGGGTGTCCAAATGCTATTATTGTGTTTATTTCTTTAGACCAGTGGTTCTCAACCTTTTCTTCACCACAGACTCCTCTTTAAATGCCTTTTGTGGGCATGAGCCCCCAAGACTTAACTCAAGGTTTAAATCATAACATTTCAACCAGCCTTTGTGGACCGTCTGTGACATCACAGGCCCCCAGGGGTTTTCGGACCACAGGTTGAGAACCACTGCTTTAGACAAACATTTCTCACAACAGATCACATACTGCTCACTATTTTTCTTACAACATTTATATTTTTAAAATATCTTAGTTTCCTCGTTAGTAAACATTCAGTCAAAACAACCTTAGTCCAGGATATATTACATTTCAAAACTATATTCCAGTTTGTGTAATACAATTTTAGATTCACTGCAAATAATGTTTACTGTAACAACAGGACATGTTCAGTTTTTAATATTTGCATTGCTTGCTTGAAGCAATTTTAATATGAATTGGGAAGAGAGAAATAACAAGAGCGCAATCTAATGGTCAGAGTGGAGAGGTGGTTTGGTAATGGGCAGAGTTATGTCCTCATTCAGATATAACTCAGCCATTTTGCAAACTAATCTACCTCAGGTTGTTCTGAGATTGAAAGGGAGAAGGAAATAATACACATTCTGCTGGATAAAATAAAATAACATTTAAAAACACCTAATAAAATAATTAAGTTATTCATTTAAGATTTAGAAAGTCTTGGACCTGCTTTTCAGGTTGGCAAAAAAATAAATCTTAAGACATTAAGATGTGGTAAGGCCACACTTGGAATACTGCATTCAGTTCTGGTCGCCACGATGTAGAAAAGATGTGGAGACTCTAGAAAGAGTGCAGAGAAGAGCAACAAAGATGATTAGGGGACTGGAGACTAAAACATATGAAGAACAGTTGCAGGAACTAGGTATGTTTAGCTTAAGAGAAAGAAGGATTAGGGGAGACATGATAGCAGTGTTCCAATATCTCAGGGGTTGCCACAAAGAAGAGGGAGTCAAACTATTCTCCAAGGCACTTGAGGGTAGAACAAGAAGCAATGGGTGGAAACTAATCAAGGAGAGAAGCAACTTAGAACTGAGGAGAAATTTCCTGACAGTTAGAACAATTAATCAGTGGAACAGCTTGCCTCCAGAAGTTGTGAATGCCCCAACACTGGAAGTCTTTAAGAAGTTGTTGGATAGCTATTTGTCTGAAATGGTATAGGGTTTCCTGCCTAGGCAGGGGGTTGGACTAGAAGACCTCCAAGGTCCCTTTCAACTCTACTATTGAATTGTATTGTATTGTATTGTATATATAAAAAGCCATTGAGAAAGGAAATATTACAGGTGCAAGATGGCACCAAGGTTCTATCTGCCATATGCCATGGTCTAGTGATCTTTGCAGACTAATTTGTTTAGTCTGAACAAATTGTACAGAAACATCCTGCAATAAAATTGCACTTAACTGATTGATCTTATGCTGATTTAATGTAATAATTAATACAGTTAAAAATAATCAAGGAAACAGCAATATGCAATGAGATTTTTTAAATCATTTGAATACAGTGACACTGCTTAATAAACTATAGTTTTAAAGATGATAAATCAAGCAGAAATGTAAAATAGGTTTTGTGTTACAAACATTTTATACATGCAGAATATGATGATCTAAAACTGTATTTTAGCATCACTTTGACGCAATCATATTAATAAAACTACTTTAAAGAACTTGGTAGCTAACAGGAAAAAAAGAGGGCCTCACATTTATGAATAGGACAAATGTTTCTGCTGCTAACATACGCAGTTCCCGGTGTGTAGCTATGCAGGCAGACACTCTTAAAAAATCATAACTGGCCCTTTTTCCCTCTAGTGAGTATATTGTAAATATATAATTATATATTGAGAACCCTCCCCTTCCCACAGACAATACAGTTTTGCATTTAAGAAATGTCAACATTTTTTGCATCTTCAAGTTATTGGAGGCACATTATTAAGGCACATTTCAAGTTGTATGACAGTTTTTCTGAGGATAATACAGTAATGTTTACAGCAATTTATAGCACAAAGATCCAAAGGTGAAAATGGGGGTAGCAAAAATCCTTACTCTTTTTTGTTCCTACTGTTGTTGTTTTTAAATGCCATTATGCAAAAAGTAACTGCAATTGAAAACTTTTCAAACCAAGAATCGATATTCAGCACCCTCCAATAGGTCTTAGAGAACATCTGTGTCCTCTAAGAGACACAGTCTGATAGGTTTCCTTCTGCCTGTTCTCAGCATAAGACTATATATTAACTAGCACAATCTGCTTCCCAAATTTATCCCCTAGATCAGTGATAGCTAACTTTTTTGTATTTGTGTGCTGAAAGCGCGTGCATGCATGCCAGCACGCACACGCACATCACCCATAATGCAATGCGCATGCCCCACTTTCCCACGCATGCACAGCAGAGACCCGAAGACCAGCTAGCCAGCGAGAGGCATGCACACATGCACAGTGGATCTGGGTTGGGGCAACAGCTGGCTTGCCCACAGAAAGGGCTTTGAGTGCCACCTGTGGCAGCATGCCATAGGTTCGCCATCACGGCCTTAGATTAAAAGTGCTCAGGACTGCTAACCATTAGTCATTCTGGATTAGCACAGCAGCATAGCACATATCTTAGTTTCAACCATGAAGGAACATCCTTCCCAATACTTGTTCAATAACGTGAGAGGATGCTATTGCATTCATGTTCCGCTGATGACCTCTACAGATATATTTGGATGGCTATTGTGGGAAAGAAAAGCTGGACACAACTGTTTTTTTAAAATCTGATTCAATCTGATTCTTACATTCCTAACATAAACACTGTAGTGGGTGTCACTGGGTGACTTAGAGTGACCTAGATTTGAACTGACAATGCAGCATAACTCAAAATATATATTGGTAGATTCAAAAGAATTTTTTAAAATGTGCTGACGTCATTCACTCTTTCTACAATTCTTAATATCTTTCTCCTCCTATCATTCCCAAGGTTTCTTAATCCTAAATCAGTAGTTTAAGCTGCTAATAAAAAAAATCAGTGAAAGGCAGATGTATTCTTTTGACATCAATAAGGGTAGTATGTATGCCACTATATATGGCCAATCTCTCATTTTACAAAGTATACATTTATTTAGATTCCCATACACTCCTTTGCCACAAGCCAGGCCTTTAAACTGGAACATCAAACCTAGAACCAATGCATGGTCTGAAGTTCCAGAACAAACCTACCCTTAAAATCTTCATACAGAGAAGACTATAAATAATAACTAATTGCAGAGGTCGGTCAAAATATGTGGAACTGTGAATAAAAGAAACCACAATGTAAAACAGCTGCCTTGAATTAGACCAAAGATCTGCTTGTCCATCAGTATAGAAACACCTTAGTATTGGAAGAACGTATATAACAACTTGGACCCTAACACCCATCAGACCAATAAGGCTGATAATAGGTATAATAATCAGTATGTCTGGAAGTCACCAAGATGAGGAAGGCTGGTATCTGGGAAGTTTCCTTACTCAAGGCAGATTATTATCCATCTAGTCAAATACTATGTATTATAACACCTTTCCAGTCTCAAACAGAGAAAATGCTTCCAGCCTAATATCTTTATTTTATTATCATTGTACATATATACACAGTTTACACATACAATGAAATTCACATAACACCCAGAAACCAGGATCTGATGTTTACACTGAACATGTTCCACTTGGGATGATTTACTTACAAAAGAAATGTATTGTCCCACTCTCTTTTTCATATTTGAAGTCATTATATTAAGGTCTTAAAGGCCTTTTTAAAATCAGTCCTATCATAGTGAGGAAATGGACTGATCATCTAATTAATTTATATATATATATATATATATATATATATATATATATATATATATATATATATATATATATATATATATATATATATATATATATATATATATATATATATATATATATATATATATATATATAAACGTTTTATCAGTCATAGATATCTCAGCAATCCAAATACCCCCTTTTTTTGGAGACTTGGCATGATTAATCTTTTTATTCAGGAAAAAAATCAAACCACACTTAAATCAGTATTCTAGATTTTAGGTTCTAGGTTTTTTTTCTTCCCACTTTAGTAGGTATTTGACTGCTTTTGTTTTGTTTTAATAACAAAGGCATCATATTAGCATATGGTTCTGTTTAGCCAGAGAAATACTGGATCCTGCCTACTCAGTTTCATTCTTTGCACGAAATGTTAAATAATAGCTTTTCTTTTTTAACTAGATGGCTTCGAAATAAATTGGCTTTACTATACAATACCTCTTTCTAGATTATAATTGCCAAGAATAAACATCTTGCCCTTCATCCCCTAAGAAAGTGGAACTTGTTAAGACACCAACATTCTTGTGGTTTTCTCTAAAAAAGAGAAGTAGCCATAACTGCAAGCTAGAGGTAGCTCTGTGAAACTTAAGGAATTATAACAGCAGAGAAATGCCCTGCATGAGATTTATGTTTTTTAGTTTTACTATGTTGCAATCATCATTTATTTTTCTCTCCATGGCTTTGTTTTCAGAATGACACCACTGCAGCCATAAGTCTCCCCTAACCTCACCATCCAAACTTTCAAACTGAGAGTACCAAAACCAGCCTTCCCCAACCTAGTATCCTCCAGATGCTTGGATTAACTCTCTTAATCCTAAAACAATATGGGATTTAAAGTCTAGTATCTCTGATGGGCTTCAGGTTTGGAAAGCAGATCTTATATAATTTTCATTTGGGGAGCGAGTTAGGTCTCGTAATTTATTCTCATTTGCATATATCAAAAGATGCAAGGAGATCTGTGTGACCACATCATATATGCTGCCATATGAATAAAACCAATTTATTGGTATCTGTATTGCTTGAGTAATATTTCAACACACATTCTTGAGCGTCTTTCCTCAGACTTACACTCCTCAGAAGTGCTAGGACTGCCATTCCCAAGGGAGCCAATTGCAGAAGGCTATTAAGGGTGTTATGCAAAAATGGGAACAAAACTGTGATATAAGTATGAACTCTGTTGTCTCTCTTTTTTTAATTACCCAGGCAATTATAATCATCAATTGTGTATGCTGCAAACCATTAATATAACCACAAGCTGCTGCTGCTGCTGTTTAATTCTTGATCAAGGCAAGAAATTCCTCCCTTGCTTTTGAATCTTCCTGGAGGATGCCGAACATAGTGCTGGTGATTGTTGTGCTGTTCATTTTCTGAACCCCCCTCATGATCATGCACATGTGTCTGTCAAAAAACATTAAAAGAAGCATTTTTAGAACATTAGCAAACACTCAAAACAGCATTCAAGCCTCAAGCCCTTGATACAAGTCTGATTTCAAAACAATAATAAAACCAAGAGCAAACTTAAATATAAATTCTAGGACTACATTATCCCAGAATGTAGAAGCATGCATTTATTTTAATTGTCTTCCTAATATAAAACACTTCAAAAAAAAAAAAAGTAAAGGAAAATATTTGTAGCTCAGGGTTGACATGAAGGGTCCTTGATGCTCTCTGAGCTTGCTTGTTTTCTTGCAGACTTTTCATTACTCCAGGGGTGTCCAAACTTGGCAACTTTAAGACTTGGGGACTTCAACTCCCAGAATTCTGGGAGTTGGAGTCCACAAGTCTTAAAGTTGCCAAGTTTGGACATCCCTGCATTATTCAAACTAGCACTGACTAACACCAATGATGTTACCTAGTTTTGGTAATGAAACATCTGCAGGAAAACAAACAAGCTTAGAGCGCATCAATGATCCCTCATTTTTAAAAAATCCATGTATCCTAGGAAATCGCCATTATCTTGGTGATGCTACAGTTCATATGTAGGACTACTTAAAAACAAAAGTGAGTTTGACAGAGTTCAATGGAAGTCATTGTCAGATGACATATTTTCTTATTATCAGATATAATAATAAAGAATGGATAATTGCCCCAATACTCTTGTTTCCATGATAGAAGCCTGTTCTGACGCCCCTCTCCATGCCTGTGAATAAACCAGAACACAGGCTTGGCTGTTTGCCACTGTTTAATTACTGAGATAACGAATCCTTTGGCTGAGGGCCCAGACAACTCACGTTCAATAGAGCAACCCAGATAATTCAAATAAAGCAATGCAGATAGTCCAAACGAGCAGACACAGCTAGAATACACAGATTTTCTTAACTACTAATTCGAATGGTTGTTTCCTGCAAATGTCCCTTCCCAATGCCTCACCTATAATCTCTCTTGGGAGGGGCCAATCCACAACCACCTGTGCTTAATCATCTTCTGTGAGTCTCCCTACGGAGTTGCTGCTTCCATTTCTCAGCCCTTCTCAATCTAGCATCAGGGACAAACTGCCTTTGATCCTCCCCACTGCTCCATGCCTCAGGCGCCTCCTGGTGGCCAACCAGCCTCTCTGGTCCCTGCTCTTGAGTCTGAACCCTGCACAGGGTCCTCCACATCGTCCAGGGCAGGCTCATATGGTTCCTCGCTAACCGAGTCCATCAGCAGCTCAACCCGATCCTGCTGGACCACAACAGAAGCCTATTCTGGATTAAAGTGTTTTCCTTCAGGAGGAGCCGAGGTGGCCCAGTGATTAGAGTGCAGTACTGCAGGTTACTTCAGCTGACTGCTAGCTGACTCAGCAGTTCAAATCTCACCTGCTCAAGGTTGACTCAGCCTTCCAACCTTCTGAGGTGGGTAAAATGAGGATCCAGATTGTTGGGGGCAATATGCTGATTCTTTAAACCGCTTACAGAGGGCTGTAAAAATACTGGGATGTGGTATATAAGTGCTATTGCTATTGCTTCAGTGAAGGAACACCAGATGAAGGAGGATCAATTGTGAAAATGTTGAGATTTGCAGTTCAGGAACATCTAGATTGCATGCTAATACCAGGCTACAAACTTTGACACAAAACTGAACTCACTGAATACACACAGTGTTAACTGTAAATATATTTCTATTCCTGTACTTCTATGCTTTTAAAGTGCTATTGCGTTACTTTTCAATAGTACTGAAAAGGAAATGGAAAGGAGAATAAATAATTGACAGCAGAGGGAAAGAATTACAAATTCAACAAAACCAAATAAGTAATGATGAACTTACGAGGCTTCTATCACCACAGCCACTCCAACAGGTTTCAGAACCTCAGTAATTGCTAAAGCAATCTGTTTCGTAAGTCGCTCCTGGACTAAAAATCAATTAGTGCTTTATGAAAAATTATGTTAGAATGAATTGAAAAAGTAAACACGAAATTGTTCATTAAGGATAAGGCATACAGTTCACACTGAACTAAGTCGGGTCAAAAATTCTTCAAAAAGAACTTTTAATCCAATAAAAGAGAAAACTGTGAGGGAAGGGAGAGACTTCCCTTCTTGCACATTTTGTCGGTGGAAACAAAGTTCAACTATTTCAGTTGCTATCACAAATTTTGAGTTTTTCAATAAAAGTAAGTATTTATTTAAACAATTTATATGGATCTCCCAGCCTGTGGCATACATATCTGTATGGCTAACAATAATAAAACACAAGCAATGAAATCAATACAAAAATTAAATATCCCTGGAACCTCTGCCATGGGTTAACACAAGTTTATGTCCTGCCTAAGTTATTTGTTTTTGGAATGTTTTCAGTTTCTTTGCACACAGATCCACTTCTGGATTTTCCTACAAACAGGCTAATTGGAGAATTTCTCCTGGTCAGATAAAGTTGATGATCTTTTCCAGAGAACCTCCCCTGGGTCCTGGTCTGCCTCTAGCCCATCCTGATTTATGAATTGAAGAGTGTATTAAGCCGAGCACAGTGCCAGAAAAAGTACTAACCTTGGAGCCTTCTGCTAAACATTTCAACAATTCTGGAAAAAGGAGAAAAAAGATGCATTAATGAGAGAGGGAGATGGCATTGATGGAAATGCAAATCAGAAAGTGATTACGTTTGTTTATACTTGATCTCTATCAGTCAATGGAAAGGAAATTTGTTACTCCAGCATCATTATGATTTTTAGGCTACTATGTAAATGTAGTCATTTAAAGTGGAAGTTAAGTTATATTTTGAAAACATTCTGACTAAACATGATCATAACAAAGAAATCAAGTAGATGACAGAGCAGTTTAAGAATAAGACTAGAATAGAGTTGGAAGGGACCTTGGATGTCTTCTAGTCCAACCCCCTGCCTAAGCAGAAAGCCCTACACCACTTCAGACAAATGGTTATCCAACATCTTAAAAACTTCACAACTTCTGGAGGCAGGTTGTTCCGCTGATTAATTGTTCTAACTGTCAGGAAATTTCTATCATCTCAGATGATAGTCATCAATTATTTTTACCTTGGTGATATCTCAGTGTGAAATATATACCCAATCATGTTTTCTGAGTGCAGCGTTAAAACTCATCAATATTTCTCCTGGCTCCTGCCAGCTGATAGCTGCGGTTTCAATGCCTTAAATTCCCTACAATGACACTATAGCTCATTTGCCTGAATGAATAAGTGCTTGAAAATGCGTAAACAATAAAGCTGTGCACAGTTGGGCTGTGCAAGTTCTTCAAATTCAAAGGAGAAATGGAACTTCTGAGAACATGGGTGCTCAAATATCAACTGACAATTATTCCTTCAAATAGCTACATTTTTTTCCTGCAATTGTATGGCTGTCTTCTATCATCGGTAACAGTGCATTTCATAGCTCATCTATGAAATAGTTGCGTGTGACGAAATATTGTGTGATGTACATTATTCCTCCCCAGTATCTACACCCATTTACCTTTATGGATATTTCAAACAAATGTCATATCTAATAGCTATTCCTTATAAAGAAAATCAGTCACATACCGTAATCTAAACTGTCTGTTACTGTTGAATAGTGATTTATTACTCAGAAGAAAAGTAATAAATACCTTGCAAGTTTGCTTAATCCAACAACTTTTTTTCTTGGTAAATACCCAATGTGCACCTGCAGATATTAAAGGAAGATGAAAAATTATTAATATATGCATTAATGTATTAATATTCAATCCATGACTGCCTCTATTTCATGCTATGAATATTTTTTCAGTTGAACTGAGATCAGTTTTCTACCCACAGTTACTGTTGCACTCTAGAATCAATTTCTCAGCATTACAGTGAAGAAGAAGCTGAATATGTAACTGAAGCCTATTAATTTCATCCAGAGAAAAATGTTGCTGATACTGCTGTAGAAAATTAGTAAAATGGATTATTACTCAGTTATTCTGCAAGCAACAAATTTGTTCCACTGATTATATGGTTCAAGATTATGGACCTAGAATTCAACATGAATCAATCTTTCCACTGTCATTACCTTGCCAAAGAAAGGAACCAAGTGATGTTCACAAAGAGAAAACATATCAATGCCCTTTACGATAACCATCTCATCATGGTCTTCATCAAAAACAGCATCATTGAGTATCTCTGGAAAAGAGAGAAATGGAAGAACATGATTTCTCAGTCTAAATTTTATCCTTTACTGTAGAATAACTAAGCAAATAAACTGCTCTATAGCAACTTGCTAGATTCTTTACAAACTATTTTTTCGTGTTCCTATCAACACTTTATTTGGGCACTTCAAGACAGAGTATGGCTGTTCTGGGTAGAACCCAATATGCATGAAAAGATGACTGAGGGTAACCCATTTACTAACATGTTTGGTAAAAGGAAGAATGCAAGTGGGACTCTATTTGGGTGACCCTCTCTTATGGAATAGTTTGCACCTGAAAGCAAATGGTCCTTCTCTTACAGCCTTCCAAAAACTTGTTAAAACATGATTAATTCAGAAGGCCTTTGTACATATAAGATTTTGTTGTAAGGAAGATGCAGCAACTTAATATTATTTATTTATATATATATATATATATATATATATATATATATATATATATATATATATATATATATATATATATATATATATATATATATATATATATATATATATATATATATATATATATATATATATGTTTGTGTTACAACCCCTGGTATGCCTAAATATGGGAGGGAGCTCACTCCTCCCTCTTTCTGTCCTTTCGGCTCATCACAGAAAACCATCCAGGCAGAAACCCATATTTTTATTTTTAATGTTGCCTTTTTATATTTGTGTTGTATTTATGCTGATAAAATAAAGGTTATATATATATATATTGTATGCCAGTATTTTGACTGTAAACTAGGTAGAAGTAATTAAAATGAAGTAATAAAAAAGTTCAACAAATAAAGGAAAAGAGGCAATGGCAAAGTTTGCTGACTTTTACCCATCATCAAGCTGAACCTGGACTTTTGAATTATTGTCAAAAAAAACCTATAAGAAGACTATGCATATACGGTATATAATCATCAGGAGATTTATATTCAGTTGTATCTAACAAAATTAATAATTTCTTAAACTATGATATCTACCTTATCTCTCTATATAAAAGCCAAATACCACTCACTCATCCCAAAATCTCCAGAACCATAAAGCCTAAAAACTTGAAATTTGGCACGTATGTTTCTCTTGGCTTCTACATGTTTGCTAAGAAAGGATTTTTCAAAATGACCATCAGATCACTATTATTTCTTATACAGTAATTAACACCCACTGATGCTAAGGAGTTCTACTCCCCCTCCCCACCTGAAAAGAACTCTGTTCCAAATGCCAGTTGCCTCACATTCCATTACCTCAGTTCAAACTGGCAGACGTTCCCCTCCTTCACTCAGGAGCAGTCTGGGCTCCTTATAGTACTAAACATCGGTACCTCACCAACAGGTCTACGCCTTCCAACTATGGTGCTTCTGGACTCAAGGTAGCGGGAACAATATTCCCTTATGTGTTTCAATCACTAACCACCACTGAGCCAACGGATTGAACCGGAATGAACTGGATTTCTCCTGCATTGGCGATCACATAGTTTCGTCGCAAAAAACGGGTATCCAGCTGGTTAAGTATAAATGACAAATCATCAGGTCCACACTGATTCTGAAGTAGTAATATACTAAAAGCCAGACCTAGAATAGAAAACTGCAGGACACAGTTTGCTATCCCAATAAAAGTCATTCAAGTACATCATAAACAATCTTCAGCTATTCCTGTTATGATCCATATATTTGCTTGCAGGCAGCTGCCTGATCTAAAAGAGTTATTAACCAGCAGCAATTGACTATTACACCCTGACAAAGATGTAGGAACCAAATGCTGTGGTGAATCCAGATTTCAGCTCTGCCTCCTCCATATTCTGATAATATTACTGCCATTATTAACTTTATCCCTGGCATCAGAGGCACATTTACGTGTCCATCCTTCAACATGGTATATATGTCATCATCTATAAGTAATAACTTACTCCTATTGACTGGACAAATTACCCAATTTCTACACAAATTGAATGCAATATGTCATCAAGAATGGCAATATTCAAAAATCAATGTGATTGCTGCAATTCTCACCCTCTGAGAATTTGCTGCTGATCTCAAAGCAAAAATTAATGAGAAATAGAGTCATAATTTCAGCACCAAGCAGTAGAGTTAGAACTGATCAGAAGATGTAACTTTTTCTCAAGGACTGGACAAAGTTTGTCTCATAGTTGCTAACTAGCTACTTCATGAAATAACATCTGGGCCATACTCACTGCTGCTTTGTGGTAATTAAATATCATCTTTATTATCTTTCTTTTTCCTATATTCCTCTCCCGATCCTTGATTCTCTTCTTTCCAACAACAGCAGGAGGAGGAAAAAACTATTTTTTGATGGAAAGCAAGATAATTCAGGGGAGATGATTTCTCCAGCATCCTATGGGTTGGCTGACGATGTTGCCCATTCTACCTTCTCAAAAGACTGATGGCCGGTTTTCATGCAGGGGCAAACAGGAAGTGCAAATTGGCCCATATAAATGCTCAGATAAATTTCAGGTACAACTAAAATTACTCAAGTCTCCAATCACTTTCCCAGCATTATGGTGAGACAGTCATTTACCAAGAAAGACTGAGGTTACAGCTTAAATACACTGATTGGATTCACAAATTGTGCAAAGTTATAATGCAGCTCATTTGTCTGTGACTTGAATGAATCCAGGCAAATATAATCAATTCAGCAAACCATGCTCAAGCAAATTATGATTTAGAAAGAAGCACAAACTTAGCCATTTTTCTAGGAACAAAAACCTTTTGATGATAGTATGGCTTCTGAATAAGAAGAGACCTATCCCTCAAGGCATGTGAAGTAATTTTTGTGTTTCAGTAGAAAATTGGCTGGAACCTTATGCACACTCTCTTAAATGAGATGCACCCATTTGATTTATACTACATACATTTATTTTTTGATAGGTAGGATTAGCAAAGCATCAATCTTAACTGGGCTGTTGTTTATTTAAATGCAATTTCAAATCATGGGATAGTGGGTTTTTCATTTTACTACTTCATATAATCCACATTTCTGTCGAAAGATTTGGGGGGACTAGGATCTAGAATCAATTTCTACCTGAACTTTTTCCAAGACTATTTCTAGAAGCCATCCTGCTAAAAGCACTTTGCCTTCATCCTGCCTGAAAAGGGCACTTCAAAACTCCCTCTCAAGACCCTGTATTGAGGAGAGATGGGACTTGTTCGACGTCCCTTGGAAGGAAGCCCTCTGTCCTAGAATGGACTGAAAGGAGCGACTCACCTTCGGCGGTTTCATAGTAGCCCTTGGTGAGAAACTGCATGGCTTTGGCCGCCCTCCGTGGCGTCAGCAACAGCCCTTGCCTCCCGGGGTTTTCGCCCAAACCCTGGAGGATGGTGGCGTAGGCGGCCTCCAGCACCGGGAGTCGCTCCAGTTCTTCCGCTTCTCGAGCCCGGTGGCCCTTCTCATCCAGCGCCGGACGCTGGAACTTCGAGACGTTCTTCATCTGGCCACTGCTCGGCACGTCGAAGAGGCAGCTGGGATGCCAGTCCCCGTTTTGGTAGCCCTGCTGCAGGTTCAGATTGAGCGGTTCCATAGCCCGGCGCTGGCGGCGGACTTGCGGCAGGGACCGGGAGCGAGGCGGGAAGAGCGGCGGAGGCAGCGACACCCGTGGTTTGGCGCTGCCTCGGGGTTTGCCACCGCGGGCGCCGGTCGGAGGTGGCGTGCGTGCGTCTAGGACAGGTGAAGAGATTCAGAAGGGTTGCAATGGGGTTTGGAGTGAGCTTTGTGAAGAGAAGGCTGCGTGTGTGTGTCTC
Source organism: Natrix helvetica (assembly GCF_964273705.1). Lineage (NCBI taxonomy): Eukaryota > Metazoa > Chordata > Lepidosauria > Squamata > Natricidae > Natrix > Natrix helvetica. The sequence goes on from NC_138552.1 coordinate 251,566,563, forward strand.
TCTGTCTGTCTGTCTGTCTGTCTCTCTGCTCTCCTCGCAGACGGGGGTGACTGAGCCCGAGGCTTCTACTATTTATTGCGCCCCTCGATCATGTTGATCGGCTCTTCTCCGTCAGAGGAGATCATCTTGGGACTGTCAGCTGGGCGAGATGGACTAAGGCGCCCATTGTCACCCCTAATCCTTCTTGCTCTAATCGGAGGAAACGAGCCTGGGTCACGAATATTAGTCACGCCGTGCACGCGGATGACCCATGCAATCTTTCGCCCCTTACCGGCCAGCAGTCTCCCCACTCCCCCTCCTTCCCTCCGTCGTCACAACAGCTCTTCCATCCTTCCCTCTCGAGATTTTTATCTCCAGTGCTGAGCTCCAACGTGCTGACTTGCTCGGCCTGCAATGGCGTTGGCTTGCAGAGGAGCAATTCCTGTCGTAGGCTTCGCATCGAAGGTGCTTGAAGCTGGGATGAAGCCCGCGTCCGATGCATGCATTACCTACTTGGCGGATAGAAGAGGCTCGTGGGTGTAATTTCAGGTCCCTGTTTTCGGCTTTGGGCGCTGTCCACTGCAAAAGACCTCTGAACCACAAATGTGTGGCGCACAAGCGTTTTAGGTCCAGTCCTATAGCTGGGGTGGGGGCTGCCTTGGCCCTTCAGGCCTGCATTCTGAAAATGAATGGGCTAAAGCAAACTTTTAAAATATTAATTGAAATCTTTAATGGACATAATTAAACACCGACAACAAGATTTCTTTTGAAGTTTTTTTCCCAGTTCTCTCCCGACTGAAATTATGGCTTAGTTTAATGCATAGGGAATAGTCAGCCTTTTGATGTGTTAAACCGTTCTTTCTCTGTCCACTTAGAGTTAAATATCTGAAGGACTGTAAGGTAGAAGTTATGCTTGTTTATTGTTTCACAGGAAAGGACTAGAACTAACTGATTGAGTTTATAAGAAAGTAGGTAGGGCTTAGGAGATCTTTCTAAAGTGAAGAGCTGTTTGGATATCTTGGTGGAGGACAAAAAGTCATTTGCCAGATGTTTAGATGCTATCAGAAATGCTATAGTAACTTGGATTCTGCATTCAGTATGGATGAGATACCATCAAGGTATTTCCAAGCTAATCATTTTATGAATAGTACTTAGGTAAAGGTAAAGGTTTCACCTATGCAGTGAGATCTGACTCTAGGGGGAAGTGCTCATCTCTGTTTTTAGCTGAGGGAGCCAGCGTTTTTCAAATACACTTCCGTGGTCATGTGGCCAGCATGACTATATGCCAAGGAGCACACTTTTCCCACCGAAATGGTATCTATTTATCTACTCGCATTTGCATGCTTTGAACTGCTAGGTTGGCAGGAGCTGAAGCACATAACAGGAACTCATACATTGCACAGAGCTCGGGTCTCAAACCCTGACTGTCATCTTGCTACGTTGACATTCTTAGCATCTTTAACTGCTGAGCCATTGTGCCCCCTTCAAATAGTTACTGATGGCTACATCTTAATCACAATGTCTTTTTATGTATAAATATTTCTGCTTTCATCACTGGCGTTCTCCAACGACCCATTCCTTTATCAGTTTTTGCATTCATTTCGAAGCATGTGCCGCTACAGCATTTAAAGTGTAAAGTCCCTTGAGGTTATTCTGGTTGAACATCTATTTCCTAAACTTTGTATAACCATTTTAATAGAGCTGTTGTCTAGAAAAGTCACAGTTATTATAAAAGTAATTTTGGAAACTCAGTTTGTGTTTTTGAGCAACTTTTCCAACCCAAAGTTCTCTAAGGGCATTGGTGACTTTTCCAACCCAAAGTTCCCTAAGAGCATTGGTGTTACAATTCCCTTTAAAAAAATATTCAATGTCAAACTTATCATTTCAACCAAGTGACTCAGTGTGATTTATAATCCTAAAAGTATAAAAGTTAGACAAACAATTAAAACATTCAAAAAAATAAATAGATTCCGCAACCAAGATAGTTAACCAACTTATAATGAAGTCAAGAAACAGGAAACCTTAACACATTTCAAACCCCAGGCCTGTGTACATAACCACATTTTTGGAGCCTTCTGAAAGACTAAAGGCTAGGATCATTCTAATCTCCAAGAGAAAAATATTCCACAAGGCAGGGGCTACACTGTTTTGGGCCCAGTACTCTTCAACATCTTCATCAATGATCTGGATGAGGGGATAAATGGGGAACTCAGATGACACCAAGATAGCAGGAATAGCCAACACTCCAGAAAAGTGGTGGGTAACCCGCGGCTCGCGAGCCACATGCGGTTCTTTACACCCTTTAATGCGGCTCTTCTGTGTGCCGGGTGCCCGCTCCCCTCCCTCCTCTCGGGCTTCGGAGGGAAGCTTCTGCAAAAGCCCGGGCGAGTGACAACCAATTTTGGTCCTATGACTGCAGAATGCTGCAAAATACCATAAATGCAGGCCAGTTGTTGAGTGTTTCAAATGTGATTGGAACACTCAATAAGGTGACCACAGTGTGTGTGTGTGTGTGTGTGTGTGTGTGTGTGTGTGTGTGTGAGTGAGACAGACAGACAGAGAGAGGGAGTGAGGGAGGGAATCAGAGAGAGACTGACAGACAGACAGACACACACACACAGACAGAGAGAGACAGAGAGGGGGAGGGAGGGAGAGAAAGATAGACAGACAGAGAGACACACACAGAGTGAGTGATTAAGTGAATGAGTGAGAGACAGACACACCCACATACACAGTGACAGAGAGAGAGGAAGGGAGGGGAGAGAGACAGAGGGAGAGACAGAGACAGACACACACACACACAGAGTGAGTGAGAGACAGACAGACACACACACACACAGAGTGACAGAGATGGGGGAGGGAGGGAGAGAGAGACAAAGAGCCAGAGAGAGAGAGAGAAAGAAAAAGAAAAAAAGAAAGAAAGTGGGAGAGAGAGATGAAATTAAAAACAACAACATACAAACCTGACTTACTCAAACTATCCAAGGAAATGCAAGGCCAATGTTCACATTAGTGGTTGTGACTTTGTCAGTCAATGTCAGGATGTAATTTTCTCTACATTGTAAGGCAAATTTTACGGAATTTAACGTTATCGATAAATAATATCGTTCTAAAGTTTTTGTTTTATTAGTTGTGTTATTTGTATCCTCCCGACCTATGTGGATACTTGCATGCAGAATATTCTCAATAAAAACTTATTGAAACTAAAAACAGTGTACCATCCTATGTATTTTCGGTTTTAAAAATGTGGCTCTCAAAATAAATTTCAATCGTGGTTTTGGCGAGATTTGGCTCAGTTGAAAAAAAGGGTTGCCCACCACTGCTCCAGAAGATAGGTTTAAGATACAGACGGATCTTGACAAACTTGAACATTGGACACTATCTAACAAAATGAAATTCAATGGTGAAGAGAGTAAGGTTCTACATTTAGGCAAGAAAAACCAAAATGCACAGGTACAGTATAGATGGTACCTTGCTCAATAAGTAGTAACTGTGAGAGGGATCTTGGAGTCCTAGTGGACAACCATTTAAATATGAGCCAGCAGTGTGCAGCAGCTGCCAAAAAAGCCAACACAGTTCAAGGCTGCATAAACATAGGGATAGAATCAAGATCACGTCGTGTTAATACCATTTTATAATGCCTTGGTAAGGCCACACTTGGAATACTGCATTCAGTTTTGGTCACCATGATGTAGAAAAGATGTGGAGACTCTAGAAAGAGTGCAGAGAAGAGCAACAAAGATGATTAGGGGGCTGGAGACTAAAACATATGAAGAACAGTTGCAGGAACTGGGTATGTCTAGTTTAATGCAAAGAAGGACTAAGGGAGACATGATAGCAGTGTTCCAATATCTCAGGGGTTGCCACAAAGAAGAGGAAGTCAAACTATTATCCAAAGCACCTGAGGGCAGAACAAGATGCAATGGGTGGAAACTAATCAACGAGAGAAGCAACTTAGAACTGAGAGGAAATTTCCTGACAATTAGAACAATTAATCAGTGGAACAGAAGTTGGCTCCAGAAGTTGTGAATGCTCCAACACTAGAAGTCTTTAAGAAGATGTTGGATAACCATTTGTCTGAAATGGTATAGTGTTTCCTGCCTAGGCAGGGGGTTGGACTAGAAGACCTCCAAGGTCCCTTCCAACTCTGCTATTGTATTCTATTGTACATCAGGGAAGGCCCATCTTCTAGTTCTCACCATTCGACACTCTTTGGCAAACAGGACCTGCAACATGCCCTATCTCTTAGATCAGGGGTGTCAAACTCACGTCGTCATGGTGGCGTCACGTGATGTATCAGGATTTTTCCCCTTTGCTAAACTGGGCATGGGCGTGGCCAGGACATGACGCATCCAGCCTGTGGGCCAGGAGTTTGACAGTCCTGTTTTAGATCAAGTTGGACAGACTCTTGGAAAATGATGGTCCCGGCCAGAAAGGCTGTTTTAGATGGATATGCTCAAAGATTAGTAAACATGTGGAAGATTTGTGTTCAGATCATTTATCTGTTTGTTAAGGCTCCACATTTCAATATGTTTGCTTGCTTGCGTTCCTCCTTTATTATTTTTACAAATAACTCAAACAGTGAATGTATCCAACACACCTTCCACCTCCTCTTTTCCTCACAACAACAACTCTGGGAGCTGAGAGGATGATTGGCCCAGAGTCAACCAGCTGGCTTCCATGACTAAGGCAGGACTTGAACTCACAATCTCCCGCTTTCTAGCTGATGGCCAACTGTGTTGTTTTTCCAATGAAATATAGAAATAAAGTCTGGTTAAGCAAATGCCTGAGTGGAATGCATTTAATTGGCTACAATTTCTTTAAGCAAATGGTAGACGGTAGATCTGGAGTTTCCTATAATATGTTGGGAAGTCCTTTGTCCTGCCTGGCCTACATTGTTTCCATGTAACATTGTTTCCAGTTGAATTAATTTAATATCCATCGGGCTACACATTTTGCATCAAGAGACGAAAAAAGAAAATGTTCCCTATTTTATTTGACGTTTGATTGCAAATCCACATAAATGTTAGGTTAAGAATACTGTCCACTTAGAAGTCAATGTCTCTTATAACATATTCTGCTCTCCATTAAGATAATGTATAATTATTTGCAAAAAATAGAATGTGGAACAACATTCTCCTTCTGAGTTTTAACAAATATGTCTTCTTTCAGATTATCCATTTCATTTCCTATTGTCCTCAATGGTACTCTGTTTCTTCTTTAAGTTATTTTGATGAGTGTGTGGGTGACTGTGTTTGTGTGTGTTATTCAAATGCAACTGTTAACTGTGAATTCATATTGTAGGGTAGGTTGGACAACAGAAAAGTAATAGTGTGTTTCATATCTGAAACAATGCATGTGCCTGTCTAAAATAGGGTATGGATCAGAAGTGGCATTCAGCAGGTTCTGACCAGTTCTGGAGAACCAGTAGTGGAAATTTTGAGTAGTTCAGAGAACCAGTAAATACCACCTCTGACTGGCCCCGCCCTCATCTATTCTCTACTTCCGGAGTCCCAGCTGATTGGGAGGAAATGGAGATTTTGCAGTAGCCTTCCCCTGGAGTGCGGTGGGAATGGAGATTTTACAGTATTCTTCCCCTGCCATGCCCACCAAGCCACGCCCATAGAACCGGTAGTAAAAAAAAAATTGAATCCCACCACTGGTATGGATAAACACTATTCAATTCAGGGTTTAAAATTATTTACCGTAGCTTTAGCACCAATTATTATCTTTGTTATAGAATGGAGAACTGTGGGACTTGGACTAAGCAAAGGAACTGCTGGGCTCCGATTTGCTACATCCTAAAGTACTCTTGTCATTTAAATAATGGGCCCCTGACTATCACTGTATGGTTTAACAAAGGAGAGATTAAAGGTGGCCCAACTTGATGTATCTCTCATTCAAAACGGATATGCTTTGATTTGTGTCACCTTTGAACACAAAATGTGAGCTGCAAACTACAGTGTTTACAAGATTATATAATATAGGTAGCACACTGATCAAAAGAGTAAGTTCATATTTCCATAAATTTATGTGGTCTGAAAATGTTTTATATTGAATCTGCCTTTTAGCATGTGGTACATGTGTGTAAAGTAAGTAACTTATGTTTTCAGAAAACCCTACATCAATCCCCCACATGCGTCTTCATGTGGCTTATGCATCTGCCCTCAATCATTGGGTGTGCCACCCATGGCAATGACTGATACCCACTGGGGCTCTATCCAGAGAGCAAAGAGACTTGTTTTTCTATTTACTTTCTCAAAAAGGCTGTAATGACATGAATTTACCTGCGGAGAATCTCACAGATAAAAGAACTTTTCACACAGGAGGGAAGAGGTAAATGTTTGGGAAGAGGTAAATGTTTGGGAACTTTACAGAGCAGCTCTTTTCTCTGTCCCATTCTTTCTTGCCAATTATGATGTTTTTTTAAAAAAAATATTATTGAGAAGACAAAAGAGTTTCCCAAACATTTGGTAAGTCACAATTCCTTAGTTAAAATTTTATTTGATAGGTCACAAGTTGTGGCAGCGTACACTAATGTAAGTCAGCTCTGTGTGCCAGATTTCACTTTATTCTTCAAATGCACTGGTTCTGGCAATGGTGCAAATAAGCAAATTGATTTATGTGCAAAGAGTCATCCAGAACACATTAAGCATTTCTTTAAATGGGCCAGACTTTTCCCCCCAGGTTCAGCATGTTTTGTCTTCTGCATACATATTAAAAACATTCCATACAATTCCATACTTTCCATACAATTCCCACACTCCAAATCACAAGTCAATAAATGTTCTTACTTATAAAGACTCCTATTGATTGAATCAAAGGCTGTGAAATTGTGATTTTTTTCCCAAAATAATTTAAAGTTTAATTATAGAATGGCACATAATATGGGCCTTTTTCACTTTCATGTATTCCAAATAACAAAGAAAGGAGAATATACAGAAAGCTCTCATTTAATCACCGTTCAACACCCATTCAAAGATATGTTGTTACTGAACGAGTGGTACTTACAACTAGTGTTAGAAGTCTCAGTTGTCCCAGCACTCCCCCAGTTACATGATCCTTTGGAAGCCAGCTCGCACTTACGATGATTGCAGTATCTTGTGGCCAGGGGATCACCATTTGCAATCTTTCCTGCTAACTTTCAACACAGCAAAACTGGCAGAGAAAATTGCAAGTTGCTCTGGTAAGATGCTCACACTTTCTCCCTCCTGGCAACAGTTGCCCCAGCCCCACTACGCTCATGCCAGACCAGCTACGGATGTGCCCTCTCCCACCCAACAGAAGCCACCTCTGGCCTCACACCATGCCTTAGAGGCCACCATGCACTTTCCCCGACACAACAACAGCCACCTCTGGACTCTCTGCACCTTACCATAACTTGTGGGCCAACTGCATTTTTCCTTTGCCAGGCAGCCACCCCCCAGGTTCACCATACCAGCAACCCACCATCCTCCTTTGCCTGGCAGTAGCAATAGCACTTAGCAATATCACTTAGACTTATATACCGCTTTACAGTGCTTTATAGCCCTCTCTAAGTGGTTTCACAGAGTCAGCATATTGTCCCCCAATAAACTGGGTCCTCATTTTACCCACCTCAGAAAGATGGAAGACTGAGTCAACCTTGAGCCTGGTGGGATTTGAACTGCCAAATTGCAGTCAGCCAGCAGTCAGCTGAAGTAGCCTGCAGTACTGCACTCTAACTACTGTGCCACCACAACTCACTTATGGCCACTTAAGGCCACCAGAAGTTGTGAATGCCCCAACACTGGAAGTCTTTAAGAAGCTGTTGGATAGCCATTTGTCTGAAACGGTATAGGGTTTCCTGCCTAGGCAGGAGGTTGGACTAGAAGACTTCCAAGGTCCCTTCCAACTCTGCTATTGTATTACTTACCCACCTGCCTGTTTGCAAGCCAGCTGGAACTTGCATCTTATTGGAATCTCTGCATTTTGAGCAGATCCACTCACTTGGACTCTTGTATGTAAGTTGTAAATACAGCAAAGATTTAGACAACGTGTCTTCAAAGAGTCTTCACCAGAAGGATGCAATGTTCTTGGGCACCTTCCCACTGGAAGCTTCATCATTGGGGATGTTGAAAGAGTATAACAATACCATTAATCCTACCCTTGATGTAAGAACAACACAGAAAATTCATGCTGATCAATGCCATCCAAATTACAGAAGCATAATAAAGGTAGCCCTCAATTTGCTCAATTTGTTCATTTGTTTGAAGTTATAACGGCACTGAAAAAAGTGATCAAAATTCAGAGGCTTGACAACTGGTTCATATTTGTGACGGTGGCAGTGTGCCAGGGTTATGTGATCAACTTTGGCAACCTTCTGACAAGCAAAGTCAATGCGGAAGCCCGGTTCATTTAAAACTGTGTTACTAACTTAACAACTGCCGTGATTCACTTAACCACTGTGGCAAAAGAAAGGTTGCAAAATGGGGCAAAGCTCAATTAACAGCTGTCTCGCTTTGCAACAGAAATTTTGGGCTTAATCGTGATCGTATGTTGAGAAATGCATGTATTGCAAATACGATGGTATAATGTGCAAGAAAAATACAGTGAGAGAAGGCTAGGATTCTTTCACGTTTTTATGGTGATCTGGGGGACAAGATAGTTCTTTTAAGTCTAAGTGCTTTAATTGTATAAAGGATAGTATTGCCTACCAGTCACAATAGCAGATGAATCTTTTGGGAATATTTGTCTTTATTTCTAGTAATGTAATACTATTTCTTGTAATTTCAAGGATGAGAAGCACAGATATGTAATGCTTTTACATATGACCGATTCTTATGAATTTAAAAAACACTTTTTTTTACAGACTTGACCTTATTCAGTTAATGGAAAATAAACCAAGCCAGTTTAAGATGGCCAAGGCCAGACAGAATGGATTATAGCTATTTCCTTTCATATTTCTGAAATCGCAGGAGGAGTAGGAATCACAAGGTCTTCCCATGATATTAACCCTGAGAAACCATCATTGCTTATAGCAGCTTCACCCAATTTGATGCCTTCCCCATGTGGTTGGAGTACAACTCCCCAAATTTCCATTTATTAAGGTTTTTTTTAAAAAAAAACATGTAATTTTGGTTTTATACTTAGTTAGCTGCCCAGAGTTATTAGATTAAGGTTGGTAATCATATAAATGTTCCTAAACAAAATAAAATAAAATAAATAAATAAGCAAATAAATAAACAGGGAGAAGTTTTCTGGATTAGGACAAGGTATTTATTTTCCTTCTGAGCATTCCAGAAGAAAGTCTATAATCTTATATTACAAGCCTTCAGAATGACATAACTACACTAGTCTTGAAATATACTTCAATCATTACTCTCCCATTAGCAACAGGGAAGGAAGGAAGTTCTATTCCCAGAATTCCCTTACAGGTTGTTCTACCAATAAAAACATTCCATTTTTCCTATTTTTTATAGATGCCTGCAGGTCTGTCTTTCTACCTGTCTGTCTTGTGGGTGAGTTTTATTTTTTCAACTGTTAAAGTAAATACAGCACTACAGAAATAAATGAAATTTTAATTAATGTCACACATCTGAGAAAACAGAAAAGAATGCCAGAATTTTAAGCATAAAGTCACCTGACAGGATTGAGAAGTTGAAGGATTCTGTACTTGGAATTACATAAAGCAAAGTCAAATCTGTACTTTTTTTTCTTCCATATTTTTATGTCAATCTGTTTAAGCTCAATAAATGAAGCAAATTGTTTATTTATTTAATTTAAAAATATTTATATGACTACCAACTTTAATCAAACAACACATAACAGTAATGTGCTCCAAAAGAGACAAAAAGTCTTATTTTTTCTCCAAAAAAATTATTGGTTTTTACACATATATGGGGAAAGATATAGGGATATACAAAAAAAATTGGCAGCTCCCACCCTCCCTAGTGATAGAAACCCATCCAACACTCACAATTTTTACAATCTTAAAAACAAAATATAAAAGATACCGGTAAGCAGAAAAAAAGGTCTTATTCTATATTGTCAACCATGTGTTCATTCATTTTCCTTTGTCACTTTCTAGAGTATCACCAATTGCTATTTATTTCAAATGCTTTTATTTTTGTAGTCAGAGCCTTTTCGATATTGCTCCTTCCTCCCTGTCCCCAGAGGAGACCTCAGCACCCCCCTCCTTCTTATCTTGCACCATACTGTCCCTTCCACTACCTTCGCTATGTTCGTCCTCTAGGAGATAATTCTTTTTAATGAAGGCTTCCGCCTCCTGCACTGTGTTAATTCTAATCCTGTTTCCCTCCCAAAAGATCAACATTCCTTCTGGCAATAACCATCTAAACCAAATTCCTTTCTTGTATAATTTCTCTGATAAGGAGGAATATTTCCTCCTTCTCTCTCTTATCTTTTTTGGAATCTGCTTAAGAATGGTGATTTCTTCATCTTTATATTTCAATGGTTTCTCCCTTTGGGTCCCAAGCACCTCATCCCTTGTGGGAGGAAAAAAAGTCTTATTATTTTTTTATTCATTACATTTATTGGCCTCCCATCTTACCATAGGGCAGTGCTTCTCAATTATTTTCTGTCATGCCCCCCCCTAGGAAGAAGAAAACATTTCGTGCCCCCCGCACGACTGTAAATAGTATCATTTGTCTATAAAATTGTTATAAGTACACCTCTGCATAACACTGTATCCTTATTAACGTATAAGAGAATAAAAAAAGAAAGAAATGTGGATCAATTTACAACAAAGAATAGCTTTATTAACTGTAGCAGAAAAGATTTAAAGGAGCACAGGATTTAAAGGAACACAATATTAAAAAAAATTAACCTGCAAAACAAAAATATATAAAATAATTTAAGCTGAGCCCCCCTTTACGGAGCCCCGTGCCCCCCCTGGGGGGCCTGCCCCACTATTTGAGAAGCACTGCCATAGGGTAACTCTGGGCGGCTTACAATTTTAAGCTGTTGATTGAATATATACCATATATTTAGGAATTATATAGCACAGTAAACAAACTTAATTTTTAGACCTGAGCAGATGAAGAGATGGGGGTGCAAAAATCTGCAGTATAAGAACTGCATGATGTAGAACTCTGGTACATTTGCATTGCCAGAACAAAATATGCTTCCTTTTTACTTATCTCTTTTTATGACTAGAGTTTGTCTCTGAAATTGGGGTGAGTAAATGAGAGGGAATTGCAATGGGATGATTCCAAACTTCCAATGAACTATGCTTGGATTAATAAACTCCTGGTTACGGATAAAAAAAAAGGAGGGGAAAGACTTTAAATCTTAAAAATTGGGAAAATGCAAGCACCTAAATCATGGAGACCTTGAAACCAGAATGTTTGATTCAGACAGGAATGTAGCTGGTGTAATTCTCTCAGAAGAACATCCTTTCGTTTGTTTATTTATTTAGGTGTTCTACTTTATGCCAATTGCAGTTACCAATCTTCAAGGAACCAAAGACCAAGACTTTAAATAAAGCTAACTGTAAATAACACTACAGTGCAATACGTAACATGTTCTTGTTTCAGTGCAATGCTAAGTTACATGTTGAAATGGATTGGAAGAAAATTCAGGGTCGACAAAAGAAAGTGCTTCTTCACACAACATTTTTCCATATATATAATAGCAATGCTATGCAAGAGGCAAACTGTATCCTTGGGCTCACACACTAAATCATAATAGACTATATTTGACTTTGTATCTTGCAAGGATCCAATTTCTGGAGTTTATAAACTCTGGCTTATGGCTTAGTGTGCTATACGAATGTTAGCAATTCCAATTTTTTAATTAAATAACTGTTATCCCTGCATTAAAGAGGTTATCGTTTTTGTACTGCTCTACTGGCCAAATAGGAACTCCATTGCTTTCTGCACTTTAGTCTTGCTACAACCCCCCCCCCTCCCAAAAAAAACCTGCAAAGGATTCCCTAATCCTCTGAGCCTCGAGCTTGAATCCCTACTCAGGTTTCCAAGGGAGATTTGCACAACTACCATTGCTGTACACCTGTCTTGGTCAGCTGGAAGCGAGGCCTGGTTTTGATTCCCTGCGGATTACTAAAACTGCTTCCACTGACAGACACCACATTTCAACAGCATTTAGAACAACATGATGCAAAAATGTGGGAATGTAATATGGGAAAGAGAGAACAGGAGCTGTCATGTGCTTCTGACCATAGAAGAAAAAGAAAGAAGATCAGGTGGGAAAAGTCATGAGTTAGACGCAAAGATTTGGATTAATAAATGAAAGTTACACTATTACGTAAGCTAACTTTGGTCTATTTTAGTTCTCAGATTAATGGCATAATCTGCAGCGATGGCGAACCTTTTTTGTCTCGCGTGCCATAAGGTAGCGCAGGGGGGTCGTGTGTGGGTGTGCTGCACCCATAATTCAATGCACGATCCACCCAGTATGCATGTGTGCATGAGAGGCGCTCCCCCCCATTTTTTGCATGATTTTTTCGCCACCCCCAGGCTCCAGAGGCTGTATAGGAGCCTGGGGAGGGTGAAAAAAGCCTCCCCGCCCCCTCCCGGAGGCTTCAGAGACCTTCAGGAGATTTCTCTTGAAGCCTCCGGAGGGCTTAAACTGACCCTATGAACAAACCGGAAGTGACTTCCGGTTTGCTCGAAGAATTCTTTTTAGCCCACCGGAGGCATCAGGGAAGCCTCCTGAAGGCCTCTGAAGCCTCCGGAGGTCTTAAACCAACCCTATGAGCAAACCGGAAGTCCATTCACAAACTTCTGGTTTGCCCATAGGGCTGATTTTTTACGTTCCGGAGGCTTCAGGGAAGTTCCTGAAGCCTCCAGAGGGCCTCCGAAGGGCAGGGGCAGGGGGGCGGGGGAGGCTCTTTTCGCCCTCCCCAGGCTCCTATAAAGCCTCTGGAGCCTGGGGAACAGCAAAAAAATGCCTTTAAAAAAGGTTGAACTCAGCTGGCCAGCGCACGCATGCACGCTGGCCAGCTAACAGGGCAACGGCTCGCGTGTCCTGACAAATGGCTCCACGTGCCACCAGTGGCACACATGCCATAGGTTTGCCATCCCGGTCATAGTGTCTGCAGGAGACCCTTTTCTGGGCCTTGCAGTCTGCCTTATTTACAGTGCTGAGTGATAGGGAAGTGCAAACAGCAGCTGAAGGAAAACTAAGAGGTGTCTGCAGTGAATGAACTTTATATCTGTTCCTTATGAGCCTCAGGAACATTGAGATGGGAGAGAGACATCTTGCTAAGTTAAAACCTGCCAATAAATCAGATTTGACGAGAGTTGGCAAAATGCCATTTAGAGAGTTTATCTTCATCACTGGGCCCCAGCAAGCTTTTCTTGTACAGTACCTCTAAGTTGTATGGGTGCAACTAATGCCATTTATATTTTCCACAAAACTCAGAAAGATGCTGGAAAGAGGAAACATTGTGGAATATGAAAATTGAGATCCAGGATAAAGAACCGTATAATGGTGAATCCGGACACAGACAGCATGTTATAATTATAATGGTGTCTGTATCTGGAAGATAGTGCCTTGATACTTGATGAAAAACATCACACTTTGATTCCAACCGATTTCAATATCTGGTAGTTCACAGAGTGATTAACATGACTAGATTATGCCATTCAAGGACTATCTTCCTTGCTTGTCACAAGCAACTTTACAGGTATAGGGGAAGTATACAAAACAAGGGCCTAAGTCTGATCTGACTTAGCATAAGAAACTGTGATTGCTTCTGGAGTCCAAACGTAAGAGTAATACCTTCTTTCCTTAAACCCGTGATGGCGAACCTATGGCATGCGTGCCAGAGGTGGCAGACAGCATCCTCTGTGGGAACGTGAGCTGTCACCCCAGTTCAGCTCCGCCGTGCATGTGTGCGCGCCTCCCGCTGGCCAGCTGGTCTTTGGGTCTCTGCACATTCGCTCGCACGCACTTTCAGCACTCGGTCTGGAAAAGGTTAGCCATCACTGCCTTATACCATAATCCAAATTACGCATATTTGTTTTAACCTAAAATATGTTTAATCCTCTTTGCTATTAAATCTTAGGAAGAACATTTTATTTTGTGGTAACTGGTGAGCTGGACACAAAATGTACATGAAGATAAAAAAAAATATTCCTAATATCCTCCGATCTCTGACCTTAGATGGCAGGAGGTAGATAAGTTTCTCCCCCCCCCCCCAAGGTTGGCTAATTCAGCATGAAATACTAAGAGACAAGAATTTATTGTTCAATTTGCAGTCTGCTGATTGAAGAGCAACTGTATTCATTTCAGGAGCAAGCTCTAATTTTAGAGAACAGCTGAATGTGCTGATGAGAACAACGGGAAAGCACTGGAGAAATGTACCATTATGGAAAGCAAATTGAGGTTTGGCATCTCCATCTCCATCTGGGACTGTAAAAAAGACCATGCCTTTCCCGATTCCCTATCCTAGCTAGAATTGTTGTAATGATTGTGAAAATATTCTGGGTTGCAGAAGTTGGCAATGAGACACTTGAATGTCTTGTTATAGAATGTAGTTTTGCTTCCCGACAATAATTTGAAAAAAAAAAAGGGAAGTAAGTTTATTCTGCCCTCTTTCCCTTCTCTGTAAGTTGCCTCCAGGAAATTGTTTTTTTCAGAGGAAAAGTCAGGGTCATAACAGTCTACTGCCTGAGATCAAGAATAAGTTATTTCCAAACACACATAAAAAAGCCAGCTACATTTGCAAGCATATCTTCAACTCCATTGTTTCTCAACCTTGCAACTAAAATATGTGGACTTCAACTCCCAAAATTCACCAGCATGCAGAATTCTAGGAGTTGAAGTTCACACACCTTAAAATTGTCAAAGTTAAGAAGCACTGTTTAGAGACTGAATTGGCTCTCTAAAAGGCAGCAGGAACAAACTAGCGGCCCGTGGACCAGATGTCTCACACGCAGGGCTCGCCCACCCCAGCTCTGCAAAAGAAAAGAAAAATTGATCAGGAGTCTATGGGGATGCTACTACAATGGTTGTAAGTATGGGACCGGATGTAACTCACTTTTTTCAGTGCCACCGTAATTTTGAACAATCGCTAAAAGAATTATTACCGGTAGGGCTAAATGAATACGGCAATTACATCAAGACTGGTTCCCCCTGCCTTGAAAGAGGTGATGATGCAACTCCTAAAGTGGATATCCTTGAACAATGAGGTACTTTGCATCTATTTTCCATCATGAATATCCCTTTCTTGGACAAAGTTCTTGAAAAAGTGGTGAAAGTTTATCAGCATTACATTTTGGGGAGGATATGAATTATCTGGACTCAATTCAAAGCAGTTTACAGGCTTGGTTTTGGCACCAACATGGCACCTTAGTCGCCCTGTCAGATGACAGTTTCCCCCAGTACACTATTGATTTTGATGGCCCATAGTGTATTCTACAGTAAAAACATCTTTCACCTCTTTCAAGGCAGGGGGAACCAGAAACAATCTGTTTGCTGCAGTTTTTCTTTAGTACTAAGTATAAAAGTGTAAATAAGTTCTGAGGAAGAGTGTATGAGTCATAATTGATTATTCATTTGTTGTTTTTGCTACAAAGTACTGATAATATAAATTACAGGGAATTTTGTGTTTCCAGGAGTAGGCTCATTTCCTGGGTCTTCTTTCATTTTACCTCATAAAAATGTAATTGTTTCTGGCACGAAAAAAGCCCAAATCTGTAAACAATGTTTAAAAAGAGAGACATTTCTCATTAACTGCAAATTAGCTTTAAATGAGACAATATTGATTGATAAGACACCCCGCCCCCAATATAATACTTTAGTATACTCATTGTAAGAATTTTCTACCAAGAGCTCCCCTGATCTGGAAGTAATATAGTAAAAGAGATTTTGTTTGTGGGAGGTCAAAAAACTAGAGCATGCCTCCCTATCTCCTCACATTTTTTGCAATTGCTTCACCTCAGGGCAAATGGCTGCTCTAAGCTGAAGGAAAGTTAGGCTACCACATTTGGGTTCAAATCTCATGACCTTTTGTACCAAAATTAGTTAGGAATTTGGAACATTTATCTCAATAGAACTTACTTTTGAATGGATATGCAAATAATTGGCTTTAAATAGTTGTTATTCTTATTATTAGGATATGCACATGCCTCAGAGGATAAAATGTTACTCAGTCATTTGTACTGAAGAATGATACAAAACCATACCTGTCATGGATACAACATTCTGGAGATGTTTCTATTTTTAAACTTTTAAGATTGGACAATATGTACATTTACCTAACACTGCCACCACACATCTCTATTCTAAGGACACACTAAGGCCAATCTGCATTGGGCTCTACAAAATGAAGTAGTTCTGATCTTCTAATTAACTTAGTTGTTCATGATATCCAATTATGGAGAAAAATGAGAGAGTTGCAACTGAAGACAGACTGAATAAACAATAGTCCCCTTAGTTTTATGACTATATGGATAAAGTAGTGTGTCTCTACCCTAATTGAAAAAAAAAATGAAAATTTACCCATTCTTGTGGTATATGAACATGTAAGCAATTGTCCTTAAAAAATTAAGCAATAATTTTAAAGAATTGACTGATCAGTAATATTTATTCAACACATTTGTATGCTGCAAGAATAAAAAAACTCCCCTCATCAGTGCTCCTGAAAGATACAATATAAAATAAATATATTTCAAAATTACTACTCTGGAACTCTATCTAATTATGTGAAATTTGTGACCAAAGGTACAAAAGATGCTTATATGAATTATATAAATAAGCAGAAGAAAAGGGGAAAGGACACACGTTTATTGCTAACAGTTTTCTGTTTAGATTGCTAGATACCTCAGTCATTATTTAAAACAATTACTAGGTAAATTGCATTCATACATAAAATAGCAGATATAATTTTTGTTCCACTAGATGGCACCATAATTGCCTTTTAAACACTGGCTTGATTTAAACTATGGACAAACACAAAATTCAAAATTTATGAAGATTAAAACTGCTTGAAATACAGAATCCCATCCTCAGACAGATACCATCCCATCTACAGAAGTTGAATGGACTGGCAATTAAATATTACTTCAGCAAAAATAGGTGAGCATTCTCCACTGTAGCTAAGGATAGAAGGCTAATTTGTTTGTATAGGGGGAGGGGGAATAGAGCAGCTATTGGTAGGTACCAGTAATAACATAAGTCTGCTCTTGTAATACTTCATCACTACTAGGTATTCTTCCATAGTCTGCTTCACGATAGGACTCACCCTAATATAATCTCTTGTGTTTGGATCATATTAAAGTTTAGAGTTATTAGTGTGCTAAGAATGATTCCCATTAAGATTGCCATGTTGCATGCAGTAAGTAAATATAAGGGAAAAAAATCAGAAATGTATGGCAACATCTGTGGACCGAACTGAAAAAATCTGATCTCCCATATCCATCTCAATGTTACATGTCTTACTCATACTGCTTGTGGTAAAATATCATTTCTTCATAGTATACTGGATGAATATAATTTTTGAATTGTTTTTCCTGGAAAATGCATTAAGAAAACAAGGTAGCTATATAAGATTTTTGTTTTCTTTTTTTCTTCCAATGCATCATATCTTTGGAGTTGCTCGAGAAGGTTAGGACAGGTGGTTCTTCTCCTCCAGACATTAAGATATGAAATTGAATCACACTGATGCATATTACAGTATAGCCACAGGACCTACCTCTGCTTTTAGGAACACATTTTTAGGATTTTTTGAATGATCTACTTGAACAATTGATGCGTATGAGCCATGGTGGCTCAGTGGTTAAAATGTAGTAATGCAGGCTACTTTTGCTGACTGTCGGCTGCCTGCAGTTCGATTCTGACTAGATCAAGGTTGACTTAAGCCTTAGAAGACATCCCAGTAGATGCACAAGACACGGGAGGGGCCGGAGCACTGCCAACAGGGGGAGATGGGGCGACATCAAGAAAGCTCAGATCACACAAATAAGTAAGAAAATCCACATGACACAAATTGATTGAAATTACTTATGAATTTACCACACTGACTATATGTTATTATGTAATATTTGAATGCTATGCAAATGTACACCATGAGTCTGGAGGGGGGGTATACCTACCGCAGTTTGTGGCTGCCACAATTTGTAACTTTCCCCATACCTTTTCCTTTTGTAAAACACCAAAAAACCAATAAAACTTTGTTTAAAAAAAAAAAAGGTTGACTTAAGCCTTCCATCTAGGTTGGTAAAACAAGGACCCAGATTTTTGGGTCAATATGCTGACTCTGTAAACCACTTAGAGAGGGCTGTAAAGCACTGCGAAGCGGTATATAAGTCTAAGTATTATTGGTATTGCTATAACAAATAACATAACCTAAAATGCAAAAATGCAAATGGAAAAAAGGGGCTATGTTTAAATATCAAGACCACCAAATTAATGACAGCAAGTATAAAAACTAGCATTAAAATTGACAAAATATAGTGAAGGATAAACTATCTGCCAATTACAATCAACTATACGGGTAGTTGCTGACTTACAATTCATTTAGTGATCTTTTGAAGTTACAATAGCACTGAAAAAAGTAACAAGTTTTTCACACTTTTGACCATTTCAGTATCCCCATGGTCACGTGCTTAAAATTTGGATGCTTGACAACTGGTTCATATTTATGACAGTGGCAGTGTGCAAGGGTCATATGATCAACTTTGGAAACCTTCTGACAAGCAAATGCTGAAGCCAGACTCACTAAACTATTACTAATTTAACACCTGCAGTGATATACTTAACAACTGTGGCGAGAAAGGTTATAAAATGGGGCAAAACTCACTTAAAAGTCTCAACATAAGAAATGTTGGGCTCAATGAAGTCATAAGGGGAGGAGCTTCCGGGGGGAAATGGCGGACCTTCCCAGAGCTCCGTAAACGATGGGGCGCTCTGGCGGGGATAGCAGGCATTATTGGCCCCCGTTGGTCATCCTGGGGGCCTAGAATTATGTAGTGGCAACCCTGGTTTGTATGATGTACAGCTGGGATCCGGATGGACCTGCTAACCAGGAGAACGGGAGACGGAGGACAGCTTAGGGACAGGAACACAGAGGCCGAGCTGCGGCAGCTACGGCAGCTGCGGCAGCAAAATGAATAAAAGAACTGACAGAGCAGAAAGGAGACGTTTTGGACGTTTTTGGGCGGCTGCCAGGCGGCGGAACAGCGCGACAGCTGAGGAGCGAGCCAGAAAGAGAAAACAACGTACAGGGTGACCTCATCTTACCGGCGATGGCGACGGAGCGGCTGAGGCGGCGCTGGAATATCGGGCGCCATATTTCTTTCCAACTGTCTCTCGGACCGCGTTGTGTTGCCAGGTGGAGAGGCCATTGGGGGCTGGAGGTCGGGAAAGAAGCTGCAGGGATCGAAGAGGGAAGCCGGGGGGGGTCGCCGGAGGCTCGGGGCGACCCCTGAAGAGCAATAGGTCGAGCAGCTGGCCTTGGCACCTCGTCTACCCCCCCCCCGCTGAGGTGCGATTCCTTCATACTCCAAGAACTGCTTTCGGGCCTCTGGGCCTAAAGAACTGCCTAAAGAACTGCCCTGGGCCTCTGGGCCTAAAGAACTGCCTAAAGAACTGCCCTGGGCCTCACTGGTGGAACGTAGATTATTGTGGACTGTGAGGTCTGTCCCCTCCCATCTTATTATTTGCCTTTTAAATATCTCTCTACTTCATTCTTTGTTAATCTTACATCCTAGACCTGCTACAAAGAGAGACCCTGCCATAGCCATAATCATAGATTGGTCATCATCCCAACTTATTCAAGGTCTGACATCCTTCGACTGCGAGGGTCCCCCCTCTCGCAGGCATGCCCCCCTGCCCTGACGAAGGCCCACCTCAATGAGGGGTTTATTAACCCAGAGAGGTGGAGGAAGCGGGGGATTAGGGGTTTTTTAGTAAAATGTTTTGTAAAGCTTTTAAGGGGTTCCAGGGAGCGGGGAGGGTTGGTTTGGCCCTGGGGTATGGATACAACCAGGCCAACATGTAGGGTCAAGACGGAAGGGAGGGTCAAGACGGAAGGTAGCGAAGCGGAGCGGGTGGGAGGAAATAACATCCCTATAAGGGGAATTCCAATCACGACGGTCATAGGGAGGGGCAGGCGCGAGGACACCAGAAGAACGTATAGTCGGTTGGCAGACCGGGGCCACTGGATACGCCCGGTCGCTTGTACCAACCCCCGCAGACTAGGTGGACAGGATCAGCAGAGCCTGGGCCTTAGGCTGATGTTATGTAACGCGAGGTCCGTGGTTAACAAGGCCCCCCTCATCAGTGACTTGATCACAGAGGGGGAGCCGGACCTCGCAGGAATAGCGGAAACCTGGTTGGGCCCGGAGGTGGGGTTGCCCCTCAGGGAAATGTGCCCTCCAGGTTACCGTGTATTCCACCAGCCACGGGCCCAAGGTAGGGGTGGGGGGGTAGCAATTATCATCCGGGACGATCTGGCACCGAGAGAATTCACTGTGTCGCAGACATCTGGTTGTGAGTCTCTGGGCGTAAAGTGGGGTCCAGGGAGTCAGTTGGGCCTGTTGATAGTATACCTGGCTCCCCGCCATACATCAACGGCCCTGCCCGAGCTCCTCGAGCGGATCGCGGAGATGGCGGTTGAGACCCCCAAACTACTAGTGATGGGGGATTTCAACCTGCCGTCAACGGGAAAGGCATCCGAGGTAGCCCGGGAATTCATGGCTTCCATGACAGCCATGGGTCTGACTCAAGTAATTCAGGACCCCACTCACGAGCGAGGCCACATTCTGGATCTTGTGTTTGTCTCCGACCAGTGGACGAGTGATCTGGGAAGAGGGCATTTAGTCATCACGCCCCTGTCATGGTCAGATCACTCACTTCTCCAGCTTGACTTCCCTGGCGCTACTCCCCACCGCGGGGAGGCGGAACCAGATTATCCCAGATGGTTCCGCCCCAAGCGCCTGATGGAACCGGATAGGTTCCAGGCTGAGCTTGGGCCATTTCCTGCTGACCTGTCCCGCTCCCGGGCTGAGGACCTGGTAGCCGCATGGAATAGTGCGGCTGCCGGTGCCTTGGACCGGGTGGCGCCTTTGCGGCCTCTCCGACGGCCACGATCGACCCGAGCCCCCTGGTTTAACAGGGAGCTAAGGGCGATGAAACGCCTTAGGAGACGCCTGGAGAGTAAGTGGAGATCCTCCCGCTCCGAAGCTGACCGAACACAGGTAAGAGCCTACATAAGGACCTACCTTGTGGCAATAAGAGTGGCCAAACGTCAGTATTGTGCCACTCTTATAGCGTCCGCAGAGAACCGCCCTGCTGCCCTGTTTCGGGTGACCCGCTCCCTTCTGTCACAGGAGCAGCGGGACCCCCCATTGCAGGGCAGGGCAGAGGAATTTGGAGAGTTCCTGCAGGATAAAATCGATCATATCCGGAGAGGTTGGACCCACTCCAGTGCTCCAGTGGGGACGTCCGAGACTAGTCTTGAGAGACCATGCTGGGAGGAGTTTGACCCTGTTGTCATCAAAGATTTGGACAGGTTGCGCGGGCGACTGCGGGCCACCACATGTTTACTGGACCCGTGTCCCTCCTGGTTGGTGCTGGCCTCCTGGGAGGGCTCACGAGGCTGGCTACTGGGACTGGTGAACGCTTCGTTGGGGGAGGGCCGGATGCCGGCCGCCTTGAAAGAGGCGGTGGTCAGGCCCCTGCTCAAGAAGCCTTCTCTGGACCCAAAGGAACTAGCAAATTATCGTCCTGTCTCCAACCTTCCTTTTTTAGCAAAGGTTGTTGAGAGTGTGGTGGCTCAGCAGTTTCCGCGTCACCTGGAGGAAGATGATTATCTAGACCCGCGCCAGTCCGGCTTCCGACTCGGTCACAGCACGGAGACGGCCTTGGTCGCGTTGGTGGATGATCTCTGGAGGGCAAAGGATGAGGGTTGTTCCTCCATCCTTGTTCTATTAGATCTCTCGGCGGCCTTCGATACCATCGACCATGGTATCCTATTGCGCCGGCTGGAGGGGTTGGGGATTGGAGGCACCGTGCTACGGTGGTTCCACTCCTACCTCTCTGGCCGGACGCAATGTGTGTTGACGGGGGAGCAGAGGTCGACCGCAAGGCCCCTCATTTGTGGGGTCCCACAGGGGTCGATTCTCTCGCCTCTCTTGTTCAACATATATATGAAGCCGCTGGGCGAGATCATCCGTGGTTTTGGGGTGAGTTACCATCTGTACGCTGATGATACTCAGTTGTACATTTCCACCCCAAACCACCCCAACGAGGCTGTCGAAGTGATGACCCGATGTCTGGAAGCCGTACGGGTCTGGATGGATGACAGCAGGCTCAGGCTCAACCCCTCCAAGACGGAGTGGCTGTGGTTCCCGGCTTCCCGATTCAATCAGCATATTCCATCGCTGACCATCGGGGATGAGCAATTAGCCCCGGTGGAAGGGGCGCGCAACTTGGGCGTCCTCCTTGACGATCGGCTGACCTTAGAAGATCACGTGGCGGCCGTGGCAAGGGGGGCGTTCCACCAGGTTCGCCTCGTGCGCCAGTTGCGGCCCCTTTTGGACCGGGAGGCCTTGCGCACAGTCACTCACGCGCTGGTGACGTCCCGCCTGGACTACTGTAACGCTCTCTACATGGGGCTCCCCTTGAGGTGCACCCGGAGACTGCAGTTGGTCCAGAATGCAGCCGCGCGGGTTATTATGGGGAGATCGAGATTCTCCCATATAACACCTATCCTGCGCGAGCTGCACTGGCTTCCTGTGGCCTACCGGGTGCGCTTCAAGGTACTGGTTACCATCTTCAAAGCGCTCCATGGCACAGGGCCTAGTTACCTGCGGGATCGCGTCCTGCCCCATACATCCCTGCGACCCACTCGCTCACACAGGGAGGGGCTACTCCGGGTGCCGTCCTCTAGAGAGTGCCTGGGGACGGTGCCCAGGAGTAGGGCCTTCTCTGTGGTGGGCCCTACCCTTTGGAATGACCTCCCCCCAGACATCCGGACAACAACCGATCTTCGCTCCTTCCGTATGAAGCTGAAGACCTACCTGTTTTGTCAAGCCGGCCTGGCATAACGTTACTATCTTGCCACCCCAGGTCATTTTACAATGGGAAATTTTGTTTTTAATATTTTTGGGGTTTTAAACTTTGTAAGTATGCTTATTTATGGACTTATTTTTACCTCCTCTGCACGATTTTATGGTGCTATCTTGATTATTGCTCTGTACGTCGCCCCGAGTCCCTGTGGGGAGAGGGGGCGACTAATAAGTTCAATAAAATAAATAAATAATAATAATAAATAAGTAAAGGACAGCCTGTACAGGAACAGTCAAGACACTGCAGACTAGCATTTGCTAGTAATCACAAATACTTTTGAAAAAAATATTCAAATTGTGCCCCCATACTTTCTTTTAACGTAACTTAATATACATTACCTTCTCTACAAAACACCAAAATTAACACAAATGAACACAGAAACTTTGGGAAAGGTGAATGTATTGTAACAGAAAAACTAAGATTCTTCACAACTGTGGACTCTGCACCTCCACATTGTCTGGGAAATCCTGCTCTAGCAAACACACTCAAATTATATTATACCTTGTGGCAACAAAATAGCCTTCATATTTTGTGATGTGTGTTTTCTGGGCTTTAGGAAATCAATGCAATGATAATACAGGACTCAGATTTTTTTGGGTGGGGGGACCAGGGAGAATCCACTTTTAGAGAACAGAATGCTTTTCTCTTAAAAAAGGACACCAATAGAATTTGGATCTCAATAAAGATCGCAGCAACAATGGGGAACGCTGCTTTCCACTGGAGAACAGTCCAGTGATCCATCCAAGAGTGATGAAATCCACTAGTGAACCTTTTCCCAGCAAGCGGCCTTTCCTGAGGTTATAGCAACTCCTCGCTCCTCAGCTCCTTTCACAGCACCAGCTCGGTACCGAGCTTATCTGGATGCCAACGTCGCGTGCGAAGGCAGGGGAAAGGGCGACCGTTGCCGGCGCTAAAGTAACGGGTTTTTTTTTTTTACTTTCTAGTCCTATTCGCAATGAATCACGGGCTTTATGGAAATGAAGCGCCGCGCTCCTGCTAAGACGCCTGCGCGGTGAGGCCGTTTTCGCTGCGATTTCCTCAGTTTCGTTAAATTCGCCCAGGGCCTATTTTTGCTAGGAAACGGCAAAAAACCCGTCGACTCCATTTGCTGCTGCTGCTTCTTCTTCTTCTTCTTCTTCTTCTTTTTTTTGATCCACGACCTCGGATCAATTTGAGACTGAACGTCACTGTCTTCCGTAGAGCTTGCAAAACCAAAATATAAAAGGTGTTCACGGGTATTGTTGCAGGACAATAGGAGCCCACTTCACTGAAAGCGCTGAGATTGCATCCGGGCGAAACGCGTCGCGTTGCCATGACTACTGTATCTCCAGGAAGGCCTCTCTCCTGGCCCGTCATGCCAAATCGTGAACTGTCTTCCCTGTTTCAAGATGGCCGCCGCTCCAGCCTCCGTTCTGCTGCCGGGGATCCCGCCCTCCGGCTCACTGACGCGACTGACACCAGAGAAAGAGAAATGTCGCCCGGTCTATGGGCGTGGCTTCTATATCTTCGCCAGGATTGGCTCTCTGGTTTCTAACGGGAGAATGATGTGAGGCCCGCGTTGCTATAGGCTGCGCTGCGGCTGCACCGTTCCCCGCTACCGAGAGTAACTGTTGGACGAAGGAGCGAGGGAGCCGCTTTGTGCAATTGGCCACGCCGCTGTCACTCCTCCACCCTCCTCCATCAGTGCTGGTGGTGCGCGCTCGGTTTCTGGGCCTGAGGCGGGACTGCTGGTCAGGCCGCGCGAGGAAGGGGTCCGCATTATCTTCGCGGCAAGGGACGGAGGAGGAGGAGGAGGAGGGAGCTGGCGTGAGACGCCGCGAGGTAATGCCGGGACCCAGGAGGGAGCTGGCGCGGCGCTGAGAGAACGAGGCTAGCGGGGAGAGAGATGCGCTGGCCTTGCAGGTCCGCGCCTCCAGTTGCTGCCTCCGACACTGTGTGCAGCCGCAGCTTAGGTGGGTGAATCTGGTTAGCTTCGAGTTGAGCAGCCGGGAGAGGAGGGACGCTTCCCTTCCCGGCCCCCTTTTTCTTTGAAAGGCCCGTCGTCAGGAGGCTGGGGGGGGGGGGGGGAAGCGAGTGACATTCCTCGGCTGCCGCTTCCCGCCCCCGGACTTAAAGGAAAGGGGACGACAAGAGGATGATCCGCAAAATGGGGCAGTGAAAAATGTACGCTCGGTTTTATTCTGCAAAGCCCAGTTGGAGGGCTGCGAAATGAGTAGCTTTCCGGATTCCTTGGGGAGATTTATCTAAGCAGCTAAATACGGTATGCGGTATTTCTTCTACGAAGCAACACCCCCCCCCCCGTTTTTATTTTTTTATAATTTGGGGGGGGGGGGTCTGGAAGGCTCAGAAAGCCAGGTGGTAAATTCTTGTCCTAGCTGTCTCGTCTAAGTCTCGTGAAGGCATTGCAACTTCAAGGAGAGAAACGATAAATTAATAATTTTAACGATCATCTTAACTGGGAGGGAAAAGTAAAATGTATGGCTCAGAGCACTAGAAATTCCTTCCTTCATCATTTTGCAAGTTAAAGATGTAGCAGATGGGTGCCTTAAACGACAGTTCAGGGTGGTGGGCAATTGGGGCAAAAGATGAATTAAATAACATATTGAATGTTTGCATAGAAAAATATATTTTCAGCATGTTATCCTTATTTGATGAGAGAAGTTTTTGTTTTATGGCCTTGATGGTCAGTGAAGGAGACAATTACAAGCAAATACTGTGCTTGAACAAAATTGAACATATTTTTTTTTCTTCTGAACATGTGTCTGAAAACTACTTCAGATTTCAGTAATCAGTAGAGTTCTGTTACAGATTTGCTGACACCTTTTTCTGGTGGACAGGGATTCCTGTTAACTGGTTCAGTTATTCATAGTTATGCCACTAAACTTAGAATATGAAGAATGTTGTATAGTACCTGGAAGCTGTTCTATATATGATAGATGGGCAAAGGAGTATGTGTAACCTTAAACTGGTGAGGTTATGGCCATTGATTGTTCCTTCAGGCTATAATTGTTGTATATGAGCACATGAAGTTGCATGTTTTTATCTGTATTGCACTACTGAGTACAGTTTTGGACATATTGGAATCAGCTCTGTTCTTTGGACAATCATTTTTCCTGTGCCAAAAATGAAGGTCACTCACAGAATTGTTTTGAATGGATGGCAAATATTGCATCTAAGTTCACTTAAGATACTACTATATGCATACTTAAGAATGGACAGTCAAGAAAGCAAACAAATGAACCATTGAACAAATCAACCCGGAATTCTCACTGAAGGCACAAATGTCAGCCTTGTGAGGTAGACCTGAAACACAACCAAATGAGCTAATTCTAATTTATTGTAAAGCTGTATTAGCCAAATCTTGGAAGTCTTAAATTACATTCCCCTATCCCTGTGTCCTTTATAGCCCAAGGAACTAGGTAGAGTCTGTTGTAGGCCTCTTGCCCCAGTCACATTCCTCTTCAGGGCTTTTATCTAATGCTCCCTTGGTCATTTCTTTGCCTTGTCTCACAAGATCTTTCCCATTACATTACACAAATTATATTACTTTCAGACATTATGTGAATACCTAGTTCTTTTCTAGTGCTGGAAAAGGTAGAAGGAAAGAGAAGAGGATGACTAGCAGCACCTTTGAGCTAATGGACCAGATTAGGGATAGATCATCCTGAAGAAAATCTCTGTGTGGTTGCTAAGATTCAGAGCATAGAACTTCTGATTCAGTTAATCAGAAGTTCTATGCTCTTGTGCATTGACTTACTCTTATTGTCTTCATAAATGCTGATAATTTTTCCTTTTAGTTATGGAATCTACAATTTATATAATAAAGTTGCTCCTTAAATCTTATTACAAAGCAAGATTTCTAAGCCAGGTCTAAACTAGGCTCTTTAATTTCCCTGTGATTTATTTACATCTGTAGACATGAAACTGTTTCCTAATCATGCTCAGTATTACCTGTTCTGATTATTAATCTCTTTTGAGGTTGCAGATGTGAATTAGATTAAAAATTTAGAAACATATAAAATATTCATTGAATAATATTAGAACCTCCTTGCCTTTCTCTGTAGTAACAGGTGTAATCCATTACAAAATCCTTGGCTGAAGAGTTAGTTTTTCTTATTGTGATATGGAGATTACAATACAGATGTAAAGATTTTTACACAGAACAACCTCACTGAATTAACCATGTGGTGGTGTATTAAAGTGCATTTCTAGGATAAAAAATGTAAAGGAAATGTTAGAATATGAGAATAGCAACGACAAGTATGGTATGGTTTTGCTTATCTTGCAAATCAGTATTACTGCACTAAATTAAGTAATCTATGATTTATGAGCAACATTTCAGGTTTGTATGGATGGTTATATCTATGGTGGGCAAGGTAATGAAAGATGCAAAAAGAGAGAGAGTTTTAAGTTTACAGATAATTTGTTTTGTGTTTATACTATAGTTTTCATGTACTTTCCACTTTGAAATAGTGGAACTTGAAACTAGATAAAAAAATTACTCTTGGTACCACAAAAAAGATTAAAGGAACTGAAGATTGCATGCTGATTTTGCTGAACTTAATATTGCTTGGTTTTAAGATACAGTGAAGCTACTGAAAGGAAAGTAGAGTTACAGTAACTTTCTCTGAATTAACTAGATTGCCGAAAACTTAGACTTAATTTACATAGTAAAAATTGTACTTTCCCTTTAGTTCTTACAATGACATGCAGATAATTCATAGATAAAATCAGTTTTAGAAACACTGCAATTAACTAAGTGAATCCATGAGATGCAAATATTACAATGTTAAGTAAAACAATAAAGTTTAATATTTATATTGGAAAATCAGGCAATAATCAGGAAAGAAAAAAGTTGTTTGGCATTGATGTGATTTTATTGGGATATTTCTAAATCACTATTTGTTATGGTCACACAAACCCTTCATTTCAAATACTAAAACAATCACAATTTAGATTTTAGATTTTATTAGCAGTCTACTTTTTTAATGGAAATTGAAAAAAACAACAATCCAAGTGTTTAGGCTTCATTCAAATATAACATCAAATTCTTGAATTTATACTTCATAATTGCCTGCATGCTACTCGGTTTCACAAAGAGTTATACTATGCCATTACTATTTTTGTATAAAACCACTATCTTCTGAACTCAACTAGTTTTGTCAGCACTTGATAAGATTCATTCTGATATTTTGGAATATAGATGTACAATAAAGAAGGTTTGAGTATGACCGAGAAACATTTTGTATTATATCTAACATGTTATATATAGCATATAAACTGGATTGATTATAATGTGTAGTAGAGATTTAGAGCAACCAGGATTCATAAGACAAAAGATGATTCAGGACATGTATGGGCATACATGTACAGTGGTTAAGAATATATTTTATATTGCTTAATAAATAAAATCAGACTTGCCTTTCTACAGGATCACTTGCCCATTGCAGAGGATAACTATACAAACCCCAGGAAAGATGCAGCTGCTCTAAGGTGTTTCAAAACACATTTTGGCCTTGAAATATGGTTTTCTGCACAATCTAACACATTGTAGGAGAGGTCACAGTTTCCAACTTGCTAGTAATAGATTTAGAGCCAAAGTGGTTAATGCCAGCATTTCACTAGTAATGCCAGGCAGATGGGTTGAGGAAGTTTTGTCCTCAGTTGACTCAGCTGCACTTCTTACTATTTTGGTGTTGCTGAGTTCTGTACTGGCCAGATGAATTGTTACATTTTGCAATATTTAGTTTTTATAGGTGATAAATGCGTGCATTTAAAAATAGCCAGATAAATGCTGATTCTTTAAATGTGCAGAACTACGCTGCATTATAGTTCTGTGTTAAACTAAAACCCTAACAAGCACTCGTGCAAGACTAATCCTAACACTATAACCTATGGGAAAAAGTCAAAATAGACTTAATTCTAAATAAGCATGACTACAGTTAATAATATGTTTACCTTATTGTATGTTACTGTGATTGGTTGATTAGGAAAGTAGACTAGAAGAAAAGAGAAAGATAGAAAACTTTTTGGTTAATGTTAGGGTCATGTCTGTACTAATTAGAGTGTTGAAGGAAGTGATGGACAAACTTCAGTTATGCAGTTCAAGGGGTTCTTAATAAGTACAGAATAGTATTATCTTGTTTGCTGAAAACAAACAATTAAGAAAAAAGAATTGTGCTCTCTGGTTCCTAAATTCAAAGATAATTTAACCTCCAGACTGTTTCTAATATATAACAAAATATAGCCAAGAGACAAATCCTTGAAATTTAAAACTTGCACACTTTATTGTTTTGTTATGGCTAGTCCTAATAAATGTATTACCCAATTTGGGGATTTTGGATTTTTTTTAACGCACAAATTTGATTGTGTCCCTCCATAAGAACATAAGCAGTTCCCTTCTGGATTATCTGTTGTTGAAAATGTTGCATCTCCTTCCTCTTCTTGCCTTCCTGTAATGAATGTTTAAATTTTCTTAATATTCTCCTCCCCCCCCATATTTTCTCTGGATGATTCTTGTTAAAATCAGATTTTCCTTTTTTGATACTTGATAATATTTTTTTTCCTTTGAAAGATCCAAATCCCATAGAAGGGTCAAAAGCCATCTTCCAGATAGTCTTCCTCATAGTTTAAACTTTGAAGTTTGGATCTTAGTGATAGAAACAGAGAACAATCTATAAAAAGAACGTCTTGAAGGTACATAACTTAGAATTGAGTTGTGCACATCAAACCACATCTCACAGACAGAGCAATAGTAAACTAAGTCGTTGACCAACCGCACTCAACGTGTAGTCCTCAATGGAACTGCATCTACATGGAGGGAAGTATGCAGTGGAGTACCCCAAGGCTCTGTTTTAGGCCCAGTACTCTTCAACATCTTCTTCAATGATTTGGATGAGGGAATAAATGGGGAACTCATCAAATTTGCAGATGACACCAAGCTGGCAGGAATAGCCAACACTCCAGAAGATAGGCTTAAGATACAGAAGGATCTTGACAAACTTGAACATTGGGCACTATCTAATAAAATGAAATTCAATGGTAAAAAAAGTAAGGTTCTACATTTAGGCAACAAAAACGGAATGCACAGGTACAGTATAGGTGGTACCGTGCTCAATAGTAGTAACTGTGAGAGGGATCTTGGAGTTCTAGTGGACAGCCATTTAAATATGAGCCAGCAGTGTGCAGCAGCTGCCAAAAAAGCCAACACAGTTCTAGGCTGCATCAACAGAGGGATAGAATCAAGATCATGTGAAGTGTTAATACCACTTTATAATGCCTTGGTAAGGCCACACTTGGAATACTGCATTCAGTTCTGGTCGCCACGATGTAAAAAAGATGTGGAGACTCTAGAAAGAGTGCAGAGAAGAACAACAAAGATGATTAGGGGACTGGAGACTAAAACATATGAAGAACGGTTGCGGGAACTGGGTATGTTAAGAGTTTAAGAGAAAGAAGGACTAGGGGAGACATGATAGCAGTGTTCCAATATCTCAGGGGTTGCCACAAAGAAGAGGGAGTCAAGCTATTCTCCAAGGCACCTGAGGACAGAACAAGAAGCAATGGGTGGAAACTAATCAAGGAGAGAAGCAACTTAGAACTGAGGAGAAATTTCCTGACAGTTAGAACAATTAATCAGTGGAACAGCTTGCCTCCAGAAGTTGTGAATGCCCCAACACTGGAAGTCTTTAAGAAGATGTTGGATAGCCATTTGTCTGGAACGGTATAGGGTTTCCTGCCTAGGCAGGGGGTTGGACTAGAAGACCTCCAAGGTCCCTTCCAACTCTACTATTGTATTGTATTGTATTGTAAACTCATTCATGCTCCTATGACATAATTACATATACTTTCTAGATGGCCAGATCTCTTTTGATCTTATAGGCATTCTTGGAATAAAATGTAATACTGGAGAGTGAGGCTGATTTGTAGCATGCTTTGCATTTTTAAGAAATGATATTAGAAATTGAAAGGATTTTTTTAAAAAAATGTATTGTTGGTAACTTGTTGGTTCCAAGTGGCATCCAGTTGGCAACTTTAATCATGCAATGCTGGTTTTGCAATTTTTATGCGATCATGCCTTAACTAATGTTTATAAATATAATTATTATAGCTACTTTAGATAGTGGGATCAATGCAATCATTTTTAATCTGCTATCAGAAATCTTCAGTCTGCTCATATATGATTCTTAAGTATGCAATTCTGTAGGTTTTTTTTTTTTGCAAGAGCAAGTTGCTGAATTCAGAGAGACCTACTTCTGAATAGATTCCCATTGGGATACATCGCTAATTGGACCGATTCAGCAACTTTTTATTCTTGGATAATACTGCTAGATTTATTTCCTTAAAATTTGTCAGTTACTTTTTTTTTTTTTAGTAAAAATGGAAAATTTGGGCCCTTACATAGTATTAACAAACATATTTGTCTATAAAGACCTTATCAGTTCTGTATTTAAGAAAATATTATAGTTTAGATAAGTTTCAGTTTTGTAAAACCTCAATTTTCAGATGAAGATTTAGCTTCATCCAGTTAATATTTTAGTTGGATAATCTTATTGTAATAAATAATCATATCAGTGTGTTTTGTGAATTTGATTAAGTGCTATGTCAGAATTATGGTATTAATGAAAATTTTACTACAGATAATACTTATGACTGGTCATTTTATGACTGTTCAGAGTTATGATGACCTTGGAATAGGTGATCTAGGACTTGTAAAACTAATTTGGAAAACTGTCACCCCCGCCCAGTGGTTTCCTGACCACATTTTGGATGCTTGGCAACTCACTCAACTTATCTCATCTCACCTCAACTTGCCTGGCCTTATCCTATCTTTCATATTTGTATGGCTGCCAACCTCACAAAAGCATGACTTGGGCAGCTTGCAAACAAAACCAATATATAAAAACAGTCTCCCCATCTAATGGGTCCAGCCTCCCTGCAATGAATAGTAGGACTAAAGAAACACATGGTAATCAGATGCCATCTGATCATAACAAGGGAGACACCAAAAACTCCCCCAAATCCAGATTGCATAGTCATTGCTTCAGTATATGCATTGGCTATTGTCCCATGACAGGCTCTAGTGGATCAGAGATAGACCCATGTCATTTTGGTGACTATGCACCCCTGAGCCATTTCAGATCCCACTCCTAGAGATTGAAGTTCCCCAAATCTGGAGTACTCAACTGCCAGCCCAGAAATGTTGTCAAGAAGCTTAAGCAGGAAAGTTACTGTGCTGCAGGGAGGCTGGCACAACAGCTGCAATTCTGACTGATTCCTAGAGCCCAACTTAATGAACAGTATCTCACATCTGATGATCTGTAATGCAGTGCTTCCGAAGGCTGTAAGAAATGCCTGGATGACATTCACCACTCCTGCCCCAGCTCATGACGTGCCCCGAACCCAGCTGGGCATATCTGCAAATGGACTTGCTCCCCTTCTTGGCCTAACCAGGTCTCGGTGATACCATGTCAGGAAGTCCCTCTCATCAGTGATTAAATCATTAATTAGGTAAAACGGCCTATGCAGGGTAGGGGAGTTCACAGTAGTCTTCCGCTCTACTGCAACCTCCCCCCTGCCTGGCACTGTCCGCACTTCCAAAGCCACAGCATCTCACAACAAAACAGATGGCGAGCTTTGTAAACATCTTCCATCTTAGCCTGTTCTCCAGCCCACTCCTCTAGGAAGCAACTCAAACAGGTTCTTTCAATAGCAGATCACTCAGGAACAGCCAGACCAGTCTGAGAAAGCTGTCGCCAAATTTTTAAAAAACCACTTAGTTCAGGGATGTCAAACTCAAGGCCTCTGAGCCAGATGTGGTCGAATCCAGCTCATAGAGCTGTCCTGGTCTACCCAATGCAAAGAGAAAATATCAGGCCAGTGTAGCTTCGGCCCAGTCTACCCAATGCGAAGAGGCCACAGCCACCTGTTTCCCTGAGCTCAACCACAGCCCTGATGTGGCCCTTAGTGAAATTGAGTTTGACACACCCGACCTAGATCACAAATGTGTCAAACATGATTGTCACAGTAGGCATGGTCAGCACCATAAAACAGCATGCCCTGCCATCCTCCAGCACAGGTTTTCAGCCCAAAAAATCTGAATTAAGTCAAGCAATCCAGCTTCAGCAATTTCAACTTCCTTTCGGGCAAATGCCACTCCAAAAGAATCCCTTGAACTGCACATGCAGCATACAGCTCACAAAGCATACAATTACAAGAACAATCGCTTCAAAGCTTTCACACTCTCCACCATCTTAACCATTCATCTCCTTTTCCAATTTTACATATTTATCTTGATAAGAAGCAAAACCAAATGTTTTATCCTTAAATGCTGATAGGAAAGGAACTCTAACTGAAAAGCACAAACTTTTCACAGTATCTTCTGATGCATGAGCTGGAGAAATTTGCTGAGTTTTTTATTTTCTTAAGTTGGTTCTCTTCCCGTTGGTCTTTTTTGGTCAGATTTTATAACAGCTCAAACTTGGAAAGCTAAAAGTAAGGAATAATAATAATAATAATAATAATAATAATAATAATAATAATAATAATAATAATAATAATAATAATAATAATAATAATAATAATAATAATAATAATAATTTGAATTTATTAGCCGCTCCCTTTCCAGGCAGGACTCGGGGCGGCGTACAATGGAACATATAGAACATAACACATGTGTACAAACACATAAACATACATATATACAAAGACATACATGCACGGAGGAGGTAACAAATTACAACATTTAGACAATTAAAATCACCATTAACATACCCCAATAGTAAAAACCCAATGTACAATTAAAATTTAAAATTTAAAAAAGACAGTCAGGAGGAGTAAGAAAAATTACGGTTGAGCCAGGCCAGATAATTGAAAGAGGTGGGTCTTCAGCTGTACACGGAAGGAGCGGAGATCGGAAGTAATCCTGATGTCACGGGGGAGGTCATTCCACAGGGCTGGGCCCATCACAGAGAAGGCTCTGCTCCTGGGTGTCGCCCCCCGACACTGTTTGGTGGACGGCACCCGGAGAAGTCCCTCTCTGTGTGA
Organism: Natrix helvetica; assembly: GCF_964273705.1. Lineage (NCBI taxonomy): Eukaryota > Metazoa > Chordata > Lepidosauria > Squamata > Natricidae > Natrix > Natrix helvetica. Next base: position 251,600,607 of record NC_138552.1, read on the forward strand.
GCGAATTGGTCGTAGGGATGTGTGGGGCAGGATGCGATCCTGCATGTAACTAGGTCCTGTGCCATGAAGCGCTTTAAAGATCATAATCAAAACCTTGAAACGCACTCGGTAGACCACAGGAAGCCAGTGCAGCTCGCGCAGGAGAGGTGTTACAGGGGAGTATCTAGTCCTCCCCATAATCACCCGCGCGGCCGCGTTCTGGACCAACTGTAGTCTCCGAGTGCATCTCAAGGGAAGCCCCATGTAGAGAGCATTGCAGTAGTCCAGGCGAGACGTCACTAGCGCATGGGTGACTGTGCGTAGGGCATCCTGGTCCAATAAGGGGCGCAATTGGCGCATCAGGCGAACCTGATGGAACGCCCCCCTTGCCACGGCTGTTACATGGTCATCCATGGACAGCCGGGCATCTAGGAGGACGCCCAAATTGCACACCTGTTCCATGGGGGCTAGTTGCATGCCCCCAATGGCCAGAGATGGAAGCACCTGGTTGAACCGGGAGGCCGGAAGCCACAGCCACTCCGTCTTGGAAGGGTTGAGTTTTAGTCGGTTGCCATCCATCCAGACCCGTACGGCCTCCAAACACCGGGACATCATTTCGACGGCCTCATTGGGGTGGTTCGGGGTGGAAATGTATAGCTGAGTATCATCAGCATACAGATGATATCCCACCCCAAAACCACGGATGATCTCGCCCAGCGGTTTCATGTATGTGTTGAACAGGAGAGGTGAGAGCACCGATCCCTGTGGCACTCCACATGTGAGTGACCTCCGGGTCGAACTCTGCTCCCCTGCCAACACACGTTGCGTCCGGTCAGAGAGGTAGGAGCCAAACCACCGTAAAACGGTGCCCCTGACTCCCAGCCCCTCTAGCCGGTGCAACAGGATACCATGGTTGATGGTATCGAACGCCGCCGAGAGATCTAATAGGACCAGGATAGAGGAACAACCCCTATCTCTGGCCCTCCAGAGATCATCAACCAATGCGACCAAGGCCGTCTCCGTGCTGTGCCCGGGTCGGAAGCCGGACTGGCGCGGGTCTAGATAATCATTTTCCTCCAGGTGACGTGGGAACTGCTGTGCCACCACACTCTCTACAACCTTCGCTAAAAAAGGAAGGTTGGAGACTGGACGATAATTGACTAGGTCCGTTGGGTCCAGGGAAGGCTTCTTGAGCAGGGGCCTCACCACCGCCTCTTTCAAGGCGGCCGGTAGAGACCCCTCACCCAGCGAGGCGTTCACTAGGCCCAGGAGCCAGTCGCGCGTAACCTCCCAGGATGCCAGTACAAGCCAGGAGGGACACGGGTCCAATAAACATGTGGTGGGTCGCAGACGTCCACGCAACCTGTCCAAATCCTCGATGGCAACCGAGTCAAACTCCTCCCAAAGCGGTCCCTCAAGACTCGCCACGGGCGTCTCTACTGGACCACTGAAAGGGGCCCATCCCATCCGGATTTGAGCGACTTTGTCCTGTAGATATTTCCCAAACTCCTCTGCTCTGCCCTGTAAAGGGGCTTCCCGCGGTCTCTCAAACAAGAGGGAGCGAGTCACCCGAAACAGGGCGGCACGGCGGTTATCTGCGGACGCAATAAGAGCGGCACAATGTTGACGTTTGGCCGCTCTTAATGCCACAAGGTACGTCCTCAAATAGGCTCGTGCCTGTGCTCGGTCAAATTCGGAACGGGAGGATCTCCAACGACTCTCTAGGCGTCTCTTGTGGCGTTTCATCACCCTTAGCTCCTCGGTAAACCAAGGGGCCAGGGTGGTTTGTCGCCGCAGGAGAGGCCGCAAAGGCGCCACCCGGTCTAGGGCCCCGGTAGTCGCACTATTCCATGCGTCCACCAGGTCCTCTACTCGGGGGCGGGTCAGGTCCACAGGAGGTGGCCCAAGCTCCGTCTGGAACCTATCTGGTTCCATCAGGCGCTTGGGGCGGAACCATCTAATACCTTCTGGTTCCGCCTCCTTGCGGCGGGGGGTGGCACCAGGGAAGTCAAGCCGGAGAAGTGAGTGATCCGACCATGACAGGGGAATAATGGCTAGATCCCCTATTCCCAGATCACTCGTCCACTGGCCACAGACAAAGACAAGGTCCAGCGTGTGGCCTCCCTCGTGAGTAGGGCCCTGAATTAACTGGGTCAGGTCCATGGCTGTCATGGAAGCCATGAACTCCCGAACCCCCTCAGACGCTTCTCCCATCGACGGCAGATTAAAATCCCCCATCACTAAAAGTTTGGGGGTCTCAACCGCCACCGATGAGATCAGCTCAAGGAGTTCAGGCAGGGCCGCTGACGTATAGCGAGGAGCCAGGTATACTATCAGCAGGCCCAACTGCCTCCCTGGGCCCCATCTCACGACAAGGGACTCACACCCGGATGTCTGTGGCACGGTGAACTCTCTCGGCTCTAAGTCTTCCCGGATAATCACTGCTACCCCACCGCCCCTTCCCTGGGCCCGAGGCTGGTGAAATGCTTGATAACCTGGAGGGCACATTTCCACGAGGGGTAAACCACCCTCGCGGCCCAACCAGGTCTCGGTTATTCCTGCGAGGTCCGGCTCCCCCTCCAAAATTAGATCGTGGATGAGGGGGGCCTTATTGACAACGGACCTCGCGTTGCATAACAGCAGTCTCAGGCCTTGGGTCTGTAGATCCTGACCACCTAGTATGCAGGGGTTGGTACAAACGACCGGGAATGACCAAAAACCCCGGTCTCCCAACCGACTACGCGCTCTTGATCTGTCCTCGCACCTGCCCCTCCCCATGACCGTTGGTATCAAGGAGCCCTGCGCAGGAATGCTATCTTCCCTCTCCTCCCCCACTCCGCTCCCTCCTCCTTCGACCACACCTAGGTGCCTGGCTCTTCCATCCCTCCTGACCTGTTCCTCCCCCCCACCCCTGGAACCCCTTACAATTTTTAAAAAACAATTAATTAAAAAACCCCTCAATGTGCGCTTCCTCCACCTCTCTGGGTTAATAAACCCGTCCTCGAGGTGGGCCCTTGAGAGGGCGGGAGGCCATAACTGCGAGAGGGGGGACTCCCGCAGTAAAATAAGGTCAGACCTCGCATACATGATAAATGATAAATAATAAATACATAAATACACCGGGCTAAAGATGGATACTGGGTGCTAAAGGTGTTAAATAAGTCTACCCGTTAAAAATCATGACAGAACGGCAACCAAGATTACAAGATGAGAGAGATGGGTAAAGAAATAGGTAGAAGTGGTTAAAAAATAAGTAGGGCCTATAATCTACAGTTCTCAATAGTAGGGGGTTAGGCAGTTCTTAAAGATCCGTAAGAGAGTGAGCAGATGATCCATAGCGGACGGGGGGGGGGTTCAACAGCTCCCCGCAGTCCTTCCAAGCCCCAGATGGTAAGGGGTTAAGCCGTCCTCAAAGTCTATACAAAGGCAAGCGGATAATCCATAATGGGGAGGGGGGTGGTGTCGACGGCTCCCCGTGAACCTTTCAAGCCCCAGCGTCGCCTGAGCGCCATTTCAGGCGGCCTCTGTTATTCACTCCACACCTTCTGCCCGCCTCCGGCGCCCTCCAACAACTCCGGCGACTCCGATGTTTCAATGTTTCAAGCCCAGCTCAAACCTCCCACGACCTCCACTGGGCTTCTGGTAGGCTCGGGGCTCCCAGCAGGTCCAGCGGGGCGGGGGACTGATGTTTAGAGCCCCCGATGATCTTCCGGGCCGCCTCTGCCACCAACGCCTCCCTCCGCCTTCTCTCGTGTGGGACGCCATCGTGTCCCCGTCGCTAGCCGCTCAGGGAAGACTGGAGAGTAGAAAAAGCAGGAAGGGAACAAAGAATCCAAAGGATTGAGGGACAAATTGAACAATGGGAAAATAAATGTAAGCAGACTGTTTAAATAAGGTTTTGTTTAAATGGTTATATAAGTGACAGTATAATTGAAATAAATTAACAGTAAGGCATAGTATAGTGCTTACTTAATTAATAACTATATCAAACTTCATTTTAAGCCTATAAACAGTTTTTTAAATTGACACTGGTCACATTTAGTTTTAAACCATCTTTTTGACAAGTTGAAAAGGTATGTTTTTTAAAATGTATAAATAAAATATGTAGTTTATAAATTTCAGGGCAAATGGTCTGAGTTGTAATGCTTATTGGGAAAGATTTCTGCTCAGTACTCCTAACACTGTTGCCTGTCTGAATTTTAAAAATTAACAGAATTATATTGTATGAATTGGGCACTTGGAAGTCCTAGTGTTATGTTAGAGGACTTAATCACTTAATCTATAATAATGGATACTTTTCAGCAAGGATAGAAAACATCTCTATTCAGGCTTTATTAATCCCTATAATGGTGAATATATTTAGATAAACTTTTCTATTAAAATGCAGTACAGAATTCTGTGATAATTGAAATCATTTTCCCAGTTACATATATACTAGAATTTATTAAAATGTGAAGTATGACTGTGGCAGGAATTAGCTGTTTGAAGCTTTTCATATTAAAATATTAGAACAAGGAGTTTTAAAAATTGTGAACATTTAAAATCCTGCCATTATCTAAGAAGCAACCCAATTGAACCCAATAATTCCAGTGAGAATATATATGTATTTTTTAAACACACACATGGAAACACAGCAGAAGAAGACGACAGTTGCAAAGCACTTTCTTATATGTTAAGAAACCTGGGATGGAAGCATTCATTTAAGTCACATTGCGCAAGCTTGTTTTGAAGATTTAGTTAAATAAATTAAAGTTATCCATTAGGTAATCATGAGCCCCATGGTATATATGAAAGTTGGTGGTCTTTAAACAATTTTATCAGTTTTGTTCATAATCCCTTTTGTAGGTCTGTCACCAGTAAGGACCAAAGTTATTTGTTATTTTATTAGTTTGACTTATCCAATAGCATAAAAGATGGGCAACACCTTTTAGTTATCCAATTAGTAGATGTTGACACCTGGTAAGGGACAACTAAAACAAAAATGTATATATGATGTTGAACTCTAATTTGGGTGGTCTTGCAGTCTTTGGCAGTTATATTAATAAAAAGTAGAGGAAATTGTTTTAAGGTTGACTGGTTGTAAAGCATTCAGAAATTGGAAAAAGAGTCTTTATTATTCATCTCTAACAGAAAAGAAGTACAGGTAATCCTTGGTTAACAATTACATATTCAGTGACTGTTCGAAGTTATGACAACACTGAACAAGGGAGTCTTGTGACTGGTCCTCAAAGTTCTGGCCATCCTAATACTTGTACAGTCACATGATCGCAATCTGAATTGTACTTAATAGGATTGCAGCATTCCACAGTCACAGGATCACCATTTGCAACCTTCCCTGTTGGCTTCCCTCAAGCAATGCCAATGGGGAAGCTAGAAGGTTGCAAGTCTCTTCCGTAAGTCTCCCTCACCTGGCAGGAACCACCTCTAACCCAGCTACACTGGCCTCATTGGCCACTTGCATACCCTTTACAGCCAAGTAACAACCATTGTTAGTTCTGCCATGGCTCATCAGTCATCTGCACATTCTACTCACCTGGCAGCAGCCACTTACCTGTTTGCCAGCCTGCTTGTAAACATTTGGGACTTGCAACTTCCTGCCAGCTTCCCCAGTGATTTTTGCTTGCTGGAAGCAAAGTTGCAAAGAATTCTTTACCTAATGACCTGTGATCCTTGCTTAACAATGGCAACAGAAACTGCCAGGATTACATTACTAAGCAATGTAGTCATATGATGTTGTGCTTTACAACCACATTGCTTTATCATAAAAATTCTGGTCCCAGTTAACTGTTGTTAAGCGAAGACTACCTGTACGAGCATCAGTGAAAGAATGCATGTGGGTTTTCAAAAAGTAGTTCTTTATATCATAGATTTTCTAAAATATAATTCAGACTTAGTTTCAAAACAGTAAAATAATCTTACAGCAGTGATGCAATAAATATATAGCACGCATGAGAAAATGTACAATGTACACCATCCAGAGTCGCTTGTTGAGATGGGCAGCTATAAAAATGAAATTTAAAAAATGTTGCTGTCATACACAAATACAGAACAGGTGCTAGAGGTACCTCTTCTGTCTAATGGTGATATATCCTTCACCTCCTTATATGTTTTGATAAGGCACATTAGCCTATTGTTCTTGGTCCTTGTCTAATAGAAGCAATTTCTTTGGTTTTAGTTTTCTCATATAGTTCTGTGGATGTTATGTCAGATAGATCTTATACTTAAGATTTTTTTTCTTTTGCAAACCCCCCCCCCCCCCTAAAGTGCTCTTTTGCCTAACACAGATAAAAAAAAGTAAAATGAACCTGTGGGAAAGAATCAGGTTTATATATGAATCTGTATTTATGAGTGTATAATATTTTTCTGAATGTGCAGGCTTTAAACTCTGCCATTCATAGTCAGCATTTTCCCTCAATACCCCCTCTGCTAGAAATAGATCGTCTGGAACAACCCAGAAATGGAGGCTAGATAGGGTTGGGGTCACTATCTCCTTTGATACCTTTGATTAACGTGAAAGTAAGCAAAACATTAGAACAGTTGCTTCAGAAAGCTGGGTTAAATTAAAACAATATTAGAAAAGATATGTATTTATTTATGGAAAAAAAGGACTGGGCCTGTAGTCCTATGCCTTAAAGCTGTCTAGCTAAGGAAAATTATAGAATTAATCTTATAAAATTTGTATTTTTAATTTTTTTTAAAAAAAATACCTTACTAGGCTGTGCAGAAGATGAGAGAGCCCTTGTCCACCCACCTATCATAGTTAGAGGAAGGATGAGGCAGTTCCTACAAAATAGGTGGTACAGTGGGAGCAATTTAGCCATTGCCCCAAAACACAAAGCAACTCCAAGGTGTGAAGATCAGAGGGCCTTCTGGAAACCACCAGCTTTCCTTATGGGGTTCAGCCATTTGATTAGTAACAAATACAGACATATGAGATCTCAGTAAGAAATACAGTAAAACCTCAATTTAACATTTAGTGAGGGGAAGAGGTGTTTGTTAAAGCAGAATACCTGTTAAATTTGAACCAGGCTTTTATTCATGTACTGAAGCAGATTTTGTCAGTGAACCAAAGTCTGTTATATTAAGTCCAGTAAATTGATGATTTATTGTAAAAAACGCCCACTCACCCCAAAAAAAGGAGAATCAGGACCAAAAAATGATGCCTAGAAGTTGAGTTATTCTAAAATTAGTTGATTCCCTGTATTTTTTCCCATTCATACCAATCTTAGAACTTTGCCCATTTGTTTTAGTAATGAGAAGAGAATGGTTTGTCATTCTTGCATTCATATGATGAGTTCATCAATAAAATAGATTTTGGATATAGTCCAATATGTAGATACCTGGAAATAAAATGTGTTGAATAAAGCTGCCCTGTGGATACACATTCAAAAAGGTTTGAAAGAATTAACAAAATACTTCTGTGCATTCATGTTCAGAAGTGTACCCTGCTAAATTATATAAGGCTTACTCTTAAATAGGCTCAGGATCATAATGTTAGGTTTGCTTATAACTTAGTAATAGATATTTCTGTTACCTTGAATACAGTAATTACTATTGCTTTGCAGTTGGTGTTCTTTCCCATCTGCATTACCCTGAAGGTACCATTCTTGGGATAGAAACAAGGTCATAGATTACTTTGCAGTGGCTGTTTGGTACATGATTGCAGCTTCTCAGGGCTTTCTTGGTTTAAATGAGATCTATGAGAACTGTATTCATTATGTGCATCGTGGTTGTTATTTAAATTTGGCTTTGTCTGAGATACTAATTTTTGCCTGTGCATGATCATGAATAGTTGATGATTGAACTGCTATAGCCTAATAACACATACATTAGAAAATAACACAGCTCCGCTACTTTAAACAAATGATCTGGCTGAGTGCCATTATAAATGACTATGACAAATTTGAGGAATAAATATGGCAAGGAGATACTATTTTGTCTTACATATATTCTATTTCACTTTATAAAGGTAAAGGTTTCCCTGTCCAGTCATGTCCGATTTTAGGGCACAGACCTCATCTCCTTTTCTTGACTGAGGGAGCCAGTGTTGTTGAAGACATTTTCCATGGTCATGTGGCCATCATGGCTGTACGCCAAAGATGCACAGAACACTGTTACCTTCCCACCTATTAATCCACTTGGATTTGCTTGCTTTCAAATTGCTGGGGGAGGGGGGCAGGAACAGGAGGTCACTCCGTTGCGCAGCACTTGGATCTTTTATATGGGATCCTAATTATTCCATAAATTAGCAGTAGAAACCTTAATGCACACAGGGACTCCTTCCCCATCCAAACCAAAATTATTCTGGCATTTCATGTATGATATGCCTAGTTTATTTTATTTTCAGTCATAATAGTTATGATTGAATGAATATTTTTTTCCAGGATGAAATACTAGCCTTTATTTCTTAGAACATTTGATCCCAAATGTATTCAGAGACATTACTGGAAGTAAAAGCAACAGACAGCTGGAAACAACTGCTTCATTTTGAAGTTTGATGGGAAACCCAAATTGAAATGGCACAAATTACATCATTTGCATTGTCCTATAAGAATGGAGATATAGGGATAACATCATGATAGTCTTGGGAGAATTGGGAGTGACTCAGTGAAGTGGCAAGAGGTTAAAAAAAATGGTCAGAAGTGACCTGGAGGTGAGAAAGGATGGAAGAAGGCTTAGATCGGAAATGTGACCAAGCAACAAAAATGAAAAGGAGGCAAGGAATAGAAACTGGGTGAATGATTTTCACTCTTCATAAACTTGTCATGTTGAGTATAGATAGAAAAATTGTAGACCACTGACAATTAACACTAGCATAGGAAGAGCCATTTGTTTCACTATATTATGCTTGTATATTGTATTTCATTTCATTTTGTTTCTGTTGATATGTTGGGCCTTAGGCAACAGCTTTTTTTTAAAAGACTTTTCTTTAAGTCTTAAGGTGCTTTTTCAAGCGGCAAATGGACTTTCTGTTTTTTCTTTGAAGACGTTTCGCTTCTCAGCAGCTCTTGCTGAAGAAGCTTCTTGGATGAGAAGCGAAACGTCTTCAAAGAAAAATCAGAAAGTCCAGTTGCCTCTTGAAAAAGCACCTTTGGGACAACCATGACCTGGATGATTGAGAATCTCCATAGACAAAATATTTTTCTCTATTGCAACTAAACTGTGTAAATGGAGAGCTCATATTAACTGAAGGTGATGTTGAAGAATTGTTAAATATTAGGACCTGGAAGTATGTTTAGGTAACATAGTACTGAAGATTACCTTTCAAGTTGCAATCTAAGAAATTGGAAACATTCAAGTCCAACTCTTCATATTTCAATATTTCATGATCAAAATCTGTGATAGAATAAAGAACTAAAATAGAATGCATAGTAGCAAATGTGTATTAGTATCTTTCCTACTTGTTCCTTAGATGAAACATGTTAATCAGTCTGAGGTGGAATACAACAGCACATAATTACCGTAGTATGCATGATATATTGATACTGTAGGTTGCTGTTAAGCAAAGCAGTGCTAATAATACTTGTGAACTGAAAATAAATTCTAGTCTTTCAAAGTGTTCTATCATTTTAATGGCAACCATAAAAATTACTTACCTGGAAAACTAATATTAGAAAAGAGGTATATATTTAGTAGCCTTTTGATGTTGAGCAGCAGCTGGGGGAAAAAGCAGGCAGCCTGCTCAAATGATCAGCCAACTCCTCAGATCACCAACCACTTTGTGGGTTCAGAATGGTTGCTTTAATGTATTTGCAGATGAATAGAACACTTTTTACAGGGTTTTGCTAATTGTTATCTTTTAGGAATATTGTAGATTTTAGCATTTAAGCTACCATCAGTGGGGTTTCAGGGAGCTTTTTATAATCTCCAATGATCCAGAATTGTTTACAATTATTTTTAATAGATTTTGCAGTTCATTAGTATGAAATATTTTAATAAACCTATCAAGTGAATGGGATACTCAATCTAAATGTCATTATAAATATGTTTAATATAGATATATTTTACCATTGAAATCAAACTGAAAATTCAATTCTAATATGAGTGATAGCTGTGGTTAATCAAAGTAAGTCTTAAAGCATATGACCTTTTTGTACAGAAGTTTTTGCATCAATATTTGTGTCATTAACAGTAAAAAGGAAGTACTGAGGGATCAGTGTTGGACTTTCTGTCTAATTTTGCACATGCATTCATATACACGGACAAACACCTGGAAAGAAAGAGAGAGAGAGATGTTCAAAGTCTGTCACATTTGAAACTATATTTGACATGCTTAAGTTCTTGAGGGAGGACTTGAAATCTTACATTCATCTGGAAAGAACCCACATTAAATTACATACCAACGGGAAAACCAACGGCACTCCAGTAGTTAGGCCTGACCATTTGTACTCCTCTTGTCATTTGGGAACTTTCTGCTATGGTCACCCAAAAATTGACAAGGACAATAGTAATATATATCTTGTGTCTGTACCTGGCAACATGATAATTATATATCTGACTGAGGCAGATACTGGCTAGTTGGGCATGTGTCCAATTACTCCTACTTATTTTAGTAACTCTAATTATTAACCCTTTTCTGCAACATAATGATAAGCACTTGGAAGTACATGCTGTATACGAAGGCAGAGATGGTTTTCTTTAATCCTATGGTCCTTATGATATGTCTCAAGTCAATTTAAATGTAAAACTTCACCCATTTGGAATTATTTATATATTTATTTACAGTTATATGTTAGGCATATGGAAACAATAGTAAAGCACGGAACTGGGAGGAAAAATTAGTATTTTTCCCAGTTACCGTAATGTAGCTGATTTGTATTAAAGTAACACAATTATTTCAGTTGCTTAATATTTTATTGATGTTTAGGTTATAAACTGAAAATGAGATGAATTATTTTAATTTTATTCATGAATTAAGTATTCAGCTATTTATTCTTTATTCAGTAAGTGACTTTCCTAAATTAATTGTCTTTCTGTCTTTGTGATGTAGGTAATATAATCCATGGGTAAAGTTGGGAAAATGTGGAACAGCTTCAAGTACAGATGCCAAAGTCTCTTTAATCCTGAAGGTGGAAATAGAAATGAAAATGTAGACATAAATTCCAACAGTGCGTCTGTTAGAGATAAAAGTGTTTGTGTGCCTGGTGCAACTCAGCAGCAACCAAACAGTCCTTTGCAACTGAGTCTAAATACTTCAAAAGGCTTTTCAAGAAAGAATCAAAACTGTGCCACAGAAATCCCTCAGATTGTTGAAATAAGCATTGAGAAAGAGATTGACTTGAATGTTGCCCCAGGAGCTAAATTTGCACGAAGGGATTCCTACTCAAGGCATGCTCCATGGGGTGGGAAAAAGAAACATTCCTGCTCTACAAAAACCCAGAGCTCATTGGAAAGTGATACAAGATTTGGCTGTTCTCACTTGCAAAGGAGGGAAAGAAGATATGGTGTGAGTTCAGTTAACGATACAGATAGCATCTCAAGCAGAACCATAGGAAATCGTTCTCTGAGACAAAGATTGCAGGAAACTGTAGGCTTATGTTTCCCTATGAGAACTTACTGCAAACAATCTAAGCCTCTTTTTTCCAACAAAAGGAAGATCCATCTTTCTGAACTAATGTTAGAAAAATGTCCTTTTCCTGCTGGATCAGATCTGGCCCAAAAGTGGCATTTAATTAAGCAGCACACCGCTCCAGTGAGCCCACATTCTGCTATTTTTGATGCATTTGACTCCTCCTTGGCTTCTACAGAAGATGAGGAAGATAGGCTGAGAGAGAGACGAAGGCTCAGTATAGAAGAAGGTGTGGATCCTCCTCCCAATGCTCAGATACATACTTTTGAAGCTACTGCACAGGTTAATCCGCTATATAAATTAGGGCCAAAGCTGCCCCCTGGCATGTCTGAACTGATGGGAGACTGCAATTCAACAACACAAGGAAGTTGTGATTTGGAGGAAGACACAACTACTCTCTGCTTGCAGTCCCGTAGACAAAAGCAGCGCCAAATATCTGGTGAGAGCCATAGCCACATCAGCAGGCAAGGAGCTTGGAAAGTACATACTCAGATTGATTATATTCACTGCCTAGTGCCAGACTTACTTCAGATTACCAGTAATCCCTGCTACTGGGGTGTGATGGACCGTTATGAAGCAGAAGCACTTCTAGAAGGAAAACCTGAAGGCACTTTTTTGCTCAGGGACTCTGCTCAAGAAGACTACCTCTTCTCTGTGAGCTTCCGCCGTTACAACCGATCTTTACATGCACGCATCGAGCAGTGGAATCACAACTTCAGTTTTGATGCTCATGATCCCTGTGTGTTTCACTCCTCTACTGTAACAGGGCTTCTGGAACATTACAAAGATCCAATTTCTTGCATGTTTTTTGAACCGCTACTTACAGTTTCTCTAAATAGGACTTTTCCTTTCAGCTTGCAATATATCTGCCGTGCAGTAATTTGCAGGTACACTTCCTATGATGGGATTGATTGTCTTCCTTTGCCAACAATGTTGCAGGACTTTCTGAAGGAATATCATTATAAGCAAAAGGTTAGAGTACGATGGTTGGAGCGGGAACCAATTAAGGCAAAGTGAACAGAGTTCAGAATCCCTAGTAAACTCACATTGTGATTTTTTTTGTGTATGTGTTACAGTATACCATGTTAAGCACATCAGTGTTCAGCTTTTAATGTACTTCGAGCTTATTGTGTTTATGATGCTGCCTCCAGTTAGTTGTGAATACCTCTTGAAACATGAACAGAACACAAAATCACATTTTTCATCCATTTTAATTTGCCAGTTACAAAATATGTCTACTTTCTATTACAATATTAATATAAGACAGCTATTGGGCATTAACTTTTAAATTCTATTCAGTTTCATAATTCACAATAAAGTAGTTTGCTAACTTTTTCTTCTTGATTAATATGAGCACTAAGATACCAAAAAATGATTCCATATTTAAATTCTCAATTTAAAAAAGTATTACTTTTCATACTTCACTATCTCCTATGCCACTTTTTATATCAAAACTGTTTTAAGAGGAAAAATCATAAGTAACGGGAAATCACTATAACATGTCATTTCTATATTTTTAAATCACGTGCATTAAGAAGTTCTGTTCCAGTATTTGGTTTCAGGATTGTCTCCAAATTAAGATTAATAGATTAATCATGTGAGAATAATTAGATAATTAAATTTGCCAAAAATGAATATAAATAAATAGTTCTAAAACAGAGGGGAAAAATACTTTCAAATATTATAAGTAGATGAAACTTATAGTCTAGTAAAGAGGTCCCCAATCCATATACCAGCACCACAGTGCCATGCAAGCAAGTGAAGCTCCATCCGCGCACATACAGGATCCAGGCAGTGCGCAAAACCATGCCCTGCCAGTCTGTGGAAAAACCGCCTTCCACGGAACCAGTCCGTGGTGCCCAAAAGCTTGGGGGGCTTCTAGTCTAGCAGGTCTCATGGATGCAAGGGAAGTTTACCCTGTCAGCACAGCAAAGGATCAATGCCTCTTCAGATAAGTCCATGTGCCATAACTTGTTTCATTAATCAGGGTCATCTTCACTCTGCTTGTTCTAAATTAACACTTTGTTATTTTAAAAAATCCAGTAGCTTCTAATTAATCAACCACTGCAATAAATATATTGGTTAAGATGAACTTTGCTCTTGAATTAACAGTTGGAATTTGTATTAACTCAGAAGTTCTTTGTCTGGTCTGCAAGTTCTGTTCAAGAGACTTGTGGAAATGTAGTGTAACACTGAAGGTTATCTGAACTAGATCTTGCATTTGATTTTTTTTTCTGATCATGGTGATCAAGGCCATTTAATCTGGGTTGGATTATGAAACAGGCTAACACAACCTTGGTCCAGGTTTCTGCTTTTCAAAATAGAATACTGCTACAGGTTACTGCATTTAGTAATTAAAGGAACTCTTAATAGCCTAACCTTATGCCCATTATTTGTAAAAGCATTGTTTCTGAGGACGCTAGTACTAAAGAAAAAGGTTTATTTAAATATGGGTTATGCACTTCAATTGGTAGAAAATTAATTGGGATCTTATGAACTATTTAATTTATTTCAATTTGTGTGGCTTGTCAAATATAAATTAAAAAGCTTACCACTCTGATTTACTTCTTCAGACAGTATTTTTACATATCTGCTTCAAACTTGGTTATAGCTTAGACTGATCCAGAACAATTAATATTCTATCCTGTTTTCCTCTGATGCCTATTTGATGCATCAGAACAGTTGTATTTGTAAATCGTATAGCAGCTTTTTTTATAATTTGCATATTGTGTTCCTCCTTAAGTGAAATACTTTGGAAAACTTGCTCTTTTGCTCTTTTTTTCTTTGGGAACAGAACATATCTTGTTTTGTTCTAGCTGTGTTTGCACTAAAATTTGTATTGGAATACAGAGTCCCTTAGTTTTGCTTATGTGTCTTGTATCAGTGGGTAGTTTTCTTAGTTTCTTAACCAGTTGCCGACAGTATATTCTTTTCCATGGCAGCAAACTTCAAAGCTGCATATACAAGAAAGTTATATTGTAAGCCAACAGTAACCAGTTCATCCACATATGTGTTTTTCTTCTGCTTGGTGTGCCTTGTTACAGCTTTTTGTGTGCGTGTGTGCAAATAAAGTACAATATTTTCAATTTTATTCTTGTACAATTACTCTTTTATATTTGCAAAGCACTTCTTGGAGTTATTAACATGTTTTGGACCTTGGAAACAGGGTCAAATCTACATGCAGCTATATATTCCATTCCTAAAGTAGCCCGCATGGCAAAATATATTTAATAAATATATTTATTTTATTTTATTTATAAATAAATAAATAAAGATTCGTTAGGCAAGCTAACTTATTCTATAGGATGGTTGTGGTGAGATAAGACTGCTATATAGGTACTATTACCTTGAGTTTTTGGAGGAGAGGCAGGATACAGACCAGACAAAACTTTTAAATAATTTGCAGCAAAATGTTTGCTGGTCATGCCACCAAATTTCAACAACAATGTAATTCTCTAAAATTCAAAGGACAACCATTTCCAAGTATTCTTGATATATAGATACTAGATATTTACGATATAGTCATCAGAGCTAAAGAACATGATATTCTCTTATTGAATGTAGGCATATAGTATCTTAACTGGATCAATTTATATCACATCGTATATTTTAGGCATGCAGCTACATTTTAGCAATACTTCAATTTGTGGAGGAAATGGATACATTTATTTAACTGTCCATTATTGACTTAATTGATCTTCAAGTTTAAGTACCTTTCCAGTTGCAAATCTAATTCAACTTCTTGTTGCCGACAGGAATTTTGGATTTGATTTTCCCAAGCGATTGAGATACTAGTTGTTACAGAGATGTAGGATTCCTTGCCTTGAGATAAAGTCATTGCTCTAGGGTTGAGAGACTACCCTTCAAAGTGATCTATAGCACTATTAAAAATAGAGTGGGTTATTTTTGTCATTTTGTTGTTCATTTCATTTTAAAAACCTAAGAGTACTGGCTCCATTTTTAAAAACTGGAAATTGCATATTTTTCCAGAAAATTAATATTTATTTTTTATTGTATCAGAAAAAGAAATAATCAGTTGAGTTGAAACTGGAATGCGGTATAAACTCCACAGTTCTAAATGTTAAAACCAATATATTTTTATTTCTTACTGTAAAAGCAAAATGGTGCTCCATTCAAATCTCAGGTTCTGTTCAGAATACTTTCTACTGTGAATTTCTGGCAATAATATTACTGTGATGTTCTAGTGATATAGTTTGAAATGCTTTTATCGATAAACCTTTACTTATTATATTTCTCTTTGACTTGTTACTACAGTGATTTCATTAAGAACACTCTTCTTGCATTTGATCTGGATTTTATTGTATTGTATTGTATTATATTATTCAGTGATGTTTGTTCTTCTGTTTTTTTTTTTTGAGACAGATTGACATTTCCTTTTAATAGCCCCAAATTGTTTGAAATCAAGTTCCTTTTCAAATATGATACTAATTTCCAAGAATGATGACATTGCTTTTTTTTGTTGTTGTATTACATATATTTCTTCATAACGAATGTTCAAATAAAGACAACACATGCTGAAATTATCCTTAAAACAGCTGGCTAAGTTAGGAAGAGTGGTAAAACCTAGAAGCAAATACCATCTACGAGTTCATGGTAAGGAGGCAAGTTACCGTTGGGACTCCAGAATTTGAGTACCTGTCTCAGGTTTAGATGTACAGGTACAACACAATTGGACATCATCTGCATAATAGTTGCCACTGAACTGCATTGCTCAATACAACCTCTCCTAGTTTCATTGATAATAGAGGAGGATTTGTGAAATAGGGAAAGAACTGAAACTAGAAATTAAGCCCTACTATAATGAAACGTTTTCCATTATAGGCAGGTTCGCAGTATGAAATAGGCACTTATATGTATCTGTGTATTTGTGTCACATGCGCACACACTATCTCCGTATGTCATATATTATTGCTAATATTTATGTGTTTGAAAACTTGCCAGAGTGATCTAGGTAAAATTTTAAATTAAAAAAAACCATCTAACCTAAATACAAAAATTAAAATAAATGTATTGCAGTATGTGTTGGAGACATTTGGGTAAGGAGGCATGCTTTTTGTGATTTAAAACAAGGGGGTGCTGTCCACCAAGTAACATTCCTCCCGACTTATGCTGCAAGACTTAAGTTTGCCTCTTGGGTGGGCAAGGTGGTATTGCACATGGCAATGTCAGCACCTTAAATTAGGCTTCACAGCTTACAAACAGCCAGCCTAGTACTTTCGGGCCCAGAGGTTCTATCTAATAATTGGATGAATGTGTTCTGTACTCCTTGCAGGACCCAGACTAAATTCAACAGGACCCCAGTGCATTATCCATTGCAATAAAGAGATTATTCAGAAGATCTATAGATCCAGTTCCAGTATTGAACAATGACTTAGTTCGTTGAAGCCACACAAAGCACCAAGTTGAGCTGTTCTATTGACAAAGGCTGATATAGGGGGTAGGGATGGGGAGAACCCATTACATTGATAGATTGGAGATAGCTAATCCAAACGTACCAGTCTATATAGTATCATAGCTGATAGAGCCAGCAAAGTTGTCTATGAGCTTCCTTGCCACTTGCCATCATGTGAGCTGCAGTGACAGAGCAGAATCAACTGTAACCTCAGAAATATACATATTTTCCTTCAGAAGGAATATTGTCTTATCCAAAACAAACTACCTTCCTAATTGTTGGACTTGAAAAATGACCAGGCATTTGATGTCTGCATTAAAAATACAGAAGAGCTCATTAATTTGCCATACATTTTTATTTTGATAGTCAGGAGTCAGTGGTCCAGTGAAAGACAATGATTTGCTCTTCCACTAAGCAGTTTATTAAGAACCCTTCTCTGAATGGTGTAGAACAGTGGTCGGCAAGCCGCGGCTCGCGAGCCACATGCGGCTCTTTACACACTTTAATCCGGCTTTTCTGTGTGCCGGGCGCCCTCTCCCCTCCCTCCTCTCGGGCACTTCAAAACAAGCGCCCCTTTCCTTTTTTTCTTTTCAACCCACAATGATTAGGGAGGATCCTGAAGTCGGGCGGGGACGAGAAGCGAGGAGGCAGAAAAAGAAACGGAGGCTAAGGAGCTTCCCCCCCCCCCTGCCTCCTCCCAGCAAAAATCTAACCGGGGAGCCGGGCGGGCAGTAGCAAATTAGCCGATCACGCCGCGTGATCAGCTAATTTGCTACTGCCTGCCGGCTCCCTGATAAGATTTTTGCGGGGGGGGGGGGGAGCTCCTTGGCCTCCGTCTCTTTTTCTCCCTCCTCGCTTCTTGGGGCTCCACCAATGGGGGAGCAAGGCCCGCCCAGCGCCAGGCTTTGGGCTAACACAGAGGTCTGCAAAGTTGGCTGTTTTAAGACTGGTGGACTTCAATTCTCAGAATTCTGGGAGTTGAAGTCCACCAGTCTTAAGAGCCAATTTTGCAGATCCCTGGGCTAATATGATTGATGCCCTTGGTGGACTTCAATTCTCAGAATTCTGGGAGTTGAAGTCCACAAGTCTTCAAGCTGTCAGGTTTGAAGACCCTGGGTTTTTTTTTCCTAAAGGGTTAGGGGTGCAAGGGTCTTGCAACTTGACAGCTTTAAGACTTGCATGCTTCAATGCCAGAGTTCCTGAGCCAACATGACTGGAGGAGGAATTCTGGGAGTTGAAGTCCACAAGTCTTAAAGCTGTCAGGTTTGAAGACCCCTTGGGGTTTTTTTCCTAAAGGGTTAGGGATGCAAGGATCTTGTAACTTGACAGCTTTAAGGCTTGCGTGCTTCAAATGCCAGAGTTTATTGACACTAAAAACAGTGTACCATCCTATATATTTTCGGTTTTAAAAATGTGGCTCTCAAAATAAATTTCAATCGTGGTTTTGGCGAGATTTGGCTTAGTTGAAAAAAAAAGGTTGCCCACCACTGGTGTAGAATATTCTTCTAGCCCAGAATAATTTCACAGCAATTTACAGGGCGTAAAGGAAAGCATGTTGAATGACATTTCAACAACAGCAGAAATGTACCTAATGATATCTTAAGAAATATTAAAATGGTTATTATAGTTGCCAAGTTGTTGCCAAGATGGAATGTTGAAGAATCTGGAAAATTGGGTATCTTTCAACAAAATTAGTTAATGTAGAGATAGAAGTTCAAACTAATGTTTTCATGTGTTATTATCAACCTACTCTAATGCAAGAACTGCATATAGATGGAAAATGAACTGATATCCTTTTTCATCTGGCTGAGCTGCCTCCACAAAAATGTGGCCAGGGTACATAAGTAATAGGGAATGAACGTTGGAAATGTTATTGTATTCCATGCAGAAATCCTCTGATGATGATCAATCAGAAATTGATTTGAATGCAGATGCAGAGTGGTACCCAAGATTCTACGTAACGGACTCCACTGCAAGTAGGCTTCTACCTTTTTTCCATTCTGGAACATGTACAGTAAAGAGTAAGGTTCTACATTTAGGCAACAAAAACGGAATGCACAGGTACAGTATAGGTGGTACCATGCTCAATAGTAGTAACTGTGAGAGGGATCTTGGAGTCCTAGTGGACAACCATTTAAATATGAGCCAGCAGTGTGCAGCAGCTTCCAAAAAAGCCAACACAGTTCTAGGCTGCATCAACAGAGGGATAGAATCAAGATCACGTGAAGTGTTAATACCACTTTATAATGCCTTGGTAAGGCCACACTTGGAATACTGCATTCAGTTCTGGTCGCCACGATGTAAAAAAGATGTGGAGACTCTAGAAAGAGTGCAGAGAAGAGCAACAAAGATGATTAGGGGACTGGAGACTAAAACATGAAGAACGGTTGCAGGAACTAGGTATGTCTAGCTTAAGAGAAAGAAGGACTAGGGGAGACATGATAGCAGTGTTCCAATATCTCAGGGGTTGCCACAAAGAAGAGGGAGTCAAGCTATTTTCCAAGGCACCTGAGGACAGAACAAGAAGCAATGGGTGGAAACTAATCAAGGAGAGAAGCCACTTAGAACTGAGGAGAAACTTCCTGACAGTTAGAACAATTAATCAGTGGAACAGCTTGCCTCCAGAAGTTGTGAATGCCCCAACACTGGAAGTCTTTAAGAAGATGTTGGATAGCCATTTGTCTGAAACGGTATAGGGTTTCCTGCCTAGGCAGGGGGTTGGACTAGAAGGCCTCCAAGGTCCCTTCCAACTCTACTATTGTATTGTATTGAAGTCCTCGAATTGCAACAGTTCATTTAGTGACCTTTCGAAGTTATAACAGCACTGGAAAAAGTGACCTACGACCATTTTTCACACTTAACTACCACTGCAGCATCCTTGTGTCACGTGATAAAAATTCAGATGCTAGGCAATTGACTCATATTTGCAATGCCTTGGGGTCACGTGATCAGTTTCTGGGACCGTCTGACAAGCAAAGTGAATGGGGAAACCAGATTCACTTAACAACTGTGGCCAGAAAGATCATAAAATGGAGCAAAATTCACTTAACAAATGTTTTACTTAGCAACAAATTGTGGACTCAATTGTGGTAGTAAATTGAGGACTACCTGCACACTGAAATTTGTTCTGGAATACTTATTACACTTGTGTAGTCAGCGTTATTTATCTCAAGCTATTTATTATTTTCAATATTTTGTTGATCATTGTGTTCAAATAAAATTATAAAATGTGGCATTCCTCCAGAGTAGATTTTGAAAACACTCAGAGGTCTAATAAGGACGTGAGGCATATTTTCTCCAGTTCTTTCAAGCAAAATCTTGTAAAAAAATCATCTGATTTCACTCTGCTCTGTTCCATTTAAGAAGTCCATTTTTGTTATCTTCTTTGCCCTGTCAGTGCTAGTAATAGTCCTTCTTGGTCCACTATCTTATTATTTTCCTAATGTGCTTGTGTTTATCTGTTTTTTTTTTTTTAATGATCATACTTTTGTAATTTTTTCCTTAAAATCTCCTTTTGGCAGTAGTTTGCATCTTTGCCCTTTGTAAGCAGTTGCTGCTTTAATCCTTATATATTTTCCTTCCTACTTACCATTTTTGGGTAAAGAACATCTTTTTTTTTACCAAGGTCAAGACTAGGTTGTAATCAGTGGGTGACTTGGCTTCAGTGATAGCAAGTATATATTCTAGAGTAATGTGCTTAGCTGCACTTTCTCTTTGGTCCAATTTCTTCCCCCCTCTCCTCTTGTTGGCTTGGTGAATTAAGAGAGTGAAGACATACAGAACTGACCCATATTGCAGAAACTGTCTTTGGATCCTTTCAACTTTGTCATGTAAACACAGTTAAAGAGATTGAGACTGCTGGGTCAAGCTGGGTGTTTCAGTAAGGAGACCAAATAAAACAAGTGAATGGAATCTTTGGGACAGAAATAGACTTAATGCAGAAAGCCGAAGCAACAAATGCTTAGAGGGGCATCTAGTGTTTGAAGCACCAAGATTGGGTTTAATGCATCACTGCTATAACAGTGCCAATGGACTTCAGTTCCAAAATGACGAATTTCTGTTCCAAAGATAGACAATAATCAACCCTTTTATATCACATATGGTCTTTGGCACATTGCAGTACTATTGACATGGTATTGTTGGAATCCTTAAAACATTGCATTTACGTGTGTTTTTTTTAAACCCTTTCGAATGTAGCAAGATATTGGAACATTCAATTGTAACAAACCTAACATATGAAATGCATCTGTACCAGGTGCCATATTTAATTACTTCAGCTACATTATATGCTTTCAATTTTAGATAAATGTATTGATGCAAAGAAGAATTTGGGCACAGTGCTTGGAACTCCATGGAAACACTGTACCATTATGGTGCTACTAAATTATTTGTTCTTTCCGACTTTGTTGAGAAAAGTCTTAGCAGCAGTGAGACGACAGCAATAATTCCCTTGCCAAAAAAATTTGAGGATTCACATTAGCAATAGCCAGTATAGTCTCTCTCCAGCACGATGAACTGGAAATTATAGCATGCAGTAATGATGCACTCATACCTAGGCCTAGAGCAGTGTTTCTCAATCTTGGCGACATTAAGTCCTGTGGACTTCAACTCCCAGAATTCCCCAGCCAGCTGTGCTGGCTGGGGGATTCTGGGAGTTGAAGTCCACAAGACTTAAAGTCACCACGGTTGAGAAACACCGGCCTAGAGGGTTCTATGTAGCTTGTTTTTTTTTAACCAATATATTCCATTTAAAAAATGGGTAGCTTACATTCTCTTCCTTTTTTGCCTTAGACCAAAGATTTCAGTGTTCTTTTAAAGTCTGAATGTAAACTCACATATGGAAACACTTAAAAAAAAATAAGGAGAGAAATTCTTCTAGGGAATTAACACTGAAATGTGTTTAGAGCTTAAAATTCAAATTATTAAACTGAGATTTTTAGTTATTCCTTCAACCACTATGAATTAAACTGAAAGCCAAACCTCTCTAAACTATTTCCTTGGGAATTTAATAACTTGATTAAAACTGAGCATTAGGAAACATATTGTTCCTTTCTTTACAAGAAGGTTTTACTGTTTTTAAGTAAGCTGAATTAATGTAAGTAGATTTATTTAATTAATTTTTATTCATTTAAATAAAACTATTATTTTAAGATAAGATGAAAGATGTTTAGATTATCAGCAAAACACCTCAGTTTTATATTAATGACTTTCCCTGCTCCCAGTCTACCTCTATCCATGTCAAAGTGACATTGTCTGCAATTCCATCTAGATTTAGAAATTTGAACTGATTAAACTATATAGGAATCCCTGCTACATGAGACCAATTTTATTTATATAGTTGAATTATAGTTTCAAAGCCAAAAGACCTGGACTGAAATTGTCATTAATTTCATCATCCAAACTCAAGAAACCTTCTGCCAACTGCTAAACTCAACATGTTGTCAACAACACCATGTAGAAACCCTAATCCGTATGGATTTGTAGCCCCGCACATCTGGAAGATAGCAAGCTGGTTAGGACAAAGCTTATTGTAAGACTACTGTGGTTATCAGGAAGGCCATCTTTCTATTTTGCTGAAAACAGACATTGAAAAAATTCTTGAGCTTTATATAACCAGTTACCATCAGCTTAAATACAAAGATGCCTAAAAATGAATGTTTCAAAAAGTTCCCTCTTGAACCATTGTCCCCGTCAGAAGCTGAACCAGTGCAGTTTGTAATATCTGGGGCATTTCAATCAATTGGGGTGACATTTGAATAACTGGTTGTTTCCAAGAGTAATAAAAACTACAACAAAATCCAGAAGGACACAGATCAAATGGGGTGGAAGGGGTGGGGGAGGATCACATAGCAATGATAAAAGAATCAGAAAGGAACAGAGGTTCTTTAGAGGACCTTTATTTTTCAAATTACCATAAATACTTCAATATTATGTAGAGATGTTGTATAAAACTACTTCAAAGCTTCAAATGTAATAGGATGTGTTTTATACAAAGAGAGGATGCTAAAGTAGGTGATAACCTATATACCGGTATATGATGAATCACATTGCTTTCCATTTTTCAGTGGAAAGTGTTAATTAGATGAGCCATTCTCTCATTGAAATAAATGGTGCTTAAAATGTTATCTGCAGCTTGTTGCACGAAGTTTTAATGGTTCGATGTTTATTTTACTTACCAAGGTCTATTTCTTAAGTACAAAAAATAGAGGTGTATAAACTACGTATCTACCGTGGTTCAGAAAAAGTGGTACTGTCCAAAAGGGTTTAGGACATGGGTGTCAAACTCAAGTTTCACGGGCCAGATTCGGGCGACAAGGTCTTAGATGTGGTCCACAGGGCTGCCCTGGAAACAGCGAAGGACTGGCCTGCGGAGCCTTTGCCAGCAAAAACAGAGCTCGGGAGGGCCTCACACAGCCCTCCCAAGCTTTGCTTTTTCTATCAGAGCACTCAGGCTGCCACAGGCACCCCCGACATGAGTGACGCTGAGCTGACCACGGCCACCCACCCCCACGCCAAACACAACCCTGATGCATCCCTCAATGAATGGAGTTTGTCACTCCTGGTTTAGGATAATGGCTGTTCTCTTGCAACTTTAATAAGGCATGTTAACCATCTGAATCAATCATTTTTTCATCATGTCCAAAATTTGGCTTGTTCCCCAAACTGTGGAATTTGATAGCAAAATGTATTGTGAACATCAAGTCAGGTGGGTAGAAAAGAAGTCAAGTAAGAAAATAGTGCAAAAGTTTTTGATGATTTAACACTGCCTGCCAATGGGGCCTTTACTTGTTTTATAAGTACAAAAACTCCTGCAATAGATCTTTGGATTAGGGCAGTGATGGCAAACATTTTCGGCACTGAGTGCCCAAACTGGAATGCATGTGCACGTGCGTGTGCCAGAGTGCCGGAAACATGAAGACCAGCTGGCAGTGCACACATGTTTGTTTTGGGGCTGTTTTAAGGGCCATTTTCAAGCAGTTTTGGGGCCTGAAAACGGCCCCCAAAATGGCCTGAAAACAGGTCCCAAAAGGGCCAAAGCCAGCCTTGAAAACAGCTGTTTTTGGGGCTGTCTTAAGGCCATGAAGACCAGCTGGACAGCGTGCCTGAAGACCAGCTGGTGATGGTGCATGTGCCCACAGAGAGGGCTCAGTGTGCCACCTCTGGCACGCATGCCATTGGTTCGCCATCATGGGCTTAGGTTATAATAAGTGTAGATATATCCTTTGCTTAAATGGCACAAATGATTATTATGGCAGGCTTCTTTTTTTCTTGTTCATTTTGTAAACATGCTTTCTATTTTGACATAAATATTTTGCAGACATACGTCATTAAGTCCACCCTTCTGATCATGTATGTTCAAACAAGGTAGTGTTTGAGAACTGGCTTGTTTATACTATACGAGCAAATCTGATCACATATCCATTAAAGTGTCCTTCTTCTTCTCATAGATTGACTTTCTGCTCTTGCTTCATGCATCAGCAAAGATTGCACAACAAGTTGACATGTAGTGTGGAGCACAATGTATGTTGTTTTCCATAATAGTGTAAATATAAATTGGGAGCAAACCTCACTCCTTGCTAGCACTGATGATGTTACCTAATTTGGGTAATGAAACGTCTGCAAAAAACAACAATAGCCAAGCTCAGAGAGCATCAAGGACCTTTCATTTCAATCCTGAGCTACAAACATTCTTTATCAGTGCAAATTTGCCCATATGCATGCATCAACCCTGTTTGTATTCATTAACTTCATAAATAAGAATGGACCTGCGGAAAAAGAAACACAGTTATCAAACTAGCATCCTTAAGATATGCAGGACAAGAATTCCCAGTCAACATGGGTGCTGCCCCTCCTGGCTAGGAATTCTAAGAGCATCTCTCTTGGACAAAGTGAGGCTGCAAAGATTGATCTCAGAAATGTTTATCTATTTATTTGTAAAACTTGTCTGCCTGAATCCAGCTAGTTGGTAAGAAGTTGTAAGAGTTCATCAGCATGGGCAAAATCTAAGAAAATTAAAATAACTGCAGAATTTTAGAGGTGATGTCACAATATAATTAACCTGAAGCATCCATAAGAGCCCTGTTTTCTTTTGTTTCTTGAAAGCCATGAGGGTGGAGGTTATATATGGCTTCAGGGGGCAAGCTATTCCTAAGGAAGAAGGCTACTACTGAAGCCATTCTCCCCCTATTAACATGCATGCATGTCTGTGCACATGTATATATTACTGCCCTCAACCAAAGGCAGAGCCAAGGCAAAGCAAATCAGTTAATTAAATTAAAAACTGTTAATTGAAATCAAATGCCTATAAAATAAAGCACCTTATTTATAAAACGATTTGATCTCTGCATAAGCCAACTGTTGTCTCATACCGAAAACACCCACGGAGAGAATTATATACAAACATGCCCACACACTCCCATCTCTTCTTCCAGGAGAAACGGCCAAAAAGAACAAAAGATCAGAGTAGGGCAAGGATGAGGAATAGCTGTATTTGGAAGGGAAAAGAAGAGAAGAGAAGACAGGATGGACATAAGCTAAGAAGAACAGCAGAGCGAAGGCAACAAAAGGGAGCCAAGCCCTCTTTGATAATTCCAAAAAGGACAATTCACCAAACAACCATTTCCAGCCAGCAATTCAACTCAGGCCAATCTGCAAGCACAGCCATTCTTTGCAACAGTGATGTTTGCAAACCTTTGTTAATTCCTTTGTTTCTAAAGTTTTCAGCTTTACCTATGGATATAAGTTGGCTTCTCAATTCACAGGTAATTATTTGGGGGGAAAGACACTCCTTCCTATCTAATGAGTATGGAATTATTTTATTTGTTTCCAAAAAGCCATGCTGCAGAGTGTTTGAGACCTGCCTGGAAGCTAAGGGGATTGCTCAGGATTGATCTAGAGATTTTTTATCTTGGTTTCCCGAGAAAGGGACAATGACACAGAGTCTATTCTCTGTTGTACAGCATGCAGTCTCTTTTTTTTGAGATATGTAGTTGCTTTTTAATTTTTGCTTCAACTCCCATAAAGGATATGATGCAGTGGTGAAATCTATTTTTTTTTTACTACTGGTTCTATGGGTGTGGCTTGGTTATGTGATGTGACTGATTGGGCGTGGCTATGTAGTGATGTAACTGGGGGATCAAAAGACAGACACTCACTTTAACAATGTCCTACTGGAGCAGGGTTGGACTAGATGACCCCTAGGTACCTTCTAGCCCTGGATTATCCTCCAAAGCTGCTTCTAGTGCCAGTTTTGTAGTCCTTCCTTCCTCTCCTTTTTCCCTCCCTCCCTCCCTTTCTTTTTCTTTCTTCCTTCCTTCCTTTCTTTCTCAGCACTCCCACCCCGTTTTTGGCTTAGCAGGCCTCAGGGAAGCCTGCTGGAAGCAAAAAAGGCACACACACCCCAATCCTGCATTTCCGGAGAACCTGTAGTAAAAAAAATGCTTACGAAGTAAAGAAAAAAGTTCCGAACATCAGCTGTGCAACGAACGATTGTGGGAACATTTTTTAAAAACTTCAGTGTTTTTTACTACTGGTTCAGGCGAACCGGTAGCATTTCACCCCTGATATGATGATAAATTAGTTCAGGGTGTGTGTTAAGTGTATGGTTAGAGAGGTCAAGGCGGTGGGCAGAAGAATATAATCAAATTTCGGGCCAAAGTTGTGACACAGATAATAAACAGGCAGAGCATCAATTGTAATGCCATGTCTGTTACCTTGAGTTTGTTTGCTTGTTTGCTTGTTTTACTACGCCCTAGGGCAATCCCTGGATTAGTTTGTCTTGCAAACAAAAATAAAGTAACATTAGTAACCAAGGACTGGAATGTTTTTATTTTTCAATTTATATAGCCGCCCATCTCACAAATCAAGTGACTCTGGATTTCGCCTCCTCCTTTAGAAGGAATGTAGTTTAGTGATGGATGGGTGCTTTGCGTGGAGAAGATCCCAGGTCCAGTTTCCTAGTGAACCCTATGAAAAAAGTCACATAGGTTTTTTCAGCATCCCTGGAAAGCCAGGTGCAAGGCTGGACATCAGAGAACTAACCTGGCCTGACATATTGGTCACCTCCTTCTCCAGACAGTCAGCTGGCCCATTCTTTTTAGAATCCTCCATCAAAGTTGAATGAAGGATGCAGGTCTCCATTTTTTAATAC
Organism: Natrix helvetica; assembly: GCF_964273705.1. NCBI lineage: Eukaryota > Metazoa > Chordata > Lepidosauria > Squamata > Natricidae > Natrix > Natrix helvetica. Next base: position 251,627,718 of record NC_138552.1, read on the forward strand.
AAAATAGCCTGCCCTGTGATAGCATTTTACCTAGAAGTTTATCCTTATGTTTTAGTTCATATTTGTTCGTTTGTTTGTCAATTCAGTGTTTTTTTTTACAACTGGTGACTACCTGAACTAGTCCCTGCAATTTCCTTGGCAAGGTTTTTCAGAAGTGGCTTGCTATTTGCCTGTTCCCTAAGGATGAGAGTGAGTGACTGGTCCAGGATCACTTGGTAGGCTTCACATCTAATGCAGGATGAACGCAGAGTCTCCTGGTTCCTGGACTGATGTCTTAACCACTATACCAGGGGTCAGCAACCCACAGCTCTGGAGCCGCATGTGACTCTTTCATCCCCCTGTTGTGGCTCCCTGTTGCCGCCACAATTTGGGGAGGAGCTTCCGGTTGGAAGGGGGGAAAGCACAGTGCACCCGGAGGAGACTCTATGGCAAGGGGTGGATTTTCTGGTAAGTTCCACAATTGATAGAGCTTTTGGTTAGGACAGGTAGACAAAAAAGGATGTGCGCTAGCAGGAGATTATATGGTGGGGGAACAGGACCTCCGGTTGCCTCCAGAATTGAACGCGGGGTTTCTGGTTAGGACCTTTGTGGCTCTTTGAGTGTTTAAGGTTCTCAACTCCTGCACTATACCAAACTGACTCTCTTTTAGTTATTAATAGATCAGAGAATTCTTCCAAAACTGGACTAAAAGCAGCTGCCTTCATCCAAAGCTTTGCATGGCCAGTTCACCGATGATAATCAGTATTCAAAAGCATTCTCAAGCTCAGCCTTGTTTCACAGGATGTCCTATGAAGGGATTGGACGGCAGCTTCCAGATGGGCCTGGAGAAGGAGGTTTGGAGAAGGAGGTGACCACACAACTCGCTTGGAAGGCACATCGTTGGAGAGGGTTGCTTTTCCTTAGGACTGCCTAAGGCTGATAGGAAAGGAAGGAGGGACTTTAAAATTGATGAGTAGGTACAAATGTCCCCTTATGAGAAATGGCAAATTTCATGCATATTCAAAATGGATCCATTATTTTGACTGCCACTTGGTTTCAACAAGTGTTCTAGTATTAAAAAATATCTATCCTATCGCTCTGAACAGAGAGTGATTTTTATAAGCCTTTCAGAGATTATCCCCTTAGCTGACTTTTTTCTTCTTCTAAATTAGAATACCCCAAACATTTCAGCTCACAGAAGGCATTTAACCCCTTAAAGGAGGAGATTGCTATAGCTCTATAAATGCACCACTCACCCACAAGAACCCACAAGAAGATATTGTGTGTGTGTGTCAGGGGTGGGTTCATGCACAGTGTGATAAAAACTGTTCTGCGCATGCGCAGAAGCAAAAAACAAGATGGTGCCATCCGGAGAACCGGTTGGGAGGCATGGCAGGCCTGGGTCACTGTGGTTCCAGAGACCCAGGGCACCAAACCACTACCAGTTTGGCCAAACCAGGCCAAACTGGTAGGAACCCACCACTGGTGTGTGTGTGTGTGTGTATGACTCAAATTCAAATACATTTATTTATTTAATTCAGAAAGCTGTCCAACTTCATGAAAGCTCTGGGTGGTGAGTAACATTAAAACAGTAAAAACCAAATACCAAAGAAAAATAAATAATGATATGTATCTAGAGAAATACCTTCGCATACAAAATCCTTGCCCCTCCACCCTTGCAGGGCCATAGGAAATAACCAGTTTTTCAAGGACCTTCTAAACATTGTTGGCATGGGGGCAATAAACATCTCAAATTTTGCATTTCTATTTGAACCTTGATCATATTCCTAACTCTATTAGAGTAGGCAATGACCAGGGGACATGCATGTCTGCTGAGAGAGGTAGTATCATTCTTTCCCATATTCTAAATGTACCACCCCAGAAGACCCATTGATTAATGTAGCATCTCAGTTCAACCGCTTACAGCATAATTTAGCATTTGGCTGCCCTTCTGATAAACTTGGGAGCTGAGCCACCTTCTATTTTCTGAAATGAAGAGCTATAGAGGTTTGTCATTTAACAAGAATGCATATAATCTGAGCAATCTTTAAACAAGGTCTGCTTGGGGGTGATTGTCAGCAGAAATCTGGCTGTAATTTGAAGGCTTTAAAAAAAAGTATCTTGGAAGAATGAAAATGAGCAAGCAGGGGAGGTGAAACAGTTGAAGGCCTTGACACAAAAGCCCTGCTGTTTATTTATGAGAAAGAGTGAGTTATCTTTCTAAAACTGTTCTTCTGGGAAATAAACCCACAAATCTTGGAGGGACACAGATTTAATGAAATACCCACATGACTGACTCCCCCCCCCCAGTAATGGCTGATTCCTTGTTACTGTGCAATGGACAGCTATTATAAACTGCCCCTGAGTGCCCCTTTTAGCATCTTTCTCTTGACCAACAAATGCCCTTTGCTAACTTGTTTGCTGGGGTTATGTTGTTCCTTTCTACCTTTCAAGCTAGCAGTGCTCCCAACTTTTTCCTTCCCAGACCTGTGAGTTGGGCTGAGTGATTGGGCCAAAATTACCAAGTGACCTGCCATGGGTGAGGATGGATTAAATCCTTGGCCAGTTCGATCAGTCTGGGTTTCATGTAAAAGGCTGGTTGGAGTCTTAATATTTTCACCTTATGCTCAGCTTATCAGACAATTCAAAGGTACCTTCACTGCTGGGTATAGTGTTAGCCTAAAGGAGGACAGAAAAAAAGAGTGAAACAACTCTTTCCCAAACTTTTTGGGGAATTCCAGACTTTCGGTTAAGCTTTTCTCACTGATTTCTGGTCTGTCCTCTCCAAATATAATCCTTTTCACCAGCTCCTTTTCTGACCCTGCTGGCTGCTGAGATTTTACCTTCTTCCAGAGTTCTGTCTCCTGATACACAATATCTTTAGTGTGCAGCACAACCACAATACCAACCTCCTCATTGCCTAGCAAATCTCCCTCTTATATATTTTCTCCAAAAAGCAGATGTGCCTGCTTACAAATGCCTTAATTAGATAAGCTTCTCAGTGTCTAAGTAACATTTTGCATGCAATTGGCACCCAACCAATTTCGTTGGTATTTAAGTACAATGACAATAAAGATTATACTTATACCTAAACAAAACTTCCTTAACCTCAAGACCATCATAGCATCTTAACCTGCCATAGACTAGACTACACTAGAACAGAACAGAAGAGGGAGTCAAGCTATTCTCCAAGGCACCTGAGGACAGAACAAGAAGCAATGGGTGGAAACTAATCAAGGAGGGAAGCAACTTAGAACTGAGGAGAAACTTCCTGACAATTAGAACAATTAATCAGTGGAACAGCTTGCCTCCAGAAGTTGTGAATGCCCCAACACTGGAAGTCTTAAGAACAGAACAGAGTAGAATAAGAGAGTTGGAAGGGACCTTGGAGGTCTAGTCCAATCCCCTGCTTAGGCAGAAAACCCTATACCATTTCAGACAAATAGTTGTCCAATCTCTTCTTTAAAACTTCCAGTGTTGGAGCATTTCTGTTGCATACAGGCATGCAAAAATAACATGGTGGTGCTGAAGATACTGCCCATCAAAATCAAGGCAGATGTGCAAAGGTGGGCATGTGAAGCAGTCCAGGAAGATAAATGGCTTGGTAGTAGGAGCCTCACAATTCACCTTAGCCAAACCTGGTGAATCTTCTGACAACAGCAGGGCTTAGTTGGCTGTGTCATCCAGCCAGCACTTGAAGAACCTCCTGCTGAGTGGTGCCCCACTCTCAAGGAAGCCCCACTAACTCTTGCATCCCAGGCTGGAGTCTGCTTGCGAGATACAATCAAGATCAAGTGAGGTACTAATACCATTTATAAAGTAAGACTACACCTAGAGTGCTGCATCCAGTTTTGGTCACCACACTATAAAAAAGATGCTGAGACTCTAGAAAAAGTATAGACATGAGCAACCAGGATGATTAGGGGGACTGGAGACTAAAACATATGAAGAACGGTTACAGGAATTGGGCACGGCTAGTCTATGGAAGAGACGGATAGCAGTCTTACAAAATCTGAAGGGCTGCCACAAAGAGGAGGGAGTCAAGCTATTTTCCAAGGCACCTGACAAAGAATAAAGGATGGAAACTGACCAAGGAGAGATTCAATCTAGAAATAAGGAGGAATTTTCTGACAATGAGAACAATCAACCAATGGAACAGCTTGCCTTCGGAAGTTGTGGGAACTTCATAACTGGAGACTTTCAAGAGATTGGACTGTAATTTGTCAGAAGTGGTATAGGGTCTCCTGTTTGAGCAGGGGGTTAGACTCAGGGGTGGGTTCCTGCTGGCATTACTACTGGTTAAATGCCTGAAAATTTTTATGCTCCATGCATGTGCGCATTTGCACTTAAAAAGGTCTGTGCATGCGTATACCATTAAAAAAAGGGGGGGGGGAATTCAATGAAGATTGTTCTGCACATGTGCAGAACAGAAAATAAAGATGGTGGCACCCAAGATAGAACTGGTACAGTCACGTGTCCGGCTGAATTACTACCTATTTGTCCACACAGGGCGAAACCAGTAGGAACCCACCTTTGGTTGGACTGAATGACCTATAAGGTCCCTTCCAACTCTATTAATCTGAGGTGATACCAAGCTCTCCAAGGAAGTACAGTGGGGAGATGACTCTTGGCTGGGGAAGACAGGCCAGGAGGTTGGGCCTGCCCAAGAGAAGAAAGGGACATCCACTGTGGAGGAGGGCTTGGTCTGGCTGCATTCTGCAAGGGTCTGTCAGCCAAGGGAGGATTGGGAAAGATATCAAATAGGCAGGCAGGCAGGCAGACAAGCTCTCTTTGCTAAGCAAGGGTAATGAGGAAGGAAGGCCTCTGCCAGAGAAGGAGAACAAAAACGGTGGAGCAAAAGACCAAAGGAAAGAAAATTATCTTACAAGAAGAAATAACACATTTGAATTTGAGATCCTTGCACTAAATGAACTAAATAAAACACATGGAAAAATTCATGTATAACATGACCCACCAACCCCCCCCCCCAAAAACCCATGTTTTTAAAAGATGTTTGAATGAGTTTGGGGGTTTGTTGTGGGAGAAGAGAAGACAGAAGGTGTCAGCATTTCATAAACAACTGACCAAGTAGAACTTAAATCCAAATGGCAATTTTGAATGTTGCACTGACAGTTGAACAGACTCTTAATCCTACAATTAAACAAACTTTTCAGCCATCGGTAGCTTTAACCGTCAAAAAACTTCCAAATATTTGTCTTTTCTCCCTTCTCCCTCTGACTTAATTTCCTCTCTAGATTATTGGCAGACTCGGTAAAAAAGAAAAATCATTTCCTTTCCTGTCATTTATGGCTATATTTTGTTTCATTACTGAAAGCAGACTTGTAAAGGAAAGTGTCAGATTATCCCATACTTGGAATTTTCCATCCCTGATCCAAAATCCCTTTGAGTCAAGACAGGTGCTGTGTTGGTGACCTCCTTGTATCACAAGCAACTGGAGGAATCCGGTGGAACCCGGTTGCTTTTGCAGGACAGCTTTCCACAGCCTGGTGCCTCAAATGTATTGAATTCCTGATCCTATCAGCCCCAGTCAGTATAGCTCAGCATTTTTCAGTCTTCGCATCTTTAAGATGTGTGGACTTCAACCAGCTGGGGAATTTTGGAATTGAAGTGCACACATTTTAAAGCTGCCAGGTGGAAAAACACTGGCATAGCGAATGACACCATGATGGCTGAGGAGAACAAATTGAGCCCCAAGATGGCTAATGTACTATATAGATACTACTTTGCCATAAGAATTCAGCAAAGGGCCCAATGAATACTTGATCTGTCTCTCAGAAGTTCCTGGTCTAGTTGTAAAACCCTCTTCTACATTAAAGCAGGAGGTCAACTTCAAAGAAAGCTTATCTACCTTTGTTCTATTACAATCAGTGAGACATAATCAGAACTTGCACAGTGGATTTCTTAAACACATTAGAGGAACTAATTTCCTCTAGATTTATTGGACCTGTGAGGAGAAATGAAAATTTTGCACTAAATTTCTTCTGATCCACACACATTTTACCCAGCCCTATATCTATACAAGGACACAGCATTCAAAATAGCCTTTCACATATACTGTACACTAGAAATATAGCCATTCTCGACTTACGACCACAATTGAGCCCAAACTTTTTGCTGCTAAGCAAGACAGCTGTTAAGCAAGTTTTGCCCCCTTTTTGCCAATGTTGCTAAGTGAATCTCTATAGTTATTAAGTTATTAATACAGTTAAGTGAATCCCATTGACTTTCCTTGTCAGAAGGTCACAAAAGATGATCACATGACTACGGGACACTGCGACTGTCATAAATATGAATCATTTGCTGAGCATCTGATCACATGACCACGAGGATGTTGCAATGATCATGTCATTTTTTTTCAGTGCCATTGTAACTTCAAACAGTCACTAAATGAATGATTGTAAGTCAAGCACTACCAGCAATGTCTTGATGTACGACAAGCAAAATCTGAATAACTTCACATTGAAATTCTACAGTAGACTCCACTTTTCAACTAGAGCTGAGCCTCCTACATCGAAGACCTAAATATATGTTGTATTACTAATGTGATTACCATGAGGTCATTTTTTTAATTAAGTAATAAATTGTTTATGTTAACAGCTCTATAAACAATAACATCCCACAGATTAAGCCAATACATTCTAATGTCTTACAAAGCAAGGACATTACACCAATATATTGCATTTGCAAGATTTGTATTTTCCACAGTATCTCATAATATGATTTAGATGGTTGCGGGTTTTTTCAATATGGTAATGACTTTATAAAAGAATTATGGAAACAACCATTTGTCTCTTTTCATTTTAGTGATTTCAAGTGATGCGTTAATTTTTCCATTGAAGCGTTATCGTCCATTCTCAGATGCCCTTTCTACAGGTCTCCAATATGTTTTGGTTTCTAATCTGCCAATCATTCATAAATAAATGAATATATTAATGGTGCTTTACTTTTCAGATTTCTATTCTTACTAGAAAATAACAGCAAGAGACTTAGGTATGTTTCTTTTTCTATTTTTCATATGTAATAGTACAATTTCCTAAAGCATCATATCCAAATATTTAATGACATTTAAAGATAGCTAGAACATAAAAAAATATGTTTGCCTTGGCAGTCCTTCCAACATGTATTTGTATTGATTTTCATAGGTTTAAATTTTTAATTGGAGTGATATGTCAACCGTGTAAAATCTAAATGCAATTTGGACTAAGTGTTGAAAAGAGCAACACTTAGGGTTTTTGTTTCCTTATTTGTCTCAATCCTAGTATTTCTCTCTCAATATCTAATATCCTCTTCACTAATTTTTGAAAGTTAAAAATTGAATGGATGAATTATGATTGGTATAGTAGCACATGGGGAAAAGTGGCTTAAACTGCTACTTACTCCATAATCTAAATAAAACAATTGGCATAACTTTTGATTGTACAATGAAACAATGTTCCCTGAAGGCTATTTAATTTCAAATCCCTATGTGATTGTTAATCACATGGCTAACATACATTTATAAAAAAAGAACAGATTCTTTGGAATACAGACATTTTATCTGAACTATCTGAAAATAAAAGTTACGCATTTTTCCCACAGCATTGTAAACTATTTTATTCTCTACCTTATTTAAGACTCAACCAACCAAGTAATGAGCAATAAAAAAACCCACTATAACACAACTGTGCTTTTTGTATCACTGAAATTAGTGGGTTTCACTGTATCTAAGACCTCATCAACCACAGTGCTTGCCTCGATTAAGATAATGGTAAATCTGAAAATTTTATCTCAAAGTTGTAAATTGAGTCAGAAATTCCCATACAGTTACAAGCAGATTTACAAACCAGGAAGAAGCCAAATAAACCAGAATAGAAAGAATGTAAGCAAACCCCAAGGAAGCTCTTTGGGTCTAGAAATTCTAAAATAGGAACCCCTCGAAAGCTTCACAAGTAGAATTATTCTTAAATACCTTTGCTCTCTGACTCTGTGCGCAGCTGATGTTCCTGATCAGTCCTGCTTTATTTCAATAGATTTCTCCCAAATACTCCTGCCAGGATTAGCTGTCTTTTTAACAGAATAGCAAAATTAGAAGGGACCTCAGAGGTCTTCTAGTCTAACTACCCTCTCAAGCAAGAAACCCCATAACATTTCAGACAAATGGTTGTCCAATCTCTTCTTAAAAACATCCAAGGTTCGAGTATCCACAACAAAGTTGTTCCACTGATTAATTGTACTATCAGGAAATTTCTCTTTAGTTTTAAGTTGGTTCCCTCCTTGATTAATTCCCATCCATTGCTTCTTGTCCTGCCTTCAGGTGCTTTGGAGAGTGATACAGGTGAGCCCTATTGTGTCTTTTGACAACTGGGTTTAGCAGCCTTTTGAATGAGGCAGGGGGCTCATTCTCTTAAATCCCTAATCATGATATGAACATGCCCCAGGATCTTTTTTTTAAATGATGGCTTCATGATTTTACCAAAAACAGAAGGCAATTCCATCTTTGTTCTTCACCAGAAAATTAATTTTTATACGAGGTTTAAAATTAGTTAAGTTAAATTATATTTAACTTTTTAAGCAAGGTGATCATTGTAATAGAGTGTCAACCTATATAGTGGAACAGTCAGGCTCTGGGGTAGAAGGCTGAAGCTCTCTAACTTTCTTTGCAGAAGCCCTCCAGGGATGTCCATGTTGATCCTGTCTCAGGCTAGGTAGGTTTGTCTTAGGGACATCCTCAACTAGGATAGGCCCACCTCAGAGGTGGTATTCAGCAGGTTCTGACCAGTTCTGGAGAACCGGTAGCAGAAATTTTGAGTAGTTCGGAGAACCAGTAAATGCCACCTCTGACTGGCCCCTCAATCTGTTCTCTGCTTCCCAAGTACCAGCTGATTGGGAGGGAATGGAGATTTTACAGGATCCTTCCCCTGCCACACCCACCAAGCCACACCCACCAAGCCATGCCACACCCACCAAGCCATGCCACACCCACCATGCCACACCCATGGAACTGGTAGTAAAAATGTTTGAAACCCACACTGTCCCACCTGCTTTATATGCCATTTGAAGCTAATGGCCTTACCACATGCCCCTGTTCTTGCTCTGCCACTTATATGCCAATTTGAGGAATCCCACAAATTGTCTTCCTGCTAATCTGCTTCCTGCTTCTTGCTGATCTCGTCATGTGATAGAGGTAGGGCTCTCACCACTTATGCCACCTTGCTAATTAAAAGATCAATACGTAGAGAATGGAATAATGTCAATAATGCTACCTCTTTGCCACATGGCGTAGAGGTAATATGACAAGAGGTTTCAGCCCTTCCTTCCTTAATTGGAGAAAAGACAAGCTACACCAGAGACATTAAGGTTAAAGTCATTATAGTCACACCAGAGATATTAAAGCTCTTCTTTATTTAAAAAGAAGAGATAAGGTATAACCAACCTCCTTTAATCTTACTTTCTCAATGTTTGAAGCAAGGTTTCAGGCCCCTTGAAGCAGCTTACAAGCCAGAAAGCAAGATTCTTAGATCTGAATAAAAAGGTTTATTAGAAGGGGAAACAGTGTTAAGTTGCAGAATATTGGAAACCGGATATGTGTATTTTGGCCTTCATTTATCACTGAGTATTGTGCATTTCCAGACACTGTTTTCCTTTACAGAGACATCCAATTAGGAGAAGAGGAAGTAGTTGAATGCTGAAAAGACTGCCGTTTTTCATGCCCTGCTGAGCCTGTGCCAAGAGAGCAGAAAGTGAGTGATGTTTCACTATTCTTCCCATCTCCACTTCTTTCATTGTTTTACTTATTTCCTCCACTGGAACCAACAGGAAGAAATAAATAATTATAGCATCCCCCAAGGATAACATACTGCTCTCTTTCCATTTCTGGAGGCATGTTGAAAAAATTACTGTCCCATGGACAAGTTCAAAGGTTCTATTCATGGCGTTTCCAGCTATGGCTTTAAAACCCCTTTGTAAAACTGCTGCTTATAGTTGCTGACAATAATGAATGGGTAGATCAGATTATCTGATGATATAAGTCAGGGCTGTCAAACTTGTGGTCTGTGGGCCAGATGCATCATGTGCTGGCCACGCCCATGTCGAGTTTAGCGAAGGGAGGGAAGTTGCAATACGGCATGTGATGACGCGGCGACGAGGCGAGTTTGACACCCCTGATATAAGACAACTTCCTAGATTCCTATCTTTTTCTTAGTGTGAAGTCTTCAGTGCTTCCTCTTCCTTTCCCCCTTTTGCTCTTTCTGCCATCAGAGCACCATCATCAGTCAGTAAAGGAGGGAAAGGCAGCAGATTTTCCTACCAATGCAGGGAGCAAGCAAGAAATCAGAACCTTTTGGCGAACTGAACCAATGGTGGGATTCAATTTTTTTTACTACCGGTACTATAGGCGTGGCTTGGTGGGCGTGGTTTGGCTTGGTGGGTGTGGCTCGGTAGGCGCAGCAGGGGAGGGATACTGTAAAATCTTATTTTTCCTCCCCACTCCAGGGAAAGGTTACTGCAAAATCCCCATTCCTTCCCGATCAGCAGGGACTTGGGAGGCCGAGAATAGATGGGGACGTGGCCAGTCAGAGATGGTATTTATCGGTTCTCCAAACTACTCAAAATTTCCGCTTCTGGTTCTCCAGAACTGGTCAGAACCTGCTGAATACCACCTCTGAACTGAACCACCTCCTTAGATTCTCCCATTTCCGCGGGGCAATGAGTTTCATTGTTAAATAGAAATCACAACTCATTTGTGGCTGAGAGGGTTTTGAGAGCACCAAGGACTCCCCGTCCTCATGTTCTCCAGGCTTTTTTGGGGGGGAGGGGCATTGTGCTGGCATGTCATTGTGTGTTATTTCTCATAGCTAATGTGCTTTTTTGGAAAAAAAAATCACATCTCTTCCTTCTTTCACACCATATTATCCAGGGAGCCCCTCTGACTAAACAGAGTGAATAAGAATTTGTTGGAATCCGCTCTGGTAGCAATAATGAGCCTCACACTAGTTAGTGCAATGGCTGTATTCTCAATTCAGAGTCAAATATCATCATGATTCATCTCTCTCCTTTTAATTGTCTGTGCTTGCCAAGGAATTAAGCATTTCTTCTGTCTCTCCCATATCCTCAATTAAGGACGTTGCAGAAATAAAAGCCATCGCATATATCTAAATCATTCACATATGTTAAGATCCATGAGATTTATCTGGATGTTACCCTTGGCAAGATAAATTGCCCTAGTTCAAAGATTTTTAAAAATGCCTGCCGATCAAGTTTTAAGTAACTCTTGATAAAAAGCTGAAACTAGTTATTGATGCCTAATGGCATATAGAAATGCAATTCTTACATGGATATTATTCTTTAACCTAGCTGTTATTACAGTATCATTGATTCCTTTTCAGAAGCTTCTTGTATTCTTGCGGATTAGCAAATAGCTGCTAGGGAAAAGGAATGATAGTATCCTGAAATATGGTGTTATTTATATACAGCAGTCCACCATATATCAAATGGGGCAGTGGTGAAATTCTATTTTTTTCAATTGTTCAATTCAATTCTGTGGCCTTGGCTTGGTTGGCATGGCAGGGGAAGGATACTACAAAATCCCCATTCCCACCTCCAGTCTGGGGCCAGCCAGAGGTGGTATTTGCCGGTTCTCTGAATTATTCAAACTTTCTGCTACCGGTTCTCCAGAACCTGCTGAATTTCACCCCTGAAATGGGGTGCCTTGCAGAGCTCAAGATTTTGCTCATATGCCTTACAATTGGGAGGATGAATCTAGATAAGCTGTCTAGATAAGTGGTTCAGGGGCTGCAAAACTCCAGACTACCATTAGAAGGCAGCAGGGATACTTTTGCTGTCTTTTAATGGTTGTCTGGGCTTTTGCAAGCCAAATGTGGTAGCCATATTTTGGAAAAAATAATATTTCCTAGTCTCAGAATAATCATTGTGAAATTTGGCCAGGCCAAAGCATAGAAATTGCCTTGCTTTTTTCTTATTTTTTCCCCTATCATGCTTGCAAGATCTTGTTTGGCAGATCGAATCTCACCAGGCTCAAGGCAACCTAATTTACAATTGGCAACCTAATTTACAATTAGTAATTTACAATTGTAAATTAGGTTACTTTACTTTACTTTAATTTAGATTTTTATACCGCCCCCTCTCCCCAAAGGGACTCGGGGCGGTGTACAGTCAAATAAAAACACATCAATAAATAGAAAATACAAACACTTGCCTTCAGCAATCCCAAAGGTGCTTTTTCAAGAGGCAACTGGACTTTCTGGTTTTTCTTTGAAGACATTTCATTTCTCTGAAGAAGCTTCCTGGATGAGAAGTGAATTGTCCTCAAATAAAAACCAGAAAGTCCAGTTGCCTCTTGAAAAAAAACACTTTGGGGATAACCATGACCTGAATGACTGAGAATCTCCATAGACTTGCCTTCAGAATGTGAAGTAAGTCTTACGTTAGCCTGGATGTTAGCCACAAAAGAAAGAGTTGAAGGACTGTCAGTAGGAAGCCATCAGTATGAGCTCATGGTTGAGAGAAAAATTTCCGGGCATTATACATTATGAAAATATTGCTGGTAAACTCCTTCCCAAAACACCTTTCAAATGTGTTTTGGGAAGAGCCATTTTGGCAGTTGTATTTACAATCAACAGTGTCAACTTCCCAGCATTGTTTAGGAAAGGTTTAAGACAGCCATTCTATCCACACACAGAGAGACTATGACCTACCTTTGTATGAAGCTATCTGGAGCGTACCAGATTGGAGAAATCGATATAAGATTAATTTTAGGATTTTTGTTTCATGCATAAACTAGCGCACCAATCAATTTTGTGGGCACAATTGTCTTGAGAACGATTCCACTGAGAATGTAATGCTATAAAGTCAAAACAAAAATTTGGTACTCTGAGTGGGTGTGCATGCACACGCACACATGAACCGAAGACTATGAAATATGTTGCTGCATAAGGAGAGATGAGGAAAGGTCTGACAAAAAGAGATGGCTCCTTCAGTATGCAGTTGCATATGCTATTTTTGGGCACAGAAAAAGCCAACATTTCTCTTGATCTGTTTTTTTTTTAAAATAAAATTGTTTTTATTTTTGATTTTCAAAACAAACACAACACGTAAAATCTTCCTTCTTTACATACTGTAGAAGGTGTATCAGTTGGTTACAAAAGGCTTTCGTCCATCTCTTCCACAGTCATCAAGCAGAATTCACATTAACTCAAGTATTTTAACTCAAGATATTTATACATGTTACTATCATCATACCTCCATTTTCATTTGACCATAATTGTTTAAACGTCCTTCATCATAAAATATCCCAAGATTTAATACATAACCACATACTGGCATTTCATTTACTTTTTCTAAAATCCTCCAATAACACTGAATCCTTATATCCTATTCTAGCTAAACATCTATAATATTTAGTAACAAAATTTTCTAATCCTCCTTTCCAAATCACTGTTTACAATTTGCATCCAGTTTTCTTATGTTGTACCCATACATATATATACGTTGTTATCATTATCCCTCCTTTATTTGACTATATCCTGTATCATAACTTTCCCCCCCTAATAATTAAGACTTAACTGAATCTAACTTAGTTTTTTTTAATTAACCTTTATATATAATCCAAGAGGATTTCTAATATTCCTTTCATGGGTACCATTCAATATTCATATCCAATTATTACTTATAATAACACTATACATTTTATTGGGGAATTTTTTAAGGGAATTTTAATTGTATTTGTATTTTAACTAAGAATTGTACAGTTTATTTTTTACCTCCTCCGTCTACGTCTACGTCTATGTCTACGTCTACGTCTACGTTCATGTCTATGTATTTGTATATGGTTTTAACATGACTGTACACCGCCCCGAGTCCTGCCTAGGAAAGGGTGCGGTCTAGAAATAAAAGTTATTATTATTATTATACATTGTATACATTATTATCTTTATCAATTATTTATTTAACTATATCTATTGTCACTAAATTTCACTAAGTTTAACTAGTTTTAAATTATACACTTCCATCTATCAACCTGTATCTTTCCAGTAGCAAAACAGTCTCATATCTTCTGCCATTTGTGGTATCAGTCCTCTAATCATCTCCTTAATCAAATTTGTATGGACTACTCTTAGCAACTCCTTGCTTATAAAATCTCATGTAATTTCAATGCCTACTTCTGTTTCCTTAATCAGCTTATCTTTAATTGTCAGTAGTGGTATCAATGATGTTGCTAATAAAATTTCTCTCTTTAAATCCATAAATTCTTTTGTTTTTTCTTCTTCTGTGTCTTGCCATCTGGGGTAGAGTTCCCCTCCATTTAATTCCTCTCACAATATTCCACTCTTTCCATTTTCAAAGACAAACCAATCACCATAAATGTCAGCAAATTCAATTTCTTTATGGTCATTTTCCTCTTTGGTTTTTAGGATTCTAACTTCCACTTTTTCCACTTGATAAACATCTCCAACTTCTTCATCATATTTTACTGTTAGATGCTCTAAGTCTTCCAACTTCTTCTCCGTCCTCTCATATGTGTTTGATAATTTCTGAATTTCTAAGAATATCTTTTGCAGGCTTAAAGTTTTTTTCTGCTGTTGAAATTGTGCCATTATCTCCAACTAACAAACACTGCTGCTCTAGCTTGGAAGGTTTTTACAAGATTAAGCATAGATTCACAATAAAGTTTCATTTTCACTTTTCTCTGTTAAAAATATACTTTAAGGAACATCTGTATGCTTTTCTTCTTATCACTCTCTATAAACAAGCAGTGAGACCTTGGAGTGCCAAGCCAGGATAATCAGTAAGAAAAGTAAAAGTGTTTCATTTCCAGTACACAAATCTCCAGCCTCTGAGTAACAGTGTTATTGTTGCAATTTTCTTTGTTTCTTTTTGTATCTTTTTTGTATTTCAAGTTAAAAAAAGGTCAGATTCTTGAATGAAAAACATCCACAGTAATGAAAGAGGAGAATTTTAGACCATAGGTTACAAATAATAATAATAATAAAATAGAAGAAAACTTAATCCATTCGTTTTAAAAGGCTTGCATAAATTCCATCCATGAACATAGCATTTAAAAAGTAAGATAACCCACTGTCCAAAACCATTCCAAACTTAATTCTGCCGTTTATTTCTTCTGTTCTCCAATTTAAATTAATTGTAAGTTTTTTATAGGCAGTCTCTTTTAAAATGGTAAAAATTCCTCACCAGCTGGAAACACTTTCTCTTTCCATATCCTTCTGTTTTGGAGCCGCCCCGACTTCATCAGCCTTGGCTGGATTTTTTGCCGCCGGCTTGAATAACTTATCTTGCATCGATCAGGGACTTTGCGATGTCCCTGAGATCAGCAAGACATATTCTTCCTGTTCATCGTCTCTGCGGGACGGTTTAGGTTCGATTAGACCACCCAGCGGCAAAAGTATCAGCTGCGGTCTCGGAGCATCGAGACCGCATGTCCGTATCATCACGACGTTGGCTCCTCCCTCCTGTTGATCTGTTTCTTGATTTACTTTTTCATACGACCACGTATGAATTCATTTAAACAATTTAAATAATAATTTAATAATAATTTATTGTAAATTTTATATACAGGGTGTCCTCCACTTATGATACAATTGAGCCTAAAAGTTTTGTTGCTAAATGAGAGTTTTGCCCCACTTTATGACCTCTCTTGCCACAGTTTTAACTGAATCTCTGCCGTTGTTAAGTTAGTAACATAATTGATAAGTGAATCTGGTTTCCCCATTGACTTTGCTTGTCAGAAGGTTACAAAAGATGATCACATGACCCTGGGACACTGCAGTTGTCGCAAATATGAGCCAGTTGTCAAGCATCTGAATTTTGATCACTTGACCATGGGGATACGGCAAGGGCCATAAATGTGAAAAATGGCCATAAGTCACTTTTTTCAGTGCCATTGTAACTTTGCACGGTCACTAAACGAACTGTTGTAAGTCGAGAGCTACCTGTACTATCAGTTTAAAACTGAAACAATTCACACTTTCTGTTAAAGCCTCCTTTAACTCAGTTGAGCAGAACTGAAGTGCATGTGAGCTCTTGTTCAATAGCCATGTTAATGTGCCTTTCTCCAGTCCTTGAGCCATCAGAAAAAATATGCTGGGATCAACTGCAGTGCCCTAGCAGCCTAGCCTCAATCTTCTTAGGAAGGCTCAGGAGTGGTTTTCTCTTTGCAGCTTTGTCAAAAGCCAAGTTAAGAAGATAAGTGGTAGATTCCTCAGCTGGTGGGGAAGCAGACACCAATTATTCTCAGTAACAGGGGACAGAGTTGGGGTTATGGTAGCAGTGACTTGTGATATCTAAACAGGAGATTTAGTCATCCCTCCTTCTCCGCTTTCTCATTGTGGGTGGGTGGGTGGGTGTTCCCAGGAAGGGCAAATGAAGAATTCCAGATGTGGAATGCAAGAAATATGAACATACGAAAGCTCAATATAGTAAAATGTTAAATGAATAAATTATATATTTTAGGTATCAGCAAATTGAGATGGACTACAATGGGACACTTTCAGCTACATATCCCACGGTTTATTACTCAGGACAAAGATAATGCAAAAGAAACTGTGTTGCCTTCATAGACAGAAAAGATATTGAAAAGTGAATATTTGGGCACAACCAGATGAAAACAGCCATGGAAAAACAAGGAAAATCTTCCAAAAAGTTTCTGAACTCCAAATGAGTTTTCAACCTTGAATTGGTATGCTAAACGAAGCCAATGGACAGATAGTGCTCCAGTTATTGCCAACTTGGAAGGCTGAATAAGGGTGAATATTTTGTAGACTGAATATCTACAAAAACACAGCAAGCAAATCTGGAGAATAACACAGTGGCTAACACATTTGTTTAAAAAAAATGCACTAGGTTTTTTTTCTTTCCAACTACATTTATTAACTCTTCTTTGCCAATCTTGCAAAAATAATTTATGAGATTGGAATTGATGCTATTTGAATTGTGTTTTTCTAAAAATAAAAAAAAAAAACTTAGGTAAGGCTAGTGCGTTCATTTTAACATTTGGAGCTGATCCTGATGAGCATTTTTAATTTTTCCACCTTTCAACTTTTTAAAATTTCTCTCAAAAATTTGCTGTAATGTATCTGTGTTACTGCTTGTCAAATACATCCCAAATATTTCATTGGGTCATCTGATGATGACTGCCAATTTTGTTATTATCTGTGTTTTTGTATACTATATATACACCCAGGAGGTACAAAACGTACCTCCAAGACTAACAACAAGAATTTTAAGTATTAAAAAAGGGGGGGGGTGATATCTTAATTAAAAAAAAAATCAAAGAATTGGTTTGTCTGTAGGCTTGGCATAATTTTCACTTGAAATGAATGGTCAACTTATGGCAAAAGTCTGCTTAATTGTTTTCCTTCTTTCATTATATAGGCCACCTCTTCCTGAAAGAACCTTAAATGAAAAAGAAAAATTCATTGGCAACCAGTCCATGCCTTACCAAGACTAATAAAACCTTTTAAAGGAAATGAAAACATGCTTCGCAAGTGAAGCGCAGCCAGAACAATGGATAGGCCAGATGACAAGAGCTTATGGTTGACTGCATTTCACATTTAAAGCTCTCTTGCAAGCTAAATGTGATAGCAGCACATCTGTTGGTTGAAACCCAGATGTTCCTAATTATAAAAAGAGGAAGTGAAAAATAAAACAACCCCGCTATAGAGGTATGGATGTTACTTCCAGTTACTTCCTCATCATTTTATCCCCTCCTTCTTTTTCCCAGTCCAATCCAGAAATAAGAGCTTCTTAACTATACAGGAATATTTAAGGGGCGTGGTGGTTCAGTGGCTAAGACGCTGAGCTTTTCGATCAGAAAGGTCAGCAGTTTGGTGGTTCGAATCCCTAGTGCTGTGTAATGGAGTGAGCTCCCGTTACTTGTCCTAGCTTCTGCCAACCTCGCAGTTTGAAAGCATGAATAAATGCAAGTAGAAAAATAGGGACCACCTTTGGTGGGAAGCAGGGGTGTATTTCAGCCGCCATTAATGTCAGTTCTCTGGATGCGTGCTGTGTGCACATGCACAGTTCAATGGAAATTGTTCTGTACATGCACAGAACTAAAAAAAAACTCAAAAAAAGATGGCGGTGGCAATGGTGGCAACCGGGGAACTGGTTCGGGGATATGGCCAGCCTGGGTCACTGCCGGTTCTGTGATCCAGGCCAGCATACCACTACCGGTTCGGCTGAACTGGGCCAGATTGGGCCAAACCGGTAGGAACCCACCACCTTATTAGGGACAGAAAGCCCTTTGCAACAGAAGGTGGTCTTATACCATTGGTTCATCTATCGTCCTATTGGTTACAGCTCTTGGATACAGCTCGATTCCTGTTGTCCTGAAGAAAAAACTACAGTACTCCTATTTTAGTGTCAGCAAAAACTGTGAGATATGATGATATAGGGGATTTAGTGCAAATGAAACTACAAACTACAAATAAAGAGAGGACCAGGCTGAAGTAACTTCCAATGTGGGACCTAGGAGCCATTCTTCATCTAATAATTATTTTGCATCATTTTGGGGAAGGGGAGAAGTCCTCCTTCTCCACCAGAACATCTTCCAAGAATGTGATAGACACTTGGTAATTTTCCCCATGATGAACAAACCTGGTGCTTACAGTAATTTGTCAGAATTACATTCTAGATTTTCCATTTGGCAATCTTTGCAATTCTGCTGAATGTTGAACAGTTTTATGTAGTCATAAATATAAACAAAGTGATTAACTTGTCTGGAGGTGTGTGTGTGTGTTATTGTGCTTTACAACTGAACACTGTTTGGCAATAAAAAAAATGGCATGAAAAACTGAAGGTAAAATTTGTGCTTGGTATAAAGTGGTTTCAGTGCTCCTCTAAAACACACAATATAATTAAAACTATAGGCAAGAAGAGGTGGAATGTATTTTTTTAATTTGAAGATTTACAAACTTTACATCGAAAGACTCCATACAATGTATATAGTACAACAAAAAAATAAAAGCAAAAGCCATCAGCTCAACCAGAATAAATAAAGTAGTCACAGATAGTTATACTAAGGGCAATAGGATCCATCCAAATTTTTATGACAAATCAGGTTGCGTAGAATGGTCTTTTACTGTTACTTATTTGACAATATTTGGTACCAAAATAGCAATAACATATTACAACACGGAACGAATGTCAAAACTTAAAATGCATCTGTTTGGCCAATTGCATAATATCTATGCATACAATTGTATATGGGTTTTTCACACTACCAAGATTTTAATTCACGACTCTATCTGCCAAATCTATTCTCTATTTTCAGCACATACAGCTCACATCATATAAAATATTATATTTTGTTTGTCTAATGGTTCCTTTAGTCTAAATTGCATTTTACAAGAGAAGTTAATGGTCCAAGCCATTAGATAGCATTGAGTCTTGGAGTTTTCCCATCTTTGCTTGGGAAAAATCAATACAATACAATACAATACAATACAATACAATACAATACAATACAATACAATACAATAGTAGAGTTGGAAGGGACCTTGGAGGTCTTCTAGTCCAACCCCCTGCCTAGGCAGGAAACCCTATACCGTTTCAGACAGATGGCTATCCAACATCTTCTTAAAGACTTCCAGTGTTGGGGCATTCACAACTTCTGGAGGCAAGCTGTTCCACTGATTAATTGTTCTAACTGTCAGGAAATTTCTCCTCAGTTCTAAGTTGCTTCTCTCCTTGATTAGTTTCCACCCATTGCTTCTTGTTCTGTCCACAGGTGCCTTGGAGCATAGTTTGACTCCCTCTTCTTTGTGGCAACCCCTGAGATATTGGAACACTGCTATCATGTCTCCCCTAGTCCTTCTTTCTCTTAAGCTAGACATCAGTTTGATTTTGGTGTTGTACATGCATGAGTTCTATCTTACAAATGACTCTTATGGAAGTGTAAACTCCGGGTGATGTACAATGTTGGCATTTACAAGCCCTTTCACTGCTACAAGGTAATGAACCATGAAGGGGACCTCCCTGCTTAGGACAAACCAAAACACAAAAACCTTTATCTTCAATCAACAGCTGATCAGAGAAAAAATATTTTTCCTAGCAAGGTTTAAATTAATTTTCATGGGGGTGAGTTTTTTTTCTTAATAAAGCCACATTGTAGACGCAACTGAAAGACATTTTCTAGAAAAAGAATTTCTTCTGGGAAAAGAAAGATTTATCTTTTGATTCTCCATGTTGCAATTTTCTCTCTAAATATCAGCAGCCTTCCCCTATTGCAGTTAGGCCTCTGAAGCTGTTATAATGTCACCCATTTTTTTAAATAATGGATTATAAAGATGGGTGACTGTCAAGGGAAGTATTGTCTCCCAAATGCAAAGATCTCCATATTTTATTTTATGGAGAATTCCATGGCTAAGGGTGGAGCTGAGCCTAGTCTCTTTGGTGTCAGTCCAACACCTTAACTAAAACCCACACCATCTCTCATGCCTCTGCTATGGAGATTGAAGCAGCCACTTAGATTTAGTTAATATACACAGATTTGTTATTTTAGATTGCCTTGAATTTCCCAGAGAATGGTTTCTATCAAATAGTGAACTTCTGAAACCTTTTTCCTCTGCTCTTTCCACAGCAGAACAAATTAGGGGAGGGAGGAAGAGAGGGAGAAGGAGTGAGGTAGTTGCACAGAGTTTATAGAAAAATAAACCATGTGAGCTTCCAGGCTATGTGAAAAAGAGCCTAATCACCTTCTACTTGTTTCCTTTTCTTGTTTTTAAAAAACTTAAAAGTAGAATTATTCAAGTTTACATAACTAATTGAAGTATATATGGATTAGATATAGCTAAATCATTTGAATCTTCTGATATCATTTGAATCTTCCTGAAGCTAGGATTGGAGCTGCTGGAGAGAAGGAGGGGGTGAGTCACAAGACAAAGACACTGAGGTGGGGGCCCTTAAACTCCATATCATTTGAATCTTCCTGAAGCTAGGATTGGAGCTGCTGGAGAGAAGGAGGGGGTGAGTCACAAGACAAAGACACTGAGGTGGGGGCCCTTAAACTCCATATCATTTGAATCTTCCTGAAGCTAGGATTGGAGCTGCTGGAGAGAAGGAGGGGGTGAGTCACAAGACAAAGACACTGAGGTGGGGGCCCGCGCGCCTAACGGCGCGCGAATCATATATCTATAAACCAAAATAGCAATAATACATTCTGGATTAGTGTGTTTGAGATTGTGATTTTATTTATTTCAAAATGACTGGCTTAGTTCAATGTAATAGCTGTTTTGCACCTGTCTTTCGCAGTACTCTTTTCAAATTTGGATACTGTCCCCTTTGTAAACAAATTACGAGTCTACATAGGCAGATTACCTATCTAGAATCTGTAATCTGTGCTCTCCAAGCAGAAACTAGGTGTCTACGTCAGCCATTCCACTCTATGGTGAAGCCACACTATCAGCCCCCTCTACCACAAAGATCTTGCAGGAGAAGAGCTGTCTGGACAACTGTGGGATCTGGCAGGTTGAGAGCTGTGAACCATAAACCCAAAGCTTTTGCTGTGACCCAGCAAAACAGATATAGTGCCCTTGCTGACCTTAATGGGGACACTAAAGAGATAGGTCAAGGCAGTTGTGATAATGATGACTCAAATAAGCAGGGGATCGTGGTCCAAAACGAAGAACTTTCTTCGGAAAGGCGAAAAGGGGAACCAGGTATCACACATCAGTCGCAGAAGAAGATCAAGGTATGTAAAAAGAGAAGTCACCTTCTGGTTGGTGATTCAATCGTAAGAGATGTTAATTTAGGAGAGGATATGGAGGTTTTAAAAGAGGTCAGGTGTCTGCCAGGTGCTACTGCCAGCAGAGACAAGAGGCGTATTCTTAAGATAGTCAAGAATGCAAGTAAGGACTGTGACGTTGATGCTATTATACATCTTGGCACTAATGATCTATCCCAGAAAGATGTACTTTCTGTGCAGAATGATTTCCAGAACTTGGGGTATGAACTTAATAGTATAGGTTGTAGGCTTATCTTTTCAGAGGTTTTACCTGTATATAAGGAACAAAAAGGGAAGGGCCAGCGTGTAGCAGAGTTTAATGTTTGGCTAAAGGAGTGGTGTAAAAGGGAAGGCTTTGGTTTTATTAGTCATGAAGCCTGTAGCTGGTCCAATGAAAAACTGTACAAAAGAGATGGGTTGCACCCATCCAAGAAAGGAACTGAGTTACTTGGCATTAAATTCACAGATTTTCTTGATAAACATTTAAACTGAAGAGCGGGGACAGAGAATTAATAGATACAGAACATCTCTGTCCCCAGCAAACTAAAATTCATAGGGTTATAAATGCATGTAACATAGATGTGTGTGTGGGTAAGATTATCACTCCTGCTGTCAAGCAAAACCAAGCATGTAATAGTGATTGTCATACCATGTGCATGAATCACACAAGTGGCAAGAAAATAGGGGCAGTCAGGCATAATACAGGTTATGTAGACAGTAAACACAAGGTCAATCAAAATGGACTCAAATGTCTATATACCAATGCACAGAGCATGAGGAATAAACAGGGAGAATTAGAAATTCAAGTAAAAGAGGGCAGATATGATATTATTGCCATTACAGAAACTTGGTGGGATGAAACTGACAAATGGAACATACAGCTAGAAGGATTTAAATTATTTAAAAGAAATAGACCAAATAAAAGAGGAGGTGGAGTTGCACTATATATAAGAAATAACTATGTCTCTACAGAAATAGAGCACAACAATAATGAGAACTATCTTGAATGCATTTGGGTCAATATTAAAGGTTGTGGGGGAAATGACATTGCCATAGGTCTATACTACAGGCCACCCAACCAAGCAGAGGAAGAAGATGAACTTTTTGCTAGTCAGCTAACTAAGGTATGTAGGAAGCACACCACAATAGTAATGGGAGATTTTAACTACCCTGACATCAACTGGGAAACAAACTCTGCACCAAGTGGAAGATCCAACAGGTTCCTAACAAACCTAGCAGACAACTTTGTTTTCCAAAAAGTAGAGAAGGAAACAAGGGGATCAGCCATACTAGACTTAATTCTCACTAACAGAGAGGAAATGATAGAAGGTGTTGAAGTCATAGGAACCCTGGGGGCAAGTGACCATGCAATATTGGAATTCAACATTATCCAAACACAAGTAGTAGAACAAAGTCAAACTAGAGTCTTGGACTTTAAGAAAGCTAATTTCAATAAACTTAGAGAGAGCTTGGGAAAAATTCCATGGATGAGAATCCTCGAGGGGAAAACAACTCAAGAAGCTTGGGAAATTTTGAAAAATGAGATTAGAAAAGCCCAGTCTAACACAATACCAATGAAGAAGAAAAACAACAGCTCCCAAAAGAAACCAGCATGGCTGCATAAACAACTATCTGACAAACTGAAAGACAAAAAAAAGTAAGTATAAAAAGTGGAAGGAGGGGGACATAACTAAGGCAGAATATCAGCAAATAGCCCGAGCCTGTAAAGATGAAGTGAGGAAAGCTAAGGCTCACAATGAAGAAAGGCTTGCCACAAAAGTAAAAATTAACAAAAAAAGCTTCTTCCAACATGTTAAAAACAAGAAAAAAGTTAAGGAAACAATTGGTCCATTGCTAGGAGAAAGTGGCAAGAAGGTGACAAGCAACAGGGAGAAAGCAGAACTATTTAACTCATGTTTTGCATCTGTCTTTACACAAAGGGATAAAACAGTCCAACCTATCAAAAGCAGCACCACAAAATTAGGAACACAAATTGAAATAGGGAAGAAAATGGTAAGTGAGCACCTGTCTACCCTAGATGAGTTCAAATCACCAGGACTGGATGGATTACACCCCAGAGTTCTGAAGGAACTAGCAGACGAGATCTCAGAACCACTGAATTATATCTTTCAGAGATCCTGGAACACCGGGGAACTACCAGAGGACTGGAAAAGAGCTGATGTGGTTCCCATCTTCAAAAAAGGGAAAAAATTAGATCCAGGAAACTACAGACCTATCAGCCTAACCTCAATACCAGGAAAGATTCTGGAAAAAATAATCAAGCAACGAATTTGCGAACACCTAGAAGCAAACAAAGTAATAGCCAAAAGCCAACATGGATTTGTCAAAAACAGATCATGCCAGACTAATCTTATTGCATTCTTTGATAATGTGACAAAATTAGTGGACCAGAGGAATGCCGTTGATATAGTTTACTTGGACTTCAGTAAGGCTTTTGATAAGGTAGACCATAACCTACTACTAGATAAAGTAGAAGAATGTGGGTTAGACAGCATCACCACCAGATGGATTGGTAACTGGCTGACCAACCGCACTCAACGTGTAGTTCTCAATGGAACTGCATCTACATGGAGGGAAGTATGCAGTGGAGTACCCCAAGGCTCTGTTTTAGGCCCAGTACTCTTCAACATCTTCATCAATGATTTGGATGAGGGAATAAATGGGGAACTCACCAAATTTGCAGATGATACCAAGCTGGCAGGAATAGCCAACACTCCAGAAGATAGGCTTAAGATACAGAAGGATCTTGACAAACTTGAACATTGGGCACTATCTAATAAAATGAAATTCAATGGTGAAAAGAGTAAGGTTCTACATTTAGGCAACAAAAACGGAATGCACAGGTACAGTATAGGTGATACCTTACTCAGTAGTAGTAACTGTGAAAGGGATCTTGGAGTCCTAGTGGACAACCATTTAAATATGAGCCAGCAGTGTGCAGCAGCTGCCAAAAAAGCCAACACAGTTCTAGGCTGCATCAACAGAGGGATAGAATCAAGATCACGTGAAGTGTTAATACCACTTTATAATGCCTTGGTAAGGCCACACTTGGAATACTGCATTCAGTTCTGGTCGCCACGATGTAAAAAAGATGTGGAGACTCTAGAAAGAGTGCAGAGAAGAGCAACAAAGATGATTAGGGGACTGGAGACTAAAACATATGAAGAACGGTTGCAGGAACTGGGTATGTTTAGCTTAAGAGAAAGAAGGACTAGGGGAGACATGATAGCATTATTCCAATATCTCAGAGGTTGCCACAAAGAAGAGGGAGTCAAACTATTCTCCAAAGCACCTGAGGGTAGAACAAGAAGCAATGGGTGGAAACTAATCAAGGAGAGAAGCAACTTAGAACTGAGGAGAAATTTCCTGACAGTGAGAACAATTAATCAGTGGAACAGCTTGCCTCCAGAAGTTGTGAATGCCCCAACACTGGAAGTCTTTAAGAAGATGTTGGATAGCTATTTATCTGAAACGGTATAGGGTTTCCTGCCTAGGCAGGGGGTTGGACTAGAAGACCTCCAAGGTCCCTTCCAACTCTACTATTGTATTGTATGTTAATAAATTAGTCACTGTCAATTCACAGTATTCTATAATTCAGAAGAGAGAACATGACTCATAAAATCATAAAGACTTCAAATATGGTGTGCATCATTGAAAAATTTAATAAAGTAGAACATATCCTCTGCTCCCCAAACAATTACACTTCTCAGTGCCTGGCCATTATTGCGGTTGATAGAAATTGAGTCCAAAGTCTCTGTAGGGTAGTCGGTTATCTATCCCTGACAGTCATATACTCTTTTTCTACGATCAACAAATAAGACTATTACTGTATATCATCCAATTTGGTTTTTTCCACAGTGAACACTAATATACTGAATTATTATTTATTTGTTCTTTAACCCTACAAAAACCTTATCAGATACCACAAAACATTTTACCTACCACAGCTAAAGTAGCATAAGCAATAATCTGCATAACACACAATTAAGCCAAATTAAAACCAGAATGTCAAATCAATAATTAACTCAGATTCAACATATTTTGAGGGGTGGGTGATTGGTGGAAGATTAAAAGTTAGCAACTATTTCCTTGTCTTTTGTTGGCTTTACAAAAAGCCATAACTTTGTATGGAGTTTATAACCCAAAAATCCCTGAGCATAATTCAGTAAGATCATCTTTGCTCTCTTGCCTCTATTTAACTTTAATAAAAGGAAAAAAGAAATCAGCCCATTGGTGAAGAAGAAGAGGAAGAAGACTTGAAGTCCTTTCAGAAGTGGGCCAGCAATCTGGTCACCCAAGTCAAAATGTTCATAAAGGGCAATACACAATGATCAGAAGGGAGGGGGCATTCTCCTCAGAGCACTCTGTGGCCAGTTTGTGTTATTTAAAAGATTTGGATTAAGGGTTGCTTCAGAAGCAGTCCTATGCATCAGAAGTAGATCCTTCAGAAACATTGACGGCTTCCCCCTGTGATTGCTGCAGGCTGATCTCTTCCCCTTCTGGCTCTTCTTTGCCTTCCTGCTGATGAAAGAATGAGGACAGGGAGAATCTATACCTGGGCTGCAAAAATAAAGGTGACCTTTAGGTGACAGCCAAAAAATATTTCACAGTCAGCCAGTGGTCCTCTGACCTATTGCAGCCCAGATACAGATAGTGTACAGAAATGAGGAGATGACTGAAGACTTTCAGTGGCAGAGAAGTCTTCACTCATTGGCTGCAGTCTGGGGTCTCTCACCTGGCAGGGCCCATCTTAAAGTCTTGCCTTGGGGTCATCTTATGCCCTGACCCACAGACACACACAGAAGGCAAATTATGCCCAAAAGAAAAATATTGCTCCGAGCTTGGAGACTGGAGGCTACATAGTTGTCATTTCTTTCTGTCTGATTATTTTTCCCCCTCAAAAATACTTGGCTTCTGTAATGGGAAATATACAGAATCCAAATGAGCAGAAAGATTTTTTTTAAATGCTGTGTCACCATTTCCTGTGACCCACAGCACAGATTTTTCTCCCACAATTTTCCATCGTAGTCGAAGCAGAAATGAGGGCATGAAATACACTGCATACAACATTGACTGTAGTCAATGCTCCACTTTCTCCTTTAATTACTTATTTTTTGTGTACATTTCTTAAATAGTTCCTGCAATTTCCACACAAATATCCCCACACACATATTCCTCCCCCACATTAAATCAGAGATGATGATTTTTTAAATTTGGAAATCATATTGCCAAATTTGAACTAACCAGTCTCAACATTTGTACATGTTAACTCTGTTTATCATTCACACATTCATCAAAGACTTTCCTCCTACACATACAGAGCATGTTCATATTTTCTCAGCATTGTCACTTGTGTGAGGCTTAAAATTGCCTGTTTTAGATCATTCTAATGCAAATGGAAAAACAATTTTGGCAGCAGCACTAAGTGAACTTTCCAAACAATTATTCATATGGGAAACAAATAAAAACTCTAAAATATGACTCATTTAGCATTACCCCCAAAAAAAGAGAGGTTTTTTCTTGTATGGTCACAAAAGAGGCTATCTTTCTGAGCAGGTAGAAAGACCCTGAGCAAGCTTAATACAGGAGTGGATCACCTGATCTAATTTCAAATGTCATCAACCTGAATGAAAATTGATAGGGAAAACTATTGATGGAAAAATTTAAAAAATACAATCAAAAGGGGGAAAGTTCAAACTGCTAACTGTTTAGTCAAGGCTGAAAGGAAAAGAGGAGCAATGGTTCATTTGGTCCATGATTCATTTCAATATGAAAAAAAAAAATCAGCCTTAGAATTGCTCTGATGAGATTCAGGATTGTAGAAGCTATGCATTTATGCAGCGTTACTTCTAAGTCAAAGTGTAGCAGAGTCCCATGTTTTGCTTTAAACCAGGGGTGTCCAAACTTGGCAACTTTAAGACTTGTGGACTTCAACTCCCAGAATTCCCCAGCCAGCCTGTCTTAAGTCTTAAAGTTCCCAAGTTTGGACACCCCTGCTTTAGACCAACATATCTAGTCGAAGGGTGGATCGCCCCTGGCGGATAAGCCACAACATTTTCCCCACTTCCATTACTTGACAAATGTCATCCTGCAATTTTTTTTTTTACATTAAAAGTTAGGTAAGGGAAACCTTTTGGTGCTGTGAAGCTGCACTTAACACATTTGGTAAAGATGAAGGCAACAACCATTATGGGCAAGGGGGTAGTGCAGAGCCAGCAACCAGCTGTTTACATTTAGTAGAAGGGACTTGGAGATTTTTAAAGCCTACTTTATTGATTCTGCTACTGGTTTTGTGTCCTTCTTGCTTTAAAATAATGAGAAATGCTGCTGAGTTGGAGGTGGCTCTAAAAAAAAAAAATTTTTTTTTAAAGTTGTTCTGGGAAGCTGATCACAGCTCTGAGTCCTCAGGGCACTCGGTTATGCATTAAGTTGTAATCAGATTCCTACCCCAGTAAGAAAATATCAAATTTGCCTTTTAACAAACGAAGCAAACACTTTCTCTTTGGGCAGCTTTCCTCCATGGAATAGTATCCAGGTATAATTCAACACATCAGCTAATCCTGTAGGACACGGTAAGCAAGCTGAGGCCCCAGGCCTGCATGTGGCTCCCTAGAATATTTAGGTTGATCCCAGAAATGCTAAAACCTGCTGTTAAAATGCAAGCTTTTTGCCCCTGAAATCTTCTTGAATTTTGAATCAGTGGTACGACTTGCCTCCAGAAGTTGTGGATCCACCAGCATTAGAGATTTTAAGAAGACATCGGAGAACCATTTGTCTGAAAGGTTATGGGGTTTCCTACTTGAGGAGGGAATTGGACTAGAAGACCTCCAAGATCCCTTCCAACTCTTCTATTCTGTTGTAGATTATAACAACAGAATCTTAAAAGCCTTTCTTATACCAAACAAAATCAAGGCAAAGTCATTTTGAGTTTCTTTCTCATACTTTATTCTTCCAATTTTCCCAGGGCTGAACTATGTTTTTTTTCCCTTAACAGTTTCACCCATTCCTTAAGAATGCTGCTTTAGATCTACATGGGGCTGCCCTTGGGACGCGCCCGGAGACTGCAGTTAGTTCAGAACGCAGCCGCGCGGGCTGTGATGGGGAGTACAAGGTACTCCCACGTAACACCTCTCCTGCGCGAGCTGCACTGGCTACCTGTGGTTTTTCGGGTGCGTTTCAAGGTGCTGATTACCATCTTTAAAGCGCTCCATGGCACGGGACCTAGTTACTTGCGGGATCGCATCCTCCCACATACATCCCTGCGGCCAATTCGCTCACACAGAGAGGGACTTCTCATGGTGCCGTCCACTAGGCAATGCCAACGGGCGACACCAAGGAGTAGGGCCTTCTCTGTGATGGGCCCAACCCTCTGGAATGACCTCCCCCCGACATTAGAACCACTACTGACCTCCCCTCCTTCCGGCAAAAATTGAAGACTCACCTGTTCCGATTAGCAGGCCTGGCATAATTACAACTGTCCCTCCTGGCAAATGTATTAACTGGTTATTTTAGGGGTATTGTTTTTAACTTATTGTGTGTGTTTTAGGGGTTCAAAATCCTATATTTATATATATTGCTTTGTACAGTTCTTTTAATTCCATTTTTAACCTCCTCCATTCCAACTGTACATATTCAATTTTTACTGTATTTTGATATATTTTGCATGGACTGTACACCGCCCCGAGTCCCTTTTGGGAGAGGGGGCGGTCTAGAAGCATGAATAATAAATAAATAAATAAATAAATATAAATATAGATGAAGAATATCGAGCTCACAAGTTATCATCTTAACCAGGGGTGGTATTCACTTACCTTTCCTACAGGTTCACAAATGTGAGCGTCCGTGCATGCACTCAGCCTTCCGTGCATGCACTTTGGCTAAAAAAAAGGAGCCTAAATGGGACGGCATAGAACCGGGGAGGATGGGTGGGAGTGGGCCCACCTGCAATTTCCACTATCCGTTCGGGCGAACTGGTCCTAACCGTCAGAATACCACCTCTGATCTTAACACATGACGCCAGTCCCCTCTGCTGACACATATGTGTTCTGACCCTCCCCCCCACTCCACGTCTGTGAATAAATCAGGCTTGGCTGTTTGCCACTGTTTAATTACTGAGATAACGAATCCTTTGGCTGAGGGCCCAGACAACTCACGTTCAATAGAGCAACCCAGATAATTCAAATGAAGCAACGCAGATAGTCCAAACAAGCAGACACGGCTAGAATACATAAATTTTCTTAACTACTAATTCGAACGGTTGTTTCCTGCAAATGTCCCCTCCCAACGCCTCACCTATAATCTCTCTTGGGAGGGGCCAATCCATAACCACCTGTGTTTAATCATCTTCTGTAAGTCTGCCGACAGAGTTGCTGCTTCCATTTCTCAGCCCTTCTCAATCTAGCATCAGGGACAAACTGCCTTTGATCCTCTCCACTGCTCCATGCCTCAGGCGCCTCCTGGTGGCCAACCAGCCTCTCTGGTCCCTACTCTGAGTCTGAACCCTGCACAGGGTCCTCCACATCGTCCAGGGCAGACTCATATGGTTCCTCGCTATCCGAGTCCATCAGCAGCTCAACTGGATCCTGCTGGGCCACAACACATATGTAACCACATCACCATAACTATGAACTACAACACTTCTCCATTTTAGGTAAGTAAGTGTTTAACATTAAAATATATCATTTTTTTCCAAGACAACTGTGCTTAATCTTGACTTTGTAAGGAAACATCTTTTTATTAAAGATTTTAATAAGGAGCTTTATAAAGTTTTAAAGCAAATAGATGAAATTCAACTTACTGCATATTTTACAAGGAAAATAAAAACCAATACAAATTAATATAAAGGTAAAAAAACACGTGGAAAAAAAACTAAAAATGCAAAAAGTTAAAAGAAGTAAAAGAAGATTAGAAAAGAAAGAAAAAAGATACTCTACAGCTTCCAATCTTCTTTAAGCAGTTATGAGTACCATTAAACTACTTTATGGTTACAATATAACTATCTTTACTTTTCCTCTTTTGCAAAAAGTTCATAAGGGGTTTCCGATCGCAATAAACATAGCTAATTGTCTCTTCTCTGACTAGAGTCAATTTAGCCATTTACCAACCATAATCCATTGAGTGTAGTGTTGAACTTTGTACAAAAAAAGATGTACATACTTTGAACATACCTGTTTCCCTGAAAATAAGACCTCCCTGGATAATAAGCCCAGTCGGGCTTTTGAGCGCTAAAATAAGCCCTACCCAAAAAATAAGCCCTTCCCAAAAATATTGCAATGCAGCAGCAGCCAAGAGGTGATCACGCTCACTGCCTCCTGCACCTCAAAAATAATAAGACCTCCCCAAAAATAAGGCCAAGTGCTTATTTTGGGAGTCGAAAGAAAATAAGACCCTGTTTTATTTTCGGGAAAATACTGTACTTTTGTACATACAACAATCCTTCCATAGTTATCATATTTTTAAACAAATCATGAATTAAAATTTAGTTTATAATGTAGCAAAGGCAGGAAATTCAGAGTGTCATTAAATTCTAGAATTGGAAGGGATCACAGGATGTGGCTGAACCTTTACAATGTGTGGGAAAAACCAAATCACCATTCATGGTGGCTGTTCAGACCCTTGTTAAAAAATTTTATAGAAGTAGAAGCCACACCCTTTCTAGTAGGTTGCAAAATTATTATTATAAAATACATTAATGGAATCTCGTTGAACTCACATTTATTTATTAAAACATTTCACTTTTTCTTTTGAAGGATCTCAAGCTATTTTTTTTTAAATGGCGAGCTACCTGTACTGGAAACAATTTTAATTCATGAAAAACAGTGTTTTAAAAACTGATGGCAGTTCTGCAGAACAGCCTTTTATCTTGTGCCCATGTATGCTCAGACAGTGGATCTTACAGTCTGGTAGGAATATAGAGAAAATTTTGTCCTAAGAACCCATCAATCATACTTCTATCACAGGCTGCGCGGTGAAGGCTGTTTTACTATACTGTATAGTTGTTTTACATGGCTGACTAGCAGAAATCTGAGTGGTTTGTTGCAGAAAAACGTATTGCAGAGAATATACCACACTTCACTGGAGATTCCTTTTGTTCTAGAAGCATTATATTTTGCTTTATCCCAGAGTCTGATGCTTTAATATTGAAAGAAGAGGGAAAAAATCTTTCATTCTGTGCATTATGCTTATACCATGGCCTATGTAGCATCTGCTTCTTGGCTTTCATTATTATATAATAGCCATGGGCTCACATTTTTTGCCATGGGCAACGCTGTAGAATTAGAGAGCATTTATGCAGTAGTTGGGCACACAAATCCTGTTATTCATTAACAGGATTAGCATAAAGAAAAGCCAGGCCACCACATTGACTATTACCCTGCAAAGCAATGTTAAATTATAATTCCAAATACTGTGTGTTAATCAGCAGCGACTGATCTTTTGTTTTTTCTTTCAGAAATATTTCCTTTGCTGCCTCTTGATTTGCATCAAAATCCACTTCTTATCCTTTTTCCCCACAAAAAGGGGGAAGGATCAAAAGAGAGAACTTTAAAATGCATCCCTGTGCATTTATTCCAGAGATTCACATATATGGGCCTCACCTAGAACGTTATAGGTTCAGCGTTTGATCAGTTCCTCTTACTAAATGTTTCTGAATTGAAGTTAGATTTCAATAGCAAAGGGGCCACGGCGGCTAAGTGGCTAAGATGCTGAGCTTGTCGATCAGAAAGGTTGGTAGTTCAACAGTTCGAATCTCTATCACCGCGTGACAGAGTGAGCTCCCATTACTTGTCCCAGCTTCTGCCAACCTAGCAGTTTGAAACCATGTAAAAATGCAAGTAGAAAAATAGGAACCGCCTTTGGTGGGAAGGTAACAGCGTTCTGTGCGCCATTGGCATCTAGTCATGCCAGCCACATGACCATGGAGATGTCTTTGAACAGCGCTGGTTCTTTGGCTTTGAAACGGAGATGAGCACCGTCCCCTAGAGTCGGGAACAACTAGCACATATGTGTGAGGGGAGCCTTTACCTTCAATAGCAAGTCTTTCATCTATTTAGGTCACCATAATGCCAATTGGTAGAAAATTTACCTTACCATAGATATTACTTCAATATTAGGTTTGCTTACTCTGCAACAGCATCTTATGAAAAATGAATAGGTTCTAGTGTCTTATTTCCATGTTGGTCAAAGATTTATTCTGGATTTTTAAATTATTTATTATACTGCCAAAAATCAGGCTTGATTTTTATTATTGTTGTTAGCTGTTAAATAAAATAAAATTAGTGGATCTATGTTTATCACAATGTCACGTTCATACAACATATTTAATTGCATTAAGCAGGAAGTGGGAATATTTAACAATATTGGGGGAATGTCATAAAAGGATTTGCTGACCCAGCCAACTAACCCTGGCAAGGGTTACACTTAATCTAAAACAAACTCAGTCATGCACAGAGTTATAATAATTCCACCCAGTTCTGTCCTTGGCAAGCCCAAACTAAATCAATTAAACTATTTTGCAAACCTGGTCCTCCATAAAAGAGAGCGAATCAGAAAGCAGAACTAAGGGAGCCCCAATAAGCATTTTGCAAAGCAGTGGTGAAGTCCTGAACAGCTACTGAGTGCTCCTCCTGATTGCTTTAGTCAGGGGAATAAAACGATTGCTTACCTTGCATATCTCCTGCAAGCACAACATCCAGCAATTCAATCACATCAGTAAAGTTCCTCATGTCTAAGTGACTACCAATTCCACATGCTCTTCACAACTTCACCTCATCCCACATGCTATCAAAGGGGAATAGAACTTTGCATGACTTTGCACAGCCCTACTGGTAGAGACTGAGCTAGCTCAACCTTGACTTGATCAAGTATAATCTAGATGGAGTGAGTGAGCCAGTCATGGGAGGGCACAACAATTCTTAGCAAGGATGTACTGCTTGAAATCCCTACTCTCAGCTTCCCAAAGTCCTGATTTTTACCTGTAACTGTCTCATTGCTTTGCATTTTGGCACCCCAAAACATTTGGTGTTAGGAATCCTTGTAGAATTACCATACAGTAATTGGTGAAATGAGCAAGGATTCTTTTAACAACAATAATAATTAAAAAAAAATATTCTGCACTTTGATTTTATTGCTAAAATGAGGAAATGTGTGTGATAAGCTATTTGGGAAGATGCATTTACAATGGAACGACAGAGGCTAGAATAGAGTAGAGTAGAGTAGAGTAGAGTAGAGTAGAGTAGAGTAGAGTAGAGTAGAATAGAATAGAATAGAATAGAATAGAATAGAATAGAATAACAGAGTTGGAAGGAATCTTGGAGGTCTTCTAGTCCAACCCCCTGCTTAGGCAGGAAACCCAACAACACTTCTGACAAATGGTTATCCAACATCTTCTTAAAAACTTCCAGTGTTGGAACAACTTCTGGAGGCAAGTGATTAAGGCAAGCAGGCAGCAAGCCTTCTTTGCTAAGCAAAAGTAATGAGGAAGGAAGGTCTTGTTGTGGCCCGTCAGCGGCCAGCAGAGCTGGCAGCAGAGTGGACAGTGAGGAGGTTGGGGAGGAACATGGACCAGTTCTGAAGTCTGGGGAAGGCTCAGACGAGAGCTCTGCATTGGAGGCAGAGAGGGGACCAAGACCACCTGGTAGTTATTTGCTGCCTCCGGGGCCTCCGGAGTCTGACATCAGTGAGACAGAAGAACAGTGGGAGCCTATTCCCAGTGTGCACATGTGCAGTGCTGCCAGAAGGCAAGACCAATTAAGAAAACAGGGTGAACTTGGGAGTAAGGCTTGGAGATGATTGGCCCCTCCCATAAGGCATAAAAGAAGAGCGAACAGGACATGAACTTTTGCAGGAATCAATTAGTTCATCTTGTCAGTTCAAGCTTTGAAAAGTTCTATTTGACTCTGTGCTAAGTTTGGCCTTGCTCTGCATTTGGCAATTAGGTCTCTGGCAGCATTCCAAGGGAGATAAGGTGAGTGTTTATCAACATTCCCCTGAAAGACTGTGGCAACTTGAGCAGACATCTGTCGTAACCTTCACAGACTGTTTGTGAAGCCTTGCGGACTGTTAATGCCCATAATTTACAGCTGTATAAATAAAGGAAGAGGTTTGGGACTAAGATTGTGATTTATGCTTTCTCAGAAAGCCTAGGTAAGAACAACTGTCAGGAAATTTTTCTTTAGTTCTAAGTTGCTTCTCACCTTGATCAGTTTCCACCCATTGCTTCTTGTCCTACCCTTCTTGTCCTATTAAAGCAGGGGTCTACTTTAGTCCATGGCCCACTACTGGGCCATGGTCTATTGGTCTCCGGGCCATTTGAGTAGCTGGCTGGTCCGCCTGCATGTTTGCCAGTGACGTGCGGTGAAGTTTATGGCTAGTGAGGCAGCAATTTTTTTAGACTTGTGGACTTCAACTCCCAGAATTCCACAGCCAGGCATGCTCAGTTCCAATTTAAAGCAACAGCTTTAAACTTATTTAAATAAGTTTTCTTCCTTCTTTTTCTTTTACCTTCCCCTCCTTCCTCCCTCTCTCCCCCTCCCCCCTCTCAAACACACAAACACACACACGCACACACACACAGAAGTTGGATTATAGTGTTTAATTCCATGTAGCTGATTTCCAGGGCAAAGGAGAAGTTATTTTTGTCCTGTCCAATGGCATTTTCTTTGATAAAAGGGACGGAAAGATGGTCTTTGGATTCCCTCCTTGAATGAGAGAATCCGTTTTAGTCAAAACGTTCAAATGTAATAAAGTGATCTTCCTGTCTCGATCTATTTCATTGGAAAAGATGCCCGCCTGAGGAAAGAGCCTTTCACATCTCTGAAAGCCAGCCCAGGGTGGGATCTCTCCAGGATGGGCGCAAGACCGATCCATGTTCACCAGCAAAGGGCAAAACTCTCTTCCATGTCCTCATTTCCCACCCGAAGCTTCCCCGTTTCTTCTCCATTCTTTTGCTTTCCGCAAAAACAGGGACGCGCTTTGGGAAGGCGGGAGCCCAGAGGAGCCCACCGGCGCCCACACCACCCGCTCTGGAAGCCAAACTGCCAAACTTCCCAGCTCAGCTGCTTCCCAGGCGGGTGGCGCCTGCCAGACGGGACGACAGGAACTGTGAGGGAGCACGGGCTCCACGGGCTCTGAGTGTCCACCAGCCTGAATTGCTCCTCCTCTCCCCCAACACCCCACTGACTAAAGCGCTTTCTTTCGCCCGCGGAAGAGCTCAGGCGGGTGAAAGAAAGCGCTTTAGTCAGCGGGGTGTGGGGGAGAGGAGAGAATGCTCAGGCATTCTCCCCTCCTCTCCCCCACACCCCGCTGACTAAAGCGCTTCCTTTCGCCCGCCTGAGCTCCTCTTCCTCTTATATATATGAAACTTCCTCATGGATATTATTATTTTATATATTATTATTTCATGATGAGAGGAGAGGCTCTGCCTCCCCTGCCTCCAATGACCACACGTCCCTGGTGCTTGCATGCACAGCCCCTCCTGCGAATGTTGCAGGCACTCGCAGTCACACTCGTAAGATAAGTGTAAGGTCTTACCCACAAATTACAAGAAAGGGCCGTATCACCTGGGGTCCTACCCCAGACGACAGGGGGCTAGACAACGGGATTATGGGGGCTCCTTTAGGAGTCAGGACTATGGTCCCTTCAATTTTAGGCAGCAAGGTGGCTTTGGACAACTCCAAAGGCAACAATCGTACCGCCAGCAGCGGGGCAATCAGTCCATTCATGCGAGCATCACAGGCGCTCGTGACTGCATTCATACAAGCAACATAACAACTGTGGGCAAGAAAGTTTGTAAAATGAGGCAAAACTCACTTAACTGCTGTCTTGCTTAGCACCGGATACTTGGGGCTCAATGGTGGCCATACGTAAGAGAATCAACTGTAGTTACCCTGATACTACAATGAAAGGCCTTCTTGAAATCTCCACTATTATTTCCTTGGTCTTCCTAACTACCATGATGCCTGATTGTAGACAGAAAAAGCTGAATCAGTGTTGTGGGAACTGCATTTTAGAGGGGTGGAGAAAGAAAATGATGCAAATGGAAGTGAATTTTCCTAAACTCCAAGTCTTTTGCAGTTGGGTCTTGTTAGTAAGTTTTGGATCTTGATAAAATGAAAATAAAAAATAAAATAGGGAGCAGAATAAAGCAAGTCTGAAGTCCACCTACACTACTTTTCTTTCAAATATCTATGTTTTGTCCTCTATTTTATAATGTATATAAAATATTCTGAAAGGAGATGATGGCACACTATTTTTTCATAGGATGAAGAAGAACATAGTCATTTCCATGTAGTCACCAGTAGTTGACATTTAATACATAAGATCTTTCACTTTTTATACATGATTCCTCAAAGGCATTCTTCATTTTTTTTTAAAAAAAGTGCACTCCATCCTGCAATTTTCTGTAGTCCAATCTGCTGCATTAGTGCTAGCAAGTCCATAGCAAATCAAAACCACAAAAGGCAAGAATCCGCCAAGAACATATCTCGTCTCTGTGTCATAGAGTTTTGACTCTACACAGACAAAGCCCAATGGAACGTGGGTGTGACAGATAATTGGATTGTCATTTCCTAACATCAGGCATTGCTTTTTCTAAAGCGGTTGAGCTGTTTACCAGCAGTCATTCCCCAATTACACATTTGGAGGACTGAAACTTACTTGCTTTCAATGTCCCGGGTTTGGATTTTGAAGGAAGATTTATTAGACTATAGATGTCCTAACTTTAATATAAAAAATTGGCAACATAAAGATCAGTACAGCAATGCTAAATGAAACATAAAAATCAAATCCAACCCAAATAAATAAATAAATAAATAAATAAATAAATAAATAAATAACAAACAAACAAATAAATAATAAACAAATTATAAAAAGAACTTCCTCACTGCATCAAGGAAAAGCAGCATCTATTTCTATAAGCAATTGCTGTGGCAACTGCACAATGTGTTAGTTTTAGGATTACAGCCAGAAAGTCAAAGGAAAAGTAGACCTAGTTGAATGATCAACTGCACCACAAATAGTGGTGCTTTAGTTATCATAGAAGATCAACATGGGGGAAATGGTGACTTTCCTTTCCTCATCAATGGTGATTTCGGAAGATTGTTTTTACAAAAATGAATTTGATACTGATATCACCTGCCCAGCTTCTGTCGGCATATGTGACTTGGTCTCAAATAAACAAAATAAGTCTTCTTTGAGATGCACTTGACTCCTGACAACTTTAGTAATGATATCAACCATTACTAAAAACTACATCCATGCCTTTGTCTAATCTCTATTTTAATTCTCAGTGGCTACATTGCATCCATTGTACTGAATTCCAAGAGGTTTAATTATGTTAAAAGTTAAAAGATGAAAATAAAGTCATCCAAACTGGGTGATAAAAGTTGGAGCCTTCTCTAAGGCTGAAAGTACTCAAAATGGATGTCCCCGAGTTGTAGTATCTCTGAACAAAATGCACAATTGTTTCTCTGAGAATATGTCATTGAAATAAAGAAAACAAATGTGACTTTTACTGGGTTATAAACACGGGAAATCTGAAGATTACATTTCAACTGGCAGAGGAGTGGATTTTTACAACAGAAGGCAAATGTCTGGAGATTAAATTTTATGACAGGTTGGTTTCATTTCAGGTTTTATAAATAGCATATAGATTGTTTCAAATTAATCCTATTTCCTAACCAAGGTAGTCTTAGCTTCTAAATGTCAGGGTTAGGGTTAGGGTTAGATTCCAATTAATGAACCCAACCAAATAAGCACTCCGAGACTTGCAGCTTTCTCAAAGAACTGTTTTATTGAGTTCATCATATTGGCAGAAATGAAAATAGTTCTTTGAGAAAGCTCGGAGGGCTGAATTTGTTGGGTTCAATAATTGGAACCTTGACATTAAACCAACTCTCACTTCTTATGCTTTAATTAGTTGGAATCTGGACCCTGAATAGTTTCTTAATAAACAGCAGGTGAAATTTGTTACAGTGTTAATTCCATAAATGGGGATAATCAAGAATGATTTTAAACAGTCTTTCACAATGTAGGTACCAGCTGTGTGGGCTTCAACTTCCAGAGTTCCCTAAGACATTAGCGAAGTGTAGACATTTGCAAAGCACCTATAATGGGAAATGCCCTTCTAAAATCCTGTAAATGTAAACGACCTTAAAATGTAAGTGCTTTATGTTTTAACCTTGTATTTTATTACTAGAAGAGCGTGTCCTGGACTAAACAGCTGCTTCCCATCAGGTTCTGAGGAACTATATTTAAGCCAGGTTTCTTATACAGACCTGGATCTGCCAAAATGACATGAGAAAATATTTGACCAAGCATAAGAATCAATATGTGCTTTCCACATGAATTTGCAGAGAGAGGCAGAAATAGAGAGACAAAAAGATTTCTAACATTTTGAAATATTATTAATTACACTCAGTATTTTAAAAGTGCCGACAATTGCATAGCAAGGCACCAGCCTCCCTAGAAATGACCTTATACCAGTGGTTCCCAATCTTTTTTTGGCCATGCCCCACCTAAACATCTTTACAATATTAATGCCCCTCCCCCCTGTGACATATAATTCTTACTTTAGTCAAAAAGTGAACTCTACTCACATGGAGAAAGCCTAAAAGGCCATTAACTTGGTTTAAACAAGGCTCAAATTGCCCCCACTAAAAATCAAATTGCCCCCCTGTGGGGTCTGGGCCCCACGTTGGAAACCATTGCCTTAGACTCTTCATAGGTTTTTCTGGAAAGTAAAATTGTGAGAAACTGCAGTCTTGTGCCTCTTCTATAAATGTGCCCTTCTCCCCAGAAAAGGAGAAAGCTAAGTTGAAATTCTTATTTATTCATGTATGTATGTATGTATGTATGTATGTATGTATGTATGTATGTATGTATGTATGTATGTATTCCTTAACTTTTCTCAGAAAGAGAGTCTGGGTGGTGTATGATGCAATCAATATATATAATTACATATAAAATTAACATTAAAACCTTAAAACTAATTTAAAATTATTTTTTAAATTATAAAATATAACATCATAAAATTTCAAAAAGGTAAAAACAATTCCAAGATGGGCATTTAGCAACTGTTAATAAACGCAGAGGGTTATTCACCCCCAGGATTGCGTAGTCCTCTGTGCCCCTCATGCAAGGCTGTATAGCTGAGTTTTGACCCCTTTGCAGAAGGCCAGGAAAGTGGGGTGGCCTTACCTCATCTCCCGGGGCAAGGTGATCCATAATGTGGGAGCAACAGCAGAATTCTTAGTGGGCAGTTGGGAGAGAGTGTAAAATGGAATGGCACAGTTCAAGCACACCATTTTGTTTTTTGGTGTATCGGGATTTTATAACTGGACAGAAGCACTGTGGCAGACATTTTGAAAATGGGTAGCTTCTATTGCAGAAATTGTATTTGAATGCACACAACGGGTCTACAACAACTCATCACAGCCAATTCGCCACAGCCAACATGCTGCTGAACAGTTCCCTGCAGCACAAGAGTTACATTAATATTGAAGAAATGGTACAACAGAATAATTAAAGAAAGGATGCAAAAGGAGGGATAAAATGAAATGTGAATGGCAAAAATTAAAATATTTTAAAAATGATTTTAAATAATTAAACTGAATTGTTGAATTGTCACATGCAAATTTTCCCCTGGTGAGTTGGCAAGTCGATCACAGCAAGTTAGCTGTGGCTAATTGGTCTTAGTGAGTTAGCCATGGCAAGTTGTCCCATTCCACCCACAACATGGTCTGAAAATGGCTTTTACTGGAATTCACTGGCTCCAAACAGTTGGGGAACTTCAGATGAACTAACATGCATCTACAGTACCAACTAGGTATAAGGTATAAAAATGGTAAATAGTTCTTTCCTTTGAATATTAGGATCAAGGATATGCGTAACTGCGCTCAGATTGAAAGACCACATACTACTTTATGATAAAGATAAAATCTTCGACTCGTGGTGACTTCACAACCTAGCATGAATTTTCTTGAGAAAAATAACTAGAATATTCAAAAGATGTAGGAACAATGTCCTGAAAGAGATTAATAATAATAATAATATTTATTTTTCTTCTCCCCTGGCCCAAAATGGCTTGTTTAAATATGTTTTTCATAGTTAGCATCTCTCATACTTTTTTCTTGATGCAAACAATAAAGTAAAGGATAGAGTGAAAGATAGCTACTGACCAGTCTCTTGCAAACGGAGAGAGCAATTTCCATACTAACAAGCAAGGTGGAAGATTCCTTTCCAATGCTACAGCCAAATGCACAATGCAGCTTGTAGAAGCAGAAGTACTATTTTATCTTTTGAACAAATGGAGTATCAATAGTCTTAAAAGGAATTTCAATAGCCTCTAATAATTAAATCTATACAGTCAAGTTTACTTTAATTTTTCATAGGCTACCAGAACTGAATTGCAAAATTCTGGATGATCACAAGATGACAACAAAAAAGTTAGAATGTTCTGCATCTCTTAACTCCCATCTAATAGTTGCTCAGGGCTTTGCAGCTCAGTTCTGGTAGATGTAGTTTTCCAGAATTTATAATTTATGGCAAGCAGCTGCCTATGCAGAAACATAAAAGCTACTTTGAGATTTTGGAAAAGCAGGCAGCAGTTTTTAATTAACTAGAAAAAAAACAACCCCCCAAAGCCCTCAATATCTAGTCTAATTGCCTATGGAAAGCAGGTCTGGGCTTCAGCTGGTCTTGGGTGCCTGCCTACTGCCTGTTCCAACTGTGCATTTGTACATCAATCACCTACAAGGACAGCTCGGGTCAACAAATGCCCTTGTTTAGAGAGGAAAGATTTTCTAGGAAAACTATCCTAAATTTTTTTGCCATGGATCTTGAGTAAATGTCAGTACAGGGCGTTTGCTTTTGGTTGGTGGGATGAAGCTAATATGATTCAAGGTAGTTATTAGAATAGAAATCTAAGTTTGGATAGAGAGTGTGAGAAAACTTGAAATA
The DNA here is from genome assembly GCF_964273705.1 of Natrix helvetica. Taxonomy (NCBI): domain Eukaryota; kingdom Metazoa; phylum Chordata; class Lepidosauria; order Squamata; family Natricidae; genus Natrix; species Natrix helvetica. The sequence goes on from NC_138552.1 coordinate 251,669,431, forward strand.
AAAGAGGTTTTGGTTGGCCTTGTGACAGACTGTCTAAAAGGTGGCAAAGCTAACCTTACCTTTAGCAAGAAAATTAACTGCTCTCGGCTCATTCACAGGATGTTTTGCACATTCTTAATTTTTTTAAAAAATGGAAAAGGGTAAAGGGGGCTAAACAAGAGCCATCAACAGGAAGGTAGCAAGAGTGAATTAAAAAAAAACTGCAGAGAATCTAATTTGTTGGCAGAGGGGCTGGAAAAATATTCCCCAGAGTTCTAATTAAAAGGCTATAGGAGATGACAATGAATAACATTTGGAATGTGCAGTTGTGATTTTATGCTGGGCAAACCATTTTTTTCTTTTCAGAAGGATGTTGAGAAATGTATGATCTATACTTGCAGATAAACTAGAATTTTAGGTGCCAAAATAAATTGGGTTGCTTTATCCATCAATGAGTTTATATACCCATATATTCCTTCCTTCCTTCCTTCCTTCCTTCCTTCCTTCCTTCCTTCCTTCCTTCCTTCCTTCCTTCCTTCCTACGTTAGTTAGTTAGTTAGTTAGTTAGTTAGTTAGTTAGTCATTATAAATAGCTCAAGATGGGGAACATGCCTAATACTCTTTCTTCCTTCTACTTTCAGAGTTTATCAGAGTAATTGGCTCAAAATTACCCCATTGAAAGCCAATGGGGTAATTTTGAGCCAATCAAAATTGTGGGACAGGAACCCAGAGTCTCCTGGTTTCTGGACTGAAAAACTGACCCTCATTTTTAAAAATCAAAATACCATGAAAATCTGTAGATAAGTACACTGTGAAAATTAAAATATAGGAAAATATATGACCTGGCTTATCTGAGGATGATGTATTTTTCATGATATTTTGGTTAAAAATTCAAGGTCACTGTATTCATGGATGGGCTGATATGCCAGTGTATGATATGTATCAGAGGTAGTATTCAGCAGGTTCTGACCAGTTCTGAAGAACCGGCAGTAAAAATTTTGAGTAGTTCGGAGAACCAGTAAATACTACCTCTGATTGGCCCCACCCCCATCTATTCTCTATCTCCCGAGTCCCATGCTGATTGGGAGGGAATGGAGATTTTACGGTATCCTTCCCCTGCCACATCCACCAAGCCACGCCCACCAAGCCACACCATGCCCACCAAGCCATGCTCACAGAACCAGTAGTAAAAACATTTTAATCCCACCACTAATATGTATGTGGGGAAAAGTTCATTGTACATTCATTGATTTAGATACAATGCATGATAAACGGGGTAGGATTGAATTTGGAGTGTTTTCCCCAAAGTTTATTTGCTTGCATGTACTGAGAGAAGTGCTCTGAATGAAAGGAAAGCTTCTGTGAAAAAAATGAGGACATTTGGAAAAAATGATTCAGCAATGATCAGGGAAAGAATGTGCAAAGTTTCTTAAAGAAGAGATATTATCAAGAATCAGTGGATGTTAAAAGAAATGAATAGAATGAAAAATGAGGTTGTTGCTCATATAGTGAGAATGAATGAAGATTGATCCTCAAAAGAAATACCTGAAGGAAGAAGGGACAGGTGTCTACAGAAAACAAAACAAATGTGGCTGGGTTAACACGATCCTTAGACAGTGAGAGATAAGAATGTAGAAAACAGAAGTTTATGTAAAAAGCAGTACATGGATGTGATGAGAGCCAAGATGGTTTTCAAGGATAGAAAGGTATGGGGAAGTATAATAGATTGTATTAGATTTTAGCTACCGTGTGTATGTATGTATGTATGTATGTATGTATGTATGTATGTATGTATATATGTGTGTGTGTGTGTGTGTGTGTGTGTGTGTGTGTGTTGTATTTTGTGCTGATAAATAAATAAAGGGAGACTAGTATAGATCCATTTCAAGCTATTTAGCTCTCATCAGCTAGCCATACCCTTACTGGGATTCAAACCAGGTTCGAATCCCAGTAAGGGTATGGCTAGCTGATGAGAGCTAAATAGCTTGAAATGGATCTATACTAGTCTCCCTTTATTTATTTATCAGCACAAAATACAACACAAATATAAAAAGGCAACATTAAAAATAAAAATATGGTTTTCTGCCTGGGTGGTTTTCTGTGATGAGCCGAAGGACAGAAAGAGGGAGTAGTGAGCTTCCTCCCATATTTGGGCATACCAGGGGTTGTAACACATACACACACACACACACACACACACACACACACACACACACACACACACACACACACACACACACACACACACACACACACACACACACATATATATATATATATATATATATATATATATATATATATATATATATATATATATTCTTTCTCATGTTTAATTTCTTTGGCTTACTATTTCTTTCTCTTTTTTTGTCATACGTAGGTACTGCAGGTAAGTAGGTAGGTGTGCCTGTTTAAGGGCAGGAATACAACAACCAAAGCTAACGTGTTATGAAAATAGGACAAGCCTGAGATGAGCTGCATAATCGGTTTATTCAATACCCATGTATGCATTTATCTGTTTAACCACCCAGTTTATAAACTCCTGCCAACAACCTTGTCACAGTATACAACAACGAGGTATATAAAAGCAATTGTCTATTCTTACCAATTTTCCATTGAGCAAGATACAGTCATCCCCATCCTTATGTGAAGGTATTAGGTATTCAGCAACTTCTCTATCACTGAGCTACAGAACACGACCACCCACTAGCCAACTCAACCTATTGGACTATTCCAGATAGGGACAGCCAGGTGCTGTTGCATGCTAAGCAAGCCTGTAAAGAAAAGATGAAATATAGATGGCCCCCACTTTTCTTTTAATATAATGCTTTCAAGTCACCCTTGACTTCTGGCAATTTCATGAGCTAGTCCATATGGTTTTCTTGGCAACATTGCAGAGGTGGCTTAGCATTTGCCACTGCTTTATTCTGGGATATTTTGGACTTCTCAGTCTAGCATTGAGGAAAAATGACTACCTGAAAGTCACTTGCCTGCTTCCATGCCAACCATGTTTCTAGTCCAGCACCTTCACCAATGCACCAATTGACTCTCTAAATGTTCTGAATGCATGAATGAAAGCTGAATTTTATGTGGCTCGAATACATTTACTTGTAGTCAATATACACAGGCAAACCTGAAGCAAAAGAAAACAAAAACTACAACTGAAAGTGAATAATAATTTGATTGGCTTGGCATGAAATACCCATTGCATAGATTCTGTGCATCTTATATTATTCAGTGGAAAAATTCAGACTCCACATGGTTGCTAGGCAACATGTACACAGGGCAGGAAACAAGGATAGGTCTCTGGAAGGCCTCTTGAAATATAGATAGAGATGATAGAGGTAGAAGATAGATAGATAGATAGATAGATAGATAGATAGATAGATAGATAGATAGATAGATAGATAGATAGATAGATACAGAAGATAGATAGATAGATAGATAGATAGATAGATAGATAGATAGATAGATAGATAGATAGATAGATAGATAGATGAATAGTAGATAGATAGATTAGATAGACAGACAGACAGAAAGACAGACGGATGGACCGACGGACGGATGGATGATAGATTAGATAGATAGATGGATAGATAGATAGATAGATAGATAGATAGATAGACAGACAGACAGACAGACAGACAGACAGACAGACAGACAGAAAGAAAGAAAGAAAGAAAGAAAGAAAGAAAGAAAGAAAGAAAGAAAGATGGTAGATAGATTAGATAGATGGTAGGTAGGATAGGATAGGATAGATTGATTGATTAGTGATAGATAGGTAGATCGATAGATCGATAGATCAATAGTTAGATACATATATACATGCATGCATACATACATACATACATACATACATACATAGAAATAAAGACAGACAGACAGACAGACAGACAGACAGACCTAATTATACTATGCTTGGGCAGTAAAGATAGCCTGTATGTTAGAAATTGTCTGAATGCCAAAAACATTACTTTTCTTCTTAAATGTCAGAAGTACAACCCAGATCACTGGAGTAGTAAAAATCTCTGCTGTCACTGATAGCAGTGATATAGTATCCTTGTGAGCAGAGAGAACCAATCCAATCTCTTGTCCTGGGCTCTTTACAGCATTCCTGCAGCTGGGAACAGCATGTCTTTTCTCTCATTACACAGCAGACAGGGAAGAACAGCCACATCCAAGTTTCCAGATGTAGGGAAATTGAGCACAGCTACTAGCTGTCTTGCCAACACGAAGAGTGGATTTTTAACACACACACACACACACACACACACACACACACACACACACACACACACACACCATGCTGCCTTGCCAAAACAGTACAGCCCAGGACAGATGGAAGGCAAAGGCTGTCTGCCCAAATGGGCTATTTCACATGTGCTGTATCTCTGCCTCTGGTTTGGCAAAAGCGAACACAGAGAGTGCACAGGAGGCACTTGGGAGCCCTTTAATTTGGCTTAGAATGGAACTAAGTCCAGCCCTGCAGAAATGGCTGGGTTCATTTTTTTTATTCTCCATTGGAGCATTTGGCTGCCTTATTTCTGGCAACAGCTGACATTAAGAGCAGTACAATGATCCAGCCAGTCTATTTTACTTGCATGTCTGAGCCATATAGTTTTATTAATATATGTATGTATATATATTAAGATGGGCCTCAGTTCACCACTTCCACTGGCTTCCAGTAGAAAACAAGCATCCAAGCTAATAAATATGATCGCCAAGTGTTAAACCTCAATCTTGGCTTTCTTGATGTTCTTCCAAAGTTGGTTAAAAGTCTTCCAGCAAATGTCCAGCCTTAAATTTGGTCACGACAGGGGTAAAAACAGACTTTTTAAAAAGTGAAATTGGGATTGAATCTGTTCTGACCTAGGCTTCCTGATATAGTAAAACACACACAATTAAGTCCAAAAACCCTCTTTTTATTTCAAATTATATTCATTCACAGCCTGTAAAGAGTTCTAGAGCAGGCTGCCAAAATCCTTCAGGATAAGGCTGATAAGCACCCACCTTTTTTCTTCTTTGAAAATGCTGCCAAAGACTTAATTGGCAATTAGCTTGGCAAGACCACATGGAGCAAAGAGTCAAAACATATTTCCAGAAGGTAAACTGACCAGCATAAACCAAGTTGCTTCCTGCAAAGGCTCATGTACCTTTGTGCAGGTGATGTAAATGGCATAATTCATGTCATTAATGCAATAAGATCAAGATGCTCAGGATGTCATTTGTCCTTCTGCTCCACTCCAAGAAATACTTGTGACACAATGTTAAACCACAGTCTGAATTGTTGGTTCTGGTTTATGCATTGCAAATACCCAGCCAATGGTGGTTTGTGAAAACTTGTTTACAGAATAGTAAAGTAAGTGAACCCAACTATTAAAAGTTTATTCATAACTGCGAAAAACTGGTTTAATACAATTTGCAATATATACCTTTCATGTAGCTCTAGCAGTTAGCAGAAGATGATGGTCGTTGTTTACCTACTGCAAGATTGGGTAAAATTTGTATAACTGACATGTATTACCTTTTTGAAGTGGTGAATGCCTGTTAAGTGTTATATGGAAAGATAATAAGCTCCGCATACTAATAATTGAAAGGGTTTATCTAAAAGAATAATTTCACAAAGTATCACCAAGGCATTTTTACGCACTTTGTCCAAGTTTCCACTCTGACTTTCCACTCTTCTTGAGCTGGGTCATGATCTTGTCTGGCTCATATATAGCACCAGAATTATTTTTCAACGAATTAGGAATGAATGTGGAAATTTGAGCCAATGTGGAAATTTGGACAAGGAGTTTGAAAGATTGAAGGAAAAGAGGGCGGAGGGGAATCTCATATATTAAACCCAAATCTTTGGCATGTCGTAACTCAAGTGTCTTGGAGGAAAGACAAATGTTTGGCTTCATCGAGTGGTCTTGGCAAAGACAGGAGATTTTGAAGAATCTGGCTGGTCCTGTCAAAAGACAGAATCAATAAATTAAGGAAAATGGGATATATTATGTGATGATTTTGCATGGGATGTTTGATTCTTTTTTCCTGATACATTTTTAATACGTTTATAGTAATAAAGTTTGAGAGTTTTTAGACTGCGGTAAATATTACAAATTTTGTTGTAATATTATGGTAGAAGCTTGTGAGCCTAGAATGTTGGAATAGGAAAAATGCTTTTGCTCCCCCCAAAAAGCTTACAATAGCAAATATGGACCTCTCTTGCCACCCAGTGGAGATGGAATGTATTTATCAATATAAGAGGATATTCGTAGGTTGAACTCAGGGGTCCTTGGTGCTCTCTGAGGTTGGTTGTTTACTTGCCTACATTTCTTTATCAAATTAGGTAACATCATCAGTGCTACCCTAAAACTTATGCTAACTCTGGCACTGATGATGTTACTTTGATTGGTAATGAAACGTCTGCAAGAAAGCAACCAGTCTCAACCCAATTGTGTTTAGAATCTAGTCCAGCTACCCAATACTCTAAGGAGTGAGGGCCAGTTGCACTTTATAATATTGTTATACTTATTAGCTAACATACTGTATTTTTCAGAGTATAAGACGCACCAAGATTTTGAAGAAGCAAAATTTTAAAAAGTTTTTGCACTCTGCAGTGCACCTCCCCAAAACAGCCCGTTTTTCGGGAAAACGGGCCCATTTTTCCTCCCAAAAAAGGGCATGAATAGCCTTTAGGAGGCTTGTAGAGTGCTCCTGGGGGGGTGGGGGTAAGGGCCAAAAACAAGCAGAAAAAGGACAGGCATAGCCTTTAGGAGGCTTATAGAGTGCTCCTGGGGGGTGGAGGGGCACAATTGAGCAAAAAATGGCCCGTTTTTCACTCATTTCTCCCCTCCACAGCCCCCAGGAGCACTCTGGAAGCCTCCTAAAGGCTGTGAATGACCATTTTGTTGAAGGGGGCGGGGTTTCGGGGGGGGGCAAAAATGCTGTATTCAGTGTATAAGATGCACCCAGATTTTCAGCATCTTTTTTGAGGGAAAAAGGTGCATCTTATACTCCGAAAAATACGGTAGTTATCGTACTTTGTATTTTAATTTCATTTATTTTTCTCTCTTAAAATGGTGATAAGGGTTTATCAAACCATTACAGACTGGAATATAGGAAACACTTTTATCCTGTTACTGTATGGATTGATTGATAGCTTCTAACATTTATAAACTGAAAAGATAATCTACACAAGGTGATATCTGGGGAATGTCTCCTGATAAGAGAAACCTTGTTAGCATTCATTGGTGTCTGGTCTGTCCCTTTGTGAACTCCAACCAACCTTTGTTTCTTAATAACATCTTAAAATGTACACCTCTTCTATCATCAGATTCCATTTAAATGAATATGTATGGTACTATGGGATGCAAATCATGTTTGACTATGTGTAATTGATTTCTTATGCAAAGGGGAAGTTACTTTTGTCCTGTCCAATCATCTTTTCTCCTGCATTTTCTTTTATGTCTTAACTACAAAAGGGAATGTTAGATGGATGCTGAGGTTCCCTTTTTGAATGAGAGGAATCCCTTTTATCAAAATATTCCAATAAATTGTAATTAAATAGACTTCCTGTCTCATTGGAAAATACACCTGCTTTAACTCAAACCTATTCCTGGTTTAGCAAAGGGGGGGAAAGTCCCAATATGTTATGTGACACCACCATGATGACATGAGTTTGACATCCCTGACCTACATCCTTGGGGTTTATACCTTTCCTAAGTACCTGTAACCTCACTTCATTGGCTCAAAGTAAAAAACATGTAATTGAATGTTATCAGCAAACTAATGATACTTAATGCCATGCTTACAGGTGACTTCATCCAGTGGCTTCATGTAGATGCTAAATCAGAGTGGAGAGAGAGCCCCAAGTAATTGAAAGAAAAGGAAAGTTACTTCATTCCCTTTCTGCATTGGTTTTTTTAAAAACAGCTACTTGCACATACAGCAGTCCTACTGGCTTCCTCAGTGATCCATGGCCCTTGGCCTAATTTCAAAAGTCTACAAACAATTAGTTCAGACCTCTGACAAGAAAACTCTTGACCCTGATCTGAAAGTCCAATGGGCAAAAAGGGCTGCTAGTTTTAGCCTTTTCTACAAATGACATCTGGCCTGGAATTGCCCTGGGCTCTGTATAGAAAAAGGATTTCTCACCCTTACTTGAAATCATGGCTGTGCATCCTTTTTGTGGGTGAGCACCACCCCAAACATTTTAGGGGAGCCGAGGGCCGAAATGGATGGAGCAATTGCACAAAATGGATAAGGCAATCACCCAAAATGGGCGGTGTTATGATTTCAGAGTGGGATTTGGGGGAAATGTCTGTATTTTAAACCACATAAAGCCAATATTAAGATTCATAATACAGTTCTCCTGTATTTCCTGCCACAAATTGTAGAGAAACACAACAGAAATGCCTTGTATCAACAGAAAAAGGTATTGTGGGGAAAATGATAAAAGATCATCACATACATCCAGAAAGAAGAAATAGAAGCCATACTTCTTTGTACATGGACATGACACTGAAACATGTGGGGCTTTGGATTGCCCTGGTGTGAACACTGTCTTGCCTGTTTTGATCTCCTTGTAGACACCTCTGCATTGGGCTATGTTATTGCATCATTTACCACAATTCATTGAATGAGAAAAACCTGGAAGGGTTCGAACATGCTAATCAATAAATCAGAACTGCAGTACAAACCCAGCTTAGTTTGTTGGAATTGCAAAACTCATTAAACCCACATAAAATATATTGCATGATGCCTGTATTTTTCTAAACCTGAAGTATCATGTTATAACTTGTGTAGATTTTTTAGCACGAATAAAAAAACAATTGTCTGTCCCATCATGTAATATAGATGTTGCAATCATATGATAGATTTTATTACATAATTAACAAAATGCAATTTTTACAGAATATAAGAATATTTCTTTACAGAAAATAGATCTCTATACAATTTAGAGAATGCCCTATGAGTCTTCAGCTTGTGAAATACAACATATTATTTAACCAATTAAAGTTATAAAATTCGGCAGACATATAGACAGTTACATTATTTTAAAACTACAGGATATTACTGAACGGTATAGGACCAAAGATTTCTGAAAGCTCCAGAATCTTTTTAAATAAGTAAACCATTCAAATATTTAACCACTCTCTTCAAAGAATTAATTTTAAGACAAAATAATCATTCATACTTAACACTAAGAATTGGTGTTAAGGTACATTGGTAGAAATCTTAACAAGGCAGCTTGTTTTTTCCACGGTTACAAAAATTTAGTTAGCTAGTATTGGAACAGGTTTTGGTAAAGGATACAGGTGAACACTGGCATTTAATCTACATTTTCAGAAACACCGTTAACAAATATACCCAAATGGGCAGATTAAAATGCAGAGAAATACTGATACAAGGGAAAACCACTGAGACACACATTTATGTTCACAATGATTTTAATGAATATTTCACTTAGCACTTCACTTTTTTATTATCTTCTACAGAGACTCAAAAGAATGGTAACTTTTTCTGGTTTCATATCTACTTAATTCTGTAAGGAGAGTGAAAAAAACACACCTATAAATATTGATTAAAGTATAGGTTTTGCCTTATAAGGCAAATGGCTGATGACTGCCAAATAATCTGATGGCAAGGGCAATGCATTATATTGCTCAACGTGGGTTTGTTATCCATATCGCAGCAGACAACCGTTTCCATTACATTCCATTATTTTTACTTCCCAATATGTAACACATACAAGTATAGCAATTCCAATGGTGACATGTACCAGCCTACTATTAACTTCGCAGCTCAAAGGCAGAACACACCTACTAATTTATAATAAAAATCACATTGAATTGGGCACATGAAAACTGAAGGTAGTTCTTATTCCATTGACTTAGCAAATTCAGCATAGTCGATATATCCATCGTTATTCTTATCATCATCGTGCAAAACACCATCTATCAAGTTAATTAGTTCATCTTCTTTTATTGTCTGAACGTGTTCCCCATCACCCTAGAAAGGAAAAACAACAGATGAGTTCTACCAAGGAGTTGGCTTGGAGCCTCTCTTTAGTACTTGCTTCTTGATAATTATATTGCTAGAGAGTGAAAGATTTGAATGGATCTGGCAAATAAATCAAAACTCAGAAGGTACAATTCTCTACAGGTAGTCCTCAAAGTATAACCATTCATTTAGTGACTATTTGAAGTTACAATGACATTGAAACAAGTGACTTACGACCAGTTTGCACATGACCGGTGCAGCATTCCCATGAACACTTGATCAAAATTCAGACAATTGGCAAATGTTATCACAGTTTGCACCATCCCGGTGTCATGTGATCACCATTTGTAACTTTCCAAGCCAGTTTCTGAAATCAATGGGGAAAGACAGATTCGCTTAAGAACCACCAGATTCACTTAACAACTGCAGCGAGTTGCTTAACAACTGTGGTAAAAAAGATCATAAAGTGGGGTAGATCTCACTTAAAAAACTGCCTTGCTTAGCAACAGAAAGTTTGGTCACATTTGTGGTCATAAGGCGAGGACTACCTGTATTTAAGTTTAATTTTCTCAAAATAATGCTGTTTTTTTTTTTTTTTTTTGCTGATTTGTTCCTTAAAGCTATTTCAAAGTTTTCCAGTTTACAAAACGGATCATTCTGCTAGAACTATCTAAAAGTCTCTAGCAGATATATATAACTATATATATATGAAATGCACAAATATTGCATATATCATTTTTCCAAGGACTGTGGAGAGGCCCATCAAATTCCCTGTTCAGACAAATTAATACGTACCTGTTTGTGTACATGTGATATTGCAGTGGCAAGTTCAAGACCATCAAGCAAGTTGTTACCATCGTAATCGTGCATTTTGAAATAATGAAGCTGCAGTTCTTGTGGTGACATCTCAGTTTCTGGTTTCTCAACGACACCATCTAAATGTTCCATAATGTGGCTATAAGATAAATACAGTGCAGCTGTCAAGACTTCCATACAGATACACACAACAGGATAATTCAACATATTGTGCTAATCCAGTTTCAACATTATTTAATAAGACACAATTGCCTCAATTATGCAACACATTGAGTCATACCTCATTGTGTATAAAGTGCAGTATTTATTCTAAGAACATAAGAACTGCCCTACTGGATTAGGCCAACACCCATCTTAATCCACTCTCAGGAGTGTTCTCAAGCATAAAATAGATTGAGTAGATTTATTCCTTTCCAACTAGTATCTCAAGGCATACTTGGAGATAATGTTGGTCTTGAAGAATTAATAGATTTTGACATAAATGTCTTCTATGAATATGTCCAATCCATTTTTCAAGCTAATGAAGCTAGTGGCTATCATGTGTTGTGTAATGAATTCAATTGGTTAATTATGTAGTATGTGAAAGATTTCCCTTTCTTTGTTTTAAACATCTTTTCTATCAGCATCATTGAGTAATCCCTTCACTAGAAAATGCTCCCCCTCCATTTTCTCTGCCATTCATTTTATTTTATACACCATAATTCTCTCAAGTGTCTTTTTTTTCCCTAAGGGGTCCTCAAAAATCTAGAAAAAAAGGGGCTTTCTGATCATTTTGCTTCTCTTTCTCTATAGTTATTGTGCCCTTTCTCAAATGTAAATACCAAAATTGTACACAACATTCCATATCTAGACATATCATAGATTTGGGTAAGATCATTACAATGCTGACATTTTTATTTTCAGTCTTTTTCCTAGCCTGGCATTTCCCTTTTTCATACCTGTTGCACTCTGAAGTGACAACTTCATTAAGATCACGGTCCTGCTAATGTCTTAGCATTCTAAACAAGTAGACTTCAGGTCCCAAAATTCCCAGTATTAACCATACTAGAACTCCGGGAGTTGGCCTGCACATGTAGTGAGCATTCAGGCTGAGGAGGATAAACTGAGGTGAGGACTGTATTGAGTTTTATTCCAGATCCAGCTCTTAAAATCAAAGTGCATATTCCTTGAAGCAATAATTGGACCAGATGGAACTCCAAAGTGATAAAAGAATAGCCCAAGTTAAATGTACCTCTGCTGACTCTTTAAGAATACTTTTCATGATTATAACTGTACAAACTGATACTGCAGTTGCTCTTAGCCAAAAGGTCTTTAGTTTTCTCCCTAAATTAAAGTACAATTTAGACAGATTTCAAAATGAATGGAAAAAATTAAGTGCCCTTTTCCATTCATTTTGAAATTTGGTTAAATTGTTCTTTCATTTAGGGAGAAAACTAAAGGCCTAAACTAAATTGTTCTGTTAATGGCCGAGGCCTTGAGTTCTGTAATTCTGTCATTAAAGCTGTCATTTAAAAAGTTGTCCACCTAAATTCTAGTTGTTAACTTTTCAAGTATACTAGTTGTAACCTTAAAGATTTCCAGATTAATTCATAGATTATGTATTGCCTGTACTTGCTCTGTAGTTCACAACTCTATCTATAAGGGAAGAATTAAAGAGATAAAACTGAATTATATAAAATGTCAATTTATTGAGCACATACTCTTTGTCTTGTACCATGTTCTTATCAAGACGCATGTTGGGCTGATGGCTTCCATCCATGTGATCCTCTGCTAAAGAGATAACGGAGGTAGCAAGGATAATACAGCAAAGAAAATCTATGCTATAAATCCTTGGATGTATCATAGCAGCCATATTCTATAAAAAAGAATACAATTTATAATGTAATACTTTAAGCATAAAATTAAGAGTCTGCTGCATATTTGCAAACACTGCTTTTAAGATGGACTAAATCTCTCAAGCATAAACTCCACTGAATACTATACATCCTCACCATAAGCATCAAAAATGTATTTCAAAACTTTATCTTTCATTTCCCCTTTTCTATACGTGAATAAAATTAATAGGCTGAAATATTACATAATTCAAATTATTGTGATTCTTATTCATATATATTACACTTTAATGTGGTCAGAGATTTTTAAAATAGGCACAATAATACCTTTAAACAAATCAATTAAAGATAGATGAATATCGTAGCTACAACAAATTACTCTGGCACATATGACTTTTTAACATTACGTGTACATTTGGCTGATGTAAATATTTCATAACTCTTAAGACAAAGCCAAGCACAACCTTTTTTCCCTACTCAACCCCACCTATTCAATATGCATCAGCCATCACTACCTATCAAACAATATCACTATGTACTGGACTTTGAATTGTAATTTTGGAAGTCATGTCAATAAACCTTAAGTTTGGAATCACAACAATTTTCCGAAACAGCTAATTCGTTGACTTTATCTTGCAACTATATGAGACAAATTTTGCAATAAGTTTACGTAAGAGTAAACTCACGTAAGAGTTTTACTGGACATAACACCATACTATAGTTGCAAAACTTATTCCCTGAGCCTCTCAAATAACTGATACCTAAATATGTTACCACCCTTGCAAACAATTAGACCCTTACCATAATATTACGAAAAAGTATCCAGTTTTACCAGACATAACACAATGTTGCATTTGTAAAACTTTTTTCTTAGAGCCTTCAAAACAGCTGAATGGCAAATATGATATCAATCTTGCATGCAGACAGAACTATGTATTATGAAAAAGTATCCATATTGGCTTCAAAACTGTTTGAACTTACATTCCTCCAAATAAATGTTAGAATTCAGATACCATTTGATACAATACAATAACATAACAAAATAAATGATAGTGCCAATATTAAGAGGCACTTATGGAAAGTTGTTTTTTTAAACTACGGTAACTGTGCAAACTCTTAAGCAGTTATTATGATTATCATTCTCCTATCCTGTCAATCTAGGAATTCAAGACAAGAAAAAGAACTTCATCTTACGCAAGAGACCTGCCTCATTTTAAAACTTCGCAATATTAAGCATTTATGTCTCAGCTTTCTAGGCAAATCATCTCAAGGCAACTTGCAAATTTCCAGAGATAATTTAACATCACATAAAATCAAGCAATGGAACGAAAGGTATTAGAATGAGCAACTGACTGTAAAAAAAAAAACCAATTTCGTTGTATTTAAGTACAATGACAATAAAGATTATACTTAATAACTGCAAGTATTCCTGGAGTGCTTGAAAAATGCTGTTTATAACTTTTTGTCCACCAGTAGAAAAGAATATTCTGCCCACTTTTTCATTTGAAAATAAACCCTACTTCAAATGCTATTTAACTGCGGTCGCAATTTGCAGCCACGAAGTTGTGTGTACCTGTTCCAAAATTAACCTCAGCCAACTATGAGGGCTGCAGGATTAGTAGCACTTCGAAGGATCTCCCCACTACCAGAAGATGACCAACGGCTCCAGCTGCTTGGCTTACAAGCAACGGTGAGATTAGGACCGGACGGGAAAGTAGGCGGTACAGTCTCCCGCCGGCACAAGGCAAGCCCCGTCTTCTGGTCACCGGGAGATCCCAGCTACCGACGCTCGTCCCGAAACACCTGGGTCCCCGCACCTCTTTCCTAGCAATTCCGCCCTTAAGATGACACTGTCCGGCCGGGAAGAGCAGCAACACTCATAGAACTGAGCCTTCTCGGCCACCATTCCCCACCACTCATGTCACCTCTGACCTTCAATACGTCAAGAGTGCCACGCCTTCTCCTCGGCGATTGGCTACTTTCTTTGATATTTTACGTGGGATGAGGAAAAAAAACAAAACCACACTCCCCCACCGAAGGGGTGTGCGCGTAAGGAATCAGGTATGTCCGCAGAGACCACGCCCCCTCTCGTTTTATGACGTGGCTTCATTCCTCTTAGACTAGACTAGAGCGAGTGTTCGGAGGAGGAGCCTCTGGTCCCCGCCCGCCTGCGCTGATACGTCGGGCAGGTTTTTTGGGGTAGTCGTCATACGGAAGAATTTCCTAGCCAGTTGCTAGGGCTACGCTAATGACCACTCCTTTGGCGAACTGTCGTTGGGCTTCCGCGCTTGTTGCTGTTCTTGTGAATATGCACATTGGTGCATAAAAGCGCATCAACGTGCCTAACCGTCCCTGTCCTATTGTTCCCTTTTAGTCGTATTCATTTCATGTATTCAAAATCATGTTTATACTTATATATGTGATCTAATACGTGCTTGACGAAATAAATGAATAAAATAAAAATTAAGATTGTTTCGATTTCTCGCAATGGGGCTTTTTTCTTTCTTTCTCAGCCTGGTTGTTTGCTGAGAGGCAACATAGCGACTGAAGCTCCAGATTGGAAACGCTGAATTAATAGAATAATATTTATGAGCTGGGTGCAAGATCTGGTTTGTTGTGAAATTTATCTCAGGTAGACAAAGAGCGATGATACGAGGACCGCAGCAACAGTGCAGCAAAAAACCCCAGAAGGCAAATAGTTTTGTTTTCTCGGCTTTTTTGCTGCGCTCTGATGGTGGTTCTGATTTTTGCAGCGGGCGGGTGGTATCCCGGCTCATTTTCAAAATATTACTGCATTCATTTAGGGCTGCAACATATAAAGATGGAAAAGAAGTAGAAGAAAGGAACATAAATATTAACAAATGAAAAGAATAAAGAAGCATATTGTTATACCAGTTCAGTTTTTATATAAAAGTTGACTCCATGGAATATTAATATTTCATTTTATCAATACGGTGACCGTCTGAAATAAAACAGCAAACACATTGCAATCCAGGATTACAAATATGGAATGGTAGTCTTTCCATTGTAGCAAACAAATAGTTTTTGCTATGCCAATGCTTCATTAATCCATAGTTCTTAAGTCAGTACATTACAATCGTTTATACAGAGTTCCAAATCACATTCATATTTTAATGAACTCATATTTGAGCCTATTCTGTAACAATAAGAATGGCAAAGGTTTCCTCCCCTGCTTATTGCACCTGTGAATTCCTGTCCTATATTTTTGTTCAAAATATATCTTCTATATGTGCAAGGACAAGTGGGACAAGAGACTATTGACTATCCAGATTGCTTTATGCCTTTCCTGGAGGATAAAGTTTCTTCTGTCTGCTTTGGTTTGGAAAACAGTTGGCCAAAATCAAGTGAGGTGAGCTAGGAGATACTTTGCATGTCCCCTTGCTTTGTTGCATTTGTGGAATCTGACGAAATGCAGAGTCCATGAGCCTTGTCATTTGTGGGTTGGACCCATGCTCCTCCTGGCTTCTGTGACAAGCATACCAATAGGGCATAATGTCAAACTGAAGGGGTACTTAGATCTGGCCCATTGGGCCACCCTGAAAACAGCGAAGGATCGGCCTGCAGTGCTTCTGCCAGTGAAAATGGAGCTCGGGAGGGCTGTGAACAGTCCTCCCAGGCTCTGTTTTCGGCTGGGACAGCCTCCTGCCAGTGAAAATGGAGCAGAGGACTGGCAGAGGACTGCAGGAGGCTGTCCCAGTCACAACCACTCCTGCACAGCCATGAGCACCTGGCGCCCAGAGGTCAAACACAACTCTCAATGAGTGGCCCTCAATGAAACTGAGTTTGACACCCCTGGCACAAATGAATCTTTGATGAGAAAGAGCCTATTATCAGCCATCTTGAAAGATGTACTAATGCAACCTCTCTGTGAAGAAACCTTCTCTCAATTGATTGCATTTGTCAAATTTGCTTTGTCTTCAACCTTCCCCTTTTGAGCTGCCAAGGTGCCAGTATTTCAACCACAGAGGATCCTAGAAAAGATGCATTATTTAGTGTTCCTATGTGATTATGGCACAGTAAATGGAGGAAATGGACCCCTGAGTCTTACTTGACATCTTGATTACCATTAATCATGGCATCCTTTTGGATTGCCTGCATGGTTTGGAAGTGAGAGGTATCATTTTGTGATGATTCTGCTCTTCTGAGCCCATAATTCCAGGGATAAGGGATGAGCCATCAAGCCTCAGCTACTCCAGTGAGGGATGCCATAGGGGGTAGACCTCTCCCACATTATTTAATATCTATATGAAACTCCAATATGTGAAGTAATATATTGGTCCAGGGTGACATATCAGCTAGAGAGCTGTAGCTATCTTGAATTTGCAGCTGGAAATTGTGAGGGTCTGGATGGGGAGGAACAAGCACAAACTAGCAAAACAGAGCTGCTGGATGTCCATAAACATCAATGGGAGGAGCTGATTCAATGGGAAGATATTTTGTTGCCAGAACGCAGTAGATTAGACATTGATTTGCCTAAACTTTGCAATTAAGAGCAAGAAAACTATTATTATACTTAAATCCTAGGCAGACAATTTCAACTATTGTGTGTTCAGAACAACACCCCCCCCCCCCCAAAAAAAAAAGATCTATTCAAACTGTATCTTTCCCCTAGGGGACATCCAGACAATGTGTTTTCCTTCAGTTTGTGAGGCAGTACAAAAGTATACCAGGCTAATATTCTTTTATCTGCACAAGCTTGGTAATGTAGCTAATGAGCAGTAGTATCCTAAATATTTATTGTGGGTAACTTAAATGTAAAGGTTCCCCTTGAACATATGTGCCAGTTTTTGTCTAAAGACGTCTCCATGGTCATGTGGCCAGCATGACTAAATGCCGAAGGCGCACAGAACACTGTTACCTTCCCACCAAATGTGCTTCATATTTTTTGTACTTGCATTTTTACACGCTTTCGAACTGCTAGGATGGCAGAAGCTGGGACAAGTAACAGGAGCTCACTCTGTTACGCGGCGCTAGGGATTTTAATTGTCAAACTGCCAACCTTTCTGATCAACAAGCTCACCGTCTTAGGCATCCCTTCTGTGGGTCAACTTAAGATGCTATAATTGATATATTTTCTTGCTGTCAGGACCAGCTGGTCCTCCACTGCAGGCTGGAGCAAGGGTGGGAGGGGGCAGGTGGGTAGGGCAGGGAGTTCAATCATTTGTCAGAAACTTGGTTTCTGGTTACAACCTCTGGAGATCATGGAACTACTTTAGCAATAATAGTTACACCACAATCTTTTAAGCAGTAGATTGGCATCTCTTTCAAGTGACCTGTTAGACCTGTATGTACATCAATAAATGAATAAACAAACAAACAGGTTGCAGAGAATCATTAGAAAGTGGCTGCTTGTGTAAGATCTCAGTTCTATTTGGCATAGCTGATTGTCAGCACCCGGAGGGAAGATTGAGACAAGACACATGTGCTGCCAGCATGCACAGGGCTTAGGGGGCAAGCAGTTCTTGCCGCTGGATTACTGTGCATGTGGGGCCCCTGAATGGGGACTTCCATTGACTGCCACTTTTAGAATTACTGCTCTGGATAATGAACAGGTTTATTTTAAATGGTAGGACATTATAGGATGATTGTATGGTAATAATAAAGAAACAGCTGATTTATGACTAACAGTGGTTAACTTAACTTGGCTGAATTTTCAAATAAAAGGCTAAGTAGAGTAAGATCTGGTTAGTATTTATTTATTTATTTTGTGCCTTTGAGTCAATGTTGACTCACGACAAAAGCCTAGATAAATCTATTTAGTTTTCTTGGCAATATTTCAGAAAGACCTGCTATTGCCTCTCCCCTAAGGCTGAGAGAGAAAGTGACTGGCCCAAAGTCACCCAGTTGACTTTGTGTTTAAGGTGGGACTAGAACTCATAATCTCCCAGTTCTGGCCTGGTTCTTCATCCACTGCAATACACTAATTTGACTCTCAGTTAGTACTTGGTCACAAGGAAATCCCAGATCTTTAGGCTCGATTTGGGAAATTAAAAATATATCCCAAAGGAAAACAACTTCCACATTGTTTCCAGGTAAATTTCATTCATGTAATCAACAGGAGTCAAAAGGTTCATTGCAGCCCCTTCCCAATGAAATCTAATCAACAGTTTATTCTTTGCCCATGCCTTAAAAATGTCAAATGATTATTTTATTTAATGCTTCAGAAGAAGAGGAAAAAGTTACATTTCATTTTGATTGGTGCTAGGATCTCAGAAATTACCAATAGTACAAACTGATAATTTGTATTATTTAAAAAACCTATGCACTAAATTGAAGCCAATTTTAATGTTAATAATGTTCTTAAAAATGGGTTACATACGACTGAATGTAGAAGATAGCCATCAAATCAAATGGAATATGCCTTCCCAATGGAATGTTTCATATTCCACAATTCCTGTGGAAGGAAGCCCCATTTCTCCTTCAAAAGAAACAAACAATATTTGTGAATTTTACTTTCCCATAAATGTAAATCCTGACACACATACCTATTGGCTAAAAGTATATGACATGCTAAACCTAAATTAATAAACACTAGAGCCCGTGTGGTGTAGTGGTTAAGGCACCAGGCTGGAAACCAAGAAAATGTGAGTTCTACTTCCACTTTAGCCATGAAAGTCAGCCAGGCTGGTCACTCTCTCACAGTCCAACCCACCTCACAGGGTTGTTGTTGTGGGGAAAACGAGAGGCGGAAAATGAATTAAGTATGTTTGCTGCCATGAATTATTCATAAAAAATAATAGTGGAATTAAAAACATCTTTAAAAAAAACATTATTGTGTCATTTTGAACCTCAGAGTCTTAGGACAAAGTCCCCAAGGTTGATCTCCGACAGATCAAGCACAGTCACAAGATAAAAAAAGGAAGTTGGAGGTGTAGAAATTCTTTTTGGGAAGAATAAGACCCAAGGACACAGAGGAAATAGCAAAGGAAGCCCTTCTGCTATCCTTCCCTGGCAACCCTACTTCTTCCCTCTAACCCTTAACTTCCAGACCGTGCCTAGTACTCATCTGAAAAGGGAATAGAGGAAAAATAACGACTTCCTTTAACTACTGATCCGGACTTGTAGTAGAGGCCTGCCGATCAGGGACTAGCAGTAAACAGGCGGCGTGCTTCCGACATAGGTCGTTGAAGTCACTTCTATTGCAGCTCCACTTTTTTTCCTTCAGCCCAGCGCGTTTTCCAAAGGTTGCCAATTATTTTCCGTCGGAATGCCGGGGCCAACTGGTGAATGGTCCCCTCGTAACTGATCTCAAAGGGTTTTTTTGCACCAAGAGGTTGAAGAAACCCGGGCTTCCCTTCCCAGCGTGTCCAAGAGAAATTGAAAGCTTTCTTATGCTAGCTAGGGGAGGGGAAGGGAAGGGAGGGGTGGGGAACCCGGCGCTTCCCGAGGCGCGCTGCTGCTGCTTGCTTGCCTGCCTGCCCGGGACTTCCCTGTTGTACATGAGACACCCACCCACGCAAAGATGGCTGCGAAAGGCTCGCATTTTCACCTGAAAATGGAAGAGACGATCGAGAGGTACAGGACGGATTGCCAGTGGGAGATGCAGCTCGCCATGGTGGCGCAGATGAGGGCGCGGACGTCCAGCCCTCGGCACAAGGGGGCAAAAGGAGCCGGAGCCGCACCGCAGAAATCTGGTAAGGCAGTCAAGCCGGCCGCTTGGGATTCCCCAGTGACCGGCTGCCCTTCCGTAAAAAAAATAAAAATGGAAGCGCCCGCCCGCCCGCCTGCCTGCCCTTGTAAGGGTCAGGACGCTCGCCCCTTCCTGCCGAGCCCTGTTGCCCAGTTCCCTTAACCCAGGGTCTTCTTGCTCAGCTGAAAGTGCTGGGTTCGCACAATGCCACGAACCATAAACTCATCCCCCGAGCTGGCTCGGCGCGCTTTCCGACAGATTCACACGCGGTCAGTTTACTGGTTGGGCTGCCAGATCCGGCGGGTCCGTCGAACCCAACCTCTCTTTTCGGAAACCCCTGGGGCTGGGGTTGCCTCAGCCGCATCCTTAACATAGGATGGCTCCGATGGAGCGACGGCTCTGCCTGGTGTGTGTGTATGTGTGGTTGGTGTTAGATATTAGCATATATCGAGATAAGTCTTCCCTCAGGTCCGCTCCTACAGCGGGAAACAGGTATTCATCTGATTGGTCAATGGGCGTGCCTCATCCCTATAAAAGGGGAACCCTCCGACCACAGGTTAAGCTGGATCACTACTACTACTAATAAAATGAGCTGTTGAGTTACTTCGTGTCCGCAGTCTGTCTCTCGTTGCCCAGATCTAACATTGGCGACGAAGGTGGGATTGAGAGACAGATAGGACGAAGAGCGCACTTCAAGAATCTCCGGATTTGATCCAGCCCAGGAATTCGGCAGAAATTCCGGCAGCCATCTCAGATCACCGCAGCGCGGCAAATTCAAACTGAGAAAATGGCGATGCATGCTCCCCCCGCTCCTTTCGACCCAGCAACCGACGAATGGGAAGCCTTCATGATTCGCTTCGAGTGTTTCCTCGAAGCAAATGAGTACACGGGGATCACCGATGCAAGAAAGAAAAATATCTTCCTCGGCTACTGCGGAAAGGAAGTCTTCAATACGGCCAGAGACCTCACCGCGCCTACTCCAATACAAGCAGTACCGTGGGCGACGCTGAAACAAGCCTTGGAAACACATTACGCGCCAAAACCGTCCCGCCATGTCAGCCGCAAAGAATTCAACACGAGGACTCAAATGGCGGGAGAATCCATTAACCAATTTGTTGCAGCTCTACGAAGAATAGCAGCCCACTGTGAATACAGGGATTTGGAAGAGCATATCTTAGAGCAATTCATCTGTGGGGTAAGAGACATTTCGTTGCAAAAGAAACTGTTAGCCAACCCGAATCTAACCCTACAGTCAGCATTGAACAAAGCAAGAGCGTCGGAATCAGCGGAGAAATCAGCAGTGACCATACAAAGAAGGGTCAACGAAACCCAGCCGGCACCGAGACAAACCAGAGTCCACTACGAAGACGCAAGCCCCGACTACGTGGATCCCGAGTTCGAGGACAGTCACCTAATGCAGAGCAGTCACTGGAGGCCTGGGGGGAAACCCGGATCCCGCTTGCCGCCCTGCGCAAGCTGCGGAGGGAATCACCCCAGGTCTACTTGCAGGTTCAGGAACGTTGTTTGTTCGCACTGCAACAAACTTGGGCACATCGCACGAGTGTGCCGGAGCGGAGTCCCTGCCTCACGGCAGCCACCCATGTACCGCCAACAGAAGCCCAACCCAGGGGCTTGGCGAAATCAAAAAGGGCGCCCAGAGAGAAATCCACAAGTGTTTACCCAGAGAGAAACTCCCCAAAGAGCTGAACGAGCGTATTCCCAGAGAGATTACTCACAAGAAAGTGAGCGAGCGTATCCCCAGAGAGAATTCACACAGAGAGCCGAAAGAGCGTTCTACCAAGACGCTCAACGAGAGTATTTTCAGGATATAGACGATGAGATAGAGTTGACCCAGAGAGAGGAGTTGCGAACGTATCTCACCACGATACATCAGGTCCGCCCTAAGCGGCCCAAAAGGCTGAAAGTCACAGTCCTCTTGGAGGGCTCACCCTGCGAGCTGGAGGTTGACACAGGATCAACCCTGACGATCATTTCATGGGCATCCATGAAACAGGCCATTCCCGGCCTCAGAAAGAGCCAACTGCGCGCTCCTGACGTCCTGCTACGAGACTACCAGGGGAACCAAGTCCCCATCGTGGGCCAAGGCACATTCCACATCCAGTTTAAGGACATCGAAGCCCAGCTGCCCGTGACCATCTCCAGCGCGCCATTGCAGAACCTCCTGGGGCTTGATTGGTTTGAAGCCCTGGGATTAGAAGTCACCGGAATCAACGCCGTGAGAAACAGCAGCGCTGAAAAGATCTTTAAGGAGTTCGAGGATGTGTTCAGCTCCGGTCTTGGTAAGTATGTGGGCAAACCAATATCGTTCAATTTAGATCCAAATGTGGCGCCAATCCGACTTAAACCGAGACGAGTGCCTTTTGCACTCCGCCCAAAAATAGATAAAGAGATAGATAAGTTAGTGGAACAAGGAATCCTTGAGCCGGTAGATCACGCGCGTTGGGAGACACCTATCGTGACCCCAGTTAAGTCAGACGGATCAGTCCGCTTGTGCGCAGACTATAAATGCACAATTAATGTCGCGCTACAACAGAGCGCATATCCGGTGCCCGTAGTACAGCACCTATTGCACTCATTGGGGCCAGGAAAGGTTTTCGCTAAGTTAGATATGGCACAAGCTTACCAGCAACTGCCAGTAGATAGCGCCACAGCGGAGGCCCAGACTATAGTGACGCACAGAGGAGCGTTTAAATGCAACCGGCTACAATTCGGCGTAAGTATTGCTCCAGGATTGTTCCAGAGCGTCATGGAACGACTGTTGCAAGGGATACCGGGAGTCGTCCCATATTTTGACGATATCTTGGTGTCCGCTGCAAACGAGGAGCAACTAAACAAAAGAGTCAGATCTGTTTTGGCCAGAATCAGAGAGAAGGGCCTCCGCCTTAAAAAAGAAAAATGCCAAATTAACGTGCCTAGTGTAGAATTCCTGGGTTATAGAATTGATGGTCAGGGAATTCACCCCACTGAAAAGAAAATTAAGGCAATCCAGGACGCCCCCACACCACGAAATCAAACCGAGTTGCAGGCCTTCCTCGGACTACTTAATTTCTACAGCGTTTTTCTGAGACAGAAGGCGACCGTTGCTGAGCCACTACACCGTCTACTCCAGAGGAACGCACCATGGAGATGGGGACGAGCCGAAGCTGCAGCATTCGCCGGGGTAAAGCGCCTGCTCACCACTGACTCACTACTTGTGCAATACAGTCAAACCCTCCCGCTGGTATTGACCTGCGACGCATCGCCTTTCGGGGTTGGAGCAGTCCTCAGCCACAGGATGCCCGACGGGAAAGAAGCACCCATTGCTTTCTACTCCAGAACTCTTTCATCGGCCGAAAGGAACTACAGCCAAATGGACAGAGAAGCATTGGCTGCCGTTGCAGGTGTGAAACGTTTCCATGAATACCTCTACGGCCGCGATTTTGAACTCATTACTGATCACAAACCGCTGTTAGGACTTTTGGCGGGAAATCGCCCCACTCCGGTCTCCCTTTCTCCACGTATGACCAGGTGGACTGTTTTCCTGGCTGCGTACTCTTACAAGTTAATTCATCGACCGGGCTCCACTCTAGGGCACGCAGATGCGCTCAGCCGTTGCCCATTACCAGACATTTTGCCAGACCCCACTCCAGAAGTACCGGTATTGCTCATTGACTGTTTGGATTCGGGACCGGTTTCTTCTTACGATGTCGCAAGGTTCTCCTCGAAGGACAATTTAATAAAACAAGTGCAAACTTGGGTATGGAGGGGGTGGCCGAAGGGAAATGTGGGCCCGGAATTCAAAATGTTTTGGTCTAAACGGGACGAACTCTCCGTGTTACAGGGATGTTTGTTGTGGGGGGATCGAGTTGTTATTCCTTTTGCTCTACGAAAAAAGGTATTGAATGCTTTACATATGGGTCATCCGGGGATCGTGAGAATGAAAGCGTTAGCGAGAAGTTATGTGTGGTGGCCCAATATGGACAAAGAAATAGAGGAGTGGGTGGCCACTTGCGACCCATGCCAGGAGTCGAGACCAGCACCCCCGGAAGCGCCCGCCACAGAATGGGAGAAACCCAAGGCACCCTGGTCACGCATTCATATTGATTTTGCAGGACCATTCCAGGGTCAAACCTTCCTCATAGTTGTAGATGCTTATTCTAAATGGTTAGATGTAGTCCTAATGACATCAACCACGGCAGAGGCAGTTATAAAGGTTCTTAGGCGGCTTTTCGCCACCCATGGTCTACCAGATCTGTTAGTATCGGACAACGGGCCCCAATTCACGGCCATGCAGTTCGAAACATTTTTAGCAGGGTTGGGAATCAGACACGCCCTCATCGCGCCATTCCATCCAGCGTCCAATGGTCAGGCAGAAAGAATGGTGCGGTTCGCGAAAGAGGCCCTCGCCAGGATGGGCCCGGGGGATTGGCAAACACGCATTGACCATTACCTCCTCATTCAACACATTACCCCGAGCGCAACGACGGGTAGAAGCCCCGCTGAACTACTAATGGGTCGCCGCCTACGGTCTCACCTGGACAGGCTCCACCCGAATTATTCTACCTCGGCTCCCCCAGACTCTACAAGTAAGGTCAGATCTTTTAGAGAAGGAGACACTGTTTATGCTCAAAATTACACAGGGGGGACATTGTGGATACCGGCGAGGGTCATTGGCATCATGGGCCCTCGATCGTATTTGTTAGAGCTTGAAGATGGGCGGAATTGGAGAAGGCACATCGATCAGCTTCGAGGTCGCCTAGCACAATCCAACTTACGGGATGAGGGCGAAAGTTTCCTGTCCACAGAAAGACAACCGCAGGGAAACTTCATCCCAGGAAACGACGACACCGGCGAGCTAAGCGGGGGACAGGACATCACGCACGCAGCTGAGCAACCCCCCGTCATCACAGCCGCTGAGCAACCCCCCGTCATCGCAGCCGAACAAGATACCAGGGAAAAGAGCATCGAAAACGCAAGACCTCCAGAAACAGAAAAAGCACCCGATCCTGCAACCACTTCAAACCAACAGGAAACCAGTCCTGCAAGTACTTCAACGCAACCTGAACTCCGACGTTCCTCCCGAGCAAGACAAACACCCACCTACCTAAAGGACTATGTCACCTACCGCAACGTCCCATCTAGGAGGGGAGGGGTGTTAGATATTAGCATATATCGAGATAAGTCTTCCCTCAGGTCCGCTCCTACAGCGGGAAACAGGTATTCATCTGATTGGTCAATGGGCGTGCCTCATCCCTATAAAAGGGGAACCCTCCGACCACAGGTTAAGCTGGATCACTACTACTACTAATAAAATGAGCTGTTGAGTTACTTCGTGTCCGCAGTCTGTCTCTCGTTGCCCAGATCTAACAGTTGGGTTGTCTCTCTTAGCGTCCCGTCGCCTTTTTGGGGGCGGAAGGAGATTTATTTGGCGGGGGAGGGGGGGAGGGAAGCTGATTGGCATATTATTCCCTCACCCCATTCTCTACCCGGCAACTTTTGAAATCATGCCTGGGGCTTAGCGATGGCTTGTTTGTAGAAATAGGATAGTTTCTACAGATACTTGAACAGTGTGGACCAAGCGTTGGCAATGCAGCTTTCATCGCACCCCGGACCGGTTTTACTCTAATTTGCCTCTCTCCTCGGCTGCCTCTCCCTCTCCCTCAGCTGTGCTCTTGAAGAGGCTGCTCTACCACACTCAAATGCTCCTCGTTCAGAATCAGTTCTTGGGTGACCTTGTCTTCAAGAGAAATATAATCAGTGCCGCTCCCCAGCTATGCTTCGTTGAATGAACCCAGTGAAATGTGCTCTCCTTGGGAATAAATCTCATTGAATTCACAAGCGCTTCCTTCCGAATTAATATGTAGAAGATGACTGTGCTGTAGTTTTAGGACGGAAGTAGCAGCCTTATTCTGACACAGACACAGACACACACTCACACACATACAGAAAGATACATTGAGGGGCCCAGTGGTGGAGCAGTAATGCCCCCTCCTCCTTTCTTCTGACCCGCTGCTGCCCGCAGAGGTGTCCTTGTTGAGCAGCTGTCCTGATTCTGTGAGGCTGGACCATCCGCTCTCCTTTGGAAGGATAAAGCAGCCTCTCAGAGTGAGCATCAGGCAAAGGCAAAAAGACAGACCTCTGAGAACAGGCTGCTCTTTATGTCGGTGCCAGCCGTCATGACTGGCTTTGGAAGCACTGAATCCCTTGGAGTTGGGTGGCTGTGAAAAATGTGAATAAGTAAATAAAATAATTAAGGCAACTAGGACCTCTCAGGGATGCTGAGCTTGTCAATCAGAAAGGTCAGCAGTTCGGCAGTTTGAATCCCTAGCGCCATGTAATGGAGTGAGCTCCCGTTACTTGTCACCGCTTCTGCCAACTTAACAGTTTGAAAGCATGTAAAAATGCAAGTAGGAAAATAGGAACCACCTTTGGTGGGAAGGTAACAGTGTTCTGTACACATTTGGCATTTATTCATGCTGGCCACATGACCACGGAGACGTCTTTGGACAGCTCTGGCTCTTCGGCTTTGAAACGGAGATGAGCACCGTGCCCTAGAGTCGGGAATGACTACCACATATGTGCAAGGGGAACTTTTACCTTTACCTTAGGACCTCTTAGGCTAGAATAAGTATGGAGGGGGCAAAATGCAAGAAGGGTCCCTCTGCTTCTGAAAAAGGTTGCCCCGCCATTCAATGAGACCAAGGTTGAAGATGCCCAAATGGTGCCATCAAGGCTGACTGGCATGCCTTGCCACTTCTCATGGCCCTATCATGTAGATTAAGTCTCCACACCTGATGGTATTTACATGTGTTCAGTTACAAAATGGGTTGGCTGAGTATCATGGGACTTGTTGCTCACTATTTCAGGCGTGGGTTGGCTTGGAGAACTTTAGCAGCGTTCTTGGGGGGAAATGGAGCACGATAGATAGAGGCTAAATAAAACACAGTTTCAATTTTAAAGAGAAATCTTTGAATAGAAAATAAAACTGTAAAACATAGAAGGAGGAATGAACTCACCAGCAGCTTGGCTGCCCCCCACCCCCTTGAAACCTTTGCCTCAAACCACAGCCATTTTGTGTCTGTAGAGGGTCTGTGTGACTAATTTGAAGTTAACTTGTGGACTCCACCCAAAAGCATAAATGCATGCTAGTTGCACTATCAGCATGTATGTTTTCCTCAATCAGTTTTGCATATGCAATTATTCCAGCGAAAGGAAAGTGTGCCAGTAGTGGGTAGGGGTGATGAGGGAGAAAATAAGTGGAAAGAAAAGGCACATCAAATAGTTTTTTTTAAAAGGAGGAGAGTATGAGACAGCTTTGCTGTTTCTTTGGGAATATATTCTATTTTAGAGAGTCAGAATAATACAGTAAAATGCTTCTGTAATATTAAATGGAGTTTGAGCTCATATAATCACATGGTTAAAGCTTTGTTGTCCTTTCCAGCAATAGATCGTATTTTCTGAATGTTTACATTCTATCCAATACAGTTGCTCTTATAAAATCTGAGGCAAAACAGCACCCCCGATAAGAGCCCAAGAGTAAAATTCTCCATGTTGTTGAGGAAAGATTTGCACTGTTTTCAGTGTGGTTCTGATCAGATAACTGATTGAAACAAGGCATACTCAATATTAAATTGCTATGCAGTATTAACCATATAGTTGTTGTTTTTTTTAAAAAAAAGATGTGTTTAAAAAAGAGTATCGATTATGCAGTGGTAATCATCCTCTTGATCTTTTGATATGCACACCCCTGGTAGATGTTGTTTTTGAACTCAGATTCATATTTATGATTAGCTGCTATTTATGGCTTGAATGTTTTATTAACATTTTAGCTTTTAATTTTATCATCTGCCATTATAAGTATCTCATTATTTTAACCTGTCATAAGACCCCATGGGCAAACAGGATATGCGCAGATATGAAACTAACAATCACAGGGGTTAATAGTTGAATGTGCAGACCTATTGAGATAAATTAATAGTTTAATCATGATTTGACTGGCACATGGCAGTTATGCATCTCAAAATTTATCTGCTTAATACTTTCTGGAACAGATTGTGAGGTTGGAAGATAAGGGTTTGGGGGAGGAGAGGCATAGAAAGTCACATTGCACAGATTTTTGACTCAGTCCTTGATGCTGGTTACAGTTTGATGTATGCCTATTGATAGGTAAATCCCCTTGTGTTCAGTTATTATTTACTGTATAAGTATAGAGAGGCCTGCAGCAAAATTTGCATTTATAACGTCTTATTGATTAGATTTCTAGAACACAGTAACAAGACATTTATATAAATAATTGTGATTTTATTTCCAATAAAGTTTTCATGACTGAATCAAATTCTGTCCATTTCTTTAAATAAGCCAGCAGAACAAATTGGTGTTTATTTCTCTAAAGAGTTCATATTTACAAATCTGAAGTAGAATACATGACACAGGGCGTTCATTTATATGTCTAAATAAGAAAGTTTCTAAGAAATGTCTATAAATGTATAGATAATCACTTAAGTTGGATTCCTATTACATAAACAAGTTTTGCACTCTGGGCAAATTTCCTTATGCAAGGAAATGTTTATATAATGGTTAAAATTCTATGTTTAGCTTTCTGTCCTGCTATATATGGGAACATAACACAGTGTGTAATTTTTTATTCCATTGACTATGTCTTGCAGAGGACTATGAGAATCTACTAGCTGCAGAGGCACTGCTGGAGCTGTGCTTAAAAGAAAACCTTGCCAAAGTCAAAGAAACCATGCCATTAATGGAAAAAAACGAGACCAAACTGAGTGACGCCAAAAAGTTTTTGACTGACATTCTAAATCGAGGGAAATTACTGGTAGGAATTCTAGATAGAAATTAAAAAGAGCATAAAACACTGCTAATGATATACAATCAAATGGTTTAGATAACAAAATGTTGGAATCTTTAATCTCGCCTGATGCATTTATAAAAATCTGAAATAATTGCTTTCCATTTGCAGCAGCTTTTATTCAAAAGAAGGTTGGGGTTTGTTATGATTTACTAAATTAAACTTTCAACACTATATAAATTAATAGCCAATTCTGTCCTCCAAGAACCAACCCTTCTAGAATGGCATTATCCATATGAAGAAATGAAGGCATTAGCAGGTTTTGAGGGTTTGCAGAAGTATAGACACAATTTAGGGACACCGATTTCAAGGGTGGCCATTGAGGACCAAACATAAAAAAGGGCCATGAAATATTGCTGACTTGGAGGAAGGAAATAATTGGGGATGGGGTGGTGGGGTAGAGAATACAGTGTCCTAGTAAAAGACATGAGTGACTAAGTCCAGGGTTTCCAAATTAAAGTTATTAAGACACTTGAACATAACTTTGAGAAGGTGCTTTGGAATGTGTGATGATGTGAGCACAGCCACCTCTTCTGTCTTTTTTCAGAATTCTATGTGAGCCTAGAAAAAGGATGCAGCTATTTTAGTAAATCAAATCAATTGACTCATTAAAACAACCACATCTTTTTTTCTGGCTCTAACAATGCCAACAATGCTTTATTGCAGATCCACTTATGTTTCTATAGATCTATTTTAGGAGCGCTAGTGATACAAGAGACTTGCTTTTAAAAAAAATAACAACCATGAGACATCATAATGGGCAGAACAAGTCTAACTGTACAATTTATTGTTATGGAAGCTGCCAAGAGACTCTTTCTTTGGCCTGCTACTTGAACAATTCCACATGGGGTAGTTTCAGTGGTGGGATACCACTGGTACGCCCCGGTATGGGCGTACCGGTGCCTGCTGGGAGCACCAGGTACCGTTCCGGTATGGTGCTCTGGAGGGCCCATCCGCGCTCCTTACCTGTATTTGAACTGCTCGGGGCTTCTGCGCAAGCTCACGGAGCGTACAGCGCCTGCGCGACATTCCACTGAGCAGCTGGAGTGTTGCGGAGCGTTGCGGGCGGTAAGTACGCATGCGCATGCTGCGCGCATGCTGCACGCATTCATGTGGTGGCCGGCCGGCCCCATTGCACCGTACCGGTTGCACCAGGATCCGGAACCCTCCACCGGGTAGTTTATTCGGGAGTCATAGCTTTAATTCAGCATGGTGGGATTTTATGTCTCTTTCAAAGTCCCAACTTCTAAAAATCTGCATTAATTCATTAATGTGAGTTTTCGTTACAAATTGGGGATTATATACAAAAATGAGGAAAGCTTGATAAACTATTTCACATTTCTCATATAGATAGTCCTCAACTTGCGACCACAAGTGAGCCCAAAATTTCTTTTGCTAAGTGAAACAGTTGTTAAGTGAGTTTTGCTCCGTTTTACAACCTTTCTTGCCACAGTTGTTAAGTGAATCACTGCAGTTGTTAAGTTAGTAATACAGCTAAGTGAATCTGGCTTCCCCATTGACTTTGCTTGTCAGAAGGTCTCAAAAGAATACTACAACTGTCATAAATGTGAGTCAGTTGCCAAGTATCTGAATTTTGATCATGTGACTGTGGGGCATGCTGCAACAGTCATAAGTGTGAAAAACGGTGATAAATCACTTTTTTCAGTGCTGTTGTAACTTCAAACGGTTACTAAATGAACTGAGGATATCAATCTGGAAATACGTTATTCATCCATTTGATCTCGCATACCTATGAAAAAATAATCTGCCAATTTTTCCATTTTCTTTCACTTGGAGTTAATTTATGCTTAATTTAAATGGCTAGCAAGATGGTTATTATAGTTATGCACTGACTTTCATGCCCTGCGGCAAACTGATCTCCTACAAATGGCAACACTGACTATCCCTTGGTTATTTTTGGTTTGGAGAAGGTGAATGTGACTGAGAAATAGCGGTATGAACCATGCTGGGATCAACCTTTTAGAGGTGACGTTCTTAAGTTTTAACTTCGTGGGTTGTCACAGATAAAGCACTTTGTGTGTTTCAAATCTCTCTATTGCAGGGGTGTCCAAACTTGGGAACTTTAAGACTTGTGGACTTCAACTCCCAGAATTCCCCAGCCAGCATGGCTGGCTGGGGAATTCTGGGAGTTGAAGTCCACAAGTCTTAAAGTTCCCAAGTTTGGACACCCCTGCTCTATTGCTTAAAGCCATAAACTGGGCTGTATTCATAATGCGTCAGTCAAGGTTGATGGCCTTTATAGCACTGTGGTGCTCAAGCTGGTATACTTGGTTAAAACAGGGCAATGGTTACTTAGAAGGGATGCAGCTAGTGCTGCAATTAAATTGGATGTAAGAAGAGGCTGATGTAGGATTATATTAGAGCAGGGGTGTCCAAACTTGGGAACTTTAAGACTTGTGCATGGCTGGCTGGGGAATTCTGGGAG
The DNA here is from genome assembly GCF_964273705.1 of Natrix helvetica. Classification (NCBI taxonomy): domain Eukaryota; kingdom Metazoa; phylum Chordata; class Lepidosauria; order Squamata; family Natricidae; genus Natrix; species Natrix helvetica. The sequence continues at coordinate 251,701,008 of NC_138552.1, forward strand.
TTGAAGTCCACAAGTCTTAAAGTTCCCAAGTTTGGACACCCCTGCTCTATTGCTTAAAGCCATAAACTGGGCTGTATTCATAATGCGTCAGTCAAGGTTGATGGCCTTTATAGCACTGTGGTGCTCAAGCTGGTATACTTGGTTAAAACAGGGCAATGGTTACTTAGAAGGGATGCAGCTAGTGCTGCAATTAAATTGGATGTAAGAAGAGGCTGATGTAGGATTATATTAGAGCAGGGGTGTCCAAACTTGGGAACTTTAAGACTTGTGCATGGCTGGCTGGGGAATTCTGGGAGTTGAAGTCCACAAGTCTTAAAGTTCCCAAGTTTGGACACCCCTGTATTAGAGTAAGATTTAACTTCCCTTGTTTGAAGTGTTGTAACTTTTCAAAGGATAGCTGAAATGTGTTCACTTTTAAATATATATATTTAACACACACACACACACACACACACACACACACACACACACACATATACACACTTTGATTGCAGTTTCAAAATTGCTGAAGAGATGCAAAGTATTTTCCTTATGAAGAAATTTCGGGTAAGCAGGGCAAAACGTTAAGCTGCTTCATAAATATATACAAAGCAGCTTAAAGGTTTGCCCTAAATATTTTTATATAGGTAAAAAAATAAAGCAGGGCAAAACTTTAAGCTAAATATATATTTTCAGCAACTTTGTAACTCCAGTCAAAGTGCACTAGTAAACTTCTACTTCACGTGGGGTAAGTGTTCTTGTTTTACCTATTTTTATTTAGGTAAAAAAATAAAGCAGGGCAAAACTTTAAGCTAAATATATATTTTCAGCAACTTTGTAACTCCAGTCAAAGTGCACTAGTAAACTTCTACTTCATGTGGGGTAAGTGTTCTTGAAAATGTATGGAAGAAAATCAGATGGCTCCATCCATTGACACATAGCAGGAAACCATGTGGATCCTCTGTTGTAATGACAGAATGTTCCTCTTCTTAAGAGCTGCCTTATTAATTTCAGTAGAAAATGAAGGTCCAACCTCTATAATTTTTCAAATTAACCGAGGGATCTGCATTCTGCACTCATTATATTTCACCATGTACTTCAAAGCTCATTAAGGTTTTGTTAACAAAATGCTTGATTCCATGCGATGTTGAACAGGGAGATATTTCCAAAACAAACATTGTTTAACCACAGCTTTATTATATTACTAATGAACATTTTAATTTTTCAGCCAAAAGATATGACAGAAGCAATGTTGCTCCTTGCAAAGCTTCATTATATTGAAGGCTGTTACCGAGAGACTTTGAGCCTGTATGCAAGAGTTGGCCTCGAAGACCTTGCAATAGAGAAGAAACCTTTATACAAGCTGCGTCTGCTAACCGAAGCTTTTGTTATTAAAGGTAATGGGGGTTGTCTAGGGTCACTGGTTTCTGATTTCACTGCGATGATGCTGTAGAAAATCAGCTCATATAAACCTTGTTTATTTTATCCTTCAAACATTTTATTTTATTTAGTGGAAGTTGCAGTGAGTTTAAATTTTAAAAAGCTGACGAGCTATGGAATATCATAAACAAAATTCTAATTCATATAAAATACCTATGCCTGATTAAAAGATTGAATTTTGGTTCAGACCTATAGATATCATTTTTTTTATTTGTAAAACAATCGAACAACATTCTGCATATTTCTTCAGTTTCTTTGATCTTCGGTAATAGGTTGAAATTAACAAGGAAAATCAGTAGCGCTATAATATTTTGCTTTTTTAAAAAGAAAAATAGGAGAGCATGACAGCCTTACAATACAGTACTATAGATTTATATTTTTAAATGTCATGGTTTTTCTGCTCTGAACATGGAATATTATGCTGGCTAGGGAATTCTGGCAGTTGAAATCCATAAATTTGTCAAGTGGGAGAAATGGTGCTCTACCCAACTCTTTGGACTGTACATGACATGATGTCTTTGGAAGAGTAAATGATTATTAAACAATGTTATGTATATTGCAGATAAGCTATGAAAAGAGGGACAATATTTTTTTAAAAATCAGCTCAGTTGTATGTAAAAGATTCAGGTGAAGGATCTGAAAAGTCAAAGAGAGCTGCCTGATGACATGAACAGGGAATAAATATCTTAAACAAGATGTCTGCTTCCACCCAAACTAAAGTGACATTGTGTTTGTAAGGAAGCAGTGGTTCTTAAACTAGAGATGCCCAAAGAGATAATTTGGGCACAACCTGGGGGTACTAAAGGTAATTTCTTGCTTAGGGGGTCATGGATCCAGTTTGAGACTGATGCTTGTGCAAAACAACAAAGTCTGATTTCTTTTGTGGGAGTTATGGCAATATTTAAGACAAGGGGGGGAGTGGGTCAGTTTTAAGACCCACTCTATTGGCAGATCACACCATGGGCTCTTTCCTACAGCTTTTTAGTGCTTATCAAACTGACAATATTTGGTTCTTCTTTCTTTTGTAGAATACTTACATTTCTCCTTGCTGTATTTTCAACCATTGTACAACAACAACAACAACAACAAGAATAATAATATCTCTTCTGTATGTGTCTTTGTATTCTATGTTTGGAAGAGAGGGAAGTTATCCAAGGGTTTATGATTCAGCTGTTTTTCTGGGAAACCTGGAAAAAATACCTCTGCTTGCATTCTTCATCTTCTGTTTCCTTTCAGTGCTGTTTATGACTGCTGCTGAAGTAGTTGCTCTCTGCCTATCCTCTTCTAACCTTTTCAGCATACCAATCCACTTATTAGGTGAATAGAGGGCTGGAATGATCAGATACCTTCAACTGGTATGTAAAAATCAAAGCTAAAACACCATATTATTATTGCAATGATCCTTTTGAACATCAGGCATCATGTTGATCTGTGCTTCCTAAGGAGCCACAGTTTAGAATGTCTCTGCTATTCTATTGACTTTGGGAAATGCATCATTGGTACCTATTTGTGAATGGTAGTAGCTATTGGATTAGAAAGGCTTAAGCATTTAGAAATGATATCCTCCAGTTAATAATAAGAAATCATTAGAAACTTTGATATGTCTGACTTACTTACAGAGTGTATATTTTATTATGATTTTATTGCTACCATGAAAATTTCCTAATTCAGACAAATTTCTTTTTGCTAGCCTACCTGCCCACCTTTGCTTTTGTGGACATCAGATAGTCTATGAAGCATCCTAGTTCGTTTAATTATTTAATTTAAATAGGCCTTTCCTGCTTACCACCGTGGCACAGTGGTTAGAATTCAGTACTGCAGACTACTTCTGCTGGCTGCTGGCTGCCTGCAATTTGGCAATTTGAATCTCATCAGGATCAAGGTTGACTCAGCCTTCCATCCTTCCGAAATGGGTAAAACGAGGACCCAAATTGTTGGGGGCAATATGCTGACTCTGTAAACCACTTAGAAAGGGCTGGAAAGCACTGGAAAGCAGTATATAAGTTTAAATGCTATTGCTATTACAAATATATGTTTAGTTGCATAAAGATCATATATAGTGTTCCTATATAGGTATTTCTGAGGACAGTTTAATGATAGCATTTTGATATATTTAGCTTACATTGATAACATGCTGTCTAATAATTTAAAATATAGGAGTCATTGATCAGGTTCAATTAACACATTATGCTATGATTCTGAAAAAGAAGAGGCTTATCATTGCTTAGCTGTATTTGGGTACATATAGACTGCTATTCCTCTTCTATGGTTCCCTACTAAAATTCCCAGAATACAAATGTAACATGCATTTGACCTGTATGATCCTAAAAAAGTATCTGTTAGTAAAATATGGACAAAAAACTTTCAAGGGAGAAGTATGAGAATGAAATGATTGTATCCATCAGCCAATTGGTGAGCAAGTCATTTAAGTGAATCTAGATTATTAATAATATTCACTTGTTCTATGCAAAACCATTAAATATTTGCCAGTGTGTATATGCTAATTTTGTCATTTTCCTGACAAAATTTGTTGATTTTGATATATATACTGAAAAACTAGAGAGAGGTTTTTCCAAACTAAACATAAGTGTTTGGTTTTGGTCTGAGAGTGTTGTATGAATCCAACCATAATGGTTTAGTAAGCTGCGTTTTGTGTGCTCATGGCTTTGAACCCAATCAGCTGTACCAAAGCTGCTTTTCAAAAGGCAATTGGGCTTTGTTTTTTGGAGTGGGGAATGGAAGGATTTATATTCCTTAGCTTATATTCATCTGGTTGTTAGCACTCTGAAAGTTGGGTTAGGGTCTCTGAGAGTCATTGAGGTCAGCTGGAGGTTTGTCTGTACTCTCAGGGTCAGAGTGCAAATGGGTGTGGAACCTTCTTGGGACTGCTGAAAAGACTGTGCTGTAGACAGGGGATAGGTAGTATCATATCCCCACCCCCGCCCCTATTTGAGAGAGGGCTGTTCAATTTTAACATGGCTGTCCTCTTTGATCTCGCTCTCAAACCAGTGGTCCCATCCCTGTCCAAGATATGGGTTGCTGTTTTTTAAAGAGTGACCTTTGTCTTTCAGATGCAAAGGTCACTCTTTTGAAGACACCCAAGAGCAATGGAAGCCCTAACCTTGAATATGAATGGGCAAAGTGAAGGCCATGCTTTAATATTTGTTTGCCTCTGCAGAAGGCAACGCTGGGTGGTTATGATGTCACTGAACTGGAGGTGGCTAAATGTTTTGATCTCTTTTTAGGTGGTTTTGAAGTAAAACAGATATCTTAAGATTTGCAAAGGTGTGAACTACGCATGTTGCCTCTTAGAATTCAAGGAGGTGGAAGTTGTGGTTTTGGAGGAAAAGAAGGTTTTTTTTTTCATTTTAATGAACGAAAGAAGTACTTAACCCTTTGTAAATCTTAGGGCATCTGTTATTCTCTTAAATCCCTTGCCCAAAAATGAGCAAAAGAATGAAATAAAACCAAAACTTACTGTATACTCAAACCAAAGGAACTCTGGGTGTTGGGTAATTCCATCCAGAAATGAGTTCCTACCGGCTTGGACTGGTTTAGCTGAGTAGATAGTAACTCGGCATGCCTCCGAACTGGCGGCGGCGCCATCTTGGTTTTTGTGCATACGCAGAAAAAATTTGTTCGCTACTGCACATGTGCACATAGCACGCATCAAGCAGCCACACGCCCAAAGCGCAGGCCCACCCAAAGCGTGCCCCTGAGTGAACCGGCAGTAAAAGAATCCAGAACCCACCCCTGTGCCCATCCCTATTTTAAGGCTCAAATCTGTCAACTAAGGACTTGGTTTTTACCCAAAGTAGCAATTTTCAGATTGAGGTTGTCCTGATTAAACCCTGTAATACTTCTGAAGCAGTGCCACCTTTTGACCAGAATAACAAGTAAGCCATGGAAAATATACCTGATCTCTTGGGGGAGACACAGGTGCTACATGTTGTTATTAAAGATTTGGTTCCTTAAAGCAGCATGTAGCACTTTATAGAATGGAAATGCAGGCTTTTGTCTAATTTCATGCAGTCTCTCCAAGCCAATATCTTCTGCCTTTTGGCCTTACATGACACTGGAGCATAGGCCCTAGAATCAATTTCTCTCAACAGAATGCAATCCTTAAGAATACCAAACATAATTCCACCAGGAACAAATTTCCTCACAGCTGAGTAATATGCATTCGTCCCATCCTTGAGTCGACAAAGAGCTATATTGCTGTACTTTGCGCTGATCAAGTTTTATTGTGTGTCAGCAGTGAGAAACTGTCATAAATTCAATGTGGGGCAGTTTCAAGGGCAGTGATTGGTGGGTTTCTCAGGTTCCTTTCCAGGCACTCCCTCCACCTTCATCCTATACACCTTCTATACCCCAGTGGTCAATCCATCATCATTTTTTTCTCCATATGATTATTGATTTCCTGAAGAAAAACAGCCTGCGTAACTTTTGGGAGAAATCCACTATGCAGATTAACTTGATTGCCTCTTCTCATTCCCTTTGTAACCCCACTAATTGGTCAGCCAGAATCCCCTGCAAGTTTATTAGATCACTATAAAAAGATTGACACCATAGTCTGGTGTTAAAAACAGCAATAGTGGTTGGGATGGTGCTTATAGTACTTTGCTTAATATTTCGTTCTAGATGATGTGCTGTTAGTACTGTTGAGAATTTGGGATCTTTCAGCAAGATGCTTCTCTGTGCTTATGCTCCTGTGTATTACTGGACAAATTTGTATAAATGCCTCTGCATGTATGCAGGTTTGTGTGTGAATGGAAGAAACAAAAGTCATAATGAATCTGCATGATGAAAAGATTCCAAGTGATTTTGTAGTGCAATCCAGGAAGCAGTTTGGTTCATAATATGGTATATGGGCCAGAATAAAACTTTTCATCTTTACTTTTTCCCATTGGAGTATAAAGTGTTGTATTCTTCTTTGTGTATATCATTACCTTTTCCCACTATATTATAAAGCAGAGGTTGGCAACCGTAAACATTCAAAGAGCCACAAAGATCCTAACTGGAAGCCCCCTCTCCATAGAGTCTCCTCCTAGCGTGGCGTCCTTTTTCCTCTGCCAACTGGAAGTCCGGTTCCCCCACCATAGCGTCTCCTCCTAGTGTGGCATCCTTTTGCCTCTACCTGTCCTAACCAAAAGCCCTATCAATTGTGGAGCTGACTGGCAACAGGGAGCTGCAGCAGAGGGATGAAAGAACCACATGTGGCTCCAGAGCCGTAGGTTGCCAACCCCTGGTATAAAGTGTTGGAGTTCACATTTTAAATATGTTGAATTTTTAAAAGAAATGCTGGCTAGAGTTTAGGGGTAACAGCTTGATCTGGAGGGCAGCAGATTGTCCATTCTTTTGTTTGGTATGGCTTTTAATGGACTGCTTTTGCCAGGATTTTCACTTGTGATATTGGTGGTGGGGAGAGACAGGAAGAGATAGAGAGAGAGAGAAATGACCAATACAACTTTAATTTAAGACTGCATCAACAGGCAAAGTTCAGGTCTTGTAAGATTAGCAGTAATAAATAGAAGGGCTTTTCCATTCTTCTCTGTGCATTCTGTGTTCGCTCCGAATCTGACCGAACACAGGTAAGAGCCTATTTGCGGACTTACCTTGTGGCAATAAGAGCGGCCAAACGTAGACATTGTGCTGCTCTTATTGCGTCCGCGGATAACCGCCCTGCCACCCTGTTTAGGGTGACCCGCTCCCTTTTATCGCAGGGGGCGCGGGAGACACCCTTACAGGGTAGAGCAGAGGAGTTTGGGGAATATCTTCAGGACAAAATCGATCAGATCCGGAGCGGGTGGACCTCCGTCAGTGGACCAGACGAGCCGCCAACAGCGAGTCTTGAGAGACCATTCTGGGAGGAGTTTGACTCTGTTGCCCCCGAGGATTTGGACAGGTTGTGTGGACGACTGCGACCCACCACATGTTTAACGGACCCGTGCCCCTCCTGGCTGGTACTGGCAGCCTGGGAGGTGACACGAGGCTGGCTCCTGGGCCTGGTGAATGCCTCATTGGGTGAGGGATACTTACCAACCGCCTTGAAAGAGGCGGTGGTGAGACCCTTGCTCAAGAGACCTTCGCTCGACCCAATGGAGCTAGCTAATTATCGTCCAGTCTCCAACCTCCCCTTCTTGGCGAAGGTTGTTGAGAATGTGGTGGCGCAGCAATTTCCACGACACCTAGACGAATCCGACTATCTAGACCCACGCCAGTCCGGCTTCCGACCCGGGCACAGCACTGAGACAGCCTTGGTCGCGTTGGTTGATGATCTCTGGAGGGCCAGAGATAGGGGTTGTTCCTCTATCCTGGTCCTATTAGACCTCTCGGCGGCTTTTGATACCATCGACCATGGTATCCTATTGCGCCGGTTGGAGGGGATGGGAGTCGGAGGCACCGTTTTGCGGTGGTTCGGCTCCTACCTCTCCGACCGGAAGCAATGTGTGTTGACAGGGGGGCAGAGGTCGTCCCTGAGGCCACTCACTTGTGGGGTGCCACAGGGGTCGGTCCTCTCGCCTCTCCTGTTCAACGCATATGTGAAGCCGCTGGGTGAGATCATCCGTGGTTTTGGGGTTGAGTACCATCTTTACGCTGATGATACTCAGCTGTACATTTCAACCCCAAACCACCCCAACGAGGCTGTCGAAGTGATGTCCCGGTGTTTGGAAGCCGTCGGGGTCTGGATGGGGGACAACAGACTCAAACTCAACCCCTCCAAGACCGAGTGGCTGTGGGTACCGGCACCTCGGTTCAGCCAGCTGACTCCATCGCTGGCCATAGGGGGCGAACAACTGTCCCCCGTGGAGCGGGCGCGCAATTTGGGCGTCCTCCTCGATGCCCGGCTGTCAATGGAGGACCATGTGGCAGCCGTGGCAAGAGGGGCGTTCCACCAGGTCCGCCTGGTGCGCCAATTGCGCCCCCTACTGGACCGGAGTGCCCTGCGCACGGTCACTCATGCACTGGTGACGTCTCGCCTGGACTACTGCAATGCCCTCTACATGGGGCTTCCCTTGGGACGCATCCGGAGACTGCAGCTAGTTCAGAACGCAGCCGCGCGGGTTATTATGGGAAGTACACGTTACTCCCACGTAACACCTCTCCTGCGCGAGCTGCACTGGCTACCTGTGGCCTTTCGGGTGCGTTTCAAGGTATTGATCACCATCTTTAAAGCGCTCCATGGCATAGGACCTAGTTATCTGCAGGATCGCATCCTACCACACACGTCCCTGCGACCTATCCGCTCACACAGGGAGGGGCTCCTCCTGGTGCCGTCTGCTAGGCAATGCCAGCGGGCGACACCTAGGAGTAGATCCTTCTCTGTGATGGGCCCAACCCTCTGGAATGACCTCCCCCCAGACATTCGAACTACCACCGACCTCCGTTCCTTCCGGCAAAAGTTAAAGACTCACCTATTTCAATCAGCTGGCCTGGCACTTTCTTAGTTTTACCTCCCGGGGATTTATTTTATTTTAATTGGGTTTGGGGTTTTAATTGTGATGTTTTTAGGATTAGAATATATTTATTTCTTAGTACAGCCTATCTCCCCCTCCAAATGTATCTTAAATGTATTTTATTATTATGACTGATTTTATTTGTATTGACTGTACACCGCCCCGAGTCCCTTTCTGGGAGAGGGGCGGTCTAAAAATCTAAGAAATAAATAAATAAATAAATTCTGTTCCATTTCCAGGCTGACTGTGTAGCATGTTGGGGAAAAAACCCTGGGCTATGGAGTACAGTATAAGGTATCTAAAAACAAAGTAGTTAGGAACAGGGAGAAGAAACTCAGGAAATTGCTATATCTGAGTAAGACCTTTTAATCTTCGAAGCTTGGTTTTATCTATAATGAGTGGCTGTATTTGTACAGAGGATCAGAGAAGGGTGTTTTCAGGTTTACTTGGAGGTGCCAGGAATTCAGCTTGGAACTTTCTGTCTGCAAAGATACCTTTACATGAGATACTCTCTTTCTATTGAAAGAGAGGAAAAGGAAGATAAGAACATTTCGCAAGTATTGAATGGAAAATACAGGGTCCTAATTGGAGAGGCAGAAAACGATGGTATTAGAATTGGCCTTATTTGTGGAACTGAGTCTGCCTCATACTTAAGTATTTGTATCTATATTTATCTATAATACTTTATGGGCAGTAACCAGATTACACACATATACTTACATAAGAAGCTGCTTTAAATTATTAGGATGAATGAATACTATATTGGATACAATGAATATATTCATTATATTCAATGTAATCCAATTCAACATACATACAATTTGATGAATATAATGCCATCTGTTAGATTGGGTAATGGATAGGCACACACAGGCTTAACGGTAACAACAGCTCTTTATTAAGTACAAGAAATGAGAACAATCCAGGGAAGGTTGAGTCTGACAGCAGCCCTTTTATAGGGAGCTGTCAGCCCCTTCGACCAATAGGATTAAACCTCTGTTCCCGCTGGAACAGAGGACTTTGGTGGAAACCACTGTAGTTAGAACAAGTATCTAACACCATCAATATCTGGTGGGCTTTTAACATATATTTGAAGGGGAAGAAAGGACATCCAGAACCATATTCGAGCATAAGCCCAAATAATCAAATTGTACAAGGAAGCAGGTGATCAGAAGGAAGGAATGCTCAGAAATACTTTACAATGGGAGATGCAACAGGCAAACCTAAGAAGGGCGATACTAAATGGCTCCGTTGCTTATTCACAGAGTACAAAGAACAAACCAGAAGAACTTGAAATCCTAGTATGCGTGGAGTGGAGTGGTGGAATATGACATTATTGGTATGATTGAAACTTGGGGAGAGGGGGTGGTGGAACTCGTAGTTGAAATACAATACTGGAAGGATATAATTTATTTTTTTAAACAACCACCACCCTAAAACTCATTTGTCTGGGATAGCCTGAGAATTCTTATCCTCAACAAAGAGTTGGATTAGAAGTCTTTATAACCACATGATTGTCTGTGTGTATGTTTATATATATGTGTAGCATTCTGGAAACAAGGGTAGAGCGCTATTTTTGATATTTGTTTTTTGCAAAACTAGGAGAAATAGAGAGCTTTACAGTATGCATACTGTAGCTTCTTGCTGCAATTCTGTTAATAATCTGAAAACTTTGCTCACCATCCCCTTTTGATTTCAAAAACATCCTTGCATATTGCTCATATTCATCAGGAGCCTCTGTGGTGCAGTGGCTAGAATGCAATATTGCAGGCTAATTCTGCTGACTGCCAGGGATTCGATTCTCACTGACTCAAGGTTCACTCAGCCTTCCATCCTTCAAAGGTCGGTAAAATGAGGACCCAGATTGTTGGGGGCAATAGGCTGACTCTGTAAACCGCTTAGAGAGGGCTATAAAAACACTATGAAGCGGTAGTGCTATTGCTATTGCTAATGTAGATTCAAACGTCTATTTAGCTACGTGGTAGCTAGAAAGTTAGTTTTCCCCCACTTTTTTTTTAAATGGGATGGTATGGAGTATGTATGTATGTATGTATGTATGTATGTATGTATGTATGTATGTACGTACGTAAAAGATTTTACTCTTCCTGAAGTTGAAATAATCTATGCTCTGAGAATGTCAAATCCAATCCCAAATATCACCAAACAAAATCCATTGAATCCAATCCTTTATTTGTTTACATCTTTTTTTAAAATATATTTTTATTATTTTTACATTTAAAACAATGCAATACCGTGGAGTTGGAGTGACCATACATTCACATTATATACAGCTAGTTTCAACCATTAACAATTAATCTACTTAATGCATTGTCTATCCTTCTATCCAATCACAATGTATACATTTGTTCCAGTCTTGTCATCTTGTCTTATACCAATCATAAAATCTATTCCATACTTCAAAATATTCTGATTCCCCTTTATTTTTAAGTTCAAGAGTGAGCCCATCTGCTTCTGCACAGGCCAACACTTTTCTGATTATATCTAGCTCTGATGGTGTATTTTCTTTTTTTCCAATACTGTGCATTTGTTTACATCTAATGGACAGAACCTTGCCAGACTACAGCTAAAACCTTGTAACCTACTAAATGCAGCCTGAGATATTCTGGGGTATGGCTGTCCTGAATCTCTCCCCCCTCCCTCCTCCAGTTTAGGACTGCACAGTTTTTTTCATTTTGGCTTCTCTCCAATGGTATGTGCTGTACACCATCCAGACTCAGTCTTGGTGTTCCATGGTCACGTGACTTCAATTTATGATGGGATTTTTTTTTTGCCAGTTTCTGGCCTTTTCAACTGGTTTCTGGTTTAAAAAAAATCCCCATATGAATACATTGATTTACTTAACAACAAGTACAGCTACAGCATTAACAAAGCTCTCAAAATGTGATAAAATCAGGTCTGGTGACATGATTGTCTCGACTTACATCACCATGACTTATAGTGGAAATTCCGGACTCTATTTCAACATAAGTCAAGGGCAACCTGTATTTATTTGTGCATTATATACAAACAACTGAATAACTTTATGAAATTCTGAGAGGCGTACACCATTAAAAAAAAACTCCAAGAACCACAATAAAACAGAAAGAATTGTGTGCCTTTGAGATGGGGGGGAAACTATGCAAACTAACAGATAACACCAAAGCAGAAGGATTACCACTCATCCTAACTCAAGATCTAGAGGGAATTTTTTTTTAAAAAATATTTTTTTTCCAGCATGGTTAGGGCAGAGGCCATACAGATCTTGAAGGAGATACTATTTCTGAGGCACTATGACAGATCGGGATAAAAGATTTAAATTCACTCAAATAAGTAACCTCCAGCTCTGTTGGGCTTCTCTAGGTAGAGAAGATTATGGGGATGGTTGCACAAAGTGAGAACTAATTGATGGTTAGTGCTTTTCAGCCTGGCATTGAAGAGACACTGTTGCTGTCTTCACAGGCTTGGCACTGGAGCGCTCACCCAATTCCATTGCTTCCCAAGTCCGGCTGTCAGAAAGAGAAGAGGAAGTCATGGCTTGCTTTGAAAGGGCATGTGTAATCGCTCAGATTTTCCTGCAAGAACTGGAGAAGGTAAATAAAAGTCAGCTCAAAGCATCATGACAACCATTTTGGCTGAGTATATTCAGAAGGAAAAACAACAGATGGGGTGGGAAATAGACCTGGCCTATAGAGTGAACTCAGCGTATGCTAGAACACACAATGTTCCCAGGGAGGTACACATTAAATTTCTTAGGAAAAGCACAAGAGATGAAATCCTGAATGCACAAAGGGGGCAAGCCTTGATATACAAAGATAAGGAGGTAACCATTCTGAAACAGATCCCCAAGAAAGTGAGGGAGAAAAGAAAATTTTATTCGCAATTGGCGAATAAACTATACCAGAAGGGGGTGTGGTTTCGATGGTTACTGCCTGAAGGTATGCTAATATTCTGGGAGGAGACAAGAGTTAGAATTAATACACCCATAGAGGCGCAGGCCTTTATGGAAAAAAATAAATTACTCCTAGAAAAACCAGAAGACACTTCAGTAGATGTACAAGACACGGGAGGGGCCGGAGCACTGCCAACTGGGGGAGATGGGGCGACATCAAGAAAGCTCAGATCACACAAATAAGTAAGAAAATCCATGTGATATAAACTGACCGAAATTACCAATTGAATCTACCACACTGACTATATGCTATTATGTAATATTTGAATTTTATGCAAATGTACACTATGAGTTTGGAGGGGGGGGGTGCACCTACCGCATCTCGCGGCTGCCAAAATTTGTAACCTTTCCCATACCTTTTCCCTTTGTAAAATATTAAAAAACCAATAAAACTTTGTTTAAAAAAAAAAGTCAGCTCAAAGGAGCCCCTCTTAGCATTTCCCAAGGATCTATATAACTGTTCCACTTGTTCTCCATTAAACAAAAGCCAGGAAACATGCTAAATTATGTACCCTGAGACCCTGCTTGATGTTCAGTTTTATGCCACTCTCCCGCCAATGAGCTCAAGATGTTGCTTTCTTTTGCTCAGGTAATACCTCTCTGAGGTGGTTAAGTCCAAATAGCCCAAGACTTCATGCAGCTGGCTGAATGGGAATTTGAATAAGATCTCTGTACATAATTTTATATTTTAGTATCACATTTTGCCAGATTTTGGGGTATTGAATTTCGGAACACAGGTTAGAAAATCACTAAAACGCCACAGATTAAAATGTACGATTCTGAGGGGAAAACGCCAGATTTTGAACAATGCATGTTATATCAGCTGTACTTTATGCAAAACCGTATTATATGTCTTTATTGTAATTTAAAATGAAGACTATTTTTTCCACTTTACCTTTAAAATGGGAAGGTCATCTTAGCTCAATTACAAATCTGATAATGGGTACATACTAAGATCCTCTTTTGTTTTGTATGTTGGGGTGAGGAACTATCTTAAATTCAAGGTTATTTTACATTTGGGTAAAGAAAAGTCCTCAATTCCTGCTCAATTCCTGGTATTTTCTTGGCAACAATATGGAAGTGGGATTGCCATAATCTTCTAGGAGGTTTAACTCTTGCATTTAGCAGCATTCCATTGAGCTACTAAGTAAGTTTGATCCTCTTTAGCTTTTTTGTGATCAACCAAGTTGATGTGCATCCACAAAAGGGACATTAATGCTGGGAACCATTGACTAAATGTGCAACTTTACATTATCATGCAAATACAGTAGCTTCACTGTAGAAAGTTGTAACTAACATAGTCTGACATCATTGCAGATTGCAAATTGCTGCAGATGTTATTGTACTTCCCAGCTGGTAAAGATGGTAACCTGATTACAGACTATTGAATAATCTATCAGGTCTGTTCAGTTGTTTGGATTTGAAGGTGCTTTAGACTGTGCATGGGGCTAATGCAATATCCACTGTCAGTGCTTTAAACCAAAAGTCTGTAGAGGTTCTCAGTCATGTAGGTCATGTTTGTCCCAAAAGTGATTTTTTTCAAGAGGCAACTGGACTTTGTTTTTTCTTTGAAGACATTTTGCTTCTCATCCAAGAAGCTTCTTCAGCTCTGACTGGCTGGTGGAGAATGGAAGGATTTGTATTCCTTGCAGACTTCTGGTCACCTGCATAGTCATTGGGGCCAATTGGAGGTTTGTCTCTGTCCTCAGGGTCACCTGAGTAGTGTTAATGGTTGCTGATTACAGGAACCATTTGCGCTACTCAGGTGATCCCGAGGACACAGATAAATCTCTAAGTGCTTCAACAACCCTCTAAAACAGGGGTGTCAAACTGGCAGCCTGCAGGCCAGATGCATCACATGCAGGCCACGCCCACACCAGCTCCGCGAAGGGGAAAAAAGTCACAACAAGCAGCAACACGACGCCACAAGTTTGACACCTATGCTCTAAAAGGAAGCAGATGACCAGCTGTCTGCAAGGAATATAAATCCTTCCACTTCCCACCATCCAGTTAGAGCTGAAGAAGCTTCTTGGGTGAGAAGTGAAATGTCTTCAAAGAAAAAACAAGAAAGTCCAGTTGTCTCCTGAAAAAAAAGCATGTTTGGGACTTAAACCAAATCCATCTTTTCCTGAGATCACACTACAGCTGGGGGGGGGGGCAGCAACTTTTAGGAGTTTCCAAGAGATGCTGTACAAATGTCCACATGCACTCCAAACCACCTTTTCTCCCTTCAAAACGTTTTTCCCTTCAAGTCACTGCAAAGCCCCAATTTAAAGGTCATAGAAGGGTAGGCATTGATTTGTAATCCATCCAGTTTATGGGACCCAGGACTCAGATGCTTGACCACTTTTCTGTTTTCTTTTTAGTTTGAGTTAAACAATAGAAAGGAGGGAGCTATTGCGCCTATAGTAGGCTACTATTTGTGGTTCAGCTGTTCTTTTGTTTATAACGGTCCAAACTATAAAGAAATAACAATTGTAATTCAAAGCAAATTTCAAATTATCTTTACCCCATCCTCTTTCCTTTTTATTAGTCATTTTCTCTGATCTTTTGGAAGCAGAATAGAGTAAGCATTAAGCAAAATTATTGTTCATATTTATCTGTCATCTTTCTCTCTTTCTCTCCCCCCCTTCTATTACCAGAGCTTTAACAATACACATACAAGAAGCATAAAAGGCAGTCAGATGTCTTCCTTGGATTTTGAACTTCCTTACTTTCTGGAAGCAGCTCTGCAGAGTGCATATGTGGCTCATTTAAAGAGAGGGTAGGTAAATGATAAACATGATTTCACATAAAAAGCTTTGCATATTGTTCTGTTCAAAGTTACCAGTAGGTAATACGGGCAGTCCTCAATTTATGACCACAAGTGAGTCCAAAATTTCTGTTGTTAAGTGAGAAAATTTGTTAAGTGAATTTTGCCCCATTGTACGACCTTTCTTGCCCCAGTTGTTCAGTGAATCACTGCAGTTGATAAGTTAGTAACCCAGCTGTTAAGTGAATCCAGCTTCCCCATAGACTTTGCTTATCAGAAGGTCCCAAAAGTTGATCACCTGACCCTCGAGCACTGCAACTGTCATAAATATGAGTCAGTTGCCAAGCATCTTAATTTTGAGCGTGTGATCATGGGGATGCTGCAAAGGTCATAAGTGTAAAAAGTGGTCATAAGTGCCTTTTTCAGTGCCGTTGTAACTTTGAACGGTCACTAAATGAACTGTTGTAAGTCAAGGACTACCCGTACAAGATACAAGCAAGAATAACTTGAAATTGTTGTACATTCATATGAAATAAGGAGATGTTGAAGTAAGGTCCTTTACTTGTCCAATTTATGATTGAGTAGCAGGAATTCATTTGCTAGTCTTGCTGAGATACCGGTAGATCTCAACTTACAAAAGTTCATTTAGTGACAGTTCAAAGTTGCAACAGCATTGAAAAAAGTGACTTATGACCATTTTTCAAAGTTACGACCTCTGCAGCAACACAATGATCATGTGATTAAAATTCGACTTCTTGGCAACTTGTTTATATTTATGACCATTGCTTATGATCACATGATCACAAGGTCGTACGATCTCCTTTTGCGACCTTCTGACAAGTGAAGTCAATGTGAAAGGCAGATTCATTAACAACCAGATTAATAACTAATCAACTGCAGTGATTCATTTAACTGTGGCAAGAAAGGTCGTAAAATGGGGGTAAACTCACTTAACAAATGTCTCACTTAACCAAATTGTTGGGCACAATTGTCGTAAGTTGAAGACTACCCGACTTCGTTTTCAGCATTAATGAAAAAAGTGCCTTGGAGGCAAACAGGTTATATATGCATAAAGCACCTTCATCTAATTGCTAATTTTGGTTCAGTGAGTTTGTTTTAATACCCTTAAAGTCAATCTTGTGTTGGCAGAAAGATGCACCACTCATGTGTTTAAGAATACAATACAAATCTTCATTTAATCACAAAAAAGGAATTATTAATTATTAGAAGAGTTATCATTCTAGGAGTCAAAATTATAAAAACATTTAATTGTAATTCTCTCCCCACTGTTTTAATAGAGAGGATCGGTGCTGGAGGAAAAAAGTAGATTAGATTAGATCTCTTTTTTTCTCTGCCACAAGAGGGTGCAGACAGATCTCTTCACAAGCCAAGTAAACAAAATGTGGAAAGTGAAGTGGGTCACTTGATGTTCTTGTTAGATGAGTGATTTCTAAATGTGGTATGATTAGAGAAATGATTTTGTTTCTTAAGTTAAGAGCGGAAGTATGTAGAGTTCTCCAAAGTACAACAAATCCTTATAGGCTGTGATGTGATTTCAGGGAATACAATTTTCTGGTATGTCAATTATGTGCCTGTGTGCATCTGTTTTCTTTCAGCTAGGCACTTCAAATTTGTTGACATCTCAAGCGCACATTTCTCTTGGTGTAAAATAAAATATTAACTGGTTTTCAGATTGAAGCAGCAGGAACTTCCATAGAAAGCTCATGGAATCTAGAGGTCTGGTGTGAAGTTTACAGCATCTTTGATAAAAGGATAACCAGCTTCTGCTTAAATACATTCAGTGAAATAGAGGCTACCAAAGCAGCATAATATACAGCTCTCAGTATTAGGAAGTTTGTCTTCTCTATATACATCTGCGTAAGATAGTCTATAGTTCATGAGGAAAAGTGGGCTTCCTGTCAACAAAGCCAATTTACAACATATCGTAAATTCAGGGAAAGAGATGTACAGATTCTCTGAACCAGGAATGGATAGCTAATCTAAGTATACTAGTTGAAAACTGTGTCCCAGTTTTTCTTTATTCTGTAGTAGTAAATAGAGATACATGTTAGGCTAAGAATTAAACTAGGTTTAATATACATTTTTAAATGCCTCCAAATTAAGCTGGGGAAAATACTGGTTCCACTAGTATATTCTATCTTAGTGCAAGATACATAAAGTATGCCTTGTCTGCCATGTTTTATTCTCAGCATTATCCTGTGCAATAAGTTAGGGCAGGGTGCTCTGCTGGCTGGGGAATTCTGGGAGTTGAAGTCCACAAGTCTTAAAGTTGCCAAGTTTGGACACCCCTGAGTTAGGGTGACATGAATCCACAGTGCTAGATCTCTGTCTGACCACTCTTCTATCCAGGCGCAATGGGAGAAGGCACTGCCTTCTGACAAACTTTTAAGTATGAGGTGTAAGTTCTTCTTATCAGTCACCATCTGGGAAAATATTCTTTGAAGATTTGCTGACTTGCCCTATTACTATAACCCAACCTGAGCATAAGTGTGCATATGTATGTATGCATATATGTATGAATGTACATATATTCAATGCAAGAGAGATTCTTCTGTTGTTCTTCATAATTCATGGACAATTCAGACTTGCTTTTCAGACTTGCTTTTTTTTCTTCCTTTAGCAATATTATTCAAGGAATAAGGAATCTAAGAGAAATGTTAAGGACCATGGAAACAAAGGCTACTCTGAGCTTCAGAACGGTAAATTCAATCCCTGGATTCCACATTAGCTCTCCTGGCAGAAGCCTGTAAAACTCCCTCCCCCCCCTTTCTTCCGTTCTTCCATTCTTCCTTTCTTCTTAGCACGTAAGGTTGGTATTGCTATTCTGAGTTAACTAATTGGTTAATATGGTCAAATAGAATTTTACATACCTAACTTTGGTAGTTTTTTCTACTACACAAGATTATTATTATTATTTTTTTTGTAATAAAATTTTATTGGTTTTTCAAGATTTATAGGGAAAAGGGTAAATGGACAGGTATACAAATTTTGGCAGTTGCAAAATGTGTGAGGCCCCCCTCCCTCCATACCCATAGTATACATTTATATATAATGCATTAGTATATAATTGATTACAATCAGCATATTAGTTCTATTATTAAATTCAATCAAATTAAACATTACAGTATAAAATCCAAATATAATTCCATTTTCACTTTCGGTCAATATATAATAATATGATTTTCTTGTTTATTTTTGTGATCTGAGTCTTCTTGCTATTGCCCCATCTCCCTCCACTGGCAGAGCTCTGGCCCCTCCCGTGTCCTGCGTGTCCGTTGTGGTGTCTGGTGGTTTCTCTAGGAGTGTTTTATTTTTTTCCATAAAGGCCTGCGCCTCTATGGGTGAATTAATTCTAATTCTTGTCTCCTCCCAGAATATCAGCATACCTTCAGGCATCAACCATCTAAACCACACCCCTTTCTGGTATAATTTATTCGCTAATTGCGAATAATTTTTTCTTTTTTCTCTAATCTTCTTAGGGATCTGCTTCAGAATGGTTATCTCCATATCATGATATGTCAATGCTTGCCCCCTTTGTACACCCAGAATTTCACCTCTTGTGCTTTTTCTAAGGAATTTAATGTGAACCTCCCTGGGTACATTGTGTGTTCTAGCATAAGCTGAGTTCACTCTATAAACCAGGTCTATATCCCACCCCATCTGTTGTTTTTCTTTGTATGTGTAGTCAGCCAGAATGTTTGTCATGATGTCCCTTATATTTTCCCCATCTTCTTCTATAACATTTTGAAATCTAAGATAATAGGACATTCTCTCAAATTTTAATTTCATCTGTTGGATGTCAAGATCTTTGTTCCCTTTCTGCACAGCTTCCACCCCCCCCCTCACCTCCTCCACCCCCCCTTCCACAAGATCCAGTCTCTGTGAGTTCTTATAAATTTGGGCTTGATTTTCTTTAATTTCATCTTTCATTTCCCTTAGCTGTTTCTTGATTTCCTCCTGGCCCTGTAAAATTTGTTGAAGCATTTGTTGAAAGTCCATCTCTATAGTCTTAGGTTGCATCAGTTCTGTTATCTTTGACTGTGTGGCTGGACTGGATGTTACAGATGTTGGAGCAGACGTGGCAAAGCCAGGTTTCCCAGGAGGTGGTCTTTTGGATGCCATCCTTTATAACATTAGAAGTTCAGTCCATATATAAGATAAACAGTTAGAAAAGAAGGGTAGCCAGGTGAGGTCCGGGAGCAGAAGAACCAGGCAGAAGAGAATCTCTCTAATAAGTCTGGCAATAGATGAAAGGTTTCCCCTAGAAAGTTCAAAAAATACCAATCCACAAGAGATTCCTCTGGGAGACACGGAGACAAAGACCGGAAGCCTGAATTTTAAAGGTGGAGTCAGGTTTCACAATTCATAAAGACAACGGAAGTGTGCCATCTTGCCCTGCCAGTTTTGGGCACAGAGGCATAACAAAGTTTTAAAAAGCTCCAAAAGTCCTCAAATCACAGTAGAAAGTGAAATTAAGTTGAAAAGAAAATCATCTCAACCTGGGTGAGGCTTCATTCGTTGGCTCTCCCCCCTCCTCCTTCCCCGGGGGCTGAGAGCAAAATTATTCCTCGCCGCTTGTCCAAGGGGGGGGGAAACCCCCCTCCCTCCAGCCGCGCCTCCAGAATACTCCGAAAGTTATTTTAAGGAAAGCTGACTAATTCTTCGTGCAAAATAGGGCATGAAGAGAGAAGCAACCTCACCGCACCGCAGCTGCTTCCTTCAATTGCTTCATTCTCCAGACGGCTTTAGCGAGGCGCGAGGCGCAGAAACGCGAGGCGCCCTCCGATCTAGCTCCCCGGTGCCTTGGGCGCGCGCGAGACCTCCCGCCGGCCGCCGCCGCTGCAGGAGCTCCCCGCGATGCCGCCCCTCTGGCAGGACCCCCCTGAGGGGTGTCCTGTGCCCCCCAAGGAGTGGGGAAGCCCACCGGAGAGCCGGAGCGGGCAAAGAGCTGCCCGTCGCCGCTGCCGCCGGAACCGGAACTCCAAGATTATTATTATAACATCTAGATCAGTGGTGAAATTCAATTTTTTTAAATTACTGGTTCTGTGGGCGTGGCTTGGTGGGCATGGCAGGGGAAGGATACTGCAAAATCTCCATTCCCACCCCACTCCAGGGGAAGGATACTGCAAAATCTCCATTCCCACCCCACTCCAGGGGAAGGATACTGCAAAATCCCTATTCCCACCTCACTCCAGGGGAAGGATACTGCAAAATCTCCATTCCCACCCCACTCCAGGGGAAGGATACTGCAAAATCCCTATTCCCACCTCACTCCAGGGGAAGGATACTGCAAAATCCCCATTCCCACCCCACTCCAGGGGAAGGATACTGCAAAATCCCCATTCCCACCCCACTCCAGGGGAAGGATACTGCAAAATCCCCATTCCCACCCCACTCCAGGGGAAGGATACTGCAAAATCCCTATTCCCACCTCACTCCAGGGGAAGGATCCTGCAAAATCTCCATTCCCACCCCACTCCAGGGGAAGGATACTGCAAAATCCCTATTCCCACCTCACTCCAGGGGAAGGATACTGCAAAATCCCCATTCCCACCCCACTCCAGGGGAAGGATACTGCAAAATCCCCATTCCCACCCCACTCCAGGGGAAGGATACTGCAAAATCCCCATTCCCACCCCACTCCAGGGGAAGGATACTGCAAAATCTCCATTCCCACCCCACTCCAGGGGAAGGATACTGCAAAATCTCCATTCCCACCCCACTCCAGGGGAAGGATACTGCAAAATCCCCATTCCCACCCCACTCCAGGGGAAGGATACTGCAAAATCCCCATTCCCACCCCACTCCAGGGGAAGGATACTGCAAAATCTCCATTCCCACCCCACTCCGGGGGAAGGATACTGCAAAATCTCCATTCCCACCCCACTCCGGGGGAAGGATACTGCAAAATCTCCATTCCCACCCCACTCCAGGGGAAGGATACTGCAAAATCTCCATTCCCACCCCACTCCAGGGGAAGGATACTGCAAAATCTCCATTCCCACCCCACTCGGGCCAGCCAGAGATGGAATTTGCCGATTCTCTGAACTACTCAAAATTTCCGCTACCAGTTCTCCAGAACCTGCTGAATTTCACTCCTGATCCAGATGGGAGAAAATTATATTAGGCATCATCTGCCTAATCTAAACTTTTTTTTAAAAAAAATTGTCTTGCCATAATATGAGCCTTTCTTACCTTTCTCTAAAAGCAGCATACTGATAACCAGAGATGAAAGGAAGAACAGAAAAGGAAGTGGTTCAAAAGTTGCATTTGAACAGATTGGATCAGAGTTTGGAATTTGAGTTGACATTAGACCAACTTTTATTTTAGATTCAGGATCCTTTTTTTCCTCCAAGAGCTATTTCAGTCAGCTTTGGTGTATTTCTGGGAACATTTTTAGCAACAGCAACTAACAAATGACAGGAACTGCAAGAAATATAATCCCATCGTTCTAGCAATTGATGGTATGCTGAATGCCAGTTTTAGCATCCAAAGATGCTGCACCCTCATCCAGATTTCTGCATAGTTATGACCATTTACAACCATTTGCATGCCAAAATACTAATGTAAATTTTTGCAGTATCAAAAGAATGAAGTATGGATCTTGCATTCAGTCTGTTTCAAAACACGATGGTATAGTAGAAAAAGACTTACTCTGAAACGAAAAACTGTTCTATTTCAGATTAACAATAATATAAACTTGATTTTTCTTAGACCAGGGGAAAGCATTTTGCCTCCCCCCCCCCCCGTTGATTAACACCAAACAACTGGGGTGCTTTACACTATAAAAAAAGTTAGAACAATAAAATGAAAGAAGAAAGAGATGTGTGTCTATGACAAAGAACCATACATAAGAAACTCAAATCTTATAGTGGTTCATCACCCAAGATGACCAAAAATGGAACCTCATCAGGGTGGGACATGCAGCTGTCCTGGGTGGCAGGGGTGGGTGGGAGATACTATTTTAGAAGACAGATACTGTAGCAGAAAAAGTGTTCTTCATCCACCTAGATCCCACTGTGTAATTCAATGGGTAGAAATTGTTTGAGATAGCTAGTTTTTCAAGTAACCAGGTCCTATGCCACGTAGAGTTCTATATTCTAACCAGTATCTTGAATTATATCCAGAAGCCAGCAGCTCATCAAGCAGTGTTATCATATGGACATACTACTGTAGCTTTTGAGTGGTTTTCAAGGGCGGTTCCACGTACACCTCATTGCTCCATTCTTATTTGAGGGTGGGAAGTGGGAGAAGAGAAATGCACAATGATAGAAAAACGTAAGAACAAATATGCTGTATAAAAGATGAAAAGTTCATTATTTTACAATCTCTTCATAGGAAGATTCTGTATGGAGCAGATTTGTGGGTGATTCCTGTTTTCCCTTTGATCCAGAGAGTTCTGAGGAGCTGATGGCTTCTCTTGTTGATGCAGTTGTTGGCTTTGCTAAAGTGGAGCCATTTTCAGTCCTCCATTGTTTCCCTGGAAGTCTACAATAGTCCATTCCTGGGATGTTTAGGGAATAACCCACCTGATAAAGGAACAGGTGCAAATGTCACACTAAATATATCTGTGAAAAATCCCTCTTGGCCATAGCTGCTACCTACTCTTCAAACAGAAGATCTGAGTCCAAGATGTCTCAGATTGTGCAACAATCTTGAATGGAATAATGCAGCTCCATCCAAGACTAAAGATGGGGGCTCTTGGGACCAGAGGGCAGAAATATTCATAGCTACTTGGTCTTTTCAGGATTGAGTCAAAGTTTATTCTCCTCATCCAGACCTGCAAAGCCCCCAGACACTTGGACACAGCATCAGCATCACTTGCAAGATGTCATTGGGTATCATCTGCATAATAATAATAACACAGGACTCTGAACCAATTGATGACCTCACTCAGTAGTTTCATGTAAAAGTTGAGCAGGCAGGCAGAAAGTGCCAAGCTCTGTGGCACCCCACCAGCCATAGGGGCCATATATTTGATTTCTTCTCCTCCATCCATGCAGATTGGCCTCAGGGAAAGGAGAAAGAGAACAACACCACAATGTGGTGTCTCTACCTCTCAGTCCCTTCATTATGTGCAGAAGAATATTGTGGATAGTGATATTGAATTCTATTTCTTACCGAGTTCCCTGGAGCTCTTATCAGGTCACCTTCTCAACTTCCTGAAAAGAGAAAAATTGTCCAGGATGATTAGGTCCAGTGATGGCTTCTTGAGGAGACATAATACCACCACTCCTTCAGAGCTGAAAGGCCATCCCATTTCTTAACACAAGCATGGTTTTTTTTTTGACATGACTGCCACTGCCCCTCTCCTCATAATGTAAACTCTAATACCATGTTTGCAACAATGGGCTTAACCTGGATTTTAAAAAAATAAAAACCCAAATCTTGTCCATCTTCCAGACCTCAAGAAACTAGTGTTCTGGTCCCAATGTTTGTATATAATAATGATTACTGCAAACATGGTATTTCCCAACCTGTTCTTCAAAAGGGCTGCAGCTCCCTTAAGAGGTGTTCCTTACAATTCCTAGAATTCTGAGCAATTTCCACACTGGGGAATTTTGGGATGGAAGGCTGAATATCTGGGGGAATGCAAGTTGGAGCTGTGCTATCGTGTCCAAGAATGCTGTGTGGTGCCATACTTCCCCACTCATTGTGGCCTGTGCAGCCCCCAGTCACAACCAGGTTGCTCATACATGGATTTTTTAAAAAATTATTATGATGCCATAGTGCTGTAACTAGGACATTGATCCCTCACACTAATGGAACAGTGAAGGCAAAGGGTTCTGTTACAGCCGAATGTCTGTTAAATGGCAAATCGACCAAGTTCACCACATTCATACACAAGAAATCTGGGTCACACCCATTCAAAGAGCATCAGCTGATGGCATTTTATGGCCAGCTTGTGATTGAAGTCCACTGACTACCACTTCATAGATTGGTGAGCATAAAATGTGTTGTATGGAAGGTCATAGGGATGTTAAGGATTATAGCTGGAGGCAACGGAACCAAAATGATTGTCCAGTTTTATGGATGAGATAATCAAGGAACGAATGGAACTTGTTGATGCAGTGAGAAAAATCTGATAGCAGAGGCAATCAGAGGATTAAGTCCTAATTATTGTTAATAACCACATCTTAACATTCACATGTACCTTTTATTGTGCTTAATAAAAAATGAAAGCCAAAATAATATAATATCTTCTCCTGGACTAAGCTAGAGGGGAAAAGTGCACAACACTGAGTTGTATTGTGAAATTTGAATATAATCACCTTTACCATAATGTATTAACAGTATCATTATTTCTGATTTTAAATATGCCGTAGAAGAATAAAGTTTTGGATTCTTGCATTGTGCTACCAATAATTTTAGTAATTTGTTTTAATATTATGAACATAAAGGTTTTGAGGTAGAATTAACCTGTTAATTAATTTGGAATGTTGAATGGCAGAATGTAAATTTTATTTGCGGCCAGAAAATGTATTCTAAGTAGAAAAATGCTTTTTCTTCTTTGCTTTGCCAGAAGCTAATATAAATAAAATATAGAGTTTGCCTGGTGTTATTCATAACAAAAGTGAAACAAAGTAATATCACTGTTGAACTGTGCAATAAAGAAAGCGCCCACTGAGAGGACAGGAAGTAGATGTTTTTAGAGAAAGGTTCAATTTTCAAATAACATTTACCATCACTGTCTGTACTGAAGTGCCATAAAAGCCGAAATACAAACATAAAGTACACATGCTAGCACCCACAAACACATATACTGAGCAGCAGAAATTATTGTGTTGGCCTCTTTAGAGCTCCCTTCTGCGATACTTACTATTGTTTATTCCTTCTTGTCCAACTCAATGGATCCTGTGTTTTATACTGGCTCATAGCATAAGGTGAAATCTTCCTTTGAGTTTTTAAGAATGTATTTTTCAGTTTCTTTACATCCTTCACCAGACAGCTACCAAACAACTGGCAGAGCTGCTCCTCCACTCCCTAAGTGAAGATTGTTACTGGAGTCCCTTATCTGACCCACTTCCTGAGTTAATGAAGAAAGAGGACAACGCTTACATTTGTACCACCTTACGTCGAAAACTACAGCAACACGCTGGAGATAAGTACGTACCTAGAACTTAGAGAATTTTAAAAACACCTTAACTATTGAAGGGGAAGAGAGCTATTAATCAATATATATATATAAACGTGTGTGTGTGTGTGTGTGTGTGTGTGTGTTCCAGCATAACTCTGGAACACCTCGAGCAATTTCAATCAAACTTGGTACACAGATGACTTACTCTCTGGAAACAAATACTGTGGGGGTAAGACACCCCTAACAAATCTCGGGGGGGGGGGGTTGTTCTGTTAAGATACAGCCTATTGTGCCTTAAAATGGCTTCTACTATATAGCACAGTGGATTTGTCATGGTAATGGCTTCACATTACTCCACAAGGGGACTCCCTCTAGTAAGGGGGGAAATCCAACATTAGAAATTACGTTTGGTCCTGATATTTGTGAATAAACAAATACCCAGGCATCGGCAGGTTAACAGCTAGTTAGAAATAATACCCATGTCTTCTGTTAGAGGTCTCTGGTAATAATTTTAAGGGGGGGGGGGGAAATTAAACTCTGTATCTGGAATTTTAAATCAATTTAATACCTACTCTTTGGGGTAGGTTTCAGTGCATAGAACAAATACTAAGTAAAACATCCTATGTGAAATATATCACTACACAGAGTAACACCAGAAATTAAAATAATGATAATTAATTTTTAAAGGCTTTTAAAATTCCCTTACATTAATAGATCAATTGAATAGAGAAGGGCAAATGGAAGCTTGCTAGTGTCATTGAGTAGAGGATCTCCTAAAATGAATTATTCAGTCATATTTCCTGACAGAACAATTAATCAGTGGAACAGCTTGCCTCCAGGAGTTGTGAATGCCCAAACACTAATAATAATAAAGTCTTTAAGAAGATATTGGATAGCCATTTGTCTGAAACGGTATAGGCTTTCCTGCCTAGGCAGGGGATTGGACTAGAAGACCTCCAAGGTCCCTTCCAACTCTGCTATTGTATTGTATAAGAGTAAGGTTCTACATTTAGGCAAGAAAAACGAAATGCACAAGTACAGTATAAGTGGTACCTTCCTCAATAGTAGTAACTGTGAGAGGGATCTTGGAGTCCTAGTGGACAACCATTTAAATATGAGTTAGCAGTGTGCAGCAGCTTCCAAAAAAGCCAACACAGTTCTAGGCTACATCAACAGAGGGATAGAATCAAGATCATGTGAAGTGTTAATACCACTTTATAATGCCTTGGTAAGGCCACACATGGAATACTGCATTCAGTTTTGGTCACCACGATGTAGAAAAGATGTGGAGACTCTAGAAAGAGTGCAGAGAAGAGCAACAAAGATGATTAGAGGACTGGAGACTAAAACATGAAGAACGGTTGCAGTAACTGGGTATGTCTAGTTTAATGAAAAGAAGGACTAGGGGAGACATGATAGCAATGTTCCAATATCTCAGGGGTTGCCACAAAGAAGAGGGAGTCAAACTATTTTCCAAGGCACCTGAGGGTAGAACAGAAAGCAATGCGTGGAAACTAATCAAGGAGAGAAGCAACTTAGAACTGAGGAGAAATTTCCTGAGAGTTAGAACAATTAATCAGTAGAACAGCGTGTCTCCAGAAGTTGTGAATGCCCCAACACTGGAAGTCTTTGAGAAGATGTTGGATAGCCATTTGTCTGAAACAGTATAAGGTTTCCTGCCTAGGCAGGGGGTTGGACTAGAAGACCTCTAAGGTCCCTTCCAACTCTACTATTGTATTGTATTGTATTGTATTGTATATTAATAGAGATAATGCCACACATGTCTTGCTGGAAATATGAGGGGGCCAAATCAAACAAGGTCCTGGTATTCATCAGTCAACCAGCTCTTTCTGAAGGATCATTGCTCAGTTGCAAGGTTCTCATAAGCTGATCCATGTGCAGGCAATCTGGCCCCAAATGCTTTAGAGTCAATACGGTCAGAACACCCAGGAGCTAACTTGTTTCATGAATAAAGAGTTTTTGACCAATCATTTGCTCTCCCTCGTCACAGATGAGTTATCTCCTCTATAGCTTTTAGTCATTCCAGTCTGAAGAAACGATTATATAACAAATTAATCATGCATGAGACGTTTCACATTACTAATCCTGTGGTGCTATTAACAAGAGTCTCCCATGAGCATAATTCTTATTGTTTGCTTATATTTTGAAAAAGTCTGTTTGTCTTTCAGCATCTATACCCCCCATGACAACGTTGAAGAAGCTCTCCTCCTCCTCCTGATCAGCGAATCCATGGTAAGCAAAATAAAAATAGCTGTAAAGAAGGATAGCAATTAAGCATTTCATAATAATCACCATTATGCTTTTATGAAGGGGATTCTAGCTGTCTTTTCTAAGCTACAAATTCATTTCATGTCCACAAAAGCATACCTATGGATTGAACATAAAACGATCACGTCCGATACAGAGGAATCAGCTGTTATTTTATTTTTTTTAAAGCATCTATGAATGGTGCCCAATTTTAAATAGGCATTGAACGAATTGCCTGAAAAATGTAATAGAAAATGTGTTTCAATCTGGTGAATCTTTCTTAATGTCACAGGGGGACAATTTTTTTTCCATCCCGATCCCAAAATAGGCTTAACGAGAAAACAGTCTTTTGTTTGTTTGTTTTAAAAAAACTCTGAATCCATTTTCTCGGACTTGATGGCTTTATGGTGATATATCTCTGGAGAAGGAAGACAGACTTTGTAATGCTTTTCTAAGAATTAAATAAGCAAAATAAAGAGCAGGAGATTATACCACAGATCTGGCTTATGGTAACCGTACAGGGAATTCCCAAGAGTTCATTCTCCCAAGACAAAAATCTTAAACAGTTACATGAGAATTTGTTTTATTTTAGTTGGAGGCTGAACAAACTGAAGTGATGCTTTAGGCAACTGAGTGTAGGTGTTGTGAAAAGCTAGCTACTTGTTAGTCATATATAATGCAATCCTAAAATGTATTCAGATCACTCCCAACAATTCAACACTTTAATACTTCAAGTGCCCTGTTTGTTGTAGCCTGGCAACTTAGAATTGAGAACTGAGAGGTGCTTTTTGCCTGTCTTATTCAAATAAATAAAAATATTCCATTGTATGCAATATAATTGGCTGTGGATAGGCCCATTCTGAGCTGCAGCTCTTGGATCTTGCCTTAGGTTGATGTATTTAGAAGCAATATAGTAGCAGAAAGAAGGACAATGGCTTGTGTATACCAGTATCAAAATGTCTGACCTTGAATGCAGGGGGGGGGGGGGGCTGCAGTTTGCTGTCCTGCTTTGGATACTTTTAGGCAAGCATCATATTTATTTTGTATTATATAATAGCAATAGCACTTAGACTTATATACCGCTGTACAGTGCTTTACAACCTTCTCTAAGTGGTTTACAGAGTCAGCATATTGCCCACTGCAATTTGGGTTCCTCATTTTACCCACCTTGGAAGGATGGAAGGCTGAGTCTCAACCTTGAGCCTGGGGAGATTCGATCTGCCAAATTGTAGGCAGTCAGCAGTCAGAAGTCAGCAGAAGTAGTCCGCAATACTGTACTCTAACCACTGCGCCACCACAGCTCATAATGTTATATTACAGATTAATACAATTGTATAATGTATGATATATAACAGTGTACTGTATAATACTTATATTAGAACAGTTTTTATATGTTTCTGAAATTTATGCAAATGTGAATTATTCAGACTTGGGAACAATTGTTTTGGGCAGGTTTATCTTCAGGTGACTGAGAATCAAAGAGATGGAACTGACATACTTTTCTTTTATATTTTAATGTATTTTTATGGTGGTCAAATGGGATGATAGAATCAAGGGTACATCATGACTGGAAGGTGACTTTCCTGGGAGGTCATCTATTAAACTTAAATCACACCATTTTTACATTTCCTCCCAATTATAAAGGGAAGATGAGAACAGGGATGTCCTTAGGATGTATATCAGAGTATTGATTGATACATACCGGTATATAAATTGATTGATGTAAAATCAATCAGAGATTTGATTGCACCCATCATGGTTGCCACCTTGATATTTTTAGTACACCCTGCAGACACTCCTGGATTGGGCTAAAGGTTTCTTCACCTTTAGTTGGTTTTAAAACTCTGTACCTCCAAGAAAGTAAAAGAATGGAACATAAATCTGGCCAACATTCTGATCAAAGGTTGTAGAAGAATTAGTTTCTTTAAAGGCTGAGGAATTGCCTCATTGCTCATGAAAACTTTGGACTTTTGGCTGCAAGACAATGTTTTTCCAGTTATGTTGTGGGCCAAGGCAAATACAAGATTTATGTTTGTAGAGCCACTTAAAAGTCAAAAGAATTAATGCATTGTGCCTACTATTTTTGATTTCAGTTTATCTTTTATATTGTCTTCCGATCTAAATTTTATGTTGCTCGTACTGAAATTTTTAAAAAGAACCAGTGCTTTTAGTAAAGCAGCAGGATTCCTGAAATGCTAATAGTATAGATCAACTGGGTACCATTATCTACAACAGCTGTGTTAATGAACACAGCCTTTGCAAAATGTGGTTTAAGGGAATTTCTAAGGCTTGCAAGCTTAATTGCTCATGAGAGTTACAATCCAATTACTTTGAAGCAAAGTAATTGTTTACAAGTTCATATAGTGTGAATAGATATACCATGATATAATCATATTTAATATTTCCTTTGCAGTCTATGATAGCTCTATATTTACATGTACTGCTAAAAGGCCACCTTAACACACTTTCCTCACATTCTTGAGTCAGCAGTTATTTCTACATAAACTGCGCTGCCCCCATAACCCATCATTATCACATCTCAGCAAAGAAATCAGGCAATGTTGCTACCCACACACAATCTAATATGGAATGCTTTCAGAGTGGTATCTGATGGGTTCTAGACTCAATGTCATGTATCAGTTGGAAAACTAACCACCACCAATTGCTTTACTCAACATTTGTGTCAAGCATCTTGCAGTCAAAAAGACAAGTTTCTCACATATTTAGAGTAGACAATTTTATTACAGTGAGAAAGGAACTAGCTTATAGAATCTTGGAGTCTTGATATGTATATCTTGGCCATTTATTGAATCAGGTTTCACCTAATCTGTACTAGTATCTTTGGTTTTTCCTGCCTAGGGATAAAACCTTGTTTTTCTCCTCATTAAATTTCATGTTGTTGGATAGGGCCCATTGTTCAAGTTTGTCAAGATCTTTTTGGAGTTTGCCTTCTAGAATTTCTCATTTCAAATCATATTTCTCCCAGCAGCTATGAATCTTTCCTCTTTTTTACTTACTATTTATTATTATTTTATTTTTATGGCCTTTTCTGGTTTTACACCTGTCTAGTTTGTTTCTTCTCCCATTTGGGCCTTCTCCTGAAAAAGGATCCTTGCCTTTCCTGACCAGCTGTTTGTTATTAAAAACAACCTCGCCTTCCTGAATCTGTTTCAAAGTGTGACAGGTGGAATTTGTTTTTTTTGTATTTTTTGTATGATATGTTTTATCTTTTTACTGGAAAGACAGCTTTTGGTTGCTTTCAGAGTCTCGTCCATCACAATGCATCTTCCCCTGAAAACTTTCTCTTTCCTTCTACTGCAGAAATGAGGACCAAGTCACCACATCATCACAAAGACTGACCCTACTAATCTCTGGAGCTGAAATAATTTTGTTCTTTTAATCAGCCTTGATGCCTTCCAACCATGGTGGACATTAGTTCCTGTGTGGACTGTGCTGCTAAGGTTATTTGGCTAGTTAGTCTTGCAAAAAAATATATATATGAGATTATAAAGATGCTTTACTAAGGGAAATCTTATTTTTAATATTTATTTCTTTTAAGGACATGAGTCACAACTTTTTCATTTCCAAACGCCCAATTGTGTAAAATCTTTCTTTTGCTTTCACACTGCCGATTTTAAGGCCTTGAATAAATCAAGTGTATTTAGCTGCATGCATAAATATGCAGTGCCTCATGCTTACAGAATGCGTGGTGAAACTAAGTCCTTGGTGCAAATAAAAAAGCTGTCCTCAAAAACACTCCAAGCCTGTTTTAATTGTATACACGCTCCAGCAACTTTTTAGTTCCAGTGCTGCTTAATATTAGCAAGAATTAGAAATGGAGTTAGAAAAGTAACATTTTCCCACCAATGCTTTCTTCTCTTCCTCCCGCTCCCACTACCTCCACAAAATCCGCAATCATTTTGCAATGTTTCAATTTACATATAGAAAATCTTTGTTTCTTCTTTGGTACCTGTTAGATACTTATACCAACTACAGTGGTTTCCACCAAGGTCCTCTGTTCCAGCGGTAACAGAGGTTTAATCCTATTGGCCGAAAGGTCTGACAGCTCCCTATAAAAGGACTGCTGTCAGACTCAATCTTCGCTGGATTGTTCTCACTTGTTGTGTATAATAAAGAGCTGTTATTACCGTTAAGCCTGTGTGAGCCTATCCATTACCCAATCTAACACTGGTGATGAAGGTGGGATTGGAAGGCAACTAGGCGAACCAAAAAGAGTGTAGTGATCCAGAAAGTACATCCAGCCTGGAGCTCAGCACGCTTCGAACAGCCATTTTTGAGTGGCAAACTCAAAACGCCCTCAGAACACAAAATGGCCATGCACGCCCCACCAACTCCGTATGATCCAGTCACCGAACACTGGGACTCATACATGCTACGATTTGACTGCTTCCTCGAGGCAAACAACCTCATGGGCCTTTCTGAAGGCCGCAAGAAGAACATGTTCCTCGGGTACTGAGGTCGGGAAGTGTTCGAGATGGCAAAAGACTTCTCTGAGCCAATACCACTCCAATCAGTTGCCTGGTCCGTGCTCCAGCAGACGCTTAGGACTCATTACGCACCTGAGCTGTCCAAGCACGTTCGCCGGCATGAATTCAATATCAAGAATCAGAAGGAGGGCGAGTCAATTAATGAGTACATTACTGCGCTCTGTAAGGCTGCAGCATACTGCGAATTCAGAGACTTAGACGAGCTGATTCTGGACCACATAATATGCGGTGTTTGGGACATTAAGTTACAGAGGAGGTTGCTCGCAAAATCAAACCTCACTCTGCAGATTGCCTTGGACGAAGCCAGGGCGTCAAAATCAGCCGTCAAATCGACTGAAACTGCAGCGCCAAAGCGTGCCCCAAGAAGCACGGAAAAGCATACGGGTTCATCACGAGGCTGCAGAACCCAAGAGTTCTGAAGGAGAAGAAGATGACAGCTGCCGCATGTGCAGTAGCCATGCCCAGCCGGCACATACTTTCAAACAGCGTCTACCGCCTTGTGCAAGATGCGGAGGAGACCATGTCAGATCGACTTGCCGTTTCCGTGACACAACCTGCCAGTGCTGCGAGTGAAAAGGGCACATCGCAAAGGTGTGCTGGAGCGAATTCCCTGCCACTGCCTGGCAGCCTAGAGGCGCACCAAGCCGCCAACCGAGGCCCAGCCAAGGGGCCTGGAAGAAGCCACCACGGAGCTCAGAGGGCAACGACAGAGTCACTCACCACACATCAATCGGACAAGTCCACACCAGGCGGCCAAAAAAGCTGAAGGTCACAGTCCTCATCGAGGACTCTCCATGTGAAATGGAGATCGACACTGGGTCATCACTGACCATCATTCCGTGGTCTACCCTGAAACAGGCTATCCCTAGCCTCAAGAAGCAGCACCTTCACACCTTGACATCCGCTTACGCGATTACCAGGAAAACCGGGTCCCCATCATGGGCCAATGCACCTTCCAGGTGAACTTCAAACAGTTCAGTGGGAAACTCCCAGTGACAGTGGCAACCTGCAGAGCCTCCTAGGGCTAGATTGGTTCCAAGCCCTGGGCCTAGAGGTGACCGGTATCAACGCCTTGAAAGACGACGGCGCTGAAGCCATCTTTAAGGAGTTCGAGGACGTTTTCGGCACCGGTCTGGAAAGCCATTGTTGCTGAGCCCCTACATAGTCTCCTGGCTAAAAACGTGAAGTGGTCCTTGGGAAAAGCCGAGGCTGCCGCATTTGCCGCAGTAAAATGACTTCTGTCGGCGGATTCTTTCATCGTCCAGTACATCCAGATCCTGCCATTGGTGCTGACCTGCGACGCTTCACCATTTGGCGTCGGTGCCGTCCTCAGCCACTGTATACCCAACGGAACCGAAGCCCCTATTGCATTTTACTCCAGGACCCCATCCTCCGCAGCCAGATGGACTGTGAGGCTTTGGCTGCTGTGGCAGGAGTAAAAAGGTTCCACAAGTACCTTTATGGTCGGGACTTCGAACTGATTACAGACCACAAGCCGTTGTTGGGTTTACTGGCTGGGGACAGTCCTACCCCACTGTCTTTATCACCCTGCATGACTAGATGGACTATTTTTCTGGCTGCCTACTCCTACCGCCTTATCCACTGACCTGGCTCCACTTTGGGGCACGCTGACATTCTCAGCCGCTGCCCGCTGCCTGAACTTCTTGCTGACCCTATCTCTGAGATGCCAGTCCTCCTCATTGACTGCCTGGAGACTGGGCCTGTCTTGTCCACTGACGTTGCCCGTCACTCTGCAAAGGACTCCACCATCAAGCAAATTTTGAACTGGATGTGGAGGGGGTGGCCCAAGAGGCCTGTTGGGGCTGATTTAAAAATGTATTTTGCTAAACGCGATGAATTATCAGTGGTAAATGGCTGTCTACTGTGGGGGGACCGGGTTGTTGTTCTACCCAAACTGCGCATTGCAGTATTAGAGGCTTTACATGTAGGCCATCCTGGAATAGTCAGGATGAAGTCTTTGGCTAGGAGTTACATGTGGTGGCATAACATGGACAGGGAGATCGAAGGATGGGTGGCTATCTGCACACTGTGCCAGGAGTCCAGACCAGCTCCCCCAGAGGCACCCGCTAAGGAGTGGGAGTGACCTCAAGCACCATGGTTTAGGGTGCACATTGACTTTGCTGGCCCAGTTCATGGCCAGACATTCTTAGTAGTTGTGGACGCCTACTCGAAGTGGTTAGAGGTAGTCCTGATGACCTCCATAACGGCAGAAGTGGTCATCAAGGTGCTACAGAGACTTTTCTCCACGCACGGCCTGCCCGACATCTTGGTCTCTGACAACAGGCCCTGGGCTCTTCACGGCCATCCAATTTGAGACCTTCCTAGCAGCTCAGGGAATCAGGCATGCCCTGGTCTCTCCATTCCATCCGGCCTCCAATGGTCAGGTGGAGAGAATGGTGAGATCTGCAAAAGAGGCTCTCTCTAGGATGGGCTCGGGAGATTGGCAAACACGGGTTGACCATTACTTACTAATTCAGCACATCATCCCCAGTGCCACTACTGGGAGAAGCCCCTCCGAGCTTCTCATGGGTCGCTGGCTAAGGTCCCACTTAGACCGGCTACACCCCAATTATTCTGCCTCATCGCTCCCAGACTCCACAAGCAAGATTTGGACTTTTAGCATAGGGGATTCCACAGAGTTCCACAACTACACTGGGGGAACTCTGTGGATTCCTGCCACAGTGATAAGCATCACCGGGCCTCGTTCTTACCTCCTAGAGCTCGAGGATGGTAGGAATTGGAGAAGGCACATTGACCGTGGCCGCCTTTCCAACTCCACTCTTAGACAACCAGAGGTAACTCCTGCACGAGTTAGCCAAAGGCCTACCTAAATGGAGCAAACGCTCACTCCTTCCACAGTCAGCTCAAGTCCGAGGTTACGGGGAAACTTATCTGGTTTTGTTGCAGGCCCCCAGCGAGCTCCAAGCGAACCAGCTCCAGAAGCTCCAGCCACGGCCTTTGAAAGGTTCCAGGAGCTTCCACGAAGCGGAGCTGCGGAGCAAAGAGGTCCGTCCGACCTGTCCAAGGAACCCCCTCCTACTGAACTGCGCAGGTCAGGCAGAGCTACCCAAATGCCCGCCTACCTGCGTGACTACGTTACCAGTAGGATTGTTCCATCTAAGAGAGGAGGGGTATTAGATACTTATACCAATTACAGTGGTTTCCACCAAGGTTTAATCCTATTGGTCGAAGGGTCTGACAGCTCCCTATAAAAGGGCTGCTGTCAGACTCAACCTTCGCTGGATTGTTCTTACTTGTTGTGTTATAAGAAAGAGCTGTTGTTACCGTTAAGCCTATGTGAGCCTATCCATTACCCAATCTAACAGTACCTTCAAGTACAATTCATATAACTGTTATGGACCACGTTCGTGGCATTGATTTTCACTTTACTGGTTAGCTAATGTGTTCCTTTCAATTTGATATTTCCCAGACATGCTGCACACTAGCACAAGGGATCACAAGGTTACTAAGATAAGAATGGCTGCCGCCCTTCTTCTTATTTGAAACAAGCAGTCTCTGGCTAATTCTAATGAATATTGTGTCGAATGTAAGAAGAGCTTGGAATAATTCATACAAAGTATCATGGACACCTGGCATTTGATCTTGGGAAAAACTGTTCTTATTTATTATTTACTTATTCAGTTTAACCCCTTCTATTCAAAAGACATATTTTCTGGCTCAATTAAATAGGATTCTTATAATTAATGGGTGATTTATGTCAGGGAAAAAGAGAGACAAATTGAGATCCCTGGTACATAGGAATTTACAGATAAGACTCAACCTAGTATTGGTTATTCCAGCAGTAAGTAATTACTAGATTCCAGAAGTTGTTGGATCCCAATTCCCATCAGCCCCATCTGACAGAGCTTACATTGAAGGGCTGCTAATTCCCTGGTCTCTGTTTATTCTGATTTGGAGCTGATCTCTAAAAACCACTTGAACAATTATTCTTAAATTGGTGAGAAGTCCAGCTGAATCTACATATTCCTAATGTGTATGAATGCATATCCTGTGTTTGCTACATGCTGCCATTGCATATTATGAGTATAATTTTCAGTAAATTATGTTCCTCTTGTCTCCCCATTAATGAATTCTGAAATAAAGAGAAATTAAGTACACTTATCTGTAGAAAGACTATGAACTTCGTTTCACTCTAATAAATGTCAATGGAGAGTCTCAATCACCCAGGTCATGGTTGTCCGAAAGGTGCTTTTTCCAAAAGGCAACTGAACTTGAAAACGTTTCCTTGAAAATGTTTCACTTCTCATCCAGGAAGCTTCTTCAGTTCTAACTGACTGGTGGGCAAGGGAAGGATTTATATTCTTTGTAGCCATCTGGTCATTAGCACTCTGAAGGTCTATCATTAGCTCTCTGAGAGTTGTTGACACCACTTGAAGATTTATCTGTATCCTCAAAATCCCCTGAACCAGAATGCAAATGGGTGTGGAACCTTCTTGGGACTGCTGAAAGGACTGTGTTGTAAACAGGAGATAGGTAGTGTTATGCCCCTCATCCTCTGCTGAGGAAAAGCTGTTCTGTTTTGACATAGATGGCTTCTTTGACCCCTGTTTCTAACCAGTGGTACTCTCTGTCCAGAATGTGGACTTTGCTGTCTTCAAAAGAGTCTTTCAAATGCAGATGGACTGCTAAATCTTGTCCTGATGATTTTGTTCTCCTGTGTTGTGTCATGAGTTTGTGAAGTGGTTGTTTTGTTTCCCCAATGTCCAGGTCTGCACGTCTTTCTGCATTGCACTGCATATACCACATTGCTCAGTTTGTGTCTGGTGTTTTGTCTTTGGGGTGGACAAGCTTCCGCCTTAATGTATAATTAAGTTTAAAGTGTGCCTGTATTTTGAAAATGCTCCTGAGATTTTCAGATATTCCTGCAACATATGGGATTACAATA
Source organism: Natrix helvetica (assembly GCF_964273705.1). Classification (NCBI taxonomy): domain Eukaryota; kingdom Metazoa; phylum Chordata; class Lepidosauria; order Squamata; family Natricidae; genus Natrix; species Natrix helvetica. The sequence goes on from NC_138552.1 coordinate 251,738,387, forward strand.
TGGTCCGTTTGTTGTTGTCTTTTTTTGTCTGCTGGATCTTTTTGTGGATTTCTGGATTTCACTCTGGTATTTTGGACAGATTCCTGGAATCTGAACTCTAGTTGTGTTCCCTTTGCACAGTGCCCAGTCTGGTCCATATTTCACCAAGTCTTTAGATGGAGTTACATGTATCTCTTATTTTTGGTAATCCCCCAACATTATGGTAATTTGCTCATTCAAGCGAATATTTTATCTGCTAAGGCATTCTGTGCTAAGGCATTGCTTTAGCGTTCCTAGTTTGGCTCACTGACAAATGCTCAAAATAGCTGACTCTGATGTGAGGCTGATTACCAGTTTCCAGAACATGTGGGGGTATGTTCAGGGCAGCTATTTTTCACAAAGCAATGGTGCAGCAGTGTTACTGATGCAGAAACTTTTAAATAGTACAATATACAAAATGGAAAGATGTTAATTAACACTGTTGATTATTATGCGCATCTATGCATCTCAACGTATCTCAGTGTGTGTCTTTTAAATTTTCCTTCACTCTAGGATAAAGAAGTACTGTTGATTATGATACACAAAAGAATAATTTCCAAAGCAACTTTCGTTTCTTATCCTTCATCGAATAAGTTACATATGTCTTTGTCACACAAGGTCCTTCAGTTTTATTTGTGGTTCTGGAAGGTGAACATTGATGGTTAGTTTCCTGTCACGTTGGGATGAGCAGAAGTAAAAATTATACTGTAAGAACTAAAATAGGTAGATCATAGTTTAAAATCACAAAAAAGAAAAAAAGAAAAACACCCCCCCTCCGCTAAATTTCCTCCCACTCCTTTGTCCCCTAAAATTTCAGATCTGGTTTTTGGTGGTGAATGGTTTGCTTACTCCTTTCCTTATAAAAACCAACCATCCAACCAGACAGTTAGCTCTATCTGTCAGAATTATGTTCGAAATTAGTAATATATTATCTCCCAAATCAATTTTATTTCTTCACTTGTGGTTTTTCTTTTCCTGAAATGTTAAATAATGAAATTCAGGAAGAGGATATAAGATGAAATGCTGTGCAGATGGTGTAGTACTAACAATTATGCAAACATAAAACTCTATAAGATAGTGGATGAAAATAAACCAAGACTTTGGTCGATTCTCTGGATGTAAAATTAGCAAACAGCCAGACACAAACTTTCCACTTTTAATTTTCTTGGCTCTTGCTGAACTAAGCGACCTCCAAAATATCTCAGAGCTGGCAGAAATGACCAATCCATTCACATAAATTTCACTGCTAAAGTGGTTACAGCCAACTTTCAGTAATAATAAAACCATGAACGGAAATTAAGCAGAGCCATCAGCCCCGTATTGAAAACAAATTCCAAGTAGTTATTCACATGGGGGACAGATATGTCCTTCCAGCGGCAATATTAATTTAGACACAGGTATAGTTGTTTTCCATTTGAACACAGCAACATCTGAAGGAGGTGGGGCCTAATATCTGCCTTTGGCTCAAGGGTTTTAAGTTCTGCACCCCATGTTAAAATTATATTAAATGGCTGATGCCTGTGAGTATCAGTTGCTGAGGAATAGCAGTGGGAGAAGGTTGTTATGTTCCATCCTGTATGTGGGTTTCCCAGAGGCTGTTGGAAACAACAATTTGGATTCAACTAGGCCCTGAATTTAATCCAGCAAGGTTTTTCTTTCACATTTGCTCAAACATAATTGCTATTTTTGGACCTTTTTATGATTGAGAGATTTTTAGAGTATAGATAGAGCATATAACCAGTCACATATATTATGTTTCTGTTGTGACCCAGCAGGAGCTGTTGGAGCTGCAACCAGACTCCGACAACGAGGGGTCTGATGAGTTGGCTCTGGAAGATGTGGAGGACCCTGGACAGGGTTCTGACTCCGAGCAGTGGCATGGAGCAGTGGTGAAAGCCAAAGGGAGTGTGCTCCTGACGTCATTCATTGGAGCAGTGGGGAGGAGACAAGGGAGGTGGTTCTGGATGCCCAACAACGGAGAGCTAATAGACGTAAAGAACAGCTATGCAGTTACAGGAGATAATTGAACTCAGGTGGTTGTAATTAGGCTCCTCTCAAGACTGTATAAAAGAAATGACTTTATGCAAACTGTTCGCAGGAATCAACGTATTTACTAGAGCTGGAGACGCTATCGGGGCTGTCTTGGCAGGCTGGATTGCTGCCAAGGTCTAGTCTGTGCAGGATTGCTGCCAAGGTCTAGTCTGTGTGTTAATAAATCCTAGCAGTATCTTTGTCTCGGCGTGCTTTGGTGTGTGAAGAGGGGGGGGGGGGTCAGAACATGTTTCTATTTATTTCTGGAATAAAACCAAGCATGAATCGGACTGTTGTAATATAAAACAACCCTAAGATTCATAGACTGGGAACATTAAATGTTGCATTAAAATGATGTGCAAAGATAAGTAAGAAATAATAGGATTAAATGGCAGGATAATTATGTTTGAATGTCAGTTCAGAGAACAGCAGACATTGCAAAAAGACTTTTACGACTATCATTATGAGTTCACTCCCCCCCCCCCCAAATATGACAATACTGTACTGTTTCCTGGCTTTCTCTTAGTGATCTGCCATTTTGAAATAATGTCTTGAAAACATCAGTTACTGCAATGCTTGGCCCATAAAAAGAGCTGAAGGCCTTTCTAAGATACTTTTGGTCCTCTTTTAAAACGTCTGAATTCATTCCCAGGCAAACCAGGATGCAGTAATCAGCCGGGCTCCTGATCAGAAAGATGACCGAGCCATCAGTTTCCAGAATACATCAGCAGTTTATGATCTTCTGAGTATCACTTTGGGCAGAAGAGGACAGTATGTCATGCTTTCTGAGGTATTTATTTATTTATTTATTTATTTATTTGTTTGTTTGTTTGTTAGTTAGTTAGTTAGTTAGTTAGTTAGTTAGTTAGTTAGTGCTACCCAACAGAGTGGCCCCACAGTAGAATAAGCAAAATGTAAAACAAAAACAAAACCGTACAACAGATGAACCAGACTAGAAAAGTAGGAAAGGGATGAGATAGTGAATCTAGCAAACCAGTGGTGGGTTCTGGATCCTGTCACAACCAGTATGCTGTGCACGGTGTCAGGCGTTCTAGTCGGGCACGCGTGCTGCGCATGCATGCACACGCCACCGCCCTGCAACACCCAGCTGCTCAGCGGAGGTTGCGCAGGTGCCGCACGCCGTGCATGCGTGTGCAATTGGCCGGTGGCATTATAAACAGCTATGGAACGTGGGCTGGCCAAACAAGCCATCGTACCGGTACGGTGCCCGCTGTTCCCGGATACTACCGGTACAGCTGTACCAGTCCATACCGCCCAGAACCCACCACTGTGGCAAACCCCACATAACATATACCACCATCAGGAGGTTCCAGCCACTTCATTCCAAGGCCTGACTGAACAGCTAGGTCTTTAAGACTCTCCAGAAAATTACCAGGGTGAGAGCCATCTGGTTCTCAGAGGCAACAGTACTCCAGAAGGCAGATGCCATGACAGAGAAGAGATACGCTTCCTGGGTCTTGGTAGATGACTTTGTTTGATTGAAGGAACCTCGCGCATGCCAACCCTGTCAGCTCATATTGGTTGGGTAGAAGCAAGCTAGCAACCAATACAACTTGCAGACCAGAATTATCACATTCAGGAGAGGTTGGAGCTTTTGAGTTGTCTTTCAGGGTAAACCTGATGTAGAGCTCATTGAAATAGTCAACCTGTGTGAGATGATTAGAATGTGAGTGACTATCTAAAGGGTTTCCAGGTCCAAGAGAGGATGCAGTTGGTTTACCAGGTGAAATATATTTTGTATTTCTGGGTCAACCCTGTAGCTGACCTGACCAGAGCCATCTTGGAGCCTCAGTGTTGCCACACTAGAGCTGAGGGATAGGGAGGGGGGGATTAGAGATACCTGGGGTTTGTAGCCAAAATAAAATACTTACTTTTGGGACCCAAGGACATTCTCACAACAGGACCGTGGAAGGAGGAGTGAGGTCACTAGGCAACCAGAGAGTGTTTTGATTGGCCCATGTAACTCATAGTTTGGGATTGAGGAAAATTAGGTGAAAACCATGGGAGACTTCAAAGTCAGTTTTCACCAGTTTTGTCCAATATGATATATCCAATAAAGCTATTCTTTGAGGAATTCATCTGGCTTGGAGTTTTGCTTGTTATGGGTCTATTACTTGGAACATTAAACCAACATTAAACCGACTCTGAAGGGTCTCACGGTTTTATACCTTTGCTAGATTTGTAATATTTTGTAAACATTAAGCCCCGCCCTCAAATCATATTGTGTTTATATTTACCATGCTGCATTACATGCTATATCTATTGGAAATATTTTGGATGTTAGTTTTGCTGAAGATAGATCTGGAGTCCAGCTTTGAAGAAAACTATATAAGCTTGCATCCTAAGTATTGTAACAATAGCATGAAGGATAATTGTAGGCACTGAAAACACTTTATTTCGATCCCATTTGTGGACTTAATCCACCTCAGATAGCCCTTTCTTCATGCATGCTTTTTTTAAAAACCCAAAACACTGCACTATCAGAATGTGTCTCTCCTCCTTCAGGCTTGCTCTCCCTCCCTTTCTCTCTCTCTTCCCACCCTCTCTGTTGTTGTATATGTGTCAGTGGTGGGTTTCCATTTTTTTACTACTGGTTCTCTTGTGCACGCTAATGCCCGCTGTGACACTTCTGTGCATATGCAGAAGCGTCCGGGTGGGTGGGCGGAGCCTCCCGCCACCACCACTACTGGTTCACCCGATCCGGGCCGAAACGGCAGCAACCCACCTCTGATATGTATATGAGGGGTGGGCTTTGAAAAGTGTAGCAAGGGAGATACAGATGGCATCTCCCCCCAGCACGTCTTTCCAAAATGTTCAAAAATCTGGCCCCAAACTGTTGGAAGTGTAAAAGAACACCAGGCACTTTCTATCATATGTGGTGGACGTGCAATGAGGCAAAAAAATATTGGAAAATGATTCAATCATGGTTAGAACAAATTATGTTTAAACCAGAAACTTTTCTCCTAGGCATAATACCGGAGGGGTTTAAGAAAGATACACTTTATCTAATTATACTAACTGCAGCGCGCATAATCTATGCACAGTATAGGAAAAAATAAAATACACCATCAGAGCTAGATATAATCAGAAAAGTGTTGGCCTGTGCAGAAGCAGATAGGCTCACTCTTGAACTTAAAAATAAAGGGGAATCAGAATATTTTTGAAGTATGGAATAGATTTTATGATTGGTATAAGACAAGATGACAAGACTGGAACAAATGCATATATTGTGATTGGACAGAAGGATAGACAATGTATTAAATAGATTAATTGTTAATGGTTGAAACTAGCTGTATATAATGTGAATGTATGGTCACTTCGACTCCACGGTATTGCATTGTTTTAAATGTAAAAATAATAAAAATATATTTTTAAAAAAAGTGTAGCAAGGGGTTTTGTGCCTGGTTGCTGGGTGGGTGTGGCCATGATGAGCATGGCCTAGTTGGCCTCCTGCACTACGGCGGGGTGGTGGTGGCATTTTTGCCCTCCAGGGGGTCCGGAGGCCCTCTGGAGACCAAAAAAGTGCCTGTTTCCAGCCTTCCCAAACTTATGAACTTAGGTCCGTTTTTTGCCTTCCCCAAGTCTCTGTGCACACCCTGTACTTACCTGCATCCAAAACGGCCACGTGGGGACTCCTGGGAGGGGCGGGGTGGGGTGGGTGGGGCTAGCCAAGAGTGGGATTTGGGGGTTTTCCGAACTGCACAGAGTCTTAGCTAGAGTTTCTCCCAAACCCCTGAGAATTCCCAGCAGCCCACCTCTGTTACATGTATATGCATATGTATAATCAATACTTTTTGTCCCCAGTGTTTAGAACGAGCAATGAAGCTTGCATTTGGTGAATTTCATCTCTGGTACCAGTTGGCTCTGGCCATGACAGCTTGTGGCAAGGTAAGACTTAAACAAGCAAACAGACTATTATATAGATAGAATTATTGCTATTATCTGAACTTGAAAACAAAATGCAATCTGAAATATTAGTGCTAAAATCATACAAGTGTATGTTAGTTGCCCTTTTCAAATTTTTCCTATGTAATATAGTAATAATTTGTAACAATGATCATTCTTTTTGAATATAGATGCATTGAATGTCTAATAGAGTAACTAACCAAAAGTAAGGCAGTAGGTTCTGCATACTCAGAGAATACCCACATTATACATTTATACTACATATAGTATGAAAATGTGTAAAATAAAGAGAACGATAAATAATTACTTTTAAAAAATATGATGAACACAAACCTATCTGCTTCAATGCAAGGCACAAGGCAACCAAGTTTTTTCTTCTTAAAAAAATCTACCAAAATTTTCATAATAATCCACCTTCAGTTTTCTTATATCCTTGAAATTTCAGCAGCCAAACTGAAATGGAGAAAAATATTCTGTTTTTGTTGTTGAAAAAATGGGATTCAAAAAGCCCTGCCAATGTATGAAAATTACCCAATGATCCACCAGAAGATTTAGATGTTCTTCTATCTAGATCTCTTTCAGGCTGATTCCTAAACTGATGAAATATCATAGAATTAAGTGACATTATATTTGTGTATTATTATTATTATTATTAGGACTATATAAAGAAAACTTCCTGATAGTAAGAGCTATATGGCAAAAGAAAAGTCTAAATCTGGAGGTTGTGACGTCTTGGTAGCTAAATATTTTTAAGAATAACTAGATGGCCACCTCTCATGAATACTTTAATTGGTTTTTCTGCACATTGAAGAGGGTTGTAGTAGCTCAGTGTTTCTCAACCATGGCAATGAAATTCACATATCTTAAAATTGCCAAGGTTGAGAAACATTAAATTAGATTATCCTTGTGAACCCTTTCAATTCTAGAATTCTATCTATGAAAGACTCTGGCAGAAAAAAAAATGTCCTCCTTTATCTGATAGTCTTTCAATCCTACTTTCAAAATGTTACTAAGAGAGTCATGCTACATTTAAGAGGGAGAGATACAATTTGGAGAACTGTAAAAATTACAATTTTTACTACACACCATGATTCTAGAGATTCAGAGTTAGGGGAAGGGAATGATCAGCAAAGATAATCTTATCCAGTAAAGCCACTAAACACATAATATCTTTTTTTAATTGTCCTGGACCACAGCCAAGTCCAAACTTTATTAAAAACAAGATCTTACATTTGAGGTTTACTTTCATATATGTAGTGCTGAAAATGGGACTCATAAATCTTTGATTATCACGGAAACAGTTTGATGAGTCCTTCTATTTCCACAGACACCTTCACATTTGGAAAATACATGTATTCTTTCAAGTATAAACAGAGAAACTTTTAGTCTATATAGATTATATATAGGGGACTGGAGACTAAAACATATGAAGAACGGTTGCAGGAACTGGGTATGTTAGCTTAAGAGAAAGAAGGACTAGGGGAGACATGATAGCATTGTTCCAATATCTCAGGGGTTGCCACAAAGAAGAGGGAGTCAAACTATTCTCCAAGGCACCTGAGGGTAGAGCAAGAAGCAATGGGTGGAAACTAATCAAGGAGAGAAGCAACTTAGAAATGAGGAGAAATTTCCTGACAGTTAGGACAATTAATCAGTGGAACAGCTTGCCTCCAGAAGTTGTGAATGCCCCAACACTGGAAGTCTTTAAGAAGATGTTGGATAGCCATTTGTCTGAAACGGTATAGGGTTTCCTGCCTAGGCAGGGGGTTGGACTAGAAGACCTCCAAGGTCCCTTCCAACTCTACTATTGTGTTGTATTGTATTGTATTATGCTCATTGCTAAACAAGATTGTTTTGATTCAGCATTCCATTCTGCTTATTTCGCACTTAATAAAATATTGCATTTAAAATATTAAGCTATTGAAATGACAACTTTATTATCATTTTTTGCTGTTCATCTTGTTGCTAGGCAGCTCTTAATAGAAATCCATCTTGCTGATCAGCTGTTTAATGACATATCAAGGTGGTCGTTAACAAGCTATATGTATATTGATATATCCAAATTAAGCTTTGGGTGACCCATGAGCTTTGGATCTTAGTCTGTGGTATTTTTCCTTGGACATGTCATCATGCGAATAGATTGTTTCTTCTAGGTCAGATAATTATGTGGGGTAGAGTTGAGAGCTGGGCAGAACATGAGACCAAGCTGAATATTATTTAGTAGTGAGCTAACTTAATAATTGCTATATTTATGTACTGATTGTCTTCCACATTGGGAGTGAGGAGAGAGAAATCCAACTAAGAGCTCACTGTATTTTCAGTAGAATAGGGCCACTGAAAAGTGGAATCTTTTAAGCAGCAGAAAGGTTGAAAGACGGTACCACCCAGAGGTGGTATTCAGCTGGTTATCTCTGGTTTGGGCGTACTGGTAGCGGGGGCTGCAAGAGGCTCCGCCCATCTGCCCCAACGTAATGTGCAACGTTCTGCGCATATGCAGAAGGTGGCGTGAGTGAGCAAAGCAAGCAAGTGTGTGCTCACATTTGCAAACTGGTAGGGAAGGGAAGTGAGTCCCACTGCTGATACCATCTTAGAAATGAAGAGGCTATGACTGTCTAGTTCTGATCTGCCCCAAGAGAGAGCCCTATGTTTGTCTTATACTGATGGTTGTTCTGGTGGCTCAAACCTGTCCATGGACTAGCACAGTTCTCTATTAGTCAAGAAGATAGATCAGACTGTTTCCTAGGGAGGTTTTTAATGCATAGCAACTTTTGTGTCCAATGGTGTTTTTAGGTCATTCTAATTTCTAGTTTAGATTCTGTGGATATTCTATTTTCCATACAGGTGCAAATAGTCCTTGACTTACAACTGCTCATTTAACAATGGTTGTAAATTACCACATCCTTGGAAAAAGTGACTTATGACCCATTCTTGAAGTTATGATTGCTGCACCACTCCCATGGTCACATGATTGAATTTCGGCACTTGGCAGCTGGCTCACCTTTATGATGGTTGCAGTGTCTTGCCATCATGGGATCATGATTTGTGACCTTCCCAGCCAGCATCCAGCAAACTAAGTCAGTTCAGGGAACCTGATTCTGTTAATGTCCATGGTAAAAAAAAAAAAAGGTTATAGAATTTTATGCAATCACATGATGACTCACTTTAAGACTGCACTGACTTGCAGTGAAAACTCCAATCCCAATTGTGGTTGTAAGTTGAGGACTACCTTGACTATAAGTAGTCCTTGACTTACAATCATTTGTTTAATGACTGCTTAAAGTTATGATGGTGTTGAAAAAGGTGGCTTATAACTGCTGTCCACACTGATTGTTGCAATGTCTCCATGGCCATATGATCAAAATTTGGATATTTGGGAACTGCCATTTGTTTCCAACAGTTGCTGCATGCTGGGCTCATATGCTCCCCCATTTATGACCTTTCCAGGGGGCTTCTGACAAGCAAAGTTTGGGGGATGCACCAGCCAGATTTTATTCTTCACCAAGGCATTGAGACATGTATAAATCTGATGTCACACATTTGTTGGTTTAAATAAAATATAAGATAAATGAACAGAATTAAATTACGGAATGTTTTGCATGAATCTGGTAGTAAAAATTGGTCATCGAATGAGAAAAGAGCAATATAAGACATCATAAGACATAATGTGTGTGTCAGGGGAAAAAATGCCCTGGGGAAAATCTGAGATCAATGGACCGTGGCTGATTCCCTTCCGCATATCTTTTGAAATATTGAGAAAAATAAAAGTCTTTAAAAGTATTCTAATTAATAAACAAACTTTAATAATAAAATAAAAGTAAATGAAACAGAAAATAACTAATTGTTACATTTTGATAATAAAAGCTACGTCTGCCAAGCTGGCAGCCGAACAAAGAAGAAGAGAATTTAGTTCTGGAATGTGTAAACGCATGCGCAATAAATCACTTTCAGATAAGAACTTTTTGTTTTATGACCTGCGCAATAAAGCTTTCTTAGTTTAACTCTTGAGTGTCAGTTTAGGCAGTTCAGGCCTAGCAAACCTTTTAACATCGTGACACCCCTTCTTTTGCTAGTCTGGGCTGACGTCATCAAATCATCAATTAAGGCACATCTTAAAGAGAAGGATGGTTGATAATGATAGGAAGATACTGAGAGTTACAGTGATTAATATTGCTACAAACTAGATTTAGTTATTTTTTCCTATAATTTCTTGTCTTCTTTTGCACTTTACATAACATTGCTTACTGCAAAAGAGACTAGTTTTAGGCATGTATGTATATAAGTCAAATGCAAATGTGTGGATAAAATCATATCTTTCTTTTTAAAGATACTGCTAAGTATGCTAAGGACCTTTTCTGATCTCCAGCATACTTAGAAGAACTGTCACTGTATTATAGGGTCCACAGGGCATGTGTATAACTATTACATTTTGTATTCAACTGGAATCTCTAAATATAAATACAAATCAAACAGCTAGAAAGAGAAAAACACTTAACTAAACTAATATAAAACTTTAAAACTTCAGTGCAATCTTTATTTTTTTCAAAAAAAAAAAGACACAATGGAAGGCACAAAAATGGGAAAAGAAAATAGCCTTATTACCAGTCGATTTTACCAAGCCTAGAGAAATATGTTTCTCTTCCTTTCTACCATCCTGTTCAACAAGTACAGCTTAGAGGCAGAGCTAAGCACTTGTTCTTTACGCTCAAATTAACCATGACCTTCAGTTTTTTATTTGATTCAGGCTAGCTTGGAGAATGATGAGCAATCCATTACTGGAAATATTTAAAAAGAAGTGGACGTCAACTATCAAAGATGATATCCAGCATTGTTGAGTTGACCACTGAGGTTGATTAGATGATCACCAATTAGATTTACCCTACCTAGAGTACCTATATAAATGTATCATTCTAAGAGATAACATCCCTGTATTTTTCAATAGATACTGCATTAAAAGTCAAAGATCAAATCCAGAGAGACTGGGTTCCTGTCAGTGATCCAGTGGAGACGCCCATGGCGAGTCTTGAGGCTTCCATCTGGGAGGAGTTTGACTTGGTTGCCATCGAGGATTTGGACAGATTGCGTGGACGACTGCGACCCACCACATGTTTATTGGACCCGTGTCCCTCCTGGCTTGTACTGGCATCCTGGGAGGTTACACGAGACTGGCTCCTGGGCCTAGTGAATGCTTCGTTGGGAGAGGGGTCTCTCCCGGCCGCCTTGAAAGAGGCGGTGGTGAGACCCTTGCTCAAGAAGCCTTCCCTGGACCCTTTGGAGCTGGCCAATTATCGTCCTGTCTCCAACCTTCCCTTCTTGGCGAAGGTTGTAGAGAGTGTGGTGGCCTACCAGTTCCCACGACATCTGGAGGAAAATGATTATCTAGACCCGCGCCAGTCCGGCTTCCGCCCCGGTCACAGCACGGAGACGGCCTTGGTCGCGTTGGTGGATGATCTCTGGAGGGCCAGAGATAGAGGTTGTTCCTCTATCCTGGTCCTATTAGACCTCTCGGCGGCTTTTGATACCATCGACCATGGTATCCTGCTGCGCCGGCTGGAGGGGTTGGGGGTCCGGGGCACCGTTTTGCGGTGGTTCGGCTCCTACCTTTCCGACCGGACGCAGCGTGTGTTGACAGGAGAAGAGAGGTCGACCCTACACCCCCTTACCTGTGGGGTGCCACAGGGGTCGGTCCTCTCGCCACTCCTGTTCAACACATATATGAAGCCGCTGGGTGAGATCATCCGTGGTTTCGGGGTGGGATACCATCTGTACGCTGATGATACTCAGCTGTACTTTTCCACCCCGAACCACCCCAACGAGGCCATCGAAGTGATGTCCCGGTGTGTGGAAGCCGTACGGATCTGGATGGATGACAACCGACTCAAGCTCAACCCTTCCAAGACGGAGTGGCTGTGGGTACCAGCTCCCCGGTTCAGCCAATTAATTCCATCATTGGCCATTGGGGGCATCCATCTTGCCCCCGTGGAGCGGGCGCGCAATTTGGGCGTCCTCCTAGATGCCCGGCTGTCCATGGATGACCATGTGACAGCCGTGGCAAGGGGGGCGTTCCACCAGGTTCGCCTGGTGCGCCAATTGCGCCCCCTACTGGACCGGGATGCCTTGCGCACAGTCACTCATGCGCTGGTGACGTCTCGCTTGGACTACTGTAACGCTCTCTACATGGGGCTTCCCTTGAAATGCACCCGGAGGCTGCAGTTGGTCCAGAACGCAGCCGCGCGGGTAATTATGGGGAGTACTAGGTACTCCCACGTGACACCGCTCCTGCGCGAGCTGCACTGGCTTCCTGTGGCCTATCGGGTGCGTTTCAAGGTTTTGATAACTATCTTTAAAGCGCTCCATGGCTTAGGACCTAGTTACTTGCGGGATCGTATTCTGCCCCATACATCCCTGCGACCAATTCGCTCGCACAGAGAGGGGCTCCTCCAGGTGCCGTCCGCTAGACAATGTCGTGGGGCGGCGCCTAGGAGTAGAGCCTTCTCTGTGGCGGGCCCAGCCCTGTGGAATGACCTCCCTCCGGATATTAGGAATACCTCTGACCTCCGCTCCTTCCGTATCAAGCTTAAGACCCACCTATTCCAAGCAGCTGGCCTGGCTCAACTTTGATTTAACCATATCGCTCCTGACGGGTTTTTAACTGGGTATTTTAATTCATTTAATTTCTAGGGGTTTTAAATACAGTATTTTAATTGTTTTTATCAATTGATCTCCTCCTTTTGTATGTATGTATGTTTTAGTGTATCTTTGTTATATGTTTGTTTTGTTTACATATTTATTTCGAATGTTTCGTTGTACGCCGCCCCGAGTCCTTCGGGAGAGGGTGCGGCTAAGAAATAAATATATTATTATTATTATTATTATTAAAGAGATAGAGACAGTTACATCCTTCTTCCAGGCCCAGCTTCAGCTAGCCACTTGCTTAGAGTACACCTACACTTTGTTTCTCAACTGTCTCATTTAGCAACCATTCACAGTTAGGACAAATAACTGTGATGAAAAAATAACTCTACAACCAATCCTCACACCTACAACCTCCACAGGTCTTTAAAGCAAAGGAAAGCTGAAGTAAGATCATAAGTACAGTCATGGCTTCACTTAGTGACCATTTGCTTAATGACTGAGTTGCTGGTCCCAATTGTAGGAATTCTGACTAGCATCTTCCAAATGCACTAAACTACAATTCCGATCATCCCAGCATCATGACCACTGATGCATGCAGTAATATGCCTATAAGGAATCCTAAAGCTATTTTGTTAAATCTCTTCATATTAGTCTTCCAGGGCTAGCCAGAAAGTCAGTATCAGCAAGATCCAGATAATATTCATTTTATTTGAATGAGAAATCAGTCAGTTGTTTTGAATCACAACATACATACATATTTGAGAAATATAAATGAAATAATGAGGCAAATTAATAACAAGGTTCAAATTTGTTTTCTTTATGAATTCATCGGTGAGCCTTTGAAAAGGAAAATCACTTTTGGTGAGAACAATAATAGTGACACAATAAAACTGTAAAATAACCTTTTAAAGATCATCTACTCATAGACGCTATTCCTGTTCTTATTAGAATAATAAATAGCAATAATAAGAATAATGAACAGGGATGTGGTGGCTCAGTGGGTAAGATGCTGAGCTTATCGATAAGAAAGGTCGGCAGTTCAGTGGTTCGAATTCCTAGTGCCGCGTAACGGAGTGACCTCCCATTGTCCCAGCTTCTGCCAACCTAGCAATTCAAAAGCATGTAAAAATGCAAGTAGAAAAATAGGGGCCACCTTTGGTGGGAAGGTAACAGCGTTCTGTGCGCCTTTGGCATTTAGACATGCCGACCACATGACCACGGAGACATCTTCGGCTTTGAAATGGAGATGAGCACTGCCCCCTAGAGTCGGGAATGACGAGCACATATTTGTGAGGTGAACCTTTACCTTAAGAATAATGATAAGCTGTATTTTTAATAGTAGTTGTTGGTCATGTGCCCAGCCCATAATACCTTAAGCAGAAAGAATGTGATCCCTACTTTATCAGCATAATAAATTGTTCTCAGCTGTGTCAATGAAGATTCTCAACTATCCAGTATTGTTGTCTGGAAGTTGAGTCATGGCAGCTGGACTTTTCTTTCTTTTTGGTTTGAAACTTTTCGCTGCTTTTCCAAGGCGCTCCATTCTCGGAAGTAGTGAAACCAAAAAGAAAAATGTCCCGTTGCCATGACTCAACTTCCAGTGTTCTCAGTTGTACACAGTGTCAAGGATATTCTCTTCTTCTTTGCTAGCAAAGGAAAGCTTGCCCAGTTATACTGAGTAGGGTATTTGTCTCTGTCAAGGACTCTTCCTTACATACTCTGTCTCTCTTCCTCTGCTTAATTCAGGAAGAGACCGGCTGGACTATTACATAACTTGGAGGTACCTAAGGTGGAAAAATAGATAACATTTCATTTCCAACACATTGGAACCAATAGTTATTGTTATAGGGCAGGGGTGTCCAAACTTTTTGCAAGGAGGGCCAGATTTGGTGATGTGAAAATGTGTGGGGCCGATCATTCAGCCTGACATTCTTTGAACCCTTAACATTAAATGTGAATTAACTACCGTATTTTTTGGAGTATAAGACGCACCAAGATTTTGAAGAGGCAAATTTAGAAAAAAGTTTTTGCACTCTCCCCAAAACGGCCCATTTTTCGTGAAAATGGGCCTTTTTTTAAAGGGCATGAATAGCCCTTAAGAGGCTTCTAGAGTGCTCCTGGGGGCTGGGGGGGGGGCAAAGTTGAGCAAAAAACGGCCCGTTTTCTGCTCATTTATGCCCTCCACAGTCCTCAGGAGCACTCTGAAAACCTCCTAAAGGCTATGCACAGCCATTTTGGTGAAGGAGGCAGAGTTTTGGGAGGCAAAAAATGCTGTATTCAGTGTATAAGGTGCACCCAGATTTTTAGCCTCTTTTTTGAGGGGAAAAAGATGCATCTTTATACTTTGAAAAATACGGTATTTTATGAAAGACTAAACAAATAACTCCAGTGGGGAGAAGAGGCTGCGGGCCACTTGCAATTTGAAAAAGGGCCGCATTTGGCCCCCGGGCCGCACTTTGGACATGCCTGTTATAGGGTTCCCCCCCCCTGATTTCTCCTTTTTTTTAAAAAAATCCAGTGATTCTGTGTGAGAAGACAGGGTGCTAGCAAGAAGAAAAAGGGGGAGGGCTACAAGAAAAGGCAGGTCAGCAGAACTAACTGGCATCTTTCAGGGGAGGAAGAGCCCAAATAATTTGCAACTTTGTGGATGATTGACAAGCAACGAAATCTCAGGAAGGGTAAAGCTTGCTGAGGAGTGTGAAATTGAGGAGGCAGAGCAGACGTGAATATTTCTAACTTGGTCCACTGTTCTCTAAAAACATCAACCCCACCAATTTGGTAATGTTTTAATTCTGTCTCATTCCAATTCCCTTCATGATTTCTGGATGTTAAATTTGGACATCACAGCAGAGAAATTACATATCTGGTGCTGTTTCATTTCAGATAAAAATGAGTAAAAGTTGAGATGATACTCTAGATCAGTGTTTCTCAAACTTGGCGACTTGAAGTCCACAGGACTTAAAGTCGCCAAGTTTGAGAAACACTGATCTAGATGTTTATAAAATGATACACAGTATGAGCAAGCAGCTTTTCTTCTTTCTAATCACATTACAATCCAGGGTCATCAGTACAACTGAATGGTTGGGGATTCACAGAGAAAATGTGAAACAAAACTCTCACAGAGCATAAACTACATAGATCAGGGGTGTCCAAACTTGGGAACTTTAAGACTTGTGGACTTCAACTCCCAGAATTCCCCAGCCAGCCATGCTGGCTGGGGAATTCTGGGAGTTGAAGTCCACAAGTCTTAAAGTTCCCAAGTTTGGACACCCCTGACATAGATGAAGTGATAATACCAGTTTATCTTTAAAATGGGATGGGACAAATTCATAGAGGATTGTCAGACCCAAAACACATGGTGGTTCCTTCCAACTAAATTCTTTATTGTTTCACATCTGTAGCCAAAATCTTGCCAAACTGTGGACTCCACTATCTATAAAATACTCTGTGAACTATTAGGGAAGGGCTGTTTTCACTCTCTTTTTCTCACACATAATATCTGGACTAAGTTGCCTTTTACTCCTCTGGAGTGCACCCACTTCCTTACTGCATTCCATCGCAAGGTTAATGCTATTGGTACAGTGGTGGGATTCAAATGTTTTTACTACCAGTTCTATGGATGTGGCTTGGTGGGCGTGGCAAGGGAAAGTTACTGCAAAATCCCCATTCCCTCCCGATCAGCTGGCACTTGGGAGGCAAAGAATAGATGGAGGAGGGGCCAGTCAGAGATGGTATTTACCGGTTCTCCGAACTACTCAAAATTTCCGTTACCGGTTCTCCAGAACTGGTTAGAACTTGCTGAATGCCACCTCTGTATTAGTAGCAATATGATGGCATAATTATTACCTTCAGGAGACTGGTTCCATATTCTAATATCAATATGGGAGTTATAATGGGTTTACTCCCCTGTTCTACTTCAGACCTTTGAAGGAGCATCTGGCTGGTCACTGTGGGAAAGTGGGTGAATAAGATGGACCTTGTCTTGTGCTATATTGATGTTTAGCATTATCCACTCTAATTGATAACATAGATGTCAAACCAGCCTCCCTCAACAACCAAGAAAGAAACCACTCAACTCCATTTTGCAGAATTAAGAGTACTTTTACTGGTTATGAAAAGATAGCAGCTAAGCAAAGCAAGGTCTGAGGCAAAAGCACGTGAAATCATACATATCAATATTTGTCCAACCCCTCCCCCCAGTAACCCCCATCCCACTGTCCAATCTGCAAATCCCTCAGGTGTCATTTGGATTTCATCTTCAAGGAGCATCATCAGGTTGGTATGCAGGACAGTTAGCCTTGACCAACACCAAACACCAGTCTTCAGCATGTGCAGTAGATGGCGAGAACAAAACTCCCTTTTAACAATCTCTCCTGTACTAAATCTTCCCCTCCCAAATACCAAGCCCCTTCTCCCTGTTTCAATGGCAGCCGAAAACAAATAGCGAAGCAGAGGCTGACAATAGGATCTGATGTTTGCAGTACTGCTGCTTCCCTGTCAATGTCTCTTAATAAGACAGCAAAGAAGACAGCCTCATTCAACTGACTCCTGAAATATTTTCTGGGCAACATGAAGAGGAGAATTTGCAAATAGATGCTTTGCTCTTGCCGATATCTTGTTTACTTGAAGGCTTTGCGTGGGTGAGAGAATAAAACAGTTTCTAGCTGATGTTTGCCATGCTATTACAATTTTGGCAAAGAATATTCCACAGAAAATGTACCATGAGGTTTCTCTGCAATCTATTGCCTCTGTTTATTTCACTTTCAACTCCTGGACTTATTAAAAAATATATAGTGTTATACAAAATTGAGGAGCTCCACTGAAATTTAATATAGTTTGACAGAGCATGTTGGTATCCAAAGACTGTGATAGAATTTTTGCAAAAACAGCTTTAAAAACTAACAAATTTATTACAACGTTTGCTTTCATGGATAGAGTACACTGTAGCAGATTTATGAGGTCTATTCCTTAGCTGCTGGTAGAGGTGTGCATGTATGCACAACCACATTCACTGGAAAGGTATATATAACAAGAAAGTTTGGGATAATGCACTAGGTTGGAAACTGGGAGACTGTGAGTTCTGGTCCCGTCTTAGGCAAAAAGCCCAGCTGGATGACCTTGGGCTTGTCACACTCTCTCAGCCCTGGGAAGGAGGCAAGGGCAAACCACTTCTGAAAATGCCTTGCCAAGAAACTGCAGTCACTAGGAGCCAAGACCAACTGGAAATCACAAAGGTTAAAAAAAGGTGAAGATAAAGGTTTCCCCCTGCTAGTTGTGTCCGACACTAGGAGATGGTGCTCATTTCCAATTCACATGACCATGAGAACCTCTTCAGACAACACTGACTAAGAGTCAGTGCTGTCTGAAGAGGTTCTCATGGTCATGTGGCCTGCTGACTGTACAACAAAGGTGTATGGAACACTGTTATCTTCCCACCAAAGTGCTACCTTTTTATCTATTTGGATTTAGATGCTTTGAAACTGCTAGGTTGGCAGGAGCTGGGATAAGTAATGGAAGCTCACTCCATCAGGCAGTACTTGGTCTCGAATTGCCAACCTTCCAGTCAACAAGTCCAGGGTGTTAACAGCTCAGCCATCGCACCCCCAGAAATCCATATATTGTGATTCTGGAGAATTCTGTGATTCTCCATATGTTGTTGACTTCAAGCTCCTATTCTAGAAAGTGAAGTGAGTGGGATGCTGAGTGTTGCAATTCACTTGTGGGAACCCACAACTTCCCCACCTATTAGATTAGAATTGGTAATTAAATCAATTTGACCTGAGTTTTATCACCCATGCTTAAACCTAGACCAGTGGCCCCCAACCTTTTGGGCACCAGGGACTGGTTTTGTGGAGAGAGGTTTTTCCATGGACCAGATGGGGTGTGGTTTCGCGTGCTGCCTGCATCCTGGGGCTTTGCTTATTTTCGGGGCCCAGTTGCTGGCATGCTGCAGACTGGTGTCAGTCCGTAGACCAGGGGTTGGGGACACCTGACCTAGACTATATACAGCTTTAGGGCTGGAACAGGGAAAGTTGGATTCACTCCCCCCTGTTCAAATCCAGGTCTGACCATACGTAGGTAGTTCTCAACTTACGATCACAATCGAGCCCAAAATTTATGTTGCTAAGCAAGACAGTTGTTAAGTGAATTGAGCTCCGTTTTATGACTTTTCTTGCCACAGTTGTTAAGCAAATCACTGCATTTGTTAAGTTAGTAATATGGTTGTTAGATTAACCTGGCTTCCGCACTGACTTTGCTTGTAAGAAGATCACAAAAGGTGATGACATGACCCAAGGATCTTACAGCCCTCAGAAATAGGAATCAGTTGCCAAGATCTGAATTCTGATCATGAGACCACGGGGGGGGGGGGAGGGGGAGTGCAACAATTGTGTGGAAAACAGTCATAAGTCACTTTTTTCAGTGCCATTGTAATTTCTAACAGTCACTAAATGAACTGTGGTAAGACAAGTACTACCTGTGTTGCTGTATAGCCAAGTTTATTTTTTGCCATAGTTAACAAACACAGGAAGCACCAGCTACATATACAGTATTGTTATCATCATCATCAAGAACCACAATGACATTGATGTCTATGGCAGAAATGAAATTGCTCAAAAAGGTGATCATAATGCATAACAAACTATCTATCTTGATGTTTACAGTCTTTCAAGGGTCTTCTACACCATTAAAGAGGGGTGTGTGTAATTTCAGTGCCGCAACAGCAAGGGTGAGGTTTGATTTGGGATGCTCCTTCTGTTACTCTCCTTACAAAAGCTTACCGCGGTTGCTAAGTAACCCGATGGGGAAAAAGAAGAAGAAACATTTGTCTTTGCATTGCAGTCAGGAGCCCCGAAGGATGCAAAGGTTTTAGAAAGCTCCTGAAATAGCAGAAGCATGGAAAGAAGTTTAAGATTGTAACCAAGTCTTAAATCAACAGACGTACAAAGTTCAGTTAGCCCAGAAGATGCCGCCCAATATTTTTGCAAGAAGACCAAGGGCATGTGTAATAAGGAGGGAGATTCTTCTTTAAAGCTGCACACCACATGGAGATTTCCAAAGTTGCCTGGAAAAAAAAATCAGCAAAATCATTGTGATCCAGCTAAAGCCATTGCTGCAGTGCCTGGATTGTAGCCTGTGAGTTGAAGAACGAATATGGAGTATCAGGACTTCTTTACATTAGAATGCGCAAATTATGTAGGGGTCTTGTGGCTGCTTAACAAAGAGCATTAAAATGGATTCACTAGTCATTTTGTTTGTTCCCATCTCCTACATGTAGTGGCAAATCTGTACCAAAACCATATTGACATTAACCAAAATATGATATTGTAATGAGGTGTGTATAATCAATGTACATCTTTCTTTCTAATCTAAAGTCTTTCTGAATTTCTTGGATTATAACTCCCAGATTTCCTAGTTTAAGGACATTTTGAGGATGCATCTAGGGGCAGAATGTTGCAAAGGTGGCTACTATTAACTATGACCTCCTGATGTCTTCAGAATGAAAAGCAATATATCTCTGAATACTAGTTTTTGAAGCTGAAATGGCTCTTGCCCACATGACCTACTTATTTCTTAATAGAACCATCGTTGTTAGCTACTATGGAATATTGGCCGACATAGATTTTTTTATCAGATCCAGCACACTTCTTCCTTTAAAAAAAAAAAGACAACTATTCAAATCCCTCGCTACAAGTGAGGCCACTTTTCTTTTTTCAACTACTGTGGAGGAAGGAATTTTAGGTGTGATGTGACAAATTAAAAGCAAGCATTGCAATTCCAAACTGAGAGGTATGTTTGATTTTAAAAATGAATTGGTAAAATCCATCTCATCATTAATCAGAGGGATCCTAATATGGAAGCTGTATCTAGATTTAAGAAAACCTTGTACTGTATTGAGATTCTACTGTGGTTTAAAGTCTAATCACTAATAAGTCTAATTATTACTATCTTGCAGTGAACTTTGCAAACAATGTACTTTCCACCCACAGTCTGACAGAGGAATACAAACATTTTAATTATCTGATTATTTAGACCCTGCACAATAGAGTGTACTCTATTGTTGTTGTTTTTTTAAACAAAATTTTATTGGTTTTTTAGAAAATAAAAAGGAAAGGGGTATTGGAATGGGTTACAAATTTTGGCAGTTACAATATGTAGAAGGTGTCCCCGCCCCCCATACTCATAGTATTCATTTAAACAAATAATTCAATACTAAATAATGATAATTTGTCAGCATGTACATTCAGATAATAATTTCAATCAATTTATATCAAACCGATTTCCTTATTCATTTTTGTGATCTGAGTTTTCTTGGTATTGCCCCTTCTCCCCCCGGCAGCAGGGCTCCGGCCCCTCCTGTGTCTTGTATGTCTGGTGTAGGATCATCAGGTTTATCTAGGAGTGCTTTATTTTTTTCCATAAAAGCCTGAGCCTCTATGGTTGTATTAATTCTAACTCTTGTGTCCTCCCAGAATATTAACATACCTTCAGGCATCAGCCATCTGAACCACATCCCCTTCTGGTATAACTTCTTCGCTAATTGCGAATAGTTTTTTCTTTTCTCTCTCACTTTCTTGGGGATCTGTTTCAGAATGGTTATTTCTCTATCTTGATATTTCAACACTTGCCCCCTTTGTGCACTCAGAATCTCATCTCTTGTGGTCTTTCTGAGAAATTTAATATGTACCTCCCTGGGTACGTTATGTGTTCTAGCATATGCTGAATTTACTCTATAAACCAGATCCAATTCCCACCCCATCTGTTGTTTTTCTTTTTGAATGTATTCAGCCAAGATGTTTGTCATGATGTCCCTTAAATCTTCATCATCTGCCTCAACTACATTTTGGAACCTAAGGAAAAAGGACATTCTTTCAAATTCTGTTTTCATTTGGTGGATCTCAATCTCTTGGTTCCCCTTCTGCACCCCTTTCATCTCTCCCCTCATCTCAGCCGTCCCTCCCTCCAAAAGATCCAGTCTCTGTGTGTTTTTACTTGTCTGGTCTTGGTTCTGTTTAAGCTGCTCTCTCATCTCCTTTAGTTCACTTTTTATGTCTTCCTGTCCCTTTAAGATTTGTTGGAACATCTGTTGAAAATCTGTCTCAGCAGGTTTGGGCTGAATCAAAGATGTTAAAGTCTGTTGTCTGCTCGGACTGGATACTGTAGATGTCGGGGCGGAGACAGCAAAGCCCGGCTTCCCCGGGGGTGGTCTTTTAGGTGGCATTATGTTGAGCAGTAAAAGCTCAAAGTCAATACAGAGAGGAAGTTAAGGAGGGAAACCGCCGAGAGAGATCAGGAGACTAGGAGTCCAAGCAGAGGGGAAATTGTTCTAATTACTTCTGGCAATAGAGTAATAGAGTCCTTTGTTCCAAGGGAATCCAATTCAACAAGAGATTCGTCTGAGTGTCACGGAGACAAAGACAGGAAGCCTGAACCTCTATAGGTGGAGTCAATTTTCAATGTTTATAAAGACAACGGAAGTGTGCCATCTTGCCCTGCAGCTTCAGAATTAAGAGGCATAACAGAAAGTTTAGAAAGTTTCCAAAATTTTCAGATCATCACCTCATTTATAAAGTTAAAGTCCAAAATCCGCCTTCATTATGAGCGTGAAATCATTGGTTCGCTCTCTCCCTTCCTCCTCCTCTAGGGCCGAGAGCAAAAAAGTTTATAGCCGCCTGTCCGAAGGGGGGGGAAATCCCCCTCCCTCCAGTCACGCTTCACTAGCCGAGTTGAAAGCGATTTTAAAAGCAGCTGGCAGGTTTTTTTTCTTTCCTTTCCAACACACAAGGGAACGGGGGGAAGTTTCCACCTCACCACACAGCAACCGCGTCCTTCAAATAGCACGTTCTTCCAGCTGCCTCCTCACGAAGACGCCGCAGCGCCTCCCCATCATGCCTCCCGGTGCCTAGGGCGATGCGCCCCCCCGGCTGCCGCTGACTCAGGGGATCCCCCGCTACACCGCCCCTTCGGCAGGAGCCCACCAGAAGAGCGTGGGGCGAGCAGAGCCTGCCCATCGTGATCAGTAGCCGGAACCGGAAGTCCAGAGTGTACTCTATTGTTATTCTAATTTATAGCTCATACTGTATATGATTGTCTTTCACTCATTCTAGTATCAGACAAGATCATATGCACATGCAATATATTACACTCATGTATCCTATTCTGATCTGCCCAGTTGGAATTGAGTATCACAGAAGCCGATGGCTTCATCGAGTTGATTTGAATATAAAGAAAGATTTTTTTTTCTGTTTAAAAAACATTTCCTTTATTCCTGAAGCTCATGCAATGCACGTCATGGCTTACATAGCTGGAAATAGGTTTTCCCTCTCACACAATAGACGAAAAAGAAGGACAACAAATTCTAAAACTGCAGACTTCCTCCCATCACTAAAAGAAAAAAGATCTTAAGAATGGAGCGAGCCTTCAAAACACTCCAATGAAGGCTGAACAAATTGAATATTTAGAAGACTTGGAAGGGGAGGGAGGGTTCTGATATAATGTGAACTAAATAACTGAGGAGGTGGGAAAGGAAAGTAACAATTAGATTTCAGAATGGTATTGCTCACCTTTTTTTTCCCCTGGCACTTATCCCTCTATTATCACATATGTGATAGTTCCAAGGATAGGCACACTTTGCCAACTTCCTCACTCTGCTTTTCCTACTTATAAAGCACAATATGAGCATTTCCTGCCAATCTCTTTTATTCTGCAGTGTGTTTTTGATGATGCCTTCACTTTATTCTCAGCCCACGATTGAGACAGGTTTAACTTGAGCTTGGGTTTAAAGTAACTTTTTCCCTTAACCAGTGGCAATTTAAGAGAAAGAGCAATCTGCTGAACTTCCCTGCCCATGTTGCTGGGTGGCAGCACTCTCAGGTATATCAGAGGGAGCAAGATGAATCCTGTGTCAGTTGGTTACCTGGGACTGCCTTGAACCCCACACTTTTTTTCCTGTCTGGAAGGTGAGCAGACAGGATATGCACTGGCTGCCTGGTACCTGCAGGGTGAAAGAGATGCCCAGCAAAGGGTTTCAAAACAAGCTGGTAGATAATGGGCTGGAGGGTTGCCCAGTAAAGACTGATTTAACAGGCATCACCGGTGTATAGCCACCGTCATGGCCTGGTTCCCTTTTACTGCTACTCTTCCAAAGATAATTGCTTTCTCCAATGAATTCCCCTGCATGACATGGCCAAAGTAAGTGAGATGCAGTTTTGTGATTTTGTCTTCTAGTGATACGTCTGATGTTATGTGCTTGTTAGTCATCTTTGCTATCCAAGGAATACACAGCACCAGCCTTCTCCAGCACCAGAGCTCGAACGAGTCGATTTTATTTCTATCTTGCTTTTTGTGGACCTTAAAAAAGCAAGACGGGAAGACTATTAATAATGCATGGTAATGTCAGGATTGGTAGATGGTTTCCTACTGCTGGAACTATTAAGAAAGTGGGAAGATAGCAACACTTATGGGTTTAACTAGTAACTTTGCTTATCATATTCTAAGAAGGCACATTCTAAATCAGGACACCACTATTTGGCCGCAAATCAGAACAGGATTTATAGATACTCAAAGCAGAATGTGGAGAGCACATTAACCCAACCAAGGGGATAGACGCACAAGACTAACTCCAGTGTATAAAGGGAAAGCCATGCATTCCTGTAGTTTGTCCTGGATATGTTTGTATCTGTAAATGTACCATTTATAGTTATATACTTTAATATTCTTGTGAGCCACTTTAAAAAGTTAAAATCTGCCAGCATTTGCAATCTTTTGATATAATATAGATATAACATTTTGGTTTATGCTTACAGTAGATACACTACAGGGATTTAGTTAGAAATTCCAGGTAAATCTCAGTACTCATTTGAGAATCATTAAGTATGATAAGTAAATTTAATGACCGGGTATTTAAATACAGTTATTGGTCTGTTTATCTGCTGATCCCAACTCTCCAGATTCTTACAAGCTCTAGGGCACAAATAAGGGGCTGCTCTCCTTCTTGGGATGTGAATTGTGAATGTCTGAACTTGAAGCTTGGAAAGCAGCTTAGGCAAGCAGATGGCATTCATAGCTGGGTAATATGAAACAATGATCTGATTTCAACCCATTCAAGGCTAAGAAATACCACATGGCACATTTATTATTCCCTCTCCTGTATAGAGATAGCAAAGCATTGCCTGAATCCTTTTAGAGGAGGAAAAACATCTTAAGGACCACTATGAAGAATATTCTACTGATCTGATGAATAAAATCACTAAGAACTACTCCGAGCTGGACTTCAGCTGAATAGGTCCTATTGAGTTGGCCACAGTAGAGACTTGATTGATTACTTGTAAAGAGTTCGTGAGTTTTGAGAAACTCTTCCGAATTGTTAGGGTCATGATCTGGAGATACCACTTGGAGTTGCATGATGGTAAACCCTTCCCACATGTGAAAGTGGAGGTAGTTTACCTTGCCTTGTTAGAAGCAGCACAATACCTCAAGAAGGCATTGCTTTACCCAGCAGCACTAGATATGTTTTGACCAGTTTCCAACCTCTTATTTTCAATGAGGATTCAGGCCTGAGTACAATGTCAAAGCAGCATTAATTGCACTTGACCTTTGTAGGACCAGGGTAGATGTGGTGTGATTCCTCTTATTCAACTTGATCACTTAGCAGCTTTTAATGCCACTGATCATGCTTTCCTTTTGCGCAAACTCTGGGAGTTGCGGGGATGCTGGTTCTCTTCCATCAGGATTGGTTTTAGGTGGTGTTGGGGAGGAGACCTTTTTTTTATTGAAAAGTTTTAGTAGAATTTACAGATATTTCCCTTTCCCTCCCTCCATCCCAACCCTGCCACCCCTCCACCCCTCCCTCCCCTCAACTTCCCAGAGCAAAATACAGGGTATAAACATTTAACAATCATACACTAACATAAGCTAACTAACTATAACATCTTACCTCCCTCTTGTACTTTAACTCCCCTTTTATTAAGCTAAATTTGGATAAACTATAACATTCCTTATTCATTCATAAGCTAATTGAAGTTCCTTAGTCCAATGTTTATTTGAATATAGTCAATCCATCTTCTCCATTCCAACTTGTGTTTCTCCTCTGAATAGTCTTTCCAATATGCTGAAATTTTAGCCGTCTCTGCTAAATTAACTACTTTTAACGTCCAATCTTGAATAGTAAGCAATTCTTCCTTCCTCCAGCAATCTTGCTACCATTATCAAATTCAGAATCAAATTAGTCTCTATAATTGTACAGTCTGTAATTATATCTAGCAAAAACAACTGAAGAGTGAACTTTATCCGCTTTTTGAGAATATTTTAAATAACCCACCATATTTTTATCCAAAATGCTTTAGCTTCTTTACAAATCCACCATACATAATAATACATAGCATCAATACAATCACGTTTCCAACATTTAAATTATAAATTGGGATACACACAAGCTAACTTTTTAAGATCTAAAGACCATCTATAAAACATCTTATAAAAACTCTCTATCAAGTTTTAATCTTGCCTACATTTTTCATTTCTTACTCAAATCTTTTCCCATATTCCCATCATTATTAGACAAAATTATCAATATCTTTCTACCATTCTTCCATATTTGCATCTTTTTTTCCTTTTTTAAAAAGTCTTGGTATCATTTAAAGAAAAAATAAAAACTTAAACAAGACTTTCATTTTACTACTATTATCCTTCACAGCAAAAACTATTGTAAGTTCTCCCATTTATCCATCTCTATCTATATTTTGTGCCATAATGGTCATAATTATACTTATGTAATCTCCCATTTAAAATTGTAATATAGAGTCCTAAGTGGATAACCTTTTTTACTATCTCACATCCTGTTATTTTTCTGATTCTTCTTTTGGATTTATCCTGGGGTTGGTGGATATCCAGCCTTTAGTACATTACTGTAAAAATCTTTTGTCTTCCAAACTGAATTAAGACGATATCTTTCATCTAAATCATTCACCACCAATCCGGCTGGGGCCTCCCATCTATACTGTATCTGGCAATTTCTAAATTCATCAACTAGGAATGCATAATCCTTTCTGGATCTCAATATTTTAAAAGGAATTTCCTTCAGTACTGGCAGTGGTGGCACCTCCTGTCCTGCCACCTGTAGTTTGCTTTCGTAAGTCGCTTGTAATATTCCATTCCTTGTTTTCCTGGTAACAAAGTAGATTACAATATCTCTTGGTAGTTGTCTCTGTCTGGCAATCTTTGAATTAACACGATAAATTTTTTCAATCTGCCAATCATATTCTGCTTTTGGTTCACCAATTAACTGAGCGAAAGCTTCTGCAAAGATTTATTTCAGATTTTCTTGATTATCTTCTTTCAGGCCTCTTATTGCTCCTGGGGGATCTATGGGGAGCTCTACCCTTGCCCGACTGCTCTCCTCCCCCTCTTTTCCCGAGGGGAGAGTTTTCAAGCCGCCCCTCGCTGCTGTTCTAGCAGCTTAAATGCGATCACGAGGCTGGCGTTCCCAAAGGAATGTCCTTCAACGCCTACGGTGCCACCGGAAGTTGGGAGGAGACCTTGAGCCCAAGGGCTTTTGCTTTGTGGGTTTCTTGTTGCTTAACATTCTCCCCAATCCTATTTAATATCTACGGTATGTAAGATTGGTAGACAAGGCTATTTGACAGTACTTATTCAAGTATCATCAATATGCAAATGATACACAACTGTATATCTCAAAGCCAGGTTGAAGAGGTGAAATCGTCAAGGCCCTGTCCCTGTGCTTGGAGGGTCTTTGGGTCTGTATGGGAGAAACAGACTTGGATTCGACACTAGCAAGACTGACTAGAAAGAATCTTGTTGTCAGTGAGAGTTCTCCTGGATTTTCAGCAATTGCTTGAAGAGCAACTGGACGTGTGGCCAAGATGATATTTGCACAAATACCATATTTTTTGGAGTGTAAGACGCACTGGAGTATAAGACACACCAAAGTTTTGAAGAGGCAAATATAAAAAAAGTAGGTAGGTAGATGGAGGGAGAGAGGGAGAAATACAGTAGGTAGGGAGGGAGAGAGAGAGTAGGTAGGTAGGTAGGTAGATAGAGGGATAGAGCTAGAGATAGAAATACAGTAGGTAGGGAGGGAGGGAGAGTAGGTAGGTAGGTAGATAGAGGGAGAGAGAGAGAGAAATACAGTAGGTAGGTATTTATTTATTTATTTATATTTGATGCTTCTAGACCGCCCCCTCTCCCAAAAGGGACTCGGGGGGGTGTACAGTCCATACAGAATAACAAAATACAATAAAAAAGTTAAATATGTACAGTTGGCAGTTGGCATGGAGGAGGTTAAAATGCAATTAAAAGAACTGTACAAAGCTAATATAAATATAAGTTTTAAACCCCTAAAAAGGACACAATAAATTAAAAAACCCCTAAAATAACCAGATAGTAACACATTTGCCAGGAGGGACAGTTGTAATTATGCCAGGCCTGCTAATCGGAACAGGTGGGTCTTCAATTTTTGCCGGAAGGAGCGGAGGTCAGAAGTGGTTCTAATGTCGGGGGGGAGGTCATTCCAGAGGGTTGGGCCCATCACAGAGAAGGCCCTACTCCTTGGTGTCGCCCGTTGGCATTGCCTAGTGGACGGCACCAGGAGAAGTCCCTCCCTGTGTGAGCGAATTGGCCGCAGGGATGTATGTGGGAGGATGCGATCCCGCAAGTAACTAGGTCCCGTGCCATGGAGCGCTTTAAAGATGGTAATCAGCACCTTGAAACGCACCCGAAAAACCACAGGTAGCCAGTGCAGCTCGCGCAGGAGAGGTGTTACGTGGGAGTACCTCGTACTCCCCATCACAGCCCGCGCGGCTGCGTTCTGAACTAACTGCAGTCTCCGGGCGCGTCCCAAGGGCAGCCCCATGTAGAGAGCGTTGCAGTAATCCAGGCGGGACGTCACCAGCGCATGAGTGACCGTGCGTAGGGCATCCCGGTCCAGTAGGGGGCGCAATTGGCGCACCAGGCGAACCTGGTGGAACGCCCCCCTTGCCACGGCTGCCACATGGTCATCCATTGACAGCCGGGCATCAAGGAGGACGCCCAAATTGTGCGCCTGTTCCACAGGGGGCAGTTGTTCGCCCCCTATGGCCAGCGATGGAATCAGCTGGCTGAACCGAGGTGCCGGTAGCCACAGCCACTCAGTCTTGGAGGGGTTGAGTTTAAGTCTGTTGTCCCCCATCCCGACCCCGACGGCTTCCAAACACCGGGACATCACTTCGACAGCCTCGTTGGGGTGGTTTTGGGTTGAAATATACAGCTGAGTATCATCAGCGTAGAGGTGATACTCAACCCCAAAACCACGGATGATCTCACCCAGCGGCTTCACATATGTGTTGAACAGGAGAGGCGAGAGGACCGACCCCTGTGGCACTGTGGTAGGGAGAGAGAGAGTAGGTAGGTAGGAAGATGGAGAGAGAGAGAGAGAAAAAAAAAATACAGGAGGTAGGTAGGGAGAGAGAGAGTAGGTAGGTAGGTAGATGAAGAGAGAGAAATACAGGAGGTAGGTAGGGAGAGAGAGTAAGTAGGTAGGTAGATAGATGGAGAGAGAGAGAGAGAGAGAGAGAAATACAGTAGGTAGGGAGGGAGAGAGAGAGTAGGTAGGTAGGTAGGTAGATAGAGGGATAGAGAGAGAGAAATACGGTAGGTAGGTAGAGAGAGAGTGTAGGTAGGTAAGTAGATAGAGGGATAGAGAGAGAGAAATACGGTAGGTAGGTAGGGAGAGAGAGAAGGTAGGTAGGTAGATAAGGGATAGAGATGGGGAGAGAGAGAGAGAGAAATACAGTAGGTGGGTAGGGAGAGAGAGTGAGTAGGTAGGTATGTAGATGGAGAGAGAGAGAGAGAGAAATACAATAGGTAGGGATGGAGAGAGACAGAATAGGTAGGAAGGTAGGTAGATAGATAGAGGGATAGAGAGAGAGAAATACGGTAGGTAGGAAGAGAGAGAGAGTAGGTAGATAGGTAGATAGATAGATAGATAGAGGAATAGAGAGAGAGAGAGAAATACAGTGGGTAGGTAGGGAAAGGGAGAGAGTGTAGGTAGGAGAAATCTTAGCCATTATTTGGCTTAGCCATTCTTTGAATTATTGCAATGTACTGTACTGTTCTTGAGATCAGTTAGAAGCTTCACGTCACCCAAAATGCAGTGATATGAGTAGTTTTGGACATACCTTAGTTTACCCATGCAATACTTCTATTTCATGAGTTGCAATGGTTACCATTTCATTCCAGGTGTAGTTCAAGGTTTTAGTATTCATCTATAAAGCAATGTATGGCTGGGGATCTGACTGCTTTACTCCAGTGCTTTATGGCCAGTCAGTAAGATCCAGCAGGATTACCATGGACCAGATCCCAACTATGAAATGATACCCTTTTGTAGGTCCAAGAGACACACCAAGTTTTGTAAGTGCCTCAGTTCTTTGGAATAGCAGCCCTCCTTCAATCCATAAAGCCCTTACCCTAATGAATTTTAGCTTTTCTGGCAGAAGCTGGGAAAGAGTGATTTATAACCTCCACGGGGATTGCTTTTTAAATGCTAATTTTGTTCCTTGACATAGTACCCTGTATCTGTTTCATACATTGTTGTATTTCTGCTTTTAATACTTATTTTCTTGTTTAGCCTTACAGTTGCTTTGGTTACTGAGTGGCTAACAAAAAAACAAATGTGTCATAATAGCAGTAATTTTGCTTGTTTAGAATCAATAGTGTTTGTTATGATAAGCTCCAAGGGGATCATTTACTGGTACATAGTACGGATTTTTGATATTCACTGATATACAGTATAAATCTCCAAGAGTCTGCTTCTTTTTTTTAACTGGGTAAGATAGGACACCATTTCTTACGTGGTCCTTTGTGCCATTTAATCTTTTGCCATAAAGTTCACAGTGACAT
This sequence comes from Natrix helvetica, assembly GCF_964273705.1. Lineage (NCBI taxonomy): Eukaryota > Metazoa > Chordata > Lepidosauria > Squamata > Natricidae > Natrix > Natrix helvetica. Next base: position 251,768,888 of record NC_138552.1, read on the forward strand.
CTTTCTTGTGCTTCACTGTCAAGAGTTTTAAAGATTGTCTGGTTCCTTTACTTGCTGCTTTTATGACTCCCATCTTTTCGTCTCTATTATTGAGAAATCAATACTATTAATTCAAGGCTACAAATGAAAGAGGACTTCCTACTTTAGAAAAAAAAATATTCGGCAGACTTGTGTTGCATCCAGAAAGAGAGGAACTGGTCTGAATATTGTACCTTGAAAAGGGAGCTCTGTTTATGTGTTGTGTAGATATTGTACATTACTTGGGGGATGTGTAAGTAGACCGCTAGGGTATCCTCAGGGTATGATCAAAGAAGCCTCTGTGGCAGTGTTGCAATGGTGCAATTACACCTTAAGCTGTTTCTTATCTTCTCATCACAATTAACATAAAAAAAACCCCTGTGGAGCTTTGATTGCATCATCACAGTCACCATCATGACTTATTAACCATATGTTATGGGCAGTGGTGGGTTCCTACTGGTTTGGCCGAACCGGTAGTGGTTTGGCAGTCTGGGTCACTGGAACCAGCAGCGACCCAGGCCTGCCACACCCCCGAACTGGTTCCCCGGTCAGCGGCTCCATCTTGTTTTTCAGTTCTGCCCTGGCGCAGAACACTTTTAATTGCACTGTGCATGTGCATGTGTGAACGCAAAGCGTGCACAGGAGCGAACCACAGTAGTGCCAGTTGGAACCCATCCCTTGTCGTGGGCACTGCCTCAGTGTTTAGCACAGGGTCTTGAGGGTCCTAGACTAGTCTTTCTTAACCTTGGCAACTTCAAGATGTGCAGACTTAAGTCCCAGAATTCCCCAGGCAGCATATTGGAGAAGGAATTCTGGGAATTGAAATCCACATCTCTTACAGTTACCAAGGTTGAGAAAGACTAGTCTAGGACACAAATACCACTTTATTTTTTAGCTCCAGGTTGTAACTTGTTAGGATACCTACCTGTTGTTTCACTCTCAATAGAGCAAGTCCTCAACGTATGACCACAAATGAGCCCAAACTTTATGTTGCTAAGTGAGAAACTTGTTAAGTGAATTTTGCCCCATTTTTAGGATGTTTGTTAAGTGAATCACTGCATTTGTTAAATTAGTAGCACGGTTGTTAAGTGAATCTGCTTTCCTTATTGACTTTGCTTGTCAGAAGGCTGCAAAAGGTGATCACGTGACCTCAGGACACAGCAATCGTCCTAAATTTGAGTCAGTTGTCAAGCATCCAAATCTAAATCACATGACCATGGGGATGCTGCAATGGTCATACGTACATGTGAAAAATGGTCATAAGTCACATTTTTCAATGCTGTTGTAACTTCAAATGGTCACTAAGTGAACTATTGTAAGTCAAGGACTACCTATATTTACATTTGTAAATAAACTGATATTGCAGAAATCCTACCTATTGCCAATGCTTTTCCATACAACTGAGGCTTTCCCTTTGTTAGGGGCCTGCTGTAAAACAGACCTAATAATATAATACAGAGTTACCACTGAATAGATGCAGTGGTAACTCTGTATTATATTATGCGGTCTTTTATTAGATGCTTTCCAAAAACCATACCTGATCTGAACACCCACTGACCTGTGGGAGTCAGGAGGCAAGAAGACTTCAAAAACAAAAGATGTGCTTTGAGAGCCAATCCAAATGTCAATATCCAGGTAACAAGAAACACATCCTCTGGAAGAAGAAGCATTTGGCATAAATAAGCTTTGTGCATCTTATTGAGCGTTGTCTGACCACCTTCTCCTTTCCCTGTTTTGTTTCTCCTTCCTCCCTTGTCCAGTCTGCTCACGCTGTCTCAGTGCTCAGAGAATGTGCAAAGCTACGTCCTGCGGATCCCACCGTCCCTCTCCTGGCCGCCAAGGTCTGCATTGGACCTCTGCACTGGGTAAGCAAGCAGGCGCAGTGCTTCTTACATAATGCATTAGGTGCCGCACTCAAATGTGGCTTAAAGAGAGGAAAAGACAGGAGGAAGATGAGGGGGTAAACCAAGAACAGCTGCACAGTTATGTGGAAGTGACCTGACTTATTGAAAGGAGTCTCTGACATGTGCTTCTCTGTTATTTTGTAGGGGAAGAGGTTAAAATAAAGAGGTTAACCAAAGACTTCCCATAAACTAGAGTCCGAATTGCTTCTTCAGACTGATTTCCCCAATGCAATAATGAATTATTTCTTAATTACTACACCAGTACCATGCGGTTCATGCATGTTGACTTAGAAAGAAATTGCCACAAAATGCGATGGGATTTCCCCCCCTCAATTAAATACAGTACAGATATGACTGCTGTCTGGAGAAAAGTGGTTTTATTCCTACCAGCAGATGGCTCTTGTGAAAAATTTCAATAAGTGATGTTTATATAACATAGTTTAAAATTATTGACCTTCTAGCATTTAGTTAGTGTAACTTAGAAAATAGAAAAAAGATTAGTCAATATTAATTACAGCTGGCTCTTTTTTTAATGGAACTTCTTGTTGTGAAGACAAGTTCATGTTATTGATTATGTTATTATTACTGCGCATTTCAATCTCATTAATATGTAGCGCTAGTCATAATCAGAGACCAAGTGGGAGAAATTGTTTCCTGTGCAAGCTTGCTGTTACCAAAAGGCTGCAACCTCACCCATCTGCTCCAACAAGAGGAGCAATAAAATGTTGGAAATATTAAATGAAATCAGAAGAATAACCTGCAGAGAAGCAAAAGAGATGATTACTAAACACTTGAGGTTGATTAGTTCCTCCTTTTAATTCATTGAGTATATAATTAACAGATTGAAATTAAATATTACAGTATAAGTTACACAGGTGGCAAACTTTGAGGGCACTCAATAAGACCTCACGTTCTGTTGGATGATCAGCACAGAGAAATGGTTTACTCTAAGAATAGTAGCTATTTACTACACTTTATAATGCTGTATTTGAAGTGTTTGTCTAGCAAGATGGGAAAATTCATTCTTAATGCAAACATATCTAGTCTCCAACTAAAAACTTTTAGAACAGTGCGGTAGTAGCTCTAATTTTTGGATTGGAGATTACTTCCAGTCTAACCTATTCTAACCAAACATCATACTGTGTAATTTTTAAGGGGAATTTTAATAATAATAATAATAATAATAATAATAATAATAATAATAATAATAATAATAATAATAATAATAATAATAATAATAATAATAATAATAATAATAAATATTTATTTCTTAGCCGCACCCTCTCCCGAAGGACTCAGGGCGGCGTACAACAAAACATAGGAAATAAATATACAGACAAACATACATATACCAAAAACATATACCGAGACATATACAAAACATATACTAGGAGGAGGTGAATTGGTAGATAAAAACAAGTAAAAACACAATGTTTAAAAACCCCTAAGTAAATTGGATGCAATTAAAATATCAAAGATAAAAAACCCGTCAGGAGCGATAAAATTAGATCAGAGTAGAGCCAGGCCAGCAACTTGAAATAGGTGGGTCTTGAGCTTTACACGAAAGGAGCGGAGGTCAGAGGTATTCCTAATATCCGGGGGGAGGTCATTCCACAGGGCTGGGCCCGCCACAGAGAAGGCTCTACTCCTAGGCGCCGCCCCCTGGCACTGCCTGGTGGACGGCACCTGGAGGAGACCCTCTCTGTGCGAGCGGATTGGTCGCAGGGATGTATGGTGCAGAATACGATCCCGCAGGTAACTAGGTCCTGAGCCATGGAGCGCTTTGAAGATCGTTATCAAAACCTTGAAACGCACCCGATAGACCACAGGAAGCCAGTGCAGCTCGCGCAGGAACGGTGTCACATGGGAGTACCTAGTACTCCCCATAATTACCTGCGCGGCTGCGTTCTGGACCAACTGTAGCCTCCGGGTGCATTTCAAGGGAAGCCCCATGTAGAGAGCGTTACAGTAGTCCAAGCGAGACGTCACCAGCGCATGAGTGACCGTGCGTAAGGCGTCCCGGTCCAGTAGGGGGCGCAATTGGCGCACCAGGCGAACCTGGTGGAACACCCCCCTTGCCACGGCTGTCACATGGTCCTCCATGGACAGCCGGGCATCCAGGAGGACGCCCAAATTGCGCGCCCGCTCCACGGGGGCGAGTTGAATGCCCCCGATGGCCAATGATGGAATTAATTGGCTGAACCGGGGAGCCGGTACCCACAGCCACTCCGTCTTGGAGGGGTTGAGTTTGAGTCGGTTGTCATCCATCCAGACCCGTACGGCTTCCACACACCGGGACATCACTTCGACGGCCTCGTTGGGGTGGTTCGGGGTGGAAAAGTACAGCTGAGTATCATCAGCGTACAGATGGTATCCCACCCCGAAACCATGGATGATCTCACCCAGCGGCTTCATATATGTGTTGAACAGGAGTGGCGAGAGGACCGACCCCTGTGGCACCCCACAAGTAAGGGGGCGTAGGGTCGACCTCTCCTCCCCTGCCAACACACGCTGCGTCCGGCCAGAAAGGTAGGAGCCGAACCACCGCAGAACGGTGCCCCGGACCCCTAACCCCTCCAGCCGGCGCAGCAGGATACCATGGTCGATGGTATCAAAAGCCGCCAAGAGGTCTAATAGGACCAGGATAGAGGAGCAACCTCTATCTCTGGCCCTCCAGAGATCATCCACCAACGCGACCAAGGCCGTCTCCATGCTGTGACCGGGGCGGAAGCCGGACTGGCACGGGTCTAGATAATCATTTTCCTCCAGATGTCGTGGAAACTGGTAAGCCACCACACTCTCTACAACCTTCGTCAGAAAGGGAAGGTTGGAGACAGGACGATAATTGGCCAGCTCCAAAGGGTCCAGGGAAGGCTTCTTGAGCAAGGGCCTCACCACCGCCTCTTTCAAGGCGGCCGGGAGAGACCCCTCGCCCAACGAAGCGTTCACTAGGCCCAGGAGCCAGTCTCGTGTAACCTCCCAGGATGCCAGTACAAGCCAGGAGGGGCACGGGTCCAATAAACATGTGGTGGGTCGCAGTCGTCCACGCATTCTGTCCAAATCCTCAATGGCAACCAAGTCAAACTCCTCCCAGGTCGAATCCACAAGACTCGCCACGGACGTCTCCGTTGGACCACTGACAGGGACCCAATCCCTCCGGATTTGAGCGATTTTATCCTGCAGATATTTCCCAAATTCCTCTGCTCTGCCCTGTAGAGGGGCCTCCCGCGGCCTCTGAAATAAGAGGGAGCGGGACACCCGAAACAGGGCAGCAGGGCGGTTCTCCGCGGATGCAATGAGAGTGGCACAGTATTGGCGTTTGGCCACTCTCAATGCCACAAGGTACGTCCTTAAATGGGCTCGTGCCTGTGTTCGATCAAATTCGGAACGGGAGGATCTCCAACGACTCTCTAGGCGTCTCTTGCGGCATTTCATCACCCTTAGCTCCTCGGTAAACCAAGGGGCCAGGGTGGATCGTTGCCGCCGGAGAGGCCACAAAGGCGCCACCCGGTTCAAGGCCCCGGTAGTCGCATTGTTCCACGCGACCACCAGGTCCTCTACCCGGGGGCGGGTCAGGGTTACAGGTGGTGGCCCAAGCTCCGTCTGGAACCTATCCGGTTCCATCAGGCGCCTGGGGCGGAACCATCTAATGCTTTCCGGTTCTGCCTCCCCGCAATGGGAGGTAGCACCAGGGAAGTCAAGACGAAGGAGTGAGTGATCTGACCATGACAGGGGAGTGATGGTTAAATCCCCTCCTCCCAGATCACTCAACCACTGGCCAGAGACAAAAACGAGGTCCAGGGTATGACCTCCCTCGTGTGTCGGGCCCTGAATCAATTGAGTCAGGTCCATGGCTGTCATGGAAGCCATGAACTCCCGAACCCCCTCTGATGCTTCTCCCATCGATGGCAGGTTAAAATCCCCCATAACTAAAAGTTTGGGGGTCTCAACCGCCACCGATGCGATCAGCTCGAGGAGTTCAGGCAGGGCCGCTGATGTATAGCGAGGAGCCAGGTATACTATCAGCAGGCCCAACTGTCTCCCAGGGCCCCATTTCACAACAAGGAATTCACATCCGGACGTCTGTGGCACAGTAGACTCCCTCGGCTCTAAATCCTCCCGAATAATTGCTGCCACCCCACCGCCCCTTCCCTGGGCCCTAGGCTGGTGAAATGCTCGGTAGCCTGGTGGGCACATTTCCACGAGGGGTACACCTCCCTCGTGGCCCAACCAGGTCTCTGTTATTCCCGCGAGGTCCGGCTCCCCCTCCAAAATTAGGTCGTGAATGAGGGGGGCCTTATTAACAGCGGACCTCACATTGCATAACAACAGCCTCAGGCCCTGGGTCTGCAGCTCCTGACCACCTAGAACGCGGGGCTTGGTACAAGCGACCGGGTGTAACCAGCACCCACGGTCTCCCAACCGACTGCATGTTCTTCTGTCCTCGCATCTGCCCCTCCCCACGACCGTTGGAATCAAAGAGCCCTGTATAGGAACGGTATCCTCCCCCTCCTCCTCCCTACCACTCCTTCCGCTCGCGACCACACCTAATGACCTGGCTTTGTCATCACTCCTGACCTCCTCCCACCCCCCAACCCCAGAATCCCTACAAATTCTTAAAAAATATTTTACTAAAAAACCCCTTAATTTGCGCTTCCTCCACCTCTCAGGGTTAATAAACCCGTCCTCAAGGTGGGCCCTCGAAAGGGCTGGAGGCCAAACCTGCGAGAAAGGGGATTCCCGCAGCCGCAGTAATTCCGGCTTCGTGTACATAGAAATGGAATCATGGGGTGAAATTGTTTGGTAAAAGGTGCTGGAGAAATAGATATCAAAATCATTGTTTGTCGAGAAAATTTTCCTGACCCAAGATGAAAGGGTGAGTTAATGGGCTAGTCGCCTAACCGGGTTTCACTCAGGAGGGCGAAATGGTGTAGGAGCCGGCAAAGCAGATGTTAAAAGGTGTTTAAAAGCAGATATTTAAAAAGATGTTTAAAAAGATGTTTAAAAGCAAGCTACAAAGTCAAAGTCAGAGATGCGATAATAGCATCAAGGGTTCAAACCTAGGTTCTAGGTTTGCCATTCAATTGTGTCTGCTCTGCTCTGAGATACTTTAACCGGCTCACCCCTCCTTTAGCTGCTTCGTTCAGATCTTCCCACTTCTCACTTCTTGCTTCTCACACAACAAGGCAGTCCTCCAGGTTTCTGACCAACGCCCCGGCTAGCACACCCACACGCCAACACGCCAGCACGCCAACAAACCAACATACTTGCCATCTTTCTTGTCATCTTCCTGTCTCTCCAACCTCTCCGCGCTTCTCGCCTCTCGTCTCTCACATTCGTTTCTCTGTTTGGTGCCAGATGATCCGTTCCGCGCTCCACGTCTGACGCTCTCACCAGCCAGACGGGCAACCACAGCCAAACGAGCACCCACTTCGTGTCTCCGTTCTTCTCCGTTCTTCTCTAGCCGCCTGGCGCTCAGCTCAGCTCCACACTCCACACTCAGCTCCGCACTCCACGCTCCACATCTGGCGCTCTCACTAGCCAGATGGGAAGCCACAGCCAAACAGACAATTCCACAGCTCTTTCTCCGCTCCATTCTCCGCCCAAGCGCCTGGCAAGAGGTAAACGGCGTTCAGCGTTCAGCGCAATCATGTTTAATCCGTGCTCGGCGTCCTCGGCGTCCTTCGGTGTTTCAGCTTCCCGCTAGCCAGCTGACCGCCCCAAACGCCCCAAACGCCCTGCCCGACCCCCTCCTGGCCAGGGCAGAGTCGGGGGGTGGTTGTCGACAAAGCACGACCCCTCAGAGTGGCATTAGGGGTCGGCAGCACCTCTCCCAGATGGAAAACCCCTCCGCAATTTTGCGGAGCTCACACGGCAGCCGCCATCTGCCTCGGAAGCTCCTCCTCCTTTTAATTATATTTGTATTTTAATTTAAATTTGGTACAGCACATTCTACCTCCTCCGTTTATATGTTTATATGTTTATATGTTTATATATTTATACACATTTATATTTTGTATCTACATGGTTTTTAATATGTCTGTACACCGCCCCGAGTCCTGTTTAGGAAAGGGTGCGGGTTATAAATAAAAGTTTACTTACTTACTTACTTACTTCTATTCCATGTATTCTATTCTAATCTATTCATTGTTTTACAAAATGTAGTACTTTATTTTTCTCTTTAACACTGAATGATAGGTTACTAGGTATCTGATGCAGCTACATGATGCAAGATTAACAACTGCTATGTTATGAAATACTAAGCCACTCATTTTTAGAAATCTTAAAAATGCAACTTATTCTATGTACTTCCAACAACCTATAAATACATTGTCAGTTTTGAAGTAAATTTAGAAATGTAATTATCAATCACCCACAAAAGTAAGAATAGTCATCAGAATGTCATAAACACATGAAAGAAGATCTATGTTTTCCCTAATGTATATTTTTCAGGCTACTTTATTATACACTGGGAAGAGATACCTCAATATATTTTAAATTTCTTGAAATAAATATTTTTAATTTTTGCAATGCCTCTAGAATAGTGACTAGCTTTATAGTTTTACTTACTGATTCATCAAACTACAAATTGAACAAAGTAAAAATTGCAGAAGAACCAATAAGTCACTGATAACAGAGAAATCAGCCTCTACAACAAAGCTAACTATCAGATGAAACAACTCCACAGAGAAAGACTTATTCACAAAGAAGTTGTATATTTTAAGTCCAAGAGAGAGTAAAGAAGACATAGAGGATTCTGAAAAAGTACTAGGGCTGGTTGGATTCCTCTGAGGTGTCCTGATAAGAAAACCTTTCTGTTAGATACTAGCTACAGTTATAATGGTTTCCACCAAGGTCCTCTGTTCTGGCGGGAACAGAGGTTTAATCTCATTGGTCGAAGGGTCTGACAGCTCCCTATAAAAGGGCTGCTGTCAGACTCAACCTTCGCTGGATTGTACATACTTGTTCTGTTACAATAAAGAGCTGTTGTTGCCTTTAGCCTGAGTGTGCCTTTCCATTACCCAATCTAACATTTTCCATGTAGATTAATCACAGGTTCCTCTTTCCCAATATTGCTGTCAGTGATTGGCAGCACATCTCCAGTGTTTTAGGTAACAGGTTATGTGGATCAGTCAGGAAATTAAGCTGACATTTGTCTAGTTGTAAACCTTCTGCTCTACAGTATAGTAAAATGCCTCTCCTTCTCCAAAAGCTGCAAGCTTTCCCAATGAATCAAAAAAGTTCTGGCTTAAATCTTGTTTGTAACATGAGCTGAAAATGAGGCCCTTGATAAATTATTCTTTATCACCCTTGCTCCTCTCTTCTTAAACACAACTGCTGACCAAACCATACTCCTTAATGGTACTACATCCACATGGAGAGAAATAAGCAGTGAGATACTACAAAGCTTTGTCTTAGGCCCAGTACTCTTACATAGCTTCAGAAATGACTTAGATGAGGGAATAGAATGGGAACTCATCAAATTTGCAGATGATACTAAACTGGCAGGAATAGCCGACATCCCAGAAAATAAGCTCAGGATCTTGACAAAGTTGAACAAGGGGTCTTATCCAACAAAATGAATTTTATTGTTATTTTAAAGCAAAGTTTTACATTTAGGGAAGAAAAACCAAAGGTATAAGTACAGATTAGGTGAGACCTCGCTCAAAAACAGTAACTGTGAAAGGGACCTTGAAGTCCTAGTGATTGATCACTTGAATATGAGCCAGCAGTGTGCAGCAGCAGCTAAAAAAGCTGATACAATCCTGGGTTGATTAACAGAGGCATAGAATCAAGAACATGTGAAGTATTAGTGTGCTTTATTAAACCCTAGCACGACCACATGGTCACCACACTACAAAAAGATGTTGAGCCTTTGGAAAAAGTCCAAAGAAGAGCAGCTAAGATGATCAAAGGCATGGAGACTAAGCCATATGAAGAACGGCTGCAGGTTTTGGGTTTGCTAGTCTAAAGAAAAGAAGAATTAGGGGCGACATGATAGCAGTATCAGTATCCCAGTATTTGAGGGGCTGTCACAAAGAAGAAGGGTCAAATTATTCTCCAAAGCACAAGAGGGCAGGACAAGAAACAATGGTTGGAAACTAATCAAAGAGAGAAGCAACCTGGAATTAAGGGGAAACTTTCTAACATTGAGGACAATTAACCAGTGGAACAGCTTGCCTTCAGAAATTGTGGGCACTCCATCACTGGAAGTTTTTAAGAAGGAACTAGACAGTCACTTATCTGAAATGGCATAAATTCTCCCGGTTGAGCAGGGGGCTGGACTAGAAGACCTCCAAGGTTCCTTCCATATTCAATTCTATTCTATTCTATTCTGTTCTGTTCTTGCAGTAAAATGTTTCGGGTCTTTAAATATCCAGATATGTTGTCTGGAAACAAGAGTTTTAGAAGTTTGAAAGGATGTTTAAAAACATTCCAAGACATATCTTATTCATACTTGGAAATACATTCCAAATATGCTCATTTGGGTAGGGGGACCATTTTTGTATCAGTCTCGTGATCGAGCAAGTGATACATATGCAAAAACCAATCTCGGTTTAACACATCTTACAACCTGCATTAATATATGACAACATGGAAATTGTTAGTTGATATTGCTCTGTAATGAAAACCGCACTGCAGTCCTAGTAGTAACCATAGGAGCATTGTAATGTGCAGGAGTTCACAGAAGGACCTAATTTGAATTAAGCTTGAATATTAAAATAAAAACTAATTCTCACTCATAAAGTTTAAAAATATTTAGAACTTTATATTTATATTCATGTTACATTGGACATTATAATGCTTGTTTTTATGGTGGGACTTCCATGGACAAACTTCCAATATTTTTTGGATTTAAAATTGCATAAAGCATAACATTTTAGGTACCTACTGAAGCATTTTTTAAAGTGTACATCCAAAAATATCAAAAAAGGCAAGCAGATGCTTAAAAAAAACCTGTGATGGATTTGGGATTTGCTGCTATATAATATATAAACTGTTCTTTACAGTCTCTTGGCATGGCAGAGACTGTGGGAGTGGATGAGATTAAAACATCTTTGGTTTTCTATTCCTAAACCTCTAGAATTGTACAGTTAACAGAATTGTTTTCACTTTTTACCTCCTTTTTAAAATCTCCCACCTGATTTATCTAATTTTAAGAAAAAATCATGTCCTTAAAAAAAGATATCATACTAATGTTCCTGACTGTCACCTAATCTTTCCTTGCAATATTAAACTACTATTGGTGAAAACTCATACTGTTTGCTTGTTGCTTTTAGATGTAAAGAATATAGTTTAAAATGCATGGCCTTGTTCTCCTAAAAGAAAGGGGGTGGGAGGGGAAACACAACAGAAAGAAACAACATGCCAAGATGTGCCAGCTGAACACCAGCTGGGCATCCTCTTGCCAGGGGACAACACCTGCTGTTCCTATTCCTTGTCAGTGTGCCTGTATGCTTAGTTCAATCATCCATCCCAAAACCTGCAATAAAATAATATGGTTAGCTGGAAAAAGCCTCCCTCTGTCTCAGGAAATATAGTTCTTAAGCAGTAGGCTACTAATAAAATGAGGTTTTTCACCAAAGACGATGGCAGTGGGAAACACAGATTATTATAGTTTACAATGACTGAATATAGTTTGTTGGCATATCTTGCTGAGTGTGTTTCTGTGCACATCCTTCAACCCAGGAGAGAGTTGGAAGCCTTGTTATTCCTTCTTATTTCTGATAGCTGAGGAATCTTTGGAGTTAGCTGATCTTTTTAGATCCTTTGTTCTTGTCCTACAATGTTCTTTTGTAACTTAGTGTTCTGAAAAATCACGCTGTCTGTTGGTCATCTTCTTCTGTTAATGCCACTGTTGATGGTGATGAAACACCATCAGCAGTGGCATTGGCTCTGCCTCCAATCCTTCTGGGATCACAAGCAATAACCAACTCTGTTTCACAAACGTTTGGTCACAAGTGCTACCATATCTTCTTATCGATAATAATTCCCTCACAAACATCATTGATCTCCTCTTCTGCCTCATAGAGAATACAAGGATGAGCTTGGTTAGGAGCCTATGATAGTTTTTATTAGGAAGCATTATTATTTGGGCACATATCATATTATTACTTAGAAAATATAAAAGTAGTATAGCCATTTCTTTGAAAAAGTGATGCTTAGTAATCCTCCATTAATATAATTATTTCTCATACTGCAATTGGCAGGACACTAACTGAGAGGGGAGAAAGGCTTCTTTCAATTGAAGCCATGTTTGCAGAGAGATTTAAGCTTTTAAAATATTTGTCTCTGATCTGGTTTAGTTTCAGGTTAGCCCCATTAAAAAAAACCTCTGAGTCACTAATCAAAATCTCAGAAGTATAATGTAACAGGTTGGGCACCTACAGGTAGAATTTTTCATACTGAATCTGAGCTGCAAAAGTTTGGATGAAAGCAAATACAATACAATACAATACAATACAATAGCAGAGTTGGAAGGGACCTTGGAGGTCTTCTAGTCCCTGCCTAGGCAGGAAACCCTATACCATTCCAGACAAATGGCTATCCAACATCTTCTTAAAGACTTCCAGTGTTGGGGCATTCACAACTTCTGGAGGCAAGTTGTTCCACTGATTAATAAGAGATAGTGTTTTCCATATCTTGTTGCCATCTAAAGGTGGTCCATATTTTGATAAGGCTATCACAACTGACACAGTTAATAACTGATACCAAAGACCTGTTATCTGAGTGTACCTCCTGTCTGCATAATTTCATCTCATACTGGAACTACAGTATATTAGGGGCATTCTTTGGGTCCGCAAGCTGAGAAAAGTCACACTTTTTAGTAGACAACACTTTTCTCTGTTTCTGCCACCCACATTCCCATTTTTCTGTCACTTCTTTTGTTTCAGATACTCTCTTTGCCACCCAGATTCATTCTGGAGTTGGGCAACCTATAAATCTCCTCCACCTCTTCTTCTTCATCATCCTGCTGACTGGTTTAATGTGACCCATCAGCCTAAAACCATCATCCTGCTGTATTGCTTGGTTTTTAGAGTTGCCTCTCTGGAAGTTATGAAGAAGTTGAATGTCACACTCTGTGGCCCATGGACTAAGTTCAGTAAATCATAAATAACAATCTGCCCCATTTGCCCTTCCCCTTTCTTATTGTCTCTATTAATTCATTTCTGGGTCTCTCTACTTCCCCAGGGGTTTTATCTGTCTCCTATTTAGAAAATAAATAGGACTGTATGGCTGTATGGTTTGCATGGGTCAAGATCTGTGCCCCAGTAATGAATCTATAATCAAAAGTCTCTGTCTCTTTGCCATTGCTGTTCTCTTACCCTCCACCCCACACCTTTTGGTCCAAACGTGGACAGGATGAGAAAACTAAGAAATGGGAAGCAACAGCATATGTCTTTTGCTTGTTGATTCTCCATCTGCCAAAGAGACAGGTGCCATATGCATGAAACATAGAGCAATATACAAGCAATTTTAACAATGGCAGAAGTGACATACTTGACAGATTCCTATTCCCAAAGTCCAGAGCCAGCATTAGTGCCAAACCTTTCACTAATGATCATATATATTCACCTGATAGGATTAAAATGTGTTGCAGCTGGGCACCATGTTGGGAAAAGCTAGCTTTTTGTCATGCATTGAGATTTAGAAGTCTGGTCTTCCAAATTCACTGGAAGCATAGCACCATCTTACAGCAGTGAGTTCTGATGCTTGCTAATCTTGAATTCATTTCCTAAGAATTAAATATTCTACTAAGACGTCGCAAAGGACATTTCCTGTAATGTTTCTCCCTTTCTTTCATCGATTTAGCTGGAGGAAGGAGAACGTTTCGCCAAGATGGTTGTTGGCATGGGAGAAGACGCTGGAGAATTCCTAGCAAAGGGTTTTTTAGCATTAGGCCTGACATACAGCCTTCAAGCAACTGATGGTAATCTTTTGATTTGTCAAATGTGATCTGCACAGCTATTGTTTGAAGAAGTCAGTTTAAGTGTTTAACCATTCAAAATGCTAAGAATATTTAAATGGAAGAAATACCTTGTAGGTGCATACAGGTAGTTGCCTGGTCAAGCAATAAGTTGCCAACATCTACTCGCAAAATCTATTTGTTTTATTGATGCCAGTCTTTCATTATGCCTTTCTCTTTCTAAAGCAACTAAAAGTGATTATCAAGACATAATCTTACTAAACCAATATAAAAATCAATAAAGCAAAATGTCTCTTGCTGATCATAAATAAGTGATGAAGCTAATTCCTTTCACCTGAACATAGGTGAGTCTTCATAGCTTTTGTCCAACATCTGGTATTCCAAAACACTTTCCATCTGTATCTCTTGTTGTAAACAATCACTGGTGATCAGTTCTAACTTCCATTGTTTATGGCAGGGGTGTCCAAACTTGGGAACTTTAAGACTTGTGGACTTCAACTCCCAGAATTCCCCAGCCAGCATGGCTGGCTGGGGAATTCTGGGAGTTGAAGTCCACAAGTCTTAAAGTTCCCAAGTTTGGACACCCTTGGTTTATGGGAACTAAAGCACTGATGTGGACATAGAGGTTATTTGGTTTTATGTATCTGTTTATTTCATTAAATGTATTATGACTGCTAAATCCAGACTTTAGATGGACCATCTCTTTCAAGGAGGAGAGCAGGACTGAAATGCCATACTTTTTGCTGCCAACTGTGACTTGTTTAGCCTGTTAAATTCAACCAATAAGTCCTGCCATCTTTCTGGTGAATTGGTTCTATCACTTAGACAAGAGGTTTCTTTAATCTGTAACTGAAATTTCTCTTCTTGTGCCAGTATATTTGATATGATCCTGGCCTCAGACCAGCAGGGAGAAAATTCATCACCTTCTTTTCATATTCTTCTAGTATTTTTTCTGCTTTTCTAATATTTGAAAACGTCCCCACCCCCAGTCATTTTTTTCTCAGACTAAACATAGCCCAATTTTTATCATAACTCCAGCTACCTTGTTGCTGTCTCTTGCACTTCAATTTCAATTTACAGGCCACATACTGTGATAATGAAAGCTGGAAAAAATGAAATGGAAGAATCATTTAAAATTCATCCCGTTATGGAGAATAGTTGGATTTAACTCTTTATTGAAGTAAAAATTCTGCTTCTGGCTTATGTGAGCAGAAACTGATCTTGCAACCCAAACAATCTATTTTTATTATAATCTGTGGTGGAGGTCATGAGGATGAGCTCCACCCAGCGCGAGTAAGCGTCCACCACGACCAGGAAGACCTGGCCTCGGAAAGGCCCAGCGAAATCCAGGTGGAGGCGTGACCATGGGCTGCGCGGAATCTCCCACTCCCGCGGCGGGGCCGCCGGAGGCGCTGGACGGGAGACTTGGCAGGTCGAGCACCTGGCAACCCAGGTAGCAATCTCGTCGTCCAGACGGGGCCAACAAACATAGCTGCGCGCAAGCGCCTTCATGCGCGCTATGCCTGGGTGGCCCTCATGGAGGCGAGACAGCACCTGTTCGCGCAGGGTGGGTAGTATGACCACCCTGTCCCCCCACAGGAGGCACCCACTGTGGAGAGACAGCTCTAGCTGCCTGGCCTTGTAGGGGCGGTAGTCGTTGGACACCGGCCCCCCAGGCCATCCTCGCAGCACCCAAGCCATCACCTGGGAGAGGGTGGGGTTGGCCTGGGACGCTGCAGCCACATCGCTCGCGGAGAGCGGCAAGGCCAGATCCGCAATAGCCAAAACAGACAGGCAAGGCACTGTCTGTGGGTTGGAGATGGGCAAGGGGCAGCGGCTGAGGGCATCAGCGTGCCCCAACTGCTTGCCAGGGCGGTAGACCAAGGCATACGAGTATGCCGCTAGGAACTCCACCCAACGGGTCATGCGGGGAGACAGGATGGGAGGGGTCGGACGGTCACCGGCCAGAAGACCAAGGAGCGGCTTGTGGTCAGTGAAGAGCGTGAAATGCCGTCCGTACAGGTACTCGTGGAACTTTTTAACCCCGGACACAGCAGCCAGAGCCTCCTTGTCGATCTGGCTGTAGTTCCTCTCCGCTGGAGAGAGTGTCCAGGAATAAAAAGCTATGGGGGCTTCCGAGCCGTTGGGGAGGACATGGCTCAGGACAGCCCCCAAACCCACGGGGGAGGCGTCACACGCCAGAGTCAGGGGCATCCTGTCACTGTATTGGACTAGGACTGCCTCTGACGTCAGCATGTCTTTGACAGCCGCGAACGCATGCGCTTCGCGGCTGCCCCAGCGCCAGGCCGCGGATCGGTCGAGCAACCGATGCAGCGGCTCAGCTAGTGACGCCTTGTGCGGCAAAAATGGCGCGTAAAAGTTTAAAAGCCCTAAGAACGACTGCAGCTCCGCCTTAGAGGCGGGGGTGGGGGCGTTCTTAATGGCTGCGACTTTAGCAGGGGTGGGGTGGATTCCGTGGGCATCTATGGAGAAGCCTAGGAAGTCCACTTTAGGCACAGCAAATGAACATTTGCTGCGCTTTAATTTGAGACCCACGCCCCTAAAACGGTCGAGGACCTTCCCCAACATTTCGAGGAGTCCTGAGCGGCTGGAAGCAGCGATCAGGACATCGTCAAAATAGGGTACAACGCCAGGGAGCCCATGGAGCAATCGCTCCATGAGGCTCTGGAAGATCCCCGGGGCCACGGAAACGCCGAATTGGAGGCGGCGGCAACGGAAAGCCCCTCGGTGGGTGACGATAGTCTGCGCAGCCGCCGCTTCATCATCCACCGGGAGCTGCTGGTAGGCCTGCGCCATATCCAGTTTCGCGAAAATACAGCCCTGCCCCAGGGAGTGGAGCAGGTGCTGTACAACAGGGACTGGATAGGGGTTTGCCTGAAGGGCCAAATTGATGGTGGATTTAAAGTCGGCGCAGAGACGTATGGAGCTGTCGGCCTTCACGGGGACCACTATTGGGGTCTCCCAACATGAGTAGTCAACTGGCTCCAATACGCCCTGCGCCAGCAAGCGGTCAATCTCCTCATCAACTTTGGCCCTCAAGGCAAAAGGCACCCTGCGGGCCTTCAGCCTAATGGGAGCAACCTGGGGATCTAAGTTAAGAGAGATGGGGGTGCCCTTATACAGCCCAAGCTGGCCATCAAACACGTCCGCGTAGGCGGAGATGACGGCAGCCACGTCAGGGGGTGTGTCTGAGAGGGAATACACCCCCTGCACGGAGAGACCCAGGGCGGGGAACCAGTCCAGCCCCAGCAATGCGGGGAGGGGCTTTTCGACCACCAGAACGGGCAGGCATCCCGAAAACCCCCCATATTCAACCCTAACTGTATAGCTGCCCAGGGTTGGGATAAGTGACCCCTGATAGTCCCTTAGGGCCACGGGGCTGGCAGTCAATTGGCGTTTTAGGACGCCGGGGCAGAGTTTGTTAAAGTCAGCCCATGAAATTATGGAGCGGGACGAGCCGGAGTCCACCTCCATAATGCAAGGGGCGCCCTCAATGAGGACTGACGCCTTGATTCTGTCCGCACCTGCGGAGGCCTGGTAGATTGCCTCAGCAGGGGTGGCTGCTGGTCCTGGCTCCACGGCGTAGCAGCTGGCTCTCGTGGAGACGGAGGCAGCACAGCCCGGCAAACCTGGGCCAGGTGCCCTTTTTTGGAGCACCGGCGGCAGATGGACGCCCGGAATGGGCAGGCTGACCGGTCGTGGCTGCCCCCGCAGCCAAGGCAGGCTGCCGTAGTCTGGCGCGGAGGTCGCGGATTGCGGCGTCTCTGCAGCTCTGCCAGGCGGGCCACTAGCTCTTCCTCTTCTTCAGCCGGGCTAGGCAACGGCGCCAGCTGATCAATGAGGCAAGTGCGGGCTGGATAGTTCGGCAGCTGGTGACGGTCCATTTCGGCGGTGGATTGTTCGGACAACTCCACCGCGCGCGCCTCAGTGACCGCCTCGGCCAAGGTGATTTCTGGCCGAGCCAGGAGGCGTCTCTTCAGCCGGAGGTCCTTGACCCCGCTGACGAACTGCTCCACCAGGTTGTCCTCCAGGTCTAGGAACTCGCAAGGGATGGCCGTGGTCCTCAGGGACTGGAGGAACTGGCTGACATCTTCGTGGGGTTTCTGGACACACTGGCGGAACGCGTACCGCCGTGCTATCTTCGATGGGGTTGGGGCGTAGTGCCCTTTCAGTTTGCCATCAAAGTGTCCCAGTCAAGTTCGTGGACTGGCAGAGGGGCTGCCAACGCCCGGGCGGCGTTAAACATCGGGGTTCCGCAACTACTGAGGAAGAAACTACATTTCTCCTCCATCGGAATACCCCGCTTTCCATTGGCCCTCATGAAGCACTCGAAGCGCTCTAAAAAACCGGTCCATCCTTCTCCGTCTGTCCCGAAGGGAGCGAACGGGGGAAGCGATGCCATAGCAGCTTGGAGTTGTTCGGCTCGGGGAGCTGGAACTCAAGCGGCAGATTGAGGAGGTCGGGTTCCTTCAGGTTCGTCGCCTCAGAGCGATCCCACCTTCGTCGCCAGAGAAGAGGTGTGGGGAAAGATGAGGCTTGACACGCTGAGGAACGTCCAACACAATTTTATTGAATATAACAGCAAGAACTAATACAGGAGAGAATCTCTCGTTCCTCTGCCTGACAGCTATTTATACGAAGAGCTGTCAGGCAGAGAAACCAATCAGGATAGCAGAACAGCCCGCCTTCAGCCAAGCCGCGCCTGATTGGCTAAGGCGCGGCATGGCTGTTGCTAGCTGTCAACAGAGGGAATCCCCGGTCGTATGTCGGGGAGGAAAGGAATATAACAAAAATGGGCCCGTTTTTTTTTTTAAAAAGGCATGAATAGCTTTGGGGGGGCTTGCAGAGTGCTCCTGGCAGGGTGGGGGAGCCAAAAACAAGCAAAAAACGGCCCATTTTTTTGACAAAAAAATTGCATGCATAGCCTTATGGAGGCTTAGAGTGCTGCTGGAGGCTGGGGGGCAAAAAACGGTCCGTTCTTTGCTAATTTCTGCCCTCCCCAGCTCCCAGGAGCTCTCTGAAAGCCTCCATGAGGCTATGCACGGCCATTTTGATGAAGGGGCGGGGCTTCGGGAGGCAAAAAAATTCTATATTTCCTTGATTTGATGTCTTTACTGGGCCTACAATTCTTGAATTACCAGTTTAGCTCATAGAACATCCTGAGAATACCAAATTGGGAAACATAATACAAAAGTGGTAACTCCTTTAATATGAAAGCCTATCAGATCCTGTAATGCTAACAAAAGCTAAAAAGATTATTGGGGGGGGGGGAACCGCGGATATTGTGCACAATTTTAAATTTCATACACTAGAGCCATGTGCAACATAAACTTAAGCCAAAAATCCCAGCTTGCATTGATAGAGTATTTCTATTATTTTATACACCATGCTTTGAGCATGTTTTTCATCACATGTGTGCTATGATTACAAGTGTCAGAGAAGTAAAATAGGATTTACCTTCTTTTATGTACGTATGCAGAAACAAACACTCGTGAAGTGAAATTGCAACAAAAAAAAACTCTGCTTGAGAGATATAGCGTAAGACTTGTTGAAAAATATGAATGTAATTTGATTTGATTGTTATTGTAATTTTATTATTACCCTCTCTAAAACGAAGATAATTTAACTGATTTTATCTTGTAAACATTACACATTAAATGACTGACAAGATGTGAGGAACCATTCGGCCTATTTCTGCCCAGGAGTTCTTACTTCAATGACAGCCATAAGATACATTCCTAACCGCTTCTCTATAAGGACCATTATGTAATTGAGCAGTGAGTGAGGATAGGGCCATGATCAAAAGAGAAAACCTGTATTTTGAAGCAGAATTCAGGAGTCTCTCTGAATCCTCTTAATCAAAATGAACAGCAGCCACATTATTTTCTACCAGCAATAGGGAAAGAGGAATTTTAAAAAAAGCAGCAATGAGCCATGATGGCGCAGTGGTTAGAGTGCAGTACTGCAGGCTACGTCTGCTGACTATCCACTGCCTGCAATTTGGCAGTTCGATTCTCACTGACTCAAGGTTGACTCAGCCTTCCATCCTTCCGAGGTGGGTAAAATGAGGATCCAGATTGTTGGGGGCAATATGCTGACTCTGTAAACCGCTTAGAGAGGGCTGGAAAGCACTGTGAAGCGGTATATAAGTCTAAGTGCTATTGCTCTTGTTATCCTATAGTTACAACAGTTCATTTATTGACTGTTCAAAGTTACAACAGCACTAAAAAAGTGACTATGACCAATTTCCACAGTTACAACATTTGCAACATTCCCATGATCATGTGATCAAAATTCAGATGCTTGGCAACTGACTCATGTTTATGACCGTTGCTGTGTCCCAAGTTCAGGTCATCCCCTTTTGCGACATTCTGACAAGCAAAGTCAATGGGGAAACCAGATTCACTTAACAACCGCGTTACTAATTTACCAACTGCAGTGATTCACTTAACAACTGTTAAGTGAGAGGCAGGAGAGGTCATAAAATGGGTCAAAACTCACCTAACAAATGTCTCATTTTACAACAGAAATATTGGTCTCAATTGTAGTTCCAAGTCGAAGACTACCTGTATTTAGTCACAATTTTGTAGTGCCATTGCATTCATTCTGGGTCTGGTTGATAGACAAATATAGAGATATTTGTGTTTAGTGACCTAATTCCCCTGCTTTAGTATCTCAAGGGTTGAAATATTTTAGATAGTAGATGAAATTTATCTTAGTAGGAAGACAGAAGTAAGTAAAGAGCCTTTGCCTAACTGCTGCAAATTAGGTTACAGATAAAGCCAGAGGAAAAAAAGACACTTAACAAAATAATGGATAAGCTCTCTAGTATCTAAAAAAAATGACCCACTGAAATTCGATTTGATACAAGGTACCAATAAACATTTGCAATCCAGCTTTATTCTTTTCTTCCTTCTTGATTGCTTCTTTATCTCCTGCATTGCCCAACTGCCTACATAAAGACATCTGTAATTCCCTCTTGCCCTACTTGATATCCCTGACATAATTGCACTTGCACCTTCAGTTCTAACTTCCTTAATTTATTTTTGCTTCCTATGTGAGAGAGGTTGGGATGATACCATGTGAAACTTGAGCTGATTTAGCTGGAGCTTCAGGAGAGCAGAAGAATGAGCAAAGATGCCATTCAACCAACTGCTGTCATTGCTCATTTATGCTCTGGCCAGAAGCCAAAGTCTATCCCAAAAGAGTTTATGTCATCCCCAGAGGACATTTGTATTCTTTGACCCTTTGGCAAAGTTTTGTCCCTTCTTTCTCAAGCAGCAGACTCCTGACACGTCTTCTACATTAAGGGGACAGCAGGTGCAGTCCCTTGGCTTTCATTTTCAAGCAGCCTTCCAAAAGCTTCGAACAGATGATTATGCAGAAGCGCTAGATTCAACTAATCTTTTTAAACCTGTCTCGGGAAAATGGTTGACGCATTAGATAAAGTGAGGTAAATGTTTTAGGGCAGGGAAGTCAAACTCGTGATGACACGTTGTCATCATGTGACGTATTGCAACTTTTCCCCCCTTTGCTAAAAGGGGATGGGCATGGCCAGTGCATGAAGCATCTGGCCTGCGGGCCGTGAGTTTCTTAGAGGGAGACAAGTTCTGTGTCCAGCTAACTTATGTTAGCGGGAGTTCAAGCAGAGGTGGGTTTCTGCTGGTTTGCCCTGGATTGGGCAAACCAGTAGTGGCAGTGGCGGGAGGCTCCGCCTACCTGCCTGGATGTTTCTGCACATGCAGAAAATAAATTGAAACCCACCACTGAGTTCAAGCAATAATAATTAAGCACAGTAAGTGCACCCCAATATATTTAGGAAATATAGAGCCATTGAACATTTTATTAAGCTCTAAAACTTGGAATAATAAAGTAATATTCTAACAGAACTGCAACAGAATTCTTAGAACATTTTAATAGAAGAGTCATTTACCCACGTTCTTTGATGAAAATATCACCCAGAAGGTCCTGTAGTCAATTTGTTTTTGTTACACTAAAAATTAAGCTTTAAAATCATAAAACCACCAGTACCAATAACTACCTGGCCCAAGTACTAGGAAAGAAAGAACATGATGCCCCCCCCCATCTTCTGATTTGTCAAAATAAAAGGACAAAAACTTTGGATTTGTTTTCTGTTTATCATCACATGACTACTATTGTGACATTCATCAGAAGATGATTTCACAGAGAAGGTGCGGTGGAAGAGAAGCCTCTGCATTTGGCTTATGTGCAGTATCTTTGGGAAAAGCCATTTGAAAAAGACTTGCCTGAGGTTTGGGATAAGACTGAGAAGAAGTGCTGTTATTCATATTTAATGGGTCGATTCTTTTACCAGAATTGGGGAGATCTAGATTACAGTCCTCTCTTGGGGCATGAAGTTGGCTTGATTTTGGAGCACCTAGATTTTTGAAATTAACCATAATCAAAAATGGTAGACAGGATTTCTTTAAGATCCTAAATGCAGAAGAGTCACATTGAAAGAAGATATTCCCTAACTCAATCCTGACCTTTTAATTTTTCTCCTGATAGTACCTCGATGTTCTTTAGAATAAAAAAAAGTGTATAATGATACCTGGTACCATTGGAAAGATAAGTTTCTAAATAACTGGAAATGTCAATAAATATTTTTTAAGCAAGATTCTTGAAGGAAAAAGTCTTAAGACATAACATTCAAGCAAACGCTGTTTGAAGACCAATATCAGACTGTTTTTAATAATAAAGAGCTCCCAGCTATTCAGATGTACTATGTTTGGAATAATGCTTACCCTGATGTATTAATTTTTATTGTTTTGCAGCTACCTTGAAAAGCACACAAGATGACTTGAATCAGAGAGCACTTCAGAATTTAGAAAGGTGAGAAGAACCTGGGGGATGGGGAGGAAACCAGATCCTGGTTGGCAGAAATGTACTTGTTTTTGCATTTTAATCTGAAAGTCACACTACAGTTCTAAATGCGTTTGAACTTTTAAGGATTTCTTTTCCCAAATGTTGATTTTTTAGGACTTTTTTAGGCACACATTCTTTATAATACCTTTTTGGCAGCCAGAGGGCATATTTCTGCCTATGGAACTGGGCAGCATAGTTTTACATGTCTCTGAGCTTCTTGAGATGCTGGAGGGGGGAACTGAGTGAGGTGGCTTTAAGTGGCACACATTCTTAGACTCAGATGTAACTTCTCTATTACTGTACTATTTAGATATAATTACTGTCCCATATTACTCTTAAACTGCATTTATTTTTAGCCTTTGACCTTTCCCCATAAACTGTGGCTTGTTTCCTTAATAGCTTAAATTCAGTTTAGAAGTGGATGAATCTTGGATGGTATCAATGTCCACTTTTAGCCAACAGGGGGCGTTTGGAGAATTCAATTAGCTCCTTGCATTCTGAATTTCAATGAGGCACATACATATATCCTTATTAGATGCAGAATTGTGGGTTAGTATTAAAAACATTACTTTGGTTGGAGATGAATAGTGGCTCTGAAAAGAGTCGAGGCCATACAAAACAGGCATAATTTCATAGAGGTGAGTGTAGGAGACCTACTTAAAATTTGTTTTTTAAAAAGGGATTTCAGAATGTTCTGTGTAGAGTGGCGTTTCTGCATTTATTTAGTTATGAAGCGGTCAAGGATTACGTAAGTATCCTGATTTTGTACAATAAATTTTTCTGAAGTCTACAGCCTCCCTAGAGTCTTACTCTTCAATTAAATCACCTAGAAGGCATCCCTTCATTGGGCTTTTCAGTGATCTAACACTAAAGCAGGTTAGAAAGAAAGAAATTGAGTGACCGAAGATTGAACCTCGGATCTTCTTTGTGGAAGTCTGTGTTCTACCATTGAACAATGTCCCCCTCCCCAATACTAGACATTTTCCCATTGTGCTATGGATTTTTCACTAAGATGTCATAATACATTCATTTAAGAAAATAATTTCTTGAGCATTTCTTGAGCACTATAAGCTTAAGATCTTATAAAATAGTAGTCCACTCTTCAGCTTCCATAATCCCCAAAAGGTAGAATCATCCAAACCACAAGAGGTTTTTGGATATACGAAGAAGCTTCCTGGTTTTGTTAAGTGCTTAAGCATGTATTAAAAGGAGCTGTCAATCTAACAGATTACAGATGCATAGCTTGTTGGCTCTCCTGGAGCTTAATAGGACACCAGTTGTGCAGGCATGTTGCAGATTTCTTTATGTCATTAATTAAACTGGATACCATATTTTTAAAAAAGAATGTGAACAAACTGGAATATGCCCAGACAGAAAATGCGAAAAAAAAAGGGAAGACGGAAGCATATTTAGCCAGGGAAAGAAAGCTATTAAGATAGAAGAGATAATTATGTTCAAATATTTGAAAGTCGGTCACACAATTAAAGGGGCAGGTTTCTATTGTTTCAGAAAACAGGATCTGAGCAAATGAATTCTCCAAGGCACCTGAGGGTAGAACAGGAAGCAATGGGTGGAAACTAATCAAGGAGAGAAGCAACTTAGAACTGAGGAGAAATTTTCTGACAGTTAGAACAATTAATCAGTGGAACATCTTGCCTCCAGAAGTTGTGAATGCCCCAACACTGGAAGTCTTTAAGAAGATGTTGGTCTGAAACGGTATAGCGTTTCCTGCCTAGGCAGGGGGTTGGACTAGAAGACCTCCAAGGTCCCTTCCAACTCTACTATTGTATTGTATTGTATTGAATTGAATTCAAATGACAAAAGGGATTTTCACTAATCATTGGACAGAATGGCTGAGCAATATAGGAACACTGTATATAGGGCAATGTAATAGACTTTCTCAAAAGATGGACTTCTCTACATGAAAACCCTTTAAGTCAGGGGTGTCCAAACTTGGGAACTTTAAGACTTGTGGACTTCAACTCCCAGAATTCCCCAGCCAGCCATGCTGGCTGGGGAATTCTGGGAGTTGAAGTCCACAAGTCTTAAAGTTCCCAAGTTTGGACACCCCTGCTTTAAGTAAAGTCAGGATGACTGCCTGCCAGAGCAGTCAATTCCTGGATTGTCAAAGGGTTGGATAGATGGTCTTTGAGTTTTCTCCCTTGGTTCTATGGCTTTCATTTTAATGGGCCAGAGTTATACAGTACTTATACCTACAAAGATGAGGGATTCAAACTACTTTCCAAAGCACCAAAAGGCAGATTTAAAGGCAAGACAAAAAAGGCAAGACAAAAAGGTTGGAAACTAACCAAGGAGAGAAGCAAATTACTGTAGAACTAAGGAGAAATTTCCTAATGGTGAGAGTAATCAACCAATGGAATGCCATGCTTTCAGAAGTTGTGGGTGGTCCATCACTGGAGGCTCTCAAAAGAGATTGGACAACCATTTATCTGAGATGGAATAGGGTCTCCTGCTCAAGCAGGGGTTGGAATAGAAATTCTCTAAGGTTCCTTCCAGCTCTATTATTCTATGTTCATCCTGGGTCCATACCTGTATCCTTAGCTAGCAGACTTCTGCTTGAAGTGTGGGGTGCTGGCCTAATTGAACTACAGAGCTAGCTGAACAATTAA
This sequence comes from Natrix helvetica, assembly GCF_964273705.1. Lineage (NCBI taxonomy): Eukaryota > Metazoa > Chordata > Lepidosauria > Squamata > Natricidae > Natrix > Natrix helvetica. Next base: position 251,794,276 of record NC_138552.1, read on the forward strand.
TTTAACTTGACATTTCTTGAACCCAGTTTTGAATGGGAGAGAGAGCCTAAGTGGGCAATTTTAGATCTGACTGGGGAAATAGTCTCGTGAAACCTTGGTTAACTGCTATCAATTGGTTTAAACTATGCATAAGTACACCAATTGTTTGACATTATATAAGGAATTAAGTGTGTTCCTAACAGCAACTGTGTTTTGCTGTTCTAATCAAGGACACACCAGGATAGCAAAGACATTATCTTGACCTGCTATATTATTCCAGGGACAATAGAGTTGCTAGGTCATCTCTAACCTACTAAGTGTTTGAGGCTCAGCATGCCTCAGATTACCTTCATGTCAGTCTTCAAACTCAAAGAGAGCATTGTCAATTGTGCCACATTGCTAGTAAATCCATTTAGTGGAGGAATTAAAGGAGGAGTTCTTGCCAATTGCTCAACAGTTGTAGAATCTGCATTCTTCTTAGTTCCACAGAGGGATTTAAGATGATAAGAATTCTTTTTATTTGTGGTTTCTCCCTGATAACCAGGCTTACAGAGATAGAGAAATGGGAATGCTCAGTATGCTGGGGGGTATACATGTTTTAAATATCTGCCTTTTTAAAAGGAAGCTGACTTTTTTTTCTAAGAGCTTTGATGGGATAAGATTCAATTTACTATAATCTGTAGATAGTGTCCATCTGTTGGAGAGTCTAAAATCTGAACTAGTAGTCTTATTTTCTAGGGGGACTATCTGTATTCTCATGATTTTAAGACAAGAAAAAAAAACCAGGGATAATTTGTAACTCTAAAAGAAAAAAATATACACAAACAACAAAGGAAAACATAGCTTTTCATAATAACTGCATACTATTAAGCTCAATAACCTAAGCCAAGAAGGAAAGTTATTTATACAGTCTTGGCAGAACAGAGAGGTGTGAGGTTAAACCTGCCTCATGGACAGAAGATTCCCTAAGCTTGATCAGAAGGACAATATGCTTTTTGTACCATCAGTTGTTTAACAAAAGGATAATTTTTGCAGATGACATTTGTTTGGCTAATGCTGCTCTAGAGTAGGAAAAAATGCACCTCTTTACATTTGTTGCATTACACAGTTATTGAAAGCAATAAAAACTTGACCCTATTACGCACCAGGTAGTAATCAGCTCTTATTCAGTTAAATTAGAATGGCTCTTTTTCAGTTCCTTTTTAAAACTAAGACATTCTCTTTAGTATCATGAGAAGAGCATCACTGTAAGAATGCACACATTCTAAATTGCTCAGAGCAATATCATTAAAGACATTTGAAGTTTTGAAGGGCATTGCCTCTTTTCTGTGTCTATGTCAAAGATTTAATCTTGACTATAATTGGCTTCCAATTGGCATTCAACTAGTATATTATCGGGGGTTTGAGCTGAGCATCTGTTTAAAACAGGAACAATATTTTAGAACCAGAATCATGGCAAGGAAAATATGGAAGGAATCAAAAATTGTTTCCCATCTAATGATCTTTTCATTGCTAGTTCTACTACTGTGCTGGAGTGAGGGTGATGGAGACCTCTGTGTGATAGGCTACTAATTTAAATCCAGTTTAAAATTACAATAAAGGAAAATGGGGCAAGCGCCTTGAAATTGCCTTGCTGGTAAATTTATGGTAAATAATTTTTGCAGTGCTGCATAAACTACATTTGTGTTTTACAGAGCTCATCACTTGGCACCTGAAGACCACCAAATTATCCTCTATATCTCATTGCAGCTGGCTCTTATCAGACAGGTAGGTACAAAGACAGAAAGAATGGAACTATTTCTATGGAAGCGATGGCGAACCTTTTTTGGCTCACATGCCATAAGTGGGGGGAGCGCAGGGGGGTCATGTGTGGGTGTGCCACACCCATAATGCAATGTGTGACCCCCCCCAGTGTGCATGTGCACACTACAGGCGCTCCTCCCCATTTTTACATGCCTTTCTCGCCCTCCCCAGGCTCCAGAGGCTTTATAGGAGCCTGGGGAGGGCGAAAACAGCCCCCCCTGTCCCCCTGGACGCCCTCTGGAGGCGTCAGGGAAGCCTCCGGACGGTCCCTGAAGCCTTCGGAGCGCTGAAAACGACCCTCCGAGCAAACCGGAAGTGAATCTATGGTGTACTGGCATCTACAGTACATGAATTCTTTTTCTTGGGCATAGATTTTTTTGCACTTGTTTTTTTTTAAATCTCTCATAGAATTGATATATCAGCAGTCAGAAAGTGCTTCAATACTTTTTAGGTCCATTGTTGCATATTGCTATTTATATATTTTGTTAACTTTCTGATGCTTGAATTATAACTTTATTGAAACTCTTCTGATGCATGTTTATGGAAGACATAAAATGACTAGATAAACTTCTAGATGAGGGTGGGCAAGTTGTGGTCCTTCAGATGTTGCTGGATTTCATTTTCTACTATTCCTCACCACTGGCCATTCCCATTGAGGCTTCTTGAGATTCACTAGGGTGAAAGATCATATGCTGCTCACTCCCCCACTAGGGTTTCCAGAATTATTGTAGGTTTGGAACTGAATTGAATATTGTTGGGTTTTTTCAAAATTATTCTACTTTATTAAGTTGCGTGCTTAGAAGGTTATTTTAAAGTAATCCCATTTTTCTTAGAGAGTTATTCTTTGAATTAAATTTGGAATTGACTTCTTCTTGCTGTCATTGTTGATTGAAAGTTATTGCTCTACTAACTTATATTGTTATATATTGTTGGTTATATATCAGTGAGAACAGTCTGGAAGCTCCAAATGCAATTTAGGATACCCTCTTAATATATTTTTAAAATCTATTGATATTTGGCCAGAATTTTCTATGCTCATTCTATTTTTCTTCATTTAATTGCATGTAAATCTTTAAGTCATGCTTGAAATATAGTTTGAGGCTGCTAGCCAATTTAAAATATTTTGCTTTTGTCAACTCATAATAAACATTTAAATATATGTTAATATTCTGAATAAAATAATGTTTTCTCTTTCTGGTTAACCAAAGGGTAAATGATAATATTAATGTATCTGACAGATTATATGCCATGATTAAAATTTTCATCAGCCAATTTGGGAACTACTGTCAAGGATACATCTTCTAAAATTAAATGAGCTAGAGTTAAATAATAGTTCTGTTAATTCTTTAATTTCAGGGTAAGAGTTTAGAAACCCACTCAGTTTGTTTTTAAGCCTCTATTGTTGGTGAGTTCCTTTCATTTAGCAAAATAATTAGAAGGTAGCAACATTTCATGATTTCTAAAGTTTAAAAAAACTATCTGATAGATGGCAACACAATTATTTTAAAATGGCTTCCCCTTGGAGATCAGACTTGTCCCTTTTCTGTTTGCTTTCAAATTTTGGCAATATTTGGAAAACAAATTCTTGATTTGCATTGCATTGCACTGAACTGTTATTCTTTTTTATTTTCATTTTTCTAATCAATTATGTCGGATTTTTTACCACTGATATTTTCATTGCTATGAATTTATACCTTGTAAGTCAAGATTTAGTTGAATGTGGAAGAGTTTAAGTTCAATAAATGAATAAATAAATGTAAAGTAGGTCACCCTTTCTTTATAGTGATGCACACAAGACATAGTTAAAAAGATAACAAGATTAAGAGATCAGTTGAGTAATAACTTCCTTCCTCCCTGTTTTTAACAGCTTTGAAAATATGTATCACATGCTACTATGTAAAATATAAGCAAGCTTACCTGAAGTGTTATTTTATAGGATTTTAGGATTGTATAAAGATGTTTTAAAATTCTTGCTGAGGAGTTCAATTGGTTTACTCCTTGCAATTAGGTTTTAATAATTCTGCCTTTGTTGATATTTTAGCTTAGGGACCCCTTTTATTTTGCTGTAGTCAAAAGGCCAGAACAAGTGAAACTGATCTGAAAGGATGAGTAACTGAGCAATCATTTAATATTTATTTTGCAGATTTGTGATGCAATAGAGCATCTCCAAGAAGCACTGAAACTGTGTAAGGATGATATGAATTCTCTTCATTTGTTGGCCCTTCTTTTTTCATCACAAAAAGACTACCAACATGCTTTGGATGTAATGGACGTGGCCCTTGCAGAATATCCTGACTGTTTTCAGTAAGTGTTGTTCAGAATATATTCTGTGTCTCACTCATTTGTGCACATCATGGAGGATTGGTGAGCAAGCTGTGCAATCCAGATGTTGGGTTCTATCCCCCCTCACAACCCACCAATCCCAGCTGTTGTAATGATTTAACTTACTATTAAATAGCATCCTACATTTCATAAAACAACCAGTATTTCTTCTCAAACCCACTCTTCTTTCTATTCAGATCAGCTTTAAAAAAACTCTGCTTCTTTCTCTCTGTCCAGGATAATGATATTAAGCACAAGGCGGCTTCTTGTTTGTGCTGAACCCAATGTTGTGGAACATTTCCTGGATCCCCGGGCTTAAAAGAAACAGAAACACGCTTCTTCTTGGAGGCTTTTGCTAATATTTTGTTAGAGAATTTCCGGAATGCATTTGAGTGAAAGCAAGCAGATATAAAATGGTGAATGTTTTCAGTACAGTGAATACATACAAAATCCTCTTTTGCACATAACCCCTTTAGTTAAAAAATGATCACAGCAATAATAATAGCACAGTTTTTCAGTACAGTAATATTTTTCTTTTACCCAGTGCCTGGCCTTGAAAAATATGCCCCAGGTTTTCACTAGGACTGATTCTATGGTAAAACAGCTGGATGTGCCTATTAGCTAATATCTGCAAGAACGTCAGCTACAGCTTCTGTTTCCAGATAACAAAGGCACAACGTTCTATTTAAAACAAAAAGAAGAAGACAAGCAGCCCACCTGAAGTACAGTATGGAAAAGAAACAAAAATGACACAGGATCCAGCATAGAATTCACTAATTATCTACCAATAATTATAGTTGCAAAACTGCAATGAAACAGGCAAAAAAAACCCAAACCCCCGTAGTAACCATTGTTAAAATGCTATGCCTCTTTCTCCTTGTTGGTTTGAGCCAAATCATTGGAGCAATCATATGTGCTTACTTTAGGCTTCTTTAATCCAGTGTCGTCATCTGAACCTTTTCAGGCTGGGTTCAGGCTGGAGTATACTACTGAAATGGCACTGGTGGCATTTATGGATGATCTCTAGTGGCCCTGGACTGTCATGGTGCACCTTTCTTGGCTCGCCTAGATTTCTTGGCAGCTTTCGATACCATCTACCATGGGACCCTTCTGGATTGGAGGCATTATTTTGTGGGTTCTCCTCTTTCCCTATGGCTGGTTCCAATTGGGTTTGCAGGAGGGATAGCTACAATATCATATGCACCCTCCAAAGGGGTGGAGCTTGCAGTGTAATGCTGCTTTTATCTGATAAGAAATAGAGCAAGATGAACTAATTTTTCTTTATTGTAAGCTACATATTGTAATTGATTGAATATTGCAGATCTGAAGGCACAAACTTCCTGCTTCCACTTTTAACTGTTTGATCCATTATGGTATATCCTTCAAAAGTTTCTGACTATTAAGTGACTGCAGGCTGACTTCACTTACCAGATTTTTTCTAGGCAGCCTCTGTTCCCCTTTCCCCCCAAGATCACTCATATATTCCATTACATCAACAAACTGATATAAAGCAGTGGGAGCCAGCAGATGCCAATGAAAAGAGGATACATACATACATACATACATACATACATACATACATACATACATACATACAAAGTAAAATAAGAAAATAAAGGTTTTGGTTAATTATGTGTCATAGTTAAGTTGGTGTATACCAGTGCTTCTCAATTATTTTCTGTCATGCCCCCCCTAGGAAGAAGAAAACATTTCGCGCCCCCCGCGCGACTGTAAATAGTATCATTTGTCTATAAAATTGTTATAAGTACACCTCTGCATAACACTGTATCCTTATTAACGTATAAGAGAATAAAAAAAGAAAGAAATGTGATCAATTTACAACAAAGAATAGCTTTATTAACTGTAGCAGAAAAGATTTAAAGGAGCACAGGATTTAAAGGAACACAATATTAAAAAAAACTTTAACCTGCAAAACAAAAATATATAAAATAATTTGAGCTGAGCCCCCCTTTATGGAGCCTCGTGCCCCCCCTGGGGGGCCCGCCCCACTATTTGAGAAGCACTGGTGTATACTCTGAGCAACCACATAAATAGATTTTCTCTATGATTATCTGTCAATAATCTGGTTTTTCAGAACTTCCAACAGTGCACCCATCACAGGTGTAATTGAATCCATCTACAGTACTTTGCTACATGATCTTTCCAACTTTATCAGCAATAGAGCTTTTTCCAGCGTTTAAAATCTTTGCATACTATGTCCAAAGTAGAATAATTTGAGCCAGGTCTGTTAAATCGGGTAAAGGAAGGCACAAGAGGCTAGCGATAACAGCTCTTTATTTAAGTATGTGCAGACATCCACTGAAGAGATGGTCGGACAGCTCCCCTTTTTTAACGATAGCTGTCCGGCCTTTCAGATTCCCCTCTGTTCACGCCGGCAACAGAGGACCTGAATGGAGATTCCATTGTCTTGCAGCACCAGAGGGAGAAGTATCTAACACCCCTCCCCTCTAGGATGGAACATCCTAACTGGTGACGTAGTCCCGTAGGTAGGCGGGCCTTTGTATTGTTCTGCTGGACCTGCATAGTTCAGTCTGCTGGTTGCCCTCGGCAGGTCGGACGGACCTGTTGCTTTTCTGGACCCTCCCGGTGGAACCTCCTGGAACCTTTCGCTGGCCCCAGCTGGGACTTCTGGCAGTGGATTTCCCCAGCCCTCATTGAATCCAGATAAGTCACCCAATGTTCCCGGGCCTATCTGGGGATGTTGATATTCGGGTCGTGAGGGAGTCATGGTTGGTTGTCTGAGTGGAGAATTAGTCACTTGGCACAAGTGGCACAAGAGGGTAGCGATAACAGCTCTTTATTTAAGTACGTGCAGACATCCACTGAAGAGATGGTCGGACAGCTCCCCTTTTTAAATGATAGCTGTCCGGCCTTTCAGCTGGTCGATATGCCTTCTCCAATGACGTCCATCCTCGAGTCTCAAGGAGTAGGATCGCGGGCCGGTAATGCCGACTATGGTTGCAGGTACCCACGGGGCCCCCCTGTGTAATTGTGAGCATATACCGGGTCGCCTATGTTGAAGAATCTGACCCTGCTCATAGAATCAGGGGGTGTTTCTGTTGAATAGTTGGGGTGTAGACGGTCCAGGTGGGACCTGAGATGGCGCCCCATGAGGAGTTCGGCTGGGTTTCTCCCAGTGGTGGCACTGGGAGAGATGTGTTGTATTAATAGATAGTGATCTATTCGTGTCTGCCAGTCGCCCGGGCTCATCTTGTTGAGGACTTCCTTAGCGGATCTTACAATACGTTCCGCCTGGCCATTGGAAGCTGGGTGGAATGGCGCGACTAAGGCGTGTCTGATTCCCTGTGCTGCTAGGAACTCCTCGAATGCTCTGGCTGTGAACTGTGGGCCATTGTCTGACACTAGCACATTGGGAAACCCATGAGTCGCGAACAGCTTCCGTAGTACCTTGATGACCGAGTCTGTGGTGGTGGATGTCATCAAGACTACCTCTAGCCACTTTGAGAATGTGTCCACAACTATAAAAAAGGTTTGCCCATGGACTGGCCTGGCAAAGTCTATGTGTATCCTGGACCATGGTGCTTGGGGCCTCTCCCATTCCTTCTGGGGCACCTCTGGGGGAGCCGGCCTGGATTCCTGACAGGGTGTGCATGTGGCTACCCACTCCTGTATGTCTTTGTCCATGTCGGGCCACCACACATAACTCCTGGCCAGCACTTTCATCTTGACTATCCCCGGGTGCCCCATGTGGAATGCCTCCAAGTCGAATATTTGTAGTTGTTTAGGGATGAGTACCCGGTCCCCCCACAGCAGACAACCCTTGATTACAGACAGTTCATCCCGTTTAGAAGAATACGGTTTAAATTCAGACCCAACCAGCCCCTTGGGCCACCCCCTCCACACCCAGTTCAAAATTTGTTTGATCATGGGGTCCTTTGCAGAGTGCTGTGCCACGTCGCTGGAGGAGACTGGTCCCGAGTCCAGGCAGTCAAGCAGGAGCACTACGGCCTCAGGAGTGGGGTCAGCGAGCAGTTCCAATAGGGGGCAGTGGCTCAATGCATCGGCGTGCCCTAGCGTGGTCCCCAGGCAGTGGATGAACCAATAGGAATAGGCAGCGAGGAAGATAGTACATGGGGTCATGCAGGAGGAGAGTGAGACTGGGGTGGGGCGGCCCCCAGCCAATAGTCCTAGCAGAGGCTTGTGATCTGTAATCAGTTCAAAGCCTCTACCATACAGATATTTGTGGAAGCGCTTGACTCCCGCTACTGCAGCCAGGGCTTCGCGGTCCAGCTGGCTGTAGTTCCGTTCCGCCACAGACAGTGTCCTCGAGTAGAATGCGATGGGGGCTTCCATTCCATTTGGCATCCGATTGCTCAGGACGGCGCCGACTCCTAAAGGAGAGGCATCGCAGGTCAGCACCAAGGGCGGGGTCTGACTGTATTGCACTAGGAAGGAGTCTGCAGATAACAGTCCTTTCACAGTGGCGAATGCTTTGGCCTCGGTTTTGCCCCATGCCCACTTTGCGTTCTTCGCCAACAGTCGATGTAGCGGCTTAGCAACATCGCTTTCTGCTTGAGAAATATGCCATAGAAGTTAAAGAGCCCAAGGAACGCCTGTAGCTCGGTCTGATTCCTAGGCGTGGGGGCTTCCTTAATAGCTTTTACCTTTTGGTTCGTCGGGTGAATCCCAGAACCATCAATCATGTACCCCAGGAACTCTACTTTTGGTGTGTTTATTTTACATTTTTCTTTTTTGAGACAGAGGCCCTTGTCTCTGATTCTGCTTAGAACAGCGTGTACTCGCTTTAAAAGTTGTGCTTCATTTGCGGCCGATACCAGTATGTCGTTGAAATAGGGGACGACTCCTGGTATCTCCTGCAAAAGTTGTTCTGTAACGCTTTGGAATAGTCCAGGGGCGATACTAACGCCGAATTGTAGGTGGTTACATTTGAACACCCCCCTGTGCGGCACAATGATTTGGGCCTCTGCAGTAGCGCCATCTACTGGCAGCCTGCGCCAAGTCTAATTTTACAAAAATCTTTCCTGGACCGAGGGAATGTAGCAAATGCTGGACTACCGGTACCGGGTATGCGCTTTCTTGCAACCCCTTGTTAATTGTGCATTTATAGTCAGCGCATATTCTGAAAGACCCATCGGACTTAACGGGGGTCATGATCGGCATCTCCCAGCGGGCGTGATTAACTGGTTCAAGGATGCCCTGGCTTACCAGTTTATCGATTTCTTTGTCAATTTTTGGCTGGAGAGCGAAAGGTACTCTCCTGGGTTTAAGTCAAACTGGGGCTATGCTTGGGTCTAAGCTAAAGGAAATTGGGTCCCCCTTGTACTCACCCAGACCGGAGGCGAAGACGTCCTTGAACTCCTTGAATATGGTTTCGGCGGCGCTCCCGGTGTCGGCTGGCCCTTCTCCAGTCTGCTTTTCATCCACGGCGTTGACTTCGGCCACAACCATCACCAAAGCCTGAAACCAGTCCAGTCCAAATAGGCTTTGCAGGTAGTCCCTGACCACGATCGCATGTAGGTTCTTGCTGATCTTCTTGTAGCGCACCCTGAATGTGCCTTGGCACACGAGAGGGACCAGGTTGCCCTGATAGTCGCAAAGGCGGACCTCTGGGCTTCGGAGGTCCTTCTTTTGTATTGACGGGATCGTTTATTTCAGTACCACCCAGGAGATTATTGTTAAGGACGATCCGGTGTCGATCTCCATCTCACAGGGGGCGTCCTCGATGAAGACGGTGACCTTTAGCTTCTTGGGTCGATTCGTTCGGATGTGCCTCACCGGAACAGTGATGTTCGGCTTTTTGGTGCGTTCCGGGTGGCCTCGGCTGGTCAACGTGAGGTTGGCGATCCTGTCGTCAGCCTCCGCCCTCCTGGGGTACCTCTGGTTGGTATATTGCCTTCGGCCCGGTCCTTTCTCTGTCCTCTTGGGTCAACCGGAGGCTGTGGGGAACTCACTGCTGCACACCCTGGCGATGTGCCCCTTCCGTTCGCACCGCTGGCATGTCGTGTCTCGGAAATGGCAGGAAGATCTGATGTGATTGCCTCCGCAGCTAGCTTCTACGGCTTGAATTTTCGCGCTGGGGTTGTTCTTGAATTTTCGCGCTGGGGCTACTATACATGTGATGGTCTTGCAGCACCAGAGGGGGAAGTAACAAGGTCATTTGGAATGAGAATTCTGGATTGATTTATTTGATGATCTACTGGTCTAATGGTCTAATGTGAGCAAAGTACTTAATTGGGGAGAAAGAGTCAATTAAAATGTAGAAGGAACAGAGGAAGATACAATGGAATGAACAAATGAACTGTGTTTAGAAATCAATAGGAAAAATGCAGGAATTATGGCTTTCTATGTTGCAAAAAATAATTTATAATAACTGAAATTAAGCTCTGCCTTTGCCATCAATCAAACTAAATTGCATATTGCCAAGGCTGCCCCAACAAAAAATAATTATGCTATATAATGATTTACCACAGTAAAATAGGTAGGTTTGATATGATGATGATGGATTAGTAGTGGAAGAAGAAAAAATCAGAATTTCCTTAGTCTGAACTCCAATACCTGAATAGTTTCTATGAGTAACTAAAATTAAATAATGAGAATTCCAGCAAAAAGCCTCCTTGGTTTTTTTTAGTTTGCTCTAGGACCCTCAGCTGTGAGTGGAATAGAAATAAAAATTATTAGGAATACTCAGAGTCAGCCAGATGTTTAGATTGGGTTTAGCATTGTTTCCACCTATCGAATCATTTCCAAGGATCTATGATAGACAAAGTTTGTTTGATGGTGTAAAAGGTATCTTGGCAGGATTTAAGCTGTCCCAAGTAAAGCTACCATTGCAATTGAGTGATGGCGATTTTATAATGCCAATGAGGTAGTGTTCCAGGCCTTCACCCAAGGAGACTATTACTATTGATATTATCTTTGCTTTATTTCATCCCAGTCATTCTTCTTCTATTTGCAAGTCTTTGTATTTTGTGATTTCCTCCAATTCTTTCTTTTCCATATTGTTGTCTTCAGATACTGCCACATTTTCTATCCAGACTTCTTTGTCATTCTTATCAACAGTTTTTAAATATTGGGTGTTTTGTGGCAGGTGCCTGTCTGTTTGAATTCTAAGGTACCAAAGCATCTAGCTTCTTCATTTGCTAATACTTTATTTTATGGTCCTACCAGTTCTTGCTTGTAGGCAAATGGTATTTCTTGCATATATTCCAGTGCACCATTGTTGCTACTTTGTCATGTTGTTGTTTGTAGTCAGTTTTGCAGAAGCCAGCTAGGTGATCCCCTGTTCTTCAGCTTCTTTGCAGAGGCAACATTTGCTTTATGTTGTTGTTTTCTCAATTCTGATTTTGTGTGCATTTGTTTTCCAGGCTTGGTCTTGTGCAGCCAGAATTAGCCCCTTTGTCTCTTTCTTCAATTTTCCTGCTTTTAGACATTTCCATTCTCCACTGTTTTTCAGATACTCTTCCAATGCCCTTTTTTCTTCTTCAATTATCTGGTAACTTGCAACATTCCACATCCAATTATGTTTCTCGGTTAGTAGAGTCTATCAACATCATTTTATGGATTAAGGGCATGATTCATTGTCATTATTTTTCTGGTCTCCCTATGCAGGACTTTTAGTTCTGCTTGAGTCCAGTCCTCTATTCCAGCTGTGTATCTAATACTAGAAATGCCCGGGTGTTAATTGCCTTGAGATATTTTCTTCATTGAGTTTGGACTTTCTTCACCCTGATGATGTATTCTCTTCTAACCTTCTTGATTTCAGTGTACTTGTTGTTGTCAACTCGAAAGATGCCCAAGTATCTGTAGTAATTGACTTTATCCAGACTCTTGATGTCATTTCCATAGGGAATCTTGATTTCTTCAGTTTTTCACTATTTCCCCCTCTTCTTGGTAAGAGTGGATGGTTTTTCCATACAGTTTCAGATCATCCATGTAAAGGTGGTGATGTGGCCTGGCAAATGTTTTTGATGTTTACAGCCATGGCCTGACTTATTTGGTGTGGTTGACCGAGAAATCAATGCAATGACCAATAACAGTGGTGAGAGTGAGTTTCCTTGGAAGATTCCTCTCTTGATTTAACCCTTCCCTGCCTATCACCATTGAGCAACAACTGTATCTTCCATTGTGCCACTGATCTTTGTACAAAGCTTCTGCTGTTTCTACAGAGTTCTATTATCTCTAGGTCCTTGATTATCCAATTACATGGCAGGGAGTCAAATGCCTTTTTGTAATCAATCCATGCTGTATTCAAGTTGGCCTTCATTCTCTTGCAATTTTCCAGAATTATCTTGTCAATTAGGAACTGAGCTTTTGTTCCTCTGTTGTTTGTGCAATTTCCTTTCTGTTCGGGTGGAAACAGCTTATTTTCAACTAGAGGTTGTTGGACAGCATCAGCTACCACACTGATTAGCAATTGGAAAGTTGTTGATAAGCAGTAATTGTAGTTGACTGGTGCTGACCTCTTGTTGGATCTGAACGCCCATCCTGGTATCCATTCTCAGTGGCAGCGACTTTTTGCAAAGATGGCAAAAAGCTTTGCAAATGGAGGGAAGTCTTCATTCAGTGCTTCAGGCCTTCCCTTTGTAAAGCCTTTTGCCACAGATCTTGTCCAGGACTGCGTTTGCAGAGAACTGAGGCCTAAAGTACTATGAGAGCATGCAATTTTGTGGTACTTTAAGCCTCCATTCTCTGGGAACACACTGAAGGCCTGAACCACGGAACCATGCCAAGAAATTGAAGGCTCACTAGATCGTTGCAAGGTTGTTCGTAAGGGTGAATAACTGCCATGGTGTGGAAACATTCGTAATTTTGGGACTGTATTGTAAGTACTTGGGGGCAGGGGTGAAATTCAGCAGGTTCTGACAGGTTCTGGAGAACCGGTAGTGGAAATTTTGAGTAGTTCAGAGAACTGACAAATACCACCTGTGGCTGACCCCAGAAGGGGGGGGGCAATGGAGATTTTGCATATCCTTCCCCTGTCACGCCCACCAAGCCACACCCACAGAACCAGTACGGAAAAAATCAAATTTCACCATTGCTTGGGGGGATTATGTCATAACTTCGAATGGTCACTGTGAACTGTCATAAATGGGGGGTTACCTGTATTTCTTTGTTTTCAATTTTTGTATACTTGTGACAGGTAAGCAACTTTTCTTCCAGTAGTCCTGCAACTGCTGGCTGTTGTTGCTCAGAAAATAGTCCCGAGTCCTGTAGCCCATTTGTCACCAGATGTCCAGGAACTTTGACACCTAGTGCATCCTTGTTGACCTTGACCAGTTTGGGTTTCTGTAAATTGCAACTCACCATATTGTTTATGGGAGAGATAGTTTTCATCTGGTTTCTCTGATGAGACCTGTCCAATGTAGTTGAATTTCTGGCATAGCTCAGATCTTCTTTAGAGCACACAAGTCTCACAACCATGTCATTGAGGGATTATTGTTTTCCTGTTGTTTTGTCACATAGCCAGATGTTTAGACTGGATTTGGCATTTTTATCTACCTTTTGAGTCCTTTCCAAGTACCTGGGATGTGTCAATGTTATTTGATGGTGTTAATTATGATGATGATGTGGGTTATGACATGTTGGTTTTGATAGGTCTTTAAAAGTAATATGCATTCTAATATGAAACAAGTGGAAAGTTCAATCATATCCGTTATTATGCATCAAAGAGAGCTGATAGCTTTTTCAAACTACAGAAAATGTAGTTGTTATTTTAAGGGTATCTATGAACAGTTAGAGACATAATTCTGCTTTCTGGGTGCCAGTTTATTTCTCAAAGTGATTGTATGAACAGGGAAGCCCATTTGGGCTGGACAGGTTGGATAAGACAGAAATATTAAGTTAGGTGCTGCTCCCAGGTTCAGATGAATGCAGGACCAGAATATGATTTCTGCAGGAGAAATATGTTGGCAATGGACTCCTCTGGGCCCTTTTATAGAGTGTGATGTGAGTGAGCTGGACTCAACACCACCCATTCCTGGGCTACCCAAGGCCTCCTCCCAAGTGGATTTGTATTACTACTCTGTGTTTAATTACATGAACACCTGCTGCTTCTCAAATACTACAGAACTGCACATTTTCTCCCACATAACTATACAGCCAGCTTTCTGTTTATAGTCTTTTAAAAGTTAATGATCTTAATATCATGACTGATGAAAGATATATTTAAAAACCATAAAATTAGGAATATATTTTCTTTTCCTTTTTTTGTTGTAATTAAGCTTTTAATAAAATTGTTTCATAAAAAACATAATGCAATGCAAGAAGTCTAATGATGAGTGCATGGCTACTCAGTTTACCGAGCAAGATTCATTAATATAGCAAAGACATTTATTTATCGAAAGTCTAACATCTTTGCCCTTCTATGCTAACTTTTCATCTGTAAGATCTCACTCCCTTGAACATGTAATTATTCCATTTCTCTTAAGTTCCATACTTGGGCAAGATCAAGGAGCATGGATTACACAGGTTTCAGTAAGGTATCTCTAATGGTACAGTAATCATGGGATAAGTACCATATCTTGGAGACTGCTGGACATATTTCCAACCCACATTTATAATGTGTTCATTAAGGCAGAATTTCTCTAAATCAGTGTTTTTCAAATATGGCAACCTTAAGCATGCTGGCTAGGGAATTCTGGGAGTTGAGGTCCACACAGCTTAAAGTTGCCAAATTTGAAAAACACTGCTCTAAATATTCTGAAATGCTTCTTTCCAGGCTATTGGTCACCAGGACTGAGTTGCCAGTTATAAACGAAATAATGAAAAAAATTCTCATCTATGTCTTATCTCCCTTTCATTCCTTTTCTAGCCTCTTCAAAGTCTCTTACATCTTCTGTCCTGTTCATACTTTATAGTAAATGTCTTCCTTCCTTCTCAGCATACAATAGGTTAACAGAGGTAGGACGTTTTTGGTGCATAACTAGCACATGATGAGATATATTCTCAGACATTATGCAGTTAGTTTTCCCTTAGTCCCAACTCCAGATTCAGCAGGTTTCTTCATTATTCTTTATAATAAGTAGCAATAGCAATAGCATTTAGACTAATATACCACTTCATAGTGCTTCACAGTCTTGCACCCAACAATCTGGGTCTTCATTTTACTGACCTCGGAAGGATGAAAGACTGAGTCAACCTTGAGCCTGGTGAGATTCGAACTGCCAAATTGCAGGCAGCTGGCATACAGCAGAAGTAGCCTGCAGTACTGCACTCTAACCACGTCTCACTAAGTAAGTAAGAAGATATGTGTGAACATGGAATACAAACATTTATTATAAAGACAATAAAGAAAAATAATGATTTGTTTTCATAGAATACATTAGACAGAATGCTAGAATTTAATCCAAGAAACACATGCACACCAAGCCTCATGGCTAAACAATTATATGGATCACATTTTACTATTATTTCAATTAGCTCTGAAGGGTACTTACACAAGAGCAATAAATTCCAATGATCACTCTAAAGAGCTCTTGAAAAGACTAGTGATCAAGTGAACATTAAAAATGATCTTTCAATCTTCTATAGGCTTTTATTATTGCAAAGCTTATATATGGCAAGTGGATACCAAAACTACAGATAGAAAAATAGACCTCAAAAATTTAACCTACAGTTTTGTTATCTAAGTTCTAAGCGAAATAAGAGAATCCTGTAAAATGTATTGTTGATGTAAAACTGAAGGTTAGAATTGGCTGGAAATGGAACTCAGACATAATAATTTCTAAACCCTACTTTATGGTTTAGACTTATGAATGCATTAAACCCTGGTTAAACATAATGTATTCAGGGTATGTTTTTATGCCACATGAAAACAGTAAACAAAGAACACTTCTAGTTATGTTGATGGTGATTGTCTATTCTTTTTTTTTAGCCATTGACTTTATTTTGATTCTATAAGTAAAAGCAGGATTGCTCTGTAATTTTGCAGTGTTCTTATCAAATTGCTAAAGATCAAACTAGTCATATATTTAGCAACTATAGATGTGATTTTTTTTTTTAAAAAAACAAGTCATTACTGAATGTAGGGCAGCCTCCAAACTAATTTCTACCAACATAACAAAATGGGGACAGAAAGACATTTCTTTTTTCTTCTCCTACTGTCATCCCAGTCAAAAATAACTGTTTCCCCTCACTCAGAAAGAGAAGTTCTCATAGCCACCGAGGACAGCTCCACTTCCAAGCAGCCCCTTGTAATGGTGGCTCTGATGATCACTGGGACCTTAGCAGGACAGAATGGAGTTGAACATTTATTTGGATCTGCTATTTACCACATAGACACACGCAAACAAACACAGACACAAATTCAGCTTCTAATGATTCTGGTTTTTAGACTGAAGGAGGCTTTAAAAATATCTGCATAACACCATCTTGATGCTTGAAAACATTGGCTATGGTTCTCAGAAATCACTTTTAGTATACTTGAACTGACTTCCAAGTAAACACCAGGTTTTATATATTGATTTGTGTTGACAAAGAGCCGTACAGCACTTTCCAGACTTACAATTTTTTTATAACATGAGTTTCCATGGCCTATAAATCTTAAATCTTAAAGTATTAAACCCATGTTAGTCTTTAAAGTACCAGAAGATACTTAGTTATTTTTACTGTGACAAGTAATGCAACTATCCCTTTGGGAATTATTTCCCTGAGTCAGACCTTGATGTATGATATATCAGCAGTGTGCATTTACTGTTCTGTCAATGGCTTTGTGCAGTATTTTAAGAGACATCATCCAAAGTGGGTGATGCAAGAATTAAAAGCAGACTAATGGGGGGGGGGGTGTTTTTAGAGCAAAAGCTAAAGCATTCATTCCCCCCTCCCTTAAAATCCTCCCAGGCTCTCCCTCCCAGAAATTCAGGAGGAGGGGAAACCTGCCCAATTTAACTGTGCATGTCCATATGTATGTATGAGAAGTAGAAATATCCCACTGGAAGTAAGAGAGAGCCATTTCCAGAACACTCTTTACAGTATTGAACTTTGGAGACCAATGGATAGATTTCATTAATAATAAAAACTACTTAGTACGTTGTAGGAAATATAAAATGCATCTATGTCATTTTCAAAGATGTGGCATTTTTAAAAAGATGAACAGGAAAAGGTTGGAGTGATAGGTTAATGTAATAATAGTTGCTAATTTGCACAGCTTTAAAAGAGGATTAGACCAAATAAGAAATGGAAGTCTATCACACTGTCTTTCATTTCTAACAGTAATCTCAGAGAAGGTCTGTTCTGTGATCTATTAGGTCTTGCTTGTAAATTTTGTATCAGGCCCTGATTGGCTTCTGCGGGACAAAAAGATGTTTGACTTTGGCCTGATCCAACAGGACTGTTCTCATGCCTTTAAATTTAACTCCCTACAGCTGAAACTAAATATGTTTTTATTTTATGTTTAATAAATACCTCTTGCCTTAGTCAAGGCCACTTGTAATGAAAGTAGCTATAGCAACAAAACAAAGTTTTCAACTAATGAAGGGACATTTCCAACAAGAATAAAAGCTTGAGAGTCTGAAGTATGCATCCTATTAGTTACCTTCAAGTTGCAGATGTGATATATTCCAGTGCCACTGAAGTTTATGAAATGTTTTTTAAACAGTCTTCTGGCTTCTGTGGGGTGTTTTGTTGCATAAATGTATATTGCACATCTTACAATACAATAGCAGAGTTGGAAGGGAACTTGGAGGTCTTCTAGTCCAACCCCCTGCCTAGGCAGGAAACCCTATACCATTTTAGACAAATAGCTATCCAACATCTTCTTAAAGACTTCCAGTGTTGGGGCATTCACAACTTCTGGAGGCAAGCTGTTCCACTGATTAATTGTTCTAAATGTCAGGAAATTTCTCCTCAGTTCTAAGTTGCTTCTCTCCTTGATTAGTTTCCACCCATTGCTTCTTGTTCTACCCTCAGGTGCTTTGGAGAATAGTTTGACTCCCTCTTCTTTGTGGCAACCCCTGAGATATTGGAACACTGCTATCATGTCTCCCCTAGACCTTCTTTTCATTAAACTAGATATACCCAGTTCCTGCAACCGTTCCTCTTGTTCAAATGTTTTAAATGCAGGAATACTTTCACATATATTATAATAATAAAAGGTGGAATATAATAAACAAATACACAAATATTATCTAAAATTTAGATTCCAGTAAATAAGTGCAGTCACAGGAGCTACATTGGGTGATCTGCAAACTGCATTGGGTGTCAGTTTGCTTCTGAGTCCAATTCAAGGTATTGGTCATCACTTATTAAGCCCAACGTGGCATGGGCCAGGCTACCTACAGAACCAGCTTTGTTTTTCCCATTTGATCAGGCAGGAGGGTATGCTGCAGACCCTATCAGTCAAAAGAATTTCAATTGATGTGGTCTAGGAAGTCAGCCTTCTCTGCCGCTGCCCCCTTAATATGGAACATCCTTCTCCCAAGGATGAGGCAGGCCTCCACTCTCCCGGCATTCTGTAAAGGGGTCAAAACCTGACTCTATGGCCTTTCATCGGGGGGGGGGGGGGGCTGGTGCTACGAAATCCTTCTCTCCACTATATTAAGCAATATTAATTGTCCATCCTGGAATTCTGATTTTAATTTCTATGAAATTTTATAATGATTTAATCTTGTAATATTTTAAAAAAATCCTAAATTAATCTTAATATTTAATTGTTAATTTTATAAGATGTTTTATATGCAGATTATGATGTATACCGCCCAGAGCCCCTTCTTTAGGGAAATGAGTGGTCTAATATGAATGAATGAATGAATGACAGGGACATAACAATAATATTTTATTCTTATTGTGGGAGAAGATGGAGCTACAGGCTATTCCCGATGTTATATTATCAAACCTTTTATTTGGGTGGGGGGGAGGGTTGATAATCTTACTTACTGGTTTATGTAACCATAACTGTCTCTGCCCTTTTTAAAATGTTACCTAGCCATTTCTAGGAATTGTGTGGAATGAAATCTACAGTTCTGAAGAGTCCCTTAAGGCTGGAAAAATCTGGCAATAGTATACCTGTAGTAATAGATAACATGTCCCATATCTTAGTATATCAATCTGTACAGATCTATATGTGCTGATTTTCTATTTGCAGTAGGCTTGATGTTGATAATCAAGGAACTACGAAGAACAAAACAATATTCCCACCAACACAGACATGGCAAGCCACTGCGTATATAAACAGACCAAACTCCACTCCCATCTAGCATTGAAAATGTTCTCTAGTTTAGTAATTAAACACCTGCAAGAAAACTACCCAGCTCAGAGAGCATCAAGATTCCACAGGATGTTTTTATGTTAATATGAACTATTAACATAGAAAATAAGGGAGAAAAATATTCAGATTCTTAAAAATCAGAACATCATGTATTTCATCTGTTTACAGACCATTTCATATTTCTTATACTTCTAAATAAAAAAAACTTACTTCAATTATAGTTCAAATTGTACACATTTGATGCAGTGGCAAGTTTAAAAGAATTATGTCTTCATTTACATACATATAATTATCATAAAACTGAAGATTTGATAAACTTTACAATAGAAACAAAAGTATAATTAAGGTTTAGACATACCAAATCTAAAACATCATTTAGATGCTTTTCAATTGAGGCATGAATTAATACAACTCAAAAATGTTCATGAGTGCAAACTGAGTTAGGATCAGACTGTATGAAAATATTTTCCAAGTAGTAAGAAATTAATAGCTGTGATTTCGACAATGTTTGACTCCTGACTTAACTCGCCTTCGTCCTTTCTTTGATAATTCATTTTTTAATCATAGGAATACATTAGTTTAATAGAAGCAATTTTCTGTGTTAGAGAATAACTTTGAAATCTATTTCCTTAAGTCACGAAAAGCCAACCATAAAAATATACCATAGATAATATTACAATGACTAGTTGACTCAGGCTGATCTCAAATAAATTAAATAGGGATTACCGTGGTTCCAGTTACTATTTAGATGGAAGACTATCCTAGCTGTCTAGGTTAGCAACTGAACAACCCCTACCATTTAAATTACTGTCTTGGTTTCAAAAACCTTAAGCCCTTTATCTGCTTTCTACTCTCTCTTCTCTAGGGGCTTTCTACATTTCTTATCTCCAGCAGTCATAATCATGAATTTAACAAAAGAATAAAATAAACAAAATTACCTTGTGGCAAAGATCTGCCTGCTTAGATTACATGAATTTTTAAAGGAGAAGTTTTTAAAGATATGGGGAGGGAGAGAGAGAGAGAAAGAGAGAGCTATCTGAATGTAAAATGATTCTGATTAGAAAAATTAATGTTAATGTTTGTAAGTTGCTCAGAGTTGCCTCGAAGCAAGATGGGTGGCAAATAAGTCTAATAAATAAAATGAAAAGAATAAAGAAATGTAAAGAAAATATTACCCAGAATATTTTGAATTTTTAAACATTTATAAACTTATAAATTATCTATTAAGCATCACTGTCTGACTTAGCACCCTAGCACTAAAACAAGCAAATCAGAATTAACAGCAATGAAACATACTAAGAAAAAGCCATTTTTAAACAAAAAGAGGTTTAATATTTAATATTTTAATATTTAATGAAGGCATATCATGGATCAAAATACTTCTGGAGCACTGTCTCAAAAAGTGGAGACATTACCAAAAAGGCCTGTTCCCTTAGAAAATACAATTTATGAATTGGCTGTGTAAATTGCTTATAATTGATAACTCCATGGGATAATGCTCAACTTTCTGTACTCTTTTCCAGATACCATTTTTTAAAGTGTTTCCGACACTGATCCTACTAGAAAGAGAAACAAGAGGTCTATTTGGAATAAATGGCTAAGTGAAATTGGGAGCAGGAAGAGTTTTAAGAATAGAGAATACGCTCAGCATTTTGTTATAAATCCCACTTGAATGGAAAACCAAAATGTTAAAGTATGAATGATTCATAATGTAAATCCACTGGGTTTCCTCCCTTCAGAAGGTGTTGTGCGCATTGACCTTTGAAGACTAGATCCAGATTTCCATTCGGGCATCTGGCAAGTTGCCTTTATAATCCAGGAGGAATGGAAAACAAGCCCCGTTCTGCAGTTTCCCTCTGAGTGATAATGCTGGGTGCCCACAAGGTTCTCCTTGTTCTCTTCGTCAGCATATATATGAAGTAAAGGAGTGTTTTGTGGGGCATTAAAAATTAGGGTTGCTTTCATAAACCAGGTGTAAAAAAGCAGGCTTACAAATGTTACTTCGTGTCTAGTATATACATTTAAAGAAAACTGAAAGGCTGTGTAGAACTTCCAAAAATTCCTAATTAAGCTGAAAGTCAGTTTCAGCTCCACCCTTTGAAGCCAACTTGCTCTCAAAGAAACTTCTGTCAAGGCTAACAGTCAATATTATTTTGAATAGGTTGAAAGAACAACGCAGCGCCTCTTAGTTTTGCTTGCTGAAAATATATTTAAAAGGGGATTTCAGCAGGGTGATTCTATGCTGTATGCCGTAAATCAGGTCTCTTGTATCTTTAATAATTAAAACAGAAATGAGAAATTTCCACATATACAGCTGTTTCTGTCTGAGCTTGGCTGTTTTCTTAAAGATGTTTCCTTAGGTAACATCATCAGTGATAGCACTGACTAGCGCTGATGATATTGCCTAGTACAGCGATGGCGAACCTTTTTTGGCTCGCGTGCCACAAGTGGGGGGAGCGCAGGGGGGTCGTATGCGGGCGTGCCGCACCCATAATGCAACGCGCGACCCCCACTGCGTATGCGCGGACAACGCGCAACCCCCCCTTTTTACATGCTTTTTTTGCTTCCGGTTTGCTCGGAGGGTGGTTTTAAGCATTCCGAAGGCTTCAGGGAAGCCTCCGGACGGTCCCTGAAGCCTCCAGGGGGGTGGAGGAGGCTCTTTTCACTCTCTCCAGGCTCCTATAAAGCCTCTGGAGCCTGAGGAGGGTGAAAAATGGCTTTTAAAAAGGTGAACTCAGCTGGCCAGCGTGCGCATGTGCGCTGGCCAGCTGACAGGGCAGCGCCTCGCGTGCCCTGACAAATGGCTCCGCGTGCCACTTGTGGCACACGTGCCATAGGTTTGCCATCACTGGCCTAGTATGCATAATGAAACGTCGGCAGAAAACCAAAAAGCTCACAGAACACCAAGGACCTCTCATTTCAACTCTGAGCTACAAATATCCTCCTTTAATAGAGGCTTTTCTCTTTCTCTGGCTGCCATCCCTGAATGTGCCAAAACAGGTGAAAAGGAGCTAAGAAAGTAAATATTAAAAGATGGGAGGTTGTATGATGGAAATAAAATCTATATAACCACAAGCTTCATATTTGAAACAAAACATTCACATAGCACGATCACTTCAACTATGACTTTTGATGTAAAAGAGCAGGCCTTAATCAGGGCTGGGCTTCAAAAATTTTAGCAAGGGGTTCTCTGCCCAGTTGCTGGGTGGGCGTGGCCATAGTGGGCATGGCCTAGTCAGCCTCCTGCACCATGGGGGGGAGTGTTTTTTTGCCACCCCTGGGTTCTGGAGGCTTTCTTCCAGTCTCTGGGAGAGCGAAAACGACCTCCCCAGGCTCCGGAGGCCCTCTGGAGGCCAGAAATGGGCCCGTTTCCGGCCTTCCCGAACTTCCGGTTGGCCCGTTTTTCACCCTCCCTGAGCCTCCGCCTCGCCCTGCACTTACCTGCATCCAAAATGGGCCGCGTGGGGGCTTTTAAGTACAAGCGTGGGGACTCCTGGGAGGGGAGGGGTGGGAAAGGTCAGCCAGGGATTTGGTGGTATTTGGTGGTTCTCCAAACTGCATAGAATCTTAGCTAGAGTTTCTCCCAAACCCCTGCAAACCCCCAGCAGCCCACCCCTGCGGTAATCCATATTTACAAATTTGGGGTATTTTGGAGCGAGGCCAGAATACGCTGCAGCTCTATGGTGGTTTTCTTATTCACCCAAAAAAAATCCTTACACAACAAAATATGCATCTAATAGAAAGGATACTATGTTAATCATCTGGTCAGCAACCAACCAGGAAGCTGTTCTTTTTCATTGTCCTAACTTAACCCAATTAAAAAAGGGGGGAAAATCACTCCAAGATGGGCATTTTAGAAACCCAGCACATTAAGTGCTAAAGGACCTTAATTCCAGTGGGGATGTGGGAAACTAAAGAGCTTGGAGGCAGGACAAGGCAAGAATTCTCACCAATGGGAAACTGGCTGCTTCCAAGCTCTGGTATTTCTGCTGCAGAACGGTGCTGGTCTGAATTCCTTCTATATCGTGGAGAACACAGCTCCATGGCTTTGCTGCCCAAAGGCAATGCATTATGTGACTGTGTAAATGCAGAGCTGATCTAGAAGTGGCACAAATGTTGCATGTCAAGTGACCTGGATATGACCACTGACTAAGAGTCGAATCCAGATCCTCTTAAACCTGCTGTAGCAAAATAATAGCTATCATTTCCCACCAGGTTACTCAACATAATCTAGCCATCGAAACTGCAGAGAAGGTACAAAGTTCATATCTGCTACTATCTTACAATGCTCCAAACTCCAGCCTCCACCTCTGGATTTTAGACACAAGGCTCACTTAAGAGGTCATAAGGAAATTGATCTGACCATGATGACTCAAGTCAGTGGACTAAAAAACTTTGCTCAGAAGTTTCCATCGGTGGCAAAATGTCAGATAAGAAAAAAAAAGTATTTGATTGTTTACACCAGACAAACATGGCGAAGCACTTTGGGTGGCTATGACAAATAATCTATTATTTTTATACAGGCTTTAAAACATTAATTCTCAGTTATACTGTCTGCTTGCTTGTACTTAAGAAAATAATATTGAAGTATCCTGCAGTGCACCCTGAATTATTCATCCAGGATCCTGGAGAACGGTGGAGAAATGGGATGAGCATATCTTTTTGTGCTATCTGGTTTTAACTCTATTTATCTTCATAAGAACTTTGCAAGATAAACTGTGTAGAAAAAGAGAATAACTGGCCCATGAATCAGCTTTAGAATTGTTTAAGCAATTGCACCCTTTATTGTTCTGGTACAGCAGGTGGCAGCATAGAGCTAAACTTGACTGATCTTTAAAAAGCTAAGCAGGGTTGGACTTGGTTGGTACTTGAATGGGAAACTGAGGAATCCCACCGCTAGATGCTACATTAGGAAGTCTATCCTGAAAGAAAGCAATGCTAACTCCTTTGCATTCTTACCAAGGAAACTACAAGGAGCTACAGGAGTCACGTTTCTCTTGAGGGAGTCTTTACGTTTATCTTTTCTTCTTCACATTGAGCAAGAGACGGGTAATTTTTTGTCCCAAGAGCTGCATGGATTGTGGGACTTGGAGATGGGTAGGCAAACATGTACAAATGCTTCCATTTTGGCATACCTGCATCACATTTAAATATACATACATTCCAGAGATTCTTCTCCCTCTCTCACATCCCTACCCTTCCCGTAATCCTCTCAACAGGCCTAATTATGGCTGCCTTCATGCAGCCAATAGGAAAAAGAATACTGTCCTTTATTTTCCAGCAGCCAACTATTCCACTGAATAATGGGGGTTGTGGATAGGAATCCTTGAACCTCTGAGCACTGAAATTATGTGAAAGATGCTGCTTTTCAGGGTGTTCGTGGCACAGCTTTAATAAGTGGGAGAATTCCGCTCAGGAGCAAGAACTCTATGTTCATGTTTAATGGATGTGCACAATTTGTGCTGGACATTAATGCATTTGTGAAATCTGAAAAGTGTAATGGTGAAGGTGATGATGATTACTAAGGGGGTAATGCGGTTGCTTAGTGGTTAAGATGCTGAGCTTGCCATCTGGAAAGCCTGCAGCACGGGTTCGAGATCTGAGCGCTGCACAACGGAGTGAGCTCCTGTTATTTGTCTCAGCTCATGCCAACCTAGCAGTTCAAAAGCACGCAAACGTGAGTAGACAGATAGGTACTGCTTTAGCAGGAAGGTTACTGCGTCCCATATTTCCATACTGCTCACATGATGATGGAAACGTCTCAGACTCCCTCGGCTAAGGGCCAAGGCTCCCTCGGCTAAGCATCAGAGATGAGTACCACTCCCTTGAGTCAGGGGAAACCTTTAAACTGCTAAATGCCTATTGGAAGAAATGCCCTTCTGGGTTCAGTTCCAAGTGGGGGGAAAAAACACTGGAAACATGGAGGTTGCTTGGAAAGGTGGTTTAATCGTGGACAGGATCACATGGCTTGAGTTCCTGAACAGAAGAGGGGGGGGGGTCACATGCTTCCAGATGTTGGGGGAAGAAGAAAAGAGAGTGAGATGCTGAAAATCCCTGGTTTTATTCCCCTTCTGGCCTTTGATCTTGATCTTGTGTTCTGATTGGTTGTCAGACTCCCCTGGGGCCATGCAGGGGCAACTCTTTAGGCTGTGCTTTAAGTCCAAGTTTGGTTGCCTTGCTGGCTGATGTAATTTTCCCAGGTACCTTGTGGTGAGTTTTTGTAGAAGACTAATCCCACCTTTGTTGTGTATAGTAGACTAGCTCAGGCTTTAATGGCTCATTGACAAAGGTGAGGGCAATTAAAAGTGAGTCTGTTTCCTGACTAAAACATGTTTCTCCATTTCTTATCCAGGGGAATATAATATTCTGCCTTTTCACTATTTCCCAGAATATTTCATTTTTCCAGGAGAGGGGTGGGTTCCTACATACCCACATCCTACATACCCAAATATATGTCCTCAACCATATGACCAAACTTTGTTTAAAACAAAGATGCATTTTCTTCTTTTGGGCTTTCATTTACTTTATCCTTTAAAGGACATTCTGACATTAAACCTAAGACCCTTCTTAGTGGGAAGGATTGGTTTCCAATGAAAATTTCATTTTATATATTCAATTCACCTTTCATTGAATGACAATTTTAGTTCTGTCAACGGATGTTGCTATTCAAGGATATGGGTATAAAGAGGTAATCCTTCATGTAACCAAATGGAATTTGATAGAAGGCTTTGAATTTTAAACATAGCTCTGCTGGAATTTTTCTTAATGGCTCTGAGGATTAAATTCTACTTCTTGCCATATATCTTGCAGCAAGCTCTGTATTTCAGCAGATAGAATAAAGTTCAGTTCAAGACCTTATTTGACATTCACACAACCATAACTCTCCTTTCCATAAAATTCTTGTTAAGTTTTCTGCTGAAGCTGCATTGTGCTAGACCAGTGGTGGGCAACCTTTTTTTTCAACTGAGCCAAATCTCGCCAAAACCACGATTGAAATTTATTTTGAGAGCCACATTTTTAAAACCGAAAATACATAGGATGGTACACTGTTTTTAGTTTCAATAAACTCTGGCATTTGAAGCACGCAAGTCTTAAAGCTGTCAAGTTACAAGATCCTTGCATCCCTAACCCTTTAGGAAAAAAACCCCAAGGGGTCTTCAAACCTGACAGCTTTAAGACTTGTAGACTTCAACTCCCAGAATTCCTCCTCCAGTCATGTTGGCTCAGAAACTCTGGCATTGAAGCATGCAAGTCTTAAAGCTGTCAAGTTGCAAGACCCTTGCACCCCTAACCCTTTAGAAAAAAAACCCCAGGGGTCTTCAAACCTGACAGCTTGAAGACTTGTGGACTTCAACTCCCAGAATTCTGAGAATTGAAGTCCACCAAGGGCATCAATCATATTAGCCCAGGGATCTGCAAAATTGGCTCTTAAGACTGGTGGACTTCAACTCCCAGAATTCTGAGAATTGAAGTCCACCAGTCTTAAAACAGCCAACTTTGCAAACCTCTGTGTTAGCCCAAAGCCTGGCGCTGGGCGGGCCTTGCTCCCCCATTGGTGGAGCCCCAAGAAGCGAGGAGGGAGAAAAAGAGACGGAGGCAAGAAGCTTCTCCCCCCCCCCGCAAAAATCTTATCAGGGAGCCAGTGGGCAGTAGCAAATTAGCTGATCACACGGCGTGATCGGCTAATTTGCTACTGCCCGCCCGGCTCCCTGGTTAGATTTTTGGTGGGAGGAGGCGGGGGGGAAGCTCCTTAGCCTCCGTTTCTTTTTCTGCCTCCTCGCTTCTCGTCCCCGCCCGACTTCAGGATCCTCCCTAATCATTGTGGATCGAAAAGAAAAAAAGGGAAAGGGGCGCTTGTTTTGAAGTGCCCGAGAGGAGGGAGGGGAGCGCGCGCCCGGCACACAGAAGAGCCGCATTAAAATGTGTAAAGAGCCGCTTGTGGCTCGCGAGCCGCGGCTTGCCGACCACTGTGCTAGACCAAGGAGTGGGTGGGTATGGGAAGTACTAAGCCTAACTCATGAGCATGTCCTCCTGGGTTTCATTCACCAGCTGGACCCCTAATTATACATTGCCAACAAAAGGAGAAGGTTTTGCATAAAATATATGTGTGCTAATTTACATATGTGATACATCTTTTGAAAGAACAATTATAAGTGAAGTAAAACAACTACCCAGAGTTGCTGTATTCATGAGAAGGGAGCATAGAAATTTAATAAATAAATATACCGGTACACCTGACACCATTGCAGGGGAACATTGTGGCTTTTTATGTGTTTGTTCAATCTGATCCCCAGTGGTAGCTTTGGATGATGATCAATATTAAGGTTAGCTGATTTGCTCAGATCCTAAAAGTGCAAGAAAAGTCATGCTGACACCTTGAAAAGGCATCGTAGAGCTAAGAAAACCAATGAAAAAGGTTAACTGAAATAATTAAGGAGCTGAAGTAATTCCCCTGCATGTTTCTCCCCTTAAAACATATGACATTAATATAATATAGTGGAAATAATCTCTTTAGGATTATTCTGGCCATTATCAATATTATAATTTCTTCACTGTAATGTTCACTTAATGAAGTTTTCTTTGAATAAAGATTTTGGCAGGATCGGTTTAAAAGCTATGAATGTAGTGTGTCTTTTTCCATTTTTCACAATGATGTTAAATACTGTATGTACAAATGTATGCCTTTAGAAATCCAAGTTAAAGTTGTTACTTTTTTCTTGCTTTTTTGTAATTCTTCACTTCTACCCTTTAGAATCTTTTCTATACTATTTACCGTATGTTTCTATCGTTTTTTAAATCTTTGTAAAATCTTCTTTTAACTAAAAATTGGTTTTTTTTAAAAAAATTAAAAATTAGATTTGGGGATTGAAGAATGTTTTCCAGCCTGATTGTTTTTTAACTTCATTTCTATTATAAAGTTTATTATTCAGTTTTTCCTGTTATTGCATGAACATACTATAATATATAAGAACAGTATTTTAATATGAATATGGTACTAAAAATTAAGCACACGGAATCCATCTGCAAATTGGTAATAAGCTTTATAATATTAATTCCATACATTTAACCCATCTACATCCATGGATGGGATTTTTTTTAAAACTTTTTCTCAGTTACTTGTTTTTGCCAATCTGTCTGGTTTTCTCCTCAAATTTGATTTTTTTGAATTATTTGAATAAAATTTACATTTATTTTTGGTGAACTGTTAGGATTTGTTTCTTTTTTAAAATTTCTGCAATAATTAGAGTTCTCTCATCCATCCTGGTGTCTTTTTAAAGGCTCCATTGGAAATCATTTTTATCATGTATTTATCTTTACAGCTAAATATTATTTGCTATTTATATGTGTATATACTTTTATTGCAGGTTACTCTTCACAAAAATAAAACTGGAATTAATACATAAAGGACCAGAAGAGGCTTTAGTGACCTGTAGACATATGTTGCATCAGTGGCAGATGTTGTATAATGTTTCGCAGCAAAGGTAGGCTTTTTCTTCTTGAAACTGGATTTTCCTTAAATCCAGAAATGCAGAAAGAGTTGTCTGTATGTATGTTTCTCTTGTTATTGAATAGAGGTGGAAGAGGTCATTTGGGCCATCAAGTGCAATACTTTATTGCATGAAGGAATCCAAATTAAAGCATTCTTATTGTCCAGCTTCCATTGGAACACATCCAAGAAAGCATGCCTGCCCCCTGTCTGGATAATATATTCTACTGTCCAGCTGCTTTTTAAATAATGATTAATCAGAATCTGCTTTCATGCAATTTAAATCCATTATTCCATCTCCTATACTTAGAATGAGAAGAAGAAGAAGAAGGTTGTATGTCTGTACTGCACCCGCTTACATACTTGTAAATCCTGGAGTGGATTTACAAGCTTTTTAGTAGGTCTGGGATTCCTGCCTAAATCTAAATATAGGTACCTGAGTAAGAGACCTGAAATTTGTAGAAACCATTAAGCATCCACAAGCAAGCATTGAAAGATATGTCACTTTATATCACTTGTAAATGAAAAGGAAGGCAATATCATATAACCAGCCAAGTCTCTAAGAACCAGACCTTGGGAAATAACCAGCATGGTTATCAAGCCTTGTTTGGAGAATAGCAGGATCCCAGGGATCATTTCCTCCTCCCCTCTGCCTTTTAGAGCGAAGGCAGGACTGACTTTCCAATGCTGCTCCATTCCAGAGATAAACCTGAAATTTTAATGCAGGTTGCCATTTAGAATTCATTATAACTTTGCAGGATTGCAGATCAAGGCAAATGGACAGGCCAGAACTAAATCTGCTGCCAGGCATATTCCACAGAGAGCAGAATCAGATCCTTGCAGTCAGGGAGGGAGAGTGGGGGAGGGAAGAAATCCCTCCTCTTTTACCCCTGGCTGGGCTGCAGCTTTACAGAGATGTCAGGACACTTACACAACTCCACAGAACATCGTCAACATTTTTTTTCCTGGCAAAATGCCACCAACTGGTCTACTAGCAGAGCTTGCTTGTTGTTCTCTTTCATTGATGTTCCCTGTTCATGTCAAAGAATGATAAAGTACAATACATCTACTTGGAGACAAGGGTTCCTATTTAATACCATGCAATAATGACATTCTTAATTGATTATTTACTGATCTTAAGTAGCAGTGAATAAAAATGGAATACTGTATATCAGCATTCACTCATGCTGTGTTTCCCTATGTGGGTTGTGAGAGCTCCTGAGGGTAGATTATGGGGCTTGAAATCCAATACATTATTTATTGATAGTATTAATGGATTGATTTTATTTCTATAGCCAGAGTGGTTCACAACAAGTGATAACAATAATCTTAATAATCAAACCATCCCAATAAACCAGCCATGCTTAAAAATGATGACTACTAAAACTAAATTCAGGTTAATTCTAAAAGAACAGAAAAGCAAAACACAGGCAATATAATAGACCATCTGGTTCCAGAATCATGGTTATCTTACATATGCCTGGGTTAATAGGGATTGTTTTTTTTTTGAAAGAAGACAGATGGGGCAGGTTAACAAACTGGATTATAGTAATGAACTCAAACTTTATTTGTGTTGAATGCTACTGACACACAAGCTTGAACTAACATTGTCATATATATCATAATCACAGTGTTAATGTAATTAAAAACTATTTAATTTGGAGGCTTAATTTTGATATTAAAACCCTAAATGACCTTGTTTCAGATGATCTCAGGCAGTATCTCTTCCTGCCACTATACACACACAAGCACATATATTTAAGAATGATTCAAATACGTTCAGATATTTCTAGCTACACTTCAATGGGAAATATATTGTAATTGGCCTTTCTCACTTCTCTTTCCAGAAACTAATATTAAGATCCTTTAATGGGATTCAGATTTAGATATATTTAAGGCTGGACTATTGAAGTCAATGACACTCATATTAGATTAGGCCAATTGTTTTCAGTGGAAATACACAAAGCATTACAGAGTTTGTGGGTCCAACCTGCCAGACCTGTTAATGTGATGCTTTTTAAAGTCTTGCTTGATTTTTTTTTGTTTAATTAAAAAAGAACATTCTCAATTATGATGTTGCATTATAGTATGTTTGTATGTATGTGTTTAAAAATCTTACTAAAATGACTATGATTAGTATTGGTATTATTAGTATTAGTATTATTCTTTCTCCTACCTTCACTGAGTAGCTGTTGGAAAAATTGCTCTTGGAAAAAAATGGGTAAGAGTGGAAAGAAAAGAAGTGAATGCTGTCCCAGGCCCTTTGATTTAAAAAAGGACACAGATTCAATAAATAAACATTGCGTATCTGTGCAAACATACCAACTTAATACTTAAAATATTTCCTAGAATTTTATTTATTAATAGCAGAAGCCGTATCCCAGGTTTTTTTTCTCTTTAGTTATATAAACAACCTTAATTTCTGAGCAGAAAGTGCATTTCCATTCCAGGAAGGGCTGCTCTTTTTGCTGCTCTAAAAGGCTGCATGCAGCACTACTTAGCTGGTGGAAAAATACTGCATGTAATTTCCACTTTAGTTGCCACCCATCCCACTTGCAATGGGTGCTTAGATCCAGATTAGAGCAAGAAGACACACTGCTTAGTTCAG
The DNA here is from genome assembly GCF_964273705.1 of Natrix helvetica. Taxonomy (NCBI): domain Eukaryota; kingdom Metazoa; phylum Chordata; class Lepidosauria; order Squamata; family Natricidae; genus Natrix; species Natrix helvetica. The sequence goes on from NC_138552.1 coordinate 251,825,680, forward strand.
TTATCAAAATGTAACTAGATGTTTATTTATTAAACATCATCAAATATAAACATGATTAGATGGCAACAGGGGACAAAAGGCAGAAAAAAGGCAGAGAGAAGAGGGAGGGAGGGAGAAGAGGGAGAGAGAGAGAGAAAATGAATGAAAGGCAAGAGATTTAAAGCACAGGGGACTTAATAACCACAAATTACATTATGTGTATCCTTATAGCAAAAGGATACAACTTGTCAGAGACATAGAAAACAATACTGTGGGTAATTAGCATGAACTGTACAGAGAAAATAGTCTTTGGTTTTTCCAGCCTTAATTCTTTTATGTGCATAAGAGCAGCACAATAAAGATGGAAAGTAGGACATCAGGTGACCCATTCTCTATTCTGCGCCATGAACGGATCAATTTGGTGCATGAGAATGATCACTCACCAGGCAACTCAGGGCAGCTGACAGGGATCGGAATATCATGTAGAAAGAAAAATGATAACATCTAATAAAAACATTCTGTGCCAGAGACCACACACAAACCATAGTTAGTTATAAGCCACTGAGCCAGTGATGACTAGTATAATTTTGACTTCAGTCAGCTTTCCTCATTACAATGGAGAAGAACACTAGGAAGAGATCACACTTTCCCTACTTCACAGGTAGGAAAGAAGCAAACCGTTGGATTTCCAGCAGCAGAAGCCACAGTTTGCTGAAACATGTCAAATTAATCCAAGTGCATTGATCACCACTTGACATCATCACCATCCTGCCTTGGCAGTTTGCTTTATCAAAATTTTCACACAGCATGGCCTGTGATGCAACAAACATCTGTCTTTTTGACAGAAGCCCTGCTGCCTGAGTAATGTTGACCACGACTATGTCATGTGCACCCACGTTTCAGCCTTCAAGGTTGATAGATGCTCATTTTCTAGGGCTGATTATTACTGTTGTTAAAGTTTCTCCCATCTTTCTTCAGAAGCATTTCCCCCTCCTTTGTTTCCCCACAACAACTCTGTATGGTAGGTGGGACTGAGATAAAATAATTGGTCCCAAATCACCCACTGAATCTTCGTGGTTGAACCAGAGGTGGTATTCAGCCAGTTTTGACAGGTTCTGGAGAACAGATAGCGGAAATTTTGAATAGTTTGGAGAACTGGCAAATACTACCTCTGGCTGACCCCGCCCTCAATCTATTCACTGCCTCCCGAGTCCCAGCTCATCGGCTGCGTCTTCTTTTGCTGCCCTGCACAGGAGAAGGGAGCTGGAAAGCAGGTTGGTGGGGTGGGGAAGGAATGGGGATTTTGCAGTATCCTTTCCCTGTGACGCCCACCAAGCCACACCATGCCCACTAAGCTACAACCACAGAACCGGTAGTAAAAAAATTTGAATCCCATCACTGGGTTGAATGTTGGCTAGAACCTGGGTTTCCCAAGTTTTAGTCCAAGCCCTGATCTACTAAGGCGTTCTGGCTCTAGTATATACCCTGCCTTTTAGGTAAGTGATAATTAACATGTTTCTCCCGTTGTTGTTCTTTTCCAGTGATTCAGAAAAAGCAAACAGTTTGACTGAGACAGTACCAGCTAAAAAGAATAATAATGTGTATCTTACTCTACCTGATGCCCATGATAACGATTCTGGTAAGAGAAACAAAGAGATTAATGGATGGCCTAAATCCAGTCTGAACAATCACATATAAATAGGATTTGTTTTTTTTTTTAATGCAATGCATTCTTCCCTACAAATGTCTTCTTCCCTACTAATATATTATAAGGAATACATTTATTTCAAGATTTTATTATGTTACCCTACTCGTGATAGCAACACTTTTGTGGATAGAATCATCATCTGAAAATAGATCAGTGTTAGGTCAATGATCCCCAATTTGACACAGTATATTGAATTATGGATCTCATAACCATCGGCTACTATATGTGCTGTGTGTTGTATCAGTTGCATACAATAGCTCTATACTGTTTCTATTGTCATAGCCAACATGCCGTGGAGTCACTTAATAAATACTCATTTCCTGAGTGTGAGATTTTTATAGGCATCTGTTTGACTGTACTAGACTTAATTCTGGATTAGGAAAATCTAATCTGTCAGAATTCTTTCTGCATTCTTCCTGGGAACATTGTTGAAATAAAAGTGTAGCTGCACCATGGATTTATGGAATATTGTCTTTTTCACCCATGTCACCCAGGAATAAAGAAATTGCAATTCAGTATTATTAAAGGCCACATCTGTCTATTTTATAATGTCTCATAAATGCTGAACCAGTTAAAATGGCTGGCGGACTTGCAGACGTAGCAGGAATGTGCAATTAAATTACAGAAGTGTGTCAGACAGATTTTCTCTACATAATCAACCTTGAAGCTTACCTTCAAGACGGGATAATCACATCCATAAATTCAACCCCATATCCATGTGGACCAAACAACAGTTACTAAATAAACTGTTGAATAAAATCTTATTTTTGATGGCCCTCTGATCAAGAAATTATGCAAAAAAGTGTGCACATGCTCAGAGATGTAGCTGTTTGCAAAGAGGGCTGACATCAGTTTAATGAAGATCTGAGAGGTCAACGTCAACTCAAAAGTAGTTCTTTAATTTCAACTGATTGTTGCTGTTTGTGAATTTGACACAACTTCAGTAAGAGGTTAATGGGAATAAAGAGTGTAGAGTGACGTGCAGGGAAGCAAGGAAATTATGTATATTTTGGCTTCTGCAATTAGTCTCAGGGTTTCCAAGTCCCAATGCAATGGTAGAAAACTTTGATTGACTCTCCTTGATCTTTCATTATTCCTTACAATGATTAAAAATGGAGAAAATTATTGCAAGGATTTTTTTTTTCTAGGGTCCAGATATTCATTGCCATAAAGAACTCTCAATGTTTCCCCCTCAAGGCAATTTTCAGGATGCTGGAGCCTACAGGAGAAAGACTGCTCTTTCCTAGAAGGCAGAGGCAAGACCGATGGGATTTATTCTTAAGAAGCAGGATGCAATTTTGTTTTGCCTTTGCATTCTTAATTTTTCCTGTTGGCTCCATCTCTCCAGTAACTGAGATTATTATTGCACAATTAAGGTAATGTTACACAGTAAGAATATAAGAGTTGCAAAGTCAGGATTGAAATCTATAAATTCAAGCAAATGCCAACTGGGCATATGATTCTTGGTACAGTACTGAATGTTATATTTGAAGTATATTTGATTTCAGATCGACAGCTTGCCTTTTGATCAAATGATTTTCAAGTCTATTTACAACAAACTAAGATGACAGGAGAAGCCAGTTGGAAGATAGAAAAAAAGCCAAGCCTTGATGTGTTTCTTAGAAATGAGCTAGCTACTGAAAGCTTAGGGTCATAAATTCTGCAATAAGCCGGAGGGGAATTTATGTGCATTCATGAAGTGTGCTTTTATGTTGCCCTGAGTATAGTTGTACTGAGATATGATTAGGCTCTTATCCAGACCATGCGAAATGTGCTTTGCAGCAATCGGGAAGCCTAGGGAGAGACGGGAACACGAAGACCTTGGCATTCCCTAGATCCTCTGGGCTCCTTTTTTGTTTTCTGGGACATTTCTCCACGATTGTAGGCATAACACTACAATTTGTCCAATATTAAACAAATATTCCTCATGTAATGGATGACTTACCACTATCTGATGATGATGAAATCATTTTTCAGCTTATTTCATATTTGATAGAATAACTTTCTCTTTTTTTTCTTAGTAGGAAGGCTGTGTAAACAAGAATTTGAGCTTCAAAGGATACTTAGTAGGCTTAGATTTCAGTAGCTACTTGTCACATGACAAAAACATATCAGTGTTTAAACAGTAGTTGAAATGAGTAGTCTAAGAATCTACCTAACTAAAATAAAAGAAATGGTAGTTCACAAAAGCTAAATTCCTCTCCGAATGTGGTACAGAGTAATGCAATCTAAGTTCTTAAAAACCTGCAAAGTATGTATGTATGTATGCATGCATGTATGTATGTATGTATGTATGTATGTATGTATGTACCGGTATTTATTTATTTACTTACTTACAAAATTTATTGGCTGCCTAGCTTACTACAGGGTAACTATGTGTGGCTTACAATCATAAAATATTAGATGGATGGATAGCTAGATAGTAATAGATAGATGATAGATAAATGATAGTTAGATGAGAGACAGAGACAGAGACAGAGACAGAGAAAGAGGGAGGGAGGGGGGAGAGAGAGTGATTAGATAGATAAAGAGAGGGAGGGAAGCGGGCGCAGCGTTGGGGAAGAAGTGGGATCTGTTGTTAATCAATCAACCACTTCCACTGTGATGCTCCCCCATTGGTCTTTAGGTCTTTAGGCTCCAACGGAAGGTCAGGAGGGTTGAGGCCAACCTCATAAGGGGGCAAGGTATTACAGAGGACAGATGCAGTGGCAGAGAAAGGCCCAATTCCTGGGCCCCCTAACTAGAATAAATCGGGTCAACGGGACTCATAGCATGCCTCCTTTGCTGGCACGAGTGGGATGGGCCAACCCCAGTGGGATGAGTCGGTCCCTCAAGTCAACTGGACCTATGCTATGAAGGAGACTGTCAATACTTTGAAATGCATCTGGAAACAGACTGGCAGCCAATGCAGCTCATAGAGAAGTATGTTACATGGGCCCTTCTTTGAACTACTTGTGCAGCTGCACTCTGTACCAGCTGTAGCTTTTGAATGTTCTTCAAGAGTGGCCCCATGTAGAGTGCATTACAATAGTCCAACCATGAGATGACTAGGGCCTGAATGACTAAGTGCGGGGACTTCTGATCCAGAAAAACTAGCAACTGGCACACAACCCAAAGTTATGCAAAGGCTCTCCTAGCAGGGATTGCCACCTGCTCTTCAGGCAGGAGTTGTGAGTCCAGGAGAAACTCCAAGTTGCAGACCAGATCTATCAGGAGTAGTCCCACACTATCCAGAGTCAAAGGTGACAAGGTCCTGAATCTCGGAGCCCCATGCACCCAAAATCATTCGGTCTTGCCAGGGTTCAGTTGAAGCCTGTTGTCCATCCCCCCCCCCAATTTCAAATCCCCAGGCACCAAGAGAGGGCACCAGCAGCATCACTTGGGTCACCAGAAGTAAAAAAAAAAAGTTGGGCATCATCAGCATATTGCAGATACCTTACTCAAAGTGATAGATGATCTCGTCCCATGACTTCATGCAGTGAAGTAACATTCAAAAAATGTTACTACCAGTTCTGTGGACGTGGCTTGGTGGGTGTGACATGGCATGGCGTGGTGGGCATGGTTTGGTGGGTGTGGCAGGGAAAGGATACTGTAAAATCTCCATTGCCTCCCCTACTCCAGGGAAAGGTTACTGCAAAATCCCCATTCCCTCCCAATCAGCTGGGACTCGGGAGGCAGAGAATAGATGGGGGCAGGGCCAATCAGAGGTGGTATTTACTGGTTCTCCGAACTACCCCAAAATTTCCACTACCAGTTTTCCAGAACTTGTCAGAACCCGCTTAATACCACCCCTGACTTCATGTAGATGTTAAAAAAGAGCGGAGATAGTCCTGAGTCCTATGGCATGTCACACGATAGCGGACCTCTCACTCCTATTACCACCAATTGGGACCAGTTTTGAAGGAAGGAGCCAAACCAGCGCAAAATTGTGCTACTACCCAGCCCAACCCCTCTAGACTACCCACATTTTTCAGTCCAGTCCTCATTAGCAGGGGCTTTCTAATCTTCTGGCCATAGTTCCTTTTCTTATGTTTGCAGTCTTAAAATTCTAAAAATTGCATCTGGGGCTGTTCATACCTGCAGAATGTGTGATTGCTTCCTGACGTATGAACTATAGTTTAAATTATAAAGTCACAAACTCCTAACTTTTACAATAGCAAATTTAGGGTTTAATGTATTTATGCTGTATAACATACTGCAACCTCAGAATTCAATTTAACAGGTGCCAGCATTGGAATGCTTGTGGAGATTAAAAAAAAAAACATAATTCAGAGTAGACTTAGCAGCAGAATTTTTTTTTTTTAGTAATGCTGCTTTATTGTTGTTTTGAAAGTACATAAGGGCATAAACAATGCCCTGCAGGAGAACAATAAATCCAATAAACAAACAAACAAACAAACTGCACTCCGTTCTTACAATGGCCAATCATCTGAACAAGGAAGTCCCCTAGTTTCCTGGGAGTTGGCCTTCAGACACAGTCGCACTACCATCTAGTCCAGTGGTTCTCCCTGTGGGTCGGGACCCCTTTGGGGGTCGAACGACCCTTTCACAGGGGTCGCCTAAGACCATCGGAAAACACATATTTTCGATGGTCATAGGAACCGAGACACCAATTTTATAGTTGGGGGTCACCACAACATGAGGAATTGTATTAAAGGATCGCGGCATTGGGAAGGTTGAGAACCACTGATCTAGTCTAATAATGATTTCCAGGAATAAGAAACTGCTTTAGACTTTTTTCATTAGCCAAATACCATCATTTGAATTATATTGTTAACCTCAAAAGCTTGACTATGTTTATGTATGTATTCATTGATTGATTGATTAGCCTATAGGCCATATCGACGTACAGGTTCAAACACATATTGCCAACAAAATTCTAAACAAACAATTTAAAATGAGAGCAGGGTAAAATGCAACAGTTATAGGAGGTAATATAATAATTTAATACATAAATATGTAAAATAGTATAAAACGACAAAATTATGTTTTTTTATCACCCCTGCAATCTACCACAATGAGGCCCACATATGCCGATCTCAGTCGTACCATTTTAGTCAGAATTTGTGCTGTGTTAAATGTTGTTTTCAGATTCTGGTCACACATGAGGTATGTTGTTTTAATATGGGCCTCCCACTGGGCCCTCCGTCTAATATGTGGATCAAGGTACTTATCTCTCGCCCCCTTATACAAACAGCAATCAAATGATATATGAGTCATATCTTCTACCTCTCCTTCCAGGCTCCCAGCGAGCATCTTCCATTGCAGCATCACGACTGGAACAGGCCATGTCAGAGATAACTATGCAGAGTTCTGCCTCAAAGCAAGGGCCTATTCAGCTGTGGACAACTCTTGAACAGATCTGGTTGCAGGCTGGTAAGTTGTTTTCCTGTGATATTCATTCTAAGATTCTGACAATCATCTTGGCATAAATACCGTTGTTGAAAGTATCTTCCACAGATTTGTATTAGCAGGTAGGCAATGTTGGAAGAGCTGCAATCTTGCTTTACAATCTTCTGTAAGGCCACAGGAAACCATCTGATAGCTGGATATTTTCTCGGGGCTTGGGGTGGGTGGGTGTATGAATAGAAATATAATTATAGTGGGAAACGTCTTAGAGAAAATCCACCCCTATCTGGTGGCTTTGGACAGAGGTGGGTTGCCAATTTTTTCACTACTGGTTCGGGCGTACTCCCACACACATTCGCTTGCACGTGTAATGCTACTGTGCATGGGAACATTTAAAGGAAGAAATGAGAATGGTTTTCAAACTTTAATTTTGGGGAGGAAATCTTATGGAAATTCAGTCATTTTGCCATCAAAATTTGGAAGCATCCTAGGAAGGTATAATATTGGAGATTACTTACAAACTTTAGATCATCCATCTATGTTACCTTATCTGAGGCCCACATTGCCACCACCAGGTGACAAGATTGGCCCTTAATTCCACGTGTCCCTATATGTTTGGTGAGAAGTCAAACACAAAATAAATGCATTAAACTTACAAGAGGCTTAATTCATTTATTTATATAAATAAATGAATTATATAGTTATATAATTTATATAGTTCTAGTGGACAACCATTTAAATATGAGCCAGCAGTGTGCAGCAGCTGCCAAAAAAGCCAACACAGTTCTAGGCTGCATCAACAGAGGCATAGAATCAAGATCACGTGAAGTGTTAATACCACTTTATAATGTCTTGGTGAGGCCACACTTGGAATACTGCATTCAGTTCTGGTCGCCACGATGTAAAAAAGATGTGGAGACTCTAGAAAGAGTGCAGAGAAGAACAACAAAGATGATTAGGGGACTGGAGACTAAAACATATGAAGAACGGTTGCAGGAACTAGGTATGTCTAGCTTAAGAGAAAGAAGGACTAGGGGAGACATGATAGCAGTCTTCCAATATCTCAGGGGTTGCCACAAAGAAGAGGGAGTCAAACTATTCTCCAAGGCACCTGAGGGCAGAACAAGAAGCAATGGGTGGAAACTAATCAAGGAGAGAAGCAACTTAGAACTGAGGAGAAACTTCCTGACAGTTAGAACAATCAATCAGTGGAACAGCTTGCCTCCAGAAGTTGTGAATGCCCCAACACTGGAAGTCTTTAAGAAGATGTTGGATAGCCATTTGTCTGGAACGGTATAGGGTTTCCTGCCTAGGCAGGGGGTTGGACTAGAAGACCTCCAAGGTCCCTTCCAACTCTACTATTGTATTGTATTGTATTGTATTGTATATTTATTTCACTTTTTAAAAAGGAAGGGAGTCTGAACATCGCATAGCAGAACATTTGCCATTTTTTGAGATCTTTGCAAATGTAGAGAATATCAAACACGTCTATGAGTTGCCTCGCTCTTCTGACAGAATTGTTGATTACATTTTTATGCCGCCCATCTCTCCTATAAGGTGACTGTGGAGTTGCAGTTTAAATAATCCTATGAAGAAAGGCTGAATGAATTAAGTGTTTCCATATACTTAATTCTTAAAATATATTTCTACATTGCATTCATATTAAAATATCACAAAATAATGTACACAACATGCAACTCAAAGGGAAAAATCTGTCAAAACATAAACAAAATTACAATAAATCATAGAGCATATAAAAGTTGTGTCGGCACTAGTAATCATCTGGAGAAGAGACTATTGAATGGGAGGTTAAACTTTCATCAAATACTTTTAGTACTGTCATACAAATAATGACAAATATTGTTCCCTGCCCATGTAGACAGCGGAATTAGACCAACAGAACTGAAGTTGCAGAAGAGGAGACTTCAACTGACATTAAGATTTCCTCCCTCAAGATTTCCACCCTAAATTTCTAGAGGGTGGGGAGCTGTCCCTCTTTAGTCGTCTGTTTCAAATGTTCTAGTACTGAATTTCTTGTACTGAGGAAAAAGTTAAGCTGTAGTTTTTTCAATGTATGATTTTGTGGCTTTCCATTCCAGGGTAGCTTTGTTTATATATGCATATGTATTACAGTTACATATACTTAACATACCTACATATTAGCCATGTGCACAGCGGTGGGATTGAAAAATTTTAGGTTCTCTGCCCCAGTGACGTGCGGTGAGGTTTATGGCTGGTGAGGCACTGACACAGTGGTGGGTTTCAAATTTTTTTAGACTTGTGGACTTCAACTCCCAGAATTCCACAGCCAGGCATGCTCAGTTCCGATTTAAAGCAACAGCATTTGTTTTTCTCCTTTGCGAAAGAAGTTTCCTTCTTTCTTTTTCTTCTCCCTTCCCTTCCTTCCTCCCTCTCTCCCTCCCTCCCCCCTCTCTCAAACACACACACACACAACACACACACAAAGTTGGATTGGAGGGAAGAGCACCAGCGAGGAGACCACAGGAGGAGGCAGGAAGCCAGTCAAAGAGCCATACTGGAGCACACACACTTTCCCACAGCCCCGGAAGGATCCAGCCCAGCTTCACTGATTACAGGTTTGAAAAGGCAACTTGGCTCTGCCTGCAATCAAACTACACTTGGGGAGGGAGAAGCGAGCCAGAGTCCTTCCCTCCAGCCTTTACCCAAAACCCCGCACCAGGAGGATGAAGTTTGAATTCCTCCCCCTCCCTCCGACCCACACGTACCTTTTCCAGCTGTTTCAGAGAGGATTTCAACTCTGCTCTTGCCTCGAGTCCTCTGAAGAAGCCCCACCCAAACGAGCACCCTCTACTATGAGGCAGGAGAACTGCGTGCCTCACCTACGTCAGAAATTTTTAGGCTTTTAACCATTGCTTAACTCTGCCAAAGTCAGACTAAATGAGGCATGCAGTTCTTCTCATAGTAGAGGGCGCTTTTTTAGAGGCTTTTTTAAACAGTTAAGCAGTCATCCACGGTGAGGCAGCAACTAGCTCAGCCTGACCTCAGCTCTCACCTTTTTCCTTTTACATTTTTTTTTCTTTTCATGATGACAGTGGTGAGGCTGTGCCTCCCCTGCCTCACCTGACTGCACATCACTGCTCTGCCCATTTGCTGGGTGAGTGTGGTCATGATAGGTGTGGTCATGGTGGGTGTGGCTTACTCGGCCTCCTGCCCCACAGCGGAACTTCCGGGAGGCCCATTTCTTGCTCTCCCAGAGCATCTACGCAGGCCCTGCACTTACCTAGCATCCAAAATGGACCATGTGGAGACTCCTGGGAGGCAAGGGAAGAGGTGGGCCAGTCCTTTCAACTGCCGGTTTGGTGAACCAGATGTAAAATTAGCATCTGGTTCACTTGAACCGATCCGAACTGGCTGAATCCCACTCCTGCATCTGCAAAATAAACTAATTGCCATAATATAAAAGGCTAAAAGGGAACAAATATTTACTAAGATAAATATCAGAAAACAGGAATTGTTTTGTATAAACGTGAACAATTAGAAAGGGTAAAATATTTACCATATTATTCAGATTTTTTTTATTATTGGCTGCTCCTTGTACTATGTAGTAGCTGTTGTGACTGGCATTTTGTATGGTAAGGTAGCACTTATTCTTTTGTAGTTTTTTTCTCTCTCCTGACTGTGATGCCTCTCTCTGCTTGCCATTGGCAGTCATCTTAAATAAACTTAAGCTTTATCAAATATGGCCGTTCCACAAAAAACGTGCTGAAGTAATTGGTTAAATGCCCCAGTTCCAGACTTTACCAGATGGATGATCATACTACATTCCACAGTACATATGCAAAGAGATGGTTAAAATAGCTAATCCTTCTCTCTCTTCATTGGCAAAACAGAGCAAGTCATTTCCATCTCCCAGCAGCAAACTGAACACCATCTTTTAAAGAAATATTGAAATGAATGCGCCACCAATGTGCAGTGCTGCTGGAATCCAGAATAGCACAAGACACAGTGAGCTAATAGAAAACATCTGTTTTGCTGTGTTATATATACAGTAATCTTGTAATACATTCATTTCCTTCCTCTGATCCATTTTCAGTCTTTCAATTGTAATAGACAGTTTCCATAGAAATCTTATTTCAAATCCGAGGAAAAAAGGTTGAGGTAGAATCTCACAACATATTTATAGTGTAAGATCAAGGATTTAAATCCTTGCTTGCCTCTCCAACAACATTGGTGCCATTTTTCTGGGAAAAATCAAAGTGTTTTGGCATCACTTTCCTGAATTTTATGCTGATCTTCTGCCTACCAAAGTGTTATGTTTGTCCTTATTAGCTTTTGCTGTGACTAAAGAACAAATAAACAATCCCAGCATATTGTTTCTGTTCTACTCCAGAGGCAAGTGAAGTTTCTCACCAATGGATACAGTAGGGAGGCAGGCTTGAGTTTACAAGGATCAGAGACTACACAAATTAGACAGATATTTGGGAGATAAAATGTTGCTTCCAGGATTAGAGGCAATGTAATGCTGAAGGCTGCTTGCTGGACAGAAGCATTCAAGAGAGTTATCATCCAAATAGCCTGCTCATCTATAATGATTCAAAACTGAAACATTCATTGGCTTTTATGTCTTATTTTCATAACCTGGAACAGAAAGTCCTAGACATATTTTTTTTGCAGAAAGTTCAATCAATAGCTGTATTTTTTTCAGGTTAAAAAGGCCTGAACTAGCAATAAGGGGAACTTTGATTCCAGATGGTTTATCTGCACTTTAAAAAGCCATTTGATTTCTCAGGACAGAAATCCAATTGTTTCCACCTGAGTAGTGACAGGAAGAATGATTCTTGACACTGCTTTCAAATGCATTCAGAGCTCCAGATCAGTGTTTTACATAAACCAGCTCTAAGCTTCTTTCCATTGTATATCAGCAGCAAATTGATATGGTTCATCAACAATAAACTGCCAGAAGTAATACTGTTCAAAAAATAACTGCAGATCTGTTCTGCAGAGAACAGGCCATCCATGAAGCACTTGCTGTCATTCTCGGAACCCAGCGGTAAAATAGCAATGAAATGTTTTTTCTATCTTTGCAACAACAACAACAACAAAAAAGCTTGCCTTGAGCCCAAGACCAGTCATCATTTGGCAGACAAGGCAAGAGGGAGTCACTATGCAACGTGAAGATCTTTGGTTGTTTTCACACAACATGCTAACCCATGTTTAACTGACTAATGGTTTACTAAACCAGCCTAATCGCCTGGGTTCAAAACACCATAGATCAAGCATACACAAATAACGTCAGGTTGTATTCAGATAACATGTTTATCCGTGATTTAGTTAATAAATGATATTTATTTATTTAGATCCCACCTTTATTATTTTTACAAATAACCCAAGATGTAAAACATATCTGACATACGTTCCTCCTCCTATTTTCCCCAGAACAACATAACTAAAGAGGGACTTGAATAAATTGTCTCATGCTTTCTGGCCTGGTGCCTTAACCACTAGACCAAACGTATACTGCTAGACCTGTCCCAAACAGGTCCCTTGGGAAAGAAAGACCCTCAACTTCATTTGGGTGAAGTGATAAAGTCTTTTACTCAAGATTGCTGACTGCAGTAAAGTCAAGCTAAAACTAAATTTCCCATGTGAGATTTTTTTCACTTGTCCCAGCTCTCCCCCCATGACCAGTTCATCTTTAGACTACAAAGAGCCACATAGGTATTTTAAGAAATCCTGAGATACGCTTCCCTGATCTTCCTCAACCTGTCATTCCCCATCCCTAATTCCCATCACATCCCCATACATGATTATTGCCCATTTGTCCTCACCCCCATCCCCCCCCTTCCTGGCCTTTGATGGCAGGATGCCAGCGAGGCGCCAAGCCAAATATGGCAGACCTGACACTTATCCAATTTCTTGGGTTCACAAAAGATATTAACCTAAACGGACAAGGAAGTTTTTCAAGCATGCTAAGCTGAAATGTGGGTGACCAGTTTGATCCAGTGTATTATGCAATAATAACTTCTGACTCAGATTAGCCAATTTAACCTAGTTTGTCATATAAGCCCAACTTTTTTTTTTTAGTAAAAAAGAATTAATAGTTAGCCTCTATTTGTGGATTTATTTGGAGATTCAGGAAACTACTGCACTGTTCTCCAATTCAGTTACTATAAATTCTGAGATAGCGATTACAATCAATAGATCTAATAAGTCTACATTTCAGCTGAGTCCTTATGTCTCCAGTCTGGAGGAAGGGTGAGGAAGAGGGAGAGGAAGATGGATTTCCCATCCAACAAGCATATGTTTTAGGGGACTGGAGACTAAAACATATGAAGAACGGTTGCAGGAACTGGGTATGTTTAGCTTAAGAGAAAGAAGGACTAGGGGAGACATGATAGCATTGTTCCAATATCTCAGGGGTTGCCACAAAGAAGAGGGAGTCAAACTATTCTCCAAGGCACCTGAGGGTAGAACCAGAAGCAATGGGTGGAAACTAATCAAGGAGAGAAGCAACTTAGAACTGAGGAGAAACTTCCTGACAGTTAGAACAATTAATCAGTGGAAGAGATTTCCTCCAGAAGTTGTGAATGCCCCAACCCTGGAAGTCTTTAAGAAGATGTTGGATAGCTATTTGTCTGAAACGGTATAGGGTTTCCTGCCTAGGCAGGGGGTTGGACTAGAAGACCTCCAAGGTCCCTTCCAACTCTACTATTGTACTGTATTGTAAGCAGAGCTGCAAGGAATTTAAACAAACAGCTCCATTTCTTGCAACTCTGCACTGCCGAATAGCCCCAAATGATGTCATTTGTTTCATTGAATGAAGATATGGAGAACCCAAAGCCTTGGGAGTTAGATTTATATTTGTTTGTTAACTTTAAGAGATGTCTGACTAAGTATAGTTGGAAACAGGATGGCCATCTAATTTATCTGTACTTGAGTGAATAGGGATCGCAAAAATATAGAGATGGATCTCAAAAATCTTCTAATCAAACTCCTGATCAATGCAGGATTAAAGCTTTATAGACAAACAACTACCTCTGCTTGAAGACTTCAATGAAAGGGAGCATATCTCTTTGGGAGATAATCTATTCCACTGGTTAACTGTTCTTGCCATCTGAAATTCTTCCTAATATTTAACTTTCCTGTAGTTTTAATCCACTGCTTCTGTGTCTGCCCTCCAGGGCAACAGCAAACAAGTCCAATCCTTGCTCCTTTTGCTCTCTGAGGACAACTATAATATTTCCCTGAAATTTTCTCTTCCACAAGATAAGCATACCAATTCCTGTAACCATTCCTCATAAGATTTGATTTCCAGTTCTCTCATCATCTCTCAACTTGTTCCACTTTTTCATTGTTCTTCTTAGGTGGCAGGTAAATCCTATCCTGTTTGGTGTGGGATATTGTTGTATAGGTAGTCCTCGACTTATAACACTTTGTTTAGTGACCTTTACAACGGCACTGAAAAAAGAGACTTATGACTGTTTTTCACAGTTACGACCTTTCCAGCTTTCCCATTATCATGTGATCAGAATGCTTGGCAACTGGTTCATGTTTAAGACCATTGCTGTGTCCCAAGATCATGTAATCATTTTTGTGATCTTTGACAAGCAAAGTCAATGGGGAAGCCAGATTCATTTAACAACCAGGTTAACTTATCAACTGCGGTGATTCACTTAACAGCTGAGACAAGAAAGGTCATAAAATGGGGCAAAATTCACTTAACAACATAAATCTTGGGCTCAATTTTGGTTGTAAGCTGAGGACTACCTGTACCTATTCTGTTCCATGTTGAGATCTTCATTAAGGCATGAAAAACCTGTAACTCTTCAAAAGCCGTTAGGCTAGAATTCTCATCAACCTTACCACCATAGTCAGTAGTGAAGCATAAGGAAAGTTGCAGTTTCTCAATCTTAGCAATTTAAAGATGTGGGAGACTTCAACTCCCAGAATTCCCTGGCCGGTAAACTTAAAATTATTGAGGTTGAGAACCACTGGTCTAATTTACCAGGATTTCTCTTATGGCTGTAGGATAGCAATAGCACTTAGACATATACTGCTTTACATCCCTCTCTAAATGGTTTACAAAGTCAGCATTTTGCCCCCAACAATCTGGGTCCTCATTTTACTGACATCGGAAGGATGGAAGGCTGAGTCAACCTTGAGCCTGATGAGATTTGATCTGCTAAATTGCAAGCAGCCAGCAGAAGTAGCCTGCAGTACTGCACTCTAACCACTGCACCACCGCAGCTCAGGATTGTAAGATTAAAGTATTCCGGGGATCACAATCCTTCACAGATAGATAATTCTAGTTTAAGATCATTATATATGGACTTGCAAATATGAGCACAAAGATTTTATGACCAAAATTGTTTCCCTCCTTCTCCTCCTCCTTCCCATCCTCTTTTATAGATTTATTTACAAAGCTGTTATATGAGTAGCCTGGCTTCCCACTCATTTCCTATCTAAAGTAAGATTTGGCATATGTATACCTAAAGAAAAAGAAACAAAATCAACTTTTGTTCAAATATTTCTATACAAAGAAAAGATTTACAGCCTATTTCAAAAAATCCTTCATTCTCCCAGTCTGATTTCTGTAGCCCTCTGTAAATTAGGTCCATAGATTAATTGTGTTTCCGGTTCACCAGTAAGCAAAATAAACCACTAATAGAAACATACAATTTAATTTCTTGGAAGCACGTATTTATTGTCAATTTAATTTGCTTTCTGAGCCCATTTTTAAAAATTTGTTGGCTAGTGTCAACAAAATTTCTTCTCACAAATCAGCCACCTTTTGTGTGTGTGTGCTGCTAGACAAATTCTGCTTCTATCAAGTTGTTTTATTTATTTTCCATAGAATAAGCAATAGAATGGAAATTGGCTTTTCAACTTTTAAAAAAATTAACCTAAATTAAACCACCCACATACATCACCTTCTACTGATTTTCAGTCCACCCTTTGAATAAATAATGCTCACTGTTAAAATCTTCCTCACTGCCATGAACATATTTTATTGTTCTCGTTTACATACATTTCATCTTGTTACATTTCTGCTTATAGTTTTTTTTTATTGTGGCAATGCAAACGGTACATTTATGAGCCCACACAGATTCAGAACAGCTGAAAAAATCCAGAGAAGTGCTATTTAGTGCTCACATTTTCAAATTGCTTATGTCTCCAGCCCATTTCATTTCTCCGACTCCTCCTCCCCCTCCCCCTCCCCTTGGTAGATAAAATTATATTGTTGGTTGCTAACAGATAGTTGAATATGATAAAATCCTTATGCAATATTCCTCCTGTTATCCTCATTTAGTTCCAAATTCAGCAGATTATTTTAATGCATTTGACTACTTTTTTATGCCCATGAATTAATTCCACTGATTGAGTGTTCAGTACTTCTTCTGATATTTCAACACTTCTCAGAAGAAGTCTGCCCCTCCCCCCTCCCCAATTTTACCTTTAAAAGATGGAAGTTTCAGATAAAGCCTTCAACATTAAGTATGGGCAACTTTGTTTATAGCCTATGGCATTCTCTCCCACAAATCTGTTCTGCCTTATTTCCATCATCATTATCATCTTCATTTAACAACCCTATAATCCCTTGCGGGGTGGAGTCTGGCAACTGAATGGAGCTAGCAGAGTGTTTTAATGGCCAGATGCCCTTCCTGTCACCAATGCGGAGTTTTGTTCAGCAGATAAATTCTCAGTGTGCTCAGAGAGAGAAACATCTGCCTCTATCTAGGATTGAACTCACAGCGTCCTGATTTTGAGACGAGAGCTCCACCGCTAGGCCACGCACCACTCTTGTTCTGTCTTATTTCCATATAAAAGAAATTTTATTTTTAAAATTCAATTTGGTATCTAAATATGTTTCTTATTTTTTTTAAAAGAATGTAAAAAGCCTCAGTAAGCTGTTTTCTCTGGCTATGTACAGTATTTTGGCCAAGGGGCACATTTGGAAGGTAGAAAGCAAGGCTTTGTCACAAAATAACTGACATAAAGTTTTCACTATTCATAAAATATCTGCTCACCAAAAGATCAATTAGAAAGTTTGCTCTCTGCTATTTCTTCTACCTCCCGAAGATCTTATGGATAACCCGGGATTATTTTTTTCTTACAAAGCAGAAAGATCGAAGTGTGGTTTTTGTTTTCTAAATATACATTTGAGGTTTATGAAGAGTTTACCATCATTGTGAAACTTAAAGCCAGCAGAGTAAGCAAAATCAAGAGAGACATAAAATCCAAGGATGCCAAAATAAATGGTGCCTACAGGCACTGTCAGCAGTTAGCAGCCAGGGCAGATTCTCAACATTAAGAAACTGCAAATAAAACCCTTCTGTGAGCTGAGCTCAAATCCTAATGATTCAATAAACCCAATAACACATCCACTGAAATAAAAGAGGAAGAGAAGGTGTGGTGAAGGAGGAGGAGGAGAAAACTAGGTAAAGGTCATATAAGGGGGGGTGGGACATGGCAAACATCTCAGTCTCAGAAAGATGCCTTCCTAGTCCTTGGGCCATAAAGGCAAAAAGGGAGTTGTCTATTTTGAGACTTGCAAGACTGATGACAGCCTTCAAGGTAATCCAGACAAGTACCAGCCACGAGTACTAACACTATTTTTATTGTTAGATTACAGTAACAGTAATCAGACTTTTGCATCCGTGACCTGTTCTCAGCAAACCAAGTATGACTTGTTTAGCTTTTCAATCACTGTTAAGTTGAATAATATAAAAGAAAAAAAATCTGTAATGCCCCTGCTTAGCATTGACTAAAAGGTGCCTGTCATTAGTCTCAGAGCATGGATGGACCTTTTGATGTTTATTCTGTAGAATGGGAAGTTTAGAAAATTTTCCCATATAATGTGTCAGGCGTGCCTCCATCAATAACCAAGAAAGAAAACTCCCAACTCCATTGTTCATGGAATTAAAGATACTTTTACTGATTATGAAAAGATAGCAGTGAAAAAAAAGCAAGATCTGAGCCAAAACCCCAAATAACGGTATTTCCAAGACTTTCTGTTAGCTATAAAATCCATCAATATTTCCTTCCACGGGGCCCCAGGCCGGGCAACACTCTGAAGAAGTCCCTGAGGTTTTCCTGGTGGTCTCTTTGCGGCTGCACAAACCGGAGAACTGGCTATATAGGACTCAATGTCTTTTTTTCAAGGAGGGCCACCAAAACTGCCTCTTAATCCAAATGACAAATTCACAAATCCAAAATGACCAGCCATTCTCGAGTCATGGGCCCATTGAAGAACAACAGCTTTCAGGCTGGCAGGAACATAGTTTGGCTCCTACTCAAGCCAGACCATCTTTCATGGTGCACTCATCAGAATGTTCTTTGAACCAGTCATCGGATGCAAGACCTTCCTTACGTTAGTGCATCAAGTCCACAGTTACATCTAAATCCACTGCCCCATGGCTTATAGTGACCATTGGGGCAGCCAGGCTCTTAGCTGGGATGACGGGATGAAACATGGTTGGTCTGATGCTGTTGTACTGGGGAAGCCTGGACAGGGCATCAGCCATAAAGTTCTTCCCTCCAGGGATGTATTTTAGGGTAAAGTTGAACCAGTTGAAATGCTGTGCCCAACGTACCTGTTTAGTTGACAGCTTACATGGGGGTTTCAATGCTTCAAGGTTTTTATGATCAGTCCATACTTCAAAAGGGTGTTTCACCCCCTCCAGGAAATGTCGCCAGGTCATCAAGGCCCACCAGGCGGCAAAAGCTTCCTTTTCCCATATAGCCCATCTCCTTTACATTTCTGTAAGCTTATGAGAGGTGTATGCGCAAGGTTGCAATTTTCCCTCTGCGTTCGTTTGGAGCAACACTGCCCCCACTGCCACGTCACTTGCATCCGCTTGAATCACAAACGGTGCATCCATTTCTGGGTGTTTCAAAACAGGTTCAGCTGCAAACAGTTGCTTCAACTTCTCGACAGCTGCTTGACATTCCATAGTCCAGTTCAGAGGCTTACCAGGCCTAGGTTTAGCTTCTCCTTTTGATTTCAGGAGATTCGTAATTGGCAGTGCAATGCTAGCGAATAAGAGGATAAATTGGCGGTAGAAGTTAGCAAATCTCAAAAAACTTTGTAGTTGCTTGCGGGTGCGAGGAGCTGCCCACTCAGTCACAGCTGGACTTTCTCTGGGCCCATCTCGATGCCTTCGTGAGAAATGCATTATCCCAAATAATCGATTCTCTCCTGGTGAAATTCACACTTAGACAATTTGACATAAAGTTCAGTGGCCCGGAGTGTTTTGAGAACCGAGCGCACCAAAGTCACGTGTTCTTCATGTGTTTCCGTGTAGATAAGGATGTCATCAAGGTAAACCAACACCCCCTTGTACAGGTGTTCATGCAGTACCTCATTTATTAATTGCATGAAAACCGCTGGCGCCCCCTGAAGTCCAAACGGGAGTATTCTAAACTGGAAACATCCCAAAGGGCAATAGAAAGCAGTTTTCCACTCATCTCCCTCCTTTATTCTGACTCTGTAGTAGGCTTCATGAGGGATAGTGGGTACACGTTTTCCATCTAAATGGTGTTCAGGTTCTTATAGTTGACACAGATGAAAGGAGCCATCTTTTTTCTCTCTAAATAAGATGGGTGCAGCCACCTGTGGTCTAGCGGGTTGTATGAACCCCCTTATTAAATTTTTGTCAATGAACTTTTGTAATTCCTCCATTTCACGTGTGGTCATTGAGTAAATCTGAGGTTTAGGGGTTTTTTACCCTGGGAGGATCTCAATGCTGCAATCAGTGGCGCTGTGAAGTGGTACTTTGTCAGAAGCCCTTTCACTGAAAACCTCTCTGAGATCCCAGTATTCTTTGGGGATTTTCTCCTCCCCTTCAATTTTCTCATGCGCCGTGGCTGCTAGGTTTGTTTTAGCACTGGCTATGTGGGAGATTTTCCCCTCCCCCATTAGAGGTTTAGCGGAACGGATATGTAGCCACCCTTTCCTCCATTTCACATGAGGGTTCTATTTCCGCAGCCCCGGTAACCCCAGTATGAGGGGCCGATCCATCCCAGGTGCAACAATGAAACTCAAGGTTTCTTGGTGATCTCTCATCCACATTTCTACTGGTTCGGTTGCAAAATGGGTGCCCCCTCAGCCACGGACCCAAGCAATTGGCAAAAGGCAATGGGCATTTCAAAGTCATCGGCCTTAACCCCATTTTCTCCACCACTTCTGGGCTAATTACACATCGGATGCATCCAGAGTCTAAGAGGGCCAGCATTTTCCCTTGGGCTCCAGTAGAGGACACTTTAAGTTCTACTGGAATGGTCATGGGGCCCGAGTTGGGACTTACCAGGTGGTCATCATCGGAGTCATTTTTACTTTCTCCCGAAAGAAGGGAGGGTTCTTCTCCCTCTTGGGTGGGAGGAAAATCCTCAGCAGCTTCCACCCCTTTCAAAGCAGTTTCTTTGCGCTTCCCTGGCTGCCAGTCTGGTTTTTTCTCTCCAGCAGTGGTGGGTTTTGGGCCAATTTTTGAGTAGCAGCCAGCAGCTCGGTGCCCCTCCTTCCCATACCAGAAACAAGCAGTAGACCGGAGCTTGCTTGCAGACCATACCTTTCCTCCTTTAGGAGCTTCTTTGGGGTAGGAGGGGGATTTTTGATTTTATTGCTGCCCCCCCCAGTATTTATTCCTGGCCAGGTCAATTTCCACATCTGCGGCCAGCTCATACCAGCGTTGCAGGTTGCGTGGGGCTCCCCTATTCACACAGCTCTGGTACACATCCTCATTCAGCCCATCCTTATAACTTTTCATTAAAGCCTCCTTGGACCACCCCCGCATATGCATATACAGCTCATGAAGCTCTTGGGTATATTCAGCTACTGGCCTTCTTCCCTGAATAAGGGTTTTCCTCTTGTTTCTCGCCTTCCGATCGGCTATGTGATCATTAAAGCGCTTCCTCAGGGCGGCCATAAACACATTGTAATCCCTCAGCAGGGGGGGAGTCATCATTATGCAAAGCAACCATCCAGGC
The DNA here is from genome assembly GCF_964273705.1 of Natrix helvetica. Taxonomy (NCBI): domain Eukaryota; kingdom Metazoa; phylum Chordata; class Lepidosauria; order Squamata; family Natricidae; genus Natrix; species Natrix helvetica. The sequence continues at coordinate 251,846,684 of NC_138552.1, forward strand.
TGTCGCTTTGTTCTCCAATGCCATAGTAACAGCTCTTACTTTGGCTTCGTCTGATGGGAAATCCTCTCCATACTGTTGCATGTAATTCCAGACCTCAACCAGGAAAAACCCCAGGTCTTTGGGGTCTCCTCCATACTTCACACCAAGGAGAGGGACCGTTGGCATTCAGCATCTGCGGGCCCCCTCCCCCTCTTGGAGGGGCTCAGACGGCTGCGGCTGCTGCTGCTGCGGCTGGGGCTCCCCCATCCCGATCAGCTGTGCTGTCTGCCCCCAGGGTCCTCTCAGGGTTAGATAGGTCTTCTGCACATCTCTCTTCTTGCTCAGCAAATTCAGCCTCCCTCTCAGCACAGCTTTTACAGAAATGGTGTTTCTCCCATGCCTCTTGAAGAAGTTTCAAAGCATGGGTCATCATGAGGTCCTTTTGTTTGGCTTCCTGCCAGGCAGCCTCTGGTCACTGGCGTCGGCTGGTGGTAACTCCGGCAGGAATCTCCTCAGAATCACTCCTCTGCCCCACTCCAAACGACCATCTGGGATGGACAGATCTTTCCTCCAAATCCAGTTCAGCCATCCGTTATGTTTCCAGGGGATAGGAGGATCCAGTAGCCCCCATATCCTCCGTCACTGCATGGATTGAACATTATTCTTTGGAGGTTCTTAAAATTTATTTTTCTTTATGTGCACTCCCCTCGGAAGGTGTTGGCTCCGGGATGAGTGCGAAGACAGATTGTGAATGTTCCAAGAGTTGTCCTAATTAATTTACGAGCCCAGGGACGAAATTCAAAGTAAAACCATTCGTTTATTAGGACTAACATCTTAGCACGGACTTCTGTGTAGCTGAAACTAAATCACATTTAATGGCGTCTGACCTTTACCTCTGTGTCCCCTCCCCTCTGGCTGAGGTCATTAATCACATTCTCCAACGGGACGTTAAAGCAGGGTTCTAGACATGCACATTCACATCCCAGTACAGAAATATGAGACTTTTACTCCGGCTCCCCTCACTTCCTGAAAGTGACCTGTATAAAACAAAGCAATTTGGGTACAGGTGTATAACTTAGGGATGTGCCCCTCCCCCAGGCTTGCTTGGATTTTCTGCATGGAATTTTGCTATAAGACGGTCAGCCTGGATATTTCTACTTTTCACCCAAGATGCCTCTGATAAGGGGTGGCCCTTCCACTTGATTAAGTATTGGAGTTGTCTCCTGTGCCACCTTGAATCAAGGATAAGCTGAACTTCATAATGGGTTTGGCCCCCTATAACCATAGGGCCTGGGGGCTCCCGGGGTAGTGGTCTCAGAGTGGATCCAATCACAGGTTTTAAGAGGCTGCTATGGAATGCTGGGTGTATCTTCCCCAACAATTGAGGCAGTTTCAATTGCACCATAACTGGGTTGATGATCTTTACTATAGGGAATGGTCCCATAAACTTTGGCCCCAGGTTCTTGCTAGGCAGTTTTAATCTCAAATATTTTGTGGAGAGATAAACCTTCTCTCCCACCTGGAATGGCCGTTGCGGAGCCCGGTGTCTTCCTGATTTTCCCTCCAAGCAACCCAAACATTGGGAGGGAGTACTCGGAGTGGCCGGGCTTCAGGAAACCCGGAAAAAAAATTATTTTAAAAGTGAGTTTCAGCTATCTGTGAAGGCTCCAAGAGTTGCCCTAATTAATTTACGAGCCCAGGGATGAAATTCAAAGTAAAACCATTCGTTTATTAGGACTAACATCTTAGCACGAACTTCTGTGTAGCTGAAACTAAATCACATTTAATGGCTTCTGACCTTTACCCCTGTGCCCCCTCCCCTCTGGCTGAGGTCATTAATCACATTCTCTAATGGGACGCTATAGCAGGGTTCTAGACATGCACATTCACATCCCAGTACAGAAATATGAGACTTTTACTCTGGCCAAAACTATGCATGGAATTTCCCTCCCCTTCTCAAGGTGATAGTAGTCATGGAAATGCCTTAGGTGTTGACACAGATCTTGCTTAATGTCAGGCGTGCCTCCATCAATAACCAAGAAAGAAAACTCCCAACTCCATTGTTCATGGAATTAAAGATACTTTTACTGGTTATGAAAAGATAACAGCAAAAGAAAAGCAAGATCTGAGCCAAAAAGGTGCAAACAAGTACATATCAAATGATTACCCAGCCCCCTCCCTCCAAATACCTCAGCCCAGTGTTCAATCTGCAACTCCCTAAGATGTCATGTGGGGTGCATCTTCAAAAGACCTCATCAGGTTGGTATGCGAGACAGTTGGCCTTGACCGAGACCAAACATCAGACATCAGTATGCGCAGAAGATGGTGAGAACAAAACTCCCTTCTACATGCTCCTCCAGAACCATATAATTCCTTTCCCAAATACCATGCCCCCACCCTCCCCATTTCTATGGCAGCCAATAGCAAGCAAGCAAAGCAGAGGCTGACAGTGTTTCATTCTTTTTAGAGGAATTTTCAGAGAAAGGATTAGAAGGGAGCCAAATGGTGGAAATAGTATGGCACTAAAGCACCACCCCTTTTGTATGAGTAGTTTATTTATTACAGTATTACATTTTTATTTATTAAAGGTATTTTGGGCAAGGGCCACATTTTGATAAAAGCCCAGGTACTGCAGATGCCTATATCTTTTTATATATTTAAAAATAGCTTTATGTCTTCAGATTGTGCTGAAAAAGAGAAAGGATGGAAAGTCTTAGGGTTTTAATAATTTCTTCCACTGACAATATTTATAATGTGCCTTCCTTGTAAATATTGCCAGTGTTTTTGACAGAATTTAATAATAAGAGGCTGGTTTGTGTAGACATGACACTGCTGAAAAAAAAAGTCAAGGAATAAAAACTGAAAATGAGACCATGCTGGCATTATTTGCAAATACAGTACAATTTTTAAGAATACAAAGGATTTTAAAATTAACAGGTCTTCCTAAAGGCAGCCAGAGTTTGAAGATTATTTCATAGTGTTCTTTTTACCCACTTGGCAGCAGGATTCCTCCTCATTAGCCACAGACACCCTGCATGTTAAAGGAACATGTTGTTATACAATTGCAGCACGCAACCAACTGCTTTACAGTAGGTCAGATTGTTCATCTAGTTCTAGTTCTGTCCAGGCTGTCCAAGGAAGGCTGCCCTGGAAGAAAATATATTCCTTATCGTATATTACCTGATCCTTTTATATGGGGGGTTTGAAAAAGAAGCTTTCTCCAAGCAAAGCATGTCATCTCCCGTTGTTTTTTTCTTCTGGGAAATGAGAGCTCCAACCACATTTCATTCTTTTCAATTTTTCCCCAATTCTCAGGAGTATGAATAACGGGGTCTTCAGGTTATTTTCCTGAGGCCACCTGAGAAGTCAAGACAGGTCCTCATTAGCAGGAAGAAATTCTGCTCACCCACAGATACTGTTGTCTTCAATATATTTCACGAGAGGTCAAATAATATAAAAATAGTGAAAATGCTTTAGTTTTGGGGGCAGTCAATAGCCTAATGAATACTGAATGGAGATGTTATTTGTCTTTATCGGATCCAAATAAACTCATTAGAAAAAGCTCAGGATCTTTATGTTTGAAGGTCTTTGAGATTAAATTGAATTGCCTTGCACTTTGATAACAGAAAATAATTATGTCAAAAGGTAATATAACTGCAATCTATAACTCATGCATTTGGAAAAAAAAAACATTAATAGATACATCTTCAGGCCTCAACTCTTGATGCCTGGTGTATGCTCTCCATTAGCTGCACACTGGTCAGATTTGACATATTTTTAAAATGCATGAACATCCTTTCACTACTTTTTAATTTGTATTTTTTTGTCTCTAATACTGAAGATATAAAGTCGCTCCAAAAACTAGGCAGTTTTTGGAAGAAACGATATACAACAATGCACCTTTCCCGGGGTATCTAAATTACTTGATTACTGTTTCCTGAGAGGATTGAGGAGGGGTCTGGAGGCAAGCTAAATGGTGGGACTGATTCAGGTCAACCCTCCTGTCACTCATCTTTCTAAGAGATAGGGCATCCTTAGTCACTGGTACTTCTAGGCTAGTATTGCCAGGATCCTTAGCTCAGCTACTCTCAGCTACTTAGTCTCAGCTATGGTCCCTTTGTCCATCTAAACATGCTTCCTGCCAAAGACTGATGAGAGCGATCCTTTCCTAGAAAAAGATTTAACAACCTTGAGTCAGACTGAAATAGCTAAATAATACCCCTCATCCTTCTTACAAATAAAAGTGTTACTTTACAGCAACCTTTCACAAGTGGGTTTTTTTTTCAAGGCACTAGGGGTTCCATGCAAGATTATGACTGACATTTTTTGTTGAACTATGCATGCTATATAATGCTAGCATTCACAGTGGTAGGAATTATTGCATGCTGTGACTCAGCTGCAGCCTGCTGCTTTGTTATTATTGTAACCATTGTAAAACAGGGATTGTGAGTAAGTTAGAAGTGAATTGTACTGTTAAGTTTTTGTATTTTTTTGCCATTTTTAATACAGGAGTTCCCTGAGGCCTGAACATTATTTCAAGGATTTCTCCAGGGGGAAAAGTTTGAGAAACTCTGCTTTAAGGATTGAAAATATTTTTCCCTGTTCTTTCTTATGTTACTGTGACAATATTAATGTTGTCAGCTCTTACCTTGGTAGTCTAATGGTGTCTGATATCGGGGAACTGAATAATCATAATTATTTATTTTAAAAATATTTTTTTTCTGATAGCATTAGGAAGAATTACTAATTTGTCTGTCAAAATATTCAATGAACTAGTTCAGTAAAAACAAAATATAGGCATCTAAAGATGAGGGCTTAATAACTGTTGTACATGGATGATAATGTTTACAGTAACAAAACAGATTGCATTAGTATTCTTGCCCAGTATTTCTAGTTGTGAAATGCAGGCACATATTACAACTTGTTGCAAAACATAAACATTAAAGCAATCTCGTTACTCATACTTTCCCTCTACTGTATTTGTATCTGTACTCCCATCTAATGTATCTGTTATATATTGTAAATACATGGTGGGGAGGGGAAATTTGCTAATACGTTTAAAAAAAATAACCTGTTCTTTCTAATGCTCCCTTTATAAAACATTAAGTTATGTAAAACATTTTTAAACTTAAGCTAAAAAAAATTGTCTTAAAGAATTTCTTATTATTCAGCTGGAAAAGTTCCCAAAATGGTTTCCATCAGATCAATAGTTTCCAGAGAAGTATTTATGTTAATTTGTTGTAGATATATAAAATGTTTATAATGGGGATAAATAAAGCTAATTCCAAAATAAAGCTGAATAGTGCAGTCCTACAATTCCCCTCTATTCGGGCAGTCGGATTGACTGCAAGCAGATGGGGCATTTTTCAGCCATTTCATTTATTCTCATCAAGCAAGATGGAATGGCTCTGATTCTCTGGAACCATTAGCATCACACATGAAGGAATCAAGACTCCGGGGTTGTGTATTGATGCCCAGTATAATGAGCTATTTAAATCTGAGAAGCAAAGAATGATGCTTGTGATGTTGCCAAAATTCATTATGATGACTATCTGTGTCTAATGATATGCATACCACTGTCAATTAGATCCACCCAAAAATATAAGATGGGAATTCAGAGCTGAGATTTTGCAACAGTTTAAAAAAAGAAGTATAAAACATGAGGACCCAGTGCTGCAAGCGGCTTTAAGTTATGTGGTATCCCAGAGCAGGTGGAACCATAATTCATGGCATTGGGAAGAGTTTGAGAGTGGGGTTGTGAGCCAAACTGGATGCTTTAAGTCTCACAGATGGTTAGGACATCTATTTCTGCTTTAAGGATCCTGAAATCCCCCCACCCACCCTTCCCCAATTGTTGCAGTGAAGATTTTAAGCCTTTGAATCTGGGCTCAAAGAGAAACCCAGAATCAAGGTAAGCCTCAGTTGTCCAAAGTTGCTGATGATTTGGGGTTAAATGCTCTTTCCCAGTCTACCTCACAAAATTGCTTTAGAGTTAAAATGAAATAGATCCCTATAGTTGTTATAGGGCTCATTTGTAACCATAGTGACACAAAGGCATGATATCTAAACACAAACTACTTTTCCACACTTGCATCATAATATCACATACAAATATTAATGGGTAGTGTATATCACTCGCCTTCTCCCCACCCCCCAATATTTCTAAAGTACCCTGGGCTCAAATAAGAACAGTGTAAATATAAAATAATAATTTCACCGATTCTGTCTTGATTAGCAACGACCAGTTTTATTTGTATGCAAATACTGCTGTTATTTCTCTGATGGCAGCAATAACAAAGGAGGATTTCCAAAAACAATTGCCAGGCAGAGCACAAGAAATTTTGGATCTGGTGAATGTAGCATTTCCTTGGATGGGCCCCATATCATATAATATCGTGTAAAAGGTCCAGATCTTGTATATATTTTCTTTCATTAGAAATATTGATAGGGTAAGGTGCTTTTTGTTAAACTTATGAGGAAAAAAAACCTCCTCCCATTAGAAACCTAGTTTCAGAGCAGGCAGTGCTCTTGGTATACAATAGCTTCATAAGTTCCCCAAGAGAATTGCAGTCTTTTCCCCCCACAGAGTGATAACAAAAGTGAAAGCTCTAAATGAACCCACATATTTGTTGAAAGGGCAAAGAAAGACCAAAGAAAGGGCTGTATTCCACAAAAAAGTGAGAACTGGGAACTATTTTTTTAAAGCTACTTTTCTTTAAAATCCAGTCATCACCTATGTCTTTGTTGATTCCGTGCATGCACAAATAATGAAAAAAAGTCAAATCAATACCTTAAAGATCACAAAACTGGTATGAGCCAACTGTTTGGTGGCTGGTGGTGCAGCAGGAGTGATATCAAGGAGCCTTAGAAGTATTTGAGAGTGTGTACAGTATTTGGGGTCAGAGTTGGCTGTGAAAATCTAGACTGACATTGGAGCTTCCTAGGCAGTGGCAACATTTAGCAGCAGCAAATTCAATAAGTTTTCAAAGAGTCACTAAGCCACACAAATCTGGTGGCAGGCCTCATGTTCTGCAGGCCCCATTTAAGTAGAACAAATGAAAAATGGCCTGAAAAAACAGTTGTTATCATCATCATCATCATCACCATTATACCTTTAATATTATTGAACAACAGCATCTACCTATCCTTGGGAAAGACTCGATAAGTGGGCAAAAATGTCAAATCCATTCTTAATATCTGGCTGTGCAACCAACAATCCAACCTAGAAATGAGACATTTTCTGATAGTGAGAACAATTAATATAACAGCTTGGCTCCCGGAGGTTGTGGGTGCTTCATCATAGAGTTTTTTTTTTTTTAATAGACTGGATAACCATTTGACCAAGTTGGTATAAGGTCTCCTGCCTTGGTCAGGGGGCTGGACTAGAAGACCTCTGAGGTCCTTTCAAGCCCTATGATTTTCAGGTTCTATAAATCTCTAGACCTTTTGAAAATCCATGCGTCATAAGCAAGTTATCTTTCCTGCGACAATTATTTTTAAGTTACTAATATTCTCAGTGTTTTATCATCTCCAGAATAAAGCTTAGAATATATCCATGCTTTTGTTTTGGGTTATGTAGCTGAAGTCTTCATGGAACAACAGCATCTCAAAGAAGCAAGCTTTTGTATCCAGGAGGCAGCTAGTCTCTTTCCCACATCTCATGCTGTGCTGTACATGCGGGGGAGGCTCACAGAGATGAACGGCTGCTTGGAAGAGGCTAAGCAGTTGTATGATGAAGCATTAACTGTGAATCCAAGTGGAGTGGAAATCATGAACTGTTTGGTAAGTATGTACAAGAGAATCAATCTATGGTTACATCCTTGCTATGGCACTCGGAATCCCAAGAATTATTTTAAAATTCAGGTCTTTTAATGTTGCAATTTTAGTGAGCTCCTTACAGTAGCAGGGCCCATAATTTTCAGGACTGATGTGCACATTTGAAATATTGAGAACATGTTGTGGGCGCTATTTGGGTATTCTATCAAATAAACAGACATATTTGCCATAAAAATAAGAACTGAAGAATTATTGGGCTCAATACTCTTCAATATCTTAATCAATAGTTTAGATGAGGGGATAGATGAGGAGCTCATCAAATTTGCAGACAACACCAAGCTGGCAGGAATAGCCAATACTGCATAAAGATCTTGATAGCATTCGCAATAGGACTTACGTATATACCGCTTCATAGTACTTTACAGTTCCCTCTAAGCAGTTTACAGAGTCAGCATATTTCCCCCAACAATCCAGATCCTCATTTTACTGACCTTGGAAGGATGGAAGGATGGAGGGCTGAGTCAATCTTGAGCCACTCCAAATCGAACTCCTGGAGTGAGCAGTGAGTTAACCTGCAGTACTGCATTCTAACCACTGCGTCACCATGGCTCTTGAACAGATATGAACATTGGGCCCTATCTAATAAAATGAAATTCAATGGTGAAAAAAGTAAGGTTCTACATTTAGGCAATTAATACTAAATGCACAGGTATAGTATAGGTGGTACCTGGCTCAATAGTAGTAATTGTGAGAGGGTTCTTGGAGTTCTAAGGGTTAATCACTTAAATATAAGCCAACAGTGTGCTAAAGCTGCCCAAAAAATGGACAGAGTCCTAGGATGCATTAGCGGAGGGATCAAATCAAGATCACGTGAGGTGTTAATATCACTTTAGTTTAATGAAAAGAAGGACTAGGGATGACATGATAGCAGGGTTCCAATATCTAAAGGGATGCTATAAAGAAGAGAGGTGTCAACCTATTCCCCAAGGCACCTGAGGGTAGACCAAGAAGCAATGGATGGAAATTAAACAAAGAGAGAAGCAACCTAGAACTAAGGAGAAATTTCCTGACAGTTAGAACAATTAATCAGTGGCATAACTTGCGACAGAAGTTGGGAATGCTCCAATACTGGAAGTTTTTAAGAAGCGATTGGACAGCTATTTATCTGAAATGATGTAGGGCTTCCTGCCTGAGCAGGGGATTGCACTAGAAGACCTCCAACGTCCCCTTTCAACTCTGTTATTCTGTTATACTTTGGCATGAGGTGATTGGTCTATTCTAAGCCAATATTATTTGCACTGATTTAATAGCTGCTTTCCTGAGATTCAGGCAGGACTTTTTCACTCTTTCTTTGAAGGTGAATGAATGAAGTGTAGGACTTTCTGCCTGTACCTCAGCTGCTCTGCTGCAGATCTCATATGTGACCCTTCTTCGCTAATCTCCTTCAAAATCTAAACTACTTAACTATTACACTTCCTGTGGAAGCAAATGTCCTGTGATGTATGATGTCAAATTTTGCTTAACAAACAAATATGCATTTCATATATGTTGCCTTGAGCCTTCTGCTCCAAAATTAGCCAGTAAATTATTTCAACTCCATTTATTCTGCACCAAGGATTGTTTTATTGTTTTGGGGTTGTTGTTGTTTTTGTTTGTTTTTACCGCTCACGTTTTTTCTTGTTAAATGAATTTTCTTTCCCACATTTCTTTGTTTCTTAGCAGCAGTCATTTGTTTGTGTATTGGGTGTCTGTATGTGTGATTTTTTTTCTTCTATTGAAAGACAGAGATAGTAACAATTATCTTTATAGGACCATTGAATCTCTGCTGTTGGATGTGAAGTGCTTGGTGCCACTTAAAAAAAACAGTCCAGTCTACTCCAAAGCCAAATTCCTCTTGTAAGCAGGACTCTGTCCCTGATGTATCAGAATTAATTAATGCAGAATTCCTCCGTTTACCCTTAGGCTGTTAGAAAATAAGATTTGAAAACACCAGGGCTCATTTTAAGCAAAGGGTATAAAACCAGTGGCCAGCAAAGCAGTCAATATATTGATTTTTGCAAGCAAAAATAAAGTTATTAGCACACGTTCTCTAAAGGCATTTATAACTTTTTTTCACGGGATGAGTGTTCAAAGATGATAGTTATTAAATTATTAAAATGTAACGTTATGCCATGATAAATTGGTAGTCAAATATTGGAGCATTCTTTCCTAAAATGCAATTCCTCTATTGTTTGGCATCTGCACTTTCCCCTGCTAAGAGTACTGTTTTTGCAGCTGTGGGACTCTGTCCATCATATGGCAATATCTTCCATAACAACCCATTTACATAGCAAATTAACCATAACCACAGTATATATTTGATAACTTTTATCTAAACATGGAGAGAAAGAAGTACCTGTGTTTCCCCAATATAAGACTGGGTCTTATTTTCTTTTGGGCCCCAAAATAAGCACTAGGGCTTATTTTTTTTTTCCCATGTATGGAAGGCCCACTTTTTTGCTTGCTCACGGCAGGACAGGAGGCAACGCAGTACAGCAGTGCCACTGCCATGAGGTGGGGTGCTAGAGCTGCCACATGTGCCCTGCACCAGCTTACCTCAGGGCCCTGCAGCCAGGCCACCCAGGCCCCGACACCTGCCTTGCCTCACAAGGCAGTGGTTCCAGCAGCCCCATCCAACAGGACCCCATGTGGCCACCAGCACACTTCTTCTACTTTCTTGTACCCACAAGGGAGCAGGAGGCCAAGTAACATGCCAGTGCCACAGCTATGAGGCAAGGCGGGGTGGGTGGAGCTGCCCCATGCACCCTGCACCAGGTTACCTTGGGGTCCTGCAGCCATGCCATCCATTCACTGACACCTGCCTTGGCTCATGGCCATGGCACCAACACACCACTCGCCCTCCTGCTCCATTGCGACTGCAAGTAAGAAGAAGTGGACCAGTGGTCATGTAAGATCCTGCACATGGGTGGTGGTGCTGCCGCCACAAGGCAGCTATCAGGGTGTGGATGGCCTGGCTGTGGAGGCCCTGAGGTAACCCGGTGCGGGGTGCATGGGGCAGCTCCTCCACCACCCCACCTCGCGACACCGTGAGCAACCAAACAGAATGGGCAGGTGGGTGGGAAGCCAGCTACACAGGCTCTTAGGGCTTATTTGGGGGTAGGGCTTATATTAGGTGCATGTGTAAAAACATGTTAGGTCTTATTTTTGGGATAGCTCTTATTTTCAGGGAAACAGGATGCAGAGGGAAAACTGAGGGCAGTACCATTTCTCTTTTGATTCTTTATCAACATTCTCTAGTTTAATGAACTACAGATATGATGAACAGATATCCATCATCTCTCTCCAGCAAGGTCATCTGGTGTGCATCAGGTTAGAAAAGGTTGTTGTATATGGACAATTGCTAAAACTAATCTAGTTATGAAGGATAACATCTGATATATTGTAAAACACCTTTAGTTTCCATGTCTTCCCAGTGCACTTTGTAAATATATTTTCACCCTATTGTTTTAAAGCATGGTGGTGAATTGTGGTTTCCTATAAAGATCAATGGGAAAGAAAGTTAACATGTGGAAGATAAATTCTAAGAATGTAACTGTGAAATTGTATTCTAAGACGTTTGGAAATTAAAAAGGACTCCAGATCCTTTATGGTAATGCTGCCAAATCTTAACCAGATGTAAATTTTAAAATGCCATTAGCACTTATGAATAATCAGCATGGTTCTAATTCCCTGCACACTTTGAAGATGGCATTCCTATAGAAAGTAGCAAAGAAAAGTTGACTAGCTAATATAGGCACATTTAGATTGCAATGTTTGAAGGAACAACTTAGTTGCAAAGCCTTGATAAGTGTCGGGCACAAGGAATTATGAGTTGATCGAAGTTACTTCTTTATTGTTGCAATGCCATTTACAAGAATCTTGCCAAAATAACTGCATTCTCTTGGGAATGATCAGATAGGACAGGGGTGTCAAATTTGCACCATCACAGCAGTATCATGTGACATATCAGGGCTTTTTCCCCCTTCACTAAACCAGGTGAGGTTGGGGCCAGCACCCCAGAGATAGGGCTTCAGGGCCTTTAGCGGAAATAAGGCTCTGTCCCGTTTTCTGTTGTGTAAGAACTCTAAGCTCAGCCCCCCTCTTCACATCTCACCCCACTTTAGCTGGAGAGTCCATCATAGTAAATCTCTGTTTCCTTTGCAATTTCTTCCTTTAATTTATGATAAAATGCAAATCATGATCAACAGACACAACTTTCCAAAGTCATTGAAAAATATTGCTGATATCAAACACTTATTAAAGGAATCTACCAATTGCATGCTGCCTCAAATAGTGGTGGGATCAGGAATGTTTTACTAAAAATGTTGTCCAATCTCTAAACAATAGTAGAATGATTACTGTACTTGGGCCATAAAATTATTCACAAATTCAACAATCAGTAGTAACTTCACTACAATAATGGCACTTACTTAATATCAACTGATCCATTTAAGAAGCACATACAGTAAGTAGATATTAAAATGAAATTTCCTGAGTTGCCATCTTGCTTGGATATATTCTTTATTCTGATAAAGTACTATCACTTCAACTTATCAATAAACCCCTGCACTCTTGGCAGTGATCAACAGAAAATTCCTGTTCAACCTATTTATGAGGCTTTAGGGTGAGAAAGAATAAATGCAGTAACTGTTTTTAATGCTTTTAGAGGCTGTGGTACCACCTGTGGTTTTGTTGACAAAATCAAGCTTTCATGTTGTAATATTTTCAAGCAATTAAATGAAAGCATTTTAGAAGCTTTTGCTGACTTTGAACTGGATGTAACACCATCAGATTCTTAGAACTACTGCATTAAAACATTCTTTTTTTAAGCTGCTTATGGCAGCTTTACAAAAACTAATGCTGGAGAAATCAGATGTGCTTCAATCAGAAGAGATGTGTCAGTTCATCCTGCTTTTTGAGTTGCCATTCTATGGACACATCACCAGTTTATGGGACAATAGCATAACTTTAATATTAATATGAACCTTCTAGGTTGACTAGATTGTCGTGGGTCGCACTTACCACATTGTTCATATAAATAAACCAGACGGCCATCAACATTTTGGAACTGCCCTCACCATGGACCTGCCTGTATTGCCTTACATAGCCATTTGAAAGTGAATGAGAATCAAATTTAGAAGTGTAGGAATCAAATGTTGAAGGACATGCAGGTGTTGAGTGAACAGAACAAAAATTCATCATTCCCCATGATACTTCTGTGTGGATTTTTTAAACGGACTGTGCTATATTATATCCAGCAACATAACGTGGATCATATTGCTAACATTGGCCTATTATTATCTTTAAGAGCAATATCTCAGAACAGAAGACTGCTCGTGATATCTATAGAATAATAATTATTCAGTATGCATTGCTGGAAAAAAAGCATAACTAAATTGGCTGATGTACCTTAGTATTTACATTGGCTCCCAAAATCATGGTGAAAGCTTTTTGATAAACTACACATTTCACACCGACACCAGTTTCAAAGTTATTGATACATGATTTATCAGAATCATATCCAGTTTTCAATTTTCCAAACATTTCAGAAGAACTCAAAGAAATGTTCCCGAAATAGAACTGTTGTACTTACTAGTAGCATCTCTTCCTGCTTATAAATCTTATTCCATCCTATCTTTCCCACCCTTTTATGTCCTCTGGACATAAAATCAGTTGTACATCAGTATAGTGTCCTACTGTGTATCTAAAATTCATCTCCATGAACACGTGTGTTCCCTGGTTGTTACTAAATAGGCTTATCATATGTCTATATGCAGAGGATATGTTTTCTTTGTCATGTAGCAGATCATTCCTCTGATTTAAAGCATCTGTAACACAAAATGATCCTGCCCTTTGAAGCACATCTCAGCTTATTTGCATCATGATGGCTATCTTTAATTATCCATTAATTAATTGAATTTTTTTATAATAAAGCACAAGACAATTATCTATTTTTTCTTCTACTTCCTAAAGGAGAAGAACTATACCTGGCAGAATTTGTCTCTCAAAAGATGTGAATCTGTGATTTTAATTAAAATCAAGATAGTTAATTCCATCTACTGGCCATCTATCTAGGCACTGAAAAATCAAGCAGATTAGAAACTATTCTGCAGCATATCAGGTGTGCCTTATGTAGTCTCCACTTCTTTTTTCCATGGTGGAGATAGGCTTGGACTTTTGCAAATTTTTGGCAAAAGGAATCCCATGTAGTTAGGCTTCTGATTCAGTTAAACAAGGCCAATCATGTATCTGTAATTCAAATGCATGACAATAGGTCTAAAATAATGAATTGAATAATTTGTATGATTAAGCAGATGATATCTTGATTGCAATCAAAACTCTGTAGAAGAGAGAAATTTTTAAGAGAGGTGCCGAGACTTAATGTGAACCTGTTAACTAAGAGCTAGAACAGGGGTGCCAAACTGGTAGCTCATGGGTTGGATGCATCACACGCGGGCCACACCCATCCCGGCTCTGCAAATTGGAAAAACGTGACGAAATGTCACATGACAGCAATGTGATGTGGAGAGTTTGACACCCGTGAGCCAGGAGTGAGTTCTGGCAGTCACTCCTGGGTGCATTGCACGCGCACTGCGCTTGATGCAATAAAAAATGCTCTGTGCATGCGCAGAAGCAAAAAACAAGATGACAGTGTCTATGGCACCGCCAGGAGAACCGGTTTGGGGGCGTGGCAGGCCTGGGTTGCTGCGAGTTCCAGCGACCCAGGCCGCCAAACCACTACTGTTTCAGTCGAACCGATCCAAACCGGTAGGAACCCACCATTGCCATGAGCTAGAAAGTCTCAGCTTCCCAACTCACTTTAATTGTGACAATCCACTATGCAAAATGAATACAATTCTATCTCTCTCTCTCTCTCGCTTATTGTCATTACCATGTTATTTTTTTAATGACAATTCCATATGATGTCTTCAATGGATTAACATCTGTAACTGTTCTGGCAGCTCATATGGGGTGATTTCTTTAACTAAAAAAATCTGGCTATGAGAACTTAATACAGGATATTATTTTCTACATCCTCTACTAAGAAAGCTACGCTGAAATGAATTTGGGCAATAGCCTTTCCTATTACTTTCTGAAACTAATTTTATCTTATTCCACATGTATCCTTATTTTTCAAGATAACTTTTTCAAATCTCATAGTAGGAGGGTTTTTATGTTTACTTTTTATTTGGATGTTTTAGTCCCACCTTTTTATACTTATAAATAACTTGAGGCAGCGAACATACCTAATATTCCTTCCTTCTCCTTATTCCCTCAACAACAATCCTGTGAGGTGGGTTGGGCTGAGAGAGACCGTTTGGCCCAAAGTCACATAGCTGCCTTTCATGCCTAAAGTGGGAATACAACTCACAATCTCCTGGTCTCTAGTCTGGAGCTGCAACTATTAGACCAAACTCAGTAGTGGTATTCACCCAGTTGGACTGGTTCGGGCGAACTAGTAGTGCAAAACCCTAACCCTAATCCAGCACTATGCTGTCCTATTTAGCCACGTTTTCTAAGCCACACACATGTGTGCAAGCCTCGCTTGCGAGCGAAGTGCATGCACAAAAGGCCATGCGCATGTGTGTGGGTGTGTGTGCATGCACACACTCACATTTTCAGTGCACAGCGAACTGGAGGTAAAAGTATGTGAAACCCACCTCTGACCAAGCTACTTAATATTTAAACTTCCTAATATC
The DNA here is from genome assembly GCF_964273705.1 of Natrix helvetica. Taxonomy (NCBI): domain Eukaryota; kingdom Metazoa; phylum Chordata; class Lepidosauria; order Squamata; family Natricidae; genus Natrix; species Natrix helvetica. Next base: position 251,862,178 of record NC_138552.1, read on the forward strand.
CCTTTCCTTTGGATTAGCCTGAAAAAAGGTAGACATGTCATTGAATTTTATACGGACACTAATCAAATACTCACTTAACCAGGAAATAATATGAAGGACTATATTTAAAATTCTGTACAGTATTCTCTTCAGACACCAGTAAAATAAAAGGTCGAAGGGATCATGTTCATTTCCATAGGATCCACCTCAACTTTCATTTTTTATAACAATTTGCTTCATGACAACCTTCATCTTTAAGTTCTGAGGTATAACTATGAACTTCTTTGTGCGTTACAATCAGCCAGAGAATAGCAAATACCCAAGGATTCTTATATGCCATCTGAGAACCATTATGGTGGATACAGATTAAAATGTTGAATCAAATCCTAAATTACTTCCTTTCAAAACATAGGGAAAATCAAAATCACTTGGACTTACAGTACAAAATTGTAGACTTTTGTATTTTTTCTGAACCTATATTTAATAAAATATTAGCTTATCTCCGAGAGCATCATCTGATCTAGAACCCTACATTGGGTTCTAGATAGGGCAAAACTCAATTTACATGTCAGGGTTCCAAATAGCATCCAAAATCAAATCAGAGTCTGAGGCAAAGCATTCCTCAAAGTTCCAATTTAGCCAAAGATCCAAAAGAAAAGATGGCTGTAGGCCTGACATTACAGTTTCTTCATGTAGCATGCTAGCGCTGCCTAGGTCTGGTTAGAATTACAGTCGATTTCATTCTGACAACAGACTAAAGGAAGCTGACATGACATAATGGAAAGAACAGCCAGGCAAGTCCATAGCTGGCATAAATATCTTTCTTCAGCAGAGATTCTCCACACACCCCCATCCCCCAAAGCAATCTGCACAAGCTCAGCTGCAATGTTCTGCCTGCCTTCCTGGCATCTATCATACTAATGAATTGTCTCCGCAATATCAGAGGGAAGAGAACAGCAGAAGTGGATATAAATTCTAAGGTGGTTACAGCAGTGCCATCTTCTTTCAGATAATAAGTACAACAAAATATGGGGAATTGTTTCTTTTTTTCCCTTCCTATTTGGAGAAAATAAGAGGGGAGATGAAATCCATTTGATGTTGTCAATGAATGTTTTGAACACTTGGTATAAATGGACACTAATTCTCCTCGATGCTCCAGCAAAATTGTTCTCACTCTATATATTACTAAAATTCTTGTTCTGGTAATCTTTAACTGGGCAAAATGGTGCATTATAGGGCAACAATTTTTGAAACAACACGATTTTCAAGGGAATGAAATTTTGGGAAGTTGTGGCTGCTTCAGTGCTGCCAGGCTGCTACCATTGGTGCTGCAGCCACAATCCTCATTTTCAATATTCTATGACAGTTTCTGAGCCACTCTTTAACACCTCACTTTCTCTTCCACCCAGCAGCAGCCATTTATCTGCCTTCTGGGGAGGGAAGGGAAGTGAAAGGAAGGGACAGAAGGGGGAAAGAGGAGAGAAGAGTCCCAATGCTCACTGCCAGCTTCCAACAAGGAAATTCAATGGGGAAGCCAACAGGAAGTTGGAAGCCATTCCTGTTTCTGTTGATTTTTTGCCAGCTCGTGGTCATTCTCATCATTCCATTTCCAGAGATAAGGAAATATCTCTGAAATGATGACAGGAAATGAAAAGATTATAATGAACCTGAAAAAAGAAGCTAATTAGTCAAAAGTTGGTGAGCTGTTTTCTCATAACACAAGTTCTCTACTGGAAAATTTGGACCAAATAGTGTAAGCATAGAATGATGACATTGTATTTTGTTTATTTATCTAATTTATATAGATTACATTATATGTTTGTTTTCTCCAATGAGTATGCCACAACTGATCCTGAATCAAAATCAAACTTAGCATACTTTATGAAGCTAGTACTCCAATCACTGGGCTATCTTATTCATTATACAAGTGGTATCACTTGAATGCCTTTTACCTAAACTCCATCATGAAATATCTTCCTCTGGATGTTGATGATCTGGGAGCCTCGGGGGGGGGGGGGCATATTTCCTGGTGAAATCACATATTGGAACACTTTGGAGAAATTTAGATTTTATTTAATGCAATGCCTTACATTGTAAAGATGAAAAAAAATGCCAAAAAGAAAGAACTTGATTTGAGGATTGTGTGATTGTTGTTTTGGGTTATTGTTAGAACACCGACCAAGCCTAGGTATCCTTTTGCAATTGCAGATTCTCCAGTTGGTCATTGACAGTTAGATGTAAGAGATAAATAAACCAGCAAGTAGCCTAAATAATTTGCACTGCAGGCAGATACAGTATGATCCCTGATCTGATGCAGGCATGTGCATGGGTTTTTAAAGACGTGCATTTTATTGTGACGTTTTTTTAAAGACATGAAATATAAAATAACAACTGATCCTTTTATTAAGATCTCCTTCTCAGATATAACCCAAAGGGAGTCCATTTTTAGTTTTCATATTATTTATTTAATGTACGGCATACAATGACAGGGAAGTCAACAAATGCGAACAATGCAGCCCTGACAGCCTAAATTACTAGTTCATTCTATCCAGCGCTTGCCTGCCTATCCTTGGTGCACCACAGGGGGCAGACTAGCTTACACCAGCTGACTAGCAGCACTTGGCTTGCTAGCTCTTCCGGGCTCCTCTGCCAGTCTTGACTCAACTTGTGTTGCATGGCCGGCTTCCTCTCTCCACACACACAAACACAACTAGTTTTTTTTCCCACCGAAGTGGTACCCATTTATCTACTCACAATATTGCATGCTTTCGAACTGCTGGGTGAGCATGAGCTGGGTAGCAAGCAATGGAAGCTCAATCCATCTCACGGAGCTGGGCTCAAACTACCGGGAGTGCAACCCATTTCTGGCCAGCAGTTCCAGCTTCATTAAGCCACTGTGCACCACGTCCCCAATACTTCCTGTTGCCATGTTATATAGTAGGAAACTATTTTATGATGGATGACCCTGCAGCAGGCTTCTCGCATTATCAAGATATTGCATGAAAGCTGCAATTTTTAGTCACCCTGTGAGAACTGTTGGAGTAATCTCCCTCCTATCTCCTTAGCAGTTGCTTAAAAATTGTATGCCCTGAGGGAAGGCAAAGCACCGATTCATGATGAAGCCATTAGTCATACTAAAAAAAAAAGTATTCTTATATTTGTTTTAATATTTGAAATGTGTGCAATGACATAGAATCCCAGAGATTGAAGGGAATATTCAGGTCATAAAATCCATCTTCTGATCCTTTCAGGAAGCCAAATTCCAGCATGATGGATGTCTAGCCTCTACATGAACATACCCAGCAAATGGAAGCCCTTGTTTTTCTAAATAATTGCATCCACTCCAGAATTGTTCAGTTTGAACTATCAGCTGACTGTGTTGCCTCCGTGCCTTGACCTGGGTCATCACTGGAGGAGACAGAGAAGACAGTCCCTTACTTTACTAAGGCTCAGGGCTAGATAGAACCAGGCTTGGTTTTCATCTAACAACCAGTGGGATTCAGTTAACAATGGCAATGGGGACAGCCAGGATTGCAATTGCTGAGCAATGCAATCATGTGTCAACAGACTTTACAACTGCAATGGAAATTCTGATTCCAATTATTGTTGTTTAGCAAGGACTACCTGTACTTCTTATCTGCCATCCTCTTTCGCCTTTTGCAGTCTAAATCCGGCAGTCCTACAGGGTAATATTTAAATTGGCACAGAAAAAAACTGTAGCCGATACCTTTTGTGTTTTTGTTTGACAAAGCAGTCTCATTTTATTCCAGGGGTATATGTACGTATCTCCCACTCCTGCACCAGATCTAAAGAAGAAAATGTGGAGTCATTCATATTTAGATTAGGAGGGATTCCTAATGAAATCTGTAAGTCCTTTCAATTTTAACCAAATATTCTTCCTTTTAGACTTCTTAGAAAAAAGGCAAATGGCCATAATAATTTTGCTCCATCTTAAACCAAACTCTGCTACCGCCTAACTAGAAATACAGGGAAGTAGAGGATTCTTATGAGGATTATGGAATCTGCTAACCCTTATGGAAGATAAAAGTTGTATCAATATGAAACAAGAAAACCAAACAAAATAAAGCAATCTGATGTTTCAGCAGCACATACAAGTATGTAATCTGAAACTTTTCTGCTGGCAACTGGGCAAAGGTTCTTACAGCATTGTGCCTGTTTAACTGAGGACACTGGAAATTTGCTTTCAGATCTATAACCATGGTCCATAGCTATAGTTTTATAAGTCCATTGACACCCCAGAACCCATGTTACTGAAGTGCATCTATCAATCTCATATGAACATGTAGAAAAGGGTGCAGAGAGCCTTCCCTCCTTGAGACAGATAGGAACTATGGCCTGATGGCATTGGTTATCAATGCATCCCCCTATACCCTGGAATTTACTTCCAGCAGAGGTACATTTGGCCTCATTTCTCCTTCCATTTTGCAAGGTTATTAAGATCTTTTTATTATGCCCTGGCTTGACTTTGAGCGGTTGTGGGCAACCATGATACTATATAATGCTATTATCTGTTGCTTGGAGTCACTGGGAGTTTTGTGAGAGAAGTTATATTACTTTCTTGCTTTTCTTGTTTTATTGTCCTACATTTCCTAGAGCAAGGGTGTCAAACTTTATTTATTTTATTATTTATTTATTTTTATTTATTAAATTTATAGACCGCCCCCTCTCCCCAAGGGGACTCGGGGCGGTGTACAGACAAAAGCTAAAACCGTATATACAATAACAATATTAACAAACTTGTGACCTGCAGGCCAGATGTATCACAATTTGTCATTGTGAGTTTGACACCTCTGTCCTAGAGGATCAGTTGACTGGTACAGTCTACATATAGTCTACAAATATAATTAGTTAATTAGGTAATTAATTGATTTTAGCATACAGAAGGCTACCCTTAATGCATTCTGTGTTGATATGCAATTTATTGAATTCTTAGTTTCTAATATCCTAAGAAGGCCTCCCAAAATCTCTGTCTTTCGGAGACATTAGAATATAGAATAACAGCCTCAACCTCCGTGACACATTTGTATGGAAAGTTATTTTAGTTCAGCATATTTTTATGTTGCATCACAAATGCACCACAGTGGTTCTCCACATCACAGCAGGATGAGAAACTAGAAAACTGTTTCATAAGAATGAATAACTTATCAATTTTATTTATTTATGCCATGGTGTTTGTTTCTTCAGTCAACAGAATGTAACCTTCTCGGTGATGTTTCAGGGTCCAGGCCAAAATCACACTTCTGCAGATGTTCTGCACTAAAATTAAGTTTTCGCAGCCTTGCACCCATTAATTGCAAAACTGATTGAGATGTTCTGATGAATAGATCAATATAACACTCAGCAGCACATGTCCTACAGGTTTCCTGCTTCTGCAGTAGTGAAAATAGCTAAATAAATTAATCAAAGTCCTCATTAAATACCAAAGGCTTACAGTCTTCTCTAGGGATCATTCAATGTAAACCAAGAGGTGAGATAAAAGTATAGCACAGGGAATTTTTTAACAGATTTTCTTGATCAAAAATCAGTACCAAACTGAATGTAATTTCCGAGTACTTCTGGAAATATGAACATGCCACATAGTCCATGGAATCCATTCTTCATATAGATTCTTGAAGTTTTTATCTTTTCAAATAAGTTATTGTCCCCAAAATAGCACAGTACAAACCTGCAGTTTAACAAGCTGTATGCCTGCAAAAGTCACAAATTCTCTCCAAAGACTAGGTACGTTGCACTGTGAACCAAAACAGGAACTCATTATATAATGATCAGCCTGTCTGAGTCCAACTCACTTCATAGGATCATTGTTATAGGGAAAATAGAAAGCAGGAGTATTAGGCATACTCACTGAGTTCATCTATTTAGAGAGGGAGAGAGAAATGGGGTAGGGGCAGAGTAAAAAAAAATCTAATAATACTTTTAAAAGATTACAATTCTCAAGGCCCCTTGAAGAAATCTATGAAACTTAGTTTAAAACTTTATAGACAAATTTCCATATAAAAGTTCTGAACTAGAGGATCTATTGTTTAAGGCTTAATTACTTGCATAGAAGAGGGATGTGATGGTTCAGTGGCTAAGATGCTGAGCTTGCCGATCAGAAAGGTTGGCAGTTTGGCGGTTCAAATCCCTAGCACCACATAATGGAGTGAGCACCTGTTACCTGTCCCACCTTCTGCCAACCTAGCAGTTCGAAAGCACGTAAAAATGCAAGTAGAAAAATAGGAACCACCTTTGGTGGGAAAGTAACAGCGTTCCGTGCACCTTCGGCATTTAGTCATGCTGGCCACATGACCACGGAGACATCTTTGGACAGCGCTGCCTCTTCGGCTTTGAACTGAGATGAGCAGCGTCCCCCAGGGTCGGGAACGACTAGCACATATGTGCGAGGGGGACCTTTACCTTTACTTGCATAGATATTGGTACATTAGGTCTGTACTAGTAGTCCTTGACTTACCAGCAGAACTTGGACCAGAATTTCCATTGCTAAGCAAGATGGTTGAGTTACACCCAATTTTATGACCTTTTTTGTGAGGGTTTTTAAGTAAATAACTATGGTTATTAAATGAAACATGAGTCATTAAATAAATATGGATTCCCCCCCCCTTGACATTGGTTGTTGAAAGACAGCTGGGAAGATCATAAATGGTGATTTCATGACCTTGGGACATAAGTACATAATACATAAATTCTGCTAAGTGCCCGGATTCTGATCACATGACCATGGGGTTGCTGCTACAATCATAAATGCAAGGACCAATCATAGGTCACTTTTTTCTGTGTTGTTAAAACTTTGAACTGTCACTAAGAGATTGTAAGTCAAGGACTACCTGTACCAAATGGTAGAAAAGCCCTTCTCTGCAGATTTTTTCAGGGGATCAAAGTAGGTCATACTGTATGTTTTACTGCCTACCTGCACTGAGATGCCTGCAATGGCTTCGTGAGATGGGTAGTCTAATGTAGATTGTTAATATTACAAAACTAGTAACTAGGCAACATCAAAGTGGCAAATAATAATAGAAAGCTATGGACAACAGCATAGTTCTTTTGCAAATAAGTTTCCAGAAATATGTACTACTCCAATGGTGGGATTCAAAAGTTTTTACTACTGGTTCTGTGGGCGTGGCTTGGTGGGCATTGCATGGCTTGGTGGGTATGGCTTTGTGGGCGTGGCAGGGGAAGGATACTGTAAAATCTCCATTCCCTCCTCACTCCAGGGGAAGGATACTGCAAAATCCCCATTTCCTCCCAATCAGCTGGGACTCAGGAGGCAGAGAATAGATGGAGGCGGGGCCAGTAGGAGGTGGTATTTACTGGTTCTCTGAACTACTCAAAATTTCCACTACCGGTTCTCCAGAACTGTTCAGAACCTGCTGAATACCACCTCTGTACTACTCTCCAAAATGAGCACAGTGACTGGCTATCCCTAAATGCATACAGGAACAAGAAGAAAAATCTTGCATGCATTTTCAGGATCACAGAAGAAATTCCTCTTTTCCAATATTTTCTATAAGCCTTATTGTTCCTTAAGTGCTTTCCTTTGCCAGTGGCAGATATATACAACTGTTTGCATCTGTCTACAAAAGTAAATCACGTAGATGGAATTAAAATATTAAGTGTAACACATCATAATTTATATGAAGTGTGGTAGGAGAATGATAATAAAGCAGTTTCTTTGTCTCATTTAATATCCTCAGAATCCAGAGAGCAATTTAGGGCTATGGCTAACTTACTCAGCAGCCCAGTTTTCTCATACCACTAACAGCTTTTCAGAGTGTCAGTGTGTGTGCCTACTTTAATATGGTCTATTCGTGAACAAATACATAATAATACTATAAACTCCTACTATAAATCACTTCCATATTCACTCATACATTCAGAGGCTTGCCTCCCTCATTGTTTTTCCTCTCATCCAGGAAAATGCTTCAAAAAGGTGTGAGAGAGAGAAAGATGGAGACTGTTCAATCCCATTTAATGATTCAAGAACCAATCATTTCAATCCTATGTCTTCTTATGGAGGGCAGATGGAATGACAGCTAAATAGACTGTATCATGTACCCTTAGACGTTCTTCTGTGGCTTGATTGCCAGCTAGAATGGATTTCTAACCAGAAAAGTAAAAAGCGGGGAAATTGGTGTAGAAAAAGTATCTGTACCAAAACCATACTTTTTATGTCCTTTTGAAGATATAATTCCAGCAAAAAAAATGCAATAAATTCAGTCCTGGTTTTTGTCTTGATTAATTCAAAATAATAGTAACTTTATTCTTAGATCATCACCACTGCCTTTTTGTACATACTTCTATCTGATGCTAAAGGGTTCTGAATGCTTCCACCTTTTCTTTGCTTGACCTACTCAGTAAGATATCTGAATGACTTACCAGCTCTATCATCTATATTTGTATGAACTATTGTAAATGAATTCACTTCAATAGCAGCATGTAATTATGCTTCTGTTATTTTTAAATAAATCAAGCTCATTCGGGGGCCCCATTATAATAGTTTCATTATAATAGTCTTTCTGATCATTAAAAGATAAGTAGATTATTTACTGCCTTTGAGCAGATATAGATAATATTCAGAGGAAGCAATAAATAAATGTTTAGGAAGTAAGCCTTGGGGTTCTTGAAAATCTGAATGCGCCAGTGACTGATATTTTGTTCTGCATTCCCTGAAGCTTTGCCACAAGCTATAAGTGGCCAGTCCTTAGCAAGGTAACATATCAGAAATAATCAGCATCACTGTCATATTAGTAATGTCAGCATTGCTCTCAATACTGAGGTATTTTGCCTTCTCCAGCATTTTTTGTCATACTGCTGGGGGAGGGGGGGAGAATAGTTGATTTTTTTTCAGGTTTGCATGGATGCTTTCCTTAATTCTTTGCACATGATCCCATATGACACAGCCTATTCCCAGAACACATTCATCAGGCTTTCCTGAGCATCAGTGTCTCCCCTGAGCCTCTGCACCATCTAATGTAAATGCACCTTTCTACATTTAGGCAAGAAAAATGAAATGCACAGGTACAGTATAGGTGGTGCCGCCTTCCTCAATAGTAGTAACTGTGAGAGGGATCTTGGAGTCCTAGTGGACAACCATTTAAATATGAGCCAGCAGTGTGCAGCAGCTGCCAAAAAAGCCAACACAGTCCTAGGCTGCATCAACAGAGAGATAGAATCAAGATCACGTGAAGTGTTAATACCACTTTATAATGCCTTGGTAAGGCCACATTTGGAATACTGCATTCAGTTTTGGTCGCCACGATGTAAAAAAGATGTGGAGACTCTAGAAAGAGTGCAGAGAAGAGCAACAAAGATTATTAGGGGACTGGAGACTAAAACATATGAAGAACGGTTGCAGGAGCTGGGTATGTCTAGTTTAATAGAAAGAAGGACTAGGGGAGACATGATAGCAGTGTTCCAATATCTCAGGGGTTGCCACAAAGAAGAGGGAGTCAAACTATTTTCCAAGGCACTTGAGGGTAGAACAAGAAGCAATGGGTGGAAACTAATCAAGGAGAGAAGCAACTTAGAACTGAGGAGAAATTTCCTGACAGAACAATTAATCAGTGGAACAGCTTGCCTCCAGAAGTTGTGAATGCCCCAACACTGGAAGTCTTTAAGAAGATGTTGGATAGCCATTTGTCTGGAACGGTATAGGGCAGTGATGGTGAACCATTTTTGGCTCGCGAGCCATAAGCGGGGGGAGCGCAGGGGCGCACACACTACAGGCACGACTCCCCCTATTTTTTGCATCTTTTTTTCACCCTCCCCAGGGTCCAGAGGTTTTATGGGAGCCTGGGAAGGGCGAAAAAAGGCTCCCCTGCCCCCTCCCGGAAGCCCTCTGGAGGCTTCAGGGACCTTCAGGAGGCTTCCCTGAAGCCTCTGGAGCACTTAAAACGACCCTCTGAGCAAACCAGAAGTGACTTCCAGTTTGCTCGGAGGATCATTTTGAGCGCTCCGGAGGCTTCAGGGACCTTCAGGAGGCTTCCCTGAAGCCACTGGAGCATTTAAAATGACCCTCCGAGCAAACCGGAAGTCCGTTCCCAAACTTCCAGTTTGCCCATAGGGCTGTTTTTCTGCGCTCCGGAGGCTTCAGGAAAGCTCATGAAGCCTCCAGAGGGCCTCCAGGGGGGGGGGCATGGGAGTCTCTTTTTGCCCTCCCCAGGCTCCAGAGACTTTATAGGAGCCTGGGGAGGGCGAAAAATGGCTTTAAAAAAGGGTGAACTCAGCTGGCCAGTGCGTACATGCGCACTGGCCAGCTGACAGGGCAGCGCCTTGCGTGCCCTGACAAATGGGTCCGCCTGCCACCTGTGGCACGCATGCCATACGTTTGTCATCCCGGGTCTAGGGTTTCCTGCATAGGGAAGGGATTGGACTAGAAGACCTCCAAGGTCCCTTCCAACTCTGCTATTGTATTGTATTGTATTGTATTGTATTGTATTAATAATGCTTCTAGAGTGAGAGCATTCACCTGCTCTATGGATTTCTGCTGCAGGCATATGGCATATGCAGCAGCAGCAGACATCATCAGGCACTGGCTATGACTAGGAAGAAGAAAGACAGTCAGCATGAAATCAGACCATCTCTTTTCCTGTCTTACAGGAGAAGGAACAAAGGCTTGTTGGGAAGACTTCCTTGTGTTCACATTGGTCTGAGATGTGGCACTGGTTTGGGGTGAAAGAATCTTAGTTCCCCAAAACATAGGAGGGTCTTTATCATTTAGGTATCTCTATTCCACATCACCGTATATCAAAAAGAAGCATATGTGAAACCCTCCAAAACATGTCAATTTTAAAATTGGATGCGTTTAAAGTTGTGGCAGGCTGAAGGAAAGATGCCAGCTTCTAAACAGCATCTTCTGTATTCCTTCTGAGGTTGTAACCCAGAAAAAGTCCTTTCATATAACTGGAGAGGAAGGACATAAAGTTTCTCCTCCTCCCCTTCGTTTCCCAAGACTATTATTCACTCCATTGCCTGAAGGTAAATTAGGGGTAGAGTTCCAGATGACCTATAGGAAAAGTGGACAAAGGCAAGGAATAGAATAGAATAGAACAGAACAGAACAGAATAGAATAGACAGCCTAGCCAATATCTGCATCTCAGAATGTGAGTGTTCATGTGATTACTATTCTAGACTGCAAGTAGTACCCTGTTGTTGTCCAGCAGGATCGGGTTGAGCTGCTGATGGACTCGGATAGCGAGGAACCATATGAGTCTGCCCTGGACGATGTGGAGGACCCTGTGCAGGGTTCAGACTCAGAGCAGGGGCCAGAGAGGCTGGTTGGCCACCAGGAGGTACCTGAGGCATGGAGCAGTGGGGAGGATCAAAGGCAGTTTGTCCCTGATGCTAGATTGAGAAGGGCTGAGAAACGGAAGCAGGAACTCCGTAGGCAGACTCACAGAAGATGATTAAGCACAGGTGGTTGTGGATTGGCCCCTCCCAAGAGAGATTATAGGTGAGGCGTTGGGAGGGGACATTTGCAGGAAACAACCGTTCAAATTAGTAGTTAAGAAAATCTATCTGTGTATTCTAGCCGTGTCTGTTCGTTTGGACTATCTGCGTTGCTTCATTTGAATTATCTGGGTTGCTCTATTGAACGTGAGTTGTCTGGGCCCTCAGCCAAAGGATTCGTTATCTCAATAATTAAACAGTGGCAAACAGCCAAGCCTGTGCTCTGGTTTATTCACAGGCTTGGAGAGGGAGGTCAGAACAGTACCCCCTATGTCAGTGATGGCGAACCATTGCAAGACCGAGTACCCAAACCGGAGCACGTGCGTGTGCATAGGCACATCCATACCGGAGCTCCAGAGACCCAAAGACAGGCTGGCCAGTACATGCCTGGTCTTTGGGTTTCCAGCATACGCATGCATGCCAACCAGCTGGTCTTTGCACCTACCAGAGCACCGGAGACCAGAAGACCAAGTGATCGGCATGGGCATGCGCACTTGCCAACTGGTCTTCACATTTCTGGCAAGCACAAAGACCAGCTGGCCGGTGTGCATGTGTGCACCGGAAACCAGAAAAGCAGCTGGCGATGACACGTGTGCCCACAGAGAGGGCTCTGCATGCCACCTCTGGAACGTGTGCCATTGGTTCGCCATCACAGCCCTATGTCTTTGACATCCTCAATGGCAGTTGAGTTGCAGTGTTTCTGCTTAGTTAAATCCCAAAGACCAGAACCAGAATTCCAAGGATGTTTGTTTCCAATTTCCCAAAATAGCATGCATGCGTGTATATATATATATATATATATATATATATATATATATATATATATATATATATATATATATATATATATATATATATATATATATATATATATATATATATATATATATATATATATATATATATTTGTGTTACAACCCCTGGTATGCCCAAATATGGGAGGGAGCTCACTACTCCCCCTTTCTGTCCTTCGGCTCATTACAGAAGACCATGCAGGCAGAAAACCATATTTTTATTTTTAATGTTGCCTTTTTATATTTGTGTTGTATTTGTGCTGATAAATAAATAAAGGGAGACTAGTATAGATCTATTTCAAGCTATTTAGCTCTCATCAGCTAGCCATACCCTTACTGGGATTTGAACCTGGGCTGTATTACATATTAGGCAGGAGTCTTAGCCACTAAGCCACAGGCTCTCCTCCTTTATCAGCTGAGCCAGGGAAATAGGTATGTATTTGTGTTACAACCCCTGGTATGCCCAAATATGGGAGGGAGCTCACTACTCCCCCTTTCTGTCCTTCGGCTCATTACAGAAGACCATGCAGGCAGAAAACCATATTTTTATTTTTAATGTTGCCTTTTTATATTTGTGTTGTATTTGTGCTGATAAATAAATAAAGGGAGACTAGTATAGATCTATTTCAAGCTATTTAGCTCTCATCAGCTAGCCATACCCTTACTGGGATTTGAACCTGGGCTGTATTACATATTAGGCAGGAGTCTTAGCCACTAAGCCACAGGCTCTCCTCCTTTATCAGCTGAGCCAGGGAAATAGGTATGTATTTGTGTTACAACCCCTGGTATGCCCAAATATGGGAGGGAGCTCACTACTCCCTCTTTCTGTCCTTCGGCTCATTACAAAAGACCATGCAGGCAGAAAACCATATTTTTATTTTTAATGTTGCCTTTTTATATTTGTGTTGTATTTGTGCTGATAAACTGAGAAATTGAGAAACTGCAGTCTTTCAATCAGATTTTGAATACAATCCAACTGTAAAGGAATGGAGTAGGTCAAAGAAAGGGAAGACTTCCTCCTTCTCCAGAGCCAGTAGATCATTTGCCTGCTGCCTTCAAATTGTACTCTTTGGGTGTATGAAGAAAAAAACAAACCTCCAGTGTTGACCCAATGTTATTTAAACAGATTTTATTTAAAATCTGGGCCAGAAGTAGCTTTTCTCAGATACCACTTAAGGGATAAAACCATTATACCGTAGGTAAAGGATCTATGTAAGTCTGTGCATTGTATATCCATACACTGTGAAAATTGTAGGACCTGTTTTAATATTCAGCAGAAATTATGGGAAAGCTTTTCTTAGACTTTATCACTTCAGGTTGCAGGTACACAGTTTTTGTTTGTGTAAACTTTCCTCAGGGTAATGGAGATGGGGGCAGTGAGTATTTATACAAAGTCACCGGAAAGCACGTGGTATAGTGGTTTAACGCTTGAACATCATTGGGAATCTCAGGTTCAAATCCATCCTCAGTCTTGGAAGCTTGCTTAGTATTTTGGGCCAGTCTCTCCTATTATTCTCTTATTCTAACCTATTTTGCAAAACTATGGTGGGAATACCAGAAATTTAGTTATACAATACATAATTAAACTTTGGCATTTGCTACTATGAGATGAGTTGCTGGTTAACAGCTTTACAGCCCTCTCTAAGCAGTTTACAGAGTCAGCATTTTGCCCCCAACAATCTGGATCCTCATTTTACCCACCTTGGAAGAATGGAAAGCTGAGTCAACCTTGAGCCAGTGAGATTTAAACTGCCGAACTGCAGCTAGCAGTCAGCTGAAGTAGCCTGCAGATGATACCTAGGATGCTGGCAGCAACCCGTATCAACCATCAGCACCAATCAGTAATATTTGTGATACATTTTTAAATGTTCAGTTGACTGAGTGCCATGTTTAATGAATAAAAGAGATAATAATAACAACAACTGATAGAGATGGCATGGGTGGGGTGGGTGGTGGATGAATGCAAGTTTTATCAGAGTCTCGGTGATTATTTCTGCATCTTGGCTGGAGAATCCTGGGAGTTGAACTCCATACATCTTAAAATTTCCAAGTTTGAAAACACTGCTGTAGGTGGTTTAAAAAAAACCTGCTATTTTAGACATCTAAAGAATGACTATAGCTGAATGATACAGAATGGTCTTTGCAGACAGATCTCTTGGATTCAGGGGAAAGAATTAAATAAAGTGATATGGTGGGGAGGTGGGTGATGGGAAATATTTCTGGGATTTTGTAGAACCACCCATGTGTAGCATAGTGAGTACTAAACTAAATGAATAAATATTCTTTCCTGGAATTAAGGCAAACTGCTTTAATCTGTACATGGCCTTAAACTGCCTGCCCTTAATTGAACTGCTTGTCTTTTAAAAATATAAGCCCTTATTTCGTACATCCTGTATTATGCCAAGAGGATTGGATAAAATTGCTCCATTATGTTAGACATTAATGCTATTTACATAAAACAATCACATATTCTGTGAATGTTTAACTGAATTATAGTAGCCTTTGCCTTCACAGCATGATGTGTTCATTTTAGCTGTACCCAGAGGACTATGTGTATGTACATGCCCTGTTCAATGTTTGAACGCTTCTTAATTTTCTACACACAACAAATGACACTTAAGGATGTAATTCTATTTTACTATACAGCGACTGAGATGTTGCAAATTGTAGGTGTAGAATGTGACATTTTATCAGTTCTGTCATTTGATCAGTGATGGTATTTGGCCAGTAGTGGTCACCGATACAAATCTTTGCTTGATATTACAGTTTTGGAGAGATTGATATGTATGTGATATGACATTCATCATTTGTAATTTTGTAGAAAACTGTACACAGGTATTGTCTTGATTCTTTGTTGTAAACCACCAACAAATTCACTGAATCACAGACAAGGGAAATACACACCTGTGTACTCTACTGTAAATAGATAAATAAATTTATGCTGCAGCTCTCTAACATCAAGATGCTTTAGACTGTTTTGTATTCACCCAAACAAGGTATCTTTAATATTTATAAGGAAATTTAAATTCTCTGTCTTAGTTATGAAATTATATTTTCCCACTCATTCTTTTTCTTTTAACTGTGTAATAGACAATACCATAAAGCCATTTATAATACAGTAATATCTCGTGATTCATTCAAGGTTATGATTTATGAAACACTTCAGGCTAGAGAAGGTTAAAAGTCTGCTCCTAGAGTTTGGAGAAATAGGCCTGGAGGCTTAAACATTCTTGCTTACATCCTTCTGCATTTTCTAATACTAGCTACAGTAGAAAGGTTGGTCCTAAGGATCTGTCTGACTGTACATTATTTGGCAGTTATTATTAATTATATATGAAAGAAATAAGACTAGAAAGTTGCAAGAAAATAAGTTCCTTCACCTCATGTGGTTAGCTTTATTTTGCACAGGTGACATAATGAATAACTGCAGAATACAATCCATCAGGAGTAGCCACTTCTGAACAGTGTAAAGTTGAGAGGCTATGAGTAGTGTGTGTGTGTGTTTGTGTGTGTGTTTGTGTAAGAGGGAGGGAGGGAGAGAGACAGACAGACAGACAGACCAGAGGTGGGTTGGTAATTTTTTCACTATCGGTTCGGGCGCGCACGCAACGCATGCGCAGAAGCATCCAGGCAGACGGGCGGAGCCTCCCACTACCGCTACTACTGATTTGGCCGATCCGGGCCGAACCGGCAGAACCTACCTCTGAGAGAGATCCATCTAACATCCTAGTGTTAGGTACTGTTGAGATAAACAGTGTGATAATAAGTCTCCCTCTAGTTTATCACAACTTTGTTATAGATAATAGTGGTAATAGTGATGATAAAAATATGGACACCCTGAAAATCAAAGTACCAAGCTCCAGCATCCTATACAGTTAAGCCCCATAATGGACAAGGAGTACTCTGGACTGGAGAACTAGTAGCTACACCAACCACCAGGAGGCAGTACCATTTTCTATTAAATCTGTCTTTAGTAAATAGACCACACCTTATTTTGTGAGAAAACCACATATTGTCAAAAATCCAAATACTGTATATTTCCAGCATAAGATGATCTTGGACTTCTCTGATCAATGGGAACTCTATAAGTTCACAGGCAAACACTTTTCATTTGCTATCTGATCTTTGGAAATGCCAGAAATTAAACATGAGATCTTCTTGTTTTATCTAGAACAGCAATCCCCAACCTTTCATGCTCCATGGACCGACGGCGGCGGGGGGGGGGGAGGAGATGATGATTTCCCACATGTACCTGCCGCTTGTGCAAATAGAGTTTTGCTCGCTCACCTGCCACTTGTGTTATCCAATTCCCAAAGGACCACAGACCAGTTCAATCCACAGACTGGGAGTTGGGGACCCGTGGTCTAGAAGCAATCTAATTGATTTTTTCTCATACATCACACAAATTGGTTGATATGATTTGCACCATTCTAGCCTTCATTGGGCATGAAGCCAGCTGGGTGACTAGGGCCAGTCACTTTCTCTGTTCTAGGAAGGAGACAATGTTAAACCACTTCTGAAAAACCTTGCCAAGAGACCAGTACTGCTGATTATATTTCTGTGGTTGTCTACCAGCCAGCTTTCCTGGGAAGAAATTCATTTCCCTAAAACTAAGGTATCTTGTGGAAACCTGCTGGCCAAACTAAATGAGTACAGTTTATCCATGATTTTTTTTTAAAAAAAAATACATAACTTGTAAAATGCGATCTGCAGAAGAGACAGCTATTTGGGCTTTTGTTCAAGTATTTAATGTGGGTTGATTATGGCATCATGCTCTTCTCTTGCAAATAGTGTCCGCTGGAGTTGCAGCCTTGACCTGGGGGGGAATCAAGAAAACAGTGTGCCTGGTGCATTTTAAATACTGGGACAAAGCATCTGCTGCTTGCTTTTCCATTTCCATTTAGGTCTCAGTGAAAGCATTACCGCCTGCAAAGTGTTCCATGCAGCCTGCTGTTATGCTTTGCGGAAATTTGGAAGAAAGAATTGAAGAAAGAAAATATATCCAATTTATTTTTCTCTTCTACCCTTTGCCCGACTTGCCCTAAATTTCTACTCTTGAGTTTATCTGAGGCCTCCCTACAAAGACATCAGGGTCTCCCAGTGTCTGAAAGGATATTTAAGGGCCTGCCTTTTTTTACCAGTAAATGTTTGATCATGTTTAAGGTGAAATACATTAACAGCCAGTCTGTTAACTTGGTGAAAGACAGCGGGAATGTCAGGTTTTCATCCATAGCTTTTGTGCTATAGATAGAACGTTTTCTTAGATTCTCAGAATAAGCAGTGGGGGAAAAAATCTGGGTCTCACCAGGTCTAAACCTGTTAGTAAAACATTTAACTCCCTTCTTTCCTCTTGCTTCTTTTACATTTTTCTGTTCAGCCTTTAGATCTTCTGATACTCTGATCCGAAGAAAAGATCAAAAATAAATGTTTCTGTTGGGGAATGTCTCTCCTCTGCTTTTGGGCCACATGAGTATAATTAACAGGTATAATGAGGGAGATGGATTTCTCCAAATCTTGGGAAAATATTGTAAGTGATTCACATCTGCATGCATCCCACATCCCAGCTTATAAGAACCTGGGCCAGTGTTATGAGTCAATATGGAGATGTCCCAAGACCCAGATTAAATACTTAGCTATTGCCAAACCCTGAAGCCTCTGGTGTTCTGACCTCTGTGATAAAATAAAGATGATCAGGAGAATGAAAAAGAGTACTGTAGTAGCCTGTATAGTTCTTGCCCTCTCTTAATACAATACAATAGCAGAGTTGGAAGGGACCTTGGAGGTCTTCTAGTCCAACCCCCTGCCTAGGCAGGAAACCCTATACCGTTCCAGACAAATGGCTATCCAACATCTTCTTAAAGACTTCCAGTGTTGGGGCAATATGCCATAGATGTGTTCCTACAAATGAAAGAGGCAGTGATGACCATCTCTTTTAAATTGTGAGGAGTGTTATAATCCACTGGTTTTCCTATCAGTATCAGTATCAGCTGTAATTCTGGAAAGCCTTTGGATAAGATCCTTTCTGAAACCATTCCTCCCATGCCTTAAGAGGGCATCTCAAACTTGTTATTGTTTTCATTGTTTTGCTGTCTTCCTCTGGACTCTATCCAGTGGTGGGTTACAACTGGTACGCCTTGGTACGGGCATACTGGTGCCTGCCGGGAGCACCGTGTACCGTTCCAGTACAGTGCTCTGGAGGGCCCCCCCGCCCGCCCATCCTCCTTACTGGTATTTGAGCTCTTCGGGGCTTCTGCGCATGCACACGGAGCGTACGGCACCTGAGCAACCAAAGGTTATATAAGGTTTGAACAAAAAGTAAGCCTCCAGGTCCTTATTAGTTTAAAGAGGGTTCTTTTAATAAATGAAATCTGAAAATAATTCTAGAAAGGAGCTCTTTCATTGTCTGTATTTACTTCTCTGCATAATAAATATCATTTACTACAAACTTCTACTAATGATGGACAAGCTGCCTAAAGTTTTCGTTTAAAACAAGCCTTGTCTCTTCAACCAAGTCTTTCACTGAATCAAACCAATGCCCAAGAAGAATTGAAAGTTGCCAACAAAAGTCATGCTACAAGAATGTAGGAGAGGAATCCTTAAATTTTGAAAAAAGGTGAAAGTCATATTGCAACAAGACTGGACTATTTATTGTATGGTTTGAGATGGTGAGATCCAACTCCACAATTGCCTCTGGGTGACTTATCAGGTGTGAGATATATCTTGTGGCAAATGTTCCTTCTTGTGCTTCTGAACTCTGGTGAGTCATTGTTTCAAAGGTTGAATGCTCCAGTGTAATGTTATGACTTCATAGTGGAGCCAGGTTCAAGGAAATCCATGTAAATAACATCATTTGCATATCCCCAAATTGTAATTATGACTTTTCCTGGTGAAATCTGACTTTTGAAGTTTTTTACTCCATGGATAAAGCTATGCCGAGCTGTCAGAATGTCATGAAAAATTCCTCTCCTACATTCTTATAGCATGAGTATTGTTGGCAAATTTCAATTCTTGAATTCCATCTCTGCTATCAGCTTGTGAGGAACCCGTCTTGCACAAACTTTCCAATATTGAAGAACATCAACAATGTGACTTGCATGCGCCTGTGAAATTCCAAACTTGACAGCAATGTCCCTTTGAGGGATCTGCTGATTGTCCTTAATGAGTTCATCTATCTTTCTTATGTGAATCCGGTCAATTGCCATCACAGATAGGCCCCTTTGTTTTCCATCCTACTAGTCAGCACATAACAGTTCATCCAATTTACATTTTTTGACTATGCAGAGAACATAGTATTTACGTCAACTTCTTCATCCACTATTAAAAAAAAACATACATTCACCATCATCACCATTAAAATATCCATTTAAAGCATTTAAATTTTAGTTCCAGGAACTTTTTCAGTCAAAAATTTAATCATGGAACATTGCTTAAAGGGCACTGATGAGTATTCACAGCAAGCTTCCATTGCATCACAACTTTTTCTGATAAGAGCTTCTCGCCAAAAAAAGTAGGAAGACAAAGGCTAAATAAGATATCAGACTTTCTAGAATGTCAATACTGCCAATTGTTGGCAAATTTGTTAACACTAGAGACATTACTCTTCATTCAACCCTTATATAACCTTTGTCATTTAATTTTTTTATTACATTTATAATATTTTATTATGTCAGCTTTTCTTTAGTCCAAACTCCTCACCAATATGATAATAAATGTAATTCCCAACCTTCCAAGATAAAGATGTTTCATTTTCCCCAAGGTAACTAGATCAGGGACTTGAGAAAGTGTTCTAGGACAGTGATGGCGAAACTTTTTTGGCTCGTGTGCCACAAGTGGGGGGAGCGCAGGGGGGTCGAGTGCGGGCATGCCGCACCCATAATGCAACGCACGAACCCCCCCAGTGCGCATGCGCGTACAACGCGCGACCCCCATTTTTACATGCTTTTTTCGCCCTCCCCAGGCTCCAGGGGCTTTATAGGAGCCTGGGGAGGGCTAAAGGAGCCTCCCCTGACCCCCCAGAGGCCCTCCGGAGGCTTCAGGGACCGTCCGGAGGCTTCCCTGAAGCTTTCGGAGCGCTTAAAACCACCCTCCGAGCAAACCGGAAGTGAGGGTGGTTTTAAGCATTCCGAAGGCTTCAGGGATGGTCCCTGAAGCCTCCAGGGGGGGGGGGGGAGGCTCTTTTCGCCCTCCCCAGTCTCCTATAAAGCCTCTGGAGCCTGGGGAAGGTGAAAAATAGCTTTTAAAAAGGTGAACTTAGCTGGCCAGCACGCGCATGCGCGCTGGCCAGCTGACAGGGCAGTGCCATAGGTTCGCTATCACTGTTCTAGGATGTTCCGATACATTTACATTTTTATAATATAAAAGACAAATATAATTACATTCACGTGTATAGGATGTCATTTCATATTTCGCTCTTGACAGGCTGTTCTCAGAAAGGTTCAAATAGCCTTTCTGATATACAATACAATACAATACAATACAATACAATACAATAGTAGAGTTGGAAGGGACCTTGGAGGTCTTCTAGTCCAACCCCCTGCCTAGGCAGGAAACCCTATACCGTTTCAGACAAATAGCTATCCAACATCTTCTTAAAGACTTCCAGTGTTGGGGCATTCACAACTTCTGGAGGCAACTTCTGTTCCACTGATTAATTGTTCTCACTGTCAGGAAATTTCTCCTCAGTTCTAAGTTGCTTCTCTCCTTGATTAGTTTCCACCCATTGCTTCTTGTTCTACCCTCAGGTGCTTTGGAGAATAGTTTGACTCCCTCTTCTTTGTGGCAACCTCTGAGATATTGGAATAATGCTATCATATATTCAGATATATTTAGGATTAATATTTCTTGCTTTAAAAAATCTTCCTCAAAGACACTGCATTAATTACAGTTTGGGGAATAGAGGGAGGAAAGATGTTGAGCCTTTTTTTTTTTTTTTGAGTCAGTGGTGCCAAAAATCTAAAAAGCCTTTCCTTAGATAAAGACATTCCACTACTTCACTGCTGCCTCTCCTCAAGCATCAGAAAACTGTTCCAGAAAGCTCTCTGTAAGTGGTGGCATTCTCTCATACTGCTTTGTTGACATTTTATTTCCATTGGTTGCCATGCAGTTAATACTGATTAATGAATAGTTTGAAGCTCTTTGATTTGAAATGCTGTATTCACTTTCAGTATCTTACCATGCCTTTGAAATAGCACTGAAATGCTCAATTAAATAAGAAACGATAAATATTATCCAAGTGGTGTAAATGATCATTGTCAGAGAGGAACAAAGGAAAAAGAGCTTTGGCCCAGGGATCAAATGGGAGAATTCCACACTGGAGGAGGCTGGTGGATTGATGGCAGATTCCACTTCCCCACCTCTTGTTCTCTGCTCTCCACCCATCCATCTTTTGTGTTATCACATTGATGCATTAGGTACGCGGTGGCTCAGTGGCTAAGACGGTGAGCTCAGCAGGTTTGGCGGTTCGACTCCCTAGCGCCACGTAACGGGGTCAGCTCCCGTTACTTGTCCCAGCTTCTGCCAACCTAGCATGTAAAAATGCAAGTAGAAAAATAGGACCCACCTTTGGTGGGAAGGTAACAGCGCTCCATGCCGGCCACATGACCATAAATAAAAATAAATAAATAAAGCATCCAGCATTCGTTAGCATGTAGATCCATTGTACCATTCTGTAGAATAGTGGCTCAATAAAATGCGCAGGAAAATAAATTGCAAATTAAATATACAAGACTGAGTTTTTCACAGCATTTTATAAGACCAAACAAAATGAGAAGGAAACTTTTCTGATGCTGAAGCCTTCAAGCCTTTGTTTAGTTAAAACTAGGGCACCCATTTGTATATCACTGAAAAGTAGACAACATGGAATTTGGGGTCATCTGTGGCAACTTGTTGCCAGGACAACTCCATGGGCTCAGGGCTGGTTCTTACCTTTTTTGGCATCTTCGGCGTAGTCATATTCTGACACTTCCTATGCTTTGCCTCATCTTCCAATTTTGTTAGGAATGTCAAAAAGACAATCTTGTTTCTTTTATTTTCTTTGAGTCTTTGAAGAGCATGCTTAAGATTTTCAGCTCTGGACAATGTTTTTTTCTCTCGGATATTTTCAACCTATCTACAGTGAATCACAGAAATTCTAATTACATCAGCACCCATTGCTGTCATATGGCAACTATTCTGCAAAATTATATTTAACCCTCGAGCGGGTGTTTTGGCGTACAATGTGTGCTGTTTTCAGTTTTCCAAGTATATAACTTTGGTAAATAAATATTCCCACAATCCGTTCACTTAGGATCTTCCCATCAGACTTTTGTTTTGCTTCAGTAATCTTATCAGCTTCCTGAAGTCCATAAATGTAAACATAATTTCTTTTTCATGACTTGCAATGTCTGGTTAGTGATTGTTCACGACCACTCAAGTGGCCTTGTGGGTGTTTTTGAAAAGCGTAAAAATTCTAAAGCAACAGGCAAAGATTATCAGATTTTATATGCATATTGAGTATCTTCGAAGTCTGTTTAATTTTAGTGCCCCCTAAAATTTGGCACACTGCCTAGATTGGACACTGCGTAGGTTGCTTAGGCCAAGAACCAGCCCTGCATGCCATTAACAAGTAGAAAATAGCATTATTTTCTGGGTTTTAAAAAATACTTTTTTCATACAGAGACCTAATTTGCTTATGACATTAGTGGTCCTGTTGGTTTAGGGAGCTTTAAAGGGAAACAGATAGAGGTGGTATTCAGATTTAAACAGACGTTTCAAGTTTAGAGGCAACACATCTCTCCGTGCCTGGTATAGTCAGCAGTGGAAAAGGATGCTTGTCCTTATTATGGGATGTTTCTGAGATCAGAATGCCGAATTAGATGGACCTTTTTGTCTCATCTGCCCAGCAGGGTTCTTATGCTTTTACCAACAGTGGGAAATTCTTTCCTACTGATGAAAGAAATGTCCTTCTGGGTTCGGCTCCAAGTGGGGAAAAAGACACTGGAGACATGGAGGCTGCTTGGAAAGGTGGTTTTAATGGTGGACAGGACCGCATGGCTTGAGTCCTGAACAGAAAAAGTGATCACATGCTTCAATGTTGGTGGAGAAGAAGAGAAGGCAAAGGAAGGGCTGAAGAAGGGCTTGCAGGGATTTTTATAATCTGTTCGGCCCCACCTATCTGTTTCCTGTTCCTGTGTAAGAAATGTATTCTGATTGGCTGTCAGACTCACATGGGCCCATGCAAGGGCAACCCTCTAGGTTGAGTTTTGAATCCAGGTTTGGTTGAATTCTCAGATGCCATGTGGTCAGTTGAGTAAAGGCTTATATTATCATGCCTTCATTCCCATCCCCCTGGAGCTGAAGGGGAGAACTCTTTATTATGTAAAGTGGACTAGCTTGGCCTTCTTAATGGCCCATTGACAAAGTGGGGATGGGCCGGAAGCTGCAGGAATTTACTTAGTTTTTAAAATGTGTTTCTCCCTTTTTCACATCCAGGAAAATATAATATTCTGCCTTTTCAATATTTCCTAGGATATTTCATTTTTCTGGGAGAGGGCTGGGTGATAACTTCCTACATTACCCTGACATATAATTGAGTGAAAAGACGTGGAAAGGAAAAAAAAATCTTATAAGCCCCAGGGTATTCAAAAGCCTCATGACTGATTTTGATTTCTATATTGATTTGAGGAAAATACTTCATTTATCAAAACAAAAGAGAATAGCAGTTTTACTTTCTCTTGAAATGGCAATAGGATGGTGCGGTTATTTCACACACACACAAACACACACATGTTTCTAATGTTCCCCCAATCTCTGTTGATTTTATGAAATTATTCATGCACCTTAACAAGAAGTGTTTCTATGGAAACTGAGAAACTGAACTTTCATTAGGAAACCTACTAAAGAGAGAGAGAGAGAGAGAGAGAGAGAGAAAGAGCCCAGCTAAAAATATAAATTGCCTTCTGCAGGAGGATGCATGAATATTCTTATTGCTCCCTCCTCTCCCTCTTCCTCTCTCCCCCCCCCCCCCACACCTTTCCATTCTGCATCGTGGGCAGATCCCAGCTGGACTATACACAGCAATAACATGGAGGCATTGTTTACCACTTGCCAGACTCTGCAGGGAGATGTAAAATTCTGCCAGAGCTTCGCAGCTCTCAAGGGGAGGTTTCTTCAGGGAAACAAAGCGCTCAGTGCTGTGTGTCATACTAGCTTTCCAGAGTCAAAAATACATAGTTCTTTTTTTTTTCAGAGGCGGGGGGGGGGAGTTGTCCTGAGACTGTGATCCTTCATCCAATCCAGACAGATCTGAGGCTGTTGCTTTTTCATATAAATGTCCCCTCCCATGTCAGCCCTCCGCTTGAAGAAGCATTGGGTGAGATGAAAGAAGTGCCAATGTAATGCTGCCTGACTCCTCATCCGTAGCACAGCAGCTGGCACCCCTCTCCCACCCCATTTCCGAATCCAGAGCAGCTGGATCTAGGGGCTCAATCCCCTTGGCTTGCCCACTCCCACTCCAAGGGAATGTGACTGGCTTGGGACCAAAATTCATGAAGACGTGCCTCCTGTGTTTTGAAATCGACTATTGAGCCCCTCTTCCCCGTTTTTCCTTAACAAAAGTAAAATATGGGGGGGGGAAGCAATGACACACACAAAAAGAAAAAATAAGAAGAGGTGTTTGAGGGGTCGAACATTACCTCCATTAAAAAGTACAGGTAGCCTTCCACTTACGGCCACAATTGCGTCCAACGTTTCTGTTGCTAAGTGAGAAAGTTAAGTGAGTTTTGCCCCATTTGCACGACTTTTCTTGCCACCGATGTTAAGTGAATACTGCACTTGTTAGGTTAGTCACCCAGCTATTGTGAATCTGGCTTCCCCGTTAATTTTGCATGGCTCAAAAGGTGATCACAAATCCTGGGACGCTGCAACCGTCATGAATCAGGCGCCAAGCATCTGATCATGTGACCATGGGGATGCTGCAACGGCCGTAATTGTAAAAACAGTTACAAGTCACTTTTTTCAATACCATTGTAACTTTGAATGGTCACTAAACTGTTGTAAATCAAGGACTACCTATAGACAACGGGTGTGAAATCAAGGTTTTGATATTTCAAGGCCATGGGGCCGGCCTTGAAATATCAAAAGACTGGCCAAGGGCCCGTTTTCCGCCTCCCCAGCCTCCAACAGCACTTTGCCAGCCAAAAACGGGCCGCACGGAGGTCCCACAGAGCCTCTACATGGCCTATTTTGGCCGGCAGGGTGCTGCAGGAGGCGTCTGTCCTGTCTCCCCCCTTCTCCCCCCCTGGCCTGTGGAGGAGACTACAATGTTGATCCAGCCCTTGAAGAAATCCAGTTTGACACCCCTGCTGTAGACTTCATTTTTTGTTTTCCTAGGCACCTTGAGAAAGACCCAGATCTGTTCTGGTTTTTACTTGGTCCTTCATTTTATTGTTAACTAGACGATCCGTGACCCACTGACTAATTGTTTCAGAGATGTTTCCTGCAGATTAAACTGCAGAACAGAATGACCCGAGACATTCAAAAAAGCAGTGGGTGCAGGAGCAACTTCCAACTTCTCACGAGCTTCCCCATTGAGGTTCCATGTGGAAAGTTGGCAGGGAACATTGGAAATGATGACCATGCAGCTACTACTGTCTGTAGCAGCTTGGCAGCCGCAACTTTCTCAATTTCAGTCCCAGAGGAACAAAAGGTCCAGACTTTGGACACATTCTTTAAGTGATGCATCGTTTTGCCCAATTGAAGATTACAGACAAACCGGAGTGTTTTAGTAGCATATAAATGCCACCATCTGTAGTCACGCTTGTTGTTTCCTATATAAGTAGTTCTCAACTTACAGCCACAATTGAGCCCAAAATTCCTGTTGCTAAGTGAGGCATTTGTTAGGTGAGTTTTGCCCCATTTTATGACCTTTCTTGCCACAGTTCACTGCAGTCGATAAGTTAGCAATGCGGTTGTTAAGTGAATTTGGCTTCCCCAGTGATTTTGCTTATCAAAAGGTTGCAAAAGGTGGTCATGTGCCCTTGGGACACAGCAACCGTCATAAGTATGAACCAGTTGCCAAGCATCTGAATTTTGATCACATGATCATGGGGAGACTACAAAGGTTGTAAGTGTGAAAAATGGTCATAAATGGTCACTTTTTTCAGTGCGTTGTAAATTTGAATGGTCACTAAATGAACCATCAACAAGTCGAGGACTACCTGTATAAATACAGTGCAATAAATTGTTGTTCATGATTATTCTTCCAAATCTATTGGAAGCAAACATCTTTGACAGACAAGTTATCCAACTCACAGCAACTGGGCTAGAACCAGCATCTGGTATCGTTGGCAGTGGGCAGAACCATCACTACTGCCAGCTTGGTCTAGGACAGGGGTGTCAAACTCATGTCATCACAGAGGTGTCAAGTGATGTATTATGACTTTTTCCCCCTTCGCTCAACTGGCCGTGGACATGGCCAGCGTGTGACGCATCGGACCCATGGGCCATGAGTTTGACAGCCCTGGCCTAGGCTAACAGCAGTTGTAGTCCAAGATGGTTGGAAACTCTTTAGGATTCAGAATATTTTATTTTGTTAAAAGATAAAGATGATAACAAAAAAGAAGTTGTCTTTCTCTTTGTCAACCTAAGAGAAACTTCGGTATTTTGGTATCTTTCTGTCAGTCAAGGCCTTCAAGTGTTGAAAACAAACCTGGCCATGGGCCCGTGTATCAACCTTCACAAGTCTATGCATCAGTTTCCTCATATACATTGTGGGAATGTTTGTTATGGAATTATGCATTATACATTATGGAAGATAATAATCTTGGCATTGATAATCTTAATGCATCTGGAAGCTACTGGGTTGGGGAATACTGGTTTTATTCTTCAGAGCTAGAATATATTTCAGTCTCAAGAGTACAACAATGCAATGATTTTCACTGCTGTGAATGTTCCAAAAGCAAAATGTTCCATATGCTTGGGGGATGTTCCTATAAGACACTTTTTGTCCAATGCACCATCTGTGTTCTTATGGCCCAAATCAACATCAAGTACCAGGACATGGTGAAATGACTGGAGAATTTTTCAGTATTTCTAGACATTCCATTGCTGAACTGAGAATTCTTAAACGTATCAAGGGAGAAGTGGAATGAAAAATTGAGGAATTGGAGCCCACTAATGAAGCAAAAAAATATCAGGCTACAAGTTAAAGGATACACTGCTTTTGTTTAAGGAAATCATTCGGAATACCTTATCATTACACTTGGACTCTGTATTTGAGAACAAGGGCTATATATAGCTCGGTAGTACAGCTAATAGCATCCAGGTTTAGTTCCTGGAATCGCCAAATCAGTCTGAAAAAGATTCTGGGTGAAATCCAAGTAAGAGCTACCATAATTTGCCTGCAAAATTCTGGGCAACCACAGTAATTATAGTTTCTTATGTCACTTCACTGCCATCTAGTGGTTGTCAAGATTTTTGCAAGTTACATAGATACTGCTACTCTGACAGAGACTTTGACAACACGGAATATATGCCTGCCTCAGTATCTTCTTATTCCCCTGTTTTTATCCATCAAACAATTAAGTTTTGTTGTGATTAACACTGAGTTACTTTTCCTTTGGCAGGGACTGGTACTCAACAAGCTTGGGCGAAGAAATTTGGCTCAGAAGGTTCTTCAGAATGCAGTCCAGATACAGAGTACCAGCCACAAAGCCTGGAACAGCCTTGGAGAAGTCCTTCACGTTCAGGGCAAAAATGAAGCTGCCGTTGAGTGCTTTCTGACTGCTTTGGACCTTGAATCCAGCAGCCCTATAATTCCATTTACAGTTATTCCAAGGGAATTGTGAATGTTTAGTATTAACTCATCAAATGTGTTATGTGGAGAGGTTTAGATGATAAGCAGTCAGTTTACAGGTGTGTGTGTGAGAGAGTGTGTTTGTGTGTGTGTGAATAAGAAAAGCTTTATTCGTGGTAATGATTCTGTTTCAAGAATATCACATTTTAAGCCGATTGAGTACCAGATTCTAGCTTAGTTCATACGTAGCATTAAGCTATAGCGTATCTGTTCAGTTGGGTTATTTTGTTTTGCTCTGAAGACTATTTTTGATCTCCCATTTGAGATGTCAGTTAGTCAGACTTCCAAGAGGAGGTCTCACTGCATTTTGTAAGGACTTATAGACTTTCGGAAATATATGATTTAAAAAGGATGAGAATGTTAGGTGGACACATTCTTCATTCCTTGCCTTAAATTACTGTGGCATTGGATATAAAAATAAAATAAAATTGGAGAAAATAATAGGCATTTCCAGAATACAGATAGAAGAGAATATTTGTAGATCAGAGTTGAACTGTGGGGTCCCAGATCCTCTGGTAGCTTTGTGGTTTCCTTGACCTGTCAGGGCAAACCCCTTGAATATAAAATGGGAGCAAACTCCACTCCCTACTAACACTGATGCAACCTACTTTAGTAATGAAACATCTGCAAGAAAACAATCAAGTTCAGAGAACACTAGGTACCCCGTCTTTCCAGAATATTTTATTAATAAAAAATTAGGGCAGCTCAGTTTTAAAATTTCAACAAGGATTTTGTTCTAGACCATCAGAAGTTTGGGGACATTAAGACACAAGGCTACTGCTTGAGATACTGACAGGGACACATCTCTTACAATATCTTCTTTAAGAGTGTTCCATAAATACTCCATAGTTGGGGATCATTAGAGCTAAAGATAAATCATTAAAAAGTCACCAAAATTGCTTGTACAAAGCATGTACCGTGGTGGAGATGTTGGGATGCACAAGGGACAAAATTATTACAAAATTTGGGGCTTATAGGTTTGGGACCTATTGCAGAATATTACAATGGTTCGTGAGTCTAATTTGTCAAATTTTAGGCTAAATCAGGTTTTTTTGTGCTCAGGGTTGTATAGAATAAAAGTATAGGCATCTGTGAAAGCACAGTAACTAGATATAACTGTAGCTTCTTGGTTCTTTGCATCATTTGATCCTTTTGTTCCTTTAGTTAGTACATGGCACAAATAACAGCATGTTATTCCATATAACTGACCCCTTGCCTCTTAAAATTTTCTTTCCAGTTTAGAGGAGATAGTCTAGAAGAGTCATTTTACTAATATTTCAGTTGCGTTGGTATTTACTTTTAATAAGGCTGCTGTGATCATTCTGACTGATCTCATGTACTTACCTGAACTAGTTCATTTCCCCATAAACATACTATCAATAACCAGATTAGATAAGCACCTATGGTATGCCTATCCAAACTTACCTGCTGCTGCTTTCTTTCTAAATCTCAATTTAAAGTAAGATTGGGTATGGGGGTTTAGTCTTTAGGACAGAAATCACCTCAAAGTTCCAGTTTTTAGAAGATAAAGGCCCTATTTTAGCTGATATATATATATATATAATCAAGGTGCTAATTAAGTAATACAATAATAATACAATACAATACAATAGTAGAGTTGGAAGGGACCTTGGAGGTCTTCTAGTCCAACCCCCTGCCTAGGCAGGAAACCCTATACCGTTTCAGACAAATAGCTATCCAACATCTTCTTAAAGACTTCCAGTGTTGGGGCATTCACAACTTCTGGAGGCAAGCTGTTCCACTGATTAATTGTTCTCACTGTCAGGAAATTCCTCCTCAGTTCTAAATTGCTTCTCTCCTTGATTAGTTTCCACCCATTGCTTCTTGTTCTACCCTCAGGTGCTTTGGAGAATAGTTTGACTCCCTCTTCTTTGTCACCACTGTCATAGTAAGCCTTAGTTATTTCCTGCAAATTAATTGTAATGCCCCAGTTTTGCCACTGGGACAATAATGGAGAAAGGACATATACAAGACTTGAATTTTGATAGCACAAACATTTGGCAGAGTACTGCATAATCAACTAAACATTTTTTTCAGGCTATATTCCTCACATAACAGGACCCTTCCCAAATGTCCTTTCTCCATTATTGTCCCAGTGGCAAAACTGGGGCATTACAATTAATTTGCAGGAAATAACTAAGGCTTACTATGACAGTGGTGACTCATCACCTGGCAACCACCATTTCCATCCTTGGTAACCCGGTAAATGATGCCGCATCTTCATAAAGCAGCGCTTCAGTGAAAAATAGGATGAAGTTGAAGAAGGCAAACACAAATCAGGATCCATGTTAAGACTAGGACCAGACATTCTTGGATATCTGTTTATTAGCCAGTAAACTTCACATTTGTTCATAACAGCCTCAGCAGTGTTTAATGGTTATGCAACTTTTCATATACTGTGTGGTAGAATATGTAAAATATTAAATCCATTAAACTCTGAAGATTGAGTGAGTTTAAGCAATTGCAATTTGGTGTAACAGCATACATGCTATCTTATTTTATTTACAGCCAACTGTTCTGGAAACTATGATTATATATTTATTGAGAGTATTATTTCGGCCACTCTTCAGCCAAATATGGTTTCGATTAGATGCCACTGACAAAAATAATACTGTATCTAGTTATTACAAGTCCATTCCATTAATTTATATAAGACTTAGTCAAAACTCCCTTTTGTTGCAGTACATGTTTTTGTGAAGGAGAAAACTAACAACCCCTGCCAGGGATGAGTTGTTTTATGGAGTTTTATTATATGATGGATATTTTAAATTTTATAAGCTGCTCAGTGTCTTTTATTGTTGGTTGGCTACATAAATGTATTCATGGATGGGTGGATAGGTGGGTGGATGATAGATAGATAAACATAGCTGAACTACATCTTACTAGGTGAGGCCACTTTGAGTTATAGTTTGGCAATTTCTGGAGAGTCATAGATAGCCACTCCATCTTAGAGAAAGTAGAAAACATGAAAATTAATTAAGTGTGTAAACATGATTAATTAGGAACTTTTCACTGATGAATGTGTGGGGCTTGAAGGTCATTAATTACTTAGAATATTTTGGTACATTATAAACAATTTTGCCCCTTTTGCTCTTATGTCCATAATTCTAATATGTAATATTCTCCAAGAAAAACTACATCATATATTTCATTTGGAAGCCAGTCTGCAATGCCTTTGAAATTTGATATGCCTTTTCACAATGAGACATGACAACACTGTGTTTGAAACAGCTTTCACCAGATGAATAAACAAATCCCAGAGAGAAAGATGTGTTGCACATAGAAGGTCATTCCTGCTGCTTTTCATTCTTTGCATCAATGTTCACAAATCAAATTCTAAATGATGCCTATTCGGTGCAAAAAACAATTTAGTATATTTCTGAGGGTTTCATATGGAAGGTAAAGGGAAGTATCCTATCCAGGAAGAACCAAGGTTGGTACCATATTATGGAATTGAACCATGGAATCAGAAGAGACCATTTAAACTCCAATATAGGCATTCAAAGGATCCCTGGCAGAAGGCTTTATAGCTTCTGTTTAAACACTCATGGGGTCCTCCATCTTTTTGGGTAATTATTTACACGATCAATTTTACTATTGTAAACTTTTCCAATATGTATTTGGCATATGCAGTTCTTTTATCATAAATATGTTGTTTCGTGCTCTACCTACTAAGCTAATAAAGAATTTGGCCTTCTTTAAAGTGTCCTCCTTTCAATTATTTGAAGAATGCTCATATACCACTTCAATTTTCTCAAGATTAAAGAGTTCCAGTTTATGTAATTGCCGGTCATAGCTTTGAGTTTCTACTGTACATGCTGGTCATTCTTACTACATTCTCTGAACTTGTTTCAGTTTGTCTTGAGTCCTGTAACTATGAAACCAAAAAATGGATTTAATACACCAATATGATTTGGACTATACTTATGTATACTGAATTTGCCTTTTTGACAGCCAAATGGAACTGCTACTAATCCAGTACTCAAGAATCCTTTTCACAATTAAAATTACCAAGCCAAGTGATTCCCATCTTATGCATGGTATATTTGATTTCTGTTGTTTTAATCACACTTCTCTAATCTTTCCAGATTATTTTGAATTTTATTTCTGCCTTCCAGGATATTGCCTATCCAATCCACTTCGTGTTCTCTGCAAATATATAAGCATTTCGTTTCTTCAGTCAACTCAAGATATTAATAAAAAATACTGAGAAGTAGAGAAACCAGGACTGAATCACATGGCACCATCACTATTTCTCTACAATTTGATGAGGAACCATTAATGTGCTTTTCAGACTATGTGTCAGTTATCAGTAATGCCACTCAATTCACATTTAATTAGTTTGCTAATTACAAAGTCATGGAATACTTCTTTTTAATGCTTTTCTGAAATCGGAGTATATTATGTTTACAGCATTCCTATAAAGATACACTGTGCAAAAAATTAAATAGTTCTTTTGACAAGACTTGTTTTTGACAGATCGTTTGCTTAGCTTAACATTGCTTATAAATCATTTTATGTTTTGATCCAGAATATTTTCAGATACCAGTATTAAACTGACTGAATGACAGTTTCCTAGATCCCCTTTTCCTCTCTTTTTGAAGATAAGAGTCATTTATTATTTTCCTATTGGTTGACACTTTACAGTATATGTACATTATGTAAGGGGTCAGCTGAATCCCATCAGTAAATTCCTTCATTATCCTAGGATGAAAGTCTTCTGGCCCCTGAGATTTAAATTTACTCAGAATAAATGTGATATTCCTATCAATCCCAAACCTGTTCCTCATTCTGCTCTTCAGAATTGCCAGACTAATGTATATTCTCTTTTAAAAGAAGACATTGCTCTTATATGTATCTTTTTCTTTTCAAGCCTTTGTTAAATTTGAATGGTCAACTACATTGCCTTCTTCAGAATTCACATTTTGCTTATTAGGACTACTTGTTGTGTTTTTAAACTCTCTATTTTAAAATGTCCCATCTACCTTTGCAAGATCCAGTGGTGGGTTTCTACCAGTTCAGACCAGTTCATCCGAATCAGTAGTGGTTTGGTGGCCTGGGTTGCTGGAACTGGCAGCGACCCAGGCCTTCCATGCCCCTGAACTGGTTCTCCAGGCGGCGCCATAGGTGCCGCCATCTTGTTTTTTGCTTCTGCACATGCGCAGAACAATTTTTATTGCACAAGCGTGAAGCGCGCCCATGAGCAAACTGGCAGTAGTGCCTGCCAGAACCCACCCCTGGCAAGATCTATTTCTTTATGAAACCACACTGGCTGTTTTTGCCAGTCTTTCAGAAGAATTGTGCCTTACATTAGGGTTTTTATAACGGTTCTGCTGAAGTATAATGTCCACAAGACTTTGAGGGGTTCCATGCCACACTACAGGGGAAAAAATGTTCAATGAGGAACTAGAGAGCACTCATACAAAACCAATTTTCTAGTGCAAAAGTTTTGCCTTTTGATCAGAGGTTCTGGAATATTATTTTTTAAAAAAACCCAACAAATCTGTAAAAGTTAGAAAACCCCTGCTTTAAATAGCACCTTTTAAAGGAACCCTCACCTTTCTTACCATTGCTTTTCTCATTAGTTGCCTCCAGTCTGAACATTGCTTATTTTTGCTCTTGCAAAACAGTTTCTGAATTGTTCAAATGTGTTAATTTGGCTACACCTTCTGTTTCCTCTGACCTAATTCTGGCGAGAAAGAGGTAGACAGAGATGTGATAAGTATAAATATGGTATGTGATCTAATCATGACTAAAGCAGACACGAGTTCACGGGGAGCCATTATATAAAAAAAATCTCCTTCAGGTTCCAAAGGGAATATCCATGAGGGTGAGAATCAGAACTAAATAGAAAATGCTTTCCCATCTCCATAACCTCATTCACAGGCCATGAAAGGAACGAGAAATTTAAAGCATGTGATATCTTCTGCTTCTCCCGGACTACATAATTACCTTTTTGTCTCGAAATAGAAGGACTAGAGGAAATAAGATGGTGTTGTAGCCCGCCCACGGCCAGTGGAGCTGGCAACAGATTCAGGCAGTAAGGAGGTTGGGGAGGAACATGGGCCAGTCCTGAGGCCAGAGCCGTATGCCAGTTTTCAGCTGCCTTCAGAGTCAGATGAACAGCTGGAGCCTGTTCCCAGTGTGCGCATGCACAGAGTTGCCAGACGAAGGGAACAGCTATAGAACGGGTCGATTTGGGAGTAAGGCCACAGGTGGACAATGAATGGCCCTCCCAGAGGAAATTAAAGAGGAGCGAAAGGGGAGTGGAGTTTGCAGGAGACAATTAGTTCGCTTAATTGGTTCATGACTCTCCAGGACTCCTTGCCAAGTTTTGCAGATATCGGCCTGTCAGCTCTCCAAGCCAGATAAGGTCTGTGACTGTAAATCCTCCCTTGAAAGACTTTGCTTGATGTGAATGAGCAGAATTCACAGCAAATTAATAAAAGGGTTTTTTGTTGGGACAAGGAGTTTGCTTCATGCTCTTGGGAAGCCTAGGTCAGAACAGATGGCCCACAGACTCACCATTTGTAAGAATAGTATGGTGGCCATATTTCTAAATTTACAATAGACAAAAGAGCTGTTAGATGAGCGCCCTCTATTTGAGTGATTGTGAAATTTAGTTTTGTAAAGCCACTAGCTCGTGTCTGATTAAAAGAGAATTATAAGAAAAGGAGGCATATAGATCTCTTGGACTACTCCTTAAGTATGAGCCAGCAGTGTGCTGCAACTCATGCACACACACAAAAATTAACACAGTCCTAGGCTGCATCAACAAAAGACTAGCATCAAGAACATAAGAAGTGATAGTACCACTCCAAAGACATCCAACATGGAGCTAAGGAGACATTTTCTGACAGTAAAAGCAATTAATCAATGGAACACCTTCCGGAGTTGGGATACTCCATTTTTATAGAGTTTCAAGAAAAGATTGAACAGCCATTTATCCAAGATTGAATAAGGTCTCCTGCTACAGAGAGACAATTGAACCAGAAGATCTCCAAGGTCCTTTCCAGGCCTATGATTCTAATTACAAGAAATTATGATGGTAACAGACCAAACTTCCTGATCCTTTCCAAACAGAGTGGTGAAGAGGGGGAGTATACCTACTTTAAATATAGAAGAAGAAGAAATTGATGGTTTGAATCTTCAGGTTTGAAACAAAAAATGCTTTCATTTTGATGAAGAACAGATTAGAAAAACAAAGGCATGCAGGCCAATACTACTGTTATTATAATGGTATGGTATAGGAATCTTGAAAGTCTGAATATGCTTTCTCCCTCCCTCTCATTATCTTTATGAGAACTAGGGAGGGTCTTGTCTGAGACTTATTCTAAGCTTAGTTCTGCCCTGGACTCAGGTTTTTTTTTTAAAAAAAAATACCTTACCATAGCAGCTCCTTCTCCTGATTCTTAATGTAATTCCTCCTGCCCATTACACAGACTGGGACAGCGAATAGGAGTGAGTCATGGTAGGCAGAAATGACCTTGGGAGACAAACGGAACAGTCAGACCAGACAACTATCATGCAAATTCTGTTACTGTAATCTTACAGTAAAGGTGATCTTAGTGCATGGTTTGTGCTTCTTGTCTGGAGTACTTCAAAGGACTGACAGCAGGTCACTGTCCAAAATCACCTCATCCCCGTAGTCTGTCACCAAATTGTAGATTGCTTGTATAGCATGACTTGTGTTAGGATGAGAAGAAAATTTATCACTTCAACAGTGGAACATCTAAAAGCTATGTCATCTAATCCGGAGATTAGATGGAAGTGACATCATGAGGGCATGCCCCTTCAAAATAGGAAGACATCTTCATGCCGCAGTTAATGGGTTGATGAGTTCTTAAGCACTGTGAAGTGTACACCAGGTGATTGCAATAAGAGAGAAACTAAATAAAGATACATCAAGATACTTATGTGAACTACATTCACCTGACAATCCAAACCTACTGACAGATTTTTCCCTGCAATCGTGCCCTTTTTATTAACTGCTGCAACAATTAGAAGTGCCCTGAAAATTGCTGTGTTTATAAATGAGTAATAAGAAGGTTTCCTTGTCCACTTGCCATATGAGACAAATACTCCAGCTGCATAGATAGTGACACGCACTATTTCAGGAAAATCTGAGTTCAGGGGGTTAAGGTTAGTCTGGTCCATGCAGGTCAAAGGTGTTAATCAACCTACTCATCTTTGTTTGGCAGAGATAATTAGCAAATGAACGTTGCCTTGGAAGAGGATCCAGGGTTGTAAGTCCTCTTGTCCTGGGCTAATTACAAAAATATGGCTTCTAGTTACAGGATCAGTTTCCAGAGCATAACCTGCTCAAAGTAGAAATACAGTATTCAATCTCCGTTCTCATGCTTCTGTACTTACTCCAAGGGGGGGAAATTGTAGAATATTATCATTGGTTCTGATCCAGAAATATTTTGGGCCTATCAGTTGTTTGTCGTGGTCATCTATAGAATGTCCAGAAAATTATGCTTGGATGAGGTCAGAAAATCTCTTCATACTTTGACTGACAGATCATCCCATACTGTTAAAGCATATTCTGACAAGGAATTGATATAGGCAAAAAGTAGAAGTACCTGGTTGCAGAAGACTGACATTTTAACCATAAATCTAGAGTCCTGCTCTAGATTTAGAAACATTGGGCCTTCTGAGTGGTATTTTTTTAGGTTTGGAGGAACATTTTTCTAACTGCCGCACTTCTATTAGAAAGGAATTGAGGATACTGGACAGATTACTTGTTTGACACAACAAGGTTATGCCACCTATTTGAAGTTGACAGTGACAATGACCCTATGAATAGAACTAAAATAGTTAAATAGTTAATATTTAACAATGTCTCTTTGTCCCATTAAAATCACAATAGAGCAGCAACATTTGGAAAGTCTCTGAGCTAAATCTAGAGCAGTGCTTCTCAAACTTGGCGACTTTAAGTCCTGTGGACTTCAACTCCCAGAATCCCCCAGCCAGCATAGCTGGCTGGGGAATTCTGGGAGTTGAAGTCCACAGGACTTAAAGTCGCCAAGTTTGAGAAACACTGATCTAGAGTTTTGCAATCAATGATCAATAGAGCCTTCTCTGCCATTGCCTCTGCATTATGGAATATCTTGCTCCCAGAGATGAGGGGGGCTCCCACTCTCTGGGCTTCCTGCAAGGGGGTCAAATCTTGGCTATGCAGCCTTGCATGGGGGGCACAAAGGTCCATGCAATTATGGGATGACTGGCCCCATGACAACCCCTTTGGTATGCATTACCTATAGCTAAATGCCCATCTTAAAATTGTTTACTTTTTTGAAATTTTATGTTAGATTTTATAACGTAAATATTTTAAATCTTAAATTAATATTAATAGTTTAATATGTTGTTTATATATTGATTGCACTATATACTACCCAGGCAGAGCCCCTCTCTGAGGAAGATAAGTGGTTTAAAAATAGGGAAATATAAATATAAATAAAATAAAATGTATTTAAACATGAGCCAGCAGTGTGCAGCAGCTGCCAAAAAAGCCAACACAGTTCTAGGCTGCATCAACAGAGGGATAGAATCAAGATCACGTGAAGTGTTAATACCACTTTATAATGCCTTGGTAAGGCCACACTTGGAATACTGCATTCAGTTCTGGTCGCCACGATGTAAAAAAGATGTGGAGACTCTAGAAAGAGTGCAGAGAAGAGCAACAAAGATGATTAGGGGACTGGAGACTAAAACATATGAAGAACGGTTGCTAGAACTGGGTATGTCTAGTTTAATAGAAAGAAGGACTAGAGGAGACATGATAGCAGTGTTCCAATATCTCAGGTTTGCCACAAAGAAGAGGGAGTCAAACTATTCTCCAAAGCACCTGAGGGTAGAACAAGAAGCAATGGGTGGAAACTAATCAAGGAGAGAAGCAACATAGAACTGAGGAGAAACTTCCTGACAGTTAGAACAATTAATCAGTGGAACAGCTTGCCTCCAGAAGTTGTGAATGCCCCAACACTGGAAGACTTTAAGAAGATGTTGGCTAGCCATTTGTCTGAAATGGTATAGGGCAGTGATGGCAAACCTTTTTTGGCTCGCGTGCCACAAGTGGGGGGAGCGCAGGGGGGTCGAGTGCGGGCGTGCCGCACCCATAATGCAACGTGCGACACACCCCCAGTGTGCATGGGCGCACAACGCGCGACCCCCCCTTATTTTTACATTTTTTTTCGCCCTCCCCAGGCTCCAGGGGCTTTATAGGAGCCTGGGGAGGGCAAAAAGAGCCTCCCCTGACCCCCCGGAGGCCCTCCGGAGGCTTCAGGGACTGTCCGGAGGCTTCCCTGAAGCCTTCGGAGCGCTTAAAACCACCCTCCGAGCAAACCGGAAGTGACTTCCTGTTTGCTCGGAGGGTGGTTTTAAGCGTTCTGAAGACTTCAGGGACGGTCCCTGAAGCCTCCGGGGGGGCAGGGGAGGCTCTTTTCGCCCTCCCCAGGCTCCTATAAAGCCTCTGGAGCCTGGGGAAGGCAAAAAATAGCTTTTAAAAAGGTGAACTCAGCTGGCCAGCGCACGCATGCGCGCTGGCCAGCTGACAGGGCAGCGCCTCGCGTGCCCTGACAAATGGCTCTGCGTGCCACTTGTGGCACGCGTGCCATAGGTTCGCCATCACGGGTATAGGGTTTCCTGCCTAAGCAGGGATTTGGACTAGAAGACCTCCAAGGTCCCTTCCAACTCTGTTATTGTATTGTATTGTATTGTATATATAAATATAAATAAATAAACAAGCAAGGACCCCCTAGAGGTCAAAGTGAGACACAAATGAAATTGAATGAGAATCTCTATCTCTTCCTATTACAAGCACTTCCTAGTCAGCTTGTCACAGGCAGAAGCAGCCAGAAACCAAGTGAGAAAGAATAGTCTTCTTTCATTAGTAGTGTAGGAAGTTAAAATCCACCCCTCTACTAGAAAATGGAATATTTTAGAAAATATTAAAAGGACAGAATATTTTCTCTAAATGGGAAATAGAAACTCAGCTCTCCCCCCACCCTATATTTGTCGATGAGCCATTAAGTTTATTCTACATAAAAAAGATCTCCCCCCCCCCTCAGCTCCAGGGTGATGGGATTAAGACATGATAGTATTAGCCCTTTACACATCTCACCACAGGGCACTTGGGAAGATTACATCATCACCCAGCAAGTCAAGCAAGCCTGGGAGACAGCCTACAGAGTTGCCCCTGCATGGCCCCATGGGAGTCTGACAACCGATCAGAATACAAGCTCAAGTTCAAAGCCCAGAGAAGGCAATAAAACCAGGGACTTTTGGCATCTCTGCCTTTTTTTCTTCTTCACCCAACATCTGGAAGCATGTGATCCCCCTTTTCTGTTCAGGAGCTCAAGCCATGTGATCCTGTCCATCATTAAACCATCTTTCCAAGCAGCCTCCATGTTTCCAGTGTCTTTCCCCCCACTTGGAACTGAACTTCAGATGGCTATTTCTCCCAACAGTAGTATGTATCATATACTATGTACCATGTACTTGCCATGTTTCCAGTGGCAAGCAGCTCTGAGCATCATGGTGCAAACAGAAGTCCTGACTGTAGTCATGAAGATCAAGTTTAACTAGGCTTTCATTTGTCTTCACAAATTACTTCTGGAGACATGGGAATTCTTATGAACAATACTTCAGCAGTTAAATCTGCTTTATGTTGCTCCCGAGAAACTCTAACAGTCCAACTTGCTTTGGAGAATCAACCTGCTGTAACCTTCGGCAATGAGCAAAATGTTTACATTGCCTGGAGGGGAGGAAACTGTTGATGTAGAACTAAATAAGCAGCTTCTAAATGGCTATTTGCTGTCTTTCATCAAGAAACAGCAGAGCAGAGAAACCAGGCGATGATTTACCCCCTCTTGTATTAGTGCTGACCTTTGTAGATGCTACTATTACCCTTCAGTAGACAGAATATGAAATGCGACCGGTCATTATTGTGTTTATATATACATATACATATTGCAGAAGTATGAGTAAGTCTAGGGACATTCACAAAACCTTTGCAAACACCAATGAAAAAGATACAATTGAGTACTGGGGATAGTGTCAAACTATGCTGTCAAACATTAGTTTTGAGGGGAAAACATTAGCTCCACCCCCCCAAAAAAATCCACCATGACATCAAAGCCAACATAGAAAGCATAACTTAACAGCTATAAAATATACAAAGGAAAGTTCTGAATGTAGTTCATCTTCTTTTGCCCATTAGTTAATACAGCCATTAACTCTGGAACTTTAGGGGAGGGGGAGATCTAGACAGGGCAATTCCAAAGTATCACCTTTTCGACTCACAGTTCCTTAATTGCAATTTAGAAGCAAGCAATGGTTAATTTCACTTTTGCTGACTCAGAAATGCCAAAAATGGAAGCAAAAATCACTGATCTCTCACATATCCTATAGCAGTGATGGCAAACCTACAGGTGGCATGTAGAGCCATTTGTCAGGGCACGCGAGGTGCTGCCCTGTCAGCTGGCCAGCGTGCATGTGCGCACTGACCAGCTGAGTTCACCACGGCACTCAGAGGGTGACAATAGAGTCACCTACCACACATCAATTGGCCAAGTCCGCATCAAGCGGCCAAAAAAGCTGAAGGTCACAGTCCTCATCAAGGACTTTCCATGTGAGATAGAGATTGACACTGGGTCATCACTGAGGATCATACCATGGTCTACCCTAAAGCAGGCTATCCCTAGCCTAAAGGAGAAGCATCTTCGCACCCCTGACATCTGCCTACACAATTACCAGGGAAACCGGGTCCCCACCATGGGCCAAGGCACCTTCCAGGTGAAGTTCAAGCAGTTCCGTGGGAACCTTCCAGTGACAGTGGTGAGCGGCAACCTGCAGAGCCTCCTAGGGCTAGATTGGTTCCAAGCCGTGGGCCTAGAGGTGACCGGTATCAACGCCTTGAAAGACGACGGTGATGAAGCCATCTTTAAGGAGTTCGGGGACATCTTCAGCACCGGTCTGGGTAAGTATGTGGGGACTCCAATTTCCTTTAGTTTGGCCCCCAACATAGCCCCAATAAGGCTAAAACCCAGGAGAGTACCTTTTGCTCTCCGCCCCAAAATTGACAGGGAAATTGACAAGCTCGTAGGCCAGGGAATCCTAGAGCCAATTGATCACGCACCCTGGGAGACCCCTATAATGATACCTGTCAAATCTGACGGGTCTATCCATATCTGCACAATAAATAAAGCACTACAACAAAGTGCCTACCCTGTACCCATTGTATAGCACATCCTTCATTCATTAGGCCCCGGAAAAATTTTCGCTAAATTGGACATAGCGCAGGCATACCAACAATTGCCTGTAGATGGTGCTACGTCGGAGACCCAAGCCATTGTGACGCACATGGGTGCATTCAAATGTCACCACCTGCAATTCGGCGTTAGCATCGCCCCTGGACTGTTCCAAAGCGTCATGGAATGGCTTTTGCAGGAGAGTCGTCCCCTATTTCGACGACATCTTGGTATTGGCTGCAAACGAGGCACAACTTTTAAAACGTGTATGAACAGTTTTGGCTCGAATTAAAGACAAAGGCCTCCGTCTTAAAAAAGAAAAATGCCAAATCAACGTGCCAAAGGTTGAATTCTTAGGGTACCTAATCAATGGCTCTGGGATTCACCCGACCACCCAAAAAATCAAAGCAATTCAGGACCCTACCCCCGAGATGCCAGTCCTCCTCATTGACTGCCTGGAGACTGGGCCTTTCTCGTCCAGTGACATTGCCCATCACTCTGCAAAGGACTCCACCATCAAGAAAATTTTGAACTGGATGTGGAGGGGTTGGCCCAGGGGCCTGTTGGGGCTGATTTCAAAATCTATTTTGCCAAACGCGATGAGTTATCGGTTGTAAATGGCTGTCTACTGTGGGGGGACTGAGTTGTTGTTCCACCCAAACTGCGCATTGCAGTATTAGAGGCTTTACACGTAGGGCATCCTGGAATTGTCAGGATGACGCCTTTGGCTAGGAGTTACGTGTGATGACCTAACATGGACAGGGAGATTGAAGAATTGGTGGCTACCTGCACACCATGCCAGGAGTCCAGACCAGCTCCCCCAGAGGCGCCCACTAAGGAGTGGGAGTGACCTCAAGCACCATGGTCTAGGGTGCACATTGACTTTGCTGGCCCAGTTCATAGCAGGAACAGAGGTTTAATCCTATTGGTCGAAGGGTCTGACAGCTCCCTATAAAAGGGCTACTGTCAGACTCAACCTTCGCTGGATTGTTCTCACTTGTTGTACTTAATAAAGAGCTGTTGTTACCGTTAAACCTGTGTGTGCCTATCCATTACCCAATCTAACAACAAATACTTAAAATGTTGTGTCTGACACAATATCAGAGGTGGTATTCAGCAGGTTCTGACTAGTTCTGGAGAACCGGTAGCAGAAATTTTGAGTAATTTGGAGAACCGATAAATACTACCTCTGACTGGTCCTTTCCCCATCTATTCTCTGCCTCCTGAGTCCCAACTGATTGGGAGGTAATGGAGATGTTACAGTATCCTTCCCCTGGAGTGGGGTGGGAATGGAGATTTTACTTCCCCTGCCATGCCCACCAAGCCATGCTTATCAAGCCACACCACGCCTACCAAGCCATGCCCACAAAACCGGCAGTAAAAATTTTTGAATCCCACCACTGCACAATATGACTGATGGGTTCTTGATATGTAATAATAGCAACTCATCATTCAAGCTATCACTGAAGGACATGAGTCCCAGTCTCAGTAGGCTTGGGAATAACCCAGGTTTTGCAAATGTGTGGGAAAAAATATTTGAATATACTTTGAGGAGGAGGGGAGAAAACATCCTCTCTGTTTCAGTGAAATTCAGGCAGGGATATCTGGAAGAAACTAATATTTTTGAAGATAATGTAAAGATGAATGGAATAAAAAAAGTTATGTTTCTGATAAAGACTGCTGTGTTTAACCAATTAAACTTTTGGATTAATTAAGATATTTATAATAAAATCTTAAAGCTTTATTCAATAGTTGCCTTAAGCTCCAAAATACTTTCTGTTATTTTAATTAGGTTATAATATTGTATACATTGCATGAAGTAAATACCCTTGAATTCAATAGGATGTATTTCTGAAAAGCAATTCACTGAGTTATATTTCATTTCATTTTACTTGTGATAGGCCTGTTTTAAGTCAATCACCACAGTTTTCATGTGATTCCTACATCCAAAGAACAGGAAACTGTCCAGTCAGCTTTTCCTAGTCCAGGCCATGGGGCTGCAAAAAAGAGAAAAACTCATGTGGCCCTAGGTCCTTATGCTGCCCACCCCAGATACATACTAATCCAAGCTCTTGGTTCAAGTTATATGTATTCTGACCATCTGCTTCTAGTGCCCTCACCAGAGGTGGTATTCAGCAGGTTCTGACCAGTTCTGAAGAATTGGTAGCGGACATTTTCAGTACTTCGGAGAACCAGTAAATACCACCTCTGACTGACCCCTCCCTCATCTATTCTCTGCCTCCAGAGTCCCAGCTGATTGGGAGGGAATGGGGATTTTGCAGTGACTTTTCCCTTCCATGCCCACCAAGCCACAGCACACCCACCAAGCCACAGCCACAGAACCAGTAGTAAAAAAATGTTGAATCCCACCACTGGACCTTCACCTGCATTTTATTACATTTCCTACAAGACCAAACTGAGTAGATGACACTGTTTACAGCATTTGAAGGGACCTAGAGCAAACTACTTTGTTTGTTCTGACTAGATATGCACAAACTATATGCAGTTAAAAGATATGCATTATCTCAAATTATT
This sequence comes from Natrix helvetica, assembly GCF_964273705.1. Taxonomy (NCBI): domain Eukaryota; kingdom Metazoa; phylum Chordata; class Lepidosauria; order Squamata; family Natricidae; genus Natrix; species Natrix helvetica. The sequence goes on from NC_138552.1 coordinate 251,906,058, forward strand.
AGGCTCAGTGCCATGAAGGACTTCAGAAGTAGTAACCAAAACTCAGATCACTTCCAGTTCCTGTAGGTGACAGATGTGTTGTCTGCTGCTCGTCTCCCCAGTGGGCTCCTTTCAGGAGCACAGGGGGCCCTAGAGGGGTCTCCTGCCGCAGGGCGGCTTGCTGGAATCCCCCAGACTCGGCGGCAACCAGCGGGGGTGTTTCCAGCCTCGCCCCAGGAGCCGGGGAGCGGGGGGGGCATGAAACAGCTTCTGGCTGTCTGCCCTTTCGCCGAATGGGCTCCGGGAGGAAAGAGTTAAACGAAAGAAGAGTGGCTGAAATGCCAGTGGGGAGAGATCCGTCCTAATCTCCTTAATCGTTGTTAACAGATAAGCAGCAGACTATTGTAAGTTTCTGTTCAATCTATTTGAAACTGGAAGATTAGAGGGGTGTGTTTCTTTCTCTTTATCTCCCCCTCGGACAAAGCGGCATTTGAACTATCTCTCTCTATATCGGAATGGAGAGAGAATAAAGGCTGACTTGCCACTTGTACTAACTATGTGAGGAAGATTGATATCATAGCTGCAAGAGGTGATTGCTGAGCTGTTTTCTTAAAAGGAAAAAAACTTTATGGAATTCCTTGTTCTTCTCCCTGCGAAAAGAGGAGCCAAGGTGGCGCCCCTCCGTCTTCGTCTTTGTACTTATAAATGAAGCCTGCCTTTTGAAACTACCTTTGTAAAAGAAATCTCTGGTATTGTCTTAATACCCCCTCTGAAGGTACTCTGGACCTCTCCTGTTACGTGGTCTTCCTGATTAATTTTGATTATTTGACTTTTCCCCTTTCTGGTGTACCTCCATGCCTTGGAACTGTGAAGGAGAACTAACTTTTCACTTTTGGATTTGCCTGCTGCTTTGGACCAGCACAGCTGCGTGCTCCATTGGCTCCACTGACACCATTCTCTTTGTAAAAGACTTATCATCCCTGAACGCAGATAAATGGGGCCCAAAAAACCACCAACGGGCAAGTCATTCTCCGCTCCTGCTTCTGCCACCTCCAGCATGCAGCAGATGAAAATCACTTCATTGTTACAACAAGAAGGGACTGGAGAGAGCTCAAAAGAACTATCTGTTACCCAAATGTTTCAGGAAATTATGAGGGGTCAAAATGAGTTGAAAAAAGAGGTGACAGATCTCAAAGATGAACTTAGAGGTGTACAACATCATATAACAGAAAACAAACAAAGAATTGGGGTGTTAGAGGAGGGGGCAGCTGAATTGGGGGAGGAGGTTAAGGCAGTCCGGAAGGGAAATTTAGAATTGGAAAATTTTATGGCAAAAATAGAACTTGAAAGAATGTCCTTTTTTCTCAGATTCCAGAACCTACCAGGGACAGAAAATGAAGATCTTAAGGATATTATGAGTACAATTTTAGCAGAATATATTAAGAGAAATAAAGAACAGTTGTGGTGGGATATGGATCTGGTTTACAGGATTAATTCAGCATATGCTAGAACACACAATGTTCCAAGGGAGGTACATGTTAAGTTTCTTAGGAGGACCACAAGGGATGAGGTACTAGGGCCCGAAAGGGAGGGACCATTAAAATATAAAGATAAAGACATTACCATTCTTAAGCAAATTCTGAAAAAAATAAGGGAAAAAAAGAGGAAGTATTCCTCTTTATCAAAGAAATTATACAATAAAGGAGTTTGGTTTAGATGGTTATTGCCAGAGGGAATGTTGATTTTTTGGGAGGGAAATAGAATTAGAATTAATACAGTGGAGGAGGCAGAAGCCTTCATTAAAGAACATATTTCTCTCCTAGAGGACGAAAATAGGGGAGGTGGTGAAAAAGGTAGTAATGTACAAGATATGAAGGAGGGGAGGCTGTGGCTCCATCTGGGGACTGGGAGGAGAGAGAAATATTGAAAAGACTCAGGTCACAAAAATAAATGTATTTGAAATACCGTGTTTCCCCGAAAATAAGCCACGCCCTGCTAATAAACCCAATCGGGTTTTTCAGAGCATGCGGGGAAATAAGCCCCTCCCCCCAAAATAAGCCCCCCCAAAACCGGTGTGGGAAGAGGGGGGGCATGCCCCACGCACCCCACAGCCCTTGCCGTACCTACGGGTACAGTTTGCTGGGCAAAAAGAGGGCCCACCGCAAAAAGAGCGGTAGGCTAGCAATACGTTTCAAAAAAACCCTGTTCTGTCCCGATCCCGCGGCAGCAATGCACTTCAAAAAAACCCTGTTCCCTCCCTTGCAAAGAGCCCAGCGCAAAAGGAGCAGCAGGCGAAGCAAAGTGCTTCGCGCCCCATTCCGTCCCATGAAAAAAAGAGTCCACTGCAAAAAGAGTCCAGCAATGCGATCCCCCCTCCCCCACCTGATCCCTCTCGCACCCCATTCCCTCCCGAGCAAAAAGAACAACTCCCACCAAGCCCCAATGATAACGGCTGCCTGGCTGCTTCCCTTCCGCAACCTCCCTTTAGGGAGGGGGTAGCAGTGTGGGGGGGGAAGCGACGCGTATCTTAGTGCTACCAGAGATTGACAGCTCCGCTGTGCTCCTTGCCATTTCGTCCAGGGAAGCCCCATGTAAAAAAAAAAAAAACCCATGAATTCAACTAGCGAGGTTTTTTTTAACAAGGGGCTTCAATGGGCAAAGAACGCAGCGGAGCTGTCAATCTCCGGTAGCTCTAGGACACGCGCCTGGCGGCTCCCCCCCCCTACATTGGTAAACGTTGCTACAAATGAGACTCCAAACAAATGATAGAATGGGGGGGGGGAACGAAGGCAGAGGACAGAGAATGAAACAGAAAAGGAAGAGAAGGGGGGAGGGAGGGAAGGGAAAGGAAGGCAAAGGACAGAGAAAGAAACAGGAAAGGAAGAGAAGGGGGGGAAGGAAAGGAAGGCAAAGGACAGAGAATGAAACAGGAAAGGGAGAGAATGGGGGGGGGAGAAAGGGGAAGGAAGGGAAAGGACAGAGAAAGAAAGAGCAAAGGAAGTGAATGGGGGGAAGGAAGGCAAAGGGTAGAGAAAGAAACAGGAAAGGAAGAGAAGGGGGGGAGAATGTTTCTTTCTCTGTCCTTTGCCTTCCTTCCCTCCCCCCTTCTCTTCCTTTTCTGTTTCATTCTCTGTCCTCTGCCTTCGTTCCCCCCCCCCCCATTCTATCATTTGTTTGGAGTCTCATTTGTAGCAACGTTTACCAATGTAGGGGGGGGGAGCCGCCAGGCGCGTGTCCTAGAGCTACCGGAGATTGACAGCTCCGCTGCGTTCTTTGCCCATTGAAGCCCCTTGTTAAAAAAAACCTCGCTAGTTGAATTCATGGGTTTTTTTTTTACAAGGGACTTCACTGGACGAATGGGCGAGGAACGCAGCGAGGTAAGAGGCGCGCTTCGCTTCTCCGCCCCCCCCCACCCTAAAGGGGCGGCAGGGAAGGGAACCAGGCAGGCTGCCTTTACCATTGGGGCAAGGTGGGCGGTGTTGGGCCTCGAGGCGCGCCTTTTACCTTTCCAGGTCCGTCGCAGTCCTCGCCATTGTGTCCAGGGAAGCCCTGGTAAAAAAAAAAAACCTCTCGCGAGTTCAAGAAGTTTGATTGAACTCGGGAGGAGGTGTTTTTTTTTTAACCAGCCGCTTCCCTGAGCACAATGGCGAGGAACGCGACGGAGCTGGAAAGGTAAAAGGCGCGCTTCACTTCTCGCCTGCCCCAGAAAATAATAAGCCCTCCCCTATAATAAACCCAAGGCCATATTTCGTGGGGCAAAAGAAAATAAACCCCTGTCTTATTTTCGGGGAAACACGGTACTATGGTAAGTGTTGATATACTAGAAAGTGACAGAGATGATTGAACACATGGTTGATATAATGTAGAACAAGACTCTGTTTATGCTTATCTTTTATACGTTGTTTTTAACATTGTAAAAATTGTGAGATTTGGAGGGATTTCTACCACTAGCACGGGAGCTGCCAAAATTTTCCCTATAAATGTTTAAAAACCAATAAAATTCTTTTTTAAAAAAAAGAAGTAATAATCAAAACTATGAATTGGTCACCCAGAAGCCAACTGTCAACCAGTGCAACTCACTTAGTAGATGACACAAGGACATATTACAGCATGCCAAAGCACTGCTGCATTTTGTACCAGCTGTTACTTCTGCGTGATCTTCAAGGGCAGTCCAATGTAGAATACATTGGAATAAATCCATCTCTATGGTGACTTTATAAATGACCATACCCAATCATACTTCATCTAGAAATGATCACGAGTGGTGTACCAGATAAATTTGTACAAAGGTATCCTGGCTGCAGCTGCTACCTCCTCTGTGAACAGGAGTTATGACTGCAAGATGACTCCCCAAATTGTGAACCAATCTCAAACAGGGAAGCACTGTTTCGTCTCGATATCCAAACTGAGCAGAGAGTGAGAAGTCTTATCAGAATTGAGCTTAAGTCTGTCCTTCTCCATCCATATCCAACTAATCTCCAGACATTGGGTCAAGACATGCACTTATTTGTACATAGATCAAACTAGCTATTTTGGGTTGAATGTATTTGATACTTGCAATTATTCCTAAAAGTAACTGAGGAGCAGAATAAGTTGACCAATGTTTTAAATTATTCAAAAGTATAGTAATGTGCCATGAAATCCTAAGAACTTTGACTTAGAAGTAATCATCACTACATTTAATGTAGCCTTGGTGTTAAGGATTCATAGACCAACTATTAACAATTACAAAAGTTGGGGGAATTCGCTCTATATCTTATCAATATTGTAATCTGATGATCACCCTGAATGAGAAAAACTGACAGTTAACCATGACATATAACCACAGCAAACTCTTGCACCACTTTAAAAGAAAACACTCTCCATTCTCCATCTGCCATATAATTGAACAAGTCCCCTTGCTTCTCGTGTATTTCATTGAGTCTAAAATAGATGTAAGTGTGTAAACAGCCATTCTATCTGCCTCATTCATAATTGATGGCTATGTTTGTGGAGTGGATATTTAGATCAGCTTGGTAAATGGGAAGAAACCAGATACAATAGTGTCACAGGTCCGTCTTCGTTACATTGCAGGGATGACAGCTGTTATTCTAGGCAACTTTCAGTGCAATGGGTGATGGAGAAGTAGGGGAAATTAATTGGAGGTGTATATTGCAGAAATAATCTTTTCCATGTTCTGCCCTGGGCCACCTTTGATAGAATACACTGGAAAGGTCTGCCCAGGTTTGTGAGTTCATGTCAAGTTTCTCTGCTTATTAGGTTATCAAATGCTCCATAGTTGCAGTAATGCGATCTTTATGCAAACCATGAAAGATGTACAATTTCCCTTCCCTTCCCTTTCAAGAAGTTAAAAGTATTATTATTTCTCAAATCATCACTAATACCACTGCTAAACTCTTGTGATTTGATATGACAATAAGAGGTTCAGACACAAGCTAAAGTTTAAGTAGGAAAACATAGTCAGCGAAATGCTATAGTGCAAGAGATAGTCCATGAATTTCTGTATCTGGACCACTGTTGTCTAGAGGATTCCCTACCAGAAAGTTTTTACCACTTTTTAAAAAAGAAATCTTAAAAGCTGGACGTATTACAGAAAAAATAAAATATTGCCTATCATTTCAACACATCGGCGTGGAAGCAGGGGGCCTTTAGCTCATCTATTCTATACTGTGAATGGACCCAGTATGCCTAAAGACTGACATACTGAACTGTACAATATTAGAGCCAAAGCCTTTAAGAAAATGGGATTTAATGGCAAGTGACAAAAGGGTAATCCATCTTTATGCCCAAATATCCCTACAGAAGCTAAAGGCATTGCATCCCTTTCAGAAATAATGGTCCAGAACTGGTCCAGAGGAGACCTGGAATTTGCAAGAATTCTTCCATATGAATGCCTGCTACTTTCATTCTCCAATTCATAGATTGGAAGCTAAAGAGAAAATAAATGCTATTGCAAGCCTGAAGAAAATCTTTGTTCCTTATGTATTTTTGTTAATTCATTTCACATCTCTTAGCATTATTGTCTGCTGTTTTGACAATCTGAAAATACAGCTGTTTGCTACAATGATCCTTGTTGTACTGTATGTAGGAAACTAGGAGGAAAAATAGCTGAAACTGTATATTGTGGGGGGGAGGAGAAGCTCATGTGTAAAGATTAAAGGAAAAATGAAAAGGAAAATAGGAAAATAGTCACAGTCTTCCTGATGCTTTCAATTAAGTTACTCTGAGCTACTGCAATAGAAGGAAAGGAAGATGTGTTCATATTTTGGCCACACGTACATTCAAAGGTGCCCCATGAATCCACAGAAAAAGTCTATAGGAAAGGGGAAAACGGTTTCCCATTCATTTGAGAGGTCTTGGGAAACAGTAGAGGAACCTTAGATTAAATCAAACATCTCCATTCTCTAGACCTGCCACATTGTCAGTAGCAAAGCAGTACATTTCCATAATCTCCACAAATAGTAAATAAATTACAGACAATTGTCGTGAATTCCAAATTAATAATGTTGGAAGTAGAATTGAAATTCCAGATGCAGTCTCCAAGCTATGGACTTTAAATAAATATAACTTAGATGCTGGTGCATCGGGGCAGGCAAACTTTTGGTGACCAAGCCGCCACTTAACATTTGGAGGGGGCAGGGGTGAAATTCAGCAGGTTCTGACAGGTTCTGGAGAACTGGTAGCGGAAATTGTGAGTAGTTCAGAGAACCAGCAAATACTACCTCTGGTTGACCCCAGAGTGGGGAGAGAATGGGGATTTTTCAGTATCCTTCCCCTGGAGTGAGGTAGGAATGGAGTTTTCGCAGTATCCTTCCCCTGCCACGCCCACCAAGCCACGCCCACAGAACCGGTAGTTAAAAAAATTGAACTTCACCACTAGGAGGGGGTTATATAGTGGATCAGAAGATTATTTAAAATGTAAATAAGGGTAATATGTGAGGAGTGGGTGATAGGAGTTTCTGTTTCTTTTTCCACTTTGGAAAGGAATAATGTAGGGGAGGTGTTCTTTTTTTAAAAAAACCTACATTAAGGTAAAATTAGGAGCGCTGACTTTACAGATTTCCCACTTAAACACCACATATTCTGCGATTGTGTCTGGACGCTGCATGTAACCATGATGCCTCAAATTACACATCATATGGTATATGGATGTAATGTCATGATGAATTTAGGTCTTTCTCTTTTAATTATAAATTATAACCAGGGCCAAGAGTATCGTTACATTCTAGGGAGAAGGGCCTCAGGTAGCATGTGCTGGAGAATAGCAAAGTTAAAAAGCCATAAGCCTTGTCTGTACCTTTAAGGCGATCTGTGGTTGTGAGAATGGCATAACTTATTGTGTTAATATATATATATCTACCTTCCCACATTTGGAGTATCTTTTTACCAGCATATTCACACCAGGTGGCATGAGTTTTTCACATCGTGAACAAAGATTTAAATGGAAGGCTGCCATTTTATCTCAGCCTAATAATTCCAACTGCTACCACACTTGGGGAGATGCCTCATCTTATATCCTCTCTCTAACATGTGAGAGAGATAGGAGTCCCACAACCTGTGTGACTTTCTAGCAAATTAAGAGACAATAAAAATGAAATAAATTCTAATGTGCCAGCTCTGGGCTTTATAATGTTGAGGCTAGAGAAATCAGCCAAAATGTCATTTAGTGGAGAACTAGACCAATTTCTAGAAGGATACATAAAATAAAAAGTTCTGGTAAAGCACAGTATGATGCTGATCTTCTCTTTCTTAAAACTTGCTGTAAAGCAGTTCGAGATTGAGAAACCATACATTTCTGAGCCTATATGGAGACCATAAATAGAAATAATAGGCTTTAAATAGACGTGGTGGTCCATTGAGTCTGCCCTTTGAGTTTATTTGTTTTTTGTATGGTTTTTATTTATTTATTATTTTAATCATAATGTTTATATCTTATTTATGTTTGTTTTGTTTTTTTAAATTTTTTGTTGGATGATGGACGTGTGTTTATCCCAAGCATGTTTAAATTCAGTTACTAATGATTGATCCACTGCCTCCTCTGGAAATTGGTTTCAAGCTTCCACTCCTCTTTCTGTGAAGAAATCTTTTCTAATGTTACTTTTGAACGTCCCACCTGTCAGTTTGAGGTCATGCCCCATTTTCTTGATTTTTTGCTTAATATTGAAAATATAGCCTTACAGAACCTTATTCACACTCTTCTTATATTTATAGGTTTCAATCATGTCACCCTTTCCCTTTATGTCCTACAGGTAATATATATTCAGTTCTTCCAATGTTTCCTGATATGTTTTGTTGCTCAGACTTTTGCTTCTATCCAAAGTCCATGTCTGTGATATAGCAATGTAGAGGATATGTTTCATCCCATTTGACATGAGGGATTATTTTCACACCAATATGAAGCCAGTCAGCTTCCAATTGAACAGCAAATTGAACATGTTATCTTTAACCACAGCAATTAAGTGCCTTGAGCCACCCCTATCTGGAATGTAGATTTTCTTCTCAGTGCTAGCTTGGGATTTTACTGGATTCTTTTAACTATATTGGGCATATTTTATATCCTTTTAAACTTGTTTTCAACTTTTTTATTGCCCATTACCTTGAAAATGGTGCTCTGAGGCGATAATAAATAAACCTGATCTGTTTTAGTTTTTCATTTTAGCCTAAAGAGGATAGCTTGTCTGTTTCTATCACAACAGCTTCAACTTATGATTCTTGAAGGATTGAAAAGAGTTAGGCTCCGAAGGTGTATCTATAGAAAGATAGATCTTAAAAGAAATTAAAGTTGATGAAATGAATAGATTTTTTTCACTGTCCTTATATAACCTACTGGATGTCTGTGCAAGACTTTCTGTCAGTATTGATAGAGATAAAATGATTTGCGATCCAAGCTAGATATTGAAGCATTAAGTTAATGCATTATAATAGGCAAAATCATAATGTGATTTGTAGCATTGCTGGCTAAGGCAATCTCAGTATAATTTTCTGAAAGTTAAAAAATAAGAAACAGAAAATTGTGGGTTTTGGCTAAGGAAAGAATCCAAAAAAGTGAGAAGACTAGGCAGAACCAGGAGAGAAATCCACCTAGTAGATACACACACACACACACACACGTGAGGTGGGGAGGCCTTCTCTCTTAGAATATGGCAGCTTTTGTTTGGTCTGAATAATATAGATATAATAAGGTGTATGTATATTTAAGGCAAATACTGTATTTAAAAAATTGTAAAACTATCACCAATTATTTCTTCCCATCCAGGAAATTGTGTTCTAAGTCCCATCTATTACATTGGCTTATCTAATGGGATCCAGGAAGCAGGGCTGAAATTCGACTGGATTGGGTTAACCGGTAGGAACTATTTGAAATGGTTCTCAGAACTGGTAAAAATCACCCCTGTTTGTTCTGTTCTGTTTCTATTTATTGGATTTATATGCCGCCCTTCTCCCAAAGGACTCAGGGCGGCGTACAACATTAAAAAAAAAAACATATTACAAAAGTTTTTTAAAAAATTAGATAGAGTATCCAACAAACCCAATTAGTATGAACAATAACATTTTAAAAATAGGATTAAAGTTAACAATTAAATCAAGCATTTATTTTATTTTGTTCAGGCTAGGCCGGCTTGCTGGAAAAGCCAACTTTTGGGGGCGGTTCGGAAGGACCGACGCGTTGGGTAAATAGTACCGGAAAGGCTTATTTAAATTTAAGTGTTATAAGTACATAAATTTTTCCCGAAAATATACTTTTATTATACTTCTAATATACTTTTCATTGCTACCAGGATCTTGTTGCTATGTTCAATTTTCCAGGTCAGTGAAACATCAGAGTGTGTGCTAAGATGATGCTGACCCTAGGACACAATATCCCAGGACTCCCCTCCTTCCATTCTGAAAGGGGGTTGAAATGGAAACTTGCTGGGATATTAACAGGGAAATAGACTCTCCTATTACCTCAGAAGGATAGTTTAGAAAAGCTGCATAGCAGGGACGTGCGGTCAGGGGAGGCAGGGGAGGCAGAGCCTCACCTCTCATCATGAAATAATATATAATATATAATAATAATATATATTTCCTCCCATCCCTTTTACACGGCTCCCGCTAAGGTAAGGAGAAGAGCCTTTGGGGAGTGAATTTAATTTAATTTAATTTAATTAGCACTTCTAGACCGCCCCCTCTCCCAAAAGGGACTCGGGGCGGTGTACAGTCCATATCAAAAACATCATAAATAAAATTTAAACAATTAAAATTATTAAATGGATAAATACATAAATAAGAGGAGGATAAAAATAGACAGAACTCTAATTGCTAAATGAATAATTTAAAATATACAAAATTTAAAACCCCAGTGTCCTATAAAATAAAGTCCCCTAAAAAACCAGTAGGAAATATATATGCCAGGAGGTAGACGTTAAAAATTATGCCAGGCCAGCCACTCGGAACAGGTGTGTCTTCAGTTTCTGCCGGAAGGAGCGGAAGTCAGTGGTGGTTCTAATGTCGGGGGGAGGTCATTCCAGAGGGTTGGGCCCATCACAGAGAAGGCCCTACTCCTTGGTGTCGCCCGTTGGCATTGCCTAGTGGACGGCACCAGGAGAAGCCCCTCCCTGTGAGAGCGAATTGGCCGCAGGGATGTGTGTGGGAGGATGCGATCCTGCAGGTAACTAGGCCCTATGCCATGGAGCGCTTTAAAGATGGTGGTCAAAACCTTGAAACGCACCTGAAAGACCACAGGTAGCCAGTGCAGCTCGCGCAGGAGCGGTGTTACGTGGGAGTACCTAGTACTCCCCATGACTGCCCGCGCGGCTGCGTTCTGGACTAGCTGCAGTCTTCGTGCGCGTCCCAAGGGAAGCCCCATGTAGAGAGCATTGCAGTAGTCCAGGCGAGACGTCACCAGTGCATGAGTGACCGTGCGTAGGGCATCCCGGTCCAGAAGGGGGCGCAATTGGCGCACCAGGCGAACCTGGTGGAACGCCCAACTTGCCACGGCTGCCACATGGCCGTCCATTGACAGCCGGGCATCTAGGAGGACGCCCAAATTGCGCGCCCGTTCCACAGGGGGCAGTTGTTCGCCCCCTATGGCCAGCGTTGGAGTCAGCTGACTGAACCGAGGTGCCGGTAGCCACAGCCACTCAGTCTTGGAGGGGTTGAGTTTGAGTCTGTTGTCCCCCATCCAGACCCCGACGGCTTCCAAACACCGGGACATCACTTCGACAGCCTCGCTGGGGTGATTTGGGGTTGAAACGTACAGCTGAGTATCATCAGCGTACAGATGGTATTCAACCCCAAAACCACGGATGATCTCCCCCAGCGGCTTCACATATGTGTTGAACAGGAGGGGCGAGAGGACCGACCCCTGTGGCACCCCACAAGTGAGTGACCTCAGGGTCGACCTCTGCCCCCCTGTCAACACACATTGCGACCGGTCGGAGAGGTAGGAGCCGAACCACCGTAAAACGGTGCCTCCGACTCCCATCCCCTCCAGCCGGCGCAATAGGATACCATGGTCGATGGTATCAAAAGCCGCTGAGAGATCTAATAGGACCAGGATAGAGGAACAACCTCTATCTCTGGCCCTCCAGAGATCATCAACCAGCGCGACCAAGGCTGTCTCTGTGCTGTGCCCGGGTCGGAAGCCGGACTGGCGTGGGTCTAGATATTCGGATTCGTCAAGGTGTCGTGGAAATTGCTGTGCCACCACATTCTCAACAACCTTCGCTAAAAAGGGAAGGTTGGAGACTGGACGATAATTAGCCAGCTCCATTGGGTCCAGTGAAGAGGAAGAGGAGGGAGGAGGAGGAGGAGGTGCGCGTGCAGGGCGGTGCCAGCTCTTTTGTCCGCCCAGACCGCCTCGGCGCCGCTCTGGCTACCTCCGTCTGGCCGCGCCCAGCAGCTGCGGCGACATCATCAAGAAGTGGCTTGGAGGCGAAGTGCTTTTCAGTGCTTTTCTGTGCGTCTGGCGTTTAGGTAGATAGCCAGATGTCCTAAACGCCAGACGCACAGAAAAGCACTGAAAAGCAGCTGCTGTTGGGGACCACGGAGAGCGAGCCGGCAGAGCGCGCTCAGGAAGGCGGGGAATGGGATCACATGTGCTGGAGGCTGAGGCAGCCTCAGCCTCCAGCACACATGGTCCCATTCCCTGCCTTCCTGATGACGTCACCAGCCTCACCAGCCCATAAACCTCACCGCACATCACTGCTGCATAGCATCTACCATTTTTGACTTTCAAGAAAGAGAACTGGCGAAGAGCAATCAGTGCACTCCATGTTGCCCCATGGTTAAAGCTAGTTCAGATGCAAAGAAAAAATATTTGGGAAGCCAATATAGCTAGGTTTCGGCAATGATTTCTTACTTCCTCAAGGCCTTTTGTACAACATTTCCAGAGACCTAGAAACCAAAGGTTCTTCTCAGACTATTAAGAGCTGTGCTATGTGAAGAAAAGCGCTTTGAGAGGTCAGAAATAAAAGGTGAATGGGATCAAAAATGGCTATTTCATGGCTCATTTTATTGACTTCATAATAAGCATCTGATAAGATACTTATCAAAGCATCCCCGAAACTCAATTTTTTTTTCTCAGAAAACTTTATTTTCCCCAATATTCTCTAAGGAATGTGAAATTCTCCCCTCCCCCCTCTCTCTTTTTCTCTCTCATCTCCCCTTGTAAGGCAGCTGGTCTTTTGCCCAAGGGAGCTCAGTCATTCCTTAAGTATGTTTACAAAAGAAGCACTTATACACAAAACAGCATTCCTGACTCTTGCAAGAATAATAAACAATTTTAATAGTTGAATTATCATAATCCTTTAGAAAGTTTGTCGATGTGAACAATTCTTTTTTCATCTTGATTATAACACAAAGGAAATTCACTGGCTACTTAGACTCTTAGAATATTTTACAATTAGTGCATATGTCCTGAACATGTCCACTGACAATTCCTTTATTCCTACTGTAGTTATTATTACAATTAAGAACCAGATTCTTGGATGGAAACAAAAGTTAGTACTAAATTATATTTAAATTATATTTCAACAATTTGGAATTTGTCTGTTTATGAAGAGTTTTGGATCTACGGGCAGTCCTCAAGTTATAATATACTCCCCAAAAGGTACTTATGACAAAGTTCTGATAGCCATCACACCCACTGAGATCAAATGGCTGCATTTTGGGCACTAAACCTGCATTTAGAGGTATTTTCATATGCTGATCTAAATGAGCTACTCTATATTTTGATGATTCTGATGCTGTCCCTAAACTTCCAGCTATCAAATATTGTTCACTGTATTCTTGCTAAGTTACCATGGATATACAAGTATTCCATTTACTATGCATAATGTAATAAATACAGTGATAGAAACATAGAAATATTATTTAGCAGCCCAATAAAGCAACATTCTAACATTCTTAATAACTCCACTTCTTCGAAGTTAAACTAACTCAAGACCACCTACATTCAGGCATCAAAATTATAAGACTGTCTTCAACTTGTCTCCAGCTATATTTTGAGACTGTGATTGGGAGGAAGAAACGGAAGTAAACTATCTATGTGAGCATTTTGAACATGTGAATCAGAATTTCAGCTAACCAAGTAAGTACTGAGATAAGAAGAACAATCAAAATATTGTGCTTCCATGTACAAATATTTAAAGAGGCATATTGGGTCAATTGACTTGTTTAGCTGGATATCTTCCTCACCCACTCTATGAACCAATGCCTCTAGGAGATACGTATATATGCATAAATTTATTTCGTTTAACTAGCTAATTCTTTGTCTGCTAGTTTAAGTCCAGCCATTTACTGCCCAGTTCTTCTTACATCTTAGACAAAACATTGGACCATTATTTTATATCTATAAGATGTTTGAGCATTCATTTATATGTTTGAGCATTCATTTACCGTATTTATTCGAGTATAACGCGCAAAATTTTGTACCAAAAAAAGGAATCAAAGTGTGGGTGCGCGTTATAAACGAGGGCTGGGCTGGGGTGGTGGGAAAAAAAACGTCCCCTCGTTGCCGCTTCATTTCTTCGCCTCGCTCGCAGCCGCAGCGAAAGCCAAAGGAAAAAAAACATCCCCTCTTCATTTCTTCCCCTCGCTGCGAGGGGAAGAAATGAAGAGGGGACGTTTCTTTTCCTTTGCCTTTCGCTGGGACTGCCAGCGAGGGGAAGAAATGCAAAGCGAAAGGCAAAGAAAATAAATGTCCCCTCTTCGTTTCTTCTCATTTCTTCCCCTCGCTGGCAGTCCCAGCGAAAGGAAAAGGAAAAGAAACGTCCCCTCTTCATTTCTTCACCTCGCTGGCAGTCCCAGAAAATTTTATACCGATTTTTAATCGAAAATTAGGGGGTGCGTGTTATACACGTGTGCACGTAATACTCGAATAAATACGGTATATCTATACAGCTGCTCTTGAGAGAAATTTACCTGCATAAAAGTCGGCAATGAGCACAATCCATTTTTGAGTTGGGTGCCAATCAGGTTCAGAACAGAAGTGCAAGTTAACCCTCATCATACATCTTGATTCGTCAGGATTCCGTTATGTCACAGGTGGTCGAGTTCTTCTACTATTTACAGGAGATGATAGGTATTCAAATCTTTTACTGGAATGAGGAATTGGACAGGCTGATTGGTAATTCATTGTGTATGCATGATGCAAAAAAGAGAAATGCTTTAATTTATAATAAATATTTAAAAAGTTTAAATTATTTTATTAACAGTTGGTGAAGCAGATAGTCTGTAAGAAGTAGCATTTGTATAGTATTGTTTTAAAGAAAGTGATTATTTTAGTTTTGAATTCTTTGGGACTAAATCTTGCCCCCAACAATAAATGGCTTCTCTTTCTTCTCCTTGTGCTTTTTATTGGATACTGTTTTGTTAATTTAAACAAAATATATAAACATGTGCACTCAAATAATCAAAACTAAATTTTGCACCTAGATCGGAAGATTGAACAGAAGCAAGGGAGTTTAATCATCTGTGCCCCACTTACATGCCCAATGGTCAAGGGCAGTGGTCGGCAAGCCGCGGCTCGCGAGCCACATGCGGCTCTTTACACACTTTAATGTGCCTCTTCTGTGTGCCGGGCGCCTGCTCCCCTCCCTCCTCTCTGGCACTTCAAAACAAGCGCCTCTTTCCCTTTTTTCTTTTCGACCCACAATGATTAGGGAGGATCCTGAAGTCGGGCGGGGACGAGAAGCGAGGAGGCAGAAAAAGAAACGGAGGCTAAGGAGCTTCCCCCCGCCTCCTCTCAGCAAAAATCTAACCGGGGAGCCGGGTGGGCAGTAGCAAATTAGCCGATCACGCCGCGTGATCAGCTAATTTGCTACTGCCCGCCGGCTCCCTGATAAGATTTTTGCGGGGGGGGGGGAGAAGCTCCTTGGCCTCCGTCTCTTTTTTTCCCTCCTCGCTTCCTGGGGCTCCACCAATGGGGGAGCAAGGCCCGCCCAGCGCCAGGCTTTGGGCTAACACAGAGGTCTGCAAAGTTGGCTGTTTTAAGACTGGTGGACTTCAATTCTCAGAATTCTGGGAGTTGAAGTCCACCAGTCTTAAGAGCCAATTTTGCAGATCCCTGCCTGGGCTAATATGATTGATGCCCTTGGTGGACTTCAATTCTCAGAATTCTGGGAGTTGAAGTCCACAAGTCTTAAAGCTGTCAGGTTTGAAGACCCCTTGGGGTTTTTTTCCTAAAGGGTTAGGGATGCAAGGATCTTGTAACTTGACAGCTTTAAGACTTGCGTGCTTCAAATGCCAGAGTTTATTGAAACTAAAAACAGTGTACCATCCTATGTATTTTCGGTTTTAAAAATGTGGCTCTCAAAATAAATTTCAATTGTGGTTTTGGCGAGATTTGGCTCAGTTGAAAAAAAAGGTTGCCCACCACTGGTCAAGGGGAGTTGGGAGACTTCATCACACTTAGGGCAGTAGTTTAATACCAGCTCTGAGTCCTTTTCAGGCAAAAGATTGGACGCTAATCTATTTGTGATAAGATGGCAGGTAGGACTGTCCACAGGTGGCTTTTTTTAATGGGTAAAGAGTAGCTCTCAACTGGAAGTTGGGTTAAGTAAATGTTTCTGAGTGTTCGAAGGGAATCAGTCAGAGAAGCAATTGACAAAGAGTTGATCTCCCTGTTTGAATTGTCTGAGTTGGCTTATGTGACAGGATGCATGACGTGAAAGAAGAATACTCAAATGAGGATATATACAAGATCATATATATACATTATTTAGTAGGGAAAGAATAGATAGAACTATGGGTATTACTGAAATCTGGCTGAGCAAGGAGGACAGTATCACCCTCTCAGAAATTTGCTCAGCTGGGTTTTCGTCCATCAGCAGTGTCAATGCCAAGAACAGAGACGGGGAAGAGTTGCATTCAGTAAGGCCTTCATCCTTAAATAGAATAGAATAGAATTCTTTATTGGCCAAGTGTGATTGGACCGCAGAGACAAATTAGGGTTTCTACTGCTGCCAAAGGAATCCCTTTACATGGTCTTAATTGTGGTCTGAGGCAGATTTTGGAGACCTGTTGCCTTTTGTCAATAAGTGAGTATAGATATGAAGAAAGATAGACATGCACACACAGCTAACAAGTGAATAAAACACTGTTTACTACTATCCAAGTTTAATGCATAGTATCTCTGTAATAATTCTAGTAAGCTAGTGTGTGTATATAGTGACCAAATGTATGCATAAGCATCTACACTAACAATGTTAACAGAATTTTAGCTAAAATTATTCCAATTCTCTACTCCTTTGCTTTATAATTACAGAGACTATACATTCATTATGATAAAGGACAGCCTTTATTTTAGAAAATTGTCTTTTACATACTTTTTTTCAAAAACTCACTTTTGTCCTTTATTTTGGTCGTTTGATTTCTACCATAAATTGTACCACGTAATATCCAGTCTTTCACATTCATGTAAAAAAAAATATGGAATTGAATTGCCTTTCAAAATAAATTTACATATATACTTGATTTCAGACATTTTTATTAGGATATTTTTTATAAAGTTTGACTTGCTCTTGAATTTATTTATTTCATTATATATACACATAGGGCCACTTGTCTCACAGACAAGTGACTTTTGAAATTCCCTTTGTAAAGCAAAGTTATAACTATAAACAATTAAAGTAATATGGACCTCCTTCAGATTCGCCCACTTTTCAGTTTTCTCCTTTATTTTTTTCTAAGAAAACATGGTTACCATATTTAACATAAAATGTTTAGCTGCTCATTTCTTGCCAACTCCTTACATGCTAACATGTAAGCATGTTTTCCTGCCTGCCTATTGCAACAATATTCAAGTTAACTATTCTGACCCCTTCATGCCTTGTTCTCCAGCACATGAACCCCTTGACATTTGCTTCCCCATGTCCTGTGGTCCAGAACTGTATTTTCCTTTCTGCAGATCCTTTGCTGTTTCCTATTAATTTATCTTCTTTGAAGGCATCCAATAACGTAAGTATCCTTTATCCCAGTAGTTAATACTATACAAAACTAGCTGATTTCTCATTATCTTATCACCTCACAGGGTTTGGTTTAGAAGTAATATGCAATTATAATTAAGTTGTAACTGTACACCTTGACTTGTTCTTATCTGTCCTTTATTGCATGTTGCAAGACTTTGAGCATGAAACAATTTTGCTCCTTGAGTAATTACCAATATAATTTCCAAATACATGGTCTTTTTGGAAAGCCCACACTTAATAAAATCAAAGCACTCTACTATGTATATGTGAGTGTATGTCTGTACCTCTGTGTGTAAATCCCTCCATAACAGATGTGCTCAACTTGAAGCCAATTAGTATGATCACGTTCCAAAATTATTATTCTGCTGTCTATCTTAATTCTACTAACAAAACCAAACTAGTTATGGATACTGGAGTTTTTGGCAGTGGTTTGTCCTCCAAACTTGGTTTTTACTGGAGTTTTATCCTTCTTTTCCCTCCTTCCCTCCCCCCCCCTTTTCTCTGTCTCTTTTTCTCTCACACACATAAACACACACACACAAACAAATTGTGTTTATGTGTCACACACCTCCGTATGTACAAATGACTACAACTGAGAATTAATTCCATTATATATATGGAATATATTATTGGAATATTTAGTACACCTGTTAATATGGTCCACCCTAAATGTCTCATGGAACTTCTTCAGGGTGCTTGGAGAATTTCCTAAGGATTTGGCAAGCATCTTTATCTTGGCCCTGGCCAATTACTACCAAGTTCTTGAAGACCTGGCTATGCACCTGGGTCTGAAGTTCAGAGTATGTGAAGGCTATATTAATACCGATTACAATATCTCTCAGCTGCTAATTGCATTTAATGTCTTTTTTATATCATTTTGACCATTTTAATTGTTTTTATTATGGTGGCTGCCCAGAGTCTGTGGTTTGAGAAGGGAAGCTATATACAAATTGAATAAGTAAATATGTAAAATTAATAGGACAAGCACTGAATGAAATTTCTCCCACAAGTTCTCCTTCTGGAGAACAATCTCAAGCCACTCCCTGGCTCTCCGAAGAGCTATGAGAGATGAAGCATGTTAAAAGATGCCTGAAATAACAATGGGGAAAGAATGAGATATTATACCTTAATTGGACCTACATGCTGGCAAGAAGAGCAGCAGAGCATGTCTGTTATTTTCATTCTGCCCTCCAGCTCTCAAGCTAAATCTTATTCTTTTAGGGCAGGTTTGGAAGAACAAGTTGTCTGCAGGCTTCTTTAAGGATAAAGTCACTCTTGTTCTCTAATGCTCAACTAGACAAGAGTTATGTGGGGTGAGAAGGGATGATGCTTCACAATATTCTTTTGAGTTTGTGGAACCTGAGGACATGGATAAGGTGCTCGGTAATATTAGCTTTGCCTCTTGTGGGTTGGATTCATGCCACTTCTGGCTCTTCCGGGTTGCCAGATGCGATATGGGCAGCTAGAGCTGGAAAGTGATTGATACCTTTCTGAGGGAAATGAGATACTAATTGTCTTGAAGGAGGCAGTGGTAGGCTCTCTGGAGACCATCTCTCTTCTAAGCAAAACCCCACTGCATAGACTCAGATTCCAATTTTCTTTTTTTCAGTGACATTTTTTTGAGAAGGCAGTGATGAATCAACTACAGAGGCTCCTATAGGAATTCCAGTCAGGATTCAAGCCCAGAACAGAACGTTGTGGCCATGTGGACTTAGCAGCATTTTGCTATTGTTATTATCCTTTTAGGCTGACTTACATGGGCTGAGAAACTGAAGGAACCATCTTAGAGCATTTCAACTCCTCCTTCAATAAGCAGATCTACTTGGTAGTAATAGAAGCAGAGCAATCAAACCATTGGTTGCTCCAATATGGAGTGTCGTTTCCATATACTATTGAACATTTATATAAAAATGCTGTAAGGAGTCATGTCTTTATGTAAGTGAAGTATTGTCAATGCACAGATGACTAGCATAATGACATGCTCTCTACATGGGGCTCCCCTTGAGATGCACCCGGAGACTGCAACTGGTCCAGAATGCAGCCGTGCGGGCAATCATGGGGAGAATGAGGTTCTCCCATATAACACCTCTCCTGCGCGAGCTGCACTGGCTCCCTGTGGTCTACCGGGTGCGCTTCAAGGTGTTAGTCACCATCTTCAAAGCGCTCCATGGCACAGGACCTAGCTATCTGCGGGATCGCATCCTGCCCCATACATCCCTGCGACCAATTAGCTCTCACAGAGAGGGACTCCTCCGGGTGCCGTCCACCAGGCAGTGTCAGAGGGCGGCGCCCAGGAGTAGGGCCTTCTCTGTGATGGGCCCAGCCCTCTGGAATGACCTCCCCCCCAGATATCAGGACAACGACCGATCTCCGCTCCTTTCGCACGAAACTCAAGACCCACCTGTTCCAACTAGCCGGCCTGGCTTAACTGGAACCTTCTAACCTCCCTGGCAATTTTAATATTTTAATATTTTAAACGTAAATTTTGGGGTTTTAAAATTGTTTTTAACTGTTTTAATTTATCGCTATTTATTTGAACTTAGTGGCTTTCACTTGTATTTGACTGTTAAATATTGATGTCACCTCCTCCATGCCACACTTGTATTTTTTATTTAATTGTACGTCGCCCCGAGTCCCTTTGCGGAGAGGGGGCGACTGATAAATCGAAACAAATAAATAAATAAATAAAATAAGCCAGGGAAATAAAGATTTGGAAGTGTGTAGGCTGTGAGAGATTGGAGAGTGAATAGCAAGTTCAGACTGAACCCTAGTAGTAAGATAGAGGTGGCGTTTCTCTGTAAACATCTAGTCTTTCCAGAAATGTCCATTATGATAGCTGGTCTGATAGCTCTCCCTCTAAATGTGCAAGTCTGTGATTGGGGGGGGGGAGGGAGATTTTGGATTCATGCTTCCTACTTGAAGAGCAGCTGGGCTCTGTAGATAGGGAGACTTTTCTTCACCTTTAGCTAGTATGCCCTGCCTAGATCAGGAAGTAGTGGCAACAGTAACTCACACTCTTATCACCACAGGTTCAGACTCTTAAAATGTACTTAGTTAGGGTTGCTTTTGAAGATGACTCAGAAACTATGAGTGATAAAGAATGTCAGTCTCTTAGCAGGATAAATCCACTATTATAAAATAACACCTTATAGAAATTAGGAGGCCATGATTCTGCATGGACTGTAAGGACACTTAGAGAAAGTCCACTCAAGGTCCAGGTCTCTGAGACATGTGCAAGAGCTTCAAGTCAGTAGGTGGACAATCTCAGTGGTTGCCCACATATTATGGAATATGATGACTACAAAGGTACAATTGGACACTTCTCTCTTGGCATTCAGAATAATCTTTCTTTTTAAACCTTTCTGTATTGAACAGGCATTCAACATTTAATTGATTATTATTGTGAAACCATATTTTTAATTATGTTGTAATGATGGCATTATGTATGCATTTACCATTGTGGGGTGTTTATTTTGTCTCTTGTGTTGCTATTTTTTGACGAAATGAATAGATAGAGGAAGTAAAATAAAATATGAAGTAAACTGCCAACAAGTTAGGAATTAGTATATAATTAGGAGATACAATTAAAAATCAACCAAGAAAGAGCTGTGTTCCCGTGACAGAATCTTTCCTGCTTCATCCATTTTTTTACCTTGAAGGTATCAGATAATTTGGCTAGCAGACAAGCAAAGAATTGTCCACTGCAATTGTGGTGCATGTGCAGGAAAACTACAAATGATTGATGTATTACTTGCATTAATGTACAATTTCTTGTATTACATTTTCTTAAAAATTCTACATAATGCTACCAGGAGAAAAGATGCTAGGCTGCCCAGAAATTGATTAATTTTCCTCTGTTTCTGCTTTAAGTAATTTTACTGCTTTCAGGTTTTCACTCTCATTTGCCTGATTTCCATATCAGCTTGAGATTGTTTCGATTGTACAACAATATTTCTTTTTATTCGCCCCTCTCTTTACTCATGTACACTAGAGGATTTTTACAATGCAGTCTTGGCTTTTATATACCATACATTTTTGCAATTTTGTTATTGTAATGTATTTTTATGTTGTTTCAGTAATATATTCATGGAGGATTACTTTTCCCTAGGATATGCGACTTGCTACATTTTTTTTTTGATTGAAGACGTACACTGCAAAGTTCAGAGAAGGGTACATTGAAGAGAAGAATTGGATCTGATTGTCTAAAAAATTGAACTCAACGTATTTATTATGAAGCCAAAAATTGGCATTATCGCAGCTTGGAGATTCTGGAAAATACAAGGAATTTGTTTTGATTAAGTGATGTTTCTAGAGATTCTCTTTCTGCCTCAAATAACTGTAACAAACATAATCTCTTCTCTCAAAAGGCTCCATGTAAATAATATTGAGGCAAAATGAGAAGAAGTGGCAACTTGGTAAAATGTCATAGAGCATGTATAGGGTTTCCTGCCTAGGCAGGGGGTTGGACTAGAAGACCTCCAAGGTCCCTTCCAACTCTGGTATTGTATTGTATTGTATTGTATTGTATTGTATTGTATTGTATTGTATTGTTTGTCCTTTCAGAAAATGGCTGCCACTATAGCCTGCCTAATCACAAGTATTTGCCCAAAGGACTAAGGCTAGGGTTGAATATTGGCTAGGGAGAAGTTGGGAATGCAAAGTAGAGGCTGAACTGAAATAATTGGATTCTCTTGCTGCCAAACCAGAAGGACTCAACCTAAAGTAGCCAACAGGAAGTGGGCAGATCCCAATCACTAGGACTTAAGTGACCACTTACCCAGCAAAACAGCCAAGGAAGCATACCAGATTTATTGGATTAAGACAGAAAAGAATATTGTTAAACCAAGACAGCTAAAGGCAACTTAAGGCTGCCTTTGGCATACACAGAGAATCAGATGAAAATGAGAGGGTGCAAAGAAAGAAGTTGGTGGAGCATGTTGATGCTATGAAAAGATGCAAGTGAAATTCTAAGGTGTGGATCTCCTCTGCTACATATAGTTGACCTTCGTTCTCAAGAGTGTGCTATCGGTTTATCACTGCCACAGCTCTCAAATCTTCTGCAAGTTAAACCCAGCCCCAACTGCAGAGTTGTAAAAATTCCTGCAAGATTACTACAATGCTACCACAGCCTTTTCAAAAAGTGAACAAGCAGCTTCCCCCCCCCCAACCTTTCTGGCACATTCGGATTATCACTTGACATTCTCATTTGACTACAGAAGTGCTGAAGGGCTCTGCCAGATGAAGTTTCTGAACTTTGAGGCTTGCTTTCAAGTTAATGAATTTTAATAGCACGTGGGGGAGGGGGGGATAGAAGTGCAATTAAGATTAGGGAGATAGGTAGTAAATTAATGTTAAGGAATAATAAAGGACTATACTTTATTCTGAGAAGTCGATTTGCAAGATCCCCTTTGATACTGATTAGTAATCCAGAGAGACTTTGCTCCATTTATCAATGATTTGCTTCCACTAAAATTCTTTGCTGACTCGGGTTTTCCATGTTATATTGTACAAAGTGAGGCAGAAATGTCCTTTGGGAGCAATAAACTATTGGAAACCTAGAAGTAAAGGCAATGAATGAACTGGATATGAGGAGAACTTCCCTAGATTAAAGGTCTCGATTTCAGCAGGATGCCTTGAGCCATCTGAATAGTCTGTGGCCCCAGAACTGCCCATCAGGGATGGCTGCAATGTCATAAGTCGAAGCAACACACATTTTTTTAAAAGGGGAGGAGAGGCGTTAATCCATTTCTCTGAATGCCTTCCTCTCATAGTCTGGGGAGCCCATTTTCATGGCTTCCAGAGCCCATTTAAGTTCTGCCAAAAGTTAATGGCAAGCCCTTTCCACTCCAAAGCTTTTGTGTGCAGTCCCTAGACCCCAAAGGGCCCTTCGCCTCCTTCCCAGATACCTAATATCATCAATCTTCACTGACTCCCTCCCTGTATCAAACCCGGCATGCTTATTTCATGCCTATTTTATTGCCACAGTCAATCCCTAAATTATGCACATTGTTGTGCAAAATACAGGTAGTCCTCGATCACAATTGGGTCCAAAATTTCTGTTGCTAAGCAAGAAAGTTGTTAAGTGAACTTTGCCCTATTTTACGACCTTTTCTTGCCACAGCTATTACGTGAATCACTACAGTTGTTAAGTTAGTAACACCATGGTTAAGTGCATCTGGCTTCTCCCTTGACTTTGCTTGTCAGAAAGACACGAAAGGTGATCAGATGACTTTGGGACACTGCAACTATCATAAATACCAGTTACCAAGCATCTGAATTCTGGAGATGCTGCAACAGTTATAAGTGTGAAAACCAGTCATAAGAAACATTTTTCAGTGCCATTGTAACTTTGAACAGTCACTAAACGAATGGTTGTAAGTCGAGGACTACCTGTACTTAGGGAGAGCTAGAACAGTAACAATTTAATCATGAAAGACATGATGCGACCTTGAAACAGCCTCATCTCAGCCTAGCCTAACTAACAAAGCAAGCATACACCAAACCACAACTAATTAGTGCAGCAACTGCCAAAAAAGCCAACACAGTTCTAGGCTGCATCAACAGAGGGATAGAATCAAGATCATGTGAAGTGTTAATACCACTTTATAATGCCTTGGTAAGGCCATACTTGGAATACTGCATTCAGTTTTGGTCGCCACGATGTAGAAAAGATGTGGAGACTCTAGAAACAGTGCAGAGAAGAGCAACAAAGATGATTAGGGGACTGGAGACTAAAACATATGAAGAACGGTTGCAGGAACTAGGTATGTCTAGCTTAAGAGAAAGAAGGACTAGGGGAGACATGATAGCAATGTTCCAATATCTCAAGGGTTGCCACAAAGAAGAGGGAGTCAAACTATTCTCCAAGGCACCTGAGGGTAGAACAAGAAGCAATGGGTGGAAACTAATCAAGGAGAGAAGCAACTTAGAACTGAGGAGAAACTTCCTGACAGTTAGAACAATTAATCAGTGGAACAGCTTGTCTCCAGAAGTTGTGAATGCCCCAACACTGGAAGTCTTTAAGAAGATGTCGGATAGCCATTTGTCTGAAACAGTATAAGGTTTCCTGCCTAGGCAGGGGATTGGACTAGAAGACCTCCAAGGTCCCTTCCAACTCTGCTATTGTATTGTATTTTTTTTAATTCCCCTTTCTCCAACACACAGTTCTTTCAAATAGAATATTTTCCAGGATTTAAAAAAAAGATTGCAAAGAAAGAAGTTCTAGATTTCTTATAGTAATGATTAGTTTATTTTTAAAGAATAAGCATTTTCACTTCTTTTTACTATTTTCCTGGCCTACTAAACGTAGTCCTTTGAGTGCATGTAAACTATTTTTGCAGAGTTTGAAACTCTGTAAAGAGACCAGTGTATGCAATTGATTACAATGTCATTATTTTGAAATAAGCTATTCATTTATCATAGATAACACCCGGGGAAATCTGAGAAGGTTGAGTGAGAAATTAGAAAGGTTTGGCATTTAGATATGCTGGCACCAAATTATCCTTCTTATCGGGAAAAAGATGAGAAGGCCAATCCTTTTGGATAACTTAAGTCATCTCTATTCTCTTTCTCTTCCAACGCTGACCTTGCATTTAGTAAATACTGCTGCCGCTGAATGATTTAAGTTCAGGCAAATTGCAAAATATTCAGTCACAGGATATGCCATGATTTAACCACAATTATAAAGTATGCCATGATTTAAAACCAAAAACAACCTAGGATGCTAAAAAACATTGATCAAAATAGCATTTGCATAGATTAACAACATAATCATCCATTTAAAATGAAGAGGAATAAAAATTAGGAAGCTTGTCTTAATGAAGGTGTCACAACGACGTATCCTTTGTATTCTAAAGTTCAGGAACGTTGCTAAAGAAAATGGTATGCTCCCGTCCAAGGCTGGCAATAGTTCTAGGCTGCCTTGGTGACTGCTTGGTCGGCCAATAATATCCTGGACCAGGGACTTTCTGTGCAGAATAAGATACAAACAAGAATTCCATAAGAAAACAACAACCATGCTAGTATTCAAAGCTCAGATCTTGTTTAAATCACTCTGAGGTCTTTTTTAAAAAAAATCTTGCTATCCAAAAAATAAAATAAAACCCACCTCCAGAGCAGGTACTACTTGGACCTGTCTATGTAGAATCAGTCTGAGTTAAAGTAGATCATCTAGGTAGGAATATCCTGTTAATTTCACCATTGAGGAGCATGTTTCAAAATATTGAAACAGGGAATGTAAGACCTGGTAACTACCTTGTTTCCCTGAAAATAAGACCTCCCCGGATAATAAGCTCTATCGGACTTTTGAGCACCTGTGCTAAAATAAGCCCTCCCCCCAAAATACTGCAACAGAGCAGCAGTCATGAGGTGACCATGCTCGCTGTCTCCTGCACTTCAAAAATAAAAAGACCTCCCCCAAAATAAGGCCAAGTGCTCATTTCGGAGGTCAAAAGAAAATAAGACCCTGTCTTATTTTTGGGACAACATGGTAGCTGTTCCGAACCTCCTACTCTTTTGGCCCTCCCTGTCTATTGCATCGTTTCTCAATCTCAGCAATTTTAAGATGCTTGGATTTCAATACCCAGAATTCTCCAAGCAGCAAAACAGGTTTACAGCATAGTAGCCTTGTCTAAGATGTCCTTAGCAACCATAAGCAAATTCAAGATGATTAGAATTACAGTCCTTGAATCATAGACTTGGAAACAGGCCACTCAGGCTATCAGGTCCAACTCTTTTCTCAGTGCAAGAATCCAAATTGAATTATACTAACATTATGGTATGACTCATATGATTAAAGATAATGGATTGTATTCATCTACCAAACTAAAATATAAGATCGCAAAATTCACAGGCTAGTGCCTAGTTTTTCCCAGTAGCTTTATATTTGCTGCCAGCTTGCTACTGCAGGATGAATAGTGCTAAATGAAATATAATACAGGCAGTCCTAGATTTATGGCCACAATTAAGCCCAAAATTTATGTTGCTAAGTGAAATATATATTAAGCGAATTTTGCCTCATTTTATGACCTTTCTTGCCACAGTTGTTAAGTGAGTTAACTTGGTTGTTGAGTGAATCTGGCTTCCCCATTGACTTTGCTTGTCAGAAGGCTGCAAAAGGTGATCACATGATGCCAGGACACTTGAACTATCCTAAATATAAACCAGTTGCCAAGCATCCAAATTTTGATCACATGACCATGGAGATGTTGCAACAGTTGTAAGTGTAAAAAACGATCTTAAGTCACTTTTTCAGATCCATTGTAACTTTGAATGGTCACTAACCAAATGGTTGTAAGTCAAGGACTACCTGAAATGGACTAGAATGCCCTTGTGTTTGGGCTTCATTTTGATCTTTCAAGACTGAGCACACTTCCTTATTCCAGATTGCCCAACTTCAGAAAAGATCCCAGGTGTATTGTCAAGTGTTCTTCTAATACATCAGGCAGCCAGTCTGATCTTCTCCAGAACAGGGTTTTATTTCCATGGAGGCAACTTAATAATGCCTGAATCTAAGTAACATTTACTGTCTCCATGTTTTCCTTTATATCTTGAAAATACTAGGTGTCCCGTCCCCCCCACCCCCGCAAAAAAAAAAGCTGAAAATCCAAAGGCTGAAAATGGAATGTCTCCAAGAAAGTCAGGAACCCCAAGTCAGCCCTACAGCTGCAAGCACAGATTGAGCCGTTGTCAATGTTATACTCACAGTGTGAGCTGGCAATATTCGTGGTACTTTTGATATGAAGGACGATCGTATTGAAACTGGTTGGACATCCTTTATTTCATACTGCCCTGGGCCTGGACCTTGCATCTACAACGTAATAAAATGCTTCTTTTTTACAAGTCCCATATACATAAATAGTTCCATAACACTGTTGTTCCTAGCATTATGTAGCCTTAAAGACATTGCTAACATAATCAACATTTTTACTCAGCGCAAGACAGCTACTCAATACTTGAAATACAGTTTGCATGAAGGAAAGGTTTAGCTACAGCTATAGCTTCTCTGTACATGTCTGCTTATTTGCCCAAATATTTGGCTGTGTGGCTGCCTGTAGACAAGGAAATATCAAGGGTGACAATGCCCAGCACTTCACTTTGAGGACTTTCTTAGAGCAGGGTTTCTCAACTATGGCAAGTCTAAGATGTGTGGACTTCAGCTCCCCTGAATGCCTCATCCAACCACGCTGGCTGGGGAATTCTGAGGGTTAAAACCATACTTCTTAAGAGTTGCCGAAGGTTGATAACACAGTCATAGAGCAATGCATGTTGATCCCTGATTGCGGGACAAGCTTCAGAGACTGTACTCTAGAAGATGGTAGGACAAGAAAGAACTGAGCCCTATCCATTGGTGCCTTCTCTCATTCCATGTGGATCTCTGCACGGCAGTCTCTGCAGCAAACTACAGTCATGCCAAAAGAATAACGAGTACAATTATGTAATCAGGAAAAAAACACAGGTATGTATTTGCATCAGGACCTCTAATGCAACTACATAAGACATGGTTTTTGCATCATTCATGTTGTCTTTTCCCCCTCCACCCTAGAGATGCCCGTGTCTCCACCACACAGAGAGCCTAGCTATGAGAACGTAGAAAGGGATGAGAAATGGAATGGTCCACTTAATTTATCCCTGCTTGCCCTCCCTGGGCATAGGGAATCCAAATGAAAAGAGCTGTTTTGTTCTAGGAAGATCAGTAAGAGCTAAGAGCTAAGTAATACTGACTGATTTTGACAGGTTTGCAAACCCCTGGAGTAATTACAGGATATCAGCTTTTGGCTTGCAAAAACAAATAACCATATTTTAAATGTACAAACAACTGACACCAATCTTTTGCTGACTCATTTGTTAACAAAGGCATTTTCACTGATCAATCTATTCTCAACCACCTGGAGACAAAAGTGACACCAACTAGTAAAGCAGTAATTTATTTATTGTTATAAGACAAGAAATAAATCTATTTATAGTTTGGAGATAGGCTGATATTTGTCTGTTGTTATTTCTGTGTTTCCATGTTAGCATCTGTCATGTTCCTTTGAGCATAACACTCCTGCTTTCGTACATATTTGAAATAATCACATTTTCTGTGCAGGTGTGTTCATACCTTTTTCCATTGGGGCAACTCAGTTTTATTCTGTTTATCCAAGATAAAGTTTAGGAGGATTTTCCATGC
The DNA here is from genome assembly GCF_964273705.1 of Natrix helvetica. NCBI lineage: Eukaryota > Metazoa > Chordata > Lepidosauria > Squamata > Natricidae > Natrix > Natrix helvetica. The sequence goes on from NC_138552.1 coordinate 251,934,660, forward strand.
AAATATTTCTGAAATTTTCAAAACAGGCATAACACAGTTGCATTTTTAAAAAAGCAGCCAATGGAAAGTGAATCATAAGGAATTGTCATGGATTGTAACAACAGATAATTTAAGAATCTTTGATAAGCATAGGTTGCATTTTAGGTTTTAAAAAATCATGCAGCTATAATAAAAAGACAAAGACAAAATAGAAATTTTCAGGACTACAATATTATAATAAAATACGAATAGGCCTATCAAGATATAATACAGGTTGTCCTCAGTTAACGACAATAATGGGAGTCATAATATCCATCACTAAGTGACACAGTCAAAAAGTGCAATGTTGTGTGACTGCATCGCTTAGCAACATCAATTCTACCACTTTCTGGTTTCAGTCATTAAGCGAATCATTGCAGATCATCAAGCAAAGACATCACACGGTCACAATTTGCGATCTCCTGCCAGCTTCCCCATTGATTTTGCTTGTAGGAAGCTAGCAAAAAAAAGGCCAAAATGGCAACAACATGACCTTGGAACAATGTGATGGCTGGAATTACTGAAGGATCCATTGTCAGTACCATTCAATTCAATACCATCAGAAGTTTGAACAGTTGCTGAATAAGTAATTTTAAATGAGGACCACCTAGATGTCAGTATAATGAATACATATACAATGTACAACTTCTATTTTTATTCTTCTATCGATTGTAGAAATATATAGTTTTTAATAAATCAGCTTTTCCAAAATGGTGGCCTCCAGATCAGGGGTGAAATCCAGCAGGTTCTGACAGGCTCTGGAGAACTGGTAGCGGAAATTTTGAGTAGTTCGGAGAACCGGTAGTGGAAATTTTGAGTAGTTCTATGAACTGGCAAATGCCACCTCTGGCTGGCTCCCGAGTGGGGTGAGAATGGAGATTTTGCAGTATCCTTCCCCTGCCATGCCCATCAAGCCACACCCATAGAACCGGTAGTAAAAAAAATTGAATTTCACCACTGCTCCAGATGATTTTGAGATAAAATTCTACCACACTATGATTTTAGCATACCTAAAATCTAAAATTTTAAATTAAAAGAAATGTGCGTTAGCCAAAAGGGCTAAAATTCCTCAGCATGCTTCATGGAGTATATCTGCCACAATTTTCCCCTCACTGTACAAAACCTACCAGATATATCTAAAGAAGATCCAAGGAATGTCAAGCCAAGGGATGAGGAAGACAATTAAAGCAGTACTTTGGCTCAAAGAATTCAAGAGAGGTCCACATATGTTCTCTTTATTGTTGATTTTATGTCCTTACATTAATAAATCTAATGATTCTTTGGATTTTCCCAGCCCACATATGGTGGTCCCAGCATTCCTCTATTTTTAAGCTACTTTTTTTAAAGTGCCTAATCCACCTTGGAGTATGTTTTAGGAGAAAAGACTGGAAAATATTGACTTAATAGAACCTCAGTGAACTTGAATAAATGTTATCTCTAAAAATAAAATAAAATAAAATAAAATAAAATGGTTAAATGTTGGTTTGCTTTGCATCCTAAACCATCTTTCTGCTGTACCTGAGACAGAATCTACAAACAAAGTTCATTGCAACCCTATCTCTTTATGCAGAATCTCCTTCCTGTCCATGCCTATCCCAAAACAATGGCCATTTATTTCCAATACAGTGAACAACACATGCAAAATCACTCTCCGGGCATCAATAGCTTTAACCTGCAAAGAATACCCAGGTTGCAGCTGTTCCAAGACAGGCAAACACTAAGACTTCAGTTCCAGTTCATTTGTTGCAAAATATTGGATAGCAGCTGTATCAATAACTCATTTAAAGAGTAGTTGTTTACATGGAACGGCTCTCCTGTCACAAGAGGCCACCTGCCACGAGGTCATTAATGAGATCCTCAAGGATTTTCAAATGAAAGGTTAACATCTATTTAAAAGCCAAAATAAAAAAATAAAATCCTCAGACAATTCACATTATACTTAGTTTGCTGCTGCTCTTTCAGAATAAATTCTGGTCAGCTATCGCAATATGTATATACTGTATATTACAGTAGCTGATCAGAGTTTATTCTGATATGTATACATATACATATACATATTTTCTTCCATCATAATCCTTAAAAAAATGCTAACCTGATCTGGAAAATAAGAGAACTAGGCTCTGGAAGTTAAATTTGTCCTCTTGTTTTTCCAAGGCTTATGACCTGGCTGATATCTCAGAATTAGCCATGTATTTGAAAAACTACAGGCATTTAAATCCTAATCCAAACAACAAAAGCAGTGATACGTTGCATTTTTAAACAAATATCATACAAGCAAGCATAACTTTCTTGAAAGGAAAAAGGTGAATCACATCTCCCAGGGAAGAGGCCTGGCCTATAAAGCCTATGAAAAATACAATATGTTTTCAAGCTTGCTGACAGCCTCCTTCTAATTGCATAAACACTATGGTGATCATGCTTCTCCCTAAATGCACCTTTTTGCCTTGATTCACAAATTCAAAATAGGGCTGCTTCAACCTGACAACGATCGTTTAGAACTCAGTTGATAGGTAGTAAAGCTGATGTAGACGCAGAACTCAAAGAATGGTTTGAGTAAGGACCTGCTTTTCAGAGGGTATGTTCTTACACCTTGTCTCTTGCTGTGGCCTCAGGGTGAAAGAATATTCTGTTCTGAAACCACACAAAGCTTTACTAAACCTATTTATAGGATACAAAACTGAGGTGATTATGCACACAAGCAGCAACAGACTTTCTAGCTTCTTCATTGCAAGACAGAAAAAAGTTTGGGATTCCAAACTATCAGATAAATCCAGCTACAAAATTTGGAATTGAATTTAAGCATAAGAGACATTGTTGTGACACAACACAGGGAAAAAAATTATACACATTTTCCTCAGTTTTCAACAAACAACAAAGAAGTATATACTCAATATTGTATAGACATATTGCCTCACCTCAAGGAGAATCCATTGGGTGTTCTTGATAAAGTATCCATGTGTGTTTAAATATGTAGACAGACCCCACGGAAGTATCCTGATTAAGCATCAGGATCTTCTCTTGCATCTGATTCCTTGCATAAATATTTGTGTGCTTGGAGAAGTCCTTCCTATCAAATCTAATAGATATGTCAGAGAAGGGAGGGAAGAGGCTTAAGTCCTCTGGAGTTGGGAAGCTATAACAAATTTTAATAGCAAAAGCAGTTAGTACTTAAGACTTATATGCTGCTTCATAGTTCTTTATAGCCCTAAGTGGTTTAGAAAGTCAGCATATTGCCTCCAATAATCTGGGTTCTCATTTTACCAACCTCGCAAGGATGGAAGGCTGAGTCAACCTTGAGCCAGTCAAAATCGAAATCCTGGCAGTGATCAGTGAGTTAGCCTGCAATACTGCATTCTAACCACTATGCCACCACGGTTCATAAATAAATATGTGATAGCCTCTGTGCAGTCATTCAATGTTGAGTGAGATGGCGGAAAATAAGGTTCATGTGCAATTCCCATCAACAGAATCTAAAGTGAGGTTGTATCTTGTTTATTTACCAAATCCAGATTTAGTATAACTAAAAGCGGAATTTTGCAAACTTTGAGGGGGAAATGAAAGGTATCAGTTTAAATTCCACTATAATGGGTATGTTTTGTGGTCCATATCTCTCAGAGTTCCTTCTACAGCCTAATGGCTTAACAGGTAAAAGATTCTGATTTGGTGGGCTGCCAAAATGTAGATCATAAATTTAGTTAGGTGGTTTCCCATTTTGCTAAATCAGGGCTGCATAAGCTGTTTATGTGGCACATGCCGGTAGGTTTTACATGGTGTGCTGGCAGCTGCCTAAGCCCAAGAACAAAGAAGAGGCAGGGGAAGAACAAAAATTAAAATGGATTTGTTTAGTGTAATAGCAACTAAAGTTAATTAAAATTGTACCTTTATGTAATAAAATTAAACCTATGAATCCATCCCTATAATATGCGGGTCAACATCAGTTTAATGCACTTAATGAATAAATCATTCATATATAATTTACCTCCTGATTAATGACAAGGAGAAATGTAACATAGCTCTTAAGATACTAGTTACAACCATGGAACACACTTTGCACATTCCTTTTTAACATGTGATTATGATAAATGATTGGGATTGATCATAGCTGCCGTCATGCCTTTTTAAACCAAGGATAATGGTTAACAAATATTTGAAGGGCCACTTTATTGCCTTTGCCCCAAGCAATTTCCCCTTCTTCTTTTGAAATGTATGAATACATCGTGTAAAGCAAACAAACTTCAGAGTTACAAGACGACAAGAATTGCACTGGAGGGCACCATGAAACTTTGAAAGCTTCTTTAAGCTATTGATCACTCCTCAACATGCAGCAGCTCCGGTTGGCATATAAAAGCTGCAAGCCCTCCTTCCACTATCATCTTTCCAGATACATTTTTTTAAAAAAAAAACCAGAAAGTCACTAGTGACCTCAAAAAAAAAAAAGCATACCTTAGATATTAAATGCATCCCTGGAGAATTGTGGTATGAAGACCAAATATTATTAATCATAGACCAGCTGAGGACAAAGTTAATAATAAAGAGGAAGAAACCAATCATCTGACCCAAAGAAGCTCATTTACTACTTTCTAACAGCTTGCCTGGATTTCTTCTTAATAGCTTAGCTGACTGTTTTCCTTTCCATAGTGCAGATTTTTTATGGCTAAAATATTTTCAGCAAAATATGCCTTTCTTTTCTGCTCAGCTGTAAAAGGCATGTGGGAATCACTGTCATAATGTCAAGCCGGCCTCCCCCAGCAACCAAGAAAGAAACCACTTAACTCCATTTTGCAGAATTAAGAGTACTTTTACTGGTTATGAAAAGATAGCAGCTAAGCAAAGCAAGATCCGAGGCAAAAGCGTGTGAAATCATACATATCTATATGTGACCAAACCCCTTCCTCCTGGTAACCCTCATCCCAGTGTCCAATCTGTAAATCCCTTAGGTGTCATGTGAGTTCCATCTTGAAGGAGCATCATCAAGTTGGTATGCAGGACGGTTGGTCTTGACCGACACCGAGCACTAATCTCCAGCATGCGCAGTAGACGGTGTGACCAAAACTCCCTTTTTACAATCTCTCCTGTACTAAAACTTCCCCTCCCAAATACCAGGCCCCCCTCTCCATTTCAATGGCAGCCGAAAGCAAACAGCAAAACAGAGCTGACACATAAACTGTCATTTCTGTGCATGAAGATGCGTTAGGAGTGACGGAACTGTCACATTCATTTCCACCACCACCCCAATCCTTTGTTGTACAACGCTTTCACTTGATAACACGTTTTCATAGACAAATGTGAAGGGGAAATACAGCATTGCTTTGTACTAGAGGGAAAAGACAGATAATTTTAATTAGAAAACTGCCTCAGAATGACGGAGATAACATTCTTGTTAGTCACCATAACCCAATACTTAGAGTATGTGTTTTTATAAACCTCTACCCTAAATACACCCTCATTGGTTTGACAACTTGGCCATTAAGTCATTAAAAAGTCACAATGTGTTAAATCAATGGACAATCTAGTCCAGGCTCTTGTTACTTATCGTGGCCATCCCGAGGCATATAGGAATCCATCACAACTGCCAATAGTGTTGCTTTACAGATGTTCCAGAGCATTTTGGAGCAGAAAAAGCCAACTAGATATAGCGCAGGTACTTTTGATTCAATGCCATTGATCCCAACATATGGAGAAACCTGGGAATTATAAATGGGTCAGCTTGTCCATCACAGAACTATAAGCCTGAAGCCACACCTTGATTCCCCTTGATAATACCTTTCTTGTTCCACTTTTTAAGTCAGAGAACCACAGTCATCATCCTATTTGAAAGCAGCAATTTCAACAAAGAAATTATGATCTGGGTCAAGTAAAAGCTTTTCTTTTCCATCAATGAACAACCCATTTCTTAACATCCCTACTCTTCTAACAGAAAACAATTGCCCAAGTCTTCACATTACAGATCAATTGATGTTTTTTCAATGTTTTTGGAATTCCAATTATACTTTATTGTAATGAATTAAATCCCATCTATTGCCATTATAACTGCTGTTCCTGATTATTACCTTCTCTATAATATCATTGCCAATGCTGATTTTTCTGTTGTTTTTGTATATCTTTTTTCTACTTCACACATCAACAAGGAACATGTTATGTATCTCTGTTGAGGTACAGTTGCCCCTTTCCTAGGTAGGACAGTTTAACCACTATGCTCAGGTTACCATGATATTTTTTTTAGCAATAGCAATAACACTTAGACTTATATACCACTTCATAATGCTTAACAGCTCTCTCTCTCTAAGCAATTCAGAGTCAGCATATTGCCCACAACAATCTAGGTCCTCATTTTACTGACCTCAGAAGGATGGAAGATTGAGTCAACTTTGAGTCGGTCAGGATCAAACTCCTGGCAGTCAGCAGAATAAGTCTAAGAATAGAATATTGCATTCTATTCATTGCACTACCCCAGCTCTTTAGGTGAAACTATTCCCGTGTGTGTTTTCTCTTACTAGGTTTGAAGCTGCAGATGATGCAGAATGTTGAGTAGAGTGCTTCGCCATGCGTACATCTCATCAGAGCTGACATAATTACTCCAGTTGCCAAATGGCTATTGACAAGTCAGGATACAAGAGATCCATTTTTCTACTTCTCTGGGATTTTCAGAAACCTTGCTAGCTATGCTGCATTTTAAAGATGATTGGCATTCTGGGATTACCCAATAATAAACTGCCCCTTGGCCTCTGGAATGCTGTTACATATGAATACTTGCTTTTCACCTCCATGTTTCTAATATGAAAAGCAATACTTGCTTTTCACCTCCATGTAGCAATCATTTTCTATATACTTCCATTGCTGTTTTTTTAAAATTTCTAAGCACATGCGTTACTTTCAGACATTTTTAAACATTAGAATCAGGGTGGGTTCCTGCCAGTTCTAACCTCTTCTACAGAAGAGGTTCCACAAATCTACAGTGCCGTTTAGAACCGGTTGCAGCTCCCTCCCCCCGCCTGTCTGCACATCATCAAGATGAAGAGTGAGAGGAGGAATTCTGGGAGTTGAAGTCCACAAGTCTTAAAGCTGTCAAGTTTGAACACCTCTGGAGTTTTTTTCTAAAGGGTTAGGGGTGCAAGGGTCTTCTAACTTGACAGCTTTAAGACTTGCATGCTTCAAATGCCAGAGTTTCTGAGCCAACATTTTGGTTGCTAAGCAAGAGCGTTGTTAAATGAGTTTCACCACATTTTACAAGTTGACCACGCCCACCCAGTCACATGGCCAGCAAGCCACTCCCACCCAGTCACATGGCTGGCAAGCCACTCCCACCCGGTCACATGGCCAACAAGCCACTCCCACAAAGCAGGCCACACCTACAGAAGAGGTTCTAAAAAAATTTGAAACCCATCACTGATTAGAATGTGATACCCCCCCCCAAAAAAAAACGTGAAGAAAACCCAAAAAACAGCATCTTTCCAAATTCATTTAACACAATTTGGAAACTGAAGTGAACTTCGATCCAATTACAAAATGTAAAAATGCCATTAGGCAAATTTTTCTTCCTATCATAGATACTGGGAAGAGGGCTTCGGAGGCACATTTAGCCACAACAGCTATATAGTTCAAGGTCTTCTGTGTAATTCTGACTGTGCTAAAGTGACAGCTTTTCAAGAATATGACTGATTGGTCTTTTGAAAAGTTTCATATGGCCTATGCTCCTATCTGTTCCTTCAGGATTGAGTCATTTATCAAGATTATGGTGGGGTGACTCATAGGCTCTCCATCTAATACACTTACTTAATATTGATGGCAAGTTCTCACTACTTCCTCATTGCTTTGGCTCCTGAATCTAGGTATTGTTAACTGGGGAACAGATGCATCAATAACATCAGCCTGCTTATTCCTCCGATCCATATTTGGACAACTGCAATCAACACATCTGTCAAGTATGAAAGACATGATCCTAGATACCTTATAATGAAAATGTTCAAGTTCTCATGAAGGCTGGAGTTTCCTACATGGATTCTCTTGCTCAAGAACCTATATTACTCAGTTGGCAATATGTGCTTTTGTAGTATGGTGACTGGTTCATGAAAACACTGGCTGTCCAACACAAGAACTAGGATGATGTTACACAGATGTCAAGAGCTCCAGTTGGAAGTACAGTAAGACTAGTGACTTACCAGGGAAGGTGAATACCCTGGGTTTATAACATATGCATAATAGGTTCTTACTATCATCTTGCAGAATAAATCTTTTGGATTGGCCAAGATTTACATAAACATAGTGCTACAAATCTGACTAGTAAACTAGTAGTGATGGTACAATGTTAGAATGCTTATGGTTTTAATGATTTCAGTATAACTTTAGCATATATTTAGCACTGATGATGATTACCTGGTTTATTTTCATAATGAAACATCTGCAAGAAAACAACCAAGTTCAGAGAGCACTAAGGTCCCCATAGGCCAACTCTGAGCTATAAATATTCTATCAATTTAGCATATATGAACTATAAAAATCCAGATGATCATTAGATGGAAGCTAAGAAATACAAAATAATAATAATAATACAACCCTGCCACAGATAACCGGCTGTGCCACAGATAACCGGTTGTGAGTCCCTGTGCGTGAAGTGGGGCCCAGGGAGGCAGTTGGGCTTGCTGATTGTATACCTGGCTCCTCGCTATGCATCAGCAGCCCTGCCCGAGCTCCTCGAGGTGATCGCCGAGATGGCAGTTGAAACCCCCAGATTGTTGGTCATGGGGGACTTTAACTTGCCATCGGTAGGGGAGTCATCCGAGGTAGCTCGGGAGTTCATGGCCTCCATGACAGCCATGAACCTGACCCAAATAATTCAGGGCCCCACACATGAGGGAGGACACACACTGGATCTTATCTTTGTCTCTGGCCGGTGGAGGAGTGATCTGGGAGTAGGGGATTTAGCCATCACACCCCTGTCATGGTCAGATCACTCACTTCTCCGGCTCGACTTTCCAGCCGCTACACCCCACCACGGGGAGGCGGAACCGGAATGTCCAAGATGGTTCCGCCCCAGGCGCCTGATGGAACCTGACAGGTTCCAGACGGAGCTCGGGCCATTTCCTATAGCCCTGACCCGCACCCAGATGGAGGACCTATTGGCTGCATGGAATAGTGCGGCCACTGGGGCCTTGGACCGGGTTGCGCCTTTGCGGCCTCTCTTGCGGCAGCGAACCACCCAGGCTCCTTGGTTCACCGAGGAGCTGAGAGTGATGAAGCGCCACAAGAGACGCCTAGAGAGCAGATGGAGATCGTCACGCTCTGAATCTGACCGAACACAGGTGAGAGCCCATTTACGGAGGAGTTTGACTCTGTTACTTCTGACGATATGGACAGGTTGCGTAGGCGACTGCGAGCCACCACATGTTTTCTGGACCCGTGTCCCTCCTGGCTTGTACTGGCATCCTGGGAGGTCACACGAGGCTGGCTCCAGGAGTTAGTCAACGCTTCTTTGAGTGAGGGGTTCCTGCCGGCCGTCCTGAAAGAGGCGGTGGTGAGGCCCCTCCTCAAGAAGCCTTCCCTGGACCCAGCTTTGTTAGCCAACTACCGTCCTGTCTCCAACCTTTGCTTTCTGGCGAAGGTTGTAGAGAGTGTGGTGGCACAACAGTTTCCACGCCACTTGGAGGAAACTGATTATCTGGACCCGCGCCAGTCCGGTTTCCGGCCCGGCCACAGCACGGAGACGGCAGTGGTCGCGTTGGTGGATGATCTCTGGAGGGCCAGAGATGGGGGCTGCTCCTCCATCCTGGTCCTATTAGACCTCTCGGCAGCTTTTGATACCATCGACCATGGTATCCTATTGCGTCGACTCGAGGGGTTGGGGTTGAGGGGCACCGTTTTGCGGTGGTTCTCCTCCTACCTCTCTGGCCGAATGCAATTTGTATTGGCAGGGGGGCAGAGATCGACCTCGAGGCCACTCACTTGTGGGGTGCCACAGGGGTCGGTCCTCTCGCCTCTCCTGCTCAATGCATATATGAAGCCGCTGGGCGAGATCATTCGTGGGTTTGGGGTAGATTACCATCTGTACGCGGATGACACCCAGCTGTACATCTCTACCCCAAACCACCCCAACGATGCCATCGAAGTGATGTCCCGGTGTCTGGAAGCCATACGGATCTGGATGGGAAGTAACAGACTCAAAGTCAACCCGTCCAAGACTGAGTGGCTGTGGCTACCAGCGCCCTGGTTCAACCAGCTTACTCCATCACTGGCCATTGGGGGCGAACACCTGGCCCCTGTGGATCGGGTACGCAACTTGGGTGTCCTTCTGGATACCCGGCTGTCAATGGACGACCATGTGACAGCCGTGGCCAGGGGGGCGTTTCACCAGGTTCGCCTGGTGCGCCAACTGCATCCCCTATTGAACCGGAGTGCCCTTTGTACAGTCACTCATGCGCTTGTGACGTCCCGGCTAGACTACTGCAACGCTCTCTACATGGGGCTCCCCTTGAGATGCACCTGAAGGCTGCAGTTGGTTCAGAATGCGGCCGCGCGGGCAGTTTCGGGAGTCTTGAGATACTCCCATGTAACACCTCTCCTGCACGAGCTACACTGGCTGCCTGTGGCTCTTCGGGTGCATTTCAAGGTGTTGATTATCATCTTCAAAGCGCTCCATGGCACAGGACCTAGCTATTTGCGGGATCGTATCCTGCCCCATACATCCCTTCGGCCGATTCACTCACACAGAGAGGGACTCCTCCGGGTGCTGTCCACTAGGCTGTGCCAGCGGGCGACGCCCAGGGGAAGGGCCTTCTCTGTGATGGGCCCGACCCTCTGGAACGACCTTCCCCCTGACATTAGAACGACTATGGACCTCCACTCCTTCCGCCGGAAACTCAAAACCCACCTGTTTCATCTAGCCAGCCTGGCCTAATTCCAGCTTTCCCTCCTCAGTTTGTATTTCTAAATCTCATGGTTTGGTTTTAAGGTTCAAGTTTTTAATTCTTATAAATTTGTACAGGGGATATTTAATTCAATTTTAGTTATGTAGATTATCAAGTGTATGGTTTTAAATTTGTACCTGTACACCGCCCCAAGTCCCTTCGGGGAGAGGGGGCGGTCTAGAAGTTTAATAAATTAAATTTAATTTAATAAATTAAATCTAATAGTTGTCAACAATTCTGCAGCCCCAACATGGTGCCTGTTTTATTTCGTTTCTTAAGAAACTAGAATTCTACTGGGCAAGTGTAGCAATTATAATATTTCATCGCTTATTTTCCAAGCTATCTTGATTTTTTGACTTAGGTAAAAAATGGGCAGGGCATCAATTGCATGATTGTAGGAAGCCTCTTGGCTTTTTTGCCCCCCTCCCTCCCGCCGGCGCAGCTGGAAAAAATGGTTGAAACTGACCACCTGGATGTCATGTTGCTGGCAGATAGAAATATGTCACAGGGGCAACTGGGTTAGCCATGTCATGCTAACATGGCCACCGTATGATATTCATTCATTCTATAACCCTCTTAGGAAATTTCCATTCTTCTTTCTATTGGTATGCTGCTCTTCCACTTTCTTTGCATAAAAGGTATACAGTAGTTTCCTGACACTTTTCCAGGGGAATCCCTGAATGGGAGAGAATTTCTGGAAGGCAAAAATACCTGATTTGGTCCTTTGTGACTAGACTGGCTAAAAATAAAAGAAAGAGGAAGATAAGAGAATGGGGCAAGAAAAGAAAGATGATGTATCTGTCTAAAGCAGATGCAATTGTATTTAGAATATAGAATAACAGAGTTGGAAGGGACCTTGGAGGTCTTCTAGTCCAATGCCCTGCTTAGGCAGGAAACCCTACACCACTTCAGACAAATGGTTATCCAACATCTTCTTAAAAACATCCAGTGTTGGAGCATTCACAACTTCTGGTGGCAAGTTGTTCCACTGATTAATTGTTCTCACTGTCAGGAAGTTTCTCCTCAGTTCTAAGTTGCTTCTCTCCTTGATTACTTTCCAGCTGTTGCTTCTTATCCTACCCTCAGGTGCTTTGGAGAGATAGCTTGACTCCCTCTTCTTTGTGGCAACCCCTGAGATATTGGAACACTGCTATCATGTCTCTCCTAGACAAGGGGAGTCATGCAGGTCAGTTCTCCGAAGTACTATTTTTTGGGGGAAAGTGAGTTCTTAAAGGGAGCTCATTTTCCTGACGTGTGTCTCAAAAAAAGAATTTTTTTAAAGAAAAAAATGGATCTCTGGCCTCTATTTACATTTTTTAAGCACCATCCCTTAATGGGCATTGTAATTAAACTGGGATCCATCAGATGGGGAGTGGGGGGATGGGACAAAACTCGAGATGGCATGACAAGAGTGGTTGCAAAGTTTATAGCTGTGGGGCTAGTCTTGAAAAATCTAACTACTCCCCAAAAAGCTAAATGTGAAAGTTGAAGAGTTGGGAAGAATTAATGGTTTATTTTGAAGAAAAGATTGGAGTGGATTTTTCTCCTCTTTACATGAAACACCAACATTTTATAGTCATTAATCAATAGAACTTACCAGAGGAAAAATGGGATGTCTTTGAACTGCAGATCGAAACATATAACTCCTGCATAGAATAAGGAGAGAAAATAAAATTATTTGAGCATTTTGGTTCTTTTGAAACAATTGGGGATTTTAATTTAATCTACATCTCAATGAATGCAAGGCTTCTTCTTTTCAAATGTACAGAACAGAGGCTCCTATGCCCCTGAGTACAATCCAGGATATGCAAAAGAACCCTTGAATGGCCTACACCAACTTCACTCCCAATTCCGTCTTCTTCAAAATCCTTTTCTGGCAGGTCTGCTTTGCCCTCTTAATGGTCATCTCCCAAAAGGCTAAAGCTGAAAGTTGCTATGTTGTAAAGGTTTGAATCTTGTACCAACTTAAGAAGATCCACATTTGAAACATCTTCTTCTGCTAAACTTTGGGGGGGGGGGGGTAATGATAAAAGATATGAATTTTGTCTATGTTTCTATGCAAGGGCCTGCTGTGAAACATTTTGTTTCAGGAGATCTGAATGGTTTTTAAACTGAATTGATTTTAATTTGTACTTATTTTTTTATTTCTAGTTGTTTTAAATAGTGTTCTACCTGTTTTAATGACTACCTTTTATTCCTTGGTTTTAACTTGAAGGACCCACTGCTAGGAACCACTCAAAAGTGTTGAAATCAGTAAAACTAAAGTTACTTTAACAACATCATTTAATCCCTCCAGCATATTTCAAAGCTATTGACTTGTAACTCTTTTCTCACCATCCAATTGAAGTCAAGTGGAGGGAAGGAATGACTAAGACCTTCCTAGACTAATACTGAGACTCAAAGGAAAGATCAAGCATACAGTCCCAGAAATTAAGTTTAACTGATTTCTTACAAGCTACATAGATACAATATAATTTCATAAAACTATATGCAAATGATATATTTGAGGGGCTGCCACAGAGAGGAGGGGGTCAAACTATTTTCCAAAGCACCTGAACGCCAGACAAGGAATAATGGATGGAAACTCACCAAGGAGAGATTCAACCTAGAAATAAGGAGGAACCTTCTGACAGTGAGAACAATCAACCAATGGAACAGCTTGCCTTTGGAAGTTGTGGGAGCTTCATCACTTGAGACTTTCAAGAAGAGATTGGATTGCCGTTTGTCAGAAATGATGTAGGGTCTCCAGCTTGAGTGAGGGGTTGGATTAGATCAGTAGTTCTTAACCTGGGCGGTATCGCCCCCCGAGGGAGCGATTTCATTTTTGGGGGGGGTGGAACAAAAAGGGGCGACGTGGGGGCGAAGGAATGGAAGTGGGGCGATATGGGGGTGATGGAGCGAGACGTTTTGGGGACACTTTTGAGACTTTTTTGTAGAGTGAACCGCTGTATTATCTGTCGTACAAAAACATCAGATCGCTCGCTATTAGTGGATTGAACTATGTTTTAAAATGTTCCTCCAGTTAGCTTCAGTACAGAACGCCGTACATATGTGAATACGCATCACTCTACCCATACAGTGGGCGCCATTGGCCAGAATGGGCAGTGATGGAAGGGTGAGCGCTTCTTTTGAAACATCGCATGCTGAGTGGCTGTCCCCTGTGATGTCAGCTGTAATGTCAACGTAACTGTTGAAACTAAGTTTAGCGATGTCCACGTGTGTTTTATAGTGTTCCAGTGCAGTCTAAAATTTAATTTGCAGTTAGTGCCTTTCATTTCAAAGACCTCTGAACATGGCTGAGAAGAGGAAGTGTTGCCAATATTCAACGGAATACCTAAAATTGGGGGTCATCCCATCTCTTTCCAACGTACAGCTTCCGTTTTGTCTTCTTTGTGAGAAAACATTTTCAAATGAAGCGATGAAGCCTTCCTGACTGAAAGACCATTTGGTAAGAATTCATTCGGATAAAGCCGACAAACCTGTATCGTTTTTCCAATCCTTAAAGCCCAAGTTTGAGGGTTGCAGCACTGTTGAAAAGTTATTTGGAAAATCATCACTCAACGCCGACAAGGGGCTCATTTTTTCCTATGAAGTATCTTTGTTGATAGCAAAATGTGGCAAACCTCACACTATCGGAGAAACGCTGATTTTACCAGAAGTGAAACAGATTGTTGCCACCATGTTGGGGGCCCAGCGCAAGCGCTGTCACGCAATCGATTCCTTTGAGCAATGACACTGTATCAAAAAGAATTGATGAAATGGCTGCTCAAGTGAAAGAAAGGCTTATTGACACCTTGAAAAGGACAGAATTCGTGATGCAGATTGATGAGTCAACGATTCGTGAAAATGAAGCCTTGTTATTGGCTTATGTCCGTTTCATCAACGGAAATGAAGAGATCGGGGAAGAACTGTTATTTGCTCGAAATTTAGCCACCGACACAAAAGGTTCTTCGATATTTAAAAAGGTTGAAGAGTTTTTTAATGAGAAAAACATCCCTTTGACAAATGTCGTGGCATGTGCAACCGACGGAGCTGCATCCATGATTGGACGATATCACGGATTTCAAGCTCATCTAAAATCAGTTGTACCTGGAGTTATGACTGTCCATTGCGTCGTTCATAGACAGCACCTTGTCTCAAAAATTTGAATGGCCGTTTGCACAAGTCCATACGTTACGTCATTAACGCTGTGAACAAAATTAAGTCGAACAACCGACTTTTTCACAAGCTTTGTAGAGTTTGAACGTCTCCTTTTGCACACCGAAGTAAGGTGGCTTTCAAAAGGAAAGTATTTGCGGCGATTCCATGAACTTTTTGACACAGTTGTCTAATTTCTTGAATCCATTGATCCAAGCAGTTCTCTTAAACTTCGACGTCTGGGTGTAGCTTATCTCGCTGATGTTTTTGACAAGCTGAATGAAGTGAACGTAAAACTGCAAGGAGATAAAATCAATTTTCTTAAGGCCAAAGGAGTAATCTGCTCATTTATTTCCAAATTGGACTTCCTTGCAAGCAATATGAATCGCCAGGAACTGTATCAGTTCCCAAGCCTTGGTAATGAACACCAACTCCAAGCAGAATATTTGGATGTTTTTTGTTCCCACTTGAAACAACTAAAAGAAGATATGGAAACAAGATTCTATGATCTGATAAATCTGGAAGTGCCCACTTGGGTGCTAAATCCTTTCACAGCAGACTTTGCACAACTTCATCCCAAACTGCAAGAGCCACTGACAGATCTGAAATACGACTGTGAAGCCCAATCACATTTTCAGAGTTATGAGCCTGCGAGGCTTTTTGGGTGAAAATGAGGAAACTTACCCAATATTGTGGGAGCAAGTTAAGTTGCTTCTTTTAGCCTTTCCTTCCACTTACTTAGTGGAGAGCGGCTTCAGCACCATCCAACAGATCTTTTCTAAGTCAAGGAACATGTTGAAGATCACTAAGCGCGGCGATTTAAGAATGAGATTAACAAAAATGGTTCCAAACATCAAGAAATTGGCATCAGCTCACCAAGCACAAGGTAGCCATTGATGTTCTTTTTTTTGCTTTTTGTGTACATACATTTTCTTCATTAATAATTGTCTCAGCTCTTATCGTTGTATTTGCTTGCATTGGATTTCACATTCCAGTTTGAGTTTTCGGCTTCGTTTTCGAATTCTTGTTGTGCTCTGTAAAACATTTTGTGTGTCTCTTTGTATTGTACTTTTTTAGCATGCACTCCAGTTCAATATTATATTTTCTCGGTTTTATGGTTTCCATTTTTTTTGTTGTGCTCTTCGTGTAAACTTTTTGTATAGATATTTTTTTTTCTTCAGTTTAAGGCATTAAATTTGTCGCTCTGATTTTTGTTGCTTTCCTTCTGTAAAAATTTTCTGTGTGTCTTTTAAACCTTTTTTACAGTGTGCATGAATATATATTTTCCTCAAATCTTAATTTAGTTTCAGAGTTTTCATCTTGAAATTCTTAGTTCCTGCATTGCGGTTTGTTCTTATGCCCTTTTTATATTTCTTTTAGCGTCTTAAAATTCACTTGTAATTAAATCATTAAATGTTACTGTTTTTTTTCGGACGTTTCATTTTCTTGCAATTGAATTTTGTTTTCAGTGGTCATTGCATTTAAGTGTCTTGAATAAATAAGATAATAATGTAATACATGTATCACGAAGCTTGGGAGTAAAGTGACAGGTGGCATCAGCTCAAGGGGGTGATTCTTTCAAAAAGGTTAAGAACCACTGGATTAGATGATCTATAAGGTCCCTTCCAACTCTGTTAATCTGTTATCTGTTACATTATTTTTAAAAACACACACATTAAATTTCCTTCCTTGAGCTTTCATCCACAAAAGAGCCTGGCCTTAATAATATGCCAAAATAGTCGGAAATCCAAGGCACAGCATTGCTGCAGAAGTGTCAGTGATTATTCTAGGACCAACCTTTCCTCCTTGTATTGAGGCTACAATCCAATTTTATTTCAAACATGCCTTTAAAAATCTGCATTTTCCCAGCTATTTCTATATAGCGATGCAATTTATTTGTCCATCACTCATCACAGCAAGGAGAAGAGAGTAAGACAAGGATAAACAGCCAATTTTGCGTGTGAGATGTTTGGATGACGTTTTCCATAACTCAACCACTAGCCCCTCTGGATGGACTGATGAGAATTACAGTCTCAAAAATCTGAAAGGCAACCTGTTGCCTTGCCCTGTAACTAACCAGCCTGGCAAGCTGAACAGTTGCTTTGAGTACTTTTTTTTTTTGTCTTGTCACTTCTTTTAGGATCTTTATCTCCTGCTGACTTTTTGCACCAGCCTCAGAGAAACTGGAACGCATTTCTCCAGTAAGAAAGGATCTCAAAAAAGGCTAATTTTTCATGGAAATCAGCAAGAATCTATCTTGGCCTCTGACAACAACGGTCTGGCTTCAGGCAAGGGCTATGCTACTGCTTGGAAATGCAGCCAAATTCAAGAAATATTAAGTCTTTACATGCCAAAATAATCTGTTTAAAAAGAAAAGTAGATTAGAAAGTATACTTACTTAGTAGGAAAAGTAGGAACTGGACGAGGGAAAAGATCATACTGTCCAGGATCAGTCCTTATATTCTGTGGGGAATCAAAAATACAGGGTATAAATATAAGATTTTAGGCTTTGCTTTTTAGTCTAATGTATTGATCAGCTTTTCCAAGAGATCAAGTCTGCCCTGTCCTGCTTTGTCTTGGCATGGCTGAAATAAACTAAGGGGCCGCTGTATTTGATTGCAGATGTGAAATCACTTTTCCCTTTATCTTTAAACACTCTTTGCAAATAGAAAACTAAGAAGCCAGCCTAAGACCAGATATTTTTCCTCTAAGGGGTGTCAAACCCAAGGCCCGGGGGCCAGATGCGGCCCACAGTGTACTTAGATCTGGCCCCAGAAACAGCAAGGCACCAGCCTGCGGTGCTTCTGCCAGCAAAAATGGGCTCCCGAGCGCCGCTTTCAGCTGCCACAGCCTCCTGCAACCTTCTGCCAGTGAAAATGGAGCTTGGGAGAGCTGCATGTGTCCAGTATCCAAACTTTGCCTTTTTTTTTAAGCAACAATTGTTAAATCTGGAATGTTGTGTAGCAGGTCCTTGCCTATTTGAATTCTAAAGTCCCAGAGCAATTTAGCTTCTTTATTTTCTATTAGGTTGCCTATTTTGTCGTCCCGCCAGTTCCTGCTTGAAGCAAATTGTATTCCTTGCAGATATTCCAATGCACCGTAGTTGTTACTTTCTCAAGTCATTATTTGTAATCAGTCTGTAGGGTCTTCTTGCAGCAGTTAACTTAAGTGATTCATTCTTTCCTCAGCTTCTTTGCAGGGATGCATTTGCTGTCTGCTGCTGTCCTCTCAAATCTGACTTTGTATACATTTGCTCTTAAGACCTGGTCTTTGCAACCAGAATTTGACTTTCTGTCTCTTTCTTAACTTTCCTGCTCTGAGTCATTGCCAGGTTTTGCTTCTACTTGCTTTGCCTGCTAGTTTTCATGTATTGTTCGTGCAATACTTTGTCTTGCCGTGCGCTTCTTTTCTATTTTTCATTTGGTCTTTCTGGTAGGCCAGTTTTGTCTCTCCAGTATTCAGTAAGCCTTCATGGCATTCTGTTTTCTTCACTGCCCTTCAAATGTTCTTCCAATAAACTTTTTTCTTCTACTGTCTGATGTACTTGCAACATTCCATACTAACCTTCTTTTTCTTGATAAATAGAATTTGTCAACATTACGGCATGGATGAAGGACATGATTCATAGTCATTATATTTCCATTCTTTCTCTCCAGGGCTTTCAGTTCTGCTTGAGTCCAATCTACTATTCCAGCTGTGTATTTAATGACTGAAATAGCCCAGGAGTCAATTGCCTTGATGGCATTTCCTCCACTGAGTTTAGATTTTAAGATCTTCTTCCTTCTCATACTGTATTCACTTCTAATCTTCTTTTTGACTCCAGTATGCTTGTTGTTGTCAGTTTGAAAGATCCCCAGGTATTTGAAGTGATTATCTTCATCCAAACTCTTGATATTATTTCCACAGGGCATCTTGATTCCTCCGGTTTTCACTATTTCCCCCTGTTGATGGTGGCATAGTTGTCTAATCTGAATTCCATTGGAATAATGTGGCAGTATATATGATGATGAGCACCAATTCTATTTCAGATGGTGTTTTTCCACACAGCTTCAGGTCATCCATGTAAACGAGGTAGCATAGCCTGGCAGATATTTTTGATGTTTGTAGCCTGACTTATTCAGTATCGTTGGCGGAAAAAAATCAATGCAATGATAAGCAGTAGTGATGAGAGTAAGTATCCTTGAAAGAGTCCTCTTTCTATTTCTTATTTCCAGACACTTGATTATCCAGTCATGTGGCAGGGAGTCAAATGCCTCCTTGTAATCAAGATACATTCAAGTTAGTCTTCTTTCTCTTTCAATTTTCCAAAATCATTTTATCAATTAGGAGCTGATCTTTTGCTCTTCTGCTGTTTGGGTGGTTTCCTTTCTGCTCAGGTAATACCAGCTTTTTTCCAACTAGACTAGGGCTGTCAAACTCACAGCCTGCGGGCTGGATGCATCACACACTGGCCATGCCCATGCATGATTTAACAAAGGAGGAAAACCTGTGATATATCATGTGATGATGCCATGACGATGCGAATTTGACACCCCTGAGCTAGATGCTGTTGGACTACATCAGTGACCACACCAATTAGTAATTTGAAAGTTGTTGGTAAGCAGTTAATTGGACTGTAGTTGCCTGATGCTGCCCCCTTTGTTGGATCTTTCATTATCAGATGTTAACCAATCTTCAATTTCATCTTCTTGAAGCTTGTTGTTAAACTGCTTGGCAACAAGAGGGTGTAAAACCAATCAAGATGTTTCAACCCAAAAGATATATAGTTCACCTTTATGCACTGCTGAGCAATTCTTGCTCTTCTTTGCTCGTCTTCACCATTTCTCTTATTATTACAATGTCTTTCATTTCAGTTCTTTTCTTCTCCACCTCCTTTAGTCAAGCTGAATTCTTGTTGTATTTCTTTGGGTTGTCCCATATCTGTGCCCAGAACTGCACTGTTTCTTCTTTGTCAGATGCTGATTGGTTTGCTGCAGTCTCTCCATTGATGAATTGGTAGAAATATTTCTGATTCGACTGAAATTAGAGATTCTGCTTGAGCTTCATATCTGCTGATCTCCTGTGTTTCCTTACTTTTCCTTGTTTCTAGGTGATATTTCTTGATCAAGTTTTTTTCTTTTTCTTTTGGGTCTTCTGGTTCTTTACCTTTCTTTCATCTGTACTTGCTTGCTTGTATCTGATCTTAGCATACTGATCTTATTTCCCACCCTGACCTTTCATTTTGGTGGTGCACTATGTGGTGCTTTTTTCTTCTTTGTTGATTTTGCAGCCCAAATTGTCAGTTATAAATGCAGCTGTATTATATATTAGTTGGTTTGGTTCTTGTAGTGAGTAGTTGCTCATGTTTGATATCACAGTATTGGCATATTTAAAATTTGTGCTAGCTGCTTCTTTGTAATGAATTTCAATGTGGGCAAACTTATTCGGTTGTGTGTGTGCTATTCAAGACACTCAATTACTCTTTGTTTCAGCTCCTCTTGCCTTTTAGTTAGAGGACTTTGGAAGATGAGAGAGTACCTGGTTTGGGAGTGAAAATAATTCAATAGCTACGTTGGCCCCTTCTATTGCCAACTTTGCCTGGTTTCCCTCTACCATTTAGCTACTTCTGGCAAGCCTTTGATTTCTTTGCCCTGGATAGACCTTTGTAGTTCTTCCATTTCTACTTCTGTGAGTACTTTCATTTGTATTATAAATAGACATTGATCCACTAGCTTTTCTTTTGTTTTTTATAATCCCTTCTCATTTCTTGGGCAATGATTGAGCTGCTATAAGTTTCTGTAAATTGTGTCCCACCATATTTTTTATGGAAAAGACCATCTTTGTCTGGACTTCTGATGAGACTATGGTTGAACTAGCTCTCATTCTCTTTAGAGCACACAAGCCCCACAACCACGTCAAGGTAATGCCTCAGTGGACATCATCATCATCATCATCATCATCATTATTATTATTATTATTATTATTATTATTATTATTATTTTATTGGATTGTCAGCCAGATTGTATTATTATGGTTAGTTAGTTATTCTAAGGTGATGGCGATAACCTCTTTTGAGATTCTCCATTCCATTTCTCTCTGGTTTTCCATTCCTGCTCCTTTATTTGTTGGCCATTAAACCCACTCAGAAAGACTTCCCATTGGGATATAAGACAGGGTCTGGATATTAATGGTAGGTCCTGAGATATCCCAAACCATATTTTAGCTATGTACCTTTTCTTTTAAAATGGCAATTATTGTTATACAGCCCCATTCCTAATCTCATTTTACCTTATCTCTGCTGATGGGATAGTTGCTTTGCCTTGAAGTACTCTTAAAGGAATAAGTAGCAGGTCTTTTCTCTGCCAGTTCCACAAATGAAGGAGGATAGTACATGAAAGTACTTGGTAAGGTCAAATCAGGTAATTGCTCATAGATGGACGCTCTCTTTCTCCCTTCACCTTTAAAATTATAGGTTGCTTTCACTGGATTCAACTGAGCTTCTTCAAGAAAATCTCGTACAGGATAAAACCCTGGGATTGGGGTTGCCTAGTAAAAAGAAACAAAGCATGTATAACGTGTTTTGCATATCTGACAACATAAACATGGATTTTGGCAGTGTCTTTAAGCAGATCATTCTGTATCATTATTTTTTTTGCTGAAGTTGATCAGCAAATTTAAGATGCCTGAATTTTAACTCCCAAAATTCCTCAGCTCATCTTGCTGAGATTGTGAAACACTAGGCTGGACTGACCATTCTTGGTACCCCAGGGAAATTAACATAACTGACAATGTAGGTCTGTGATGGCGAACCTATGGCATGTATGCCAGAGGTGGCACACAGAGCTTTCTCCGTGGGCACGCATGCCATTGCCAGCTGCTCTTCTAGTTTGCGGAGCATATGGTCTTCGTGGGCACTGGAGCGCCGGAAAATGGCCTGAAAATGGTCCAAAAAAATGGCCAAAACCCAGGTTGTTTTTCAGGCCATTTTTCAGGCTGAAACATAGCCTGAAAACAGCCCACAATGGCCCACAAACCAGTCCAGAAAGCAGCCTGAAAACAGCCAAAAAACTGGCCAAAAACAGCCCAAAGAATGGCCGGAAAATGGCCAAAAAAACAGCCAAAAAACAGGCATGCATGCACCGGCCAGCTGGTTTTTGGGTCTTCAGCATGCGCGTGCCAGAAACCTGAAGACTAGCTGGCCAGCATGCACATTCACATCAGCTAGCTGATCTTTGGGTTTCTGGCACTCTGGCACATGAACATGCATGCATGTGCGTTCTGGTTTGGGCACTCCGTGCCAAAAGGTTCACCATCATTAGTGTAGGTCATGGTCCTCTTGCAAGAAATAATAGCAAATCTTCTAAAGGACAGTTTAGTTGGGAACATATTTCACTTACGGGCTAATAATTCATTTGGATAACTCACCACTTCTTATTTCATTCAATTTCCTTTAATAATTCAAGGACTTAACAAGAAATCCAGTGTCTAGATGTTAATGTTCAATATTCAGTCATCCTACAGTATCTGTGGCTCAATTCAAATATATGGCTTGGAAGACGAGGAAAATATTTTCATTCAGTTATTTTCAGAACGATCAGATCAATCATCGCGCAGGTCAACAAGGAATCAGAAATAACAGAACAGAGGCTAATAGATCAATGTTGATTTAGAATGTGAAATAAAGGATTCACAGATGTAAAATTGGAGGAACAGCAAAGGTCTATCCAGGGGGTGGGGGAATCAAAAGCTTGCAGGAAGTAGCTCAGGCCTTCGATGGGAATCCAGGGAAGTTTATTCTAACATTAATTCTTTTTTATTGCTGGGCCACAGGCTGTAAACTGAACAATCCCTTGTCAATATAGACATCTCAGTGAAAAATGTTCTGCAAAGGGTGGGATGGAGGGAGGCAAGTCCTTTATTTTCAATGATTCATAGGAGTATCTAGATTATTGGAGGAGCCATACTAGTTCATCTCAAGCAGAGGTGGTATTCAGCAGGTTCTGACCAGTTCTGGAGTACCGGTAGTGGAAATTTTGAGTAGTTTGGAGAACCAGTAAATACCACCTCTGACTGGTCCCGCCCCTATCTATTCTCTGCCTCCCAAGTCCCAGCTGATCGGGAGGGAATGGGGATTTTGCAGTAACCTTCCCCTGGAGTGGGGAGGGAATGGAGATTTTACAGTATCCTTCCCCTGCCACGCCCACCAAGCCATCCCCAGCAAGCCATGCCACGCCCACCAAGCCATGCCCACACCACCAGTAATTAAAAAAAATTTGAATCCCACCACTGATCTCAAGGACTAATTACTCCAACATTCTGTGCTCATAGAACTAGATGCCTCCGGGAATATGACTGCAATAGCATTTATGAATATAATAGCATTTTCAATAGGCTAAGAATAATTCTCAATTGGCTTGTCTTAATCTCATGCCTTCCATATATATTAGGCTACAATGATCAAAATTCCAAACTAACCTGACCAGTTTTGAAAATTGTAGGATGTCAGGTTGGGGAAGGCTGTTCTAAACTATCACATGATATCCCTAAATTCTACTTTATTCAAGAATGGGGAATGCAAAACTATTAAAGAGCTTCACTTGTCTTAATTACACTAATTCCCAAATAGGAATATAATTCAGTAACATGCAATATTTTGGTAGCTATACAAATTTGATAACTATTTTTTATGTAAATTGTAAATTAAAAACATAAGAATAAATATATATCATATTATTTACCTTTAGTGAGTCTCTCCACCATGTATCTCTTCTGTAATATGGTATTTTTTCATGTTCTATTCCCTAGGGGGGAAAATCAGGATTGTTAAAGAACAACTTTAAGTGTAAGTGAACATATTAATGTATTTTTCAGGGGGAAATTAAAATGGTTTCATATTTAGAATAGCAGTAGGCTTAGCATCTAACCAACACAGGGCTGATTACTAAAACATGGTGACAATCTGATCAGAACTTAAATGGAAGTCAACCAGGAAGTGGAGGCCTTTAGGGCTAGATTAAGAACTTGAAAAACAGCCTGAAGAAGAAATTGGCAGAATGTTTCCATGCTGCTGCCAAGAAAACTTTAAGGATGTCTCCAGGATGTCACTAGGAGTCTCACTTATGAAATGTTCAGTTTTACCATACATTTAAAATGTTTAATCTTACAAGAGAAAATATAATAAGAGCTAGAATTGCAATAAGATAGATGTAGAACATTTACTGGAGGATGTTTGCTTGCTTTAGTGCCCAAGACGCTGTCAACCATGCTCTCCCTCTGGGGTTTTTTTAGAGGATAATTGCATCAAATCAGCAATAGTTGTCTATGACATCACAATCCACATGCTAAGGATTTGAGCATTCTTACTTGGAAGAAATTACAAGCATCTGGGAACAAAACGTAGCCTCGGATAAAGAATTGAGACAAGATTTTGAGAATGGGTTTCTGCTTTCAAGTTGAGAAATGTGTATTTGTGTTAGGACCTGCCTCAGCTACGTATCTTCTCAGGAAAGTATAACTCTTGAAACAATTGGTATTTCAAAAGGAACTTTTGCTCAGGTGAAGTCAGTGCAGAGTATGAAGATTCCTGCATGAAGCGTTGTTCATTTCCCCTGATCAACCCCTACTCAGTGCCCCATGTCCACCAGTGGCCAATACGATGCCGCAAAGGTGTTATGAGAACTCCGAGGCGGGATGGTGATAGCAGATCAGTGATGGCGAACCTTTTTCTCACGGCGTGCCAAAGTTGCATGTGTGCACAGTATCACGCACCTGAGTGTGCCCACACCAATTGAATCCTCACCGCTCACCTGCGCATGCACTTGCAATGCCCCATGCATGCGTGCACGACCCCTCCCCAGGCTTCGGATGCTTTCCTGAAGCCTGGGGAGGGCGAAAATGGCCTCCCCGCCCCTGGAAGCTGGAAAGGATCGTTTTCGAACTTCCACTTGGCCCATTGGGGCTGTTTTGTGCCCTTCCCAGCCTTCCGGAGGCTTTCCTGAAGTCTGTGGAGGGCAAAAATGGCCTCCCCGCAGCCCTATGGAAAGGCGAAAAATCAGCTGGCCAGTGCACCAGAGCTAACAGCTGGCGTGGCAGCAAATATGCTCTGGGTGTCATGCATGCCATAAGTTCGCCATCACAGTAATAGGTCATTTTTGGGACAGTATGACCTTGGGTAACAGGCTGGAACCAGCTTGGAGGGAGTCCATCCTGACAGCTCAGCCCCGCTCCCTAATTCCCATGTGGTTACAGCAAAAGGGAAAGCATTCAAATATTCAGCCCCAAGAAGCATCCCCCTCCCTTCGGAAATGCAGCATGACCATTTCTAAGCTCCCTAAAAGGAGTTTGTGCCAGGTTTTTTTCTCCCATAAACCTGTGAAAATGTCAATCAGAAGCAACAGATGGATATTAAAAAATCTGTTCATTAGGACAAGGAAATTATCCCTCCCTCAATGATCTTCTAAAATGAGACCAATTGAATATATTTAAACCCTGTTCTACCTAGTCCCAAGGCATCCACTCCTGTTTTGTTCTTTTAGCAAGTTGGTTGGCTTGCAAGTTCTCTTTTCACATAACTTGGTATTAAGATATGTAGATAAATAGACACTGATGCCACAGCATACTTAGTCCAAATAGAGATTAGCCCATTCCCACATGCATACCTTTCTGGCAGCACGTTGACACATTAAGGAGATCAGAATCACCAATTGGAAAACACGAAGGTCTCACTTTTTCTCCAAAAGGTGTCTGTTATTCCAAAATCCTTCCTCAAATGATTATTGAGGTTTGATGACATCTCTAACCACTTCCCATTTCCCCAAAACAGGACAATGAGTGAATCTTGAGCTAGGGCTGTAAAAAAATCAGATGTCCATGGAATGGCAGCAAAGAGGGGGGGGGGTTTGTGTGTGTGTGTATCTCTTTGCCACCACCTTGCGATTGTTGGAGCATTTACAAAGCTCAGTCAGCACTGGCTTTAGAAACTGCAGCAAATGTATATTTTAGAGGCATGTTATGAACTGACAATGGTTTTGGTAATAGGGAGGCTTGCATTCTGAAGCCCTATTTACCCCATGGAGGGAAATACAACACAGACAGGTGAAAGATTTGGATGAATCTTATTGGGTCTGATAACAAACTTTTAAAAAAAATAACGACAATGGGAGATTTCACTCTGCCAAAAGCCAGAGATTCCCAAAATGTTATCCTCTTTTGGCAATCTCACTTGTTACTCAAAGAAGGAACAAGGGGAGTCTGCTACACCACACATACATCTTACCAACAAGAAGGAATTACCTGAAGAAGTGAAGGTGACCAGAAATGAGAGAAAGTGTTCTTGTTATCCTCGAACTTCTGCTATCAAAGATAGGGAAAATACTTGCATACTAGATTTCAGAAAAGTGGGTTTTGGTGAAGTCATCCAATGGCTTGACACTCTGAAGGGAGAAACTTTCTGTAAAGGGTGAGAAATTCTGAAAAATGGGCTATTGAAGCTGTAATTGCAAACAGTGGAAATTAAAATGGGAGAGATCTAAAGACACCAGCATAGATAAACACAGGGTTTGAAAAATGCTGAAAAGAAAAAAATAGAAAATAGCAGGGATGTATAACCAAAGAAGGAAACAAGAAGTTGGCAGAAACTAAAGCACAGAATGAGTTGAGCCTTAACACACCATTACATAATCATGCAAATACCCCAATTATAGGCTTGTGTCAGAACATTTGACACAGGTATGTAAATTCCAGCATTTCAGTGATTATGTAATTATACAGGGCATTATTCCCTTTGCCCAACCCTTCAGATGTAATAGATATGAGAATGACCTTGGGAGATAGGAGGGAGAGCGGTAGATTAGACAACTGGCATGTAAAAGATGTCTCCAGTTTTCTGGAGAATAAAAGATGGGAGAAATCCAAGATTCTGTTAAATGTAACTTTACAATAAAAAATAGTGCTAGTACTCTCCTCGTTGTGCTTCTGGTCTGGACTACCTTGCAAGGTTTATAGACGCCCATGCTAACTTGGGTTTGTCACAAAAAAAGTCACACTAATCATATCTTCTTTTTGGACAGAGTTACCAGGGAAACACAATGGACATAAGAGTATTTTGACCTCTGCAAAACATTTGGGTTAGTCACTCTCTCTCTTAACTCTAGCAAGAGGGCAATAGGAAATCAGTTCTGAAGTCATTGCAAGAAAACTGCATGGTCTTGTCCATGTACTAACCAGGAATCAAGATTAACTTTGAGATACAAAAAAAAAAAGGGGGGGGGGCAAATTAGATGATATAATTGTATTGGCTAAATGACCGCACCCAGAGTGTACTCATAAATTGCTCTACATCACTTCAAAAGTTGTATTAAATGACCAAATCCTGGGACTTGTGTTGTTTAACATTTCTATTGATGACCTGGACGAACAGGCTGATGAGATGATTATCAAAATGGCAAGATAAAATTCATAAAGATCTAGACAGCCTTAAGCAGTGGGTCAAAATGAATAAAATGACATTTAACAGGGAAAAATACAAAGCTATACATCTAGAGGGGAGGAAATGAAAGGCACAGGCATGTGGGAGAGACCTGGTCTGGCAGAAAAACTTGGGGAAAGGATCTAGGTACTATAACAGATAGCAAGTTGAATTGGATGAACAGGGTGAGCGTCAACTCCATAGCGTAATAGTCTCATTTGGTTCTGCCTTGGAATAGTGTTTGGAATAGTATTTCCAGTTCTTAGCACTGCAGTTCTCAACAGTGGGTGAAAAAACCCCTGGCATTTAGAGGACAATACCAAGGTAGTAAGGGGACCGGAAACCAAGTCCTATGAAGAAAAGAGAGAGGAACTAGAAACATTGGCCTGAAGAAAAGACTGAGAAGAAGTGCAATGGCAATCTTCAGGTGTCCAGATGTCTGTGAAAAGGAGACAAGGCAGAATCAGACAGGACCAGAACAAGTGAGCTGAAACAACAGGGGAGTAGATGTCATGTTAAATATTAGAGTAACTTTCCTGGTGGTAATAGTTGTCAATCAATGGGATAGTTTAGCAACTACAAATAGCCATTTGTCCACAATGCTTTAGCAGATGGTCCTGCACTAAGCAGGGAATTCACTGGATGATTTTTAAGTTCTTTCCAATTCTTCATTCTATGGGTAGACAATACTGGTGCCTGTGCTAGGTATTCCCAAGATATTACTATATGGAGTTAGCTTAACCCTGTTTGTGGCTGGATGTGCCAGAGCTACATTTCATTACTGGGGAGAGGGGAAGTTAAATGATTGGGAGCTTTTCACCTATTTTGGTACTTCCCCGGTTAATTCAGTTAAGTGGATTGTGAGTTCATGGTCAGTCACACATCAGTTGTACACCCACACAGAATTATGTATTCTAGCTCAAAAAAAAATTATAACATACATTTGAATGATCCCTTCCATTATTGATTTTAGATTAGCATCCATCTTAGTCTTTCATTTACGTGGATAGTTTACTAGCTGATATTATTAATCCCCCTTTCTACATCCAAAGACTGATGAAATGGATCAAATTTATAATGAATTTGAACAAATTTAGAATGAACTAGGGGCTCTGCATTTTTAGTTATCATGCTACATATTACCAAATAAAAAACATTGACATGCCAAAAGATGGTTTCAGTATTTTCCACTCCTGATCCTCTGTGTAAACCTTTTAATGGGCAAGAAGGTTATGTTACATTGAAACTAACTTTGTTTTTTAAGAACACCTCTGGAACGATCAGGACCAGACATGATATTAGAAGCAACAGCCCTGAAGGTTGTACTAAAGTTTAGATAAATGGCAAATTGTGACTTATTTGGAATAAAATCTATTTTTTTGTTTAAAAGCAAATGGGGGCGGGATTGCTGGAGGCATAGCATTACTGAACTTTTGAAATCACTGATTCACCATAAATTTGTTCGAATCATACCATGTATATCGAAACAATTAAGAATATTTCTTAATAAATATGGAAGATTCATTCACGGAAGATACAGAGAAGACATTTTTGTATGCAATTTGTTTTGCATACAAAATGCTGGCTGGAGAGTTTTGGGAGTTGGAAGTCCACAAGTCTTAAAGTTGCCAAGTTTAAAGTCTTAAAGGTGCCAAGCATAGCTGGCTGGAGAATTCTAGGAGTTGAAGTACACAAGTCTTAAAGTTGCCAAATTTGAAGACTTCTGTTTTAATAGAACCAAAGTCCCTGGTGTTTATCATAAAACTGCTGGTGTTTGTTGATTTCCTGCCCCTTTTACTTCATCCTACAATTTTGAAAAACCTCTTTTAAAACAAAAATGTCATGCAAATTAAAAGAGGTGCATTGTTGCTCAGAAAAAAAGTAAAGATGAGCAGGGTAGTAGGGAAAGGAGCAAGTAATACTCTGTGAATTGATGCTTCGCTTCCCAAACGGTTGCATTTTCCACGAGTAGGCATTCTGCCTAGGTGCCCATTTGTTCTTACAATTCTATTTCAACAAATATCCTTAGCTTTTTTCAACTGGTAAGATAAAGAATCATCTCTGTTCCTGACATGGTTCCAAAGGCGTTCTTGCAAATTAAAAATACTAGCATCAACTAACGTTTAAATTTACCTTCCTGTCCATTAAAAACGTTTAGAGGGTAGGGGCAGAAAGTCCTGCACCCAGTCTTTTGGTTTACCTGTGCTTTGTATTTAGCAATAGAATAACTACTTTCTGAGACATAAAACAAAGGTAGAAGAAACCATGTGCCCATTGATCCAGAAAATTTTAGATAAGTTTCACAGCCCAAGTGAAAACAAAGTGCATCACTCACACCCAGCCTTTCCAGAGACTCTGTAGCTGTTGGTATACTCTTTCGACTTTTGAAGCGGCAGCCAATCATTTTTACTTCTTGGTCTTAAGTGTATTGCAGTCTACAAGCAGGTTTTTGTTGTGTTCGGCTCCCAACATGTGGCATGACTAACAAAATTGATGTGCTGGTCAAACTTTTGAAGAAAGGGGTACACAAGTGCCCTTGACTCCTTTTTAAGCTATTAGCAATATCACAATCACAACTGTGATGCAATGTATTAACTCCCAATCAGTGGGGGCAGCTTTAATGAATAACCTATATTAGTTTGTCTTCATTACACAACTACGCATCAATACAGAATTTGGTTGGCTCTCACCCACCTGACTTTCCTCAAGAGCCTGAGGTACCAATGGAGGAATATCACACTGGAGGTGGCTGATCAACTAATAGAAGTCGCCATCTCCCACCCCCCTGCATATTCTGCTTCCTTCCTCCCCATCTTTAGTTTTAACTTGCATTTTATTGTAATTTAATGCGATTTTATACTACACACATACACACACACTTTCAATGTTGTAAACCACCCAGTCACCTTGTTGGGAGATGGACAGCAAATGTAATTAATACATGTATACATTTCTCATTTAATTACACCAATTCCAATATTAGACATTGAGATGTACAGTACTGTGCAAAATTGTTTGGCCGTTGTATAAAATGCTATAAATTAAGAGTGCTTTCAGAAATAGAAATGTAGCTTTGATAAATAGCTTCATCAATTAACAAAATGGAAAATAAAGGAACAGAAGAGAAATCCAAATCAAATCAAAATTTGGTGCGACCAGCCTTTACCTTCGAAAGAGCATCAATTCCTCTAGATCAGTGGTTCTCAACCTTCCCAATGCCACGACCCTTTAATAGTTTCTCATGTTGTGGTGACCCCCAATGATAAAATTGGTGTCTCAGTTCCTAAAACCATCCAAAATGTTTTCCGATGGTCTTAGGCGACCCCTGTGAAAGGTTTGTTCGACCCCCAAAGGGGTCCCGACCCACAGGTTGAGAACCACTGTTCTAGATACATTTGCAGTTTTTGAAGGACCTCAGCAAGGTTCCCTCAAACATCTTGGAGAACCACACATCTTCTGTGGACGTAGGCTGCCTCAAATCCTTCGGTCTCTTCATGTAATCCCAGACTCAATGGTATTGAGATTAGATCTCTACGGGAGTCAAACTATCACTTCCAGAACTTGTTCTTTACACCGTTCTTAAGGACATTGGCTCTATGTCATCCTGCTGCAGAATAAATGTGATGCCAATCACATGCCTCCCGAATGGTATGACATGATGGATAAGTATCTGCCTGTATTTCTCAGCATTGATACCGCCATTGATCCTGACTCTTCAACTCCATTTGCAGAAATGTAGCCCCAAATTTACAAGGAACCTCCACCATGCTCTTCATTGTTGCCTGCTGACTCACTGTACCGCTCTCCAGCTTTTCAGTAAACTGCTTCCTGTTTCAGCCACATCTTTCTAATTTTGATTCCAGTCCAGAGCATCTGCTGCCATTTTTATGCACCCCAGTTGAGTCATTTAGTCTCATTTCTACTTTGGAGGTATGGCTTTTTGGCCACAATTCCTCTTCTGGCCAGACTTCTCTGGATAGTAGATGGGTGTACCTGGATCCCTCATTTCTGCAGTTCTCTGCCAATGGCACTGCTAGACATCTTCCGATGTCCAAGGTAAGCAAGCCTGATGTATCTTTCATCTGCTGCATTGTTTTCTTGGCTGACCACTGTGTCTACGGTCCTCAATGTTACCTTTGTGCTTCTGCAAAAAACCTTGCACAGCACATTCTGAATCCCCAGTCTGCTTTACAATCTGCCTGACAATTACTTTGTTGACGCAATATAACTACCATGTGTCTTGTTTCTGTGTTCAGTTTTGCCATGGTTTATGACCTGTGACACGAAACTGTCTTCCACAACTTCAGCAGCAGAATTTGGCTCTTCCTCACCCAGTTTTAAGCCTCCTGCACTGTCATTTGTTTCAGTTAATGACTGTGTTTCAACCTACATATGGAATTGATTATGTTTAACACCTGCTTGGTATAATTGGTTAATCTGCTAATCCTCCAAAATCCCTGGTTTTGGGATGTGTACAAGTGTAAGAATTGAAGCTGATTTGAATCAAAAGGTAACCCACCCCAAATATTGATTTAATTTTGATTTTTCTTCTATTTGCTCACTTTGGCATTTTGTATATTGATCAAAATAAAACAATTAAAATATATTTTTGAAAGCATTATTTACAGCATTTTTGCACAACTGCCTAAAACGTTTGCACTGTACTGTTGATATTATCAGTATTCACTGTACAGATTTCTAGATTTGAAAGGAGAAAAGGTGATTCAGGGGCGCTATACTTGACTGAAATTCCTTAAAGAAACTTATCTTTGATGCATTTAAGGAATGACAACAGTTGCAACATGCATGCTCATGCACACTTCAAATTACCTTTCACCTCCAAATCTCATTCCTGCACAGCCCATGTCTCCCACATTTGTTTTGAAACCACTGCCATTCCTTGCTATATGCCATGCTAGATAGAACTTAACCAAGTTCAAGCCTAGAAGGTAAAAGTTGCTACTTTTGCTATGCCTAAACACAGCCTTCATTTGGAGTCTAAAAGGTACAAGGATTAATTTCAGAAGTAGACACATTAAAAAACAATGTATAAGCATTCAAAAAATGATTTAGACAATGTGAGTTAATTATTTTTTATTGGAAAACAAATATACAACTTGGAATGGATTTGAGGCAAGTTGTGCCATAAGCGGATTCTTTTTAAAATAAGTGGCTGAACAAAAGTTTTTAAAAGCATAGTAACTATAGAAGAAAATGTCTTCTGGTACATGACCAGGAGTACAAAAAATAGTGTACGAGTACCTGGATAATACACCCGTTTTGCAATAGTGCAAACTTTTTAAAGTTCCATATTGTTGACTGTCCATAGTCCACAGAGTTAAGACTACATTTCAACAACATGCTAAATTTCCTAAAATAACTAATTTCAACAGGCATAACCTAGATGATCCCTCATTTAACCAACACCATCTAACTTTAGAAGTGTGGAAGGGCTTAAATATCCAGAGTAAGCCACATGCAAACATTTGTTACTTTGATCATTTTCCCAAAATATCAGGATGACAGATAAAGGGGAAAACATGGAGGAATGAGTTTGTTACTATACATGCATCTCTCTCAACAGAAGGGGAAAACCTTTTACAGATAAGTTACAAACAGAGAAAAAGGCAAATAAACAATTTGTACAAGAAATTTAACACATTCTGTGCAGCGTCTTCACTTTGCTGTCATCATTTGTACAAACTCTGTAGAAGAAAAAAAGATGATAATGTCATTCAAGTATCTGTGTAAATAGTCAAAAAAAAAAAACCCAGGCAATCTGCCATTTTAGCCAATAAATTTATGCCATTTAGCTACCATCTTGTTCTCTGTATATTTGTGCAGTGCTTCTCACCATTTATGGATTTCAAGAGTAGGTTCACTTTAGTAAAATATTATTTTGAAATAATTTTTAATCATGTTTCATTCATTTAATTAGTAGTAATTCTTTCTAATACACGAAGAATTCATATAAAAAGCAATGTCAGTTGTTCACCAATATTGTTATCAACTGTTTCTTAAGGTACCTAACTAAAATACTGAGCCTTGTTATGTCCAGAATTTGCTGGTTACTCAATGCTTTATCTTTTAAGTGTCACATTAAAATACATTTTCCAGATACAATTGTCAAGGTTTCTATTTAAGTAATTTAAAAAACTGCAACACTACAAATGTTTTAATTTAAATATCACGAAGTATTATTAGACAGGCCACCTTCATGTTTGTGCTCTAGTTTTTACAGATCCATAACCAATTTATCAAAAACTGCTACATAATGAAATTTTTTTTCTTAAGCAAAGGCCTAAATACAGTATAAAACCTATAATTTACCTCAAACGTCTTTGTTCAAGCATAATTGAAAGCAGAGAAAGAAACCAATCTCTTTAATAGTGCTAAATAACTGGCTGTCAGAATCCTTGCTGATATACTGCAAGCCCTACTGGCATATCTTCTGTCTCACATCAAATAAAAACGAATACTTTTGATCAGATCTATGTTTTAATGTTATTTCTGGCCAGATAAACATGCACTTCAATATTTATAACATAAAATATTTTTGAAGGATTATAAGTAATTAAGAACCATAAAGCCTGCAAATAGCACTTTTCTATTTTTAGTTCCAATTAAAACTTTACACCGACACTTTGCAGATATATTTAGCACAAAGACATGATTTACTCCAACTATTATTGTTGCAGAGAATCCCTGTTTCTAAAGAGAAAATAAAATGATGCCAATCTTCTGATATCACATTGGGAGTATGAGAATACTAACATCTTTATTTGATTAGCCAGATGCTAGAAAAAGACTGTTTACCTGATTGCCAATTAATTTATTGCAACTTTGAAATTATGTGTTATGAGAAAAAGTTAGATTAGTTGGATTCTAACAGTGCTATTCCTTTGTATTATCTCTCCATTTTTAATGCAAGCTCTCAAAAGGAGAAACTGAATATTGCAAATAGTTTTACTGGGTTTTTCAGACTGCCAAATGCAAAAAAAAAAAAAAAAGCACATCCTCTAGCCAACAGAAAATAACGTGTTTTTTACTGCTTTTAGCCATTTTATAACTTCTTTGGCCTTAATTATGCAGGTGTGTTAAGGTCAGTGGGTTTGATTGTTTGCTAACAGGTTCAAGACAACTTATGTTACTAAAAACAATGTATAACTTTTACCTTCATAGTTTACTTGACCATCACCATCGATATCTGCTTCTCTAATCATCTCATCAACTTCTTCATCTGTTAGCTTCTCTCCAAGATTTGTCATCACATGGCGAAGTTCTGCTGCACTAATATAACCGTTACCATCCTGGAAAACATTTGGTAGTCACTTTAATTATATTACATTGCTTTAAACTCATATTTTAACAATTACTCAATCAGAAATAACTTGCTTCTACTGCAAAGAACAGTTGAAGAAGTTAAGACAGTTATACAGTTAATTATTGTTCCATTCTTTTTGAACTCTTATATATGCATACTTAAGAAAGCTTTGTTTTTAGACTGTATTACAGACCTAACTATTTACTGACATTATTTGACATTATTAGTTACATACTTTAACTGGGTTGGCAGGAATGAAAAAAGTGCACTATTATTGGTAGCACTAACTCTTCTAAAATTTTATAGAAGATTTGTCTGCAAGTTAAGAAGGTTTGCATTAAAAGTCAAATGTAATTCCCTGAAAACAATATGTCATTGCTCACTGGCATTAGTACAGAATTTGTTCTTATCAAAGTGAAAATTTCCTTTGGTTAAGGCACACAGTACTTTGAAAACTTATCAAAATATCTGGAATACCTTATCAAATACACGGAATGCTTCTCTAATTTCTTCCTCACTGTCTGTGTCCTTCATTTTTCTTGCCATCATTGTCAAAAATTCTGGGAAGTCAATTGTACCATTACCTGGAAAATAATTTATATATTAATACAATTCCTTTCAGTTACATTCAAGTGTTAATGGTGATTAAATTTTAACTACTGAATAATTTTAAATAAAATTTACCATCAGCATCTACTTCATTGATCATGTCCTGTAATTCTGCTTCTGTGGGATTCTGACCAAGTGACCTCATCACTGTCCCCAATTCTTTTGTTGTTATTGTGCCATCTCCATCTTTGTCAAATAGTGAAAAGGCTTCCTTGAATTCTGTAACACAAAAGAGGAAACCATATATATGTATATGTGTATATGTGTATATGTGTATGTATGTATGTATGTATGTATGTATGTATGTATGTATGTATGTATGTATATATATATATATATATGTGTATGTATATATATATATATATATATGCAAACCATTCAACTTATTTTTATTTAAATTTTAATTCAATTGCTCAAAAGCCAATGTAAGGGATAAGAGAGTGAGTAAAACGAATGAAATCCAAGCACATTACATCAGAGTAAAAACGCATACTGCTTTCAATAGGATATTGTGTGCCTGATAGTTTCAAATTTTATGTAATTAATTTCCATTTGGGATGAGTCAACTAACTATTTTTTTTTAAATTAGTGAACCTTGGCTAAACTTGAAAACATAAACAGGATTAACCCAGGTTAGTTTGCAAACAAAAAACACCATACAATATCAAATTAAAATTAAATACAGCAAAATAATCAAGAAGACATTATTTTTATACTCTTGCCAAGAAAGCTATATGGCTAAGACCACGAAACCATTGTTAAGATGAATGTGACTAAGAATTATATGATAGTTTTTTCCCCACCTTTTCTCCAAGTTTCAGGAAAAGAAAAGGGATTTAAAAAAAACCATGCACAGTTCCAAAGGAAGATACTTTTTTTGAAAATGTGAAGTCCCTTTATTACCATCAGATAAAAAATCCTTCTGTCACTTGATGCTCAGAAAGCTACTTCCATAATGGAGATTAGTATATCACTTCTCTTTCTTTTAAAGCTCCCAGATATCGTTTATACTCTTATCTAACCTCTCATGTTCCCTATCTTTAGTCCTTCTTGTTTTGGGGCCCTGAAAAAAAAAATCCAATGCCAAAATAGCATCTACTGTAGTCACTTATGTGTGAGCTAGGCAGATATATAAATTTGTTTAATATTATTTAATAAATGCACAAAATCATCTAAATCTCACAGCACCCACTACAAAAAAGTCAAACCCCTTTTTTTAAAAAAATGGTAGTGCTTACATCAGGGATTCTCAAAGTTAGCAACTTTTAAGTATCTAGGCCAACTCCCAAAAATCGCCTATCAGCATGGCTGACGGGAGAATTTTGAGTGCTGAAATCCAGAAAACTTAAAAGTTGCCAAAGCTGAAGAACACTGACTTATTTTAATGACGTTTCAGCTTGCTTCAAAGAAATTTTCATCATGGAAAATGGAAGCAACAAAATAAGATATTCTGCAATTATTTACGGTCTTTTAGTCATTGAATTCTTGAATCAATTCAAACTTCAACTACCAGTTTCACAGGATTTTGTTTTCTCCATCCCGACTATCCCTTTTAACTTTAGTTTTTAAATTCTGATTTAGGAAATCTCTTTTGAATAACCACATTTTTCCCATGCAAAGTATTGTGATTATTGTTCAAGTCTTTTACATTTCTATAGCTTAGTAGTTGGACGAACATGTTTTAATATTAATCCAATTAATACACCTCTTATTGGATCAATTACACTTAAGCCTTATTTAGCTTTAGAACGTATTATAATACCTAGCCAAAATAAGTAAAGTGAACTATTGCCTAATTGGTTTTAAGTTACCACTAATACCAGTAGGAAAACAATTTGCTTGCTACACTATGTTATCAGGGAAAAACAATATATAACCAAAATTGTTTTTTGTAGTTAAATTTACCTATATATAGGAGCATCCTGTTCTGAATGTGAAATTTACTTCCTTGATTATCACTGATCCACACATTCCCATTATTTTTATATTTCCAAACACTAGTTAATTTATCACAGCATGGAGCTTAAACTTTTTGTATTTGATGCTTGAAGTATTATAATTCTCTCTCCACAACATAAATGTCTCCATTTTTAATATGAATCATACAAAACTATTATCACTTATGCAGGGATAGCGCGTTTCAATATTTAAAACTACAGAATGTACCAACTGTTTGATTAAACCAAGGACAGAAGCTATAGGACCAGGGTGTCAAACTCAAGGTTCAGGGACCAGATCCAGCCCGCAGGGTGCTTAGATCTGGCCCACGGGGCCACCCTGGAAACATTGAAGGACTGGCCCGCAGTACCTCTGTCATCGAAAATGGAGCTTGGGAGGGCTGCGTGTGGCCCTCCCAAGTCCATTTTCACTGGCAGAGGTTGCAGGAGGCAAAAACAGAGATCGGGAGCCCATTTTCACTGGCAGAGCACTTGTGCCACCCCTGACACGCGTGATGTTGAGCTGGCCATGCCCACACTGGGAAAAAATGACTTATGATGATTTTTCACACTTGGTACAACCTTTGCAACATCCACATGGTCACGTGATCAAAACTTGGGTGTTTGGTAACTGACAAGTATTTATGACCCATGAAGTGTCAAAGGATTATCTGATCACCTATTGCAACATTCTGACAAAGAAAGTCAATGGGGATGCCGGATTCACTTAACCATATTACTAACAACTGCAGTAATTAATTTAACAACTGTGGCAAGAAAGTTCATAAAAATGGGGTAAAACTCACTTAACTGTCTTGTTTAATAATGGAAATTTTGGCTCAACTGTGGTTGTTAAGTCAAGAATTTGCCTAATATCCCTGTAAAGTGAACACAGTGGGAATGTGAAACGTGCTCTAGGGGTTGAAAAAGAAACATAAGGACCTCTAGATATAAACAATCAACAGATGGGAAAGTTTGTTAATGGTTTATCTAGTAGTAGCTCAATCTGGATAGCACAAAGCCTAGAAAGAAGAGATTCAAAACTTTCAAAGAGACTTTCTCTGGAAGAATTCACTAATAAAAGAGGACTGGGTTACTAAGACTTTATACTTTTTCTTCTTAATTTTTGCTTTAAAACATATTAAATTTACCTAATGGTTGCTTCTTCAATTACGTCCTACAGTATGTAGCTTGACAAGAAACTGGTTAACCATCAAGAAATAGGGTCAATACATATGGAATGATAGCACATAGAATACAAAACTGAAAGTAGTTTTGTAAGTATTCGTATGAAATGAATAAATAAGATTCAAACTGCAAAACAAATATATGAAGAGTAAATGTGTTGAGAGGAAAGGTTGGTTAGAGATGTGTCCTCTAAAAGTGGAGAAAAACTTAAAGTAGAAAGCTAACTATCAGCATAGAAGACCAAAAATGGAATAGCAGAAACATAACCAACAGGAATAGAATAAATTAGATGTGTGTTTATTTTTTCCCCTATATATCACACCTTTCGTTACTTTGGCTTTCTATTATTTCTAATTCCTTTTTGGCTGAGAATGCTATAATGTATTATTCCCATTTGGGTATAGATAATAGTTGCTATTAGCAATTACTCCTACTAAGTAAGTGGGGGGGGGAGAGGGAGAATCACAGGCTATCTTCAAATACATTGGACTGTGCCTCTTTCTTGAGACAAAAAAACAGAGCCTTGTTATGGGACTGGAACTTTTACCAGGTAATCTTTCATTATTGCCTATGAATTAAAAAGATATCAAAATAAGACCTTCCTAAGATGTACCAACAAAAACTATGGGTTTCTGAAAAGACTAGTAGAAAAGTTATATTGCTATGGGAGAAATTTCTAATACTAGAATTTCTAATTCTAGGTAGGATGTCAAATGTGACTATACTGTAAACCCCAGATCTTGATTAACTTTTTATGCCAAGTTATTTTCCCAGTTCAGAGCTACTCTGGAATAAGAAAGTAGGCACATTTCATCTGGAGAGAGAAACTAGCATAATAGCAGTTTCACTCAGCATCTTATTCACATTTTAAATACACAATTGAATACAGTTTCAATGAATCTAGGTTAATAGTATGCACAATTTTAATAAGCCTATCTAATTAGGTTTGAATTATCTTGGGATATTTGTAATGTTTTAAGATTTAATTTTTTTAACATATGATAATTTATTGATTTTAATGGCTTAACTCTGGTTATGATTTAGCTATCAATTAAATAAATTACTTTCCATATTGAAGTTAATAAATTTCTATCAGCCCAACTACCATATTTTTCGGAGTATAAGATGCACCTTTTTCCCTCAAAAAAGAGGCTGAAAATCTGGGTGCGTCTTATACACTGAATACATTTTTTGCCTCCCAAAACCTCACCCCCTTCACCAAAATGGCCGTGCATAGCTTGTAGGAGGCTTTCAGAGAGCTTCTGGGGGCTGGGGAAAGCAGAAATGAGGAAAAAACAGCCCATTTTTTGTTCAATTTTGCCCCTCCCCCGGCAGCCCCCAGGAGCACTCTATAAGCTTCCTAATGCCCCCCCTTTTTTGACAAAAAACAGGCCCGTTTTTGCAAAAAACTGGCTGTTCTTTGCTCATCCCCACCCCCCCAGGAAGCCTCCTGAGGGCTATTCATGCCCTTTTTTTGAAAAACAGGCATGAAAAACGTTTTTGGGAGTCTTATACTCCAGTTCGTCTTATACTCCAAAAATACGATAGGTAAATCAAATAGAAAATACAACTAGACCAACTAAATCTATTCAATTAAGGCTACATTATAAGAATCTTGCAAGTCTGACACTTTTAACCACTTGATCAATTAAGGCGGATCCTTCCTAATTT
This sequence comes from Natrix helvetica, assembly GCF_964273705.1. Taxonomy (NCBI): domain Eukaryota; kingdom Metazoa; phylum Chordata; class Lepidosauria; order Squamata; family Natricidae; genus Natrix; species Natrix helvetica. The sequence goes on from NC_138552.1 coordinate 251,974,890, forward strand.
TCTTTCTTTAATGCTAATTCCATTTCAGCTACATTAGAGCACCAAAGTAACTGTTTAACTGGATTGTAATAGATTTTTATCTCTTCAGTGTAACAAACATTCTAACAGAATATATAATATGCTTTGAAATGACACTATTCTGTTTTATTATTTTAGCAATTCCTTTAAATGTTAAACTAAGGAACAAATATAAGATGAGATATAAATATAGAATTACATATAACTGTGATCCATAAATATATTTCTGGATCAACCTTTTGAGATTTGCAAGCAGGAGGTGGATCTTATTTTTGTTATTCCTCTTCTCTTAAGAGTAGCAAACATCCATATTAAAATTTGCTTAAGGAGAGTACATTTATGGTCACTGTGAGCAAATTGAGTAAGAATCTATAGAAATGGCATTTGCAAATACCATTTTTTTCCTCAAGGAATATAACCCAAATGTACCCATCCAAAGATACTTTTACGTATCTATTTAACAGAAAGTAACAAAGAATATATGCTCCTTCAAAAATTTTGTGTAAGGAGTGCAGGCATATACTAATATAAAGAAGTGATATAATTCGTGCAGTTCAAACTTTAGGCATGCAGGTAATGCAATATTCTTATTTCAAGTTTAAGAATTTCCTGTAATTAAATTATAGCTATCTGTAGAATTGTAAACATAGTAGTTGAAGTTGCCAGTTATGAATAAAAAGAATTCAATTAGACAAAATATTCAAATTCTAGCATTATACTTTTATTGAAATCTATTGAAATTGCACATTAACACCATAAGTAATATAAATTTGGCATCTCACCTGCGATCTGCTCTTCTGTCAGTTGATCAGCCTAGAATATGTAAACATAATGATGTTAATATATCTTGGCAAACTAGTTTTATATTTACCATCCTTACTTTTTTTTTGCAGAATATACAAAAGGCTCTACATTCAGGCTTATAATTCTGAAAACAAAGCAAACACTCTAAAAGGGAATGAAAAGATAAAGGAACTTTGAGAATACAGAGCCAGAATCAAACTATAAATAAGACATTTAAACGTAGCTATATTTGATCTGTACTGTTCCTTGAAAGGAGAGAATAAGCAATTGCATCCTGCATAGTGCTCAATATCTTTTTCAGCCCAATATTGAAAAACAAATGCAAACCACTGAAGAGTACTGTAGTGCTATTTTCTGCTGATTTGGTTGCTTAGTAAGACAAGTAAATGGTCTTAGGAAGGCTTCACCATGACAAAAAGTCGCAGCTTCAAGCCACAAAGACAGCCCAACACCTTTGACATTGGTGGTCTAATTACTGGGGAAAAAAACCCAAATGGCTCCAGTCAAATGATGGCTATAGCTGAATTCCTTATATAGAGAAAATAAAACAAGTTCTATACAGCCAGCAGTCCTCAGATCAACAGTAAGGAGAGACTTACCAAGTACCTCTATTACCTCTTCTATTAAATAGTAGCTTTAAATTACAAAAGCAGATTCACTCGGTATGAATTTAACTTCATTCTATTCATGTCAGTGGACTCTAAACCAGTGGCCCCAACCTTTGAGCACCAGGGACTGGTTCCATGGAGAGGTTTTTCCACGGACTGGAGGGGGCGTGGTTTTGCATACTGCCTGCATCCCACAGATGGGGCTTCACTTGTTTGCTGGTTTCTGGCATGCCACAGACCGGTGCGGGTCCATGGACCAGGGTTTGGGGACCCCTGCTCTAAACAGAGCCACTCAGATTTTCAGATTACACAATTTGGCAAAATGCATATGAGCTGTAATAAAAGTTATAAGAAATCAGAAAAAAAATGATTTTGCAACTAGTCAATATGTGAAATAATGAGAAATTGGTCACTTTCACTATCTATGGATAAGCAAACAAGCAAGCTGGTTAAATAAGGTAACTTTAATTACAAGATAGCACTCTGCTGCATATTATAAAATTTTAAGACTCAATTGCACAATTTTGCATAAACACCTGTAATTGTGTTTGGAAAATGTACTGGATACTTTGCCAAAATATGTTAATTTGCACCTATGCAACAGGATGCTAACAATACTTATGATACTATAATGTAGAGCAGATTTACCTCATAGAAAATACAGAATATAGCATATACAATACTAATCCTGAGCATATAACAATTCAGGAAATCTGCTCTTATAAAGAATAATGCAATTTCCTATGAAATGCTCTCCTGAAGTAAAATGGTTTGAGACAGTTTCCTCAAGCATGACACTTTAGCCAATATATATTGAATTTTAAACAACCCTAACCCTTCTGAATCAACTATGTAACTTTACCTTAACATCTTTAGAGACTATCAGCTTACACATATATTGCCTAAACTTTTCAGTATACTAAAATAAAACTCTGCAGCAAATTTGACAGCTCAAGTTAAAAAAAAAATCTAAACAATCAGTTAGTTGGGAGCTTGTTTGTGAAACTAATGGTTGACAACCGAGTCTGGCTGTAATTTTTCTCTATAAACAGTTCAGTATATTCAAATCCTACTTAAAATGACCAATAACATGCCTAATATACAAGACATGCATTACATCCCATTTCACTGTATCATACAAGGACTGAAATGTAGATTCCCAATGTTCTCTAATGGGCAAATCAATATGGAAAATTTGAAACATTAAGGCCTGGAAAAGCAAGTAGAAAATGGCTGTTAGGATTCTCAGAATGTTCTCTGCATTGCATAGAGATGAAAAATAATAAGTGAGGCTGGAACATCAATGAAATGTGATTGTTTTAATCACATATACTTGAACCGAAGATCAATCTTATTTTTAAGGATTATCAACTTATCTTTTTTGCAAACTTCAACTGAAGTTGAGGAAATTTAATTTACATGTTCATTCTGTCTTGATAATATAGAACAAAGGTATCTCTTAAAACTCCCATATTTTGAGTCTTCCAACAAATAAGGATTTATGGAGTCTGAATAGGTTTCACTTTATTAAGACTTTAGAAAAAGATTTTATGAGTTACAGGATATGCAGAACAAAAGAAAATATGGAAATCAGAACTAGGAAGGGAAAAAGATGCAGTAACTTTCATGAATTAAAAGCATTGTACCACTATACTGAGCCCAACACTTCTATCATGCTTCTAAATAAAGCTGTTTTATTAATTTATCTCTTTAATATTATTCTATTTATATTATATTGTATCCACAACATATTTTTATTTTGTGTAATCTAAATTATTGTGATTAAGCAGTACATTAATAGTCACAACCTTTAGGATTTAATACTTAGGTATTCTAGCGACAAAATAGAAGCAGCTTTTTCAAATCTTGAAACACTATATATAGCTGACTACACTGGTCATTTTGTTCATGCTCGTACAGCTCAGGTTGGAGCTGAAATTATGCAAAGTTAGGCAATTGGATATATTTCTGAAGTTTTCAACTACAACGCCCATAAATACAATTATGCTGCATATTAAGGCTTTAAAAACTGCAATATAAATCATTGTTTATTAAGTAAAGTTATACAAAGATTGTGAAAGGACTCTTCCCCAAAACTGGTAACAGCATTCTCTGGAAGGCTCAAACACTTTAAGGACTTTATAAGGTACTTTCCACATATATGTGCACACACTGCAACTCTGTCCGAAGTACCAATAGAAACTCTGAACAAGGATGAATGCAGACTCACTTAAGTTGGAGAAGCCTCTAAAACAGCTATTCAGAAGCTTCGGAAAGATGCAGCTGTTGCAAACCTTCAAAAAGTTTTCTATAGCCATGTCAGACATCAAACTACCCACTTACCCATACTTAATGAATTAAAGGGGGCAGACAAGCAAAGGAAGTTATGTTAGTAAGTAAAACAGCTGGAGAAAAAAATCTTAAGCGCTGTACAGTATCATCACTACTATCACCTCACTTAACATAGCTTTAGTAGGGCATCTCCTGAAGGCCCATAACATAAAATTGCTACTAGATATCCAGCTGTGGCTGTCAATTGATAGAACCATATTCTGCAGTAGATGTTTACATCCCTAACTACCTGCAAATGTATTCTATGAGTTGGAAGACTCCTCTCTTCCAAGGAGATTTGAGGGTACAACAATTAAAGAAAAATAAAATCCTGTTGTGTAATTTAAAATATGCTGTCCTTCATTTCTACAATTGGTGCCTTCAAAGAAACTTAATCTAATGAAAGCAACTACAACTCATCAATGGTCAGGAATTAAAACTTAACAGAAAATTCTAGATCCACAATTAGAATTGAGTCAATGCTTTGACTCTTTTGTCACCCTTTTCATAAGGATTATAATAGAGCAATAGGAGGAGGAAGGGATATTAGATATGTTTTACTGCCTTGAGTTCCTACTAAAAGTAAATGTGGGATAAAAATAAAGCTTTATTAATTAAAACTAAGATGTCTAAATGCAGTATGTAAGCATAACACAACTGCATGGTATCAGATATCATAGGCAACGTAAAAATGTTTAACTGAAAAATATGCATTCTGACAGTGGGTTGGTTCTTCAACAGTTGTATAATTGCTAATATAAGGACTAGGCACATGAAAAATGAAACAAATAGTAAAATTGATGTTAGATAAACGACCCATCTATTCAAGAATAGCTCTATCAATATATAACAAGCAAAAAGTGCTTTAGCAGACATTAGAAGTGAATTATTCAGTTATTGCTATCAATTACTCAAATCTGCCTTTTACACTATGTACTTCATTCTTCCTTGCTGGAAGGAATCACTTGTGGCCTTCTACAGAGGCATAACTGCACTATGGCCTACAGATAAATGTTCATGACAAATTCTAGATTCCCAGGTGAAACTCTGTTGAGATCTTGATTTCTCCCTAGAACGCAAAGCAAGAATCTGAAACTTTATCCAAAAAATCCACAAGGCTGAGAGCAACAGAAATAATTCTATAATAGAAAACATTCAAGAAATATTTCAGCAATTCTAAAAAGGTCCAAAACAGGCTAAAGCCTCTTAAATTCAAAGTCCCACGGGGAAAGCAAATATCTTACAGCTTTCATGGAAAATGAAATAACACATCCCTGTAATATAATTTTATGCTTTCAAAAAATCCTCACATCTATGATAAAATGTATATTTTATCATATTTATATAAAAATATCTCTACTTAGTCAATAATTCTAACTTGAATGTACATTGTTTATTCACTCCATTTTAAGAATTCTTCAATATGGAGTCTTCAATTGGTCATTTAACTCATATTTAGATTAAGATGCAAAGTGTCATAAATATGGAATCATTACAGAAAGGCTTTAATACTTCTAATCTCTAGAAATAAACCCTGCTACAGATAAGGAAGTTAAATTCCTACATGTTAGCATAACATGTTTTTAGCCTGGTAGCTAGGATTTTTCCAAACTCCAGCCAAATATTTATATTCTAAGCTTTGCTTTAAAGCAATCTATCACAGCTTATGGAGGCCATTCTGAAGAGCTGTTATCATTGAGGTCATGTAGCAAAAGTAGAAATCTGTATATAGGTTACTTGCACAAATGTTTGCAAGTTGCTTAGAAAATCATCTGCATTCCTGAGATTCTTCTGTTCTTCATACTCCAATATTTCAGTGAAAAAAATATACAGTACAAAGATTTACACGCAGAGAACAAAAGATAGTTTAAATTCATAAATATTTATAACAGTCAACTTGAAATGTTCTGCAGGGTAACAGAAAATGAAGTGATTGGCTCTGTCTAGCTGCTGAGGATGTAGAAATTAGAATCCTCTGATACTGATGTTAAGAACATCTAAATTTATCCTGCTCTGAGATTCTATACTTTTTATGGCCACTGAGAAGTTTGTTGTCCTGGATAAACTTTCATTCAGCTTTAGTATCAAAACAAATCATTTATAATCATTAATCAAAAAGAAAAACATCAGTCATCTCAACTATTTCCACTCAAGAAGAGAAAATTCACTTTGAAAGGTGGAGCGAGCATTTATTTCAACATCCAGAACTCAGATTTAGCAGTAGGGCTTTCTTGCTCAATTCCCAGTCTTTTCAAATTTCAAGCACTTCTTTGCAGGTATGAAACTATATTACCGGTTAAGCATATTACTTGTTAAAATATAGAAAGTACAATCAAATCTTTTTGAAATGGAAGGTACAGTAAAATAGCAGCTTAGCATTGTGATTTTAAGGGTATTCCTTAGATTACCATATTTTCTTTACTGATGAAGTGTCTATATCCAAATCATACAACTTTCTGATGATTATTTCTCTTCATACTTAAAATTCATCAAAATTCCTTAATATGGCTTTATTTACGTTAACCTAGAAACCTCAGAGCAGAATGCACCCTTAACTCAACATCCTATCCCAAAAAGTCTGCACAGAAATGTTACAAGATCCCCCCCCCCGTTTTTACTGAGATTGCTATTTTAGCTTCTTGCAATTCCTGCAGTAGGAATAAAACTCTCTCTCTCTCCACACACAAATATTCCAATGTAGCTCCACGCTTTAACCCATTAGATTTTTTCCCCGTGGCGCGACTGCACCTTTTTACGTTAAATGAACCTTACTTTTCAGGGAAAGCAAAAACTTTGCACCTCTTTAAAAAAAAAAGAAAGCAAAGCGGTTTAAACTTCAGGTGTGATTTTTGCAAAGCCGATCCCCGCTTACTTTCTCCCCAAACATTCTCTGCGAACAGTAACTGCTCCCGATTTCCACCCTGCGCCACCCAAAAAAAACCAAGCCGGGGCGCCGTCACATTTCTGATAACTCCCGCCTCCCACCCGCGACGCCTCAAACGTTGCACGAGCAGCGGCGACAACTCGGTTGCTACAGCAACGCAATTTTACCCGCCCCCCCCCGCGCTTCCTACCGCAAACGGTGTTCTCAGGACACCCCCTTCCTTAAACGAATCTAACAAGGAAAGAGTTACCACAGACCTTCTGTTCCTTCCCCCACACAAACACTCTCCGCTCCCAGCATGGCGCCGAGAAAAGCAGTCGGCGTCCGTTTGAATTCTGAAGTCGACGTTGACACGAGCGCGCGAGAAAGTCGGACTTCAGCGCGCTCTTTCTCAACTGGTCTCAAATGTATCGGCTATCCTCCCATAGGATCGACACCCCCCCTCCCAACACACATGATGCCTACCCGGGTTCCCGCATCGCCCCACTAGTTTTAAAAAGTGACATTTTAAAGCAATCCATTCCTGTTTCTGCTGTTAACTACCGCGATCACGCCAAATCGCCCCACTTCCCTCCAACCGATCCTCGCCCTCCCTAGCCGCTTACTAACCATTGTGGCCTGGCGGCGATTACTGCAGGCTAAGGATCACGACTGGTGCCGCCTTGTTCGGCACAGAAGACAGGAGTGGCGCGCCGTCTGCTGCCTCTTCAGCTCCTAAAACCCAAACGCCTCAGCGATTCGCCTCACACTGAACGAAGCACGCCTGCCGGCAGCGCCTCATAAACCACTTCACTGCTTTCTGAAATCCATCCGCGCCTTCTCCTCCTCCCCCCCCCCCCTTACACCATAGCAAAAATGAAAAGCGCGCAATAAAGGAGATCCGGTTCCGCAACTAGCGTATCAACCGTCGCTCCCGCTATGTATTCCGTTCCTTCTCCACGAAGACACACGAATAGGTTCCTTTCCTTAAAGAGAAAAAAAGGGAATGGTAAAAAGTAGCTCTCTTGAAGTAAAATTGTCGAGTAGGGTTTCTTTATTTATTTATTAACGAGGGATTTTTTTAGCGCGGCGAAAGAAGATGGACGAAGGAAAACGTGTGAGTGAGTGAACAACGAACAGGCTCCTCTGATTGGTGGCTTCGTACCTGCAATGCGTCACTCGGGCATGCACAGTCTGGCTTGGGAGCCGTGCGCCCTCTATTGAGGAGTCCATGCGGGCGCGGGGGCGGGTGGGAGTGTTAACTGGTAGGCGGTTGGGGCCGCCTTTGAGTCTTGGGGAAACCGGCGCTGGCGCAGTACGGCGAGGGCTTCTCGCGGTGAATGCAAAGTTCTCGGGCCGAAGCCTTGACTAAGGGACGAGAGGAGTGAGCCTTCCTGGGGAAGAGGAAAGGGGATTTGCTGGATGGAAGATTGTGAGTGGCAATAAAGTCCTGGAGGGCAACATGCGAAGCAGACCAGTTTCCGAGCCTCAGTTGTTTGAGGATCGGGCTGGAGGTGGAGCCGAAATGCGTAGTGCGCCGTATCATCCTGCGCTCGCCAACGTTGCAAAAGCTGTGCAACCTCAAACACGCTTTCAGGGGAGAATCCAGCCCTATAAGTTTAATGGGATTTACTCAACATGCAGAGCCAGCTGCTCCTGCACCACTTTAGGCGGCTAACAATGCGACCAACATCCAATGGGGCTTCCTTTTTAATAACCCAACAACTGTGTCAACCCAACCGCCCAAATGTAGGTTACAGGCAAAAGCCTTGTTGGGTGGAAAATAAAGTTCGGAAGAGGCGAATAGATTTGCTGAGGACTTAGGTCGTCGGAACGAATGCCGGTCGTCTCTGTTCTTGGGAAGGATCATAGGGGGTGGAGGGTCCCATTAGAAATGATCGAATGGAGGTACAAAAGAAGACCTTGACGGGGAGCCACAAGGTTTGAATTAATAGAAAGCAGGGGCGTTCTCCTGTCACTGCAACTCTGCTCTCCCTTAAAGGGGGGAGACGGTCGGTCAGAGGGGTTTCGGTGGAGACCACTTACTCTTCTCCCCTGTCCATTTCATGTCAAAAGTTTGGATACACGTACCTTCTGTTACTGCAGTATGTAGCAGACGTGTGCGATGTGGGAAATGTGGTGGCTCACGTGCTTTTGTGCAATGCGAAGAGACGGAGGGAGCAAGTTGGATGCAGTAGTGATAGTAAAATATCGCCTAATCTGCCAATTGTTTTCTAGTGGAAAACAAGGCTGAAGAGAGAGGGCAAAGGCTGAGGAGAATTAAGAAGGTTGTCCGGGGTTTCCTATAGGAAGGGAAAACAATAATCTGTTCAAAAGACTTAAAAGAATTTTACACATTCTTTCCCTGGCGTACAAACTTGAATATTAGCTTCAGAGGCAGTTTGTAAAGTAGGTGTTGGCCAGTCTTGCTTTAAATATGTTTAATTCAATGTAGAAATTGTAAGGGTAATAGGGAGGGGAAGAGACTGAATGTTGTATGGTGTATGCATCTTTAGTAGTATGTGGACAAGAGTTGGGTGTATATATTGATTGTCAGTTAAATCGATATTGTCTCTACTTGGGAATCATGGCTGGTGAAAGGTGTCTTTTTAAATCATCAGATGTTGCAGCCAATATAGAGTGGGCTATATCTGTTTTTAGATTTTATATACATATATAAATAGCCTTGTAATTTGGTGGGTTAAACCGGTGAAGGTAAATAGAAATGCTGAAATCAGGATTAATTTGCAGACAACTGAATAGGTTTGATTTCCCGGCCCAATCAATACTGTTTTTGTCAATGTCCTATTAACATGTTAGATCATTGCCTCTTTGGAGCCAGTGAAATTTTGGCTATGTGTTATAGATAGAACAAAATGGCTGCAGTGGAAGAGCTTCTCCATTCACAAATACTGGGACTGAAATCAAAGCACATTTTCTGGAGTGTAAACACATGAAGTATAAAGCTGAGATGGAAATTCTATTAATTAAAATGAGGCCCAATTTATTAAGATGCTCCTGATCTTACTTTTTAACTCTGTACCACAGAAAACAAATGAGCCTAGTGGTCCTAGACCTCAGTCTAGTGCTGGCCTGAGCTCCTGGTGCCAAATCATACAACATAACAGAATACCTCTGTCCAGAAGGCATATGTCATGATATTCTAAGGAACATACAATCTCAAGAAGGAAGAGTATATATCAATAGAAAAAATGTCGTATGCCAAAATAAACCAGTTAATATAGAATAACATTTATCATGCAGAAACATTTGATTTAAACAATTACTTTTAATTTTTAGAAAGATTTTGGAGCCCTTAGGGAACTCAGAGTTATTCTTGGAAATAAACATGGTTCTGAAATTGTGCACTTCATTTTCAACATGACAGCATCCCAGTTAAAAATAATGTCTTTAAAAATCCAAATAAAAGGAGGAAATAAGCATACTGTGTACTGCAATGCCCATTGATGTCATGCTGAAGACTTAAAGGTTTAATTACAAATTCATTAGGAATTATATTTAAATTTTATATATATGTATGTATGTATGTATGTATGTATGTATTTGTGTTACAACCCCTGGTATGACTACAATTACAACATTTATATATATAAATATATATTCTCTTCCTGATAAGGAAGAGAACCCGTGGCTTAGTGGTTAAGACTTCTGCCTAAGATATATACACCCCGGGTTCTAATCCCAGTAAGGGTATGGCTAGCTGATGAGAGCTAATTAGCTCGAAATAGATCTATCCTAGTCTCCCTTTATTTATCAGTACAATTACAACACATTATATATATATATATATATATATATATATATATATATATATATATATATATATATATATATATATATATATATATATATATATATATATATATATAGTTATAGTTATAGTTATAGTTATAGTTATAGTTATGTGCTTTTTAAAGGATGAGGGAGATCTAAACAATCAGCAAGGTTTGCTGAATCGTTAATTCTTCATTTTGGGGAAAAATCTATATACTATAAAATTTACATTTCAAATAGATGCACATCTAGAATGCTATTAAGTTTAGCTGCAGAATTTAGTTATTAGCTACACAAATATTTGTGTGGCACATGTTTAAAAATCATAAAATAATGATATATAAGGATTTTCTATTAAATTTCTGAAAAATTTCTAAACGTTAGGCATTTTAAATAATTAATCTGTTTTCTAATGAAGCATTCATAAGTGATTAAAAGACTGTATTCTACCATGAATTGTATGCGTCATAATTTATTTTATGTATTAAATCAGCCTCATTTCATAATTTAATGCATATTTTACATATTTTAAATGTGCTTTGAAGTGCATCATGATTCACACAAAAAAGGCAGAACAATTATAAACAAAAATTGTAAATAAACATCTTACATATTTGTAAGTCTTTATGTCTTTAACTATTTCAATCTTACAAATGTAAGAGTCCCAAGTACTCAAAACATACAGTAAACCTCCATAATTGAGGTGGGCTTGAATCAGAGTTTCCGCATTTGACACTTTAACCATTATACCATACTTTCAGGATGCAAAATAAATGTACAAATAACAGTAGTAGTGTCATGATGGTCCATTGGGCCTCCTGGAAAGAGTTGGTCTATTCTAAAAAATAATAAATCTCCCAGAGATAGCATTCAGTTTAGTTTACTTTCAACACACTCTTCTCCTTTCAATCAAAATTGTTCCCCCCCCCTTTTTTTTTGAAATATGTTCCTTTTACATATAAATGCTTGCAGAGCAATAAAAGTACTTTGTGGGTCTACCTTCATGTTACTGCATTCTTGCAGAAATGGCATTTCTATTCGCAACATATCCACAAATTATATTGCTGCAGAGTTGTATTCAAGGTAAGGTACATTATTAAATATCAGTCGCTTAGTTGGATTTCTGCTATGTGTAAATGCATAGCTTGACAACTTCGGTTCTCTTGAAAGAAATGCCGATATCTAAACAAGCTTTTCAGATAAACATAGCATAATCACAGTTAACTGTATGGAGATGCAAAGAAAAGGGTTTCTGTTCTTTAATACTTCCACCAGATTTGGGGTGCAAAACTCTTGACAGCCCCTGGTTGGCAGCAAAATCAAGGAAATTTAACTCCTTGAGGCAATCTAATAGATATGTAGAAGGATAGCTTGCCTGACCTTCTTGTCTCCTTGAAAAGCCACCAGCATCAGTCCCTGTATGTATGGCAGTATTGTTAAACCTCAGCAAGTTCTAAGATGTGTGGACTTTAGCTCCCAGAATTCCCCAGATAGCATGCTGGCTGGGGAATTCTGGATGTTGACGTCCACACATCTTAAAATTACTGCAGCTGAAAAACACTGCACTATGGAATTTCCTCAGCCCCAGGAATTGCCAATAAACGATCCCTTCTCCTGGAAGCATAATTTATGCAATCAGAAAAGCAACCTATCAAATTATAAAAATGACCAAACTGAGAATCCCAAATTAAATACCATCTCGGACCCAGCTTGGAAAGAGAAAAATAAATGAATATCCCTGGATTTCCCTCTTACCAAATCAATAAACAAAGCAAGAATACAACTGAAAGCTATCGCCAAAATTGAAGACTTACACTGCAAATGGAAGAGCAATATGGTAGCTTATGGCACCTTTCTCAAAATACTATAAAGGCTTATGGGTTGTGTGAACACACAGCCAGTGCCAACAATATTTCATATGCCAGTATGGGGATTTGTGTGTACCAATTGGATTTGCAACCCATCAAGGAACTAGGAAAATAAAAAACGCTTATCAGACTATTGTAAGTACCCATAAGGTGTGGCCTAGGATTTTTTAAATTCCAGAAGCACCGTAGAGAGTGGTTCTCCAGTTTCCCATACAAATCCAGGTTAATTTTTGAACTTGAGGCAAAAACAAAACCACCACTTAACTGCCTTTCTGACAAAATAAATTAATGCCAGACATTTTACAAATTGTGACACCCCAAATTTTCTGCAGGAACCAGGCAACCCTGCTTTCATTACATGCATAGAGTGCTAAGTTGCTCTCTCTCTCTCTAAATAATATATTGCCTCATATATATCATGTAACTCAATAAGAAAATCTAAAAGGAAAAAAAAAGGTAAAAAAGAAAAAAAGTGCTAAGAACTGGCTTTTGGTATTCTTTACAGCAGTTACCAATACAATTATAAATTTATCTCTTACTCTAAGGACTAGGCTGTCCTTTAGTAAATGATTGCCTGGTTCACACTGTGACTAATGCAGAGCAAATCAGTGCTACATTCCCTTAAATATATTCTCCACACTGAAAAGTTGAGAACTAAAAAAAACCCTAGAAATGCATTTCTGGAAAATTGAACATGAATGTACTGCTGAATCAAGTAGTAAGAAGATTGCCCATAATTCTTATTTAGAACCCAAGAAATACCATAGAATTTGCTAATGGAAATCCTGCCCCTGTAGTTCGCCTGTTATGGTAGCTGAATTATCTCTGAGTGGTGGGGGTTAGGAGTGGATAGGCAAAGGTTCATTAAGCAAATCTTTGACTCCAGTAAACAGACAAATTTAATATTCTTTTTAAAGTGCTGGGTCTTGTATTCGTTAGCAGACACAGATTTTCAAGCCCTACTCGTATACATTGTCAATATATTATTATTTTTTCTTTTACCTTGTTCCTTTTTTCCCCTTTTTATAAAAACAAAACACCGCTGTTAAGATAATGTTTTTTTTAAAAAGCTACAGTTAAAAGATTTGGCCTCTTAATTCTTGTTTGTCATTCTTCTATCCTGTTCAACATGAATTTAAAATGAATTTGTCCTCATTAAATTGAATTTTTCAAATGAAGTTACAGCTGACATCTTCTGCCATTTGGGTCGTAGGTTATCATAGCGGAATGTCAGATAACATGAGGATTATGATGGATGGAAAGGCACACATAAATGTTTTAAATAAGTGAGTGCTAGAAAATTACTCACAAAATTCATTCCCAGACTTCGCAGAAAACCATTGCAGATCATTTACACTAGCTACTGTATATGCATCTGTTTTCAACTTGTAAACCCTTTTCTCTTCGCATGAAAGCAAAATAATGATAGATGGAATTTTAAAGTACACATCAGGAAGTTCACAGCCCAAATCTTTTTCATGCAAGCTATTATCAGTGGAGGGCAAATCCTACAGGTGCCTAATTTCAAGTTCTCCTCTAGGAAGGACATCCCTATAGAGCAATAGAATTGTAAAGCTAGAGCGTGGAAGCTCTTCGAAGTATGTAATTGTAGAGAAAGACTATGACCAATTTCCGTGTATCTGGGGCCACTTGATACTGGTATGAATCATGCAAATTAGTTTATAAATTACATATTTAAATTATATATAATCATGCAAATTAACCTGTAAGTTATATATTGAAATGGTATACATGGATGAAACAAACCAATTTAGCTTCAAACTGTGATATTTAAATTTAACAAAATGAAGTGTCAAATTGAAAAGCAGCAAAATGAACAGTCATAGAAGGCACCTCATAACTGCTGCTTCATTGATTTGATTTCTGCCTCCAAATCAGAGGTGGAGTACTCCCGGATCAGCCGAACCAGTAGTAGAGGAGGCGGGAGGCTCCACCTACCTGCCCGGATGCTTCTGCGCAGAACATCGCGCAGGAGTGAACGGCTAGTAAAAAGTTTGGAAACCCATCACTGCTCCAGGTGTTCTCCCAGATACTTGAACTTTTCAGTGATAGGAATTGGACCGATTCTCGTACAGTATATTTTCCCCAATGAACCACAGGGAAGCATTTATATTGTTGGAGAAGTGGGATTTTGAGGTTTAAAAACAAAGCAGAAGAATTGATATTCCTCACCCATGCTAATTCCCTGTTGGAAATTGTGGTTTAAGAAGCTGATCTCATTAAGAAAGCACTGGGAGGAGCTAACTATATTGACTGATATAAGTAGTTTCAGTCATGGAGGTCAACAGTACTCTTTTCCTCATGAATTATTTTTAACAACAATGGATGGAAACTAATCAAGGAAAAAAGCAACCTGGAATTAAGGAGAAACTTCTTAACATGAGAACAATTAATCAATGCAACAGCTTGCCTTCAGAGGTTGTAGGTGCTTCTCACTGGAGGTTTTCAAGAAAAGACTGGACAGTCACCTGTCTAAAATGGTATAGGTTCTCCTGCTTGAGCTGGAGGTTGGACTAGAAGATTTCCAAAGTCCCTTCCAGCTCTTTTCTAATTGATAATAAAACCACGTTTTTGCTTGTGCATTTAGACCACCTGGACCAGGGATGCACTGTCCTAGCTATCTTTGCTCTTCTCTAATGTTCTGTTGGCTGCTATTTTGTGATACAGTTTAGGAGAAATTTCTCCTATAAGATTTAGTTTAATAGAAGACCACTTCTCAACAGAAGTTGGTGGAGAGAGGAGCTGGCAGTTGCAACTGGAGTGGCCATTTTCAGCCTCCAACTTTGCCAAAGGTATCAGAATGGAAGGAAGAATCACACCTTAAAACCCCCTTGATGAAACCCTGAGTTGAAGGCTCTCTTCCCTGAAGCCATTTTGTGAACACCTTCAAGGCTGCCACTCTGCTTGAAACGTTCATCTAAAACAGGGGTGTCCAAACTTGGGAACTTTAAGACTGGCTGGGGAATTCTGGGAGTTGAAGTCCACAAGTCTTAAAGTTCCCAAGTTTGGACACCCCTGATCTAAAAACTCAACAAGTGGATCTGGGTACAATTTTAAAGCTCTGACGAGTCTAGGATACAAGACGTCCTGTTGGAGATGAAGCCAAATTCATGTATTGAGGCAGAACCTGGTCATTCATATAAAAAGGGGGGAAGAAGAGCTGCAAGCTGCTGCTGCTACTGCATCAATTTTGTCAAGGGCTACCAAAGGCTTCCTCAACTGCTTAGGATGAGCATTTTCAAACCTTTTCAGGCCATGGGATCTGTTAGTTTAAAAAGAAAAAAAATTCCTGAACCTCCGATAAGAACAAAGCTCTAGTCAGAGAAAATGGGCTTTATTTAACTTTTTTTTTTAAATAAAAGTTCAATCAAAAGTATCCTAGGATTCTGCAAAATGCAGTTTTGAAAAACTCTGCTCTCATCCAAAGTATAGATGTTGCAAATCAATGCTTCCTACAAACAGGAACTGGAATTCATGAGTGAATCAAGTGCAGGTATACCATTTGTGAAATATGAGTGGCTAGGGAGTCATACAAATACGGCATCACCATAGATAGCAGTTTCTCAATCTCAGCTACTTTAGGATGGACTTCAACTTCCAGAATTCCCCAGCACCCATGCTTGTCTTTTAATTTCATACCAAATTATAGAAGGAATTTCTCCTTCGTGACTTTGCTTAATAACAGAGACCAGAAGCACCACCTGCATTTATTGGGTACAGAGGTGCATAGCAATTGTGTGTGTGTGTGTGTGTGTGTGTGTGTGTGTTGTATTTGTGCTGATAAACAAAGGGAGACTAGTATAGATCTATTTCAAGCTATTTAGCTCTCATCAGCTAGCCATACCCTTACTGGGATTTGAACCTGGGCTGTGTTACATATTAGGCAGATTTGTTAGCCACTAAGCCACAGGCTCTCCTCCTTATCAGCTGAGCCAGGGAAATAGGTATGTATTTGGGCATACCAGGGGTTGTAACACAAATACATATATATGCATGCATGCATATTGGTCGCATAGCAAACCTAAAATGTGGCGACCCTGTTGCATAGGTTTATCAAAGTATACATGCAAATCAACATATGTGGAATCCATGAGGTCTGATAGTTGTGACATAACCAAGCTGGGACTACAAAAATAATGGCCTTACTAAGACTACAGAAAATGTATGTTAAAATAACAATTACTCTCTGATGTTTCTGTTCTTATCATCTCCATTGTCCTTGCTTCCCACAGCTTTCCTTGCCCCCAAGTAGCCCTTCTCCTTGTTATCAACCTTCCTTTGCTTTCTAACCATTTTTATGACTGTGCTGACATTTTTATTGCTTCTCTAGGAGGCTCAGGAAAAGTGAGGTGGGGGGAAGAGAACGGAAATGAGCTGTTTACCCTAGCTAGCTCCTTTTTTCTCCTTCAAGAAAAATAGGGTAGGTCTACTTAAATCATGGCTTGACAGTAAGGGGTGGGGGGGCTGGTAAAATTGGAATTTCCTGGCTACTCCAATCACCCTGTAAGTAACTATTGGAAAACAGATCATCATGTTCTTAGACAAGAAATCAGTATAAATATTCTCATTTCATGAACTTTGATTGATGCATTTCCTCTACTGAGGCTGTCAGAATACCAAGTCTTTCCTCTTTAATTCTTACCTAACCCTGACTGTAGCCGATCTTCATAGCTTACTAACAATCAATTTCAAACTGTGGTCTATGAAGACAGCTTGATTTAATAACTATATATCAGCTTAACCATAGTTTATGACTTGGACTCTAAATTCTGACTAGTTGGAAATGGAACCAGAAACTAAGAATGTAATGATTATATCAGAGGGGAAATCAGGAAGGCATAAATCTAAGGGCCATGAATGTTATGCAAAATCTTAATTCATAACTATATCTAAATTAATGATATTTATTGTTTTTCTTTAAGGTTATTTGGGCTTTCTGGCTTGCTCCCCCCCCCCCCTTTCATAAGAGCTTCTGAAAAAAACAATACGTTTAGTAAACATCCAGGAAAAAATACTGTTTTAATGCTTTCAAAGAGTATAATAATACTCATCATCTCCAGACAGAATTTTGGGAATACTAGGAATTTTATATCATATTTGTAGGGAACCAGACTAGGGAAAATTGAGCTAGAAACTTTGGAAACTTTTGACTGCTGGGACTTATACCTATAAGAATTTTGATTACAGTAATAAAATCTAATGCAAACTAAACCTATAGAAAAAAAGAATAGAAGAAAGGTAAAAAATGTGCAAAGACAAGAAAAAAAGAGAAAAAAAGAACGAAGAAAATTAAAAAGAGAATATATATATATATATATATATATATATATATATATATATATATATATATATATATATATATATATATATATATATAAAGAAATTACTTCTAACATTCATCAAAAGTATAAACATAGTTTCAACATATCTTGTTTTAGCCTTGATCAAGTAAACCAACATTACTTTCCTTCCTTTTACTTCTAACAGTCTTTCATCTTTAGTTCATTTGAATATTCTAGTAGGATTTGGTTTTCCTTTTCTTCTTTGTCCCATCACCAAATTCTTCAATAACAATAGCACTTACACTTATATATCGCTTCATTGTGCTTGTACAGCACTCTCTATATGATTTACAATGTCAGCATATTGCCTCCAACAATCCAGGTTTTACCAACCTCAGAAGGATGGAGGACTGAGTCAACCTTTCGCCAGTCAGAATCAAACTCCTATAGTGAGCAATGAGTTAGCTTGCAATACTGCATTCTAACCACTGCGCCATTACGACTCTTACATCCAAAGGAAATAATTGTCTTCTTGGTTTGTCATTTGCATTTCCCTTTTAAATTTTAAAATCTCACTTGGTTTCTTTTGTAGATCCAATGAAACATCTTTTTTGAAGTCATTCTCTTCGCCTGTCAGCTATGTCTACTTTTGATACCATCTCTAATTTGTTAGATAAAATTTGTTCTCTGTCTGTCATTTCTTCAATAACATCTTTTGGCCATTGTCTAACCACAGAAGCAGATTATATTACTGATATTGTTGGTACTGTGGCTATTATGGATTTGAAACACTGGCTAAAGTATACAGATGGGGTGTTTGGGAGGGGCTCTGTGACCCTGATAGACTAACTTGGAGGAATCATAAACTGACATCTTTTGCCAATAGCTTGCCCTAGATTCTCTATCCTACCAAATCCCTTTGAAATCAGATCATTATCAACTGTTAATATCACACACAGTATGAATAAATGACAGAAGAAAATCAGTTTGGCAGCCACATATTTCAGTTGCACAGAAAAAAAAATCTGTAATGGCAGATAAAGGGGGTCCATCCTTCCCTTTTCTCACCCTTGGGACAATAATTTTCTTATTGTTTTGAATCTTGCCAACAATTTGTTTCTTGAAGCCTCAGTGGCTACAGAAACAAAGACACCACTGCAGAATATATCTCGATAGCATCTTCTAGTAACCAATCCAGCACACAGTTAATGTTAGAAAATGCTCTGGATTGATACTTATATTGGTATCCAGGCCTGGGAGATTTTGGCTCACAAGCCACATGCATGCCCTGTACTCTCATTGTTCTCAGTAAAATTTCAGCCATGTGTTGCACAGAGAACAATTGAGAAAATGAAGGTAGTCATACAAGCGCCAAACTTCTAAGAGGTGAAATATTCCCATTCTCACTTTTACCCTCACCATCCCTCAAAGCCCTGAAAAATTGACTAAGATGCTGCTGGAATTTAGTGGCAATATGAAATAATTTTTTTAGTCTGCTTTTTTAGCTTTAAAATGGGAGAATAAGCACTGGAAGAGATGTGAAAGGCCTCTGTGAGGTGTAATAATTTTATTCCCCCCCTCATCCCCTCTCCCAGAAATCATCCAAAACTAGGGCAAATCACACACACACACACACACACACACACACACCTCATTTGGTCCTCTGGTAAGGAAACTGTGTCACTGAACAGCTCTTTTCAGCTTGTTAGCCTGTTAGGAAGAGGCCCTTAGGCTAAAATAGTTGCCTATTTCCTGGCAAGCCAACGCCTGATCCAGCTCTTCCTACAGCAAACATCTATTATCCTTAGCATAACACTATTTTAGTCCAGTACTTTTGGCAAGATGTTCTGTTCCAACATAATAGACAGGGACGGCTCTATTTGCATTTGCCTTTTTTTTCTTTTCTGTTTTAAATCAGGGGCAAAGTGTGCTGCAATATCAGTTAGAAGAAAACACTGCAGTCAAAGAGCTAACTTGAAAAGCTTAACAAAATGCTGGCTCAGCACTGCAACACAATGGGTCTTCCTGTTGAATTATGCAGATAGTGTGTATTTGTTTGTAAGAAGGATGCATAATCAAGTGTTGGGTATTAACGTAATTCAAAGTCACGCTTAGAATTTTGAATGAAGCATTTGGACAAGACTTTCTGCACTGTCCAATTAGAGATTTGCCATAAAAGCATGTTGAAAACAAATACCCTAGAGAACAATATCAGGACCCAGGAGGACCTTAATAAGCTGGAAGAGTGAAGAATTTCAGAAGCAAAATCATTCATTTGAGTAAGAAAAATCAAAGACATTAATATCATATATGCCAAAAGGATTTTTGATGTCCCATAAACTGAATATGAGCCAACTGTACAATGCAGTTGCAGAAAAAGTAAACATGCCTGAAACTACTTCAAAGATCTCATCTTTATCTAGAGAAGAAAAATACTTGAAATGTGTTTTTATTTTTTATTTTATTAATTTATTTATATGGCCCCCTATCTCACACTGGTGATTTGGGCAGTATATATAGATTAAAAGCATACAAAACACAATATACATCTCCTGGTATCCAGAATCTTTGGCCGTGGTGGCTACAATAAAGGCCTTAAGTTGGCCCATGAGTAAAAACATACAAACCATAGACAACTTTGGTCTCTCTTGTCTGAGATTGGGGAATACAAAATTACTACAGTAGTGTCCAAAATTGTGGAAACCTTTTGGGAAAGGTGTACAGTATTTTTGAGGTTTGATGGCTAATAACACCGCTTTTTTTGTAGTAGTAGTAGTACCATAAAATTATATATCAATGGAAAGATAATTTAATTAAGAGTGTAATGCAATAACTTTTATGAAGGATTTGCTATTAGAATAGCAGTTATAAAGAAGAAAAGTTAAACACATAGAAAAAACATGATATACAAAAATGATCACCATAGAAAAAATGAGATATACAAAAATTATCAACATGACAGTTAATACTTAGTGGGGTAACCTTTAGCATGAATTATGGCCTTACAACGTCTTCCCAAGGAGTGAACCAAGTCTTTTAGTTCTGCAGCTGTTATAATGTGAAACCAAGATTGAATGATTGCTTCTATTACCTGGGTTTTATTGCTGGCTATATTTGGCTATAACTTTTCATAGAATACAGATAATTGAACAAACTTTGTTGCATTGCATTTTTGATTAAATTATATAAGCTCAGCAAGAAAGATAGACATTTACTTCTTTGTGCCATATGATTAAGATTATGTTGTGATAATAGATGATGTTTGAAAATTATCCAGATATAATACAGCTAGAAGACGTATTACTGCAAACAACTTTTAAATGTCCAATAGATTCATAGAATGCTTATTAGAACACTATAATATTGAGCAAAAAACTCTGCAAAAGACACAATTCTCTCACAGTGACAGCTCATATCTCTTTAACTACTCTTGCCAGATAAAAGTGTCAGAATCAAAGATCAGTGCAAAATAGTAATATTTATCCAGCCAAAGTGATATTGAAAAGCTGAAAAGTTGAAAATAAAAGCACAGAACAAAACGTATCAGTTAGATGTAAGGAATCCAAATGCTACTTATCTGAGTTACATGAAATGGCATCTAATCAAGAGCTGGACAGGGTAATAGATCATGTTATGTTGCATCTATCTGTTATTTTATTTAGAAAGAGGGAATGTGACAAAATTGGTATTCACTTAAAAAAATTGAACCTACTCGGGTTACAGGGATGTTTTCCGATATTCTTTGTAACATGTTAACATTCATTTTTGTTCAAACTCAAAGTTGAGTCCAAGCTGATCTTAATAAAACTCAGGTCAACTCTTATGTCAATTCTCTCTCATAAATGAAGAACCCATCACTTGATTTCTGAACCTTCATTCTCCTTTGCTGTCTATTTTGGGGGTGGGTGGACTGGAGATGACAGGTACATTGGAGATGACAGGTACACTGTCAGATTAGGAACACAAGTTGAAATAGGGAAGAAAATGGTAAGTGAGCACCTGTCTACCCTAGATGAGTTCAAATCATCAGGACCGGATGGATTACACCCCAAGGTTCTGAAGGAACTGGCAGATGAGATCTCAGAACCACTGAACTATATCTTTCAGAGATCCTGGAGCACCGGGGAACTGCCAGAGGACTGGAAAAGAGCTGATGTGGTTCCCATCTTCAAAAAAAGGGGAAAAAATAGATCCAGGAAACTACAGACCTATCAGCCTCACCTCAATACCAAGAAAGATTCTGGAAAAGATAATCAAGCAACGAATTAGCGAACACCTAGAAGTAAACAAAGTAATAGCCAAAAGCCAATATGGGTTTGTCAAAAACAGATCATGCCAGACTAATCTTATTGCATTCTTTGACATAGTAACACAATTAGTGGATTACACCCCAGGGGTCTGAAGGAATGCCGTTGATATAGTTTTCTTGGATTTCAGTAAGGCATTTGACAAGGTAGACCAAAACCTACTACTAGATAAAGTAGAAGAATGTGGGTTAGGCACCATCAGATGGATTCGTAACTGGCTGACCAACCGCACTCAATGTGTAGTCCTCAATGGAACTGCATCTACATGGAGGGAAGTATGCAGTGGAGTACCCCTGTTTTAGGCCCAGTACCCTTTAACATCTTCATCAATGATTTAGATGAGGGAATAAATAGGGAACTCGTCAAATTTGCAGATGACACCAAGCTGGCAGGAATAGCCAACACTCCAGAAGATAGGCTTAAGATACAGAAGGATCTTGACAAACTTAAACACTAGGCACTATCTAATAAAATGAAATTCAATGGTGAAAAGAGTAAGGTTCTACATTTAGGAAAGAAAACCAAAATGCACAGGTACAATATAGGTGGTACCTTGCTCAATAGTAGTAACTGTGAGAGGGTTCTTGGAATCCTAGTGGACAACCATTTAAATATGGGAGGAGGAGCTTCCAACGATGGCGGTCGCCTCCTGAGCTCCGGAGCGAACTATGGAGCGCCCGACCGGGTAAAGGACTGCAACCGGCCCTGTGACACCAGAGGGGGCCGAGAGTTGATAGCCCGTCCACCCTGGCTTGTTTTGGGCCAGTTCTGGCCTTCCAGGGTGGTCGGTGGAGATCGGAGGGCAGGAAGGAGCGGAAGATTGTAATCGGCATTCGGCTGGGAAGAACGGCTGGGAAGAAGCCTACGAACATGGCGACGGCGCAGTGCGGCTGCGCGGGCGGCGCAGGCGCCGGTAAATTCAAAAAAGAGCCGAAAAGCCGGATAATAAAAGGGAAGGAATGGGCACCATCGGAGAGCCCCCGGAGAGCCCCCAGAGAGCCCCCAGAAAGCCACTTGAGGCACTGGAGGGTCACCATCAGCACCGGAGGCACGGAGGCACAGGGAGGAACAAGGCAGTAACAACGGAGCGCTGGAGAGGCACCATAGACTGGTGAGGCACTGAAATAATGGCCGGGGATGTCTTGGAGCCTTGAGGCCACTGGAGATCTGGACTTGGGGCTGGACATGGGGCTGTGGACAGGCTGGAGCAGCCTGAGCAGGCATTTGGGGCTATGGACAGGCCTGAGCAGCTACCCAGCCTAATACAATTAGGATAATGAAGCCCCCCCCCACCCATTAAGGAACTTATATTCATCTGGGACCATTTGAACCATCTGTCTCCCATTGACCATCTTTGCCTCTTCCCACCATTTGCGCCACTTGGATATCTCTCACTTCCCCCCCCCCTTCCTCTGGAGTTACCATCTTGATATTATTACCATCCAAATATTATTTACCATCTATCTATCATCTACTACTTACCATCTTCCTCTGAAGTTACCATCCAGACATTTTTACCATCACTTAACATCTAAACCTTAAGACTCTGGTCCTCATTGCGACCCAGCCCTGCCGGCTATTACCTATCAACTTTGTTTTATCAACACCTTACCCTACTGGGTCTTTCACTATTCAATCAATTTATTCGAGGTTAGACCTGCTCCACCTGCGAGAAGCCCCTCTCTCGCAGGTTTGGCCCCGGGCCCTTTCAAGGTCCAGCCTTGATGACGGGTTTGTGAACCCCGAGAGGTGGAAGAAAAGGAAGCTGAGGGGCTTTTTATCAAAATGTTTTATTGTGTTTTTAGGGGGTTCTAGGAAAGGGAGGGGGGATAACCAGGCCAGGAGGGAAGCCAACGCCAGACGAACAGGTGAGTCTACGAAGGAAGTGAGCGGGGTGAGGGGGGAGAGGGAACAAGTAATTCCAGTAGAGGGTTGTTTTATTACAACGGTCGCGGGGAGGGGGGGATGCGAGGACAAGAAAAGATCGCAAGGTCGGTTGGGAGACCGTGGCTGCTGGCTACGCCCGGTCGCTTGTACCAACCCCCGCAGCCTAGGTGGTCGGGAACTACAGAGCCAGGGCCTTAGGCTGATGCTCTGCAATGCAAGGTCAGTGACCAACAAGGCCCCCCTCATTAACGAGTTGATCTCGGAGGGGGAGCTAGACCTTGCAGGGATAACGGAAACCTGGTTGGGCCACGAGGGTGGTTTACCCCTCGTGGAAATGTGCCCACCGGGTTTCCGCGCATTCCATCAGCCTCGGGCCCTGGGTAAGGGTGGTGGGGTGGCGGTAGTTATACGGGATTGTCTAGAGCCGAGGGAGTTCACTGTTCCTCAGATACCCGGGTGTGAGTCGCTGGGTATGAAATGGGGCCCAGGGAGGCAGTGGGGTCTGCTGATTGTATACTTGGCTCCTCGCTATACGTCAGCGGCCCTGCCCGAGCTCCTCGAGCTGGTCTCGGAGACGGCGGTTGAGATTCCCAGACTCTTGGTTATGGGGGATTTCAACCTGCCGTCGACGGGAGCAGCGTCTGAGGTGGCTCGGGAGTTCATGGCTTCCATGACAGCCATGGGCCTGACCCAACTAATTCAGGGCCCCACACATGAAGGCGGCCACACACTGGACCTTATCTTTGTATCTGAACAGTGGACGAGTGATCTGGGAATAGGGGATTTAGAGATTATGCCCCTGTCATGGTCAGATCACTCATATCTCCAGCTCGACTTCCCTGGCGCTACCCTCCACCGCGAGGAGGCGGAACCAGTATGTTCAAGCTGGTACCGCCCCAAGCACTTGATGGAACCGGATAGGTTCCAGGCGGAGCTTGGGCCGTTACCTGTAGCCCTAACCCGCGCTCGGTCGGAGGACCTAGTCGACGCCTGGAATAGGGCGACGGCGGGGGCCTTAGACCGGGTCGCGCCTCTGCGACCTCTCCTGCGGCAGCGAGCCACCCGGGCCCCTTGGTATACCGAGGAGCTCAGGGTGATGAAGCGCCATAGGAGACGTCTAGAGAGCAGGTGGAGGTCCTCACGCTCCGAATCTGACCGAACACAGGTAAGAGCCTTTTTACGGACTTACCTTGTGGCATTGAAAGCGGCCAAACGTAGGCATTGTGCCGCTCTCATTGCGTCTGCGGATAACCACCCTGCCGCCCTGTTTAGGGTGACCCGCTCTCTCCTGTTGCAGGAGACGCGGGAGGCGCCCTTGCAGGGAAGAGCAGAGGAGTTTGGAGAATATCTGCAAGACAAAATCGATCAGATCCGGAGCGGGTGGACCTCCGTCAGTGGACCAGACGAGCCGCCAACAGCGAGTCTTGAGAGACCACACTGGGAGGAGTTTGACTCTGTTGCCCCCGAGGATTTGGACAGGTTACGTGGGCGGCTGCGACCCACCACTTGTTTAACGGACCCGTGCCCCTCCTGGCTGGTACTGGCAGCCTGGGAGGTGACACGAGGCTGGCTCCTGGGCCTGGTGAGCGCATCACTGGGTGAGGGATACTTACCAACCGCCTTGAAAGAGGCGGTGGTGAGACCCTTGCTCAAGAGGCCTTCGCTCGACCCAATGGAGCTAGCTAACTATCGTCCAGTCTCCAACCTCCCCTTCGTGGCGAAGGTTGTTGAGAATGTGGTGGCGCAGCAGCTCCCGCGACACCTAGACGAATCCGATTATCTAGACCCACGCCAGTCCGGCTTCCGACCCGGGCACAGCACCGAGACAGCCTTGGTCGCGTTGGTCGATGATCTCTGGAGGGCCAGAGATAGGGGTTGCTCCTCTATCCTGGTCCTATTAGACCTCTCGGCGGCTTTTGATACCATCGACCATGGTATCCTATTGCGCCGGTTGGAGGGGATGGGAGTCGGAGGCACCGTTTTGCGGTGGTTCGGCTCCTACCTCTCCGACCGGAAGCAATGTGTGTTGACAGGGGGACAGAGGTCGTCCCTGAGGCCACTCACTTGTGGGGTGCCACAGGGGTCGGTCCTCTCGCCTCTCCTGTTCAACGCATATGTGAAGCCGCTGGGTGAGATCATCCGTGGTTTTGGGGTTGAGTACCATCTCTACGCTGATGATACTCAGCTGTATATTTCAACCCCAAACCACCCCAACGAGGCTGTCGAAGTGATGTCCCGGTGTTTGGAGGCCGTCGGGGTCTGGATGGGGGACAACAGACTCAAACTCAACCCCTCCAAGACCGAGTGGCTGTGGTTGCCGGCACCACGGTTCAGCCAGCTGACTCCATCGCTGGCCATAGGGGGCGAACAGTTGTCCCCTGTGGAGCGGGCGCGCAATTTGGGTGTCCTCCTTGATGCCCGGCTGTCAATGGAGGACCATGTGGCAGCCGTGGCAAGGGGGGCATTCCACCAGGTTCGCCTGGTGCGCCAATTGCGCCCCCTACTGGACCGGAGTGCCTTGCGCACGGTCACTCATGCGCTGGTGACGTCTCGCCTGGACTACTGCAACGCCCTCTACATGGGGCTTCCCTTGGGACGCGTCCGGAGACTGCAGCTAGTTCAGAATGCAGCCGCGCGGGTTATTATGGGAAGTACCCGTTACTCCCACGTAACACCTCTCCTGCGCGAGCTGCACTGGCTACCTGTAGCCTTTCGGGTGCGTTTCAAGGTATTGATCACCATCTTTAAAGCGCTCCATGGCGGAGGACCTAGTTATCTGCAGGATCGCATCCTACCACACACGTCCCTGCGACCTATCCGCTCACACAGGGAGGGCCTTCTCCTGGTGCCGTCCGCTAGGCAATGCCAGCGGGCGACACCTAGGAGTAGATCCTTCTCTGTGATGGGCCCAACCCTCTGGAATGACCTCCCCCCCGACATTAGAACCACTACTGACCTCCGCTCCTTCCGACAGAAACTGAAGACACACCTGTTCCGACTGGCTGGTTTGGCATAATTTACAACGTCTACCCCCCCCTGGCATATACTTTTTACTGGCTTTTAGAGGGATAGTGTATAAATTGTATGATATTTTAAATTTTATATTGTTTATTTATTAGCTGTACAGTTTTGGTCTATTTTATCCTCCTCCTATGCATACATGTATTTTATTTGGTGTTTTTTAATACGGACTGTACACCGCCCCGAGTCCCTTTCGGGAGAGGGGGCGGTATATAAGTGCTAATAATAAATAAATAAATAAATAAATAAATAAATATGAGCCAGCAGTATGCAGCAGCTGCCAAAAAAGCCAACACATTCTAGGCTACAGAAACAGAGGGACAGAATCAAGATCACATGAAGTGTTAATACCACTTTATAATGCCTTGGGAAGGCCACACTTGGAATACTGCATTCAGTTTTGGTCACCACGATATAGAAAAGATGTGGAGACTCTAGAAAGAGTGCAGAGAAGAGCAACAAAGATGATTAGGGGACTGGAGACTAAAACATATGAAGAATGGCTGCAGGAACTGGGTATGTCTAGTTTAATGAAAAGAAGGACTAGGGGAGACATGATAGCAGTGTTCCAATATCTCAGGGGTTGCCACAAAGAAGAGGGAGTCAAACTATTCTCCAGGGGAACCTGAGTGTAGAACAAGAAGCAATGGGTGGAAACTAATCAAGGAGAGAAGCAACTTAGAACTGAGGAGAAATTTTCTGACAGTTAGAACAATTAATCAGTGGAATAGATTGCCTCCAGAAGTTGTGAATGCCCCAACAC
This sequence comes from Natrix helvetica, assembly GCF_964273705.1. NCBI lineage: Eukaryota > Metazoa > Chordata > Lepidosauria > Squamata > Natricidae > Natrix > Natrix helvetica. The sequence goes on from NC_138552.1 coordinate 252,002,458, forward strand.
TGGAAGTCTTTAAGAAGATGTTGGATAGCCATTTGTCTGAAACGGTATAGGGTTTCCTGCCTAGGTAAGGGGTTGGACTAGAAGACCTCCAAGGTCCCTTCCAACTCTATTATTGTATTGTATTGTACTGATACTATGCTACTAATTTAATGGCACAACCAAAGTCATATTTTTATTATGCTCTAATCAATCACATATGCATTTCCTTCTATATTTTAATTCAATAGATTCACATAGAAATGCAAATAGTTTTTCTTTTAGACCAACCAAAATGCATACAAACTTTCAAGTGCTCCAGAACACCCTTGTTAGGCTTTCAGATTTTATACCATCAACTAATTAAAAATTCAGGAGAAAGAAAGTTAACAGACTCTTCTGATGCATATTCTTTAGTCCTAATCTAGGTAAAATGTAATGGATAAGAAAACTTCAAAAATACATTTATTTTGAGTTTATTGGTTAGACTATGGCATTTATGAAAAATGCTAGACTAGAAGAAGCACAAGTTAGAATTAATACTCCTGGGAAAAAAATATTAAGAATATGCTGAAAATATCTCTTTAGTGGCTGGAAGTGAACCAATGTTTTGTTAATGGTAAAAGAGGATGTTCAAAAGCAATTCTGATGCTTTAAAAATGTCAGTGGCTGGAAGTGAGGAAACCTTAACTTTTGTTGAAGGTAAAAGAGGAGTGTTCAAAAGCTCTTCTAATGCTTAATTTTTTTAAAAAATATGCTACCAATCCAGTGCAAATTATTGGAAATACTACAAACTTTATCCTCCTGGGCTCAAACATCTACAAGAATGGTGACTGTAACCTTGAAATAAAGTGATGTCTCTTTCTTGGGAGGACAACTATGACAAATCTAGACAAACAGTTAAATCATAGAGACTTCATTTTGACAACAGAGGTATGTATTTCAAGGTCACAGTCTTACTAATCTCAGAATACGGCTGTAACATCCGACCGGATGAAGACTGGATGAAGAAAAATTGATGTCTGTGAACTGGAGAAAATTGCTGAGAGTATCCTGGATTAGAAGAATAAGAAAATCTTGCACAATACAGGTAGTCCTCCCTTAACAAAAGTAATTGGGGGAGCAAAATTTTCTTTGCTAATTGATGAGGTCATAAAGGGCAATGTCACATGACTATGCTGCTTAGTAACAGAGCTGTGGTGGCCCTGTGGTTAAAATGCAGTATTGCAGGCTAACTCTGCCCAGTGCCAGGAGTTCGATCCTGACCGGCTCAAAGTTGACTCAGCTTTCCATCCTTACAACGTCAGTAAAATGAGGACCCAGATTGATGGGGTTAATATGCTGACTCTGTGTAAAGTACTATGAAGCAGTATATAAATCCAAATGCTATTTCTATTGCTACAGCAGTTCCAGCAGTCCCTGGTTATTGTCATTAAGTGAATCCAGTGGTAGGATTCAATTTTTTTTACTACCAGTTCTGTGGGCATGGCTTGGTGGGCATGGCTTGGCTTGGTGGATGTGGCAAGGGAAGAATATTGTAAAATCTCCATTTCCTCCCGATCAGCTGGGACTCGGGAAGCAGAGAATAGATGGGAGCGGTGCCAGTCCGAGGTGGTATTTACTGGTTCTCTGAACTACTCAAAATTTCCGCTACCGGTTCTCCAGAACTGGTCAGAACCAGCTGAATACCACCTCTGAGTGAATTGCTATAGATCATTAAGCAAAACCTCACATAATTGTGACTTACAACTTTCTGCCAGTTTCACCATTGAGTTTGCTTGTGAGCAGGGAAGATCGTAAATCATAATCACATGACTCGGGGGCACTGCACTGGTTGGAAATATCCAGATGACAATCATGTGACCAGAAGGGCATTGTGAAGGTAGAACTTTGAGGACTAGTTGGATGTATCACTCATGCAGCATCATTATAAATTTGAACAATCACTGGACAAGTAATCATTAACTGAAGACCCTTGCACTACAGTAAACAAAAACAGAAGGTTCACTGAAAGCACTAATAATGAAGATAATCCTTAATATTTGGGAATATGTGGAAGCAAGAGTCTTTAGAGAAGACCTTTTGATACTTGGCAAAACATGGGCTTTTAAAAACTCAAGTCAAAGAAACAATTACTGATCACTGCTATGGCAAACTCCTGTTCATCAAATCACAAAGACAGAACTGATTAAACATGAACAAATGTAGAAATCCAAATTTGTTGGAATAAACCCCAAACATCTTCTTTTTCCGCTCTTTTCATACATAAGCATTTTCTGCAAAGCCTAGCTGCTAATGTAACATTCACAACCAGATGTCATTCACTTTGACTCTTTTGGCACAACTTGCATGCAGCTCAATTCCACATTTTTATTCCTTTGTATCATTCTTCACAGTTCAGGGTGAGTTCCTTTTTTTGTTTTTCTATCCTAGGCAATATTCCTTTAAAAGTTTTATTTCATATTTTAGCTCTGGGCCTCTTGTCCAATTAATGAGAGAGTTCCTCTCAGCCCTTTGAGCCTAGTTCTTTACAAGCATTGTCAGCGGTCTTTTTTTTTTTCTTGACATGATTTGTCTAGAATCTCAGAGGAGGATTTTTTTTTTTAATGGTGTCAGATCTCAAGCTTCTCGAATATTAAAGGATTGGAAGTCCATTGGGATTTCATTTAGATAAGATTGAACACAATTTCGATTCCCTTCTAAAGCAAGTTGTCCATTCTGAAAGAGGCTCTGCAGATATGCAGGTGCCTTTCTCTTCGCTGGACATCAGTCCTACATCTGCTTCTGCTCTTTTCAGTTTTTCTGCTGCAGGAATGGGAATTTGCACCCCAAGAATGACTGTGCCCATTCGCTAATTTTGGCATGGTCCTCTGCCAATGTTACATTTTGGCCAGGTGAAGGGGGAGGACCTGGAGGAAGAAGATAGGCAGAGTGAGGATATGAGCAGGGAGTTGATGCAGACAGGACAATGGGGAGAAGAGAGAAGCTTTCTCTGTGGGTTATCAGTACAGATCTCTGGCAGCAGAGGAAGAAGCTGGAGAGTAAAGCAAAATGGATAAAGAAGTCGGGGAGGGTGGAAGCCTCCTGAAGAGGCCTCTTCCTAAAAGCCACTCTTCTTCCTACTTTCTAGGAAGCCCCCATTCTCACTTGGCTCTTGCTCAACCCATAAGCGGCCATCAATTTATATGAGGATATATTGCCCTTAGCAGAATAGGGCAGTCCTACTGGTTGGCAGGAATTGACCACAACAAGCAGATGATTGTAAACCAGAGCAATGCAGAGTAAACCCATCAAATGCAAGAGGCATTCCTTGGTGACTAAAGATTCTCCATTTTTGGTCCTAAAGATTCTTAAACAATATTATCTTGCATCCAAATCTGAATGCCACATTCTGAAACTGTTCACAGTGAAATAAAACAAGCAGAGGGAAGATCCAAGCCCTATATATGAGGCCAAAAGAGTTTTTGCTAACTACTAGAAAGACACCCTAATGAATTGTTGACTGATAATTCCAGTGTGATATAGGGATGTGGTGGCTCAGTGGTTAAGACACTGAGCTTGTCGATCAGAAAGTTTGGCGGTTCAAAACCCTAGTGACGCGTAATGGAATGAGCTCCTGTTGTTTGTCCCAGCTTCTGCCAACCTAGCAGTTCAAAAAATGCAAGTAGAAAATAGGAACCACCTTTGGTGGGAAAGTAACAGCATTCTGTGCACCTTCGCCATTTAGTCATGCCGGTCACATGACCACGGAGACGTCCTCGGACAGCGCTGGCTCTTCAGCTTTGAAACGGAGATGAGTACCGTCCCCTAGAGTCAGGAACAACTAGCACATATGTGCGAGGGGAACCTTTACCTATAGAAGTGAAGGTATTGTACTAGCAACAGGGAGACTTAAGATCTACTCCATCCTCAACCACAGAAGTGGTTTTGGCCATTCATTCTCATTCTCATTCTCTCTCTCATTCTCTCTCTCTCTCCCTCCCTCTCTCTCTCTCTCCCTCCCTCCCTCCCTCCCTCTCTCTCTCTCTTTCCCTCCCTCCCCCATCAGCCTAATAGGTTATTGTAGAGAAAATGTGAGGGGGGGACATTGATATAACTTGAGTTAAATGTTTTTTATTAATTAATTTATTAGTTATTTATTAAACAAATTTATATAGGTGTGCAACTCACACATAGAAGACTCTGGGTGACTTATAAATGTGAAAATCCACTGCATAATAAAAACTCATATAAATCCTGTCCCTTTATCTCTTTCCTGCCATCTAGTGATCAACTGGAATTTTGCAGTATGACTGCTTAGCAACCTGAGAATAGGGGTTCAGAAAAAGTGGTTGTGTGTGTGGAAATACAATACTTAATTATGCATGATTGTACATCTGCATGATTATTAACATCATTTGAATATTTAATGCCCTGCATAATGTAACTACAGATGGACTGATTAAAATGAAATTGATTAAAGATGAGCCCATATTTAAAAACATTTCCCCTGCACCGCCTATTGCAAAATTCATTTAGGTCCAGCTTTGTATGCAGAATCATATTGAGATGGAGCAATTTGTTGTCTTAGGTTACAAACCAACGCATTTCAATTTAATTCAATAATGTTTGTTTCGACACAGATATCTCTTAAGATTTCCTAAAAGAATCCTTGGAACAAACAGTTCGCCCCATAAAGCTGCTCTTCCTGTAAGCCTGTCAACTACTTGCAATTACTTTCAAGTAATTACAGTATATCTTACATGAACACAAAAAGAGTTTTCTTGGTGACATTTGAACTTTGAACTATGGCTACATGAGAAGTAATGGCATCAGAAGAAGGAAAGGCTGATATGAAAGTATTTAGTAAAACCAGATCACTCAAGAAAACTTTGGCAGGCTACATCTGGAATGCCCAGGCTACAATTGCATTAAAAGTTGAAAAAACAACAATAAATCTTGTCCAAAATAAAGAGTGGACAAAGGGAAGAATGCCTAAACACAACTCTTTTGCTAGTGATTTCATCTGAATTAAGAACATGAACGATATTTGGCATGATAGTAATTCCAAATAAATTGGCATTGGAAACCTCCATAATTCCTGCTCCAAGGTTTATAAAGGCAGAGATGAGAAAACTATGGACATATAGGACTGTGCTCAGTAAGATTACCAGTTATGCTTCCACCTATCCATTACTTGAGTCACTCCACTCATAAAGAAACACATTTTTAGGCACAGATGCATAGGTGGTATTCAGCCGGTTCTGACCGGTTCCAAACAGGTAGTGGACATCGTCAGTGCCCCCCCATCCAGGCTCTATGCCATACTATTTAGGCACATTTCCAAGCCACGTGCGCAATCAAAGCACATGCACAGAAGACCGAGCTCACATTGGCAAACCGGTAGGGAAAGTAAGTGAATACCACTCCTGCGCAGATGTTTGTGAAGAATGGCCTAAACACATTGATCCCAATGCAAATAGACTTCCAGAGAAGCTTGGAGTTGCATCTCCAAGAGAAGCATATGTCCAGAGATATTTTACGACATATGCATTTCCCGAAATGGATGCTGTTTATATGAAGAATAGTATATGTTTCTTCATCCCAATAAGCATGCCCATTGACCTTGTTGACTAGGAATGATAAGATTTGTAATCCAGCAATTATGAACTGACAATTGCATGCAGAAAGTGGAAGGTGGATTTCCAGTGAGTCCAAGTCTTCCACCATCACTGCACTCACTAGCTGTCATCTAACTGGGATTGATTGTAAAAAGAAAAGAAAAGAAAAGAAAAGCACAGCTTCCCTACAAGCAGGAAGAGCCTTGGTGGTGGAGTGGTTAGAATGCAGTATTGCAGGCTAATTCAGCTCACTGCCAGGAGTTCGATCCTCACCGGCTGAAGGTTGACTCCATCTTCTTCCGAGGTTGGTAAAATGAGGAGCCAGATTGTTGAGGGCAATATGCTAATTCTGTAAACTGCTTAGAGAGGGCAGTAAAGCACCGTGAAGCAGTATATAACTCTAAGTGCTATTGCTATTGTTATTACGAAGCAGAATTTTGTGTGCAAATGAAAGCACCGTGGAACTAATAGCACATCTACCTTAGTATTAACTGCTCATCAAAAAAAGAACAATCCTTGTGAAGTTTTTTTAAACTCTTAAAACATTGGCTGACATTGTAAAACTGGAATAATGTAATGGAAACACCAGTTGATAACCTGAAGTATGTTAATGTTTTATGGCTGGCTGAAAATCAAGGGGAAAGTCAAGAAATATAACACTTTCCCCTCACATCCCCAGTTGTAGAAATAGGAGGTAGTTTAGTTGGGTATTAACCTCCCTTCTGTACTGATGACGTGGGCAGCCAGAGTCCATAAGCGTCTCTTGAAAAAACACTGTGTAGTTTTTTTTACTTTAAGTGACATTTTAGGGATCTTAGCATTGGGGAAACAGGCCTGCCTGCTGCTATCTTGGCTTTCTTTGGCCATCGCTGTTTTAAAAAATTGAATAAGAGGAGGGGAGTTTGACATGAAATACGAGTTACCTTATAGAATTTAGGAGGAGGATCAAGCCAGTCCTTGAGAGACAATAGCTGGTGGGTGGGATGGATATATTTCTAGTTCAGAAGCATGTTATAAATCAAGACAAAAATCACTAAAAACTGGGCCTGCCTTTGTGTAAGAGAGTAATTTGTAAATGTGATTTGTCACCTGAAAAGCCATAAGAAGCACCCTGGGAGGTGGGAGCGGGTGCTTCTGGTGCAGTGTATTTAAGCCTAATTGCTGGAAAGCAAAAGACAAGTAGATGTGAGAGGTGGATCAGGAGAGCATTCTGATGAGAGTGATGTCTTCACTAACTCGGTGGTGCAATGCAGTAAGCTGGGTGGGTAAAATGCTCCGTCTGGATATAAACTGCAAAGAACGAGGGCTGTCAGAAATAGCTGCATAGAAATGCTGGGGGAGAGAGAGAGAGACAGAGACAGACAGACAGACAGCTGGCAAGAGAAACTTTGCTGGGTGGAAATAGCTGTCTTCCCGTGGGAAATTCTTGATCTTAAAGTTCAATTCATTGTTGCTTTTCATTGTCACAACATTTCGGTTTCATTTTTCTTTTGTATGCAAATCAGGCTTTCTCAAAGAGAAAAAAAAATGGGCATGCACCAAGCTCTTGCCTTGCTCCTCCGTGTAGCATGACTGCAGAATGACTCCCCTTTGATCGAGGCAGCTTCCTTTTTCTCTTTCAGCCTCCCCAACTGGCAGCAATTGTTCAGAGAATATTTAAATACGCTTTAGGTGGGGTCTCCCTAGAGGCAGATTCTGAAGAGCCAAGACGATACTTTTGACTGCATGGCATCATTCTGGATGCTGATGGGCGAAGTGCCTTTGTCTGGCTGGAAGATAAAATCCCTTTTTCTGCCAGTAGAAAGCTGCTGCAATTGTGTTCTACAATAGTCCAGAGCTAACTATTGAACGTATTGCAAAAACATCTAGTCTAATCATTGTGGCAATCACACTATAGATTGGCCATCCCACCCCATCCCCCAACTGTTCCACAGACACTAAAATCAGAAGCACAGAGGGTGCCTGGGGCTCACTAGCAGATTTCCCTCCTTAGTGCTCCTTGGGGCCCGTTTTCTCACAACGAACAGCGCTGCAGCAGGAATGAACAGATCACCCAGGACAGCTTATACTAGATGCCATCTGGGCAGGGTTTAGAGTGGGATGCCAATGGTTTACCACCAGCACCCAGCCCAAGCATTTCAGCAGAGGTCCCTCTTGGTTCCTGTTGCTTCCTCTCAATTTTCTTCATTTTCTGGCTGTCACTTTAAACAGTTTCAAGCTCCCCCCATTTAATGAGCAAGCATCATTGTAGGTCAGGAGGATGTGATAGGAAAGACTTGGCTTAAGTTAAACCACATTTAGCTGCTCAGCACTGCATAAAGCTGTGCTGCATAGCCCACGAACAGAGCCCTGCCAGAGTAGGAGGGAGCCCTCTAGAGCAGTATTTCTCAACTTCAGCAACTTTAAGATCTGCAAACGTCAAGTCCCAAAATTCCCTAGTAATCAAGAAGAGATGAACTCTCACCTGGCTGGTGGAAGAATTCTGGAATTTGAAGTCCACTCAAACAAAAGATTCCAAGGCTGAGAAACACTGACCTATGCTCATTTAACATATGATTCAGTTTTTTTAAATTTAGACTATTCATTCTTGTAAGCTATCTAAACAACTTATTCACTCCATATGTACCCCTTTTCAATCCTTCTTTTAAAAGAGCCATTAGTCCTCTCGCTGTCCCCTTTGTGGTGACCCTATGTAGTCCAGTTTAAATCTGTGGAATAGATAAGACAATGCAGGTAGTCTACAATTTATGACTACAATTGAGACCAGAATCTTGGTTGTTGAGTGAGGCAGTCATTAAGTGAGGTGCCCCATGAACATTCACTCGCTAACCTCAATCCTGGCACTCCCATTGTCATTGTTAAACAAAAATCATTGGTCACTAAGCAGGCAGAGTCCCAGGTTTGGTGCCTTGGTGGAAGAGGCCCAATGCGAGCTATGGGCAAGTTGCTGGGTGCTAATGCAGCCCACTCACCTTTGGTTGTTTTTCTCCCACTACTGACGAACAAGTTCTGTTCTCCAAGCTGCCTCAACTGTTCTCCATTCTGACATTTGGATGTCAGACTCCTTCAGCAAGTTCTGACCAGTTCTGGAGAACTGGTAGCGGAAATTTTGAGTAGTTCAGAGAATCGGTAAATACCGTATTTTTCACCCTATAAGACGCACTTTTTTACTCCAAAAAAGAGGGTGAAAATCTGAGTGCGTCTTATAAGCCGAATGTAGCCACCTGGGTCCACTGTTCCCTCTAAGGTGCGCGGCAACAAAACACCATGCAGCAGTTTCCAACTGCCGCACGGTGTTTTGTACTGTTACAGGCGCCGGAGGCTGGGGAGGTCCTTTGCAGACGGCTAGAACTGGCCGCCCGCAAAGGACCTCCCCGGACTTGTTTTGGTGAGCGCGGGGTGACTGACTCTAGTTCAGCAAAGCAAGCCCGGGGAGGTCCTTTGTGGGTGGCCAATCCTAGCTGCTTGCGCCCGGCGCTACGGCTAAAATAAACCCTCAAAGCCCCTGCCGCTACTGGAATATCTGCTGCCGCCTCCTCCTCCTCTAACAGCACCACATTTGCTGCCCGACGTGGCAGATTTCCTGACAGTGAGAAGTGAAGCCGCCAAAGCTCCCGCCAAAGCTCCCGACGACGACCAGCCCCTGCCAGAATAACAGCTGCCTCCTCCTCCTCCACCACCACCACATTTGGAGTGAAGCCGCCAAAGCTCCCGCTGGCGCCCCAGCCCATGGCAGTGGCGGCAGCGCGTCCCCCTCCACTCAGAGCATCTGAGCTGGGCACCGCGTTACCCTGCTGCCCCCTCCTCCTCCGCCGTGCTTTTGAGAAGCCATGAGGCTTTTTTCCCCCTGCTGCCCTCCACCGCCTTCCTACTGGCTCCCACCCGTGGCAGTGGCGCCAGCGCGTCCCCCTCCACTCGGAGCATCTGAACTGGGCACCGCGTTACCCTGCTGCCCCTCCTCCTCCGCCCTGCTTTTGAAAAGCCATGAGGCTTTTTTCCCCCTGCTGCCCTCCACCGCGTTCCCGCCCGTGGCAGCGGCAGCAGCGCCTCCCCCTCTGTTCGGAGCATCTGAGCTGAGCCCCGTTACCCCTGCCCCCTCCTCCTCTGCTGTGCTTTTGAGGAGCCATGAGCCGCGGGAGCCAGTAGGAAGGCGGCGGAGGGCAGCAGGGGGAAAAAAAGCCTCATGGCTTCTCAAAAGCACGGCGGAGGAGGAGGGGGCAGCAGGGTAATGCGGTGCCCAGCTCAGATGCTCCGAGTGGAGGGGGACGTGCCGCCGCCGCTGCCACGGGCGGGGGCGGCAGCAGGAGCTTTGGCGGCTTCACTCCAAATGTGGTGGTGGAGGAGGAGGAGGAGGCAGCTGTTATTCTGGCAGGGGCTCTTCGTCGGCATCTTCAGCAGCAGCCCTGCCCCCTGTGAAAAAAACCGAAGATGGAGCAGATCCACGCAGATGACGTTGCCGCAACATGACTGGAGGAGGAATTCTGGGAGTTGAAGTCCACAAGTCTTCAAGCTGTCAGGTTTGAAGACCCTGGGTTTTTTTTTAAAGGGTTAAGGGTGCAAGAGTCTTGCAACTTGACAGCTTTAAGACTTGCATGTTTCAATGCCAGAGTTCCTGAGCCAACATGACTGGAGGAGGAACTCTGGGAGTTGAAGTCCACAAGTCTTCAAGCTGTCAGGTTTGAAGACCCTGGGTTGTTGTTTTTTTCTAAAGGGTTAAGGGTGCAAGGGTCTTGCAACTTGACAGCTTTAAGACTTGCATGCTTCAATGCCAGAGCTCCTGAGCCAATATGACTGGAGGAGGAATTCTGGGAGTTGAAGTCCACAAGTCTTAAAGCTGTCAGGTTTGAAGACCCTGGATTTTTTTTCTAAAGGGTTAGGGGTGCAAGGGTCTTGCAACTTGACAGCTTTAAGACTTGCATGCTTCAATGCCAGAGTTCCTGAGCCAACATGACTGGAGGAGGAATTCTGGGAGTTGAAGTCCACAAGTCTTAAAGCTGTCAGGTTTGAAGACCCCTGGGGTTTTTTTTCTAAAGGGTTAGGGGTGCAAGGGTCTTGCAACTTGACAGCTTTAAGAGTTGCATGCTTCAATGCCAGAGTTCCTGAGCCAACATGACTGGAGGAGGAATTCTGGGAGTTGAAGTCCACAAGTCTTAAAGCTGTCAAGTTTGAAGACCCCTTGGGGTTTTTTTCCCTAAAGGGTTAGGGATGCAAGGATCTTGTAACTTGACAGCTTTAAGACTTGCATGCTTCAATGCCAGAGTTCCTGACCCAACATTTTGGTTACTAAGCAGGAGCATTGTTAAGTGATACTATATAACACTTTTAATTAAGCGGGTACCTTGAATAAACATAACTTTGAGTTTCAAATAATACTGATTTTGTTGTTGTCTTAGGTGACACTTGTGAAAAAAATTCAGGTGCTGCTCAGGCATAAAAATGTGCCGCTCAAATACTATACTTTTCTGCTCACACTGAAAAAAAATTAGAGGGAACATTGCCTGGGTCATCTAAAAATGGGGGACATAAAATTGTTCTTAAACTGCTGTTAACTTTATACAGTTGATATAAAATATTTTACTACAGTATTTGGTTCAGAATCTTTTTTTTCTAGATTTTCCTCCTTTAAAATTGGGTGCGTCTTATATTCTGGAGCGTCTTATAGGGCGAAAAATACGGTACTACCTTTGACTGGCCCTGCCCCCATCTATTCTCTGCCTCCTGAGTCCCAGCTGATCAGGAGGAAATGGGGATTTTGCAGTAGCCTTCCCCTGCCACACCCACAGAACCGATAGTAAAAAAAAAATTTGAATCCCACCACTGTTCAGAAGCCTTGTTCTGCCAATCTCACATGCCATTCTTTCTCCAAATCACAAGCAGAGCGAGGCTTTCAAAGCATTGCAAGAATTGGATGCTAGCATGGGGAATGCTGTGCTAATGTGTCAGCAGTGGAAGAGAAATGGCTGAAGGTGAGCAGTTTGAGTTGGGACCTCAACTGAGGTTGAAAGTGCAGGCAGACTGCCAAATGCCTAATTTTTAGTCCCAGGATTGCTAAAACTACTTTTATTATAAAATTACAGTAACAGAATCTTGAAAGTCTTGACACACTTCCCCAATCGCTCCTCTTGTGTTCAAGAGAATTAGGGAGGGTCATGTCTGAGATGCTTCCTCAGATTACAACTCAGGCTCAAATTTCTTTTGTCTAGCTGTTGCCTTGGTTGCAGCTCATCCTCCTGTCCTGCTCAAGGTTATTGCAGCTGCCCATTACATCAGATATTATGCAAATCTATTACTTTTTATTTTTAATATTTTTATAGTAATACCACCCAACTGTTAATAAGAAATCTCATCTGTATCCATCCATCAGCTCTTAAAGCTTCAATTGCTCCAATATACTGTCTTCCCTCTAACATCTCCATTCTTTTTTTTATCATTGCTACATAGTGCAGCCCTTTAGCAGAACTAATCTTTCTGCATCTATAAAGTGCGTAGAAATGTGAAGATGCTTTAAAAATGCTTTATATACTTTTTAAGATTATTGGCATTTAATAACCCAAATGACAATAAGCCAAATAATAATCCTGAAAGCAGCAAACTGAATAGGGTGGGATGGTTGATAGGACCCATAAGCAATAAGTATCACACAGTGATTAGGCTCAAATTAAATATTATGGACTCTCAGGAGTTGTTTCTTGTATCCTGTAGCATCTCCAAATCATAACATAACATACATGTACTAAGAATATTAATATGCATATACCGGTAATAAGTAACCCTTTAACCTGAAAGGCTTGGGATCCTACAAACTCACATTAGGCATGGGATTGGACTTTCAGAAGAAGGACCCCAATATTGTACCAATTCCCTGTCCCAAATTCTGTTGGCCTTATAAGTGATGCTGAAAATATAGGCAGCAACAAACTGAAGGTCATCCTGATGAGGAAAAGCACAGCTGCTTAGAGCCTGTATCATCATTAGTACTACTCACAGACTATTTGGACTGTTGCCCAACTTAGAGAAATTGGAGAGACCTGCATGAAGACCAAGGATGAAAGCTAGAGGACAAATAAATATTCTGGAAGAAATTCTGCCACTTAAAATTCAGTCATCAAGCTTAAGGATTATTCCATTAACACCACGGTTCTATTGTCAGAGACAAAACTACTTAAACATACTGCAACCACCACCACCCTTTCATTAGTAACAATGTCAATAAATATTTTCATGCTTATATGGATTATTCAAGTTTAGCTAAACCTTTATCAATATACAAGTTACTCCATATACAGTCAAACCCGGCCTTTCTGTGATGCCCACCTGTGCCAGTCTGCCTTTGGACATCTCCTTAGAGACCACACCTCTTTTACTTTCTTTCATTCAATCAGTTTCTTTTTTTTAAAATGCAAAATAGCGTTTTACAAGGCAAAATAGTAGCTTCTCTCTTTACATTTTATATGCAGCGCTTCCCATTAGACTCTAGCATCTTCAGCAACATAAACCAAAGATAACATGACTGGAGCAAACTTCCAGCCTTACTTCAGGAAAGCCATGGGTGGTCAGAGCAGGCAGGGTAGGCTAGAAACATTCAGTTTAAGAACTTTTGCTCACTTGCACCAATCTATGACTCAAACTTACTGTGGGTTTTGTGTGTGTGTGTGTGTGTGTGTGCTCTGGCTTCACCATGTTGCTTTTAAACATTTCCTGGACCATAAATGAGTTGTAAAAAGGTAAAGGTTCCCCTCGCATATATGTGCTACTCCTTCCCGACTCTAGAGGGTGGTGCTCATCTCCGTTTCAGAGCTAAAGAACCAGTGCTGTCTGAAGATGTCTCCTTGGTCATTTGGCCAGCATGACTAAATATTGAAGGTGCACGGAATGCTGTTACCTTCCCACCAAAGGTGGTCCCTATTTTTCTATTCGTATTTTTACATGCTTTCTAATTGTCCCAGGTTGGCAGAAGCTGGGACAAGTAACGGGAGCTCACTCTGTTACGCAGCGCTAGGGATTTGAACCGCTGAACTGCCAACCATTCTGATCGACAAGCTCAGCCTCTTAGCCACTGAGCCACCGCGTACATCATCCTTAATTGTCAAAAGGTTAAAGTAATATTTTCCCACTCATTCTGACACCTTCCAAAAGTAGCCTCAAGGCATTAAAACCTATTAAATTTCATCATTCATTAAATTAGAGAAAAGTTAGGTGATTCCTGCTATTTGAAGCAGAGGCCATAGTGGGCAGGCCAGAGAAGAGCAATTGAGGCTATACATCTCACGCGAATCTAATTTTCAGTTATCTCAAGCATGGGTGGATACCTCTTTAACACAGCAGCAGGAAATGCCCTAAGATCACCTTGTGTTCAATTGGCTGGCTCTACTATTTAAGTCTTAAATTAATACTGTTGACTCTGCAATTATTTATTCCCGCAGTAAATAAACATTGAGTGGGAAATAATCTCACCTCTTAAGAGATAATCAGGGATAAATTTGGCAACAAAATTCAGAATGGAGAAATGTATGAATCTGTCCACATACAGTTGAATTTGAAGAGCGCCAAAACTGAAAACATACAATAACTATGTAATCTAAGTGTCCCATTCTAAATTGATAAAACTTTTTATTGCACTGTTTTCAGCCCCCAATACCTTCACATTGTTTTAAAGCTGGTTCATGAAACCATCTTACATCACTGCAGACCTCAGCATGCAGAGAACATCCCAATCTGGGCACTGAACCCAACCACTGCATCCAAACATTAAAAGAAAAAAGAAGAAGAAGCAGTTTGATGCTTTGCAGCTGCCTGGTATCTGCCAAAGAGAAGGGCAAAACAGATGACCCCTTTCTAATTTCACCCCAGCTCCTTTTGCCTGGAGTACTGTTTGCGATGGAACAGTCATAGCATCTAGAAAGAGTGAAAATAATCCAGATTAATTTCAGTAGAGTTTTAATATGTAATCAACTAGGCAGCGTAAATGTGTTTAGCAATGTGCAAAAATGTATTCTGAGTGGTTGCTATGATGGGGGATTTGGGAAGCCATCAAGCTATCTTTCCTCCTTTAAGGATTCATAAAAAGAATATTATATCAGCTGAACCTCAAAAACCAGAAGGTTGGGGGAGACAAAGTTCATGCTAATAGAAAAGCAAATCATTTAAAGGCTTTGTATAATGTCTGTATAGTCCCCTTCACATAGCTTGGTGTATAATGAGTCAAGAAATCTAAGGACATCTTGTCTATCTTCAAGAGATGCCATGTTCTTATAACTCTGTTCCCATTGAGTCTTACTCCCAGTTACTACATGGCCAATATATTTTAAAACATCTATCTTAAATTGGATCTTACTTTTATTAAACTTAATATTTTTAGCATTCACTATTGCCATTATCTGATGCAAAATATGAGTGTGGTCTTCTGGAGTCTTTGCTGCAACAATCATATCATCTGCTGTTATGTGCAATATATCACATGCCCAAGTTTTTCTCCTCTTCTCCTTCTCTTGTTGAAATAATTCAGCAGAAGACTTTAGCCCAAATAGAAGGCAATGGAAATAACATCTTCCCCAAGGACCATAATATATCCATCACCATGATCACTCTTTCACCTAATCTAAATTCACTTGCTAAGAGCTATCCATATCATACACATCTTTATTCATGCCAAATGATTCAAAATTTCTTCATTTGTGGGAATGGTGTAATGCTGTCTCTATATAGCCTTATTTAGGTCACAAGAATCCAAATATATATTTAACTCATTTTTCTTTTTTGTAGTAACCAAGTTACTAACCCCGTTTGTGGGTCCTGTGACTAGATGTTACTCCTATTTTCTCCATCCAAAATAGTGTCTTTCAACCTATCCAGTATAGCAAACTGTTCTTAACTCAGGCATAACAGGAGTAACTTTTGGATAAATGTGAATATGGTAAGACCTTCAGAATCACCCAACCCTTCAAACATATCAAACAGCAATCAGCTAATGCCAAATTAATGGTCTAGCTATGGTCATCATACAAACCTGCTGAACAAGAGATTAAAATTTCCCAAGCCGCATTTCCCAATGTTGCAATTGAAACATTTGTTACATGAAACAGCAATCTTGTTTTCTTTGCATCTTGGCTTTTCAAATAATTCCTAAGGACTATATAACAGTTCCTCCATAAACTACCAGGGAAACACTACTCATAATTAATCAGCTTAGTAGGGGTTATTGGTGTTTCTTCCTCCAATTTAAAGACCAAACTCATCTTCTTCCACTTCAACTCATAGTTATTAGCTTTAACTTTAAATTGAGTAACAAAATTTTTAACAGTATGTAGCAAGGCACAAACAACCAGGTTCATACATGAAGTCTTTGAAACGATTGATGTGTTGCTCAAGCTTATACCCAGGAATCTTCTCAGGCTAATGATTTGCATGTGGGTAAAACTAAATAAGAGCCAATGGTATTCAAGGGAGGCTTGAACTTATTGAATTAAGAAATTAAACACACTACAACATATTCTAATGCAGTATTGCTCCTATTTGGAAACTCATGCTATCGTTCTACAATATTCCTTATGTTGGATTTCTTCAAGGGGTAAACCTATTTTGCTATCTATTGGGAGGAAACATTAAGGCCAAGTGGTTGGGTTTTTGTGCTCTGTTAAACATCACATTTATAGAAGATAATAAAGTTATATAAAAAAAAAGATGAAGAAAAACAAAGAAGAAGGGGAAAATGTGGTGGGGAAAAGAGAGAGAGTGGGAAATTCCAATGTTGAAAAGCAGCATACATCAGCAGTCTACTGCTGTAATCAGGTGCAGATTTGTTCTTTTAGTAGCATGTAACAATTATTTTGGCCATTTTCTTGTACAAACAATCTACAATTCTTGGCAAACATTTCAGGTACCAGGGACATAGCCAAAAAGAACATGTGCAGCCTTGAAAAGCAATAATTACCCTGGAGTCACGTGAACAGTTCTGTGGATTTCAGCTCCAAATATGTCAATCCTAGAATAAAACTAATCTATATAAGCTTATTCCAATATTCCAACTTCCAAACCATGGTTCCAAAAATCCAGCCCAAGTCTAGGCTCTCATGTGGTTAAAATGCACAGCTCCTTTTGTAGTATACTTGGCAGCTCTGTGCTAGGAAAAACCAAGTATGATGGTAATTTCCAGTAGTCTAATCACTCAAGTAGCAAATTTGAGATGAGAACAGTGAATGACACATATGCATAGTTCTTGCACATGTTCAGATGGAAATTGCATAGCCTCTTTCTTGGAAGAGTCATTCTCCTGTTTGGGAGAAAAACAACATTTTTCCTGCTATCTTTTTACAGGGCAAGTCCTGTCCAAAGCAGCAACATGACCAAAGTAGCTAAAGAAATGACTAAGAGGTCAATATTTGAACCCAAAGCAAAATTCAGATATGATTTTCTTTCAGGGGTTCATACTAAAATATATCTGCCTCTCTCTTTAATTTTAGCTGATCTCATCAAGTCTTGGGAAATTCAAAGAAAACAAATCAAACCTGCAAAATGCAAAAGAAATGCTTGGAGTAACCATGAAAGAACATTATTCCAATTGACCATATTTCAGGATTACCTGATTCATCTTTGAGACTAGGGGATTTTTTTTGGTCCAAAACTAAATATCCAGTTACTGGGCCAATGGTATCAGAGAGGAGTCACCAAAGAGTTGTGCATATAAAAGGGGGTTGGATTTACATTGCAATACTGCGCCCGTCACCTTGCCTTTTGTAATCTCCCTCCCACCAGATGCCCCTGAACCAGAACCAAGGGGAAAAAACATTCAATTAAAATTAAGAAAATACATACTCATATGAAAGTAAAAATAGGGAGCGGTGCTCATCTCCGTTTCAAAGCTGAAGTGGAAATCATGTTTGGCCCCACCCACCCCGGCTTTATGGCATCCCACTTAAGCCCTTTTTCTTCACCAAAAGTGCATGCGCAGAAGGCTGAGCGCATGCGTGGAGGTGGCACGCGCGAGTGAAGCGCACACTTGCGTGTGTTCACATTTACAAACCAGTAGGGAAGCTAAGTAAATACCACCCCTGAATCTATGGCTAAGCAGCAAGTTGCATGGACACAATTTGACAAGATGCTGTTAAAGACTAAGAGTAACAACGAAAGAACAAAATACCGAATTGTTCAGAGTATAAGACGCACCTTTTTCCCTCAAAAAAAAGGCTGAAAATCTGGGTGCATCTTATACACTGAATACAGCCTTTTTTGCCACCCAAACCCCGCCCCCTTCACCCAAATGGCCGTGCATAGCCTTTAGGAGGTTTTCAGAGTGCTTCTGGGTGCTGGAGAGGGCAGAAATAACGAAAAACGGGCCTTTTTTGCTCTATCCCCCCCCCCAAGCCCTCAGGAGCACTCTATAAACCTCCTAAAGCAGGGGTGTCCAAACTTGGGAACTTTAAGACTTGTGGACTTCAACTCCCAGAATTCCCCAGCCAGCTGGCTGGGGAATTCTGGGAGTTGAAGTCCACAAGTCTTAAAGTTCCCAAGTTTGGACACCCCTGTCCTAAAGGCTATACATGCCCTTTTTTGACAAAAAAAACCGGGGCCATTTTTGCGAAAAACGGCCATTTTGGGGAAGTCTGCAGAGTGCAAAAACGGGTTGTTGTTTTTTTAATTTGCCTCTTCAAAATCTTGGTGCATCTTATACTCCGAAAAATATAGTACATAAAAGCATAGTAAGAGCGCTCTTAAATAAGACAGAGGCTTATCTTATTTTCTCCACTGGCCTAATTATAAGGTGACCAACTTTTTTACAATGAAAAGGAGGACAAAACACGTTCTATTGTCCAAAATGCTAAGGTGACCAACTTTTTTACAATGAAAAGGAGGACAAATAAATTGGAAAAAATATATCGTAAATAAAAGAAATATTTTATTCATTGCAACAATAATACACTAAAATATGATATATGCATAATAAAAACAGTTGCAACATTTTATATTGTAATTATGCTTACATGCCTGTTAATTATTATTTAAATGAGTACTTTTCCATTGAATTAATATTTTTTGTCAATGTATCATCTTCTAACAATATATTGGAAATATCTGAACAAGAAATATCCTTCATATTGAATTTTACGGCAAGTGCTGCAGCTAGAGTATCAACATTCAATCTCGATTTCTCACTTGTCGAAAAATCATTGGCAATTGAAAAAAACTCTTTCAACTGCTGCATTAGTTCCAGGGCAGCACAACGTAAATTGAACAAGTATAAATAAATGTTCACATGGAATATGTTCATTTTTGAAATGGCTGAAAATATCCACCTATCTTTTATCAATTTCAATATGTTGATTTTCCCAATGTATTAATTTTTCAGAATTTAAATATACATTCAGTCTTCTAATTTCTTCAAAGAGACAATTGTCGTCTATTTTAATGTCTAGCATTTCTTTAGATAAAAATTCAACACAAGATTCAATATCTGTTCAATATACTTGTGATGAAGTAAAAAAAACACCATTAAAAACTGCTTAATAAAACGTGAATTGTACTTACCTCTGTATAATTGAATATTCACTGAGAAAGAAATAATTACCGTGAGTCATTCAATTGCCGACGTGCCGTGAGTCTACTGCGTGCGTATGTGCTGTGTTGTGTTTCGGTAAGAAGTAAACAAAGCCACTTGCACGCGGCGCTCTCTCTCAAGGTCTCCCATGCGGAGCGCATGCGTCTCATAATCACGTCTTATACTGCACTATACCGAGTCTTGACGAATTGTCATGTCAAATACAAATACGTCACATAACGCGCAACAGATTAGTCTTCAAATATCGAAAAGGAGGACATGTAGGAGGACACTTTTCGAGGGAGGACAGAACTTATAAAAGAAGGACTGTCCTCCCTAAAGGAGGACGATTGGTCACCTTACTAATTATCCAGGAGAAGCTATGATGACATTACAAGTATGACATCAATTCACAAATGATGCTGTTAAATGGGGGAAGCAACATTAAGTCAAGAAGGAAGGAATAGTAGGACAACATGTTATTGAATAAAGTTAAAACTATGATGAAGAGGACAATATAGAGGCCAAAGCAAGGAAAATAATATAATATTATGATGGTTATGCATATGTTCCAAATTCAGGGTATATAAAATGTCTTCCTCTCAGATGATCAGGGCTGAGCATTCAGTATTCTTCACTGATGCTTTCATATGCGTGAAGCATCCTATTGAATTCTTTCACTGAGCAGATTTATTGATTCAGTTGCCTAAATAGTTCATTTCACTTTATAAATCTATGGTTCTGTATTATAGACCAGGAAATTGTCATTACATTTTTATTTCTTAGGGATTAATTTTTATTTAAATTTATCAAGACCAGTAAGAACAAATCCCACTACTTATTACAAGTTCTGTAAGAGCTGTGTTGAATTCACGAAAACATAAATCCAAACCAGTGCAGTATTTGTTCTCGTAATACCCAACAAAAGAGAAAATGGACCTGGAAGAAAAGGAAGGAAGTAAAAGTCACAAGAGTGATAGTAGAAGAAATTCCTAAATGAATTTCCTAAATGAAAAACTTTTATAGGGTAGCTGAAGAGAATGAATAGAAAGAGGATATATGAGGAAAGGATGTAAAACCTTTTGGTAACAGATGGAAAAGAAGTCTGTCCCCAAAAGTGTGTGAGATTAGGAAATTTGCAAAAGAGTTATTGGTGAAATGATAAAATGAGTTGTGGAAGAGGGAAGAATATATAAGGTATATAGCCACTTGCAAAGCCTGGTTAAGATTAAAGGCCGTAGAGAAAATGCAGACTGGAGTTTTTTGGAAGTGGGTGAAAACGGTTTTAAAAGAAACCTTTAGCAGAGTGAATGGAAGTAAGAATAAAAGTGATAAAGATTTGAGTTTAAAGTGAAGTGAGAATTTCTGGCTAGAGAAATCTCCAGGGTTTCCTATGTATACATTGCAGAAATTAAAAAATGCCCTTTCTGCTCCTTTCAACTCAGGAGACAGAGGCCATTTCCTCACTAGTGATTCATGGCTCTTTCTAGCGTCATCCAACCATTGTTGCACTGATGAAGGCAGACTTTACATTGCTCAACAATAGCTGGATGACGCTTTAGAAGATACCAGTGAGGAAATGACCAGAGAATAGAGATGGCATTCCTTGTAGTGTCAGGCCAATGGCGGGAAGGTGCCATCCGCTGACAAAGGAAGCTGATTTCCTCTGCTTCAGCTGTGCAAGCCCTCAGGATTACTAGCATTTATAGCTACACAGTCATCCAAATTAATTATTCCAATAGAATCCACTAAACTAAAAACAGAATGACACCAAGGAAAAACTTGTCCTTCCTGGTTCTTTTTTTTTCCACTTCCGCTTTTGTCTGAAACTGCAGAAGACCAAATTAGCTGTCACCGAGTTACTAAATTTAAAACGTTTGCCACAGCTTTGAGGGTTATTCTCTCTGCCTGCGTTGTCTCACTTGGCAATTCGTTTTTTTTTTAATCACATTGTGTGATAAGATGACAATTACAGGCAGAGATTCAAGACCTGCAGAGCAAGCTGACTCACCCTGAAATTATTACAATTTCAGGACCTTCCTTTCTGCCAGCTTTAAGCCACCTTCCTAATTGTCTGATTCTTGATTATATGGGTAATAATAATAAAACAATCATTATTGTAGTGGTGTGACTGTACCACCCTGGTTAAGGCTGAATCAGTTTTCATTTTAACTAGTCAGAGTAGCTCCATATATGGTGCTCTGTGTGTGTGTGTGTGCCAGCCCAGTTCGGCTAAACCGGTAGTGGAATTCAGGTCTGGGTCGCAGAACCTGCAGCGACCCAGGCCTGCCACACCAGTGGTGGGTCGCAGGTGGTACGCCATGGGACGGGTGTAGCGGAGCCTGCCCGGAGCACCGGGTACCGTTCCAGTAGAGTGCTCCAGAGGGCCCACCCGGCTGCCTGAGTTCCTTACCGTGTTTTAAAGCTTTCAGTGCTTCTGAGCATGCACATGGTGCATACAGCACCTCCATGATGCTCCACCAAGCAGCTGGAGCATCGCAGAGGCTTGGAGAAGCGTCATTTGCAGCTACAATGCATGCGACTCCAGGCCCGTTCCAGCCATACCGGTTGGAACGGGATCGGGAACCCACCACTGTGCCACACCCTGGAACTAGTTCCCTCACCGCCACAGGACCACTGTCATTTTGATTTTTAGTGGATGTGCATGTGCACTTCACTGTAAATTGTTCTGCGCATGCACAAAGAACAATTTACATTGAACAGCGTATGCTCACGGGTTGCAAACCAGTAGTAAAACTAGCAGCAACCCACCCCTGTTGACCGGGGGGGGGGAGGTTGGGAGGAACTGTCCTGAGAGTACATTGTCTGCATCACAGGAGATAATAAACATGTTTGTTTCCAGAAAGATCGTCCACCGAGGATCACAACGACAGGAGATGGCTATAATATCACTAGAATAGGCAGGTTTACATGGCCTCACCACCTCATCACTCTGTTAATAGATACATTACACCTATTGAAAGTTTAGCATATCTATATTCCTTCTCTGTTGAAAATCAGGGAAAACCACATCATTTTTATTCAGCTTTTTGTGCCAAATTTTGGCTGAATTATTGAGGAGTAGAGAATGTTGGAGCCTGCAGAAAAATCTTGGGTAAGTTACATACAGCTTATGGTCCACAGTTAGTAGATCTACTCAGAAGATTTACAGGTAGTTTCACTGGAGTCACTGCTAGACAAATAGTTGTAGAATGTATAACTTTTATCTGTAAATTAATCCCATTGAACTAGTTAAGACTTAACTCCAAATAGACATGCACAAGATTAAATAGAAAGTTATGTAAAAGTCAAAAGAAATTATATAATAAATCCAATTAACAATTGGAGTTATTGCAAAAACTGTATATCCTTGACTGTTTTTCCACAAAAAAATTAATCCAATGTTAGGGAAATCTTACTAAAGATGGTATAATGCATCAATTTGATTATAATCTTGCCAATACAATCTAAAACTTTCGTGCAATTTTAGCAGTCTGTACTATCACCTATGGATTGTTTTCCTGGTCATTTGTTGATAATTTCCTAAAATAAATATAAAAGGAATTTAATAAGATTCATAAAGTTCAAATCTAAAATTATTCTCCTAGCATTTTTATAGTAAAAGAATTTGTTGCGTCTAATGTAAAGGTTAAATGTATGATATGGATGAGATTCCTTTATTATTAAACAAAGTGCTGTATTCTTTAGATGTAAATTGGTGATGATTGATAAGAATGAAATGGCTGAACTTGATTCATGTGAAAGCAAGTTGAAACTTGTGTTCAATCTTTTTACAAAATACATTAAGAAATAAAAGGGTTTTCATAAGTCCATAAAATCTTCTAGCTACCCATTCCTGTTCTGAACAAATTTATCCTCATGCTTCTAATTATAATAATACAAAAATAGAAGAAAGTTAGAAAGCCAAAAACTAATACCACCTTTTCGAAACTTTTAAATAGAGTTTTAACTATGGATTTAAGGTAGCAGTGGTTAATTTCTTACTGTAAAGAGGAAATGGGATCGTTTTGACTGCTAAAAAAAAATTAACCCAACTCAATCTGTATCCATTAAACACTCTTTGTTTTTCTAATGTTATGAAGTAATTGAAAATAAGGTTAATAAGTGCTCTCTTGCTTGCTGGCAAAGTCATGGCAAAATTTCAGAGTGCTTGAGTGGCTTTAAGCTCAAGGTTAAGCTTAAGACTCTGAGACACAAGACAGAATAGTTAGGAATCTTTATTGTTGGGCAGTTTTGGCATAATTAATATGTCAATTTCTCTCCATTTATGTCCCACAACTTTTATTGTGCTTTTGTTGATCGGCTGCTTTGCTGATTTTGCTGCAACAAACTGAGCTAGTTCTGCTTCTTTGGACTCTGTAAAGAAGAGAACATTCCATTATGTCTTAGTATATCAAATAAACCCTTTACACTTTTTAACAGAACAGCAAGATATCCCACACAGCTAGAACTATCATAGTACATATTCATATAAAAATGTGAACATCTGAGCTGCTGTAATAGGAATGATTCATTGGCTGGTTGATCTGTGGCAACATTTGTTAACTCAAGTTTGAAATGTGGGGTCCTTGGTGCTCTCTGTGGTTTTCTTGCAGACATTTCATTACCAAACTAGGTAACATCTTCAGTGCAGTGATCTGTGTTCTAATACAAAGGTAAAACGACTATAGTAAGCTGCCTATCAGTGCCATCTCTACTATCATATTTTGAGGCTTCTGATCAAAGACTCGTATCATGTAGTGTTCAGCAGCAGGAAATGTAGCTCTCCTGAATTCCATGCTACAAAGAATATGGATCTTCATATTCAGACAGAAGTCCTTTTAATGATTGCATGAGTCGTCTATAAATGTGAGTGGGGTTGAAGCCTTTATCCCCCTTCCTTCTGTCGTATATGGACACGTTGCAGGACCAGAACTTTTTGCAATGGTCTATTCATCTCAGGAGATAACTAGCCAGATCTATAACAAAATGCTCGCTGTTGAAATGAATGCTTAGCTATTCGATTTGTCTAGCTTTCAACTCATGAAGTCCATACTGATAGTTTCACACAAAAAAAGAACAAAATGCTTCCAGAACTGTACTGCTATTGAATACCGTGGATCACTGGATGCATGATATAGATGATAGATGATGATGATAGATAAATGATAGATAGATAGATAGATAGATAGATAGATAGATAGATAGATAGACAGACAGACAGACAGATAACTGTTTCCCCTAAAATAAGACCCACCCCAAAAAAAGCCTTATGTGTTTAAATGCATGCACTCAATTTAAGCGATATCCCCCCACAAAAAAATTAACCCTAATTAAGGCCCCATTCATCCAGAGCTCTGTTATAGGCTATAAAAAGAAGCCAGGGGGCAATGCACACGTCAATCCGGAGCCCATTTCTCAGCTGCAGGGGGCTTTCAGCAGGCTCTGATGGCAAAACAGAGGCCAGGGTTGATGCAGCAGCCAAGTGACCACAGAAGAAGTGGGCCAGCAGAGGGCTCCTCTGGGAATGTTGGTGCCTCTGCCACGAAGTGAGTCAATAATTAGACACCCCCCCCCCCCCCCGAAAAGAAATCCTAGCCATTTGTAGGGAGGTCAAAAGAAAATAAGACCTGGTCTTATTTTCAGGAAAACATGGTAGATAGATGATAGATAGATAAATAGATGCATGCATGCATGCATGGATGCATGCATGCATGCATGCATGCATGGATGGATGCATGCATGGACGGATGGATGATAAATAGATACCGTGTTTCCCCGAAAATAAGACAGGGTCTTATTTTCTTTTGCCCCACAAAATATGGTCTTGGGCTTATTATAGGGGAGGGCTTATTATTTCTGGGGCAGGTGAGAAGCGAGGCGTGCCTTTTACCTTTCCAGCTCCGTCGCGTTCCTCGCCATTGTGCTCAGGAAAGCGGCTGGTAAAAAAAAAACCGTCTTGCGAGTTCAATCAAACATCTTGAAATTGTGAGAAGGTTTTTTTTTACCAGGGGCTTTCCTGAACACAATGGCGACGAACGCAGTGGAGCTGGAAAGGTAAGAGGCGGGCCTCACGGCCCAACACCACCCACTTCGCCCCAATGGTAAAGGCAGCCTGCCTGGTTCCCTTCCCTGCCATCCCTTTAATGAGGGGTGGCAGGTGGGGGGGGAGAAGCGAGGCGTGCCTCTTACCTTTCCAGCTCCGTCGCGTTCCTCGCCCTTTTGCCCATTGAATCCCCTTGTAAAAAAAAAACCTCATGAGTTCAATTCGCAATATTTTTTACAAGGGGATTCAATGAGCGAAAGGGCGAGGAACGCAACAGAGCTGTCAGTCTCTGGTACTACTAGGACACGCGTCTCGCTTCTCCCCCCCACACACCTGCCACCCCTCGCTAAAGGGACGGCGGGGAAGGGAACCAGGCAGGCCGCCTTTATCATTGGGGCAAGGTGGGCGGTGTTGGGCCGCGAGGCGTGCCTCTTACCTTTCCAGCTCCATCGCGTCCCTCACCCTTTTGCCCATTGAATCCCCTTGTAAAAAAATCTTGCAAGTTGAACTAAGTTGTTTGATTGAACTCGTGAGAAGGTTTTTTTTTCACCAGCCGCTTCCCTGAGCACAATGGCGAGGAACGGGAGGAAGGGAGCCAGGCAGACTGCCTTTGCCATTGGGATGGGCGGTGTTTTTTTCGCGAGAAGGAACAGGCGGGAGGGGGTGATCACATTGCTGGCCTGCCACTGTTTTTGCGGCGAGCCCTCTTTTTGCTCCGCAAGCTGTACCGGTAGGTGGTACAGTGTTAATGGCGGGGACCGGTTGTGCATGCGCTAAAATAGTTGGGGGAGGGCCTATTTTCAGGGGAGGGCTTATTATGGCGCATGCTCTGAAAAGCCCGATTGAGCTTATTAGCAGGGTATGTCTTATTTTCGGGGAAACACGGTAGATTAGATTAGATTAGATTAGATTAGATTAGATTAGATTAGATTAGATTAGATTACATTAGATAGATAGATAGATAGATAGATAGATAGATAGATAGATAGATAGATAGATAGATAGATAGATAGATAGATAGATAGATAGATAGATATAGATGATAGATAGATAGATAGATAGATAGATAGATAGATAGATAGATAGATAGATAGATAGATAGATAGATAGACAGACAGACAGACAGACAGACAGACAGACAGACAGACAGACAGATAATATAGATGTAGATATAGAAAATAGAAAACTGTCAAAAAGCATATCCAAAAGTGCCAATATTGTTAATCTAAAATTATTTTTAAAAGTAATAATGAAAAATAACCTAATCACCCAAGGCAACAGACGCTAAAGGACAACAGTTGTTGTTTTTGAACTTTTTGGCACTTTCTCTCTTTTGAAGAGAGAGAGTA
Organism: Natrix helvetica; assembly: GCF_964273705.1. Lineage (NCBI taxonomy): Eukaryota > Metazoa > Chordata > Lepidosauria > Squamata > Natricidae > Natrix > Natrix helvetica. The sequence continues at coordinate 252,028,960 of NC_138552.1, forward strand.
AAAATGTAAGATATGACCAGGCTGATGCTGAGGGAGGGTTCAAATGTGTCATCAGTATTCCTTCATACCCACAAGATCTAAGTCCAACCCACCTTGAATTCCATTGAATCTTATCTACCACCAATTTACCTTGACCATTAGTAGCTCAGATTCTTGTAGACAGTATTAGCATACAATAAACCTATACTCATTTGAACTGCCTCGACTCCTGATTTCCTCAGCTTGACTGAAAATGTCATACCATCATCCTGCCTCCCAGGTGTTATTTGGTGCTGGATACTGCCCTTCCATTATTCCTGCAACTCTGAACAAAGATCTTGTTCCAGGCTTTACATATATTTAGGTTTGCTCTATTTTCATTTAGCCCATATTTTTAACAACACTCACAGCAACTTGGCAGAAGCATCAATTAATAGATCTCTATAATCATAAATAGGGATATTTCCCCTCCCTGCAGCAACGGAATGATGAAAATATGTTCTTTTCTTTGATCTCATTTCTTTAGTGTAAGAGAAAAATGGTGAAACAAGCAAGCAAGCAGAAGATTATGCTTTCTGACTTAAAGGAAAAAATATGTTTGGGGGGAAAATCTGCCTGATAATATTGCTTTTTGATTTAGAAATCCTTTGCCTTAATCCTGGGAATTACATTGACAGCATGCAGCGGCATTCATATAACACAATTATTGAATTCATTCATTTTCAGTGTGCCATGAACTAACCAAGTCAGCTTGGTCTATCCAATGTATTAAGCCACAAAAAAGAAATAAAACCGAACGATCACATTCAGTTCAACCCTGCAAAATTTCAGATGCGGCCGCTAGGTCTTTAAGTGGCCCAGATAAAGATTAGCGCCATACATACTTCCAAATCATTCAGAAGAAATGCTTTGGACCTCACATGAGTACAACACTACTTAAGTAACAGAATAATAGAGTAAAACAGTTAGAAGGTGCCTTGGAGGTCTTCTAGGACTTAGGACTACCTCTGACCTCCGCGCCTTCCGGATTAAGCTCAAGACCCACCTATTTCAAGTAGCTGGCCTGGCTCAATCATAGTTCGTTCACACTGCTCCTGACGGGTTTTTTAATTTTGTGACTTTGGGAATTTTATTAGGGGATTTTAAATTGTGTTTTAACTGTTTTTATTCATCTTCCTACCTCCTCCATGTAAATGTATTCGTTTATTTTGTTTGTGTATTGTCCATACTGTTCTTATGTGTTTTATTGTACGCTGCCCCGAGTCCTTCGGGAGAGGGTGCGGCTAAGAAATAATTTTATTATTATTATTATTATTATTATTATTATTATTATTATTATTATTATTATTATTATTATTATTATTATTATTATTATTATTATTATTATTCTAGTCCAACCCCCTGCTTATGCAAGAGACCCAATACCATTTCAAATGGTTGTCCAATCTCTTCTTAAAAACCTCCAGTGATGGAGCACTCACAACTTCTGAATGTCTACGGAGATTCTCAATCATTTCACTGTCAGGATATTTCTTCTTATTCTATTCATTGAAACAGCCTGAATTTCTGGCCAAGCTGGGGGAAAAAGAGAGAGAGAGGGCTGCTTTCCTAAGTCAACTTCGGGCCTCCAGCAAGATGCTATAGTTATTCTGTTCCTTCTTATTCTGGCAAGCTAGCTTTATTTTAATTTTCTCTTCCACCAGAGACCAAGATTTTGATACAGCTCTTGCTCACAGGTAATTAATCTGCACCAGCAATGCACAAGAAACGTTGCATCTGCCAACAGGGCTCCCTTGCTGGAGCAGATTATTAGGCATGCCATTCACTTACTTTCTCTTAGCCCTGTAGAAGAAAATACAGTACATGCTACATAATTCTTGATTAAGATGCCCAACAGCCAGGAGGGCTGTTTTGGGTTCAGCTGAGTAAAGGAGAACTCAGGACTAGGTAAGCTATTCTTTCTTTCTGTGGCCATTTCCAGCCTGCCCTCAGGCTTCCTTTTGAGGCATCACCAGGTTAAAAATATTCTCTTGGAAGGTATCATTGCCACACTGCTGAAGAAGTCACTGACTTAGCACTTTCTGGAGGATCTATTAAAAGTAATGCCATTAATTACTTAGCATGTCATCGCAGGACTGCCTTCCAGTGGTTTCAAATGGCATATTCTCTGCTGCCCCAAATTAATCACCCCCTGGGTTAAACTGGAGGGGGAGGGAAAGGGGGAGAGAGACTTTCAGCAGATAAGCAATGAGATTTTGCCTGCCTGGAGCAGTCCAGAATCTGTCACCAGGCTCTGCACCATAGGTAGGGAGAGCCTGCAGGGAGAGCCTCCCATTTGACAAAGAGAAGGAGAGGGTGAGGATAGCTTTTTGGATTCCTCAGCTGCTCCCCTCTTATTGAAAGGGAAGATGTACATAGGCGATCCAATGGTCACCTAATTTAGTCTGTTGCCTCAACAATGAGTTTGACCCACATTTTTGGTTGCCAGAGGTAAGACACAAAATGGTATTCTTTCTCTGGAGTCTAGCCCTTGTAGATGCTCCCATGTCTTGTAGGTGAATGGTAAATGAGGGTGATCAGATGGCATCTTCAAGCATATCAGAAACACAGGTTAGGGGTCCAGGGTAGCTTATTTATCATGCCCAGCTTTGTCTCTTCAATAGAGAGGAACAGCCAAAAAATTGATGAGGATTGCCCTTGTTATCTATCAGTTACTATCTGAGCTGTCCCTTCATTTTTTAAAATGTCTTTCTTTCCTTCCCTCCCTCTTTCTTTCTTTCTTTCTTTCTTTCTTTTTCTTTCATTTTCTTCCTCCCTCTTCCCTCCCTCCCTCCCTCCTTCTTTCTTTCTTTCTTTCTTTCTTTCTTTCTTTTTTCTTTCTTTCTTTCTTTCTTTCTTTCTTTCTTTCTTTCTTTCTTTCTTTCTTTCTCAAATGTATAAGGGTGCCCATCTATCCAGTGAAACTCTGCCCAGCAAAGTGAATATGGACAATACAACAACCATCAAACATACTAAAATATCCCCCCCCCCCCCGTCAAGATTCCCCTCATTAGAAGCCACAAAAGACAGCCTCTCCATATATCTACATAGCATAGCTCCAGAATACAGCTGGCACCAATGCCAAAAGGCCAGGAGGTTCAGGGCCATCCCAAGGCTGTTCCATGAGGCAGGTGCTACCACAGAAAAGTCTACTATGGACATAGAATAGATTTACTCTATGAGGTTCTTAAGAAGAAGGTGAATATTGTTAGATACTCGCCCCCCCCCCAGTGTTGCAGCAAGACAATAGTAGTTTCCACTCAGGTCCTCTCTTTTCCGGCAGGAACAGAGAGGCCCCTGATTGGCTGGAGCGCGGGACAGCTCCCCTTTAAAAAGGGACTGTCCGACCATGCATTCAGTGGATGCCTGCATGTGTACCAATAAAGAGCTGTTGTTATCGCTAGCCTTTTGTGCCTTTCATTACCCGATCTAACAAATATAATCAGCTTTCCGGCATATTTCAGAGGGTTGGAGATAATCCTTGTGGTACCCATCTCTAAAGCCTATGTTGTTATTTCCTGGCTACCTTGAAAACACAAGTGCAAAAGTTAAGTCTGTGCATATGTGCATGTTGCTGCAGGAGCAGGCCTGTTTCCTCTTCCTTTCCTCTTTTACTGATAGATGAATCAAAACCCTCCATCCTCCTCTTGCCCTTCTCACCTGGTCTGTTTCAGACAAGCCCACTGCTACCAGCGTGTACATGTTTTAGCTCTGCAAATATTTATCTGGGTTTCAAAATGGCAACCTGGAAAGCAGCACCTGGATTGCCACCAAGTCACCGCTCCAAAGTCGATTGCAGAAAATACGACTTCAGCAACAGAGTGGTCAATGCCTGGAATGCACTACCTGACTCTGCGGTTTCTTCCCCAAACCCCTAAAACTTTAACCTTAGACTGTCTACTGTCAACCGCACCCCATTTCTAAAGGCCTGCAAAGGGCATGCATGCGCACCAATGTGCCTACCCTCCCTGTCCTAATGTTCCTTTTTATTTGTATCTATTTCATGTATTTAAAACCATGTTCATACTTCAATATGTTATCTAATACATGCTTGACGAAATGAATGAATAAATAAATGTGCAGAAAAGCTGTGAGCACAGAGGTCTCTCATTCGTGAATAAAAGTTGGGATTTTGCTCTCCTTTTGCCTGGGTGGCTGGTAAATGAGCTTATTTTCATTTTGGATTCACATGGATTGGCTTAGTCCCTCCCTGAGGAAGTGGTGGGAAGTCTAAAGCTGTGGCTGGAAATGTCCTAACAGTTATACTGAGAAACAAGTGGGAGGCAGATACTCCAAAATAACTTGATTGCCCTACAGCTAGGAAACAATACTTGGGTTGGCAAAATACAAGGACAAAGAAAAGCAATTAAGTTGCACTTTGCTAAGCTTGTGGGGGGAAAGGCTCTGGGGCAGGAGGAGGCAGGGTGTATTTGTTGAAAAAGGTAAAGGCACAAGAGAGAAATCCTTTATGTCTACTTGAAGAGATCATTGCTAGCATTGTAATGTTCCTGGTAGGACATAAACAGGACCATGCTCCATTTCTTTTCTTTTTAAAATGTTACAAAATGATTTGTGCCTGAAATGAACAGTTAATCAGTTAATGGATATTGCATAGGGCAGGGATGTCAAACTCGATTTCATTGAGGGCCGCATCAGGATTGTGTCTGACCTTGAGGGAGGGGCGTGGCCAATGGGGGCGTAGCCAGTTTGACGTAACTCATCTCAGCGGCGTCTGTGGTGGTCCGAGTGATCTAACAGCGAAAACAGGCTCCCAATTTCCGTTTTCAGCTGGGGCAGCTCTACACCCCTACTGTTCCGTTTTTGCTGGCAGAGGGTTGCAGGAGGCTGTCACAGCTGAAAACGGAGATCGGAAGCCTGTTTGCGCCAGCAGAGGCACTGTGGGTTGGTTTGCTGTTTCCAGGGTCGCCCTGTGGGCCACGAATTTGACACTCCTGGCACAGGGAAAATCTCCTTGTATGAGAGGATTAAAAGGCCAGTACAAAACCATTGGAACATTCTCCTTGGAAGGGCCTCTTACAGCATCTCTTTTCTGCTGAAAGAAGCATTTGTCCTCTGCAGATGGAATGTCATTTCCACTTTCTAGGACCACAGAATGCCACACTCTCCGTTTTGAGAGGTTTGCATAATTTCAGTGTCAGCTAATTCATACGTAGGGATGTCAGTTGGGGAAGAATGGCATGGAAAAGACCTTGAATAGGAGAGTTGTGTGTCTGTTGCTGCGATTATTGCCAGATGCTCACACCTGGCCAACGTCCTCCTCCCTTCTCAGTGTCATTTTTTCCCAGCTAGTCTGGTCAGCCTTCAAGTAGAAAACAGTCCTTGGGGGAAGTAGCCACATGAACACTCCACTCAATCCGGAAAAGGTTAGCCATCACTACTCTAAATCAAACTGAACTCCTGGCAGTAGTAGCATTTCTGAGCAAAAATACAGAAATCGTTTGTCTTTGACATCTTCCAAGATGTTTTTTCATCATCCTAATCTAGTTAAGAACCCTGGGATTTTCTGCTGCTTATCTACCCAAGTACCTAACCTGTTCCATCATCATTCTAGGTCCAAGCTGCAGGAGTTTCTGGGAATAATCTCGGAGCTCTCTTGCTTGTAGTTTCTTCATATAATCAACAATGTATTGTTTCTTTAAATAGGAATTTGTGGCATCATAGGGAAGCAAGGGAATCCACCTACCTTGTAAGAATTCAGCACATGTACACAGTTTGCCAGTTGTTTTAATATTTATTCAAATGTAGATTTTTGCTGCCCTCTGCTGGGTAGTATTTATGAAGATCACAGCCGAAGTGATTTATTATTAGCACTCTAAAAGATAGCAGTGGGATTCCTTCTTAAGGACTGTACAGCTAAGGCTATAATTCTCATTATAAGATTTGGTTTATCTTACTTAAAAGAGAAAAGTAAGTAGGCTGTGTCTAACATCCCTAATATAAGCAAATAGTTGTAACCAGCCTATCTTATGAATGGAAAATGAAAACATGCAATTTAAAAGGCTCAAGTTATAGAAAGCCACTTAAAATGCAACTCTCTGTGGTGTACCTTCATGCTCCAGCATGCTAAAAATCCCACAGTTCCCTAATATAATTAAATGGAGATAAATCAGAATAAATTAACTTTCAGGCCTCCAATCAGGAGACACAGAAGCAGAGCCTTAATTTGAAAGACAAATTAAAGGATTTTTGTGACCACTTGAAGAGAGATAGATATCCTATATCCCAAATAGCATTCTGGACTTCCCCATTTATCTGACTCATATAAGATATTTCATATTATGATATGTTGCTTTACCTGTTCTGTATGTGCATGTCATGGCCTGAACTCAAGATGCCTCCTCAAACAAGGACCAGGAAGAGGCATCTCATACAGCAGCCTAGCTCTGTAGGTTCAGTAGAAACCCGTAGGCTCAACAGAAACACACAGTCTGAACCTCACAAATGGCTGTGCTTATCTGGTTTAAGATAGCAAGAACTCAAAATCATAAATTCAGTCCGGGCTTTATACACACAGAAATAAGATGCAAGGCAAACAGTCTTCAAAGGAGAAGATACTGTAAGAGAAGTATTAGAAGACAAACTGAGCCAGATTTCCAGGAAAAAAAAGTGTTGGCAGATAGCTTTAAAAGAGTAATCGACAAGGCCATTCTAGACTGATATATAGTATACTTATTCACCAGAAAAATCTCTCAGGGTATTTCCCACCAAGTTGGACAAATAGCGTAACTTTCATTGGCATCAGTGATAGTCACCGCATGTGAGTCACTTCATATTCTACCTGGCCTTCAGCCAGTAAAAGAGGCAGTCACGCTGCAGGCATATAAGCAGGATGACAAGGAGGATCAAAGGCTAGCAAAGATCAAAAGGAATGTTAGGTGGAAGCACAATGAGGAGGGAAACAGTAACATGTAGGCCTCAAGGTTAATTTGATCTATAGGTTAATGGGCTGAGGAACCTGACATTTCAGGAATGGAGAAATAATGGCAGCAAGACTTTCTAATCCTTTTTCTACAGGAATACCTCCTATCAGTTACAGTCAGCAAAATATATCTTCTCACAAAACATATAGGCCTCCTTAGTCTCCTCAAGTTGATCCTTCAGGACTCTTGGTACTTCTTGGGTCTGGTCTGCTTCTGGCACATAATTCAATGGTGGAAAGAGGCAGCTCAACTATTGTTTTGAAATAGCATTTGTTTGCTCCATTTATCCATCAACTGAGAAGAAAACGAAAACTTCGCCAATTCTTTTCCCATTCTGGGTATTATGTGGTGGATCAGTTTCTCCTCCCATCTACAAATAAATTGCCAAAATTTCATAAGATACCAGCTGAGAATCTTTATATCTTATGAGAATACTGAAACTGAAAGAAGTGTGTTTATTCCTGCTGTCCAGTTTAATAAGAGAAAAGGTTAAATCACATACCAATCCCAGAGTATTCAAAATAGTCTCCTTCTCAAAGTATGTGTAAATAATAGCATATTTGGACATTTGTAAGGAGTCTGTGTGTGTGTGTTTCTGTGTGTAAACGTGGTTAAAGAGTTATTGGGATTTAATTGAAATAAGTAAGTAAACTGAGAATCCCAAAGGTGCTTTTTCATGAGGCAACTGGACTTTCTTGGAGGGTTTTTTTGAAGACATTTCGCTTCTCATTCAAGAAGCTTCTTTAGCTCTGACAGGATAGTGGGGAACGGAAGGATTCCACTATCCTGTCAGAGCAGAAGAAGCTTCTTGGATGAGAAGTGAAACGTCTTCAAAAAACAAGAAGAAAGTCCAGTTGCCTTCTGAAAAAAAGCACCTTTGAGACAACCATGACCTGGATGACTGAGAATCTCTACAGACTTTTAGCTATACAATTTGGGATGAACACCCTTTGATTGGGGTGGGAGTAGGAATGGATTTCCAGAGGAAAAATTGCAGACTACAGGAACCAAGAGCACTTCTCAGGTGACCCTGAGGACACAGGTAAACCTCCAAGTGCTTCAAGGACCCTCTAAAAGGATGCAAATGATCAGCTGTCCACAAGGAATATAAATCATTCCATTCCCCACTATCCTGTCAGAGATGAAGAAACTTCTTGGATGAGAAGCAAAATGTCTTCAAAGAAAAAGCAAGAAAGTCCAGTTGCCTCATGTAAAAGCACCCTTGGGACAACCATGACCTGGATAATGGAGAATCTCTACAGACTTTTAGTAAACTGGGAAGAAATCATCACATTTTTTTTCTTCAGATTGTTGAATTGATTCTTCAGCACATTTATTCACACAAATCAATCTTGTTGAACTTAATGGGGTTCGTTTTTGCTGACATTTCATTGTTAATCTATGATTTTAGCCGCCCTAAGTCAGTCCAGGACTGAAGATGGCTCTGCCAAAACAGAGTCAATAACCATGGTAAAGATCTATGAACCAGTGAGAAGACTGATTTCTTGGAACCTTTCCAGATAAAGAGAGGAAAAAAAGATCCAGCATATGTTCCCTAGATGGCTGCTCCTGAAGAGGAAACCACAGGATATTGGGTTTCTGTGGGTTTAAGTACTGAGAGATAACGGGATCAGTCATCTATTGAACAAAATGAAATTCAATGGTGAAAAGAGTAAGGTTCTACATTTAGGCAACAAAAACGGAATGCACAGGTACAGTATAGGTGGTACCTTGCTCAGTAGTAGTAACTGTGAAAGGGATCTTGGAGTTCTAGTGGACAACCATTTAAATATGAGCCAGCAGTGTGCAGCAGCTGCCAAAAAAGCCAACACAGTTCTAGGCTGCATCAACAGAGGGATAGAATCAAGATCACGTGAAGTGTTAATACTACTTTATAATGCCTTGGTAAGGCCACACTTGGAATACTGCATTCAGTTTTGGTCGCCACGATGTAGAAAAGATGTGGAGACTCTAGAAAGAGTGCAGAGAAGAGCAACAAAGATGATTAGGGGACTGGAGACTAAAACATATGAAGAACGGTTGCAGGAACTGGGTATGTCTAGTTTAATAGAAAGAAGGACTAGGGGAGACATGATAGCAGTGTTCCAATATCTCAGGGGTTGCCACAAAGAAGAGGGAGTCAAACTATTCTCCAAGGCACCTGAGGGTAGAACAAGAAGCAATGGGTGGAAACTAATCAAGGAGAGAAGCAACTTAGAACTGAGGAGAAATTTTCTGAAAGTTAGAACAATTAATCAGTGGAACAGCTTGCCTCCAGGAGTTATGAATGCCCCAACACTGGAAGTCTTTAAGAAGATGTTGGATAGCCATTTGTCTGAAACAGTATAAGGTTCCGGCCTAGGCAGGGGGTTGCACTAGAAGACCTCCAAGGTCCCTTCCAACTCTGCTATTGTATTATTGTATCTAGCTGGCAACACTAAAGGGACACTAAGTTAACAAATCTCATTTTCTAACCACTTTTGGAAATTGCTCATTAACTACTTTTATGCTATTAGAGACCTTTGGAATGACAAATTGGAAAATGCTGGGTGAATCTGCCTTTAATCCCCAATGGAAGAAAATTTTAATCATAAGCTTAAGAATGTAAAGAATCTGAAATAAACAGGAAAATGCAGATTAAGATTTTGATCTTAGAAAATTATAAAGAGACTCGGGATCCAGATAAAATTGAAATATTGAATCTTTTACAATAAAATGTTGAAATTAATGTTTTTTTAAAACCAGCTTTTTGTAGGAAATAGATTGTTTTGGTTTTTAAAGGCATTTTGTGTAACAAAATGGAGGATGTTCGGTCTGACTGACTACCTGTATGCTATGGATGAATAATAAGGGAACACCCTACATATTTTTTTGGATACTTGTTTGTTTTTATTTATTATTTATATATTCATTTGTTATTAGTTATTTATTTTTATGACCCCCATTCCCAAAGGCCCTGGTCTTCTTGTTGAAGTGTGGACTGGATATTGCTAAGTTCCCATCCTCCTGGAGAATGCCAGTTGGAAGAGATTTATGACAATAAAGCATTTAATCTGAGATTCAAGATCCACCAAATCAGTGGTGGGATTCAGCTGGTTCGCACCGGTTGTTAAATTAACAGGTTGTAAAATTAACCAGTTGTTAAATTACCCACGCACCCTCCACTATCAAAGTAGATCCTGGGCGCTGCACTGCGCTGCGCTGCAATGAAGAAATAGGCAACGGAGCGGCCAGTGCAAGGGAAGTAGAAGGACACTTTCCCTCCTCCTTCCCTTGTGCCAGCCACTCCGTTGCCCATTTCTCCATTGTAGCACAGCGCCCAGGATCCACTTGATTGGGGGGGAATTTAACTGTGTAGTAGTAACTGTGAAAGGGATCTTGGAGTCCTAGTGGACAACCATCTAAATATGAGCCAGCAGTATGTAGCAGCTGCCAAAAAAGCCAACACAGTCCTAGGCTGCATCAACAGAGGGATAGAATCAAGATCACGTGAAGTGTTAATACCACTTTATAATGCCTTGGTAAGGCCACACTTGGAATACTGCATTCAGTTCTGGTCGCCACGATGTAGAAAAGATGTGGAGACTCTAGAAAGAGTGCAGAGAAGAGCAACAAAGATGATTAGGGGACTGGAGACTAAAACATATGAAGAACGGTTGCAGGAACTGGGTATGTCTAGTTTAATAGAAAGAAGGACTAGGGGAGACATGATAGCATTGTTCCAATATCTCAGGGGTTGCCACAAAGAAGAGGGAGTCAAACTATTCTCCAAGGCACCTGAGGGTAGAACAAGAAGCAATGGGTGGAAACTAATCAAGGAGAGAAGCAACTTAGAACTGAGGAGAAATTTTCTGAAAGTTAGAACAATTAATCAGTGGAACAGCTTGCCTCCAGGAGTTATGAATGCCCCAACACTGGAAGTCTTTAAGAAGATGTTGGATAGCTATTTGTCTGAAACGGTATAGGGTTTCCTGCCTAGGCAGGGGGTTGGACTAGAAGACCTCCAAGGTCCCTTCCAACTCTACTACTGTATTGTATTGTATTGTATTGTATTGTATTGTATTGTATTGTATTAACAACCAATTTCATGGGAGGCTCATCCCACATGTGCAGCGGAGCTGGAGGACAGGGATGGACCATGCCTCCCACGACAGCCAACCTGACCCTGGGTGAACCGGTTGTTAAATTATTTGGATTGCATCACTTCAGCAAACCTTTGCTTGCCTGCTAAGGAATCATACAAAAAAAAAGCTCAATTATTCAGCTTATTGGAGTGTAAAAATTAGGACCTTCAAACTAATGTTGCCACTTTGCCTCTTTTTGCAGCTTCACTTACCTAACCACTCAGCAGGTCAATTGTGCGATAATTGGAGAGGTGCAACTTCAGGTCCATCTCCATGCAGATGTTTCTTCCCCTTTGAACTATAATTAAAGAAGGGAAGGGGGAAGATTGATGCTGTTTGAAAAAAATTGATTGTAGGAAAAAAGCAAAGGCAGAGTTCCAGAAAGTTTATCCCATAAGGCAGGGGTGTCCAAACTTGGCAACTTTAAGACTTGTGGACTTCAACTCCCAGAATTCCCCAGCCAGCATGGCTGGCTGGGGAATTCTGGGAGTTGAAGTCCACAAGTCTTAAAGTTGCCAAGTTTGGACACCCCTGCCATAAGGAGTATCCCAAAAGAAATAAGTTGGTGTGTTTCAGATACCTCTGACCCTACAGCCAGATGGTGCATTATAGGCATCTATATAGACACCCAAACACATTCTTATACTTTATCGGGAACTACTCATATTGTTATATGGTTTAGTCCAGTAAACTACTACAAAACTTTGCAATTGGTTGCCAGTAAATAATGCTCAGGATCTTCTTTCTGATGGTAATATTTATTAGGATTAGTAATATTAGGTCCTCTTAGATCAGTGATGGCGAACCTTTTTTGGCTCGCGTGCCACAAGTGGGGGGAGCGCAGGGGGGGTCGAGTGTGGGCATGCCGCACCCATAATGCAACGTGTGACCCCCCCAGTGCGCATGCGCGCAAAACGCGCGACCCCCCCCATTTTTACACTTTTTCTGCCCTCCCCAGGCTCCAGGGGCTTTATAGGAGCCTGGGGAGGGCGAAAAGAGCCTCCCCCGACCCCCCGGAGGCCCTCCGGAGGCTTCAGGGACCGTCCGGAGGCTTCCCTGAAGCCTTCGGAACTCTTAAAACTACCCTCCGAGCAAACCGGAAGTGACTTCCGGGTTGCTTGGAGGGTCGTTTTAAGCTCTCCGAAGGCATCAGGGACGGTCCCTGAAGCCTCCGGGGGGGGGAGGCTGTTTTCGCCCTCCCCAGGCTCCTATAAAGCCTCTGGAGCCTGGGGAAGGTGAAAAATAGCTTTTAAAAAGGTGAACTCAGCTGGCCAGCGTGCGCATGCGCGCTGGTCAGCTGACAGGGCAGGCCTCGCGTGCCCTGACAAATGGCTCCGCATGCCACTTGTGGCACACATGCCATAGGTTCGCCATCACGGTCTTAGATGAACAAATGGAAAGTAATCTAAATTTAGAACTTCACTAAAATATCTGATTCCTACCATCTCCAATGCTAACCTTTATGTTTAAGTTTAATAGACTTTAACTTCCTTAACCCGTAACCACAGACAGTTTTCCAAAATGTTAGGAAAACCCCTATTTTTAGAAATGGACCATTCTGGCTGTGAATAGCTTTTGTTTTTCCACCAATAAGAGTGTATGCAGCATCAATAGAACCAATTCGGGTGTATGTCCGGCCGAGTTACTACCTACTTGTCCAAACCGATCCAAACCGGTAGGAACCCACCTCTGTTTCTGTGCATAAAACACATTTTATGTAAATATGCTTCTGACTCTTCAAATAAGCTTTTTTAAAAAAGAACAATCCATAAACTGATGGGAAAAAACTAAGCTCTGCTTTAAAAATGTGAAAGTTTTAGCAAGCCATACAGTCTCCTAATTCTTGGGGAATCCCATTCACACCTTTGTTTTTCAATGTCATCTATCGTTTCTGGCAGGTGGACGCCTCGGGTCTCCGGGAGAAAGAAGGCTGCTGAACCACACAGCACTGCCATGGCAAAAGAGGCCGTTTGGGGCAGAGGCTTCCATATGCTATCCAACAGGAAGACAAGCGGAGCCACACATGCCCCTAGACGGGCCATGAAGGAGCAGTATCCTTGTCCACTCTGTCTAGAAGCAAAGGCAGAGAGCAATCAAAAAGAGGTTGAAAGCTGAATTCAAGGGACACACATGATAGGCCGGCTTTAAGTCCACATCTGCATCCTTCTTTTTATCTATTAAGAACACAGTACACATTATAAGAGGAGCAAGCTAATGAGCAGAACGTAAACACATCCTGATATTAAGAGATTTGATAATGTACTCAATCCAAAGGCCTACACAGTTGCTCATTGAAGCATTTTTAAGCCACCATTAAGTAAAAACAATTGAATTCAAACATTAAGTGATTTCTGTTTCAATTAAAAATAATAGTTCTGAAAGAAATGTATTTTTTAATTGATAGGTGATTATTCAGCCCTGCAGTTTAAGGCCCCAAATGGCCTTGCATGATCTTAAATGTGGAAAAGCTATTTTTAAAAAAAGTATTGAAGGGAGGGGATGCACACACCAGGATCTAGGATTGTAGGAAATACCGTGTTTCCCTGAAAATAAGACAGGGTCTTATTTTCTTTTGACCTCTGAAATAAGCACTTGGCTTTATTTTCGGGGAGGTCTTATTATTTTTGAGGTGCAGGAGGCGGCGAGCATGGTCACCTCATGGCTGCTGCTGTGCTGCAATATTTTTGAGGAGGGCTTATTTTTGGGAGGGCTTATTTTAGCGCATGCGCTCAGAAGACCAAGTGGGCTTATTATCTGGGGAGGTCTTATTTTCAGGGAAACAGGGTAGCAGTAGCTCTTTTCAGTCAGACCAAGTTATTCTTGATCCATCATTTGACAATGCAATCAATTATTCATCTCGGAAGCATCTCTTTCTTACCTAAGAACGGTGGGATACAGTTCTGAAGAATACAGGAAAACTATAGTGAAGGCAGCTTCAGAAAATCCTTTGCCAATGATGGCAATCACTGAACGCAAAGTCCCCTGAGCTGGGATGAGAAACAGGGTACAGTTGACATCTTGGGAAGAGCACGAGTTCATACTATGTCATTACCACCAATGTTTAACTGCCCCTAGCACTTGTTGCCTGAGAAGGCAGAAATGGGGCCCAGCTCCATTCTACAACGAACTTGGCAACTTTAAGACATACTGTATGGACTTCAACTCCTAAAACTGCTGGCTGAGAAATACTGGGAGTTGAAGTCCACATGTCTTAGTTGCCAAGTTTAAGAAATGCATTGTAGCACATAGTGCTACAATGTTCATCCTATGTGAGCAGTTGTAGATATAGACCGGTCATTTGCTTGCTTCACCACATCAATAACCCTTTGGAGCCTGAGGCTGGGAGGGTTGCCGTGTTGTGTGGGCTGCATTTTCAAGACTCAAAAGCTGAGGCGAAGTGAAAGCTTTCACCCAAATAATCTGGACACAACTGAGCTCAGTGTGAACTGAGAAGAACTAAGAAAGGTTTTAATATATCCTGCAAACCTACCTTAAAAGTCACTATCCTCACATGGATAATGTGTGGCAAAATATAAATTTTGCCACTAAAGCTATAGCATAAGAAATCTTTTTAAAAGTATTTTGTTTTCATTTAAAATTTCAGCAAAGTCACTCAAACCTTCTCATCTGATCTGATGATCCACAAAAGACACCGAGTTTAAAGGTAAGGAGTGATGTGGATGCTGTCAGTAAATGTGAAATAAATCACTTTTTCAAAATCAATACTAATTGAATTTGATTGAGAATTACCTGAGCTAAATAGGCAAATACAAGTAATAAGATTGCTTTTTACATCCAGATTGAATAAATGTTTGACTAAATTCCAGAGGTTTGTCTGACCTGCTATATTAATATTACGTGAGCAGTTTACAGACCTGACATAAAAAGATAAAATCAGAAATAAATAGCTAACTTAAAACCCTGACTATTCTCTCCTTTACCCCCACCCGCCTCATCCCAGTTTAGACCCTATGTTATGTCTTTTAATAAAACATGTTAGTTGAAGAAGATGCTGCCACGTAGCAGAGGTGGCATTCAGCCAGTTCTCTCCGATTTGGGCAAACTGGTAGCGGTGGCTGCGGGAGGCTCCACCCACACGCCCTGACATAATGTGCGAGCACTGCACATGCACAGAAGGCGGTGCGCATGCGCAGATGAGGCACATGCACTCACATTTGCAAATTGGTAGGGAAGGTAAGTGAATCCCGCCTCTGCCGTGTAGTCTTGATTTTTTTATTACTCCAGACCAGTGACGTGCGGTGAGGTTTATGGCTGGTGAAGCTGGTGACGTCATCAGGAAGGTGGGGAATGGGACCACGTGTGCAGGAGGCTGAGGCAGCCTCAGCCTCCTGCACACGTGGTCCCATTCGCCGCCTTCCTGAGTCAACATGAAGGGGACCACGGAGCGCGAGCCAGCAGAGCGCGCTCCGCAGTCCCCTTCATGTTGACTCAGGAAGGCAGGGAATCGGACCACATGTGCCTTTTCCCTTTTCCCTTTTTTTTCTTTTCATGATGAGAGTGGTGAGGCTCTGCCTCCCCTGCCTCCCCTGACCGCACATCCCTGCTCCAGACAGTTTAAAGCCTGATTTCCTCCATATTTCTTGTTCAGAATTCAGGAAAGACTCTTCTTATTGAGATGCACCAGGCCAGGCAACTTTACAGCTTCAGATTTTGGAATTACCACCCTCAGCTTATCCCACTCTCAGTGACAGTATGAAATAATGCAGAGAGTTTACTGTATCCAGCTAAAAATATCTAAAAGGCAATAGTTTGCCTACCCTTAAAATCAATAAATTTGAAATTGATAGGCAGTTTCAACATGATCTAAAATCCCTCCCTTTGTACACGGTTTCTTACTTGTCTTAATTGCATCTAGTACCTTTCAGATATTGTGTCCAGAATTGGAGGTCATCTTGCTGGGGATAGTTGCTCTCTTGAGTAAAAATTTGTTTGGGGAAATTAATTTCATTAATATTTATTCAATCACCCCTGCAGGAGTGACGAGTCCCCGGGTATGTGAGAGACCTCAGCAACTTTAAATTGTTGTCAGGGGTATTCTGAGACTTGAAGTTCATGCTGAATTTGAGAAACATGTGGGAGAGGGGAGGGAAAGATGAGACTAACTAAAACTACTTACAAGTTGGCACAATAATGTTGATTCCCATAGATAACCCACTTAGGATGAGGGCCCAGGCTTGGCTTTGCCTTCGTCCAACTCGATTTACCATAACAAAAACAAGGAGCTTGGCAGGAATCTCAATGAGGCCAAAGACAAACTGGGTCATATACATTCCCAGGCCAAAACCAGTGATGTTCATGCTCATGATATAATAGGAAAAAGATGCTCCAAACCTGCAGGGTAAAGAGATGAAGAGATGTACAAAGATACCCTGGAATCAGACCCCATCAGGACAAAAAATGTCCAAGAGAACTCAGGAAGTGTGCCTCACCACACAGCTGCCATGCAGAAGGAAATCCTTCTCAGCATTGGTGTTCGGAAAAGACTGATGTAGGAATAGTTCCCATCTGACTTCTGGCTTATCCCTGCTGCAGTCTTGAGTAAATTCTGAGAAAGGGAAGTTGAGTTTTAGAGCAGCCACTTATGAAATAAGTATTTTATGAAATAAAATAACCAAGAAATAAGAACAGAAATGTATAATCAAAAAACAAAAACACACTAAAATGCATTTGCAAAATTATTTGTAGAGCTGTAAATCTACTTACTTGATATATGTAGTTTCAAATGCTTGGGAATATAATACATCATCCAAATGGGGAAGATAATATTTTGTAGAACTGTGTGCTTGCTCAGTTTGTTGTTCATGGTTGGACTTCAATCAATTTTCTACTAGTGCTTTCTCTTTAAACCATATTTGGACTCTTTAAATGAAGGACACACATACATCGATTGACTGCCATACAGAGAAAGCGCACTCCTGCCATTGGTCTCATGTGCTTTAGTTCTTTACTTTGGGAAACGTGTGTAAATTGGGTTCATCCTGGGCCACGATTTATTGAATAAACCCAACTATTTGAATTCATCAACACATTCAGCCATCAGACTACAGCAACTGCCCCCAACCTTTCTAGCTTGGTGGCCTGGCACAAGAGAGCCGTGTGAGTGGCAGACGTATGCACTTGCGTACCACTCCATTTGTGCAAATGGCGGGCAGTTGAGTAGAGAGTGCTTGTGGTTGCATGCAGAGGATGCTTGCGCATGAAGCTCCATTCACATGAATGGAGCTTTGCACAAGCACAAGCCCCATCCGCTTGGACAGGTGGAGTTTCGTGTGCAAGTGCCATTGCCCTCCGCTCACACAAGTGGAGATTTGCGTGTGCTTGCCTGCTGCTTGCCTAGGGGACCTTCACACGTACGTGTGCTTACCTATTTTTCCTGCGACCCAGTTTCAAACAGGCCTTGGCCAGTAGTGGGCCACATCCCAGGTTTGGGGGCTCCTGATCCACAGTTTAGAAACCACAGTGTTTGGAGTCACCAAAGAATGCAAAATCAAAATCAAAGACTTGCATGAGGGATGAAGCCAGTTCCAAAGGCGGGATGGGATTCTATCTCCTTCAGGGATATTCAGAGATTGCAAGAGTGAAGCCAAGAAGTTGGTCTCAGGTCACCTCAAGGGCAAATGACAGCTAACCATTTGGGAAAGTGGTTCTGTGCAATGTGGGTTATTTATATGTAATGAGAAAGGAAATAATGATATGTGGCCCCTTTTTCCTTGTTAAAAGCTGATGATGGCTAAATGCAGGGGTGGAGTGCTGGGGATTCACAGGAGTTTGGGAGAACCTCTAGCTAAGATTCTGTGTGGTTTGGAGAACCCCCAAATCCCACTCCTGGCTGGCCCCGCCCACCCACCCTCACCTCCCAGGAGTCCCCACGCGGCCCATTTTGGATGCAGGTAAGTGCAGGGCGTGCACAGAGGCTATGGGAGGGCAACAAATGGGCCTACCAGAAGTTGGGTCTGAAATGGGCCCATTTCCGGCCTCCAGAGGGCCTTCAGAGCCTGGGGAGGCCATTTTCACCCTCCCACAGGCTCGAGGAAAGCCTCCAGAGCCAGGGAGGGCAAAAACGCCTCCCACACTGTGAGTCCCACGACTAGAAATTTTGAAGCCCACCCCTGGCTAAATGTTGACTTCTACGCCCAAGATAAGCTGAAGAGAGACAGACACTCTTTTCTACAACAGCTCACTGATGTTCTCATTTTCCTAGCATACCTAAACCAAAGTGGCACCTCATCTTTCTTAGTGTCAACGGTATTAGAGAATTAAAGGTCTGAATATAAGATAAAATGCTTCGTCCAGCTGATTCTGCCTTGTAGATCCAAGGTCTGCCTAAACCCAGTCTGCCTCTCCATGGTGCCATTTTCATGTAAGGGTGGGAGAAAGATTTGTTTAGTTTGCAACAGATCTGGGTTATTCCCTGAAATTGACATCTCTCTAAATCAGGGGTGTCCAAACTTGGGAACTTTAAGACTTGTGGACTGGGAGTTGAAGTCCACAAGTCTTAAAGTTCCCTGGTTTGGACACCCCTGCTCTAAATAGTGCAGTGCAGTTTGCCATTCCATAAGCAACATACATTATTAGATTTAAAACTTTCGTAAACATAAAAATAAATTGTTTGGGAAAAACTGCATGTTAGGTGAAACTGCGGGGTGGGGGCGAAGCTTTCATTTGGAGAAACATGCACAAAATTACACATTTTAAATTGTACCTAATTTTTTTAGAAATCTAAAATTACTAACAGCCAAATCCAAATGGAATGAAGAATGAAAAAGTGGGGGGGGGGGGACACCAAACCGAATACATTTGCAAAAATGAGGAACTGAGAGCCTGTGACTCATTTGTCCATCGTACCTTCACAGCAATTGGGGGAATTGAAGGGGGGGGGGACAATGGAAACAGAGAAAATCAGTTTCCTCTCTTGAGCATTTAGGTACTGATTCAGTGGTGGGATTCAAAAAAAAATTTGCTAGCTGGTTCTGTGGGCGTGGCTTGGTGGGTGTGGCAGGGGAAGGATACTGTTAAAACTCTATTCCCTCCCCACTCCAGGGGAAGGTTACTGCCAAATCCCCATTTCCTCCTGATCAGCTGCGACTCAGGAGGCAGAAAATAGATGGGGGTGGGTGCAGTCAAAGGTGGTATTTACCAGTTCTCCAAACTACTCAAAATTTCTGCTACCGGTTCTCCAGAACAGGTCAGAACCTGCTGAATACCATCTCTGTTCTGATGTCTTGACATACCTCAGGCTTTATTTTGTCAGCAAATTCTTTCTTTCTGTTCATCCTGGCACATCTTTTTAAATGTCTGTGAGCTTCTTTCAGCTTTCCTTTAATTAACAACCATCTGGCAGATTCTGAGAGCCACCTATTAAAGGGAAGGATGGGGGGGAATGATCATAATCTCTGCCTGTAACCAGCAGCTCAACATACTAGTTGGGGAATTCTGGGAGTTGAAATCCACACATCCTAAAGTTGCAATGTTTGAAAAACACTGATCCAGCTAAAACTCCTCAAGCTGTATGGCTGTCATCCTCATCATGAATACGATAGGCAGGTACGGAGGTGACCAAAGTATTCAGTTACATGGATTGTCTTGTTTTAATCATAGCAACTTTATCAAAGCTTCCCATAAATCTGAAAATGTGCAGTCTGGATGTTTTCTTGCTCATCTAAACAAAACTTTTCATATGTTTTCTAAAGAACCTTGCTTCTAAAATCATGTTTGTGAGGACAAGCTATTTGTGGATATGTATAGCTTTCTTCTGGCTTATTTAAAATAATAGAAACATCCTGAGCTTGATAGAGAGAGATCTTCATGGAATCATAGGTTTGGAAGGGACACTGAAGTTCTTCTAGTTTAATCCCCTGCCCAATGCAGGAACCATCAGGACATGCCAGTCAAATGATTACTCAACCTTTGCTTGAAAACCTTCAGTGATGGAGCATCCATAGATCCAAGAGGCAGGCTGTCCTTCTATTCAATAGCTTCTATAATCAGGAAATTCCTGATTTCAAGATTGGATTTCTCTCTGTAAACCTTCTACTCATTGGTTCTTGTCCTACCCTCAGTTACTAGAGAGAATAAATCCACGCCTTTTTCTCTATGATAGAGAATATTGGAAAACAGTTATTACACCTCCTTCCTAAATAATACCCAATTCCTTTAACTGTTGTTCTTTCGATTTAGCTTCCAAGCCTATCACTTTTATTGCTCTTTCTCTCCATTTTTTTTTCAGTTTCTTGGCATTCTTCTTGTGTTATGATAACCAAAACCAGACATGGTATTCCAGGTAGAGTCTGAGCAGTGTAGCACAAAGGGGAACAATTCCTTCCTGTGATGTTAACATTATAACTCTATTGATGCAGCCCAAGTTTACACTGGGTCTCTACTGCTGGATTCACCCTTAATCCTACTCAGATCTGTCTCACAAGGAATACTATTTTAAAGTAGGAGGAGAGATCAAGGATAGGTGATTAACGGTGATGATTTTTTAATGCTGAAACTTACCTTCTACTACATTAAGAGTAATGCGGTAGAGATTGAAAACAATCCTTTATGGAATATGTACACTACTCGTCCATTCTGCCACTCTTGGTTGAAACTTTAGCTTTCAAGGCCACTCCATTACAAATTATTATGATTATTGCTGTTTTTTGGAGTAAAATTCTTTGTGTGTAATTAGAGTGAAACCCCTAGTAGTTTAAGGCAATTAGTAGTACCTTCAGGATCCAACAAAATCTGGCCTGTCTTATGCAGATTCTACCAGGAGAGTCTCAACCAACATGAAGTCCAAGGAATAGGGGCTGAGCGATATGCCTTCTCTCTAACTGTCCCCATACATGAATATGGGGAGTACTAGGTACTCCCATGTGACACCGTTCCTGCGTGAGCTGCACTGGCTTCCTGTGGTCTATCGGGTGCGTTTCAAGGTTTTGATAACAATCTTTAAAGCGCTCCATGGCTCAGGACCTAGTTACTTGCGGGATCGTATTCTGCCCCATACATCCCTGCGACCAATCCGCTCGCACAGAGAGGGCCTCCTCCAGGTGCCGTCCACTAGACAGTGTCGGGGGGCGGCGCCTAGGAGTAGAGCCTTCTCTGTGGCGGGCCCAGCCCTGTGGAATGACCTCCCTCCGGATATTAGGAATACCTCTGACCTCTGCTCCTTTCGTATTAAGCTTAAGACCCACCTATTCCAAGCAGCTGGCCTGGCTCAACTTTGATCTAACCATATCGCTCCTGACGGGTTTTTAACTGGGTATTTTAATTATATTTAATTAATCTAGGGGTTTTTAAATACTGTATTTTAATTGTTTTTATTTATCAGCCGACCTCCTCCTTGTGTGTGTCTCGGTTTATGTCTCTGTTATATGTTTGTTTTGTCCACATATTTATTTCATATGTTTCATTGTACGCCGCCCCGAGTCCTTCGGGAGAGGGTGCGGCTAAGAAATAAATATTATTATTATTATTATGTTGTTTTCCATGATCTATAAAACTCAGAACTTCCTAGTCTGCGCAGGGTAATGTTAAAGTGTTGAACCAGGAGGGGCCTGGGCATTAGTCCACCCTTTGCCATGGAAGCTCACTGGCTGACATTGAACCAGTCACTCATTCTCAGCCTAACCAACTTCACAGGACAGCTGTTGGAAGAAAATAAAAATCTTATGCCACATTTGGACACAAATGCCTACCAAATAAAAATGCTATTATTATTATTAGCCTTTCACAAATTGCTTAAAACCTAATTGTTCCTCCAAATATTTGGAATTTACTGGTTTGCAGATTGCCTAGTAGGTAGTTTTGATCTTGTGTGCGCCTGGCTTTTTCACATGCATGTTTCCTTATTTTTTGTAAAGCCCAAAAAGTTATGTAGAAATGAGAAGTGTAGTATACTCCATAGTGAATAAGTGAATACAGATTTAAGCTTCTTCCTGTCCGTCCCTCTAGGCTAGAGAATCTGACTGCATTAGTGTCTGTTTCTGAGACTTACATTTAGACTTAGAATAACTTTATTGTCACTTTGAATGTACATTAATTGGCAGACATTAAAATGAAATGTTGTTGCATACAGCTCTCAAAAGGTCTCTACCTCCAATAGAGGAAAAGAATATGTTGTTTATTTCGGGATCTCTGACCTGAACTTTGAAGCAAGATTATGTTAATCTTAATTTGAGGCTGATCCCAAAGCATTAAATATGTAAACATATCTGAATTTTTGGATATATTAAAGGGAGGGATATGAACATTTCAATCACAGACATCTAAAGGGCTTCACAAAAGGAAAATGTTCTTCTTACTTGTATGAGCAATGCCTAATTCTTGTTCAACCAGATTATTTTTGTGTTCTTAGTGAACCATTACGGTGTTATCTTTTATTTAAAAATGTCAAAAACACTGGGTCATTAGCACTTGAGACAAGCTGCTAGATCACCCATTTCAGTTTATAGCAAACATGCTAGGCACAAATTAACATCTTTCTCTTAATGTTTTAATTTTGGGGCTTTTCCAGATTGCAAGCCATGAGCCAAAGTTGGTGACTCCCTTTGGTGTACTTTGCTCCGACTTTCTGTGGAAGGTTTTTCTAGAGAGAAAACACCTGTTTCTTGCTCCTTTAACAATCCACCCTTAAAAATGAGTGGAGCTTCAATTGCTTCAATCTTGACTTTTTGAGCACGTCCCTGATGCTGCCCCTTTCATAGAAACAAAGTTTCTTCTGATTAGCTGCCTTCAACTTTGTATTTCCAAAGTCCCACCCGTAAAAGCACTATGAGTCCTTTCACCGCCATTAAAATACCCCAAATCTTGGTCGTACTGCTCTAGGACCTAGCCTGAAGTCAAAACAAAACAATTTTTCTTTTACTAGTTTAACCTGATTTTGCAAAGGCGTTTTGGAGAAATAACATTTTTACCCACCACATGGAGATGATGCCCACTATACACGGAAGAGAGATGGTGAGAAGCAGCCAGTGCCAATCCCGCACCAAATAGGCAGTCAGAGCAAGAAGCATATTTCCAAAACTCCAGAAGAGACTGCTTATAACCGCTGATATGGTGCGATGTTCTATATCCACCCATTCCATTCCTAGAAGATAGGAAAAGTGCTCAATAGGCCCATCTGCGCAGAGGTCTCCCTTTTATTGGAAAAGGAGGACAGATCTAGATAGTGCAGCACAGAAGATGTGCTTTATAGACCTTCATCTTAGCCTTTGATTCTCTGGGAACTGAGGTGTCATTTGTCCTTCTCAAATTTGCAGCTTTCTTGATCAGCTTGTTTTTAACCTCTTGCATTTCTTTCCTTGATGGTTGTTTTCATTGCTGGTTTATCTTGCAGTCAGCATATAATTTGATTTCAGAATTTGGTTTAAATCAAGAATTGCAAATGTTTAGGGCCAGTGAGTACATTTGAAACACGCTGAGCGCCACTTTTTTTTTTTTTTTTTTTTAGAATTTACAACTATTTAGAAAACTCTCATATGTTATCTCATCACCTTTCACTGCGAAAAGTCAAAACTGGGACTCACACTTAAAGGCTCCAGAGCTTTTGTGTATTTGCTTGGCTTAGGACTGCATCACACTGTTTTTTACTCATAGATTTCAGTTTGTAAGGATACCATATATCTGCAGGGCATGGTAAGGGATTGCTATCAAAGCTCACTTATTTTTATGTGCAATCATATCCGCCATCTTGCCCTTTGACCATATGCTGCAGACCAGGGGTGGGTTCTGGAAGTCACTACTGCCAGTTTGCTCATGGGTGCACTGTGTGCACAGTTCAATAAAAATTGTTCTCTACATGAACAGAAGCAAAAACCAACATGGTAGCGCCTACGGCACTGCCTGGAGAACCGGTTCAGGGGTGTGGCAAGCCTGCCGGTTCCAGTGTCCTAGGCCGCCAAACCATTACCAGTTTGGCCGGACCATTCTGAACTGGTAGGAACCCACCACTGCTGCAGACACCTCTGATCCATAACTACATATAATACACTTGATCCTTTCCTCTTTCCACAAGAAGCATGCAGAAAAGTGCATATTTCATATCCACGAACTCCTTTGCACAATGGGTTCCTCTTTATCCAAAGCTACTTTTTAAAGTCCCACCTTGGCCTTCTTTTTGGCTTACCCAGAGGTATCACAATGATGGAGAGTCCACAGATAGACATTCCTGTCAGAGTCCGTGTCACTGCAAACATACTATAGGAAACTGAGGCAGAACTCAATACCCCAAAGATGAGGGTGCCCAAGTAGGACACCAGGAGCATTCTCTTCCGACCAAACCTGAGGCACCATAGAAAGAAACATTATTGCTGTAACCAAGGAGGCAACTTGCAACCCTACCAAAGGTCAGAAGAGTTGCAAATTGCCCTTTCAGAGAAATTGGCTAATAGTTCACTTTTTATCTTGGCAAGTAAAGAATTTCTCAAGGAGCAGAATCATCACTAGACAACAAGCTCCGTATAATAATAATATTTATCATGGGGGACAAAGCAAAATCTTGTACTTTCAACAAGTCTGTTTTCACCTG
The DNA here is from genome assembly GCF_964273705.1 of Natrix helvetica. NCBI lineage: Eukaryota > Metazoa > Chordata > Lepidosauria > Squamata > Natricidae > Natrix > Natrix helvetica. The sequence continues at coordinate 252,053,580 of NC_138552.1, forward strand.
CCCGAGAACAAAAATGGAACCCAGAAATTATTTTGGAGCAGTTACTAAGGCCCTGTAGAATATGTACCCAAAGTGGAAATATATGCCAGGGGTGGGCTGCTGGGGCTTCACAGGGGTTTGGGAGAACCTCTAGCTAAGATACTGTGCAATTCGGAGAACCCCCAAATCCCACTCCTGGCGGGCTCCACCCACCTCACCCCTCCCAGGAGTCCCCGCGCGGCCCATTTTGGATGCAGGTAAGTGCAGGGCGCGCGCAGAGGCTCAGGTCGGGCAAAAAATGAGCCTATCGGATGTTCGAGAAGGCCACCTCCAGAGGGCCTCCAGAGCCTGGGGAAGCTGTTTTCGTCCTCCCGGAGGCTCAAGGAAAACCTCCAGAACCCGGGGAGGGCAAAAATGCCCCCCTGTAGTGCAGGAGGCTGACTAGGCCACTCCCACCATGACCACACCCACCCAGCAACCGGAGAGAACCCTTTGCTAAAGTTTTTGAGGCCCGCCCCTGATATATGCATTACATTTGAATAAATGAAAATAAATAAATGCGTGTGGAAGGGTATTAGCATTTTAATTTGTTTTTGACTTATTTTGTATTTACTGTGCCATTACATCTGCGCTAGTCTTTTCATGCAACCTAAGTAATTGGTCCTTCATAGGTATTGTTGAGGACAAATGGGAGCTTGTTCCCGAGATGAAAAATTGGAAGCTAAGTCTTCATGCTTCTGCCCCCATAAAAGTATGGGATAAAATGTTAAGCACATATCAAGAGACAGGATGTACCCAGATGTGCTTTCTGTGGATACAAAAATCATTCAAGACTATAACATTTTTTACTATGGGGGAGTATATTTTGGTCCGGTGCTTACAAAAGGATAATATGAATATATAGATGTCTTTGAGTCAGTCTTGATGCCTGGTGACTTGCGAGTCTAGGACAAGTCGCCACAAGCAACTCGCCAAGGAACTACTCACCATGAGACAAGAGTCACACTAATATGGAAGAAATGGTGGAGTAGAACCACTAAAGAAAGGATGCAAAAGGAGGGACAAAATGAAATGTGAAAGCCAAAAATTAAAATATGTTTTAATTAATTTAAATAATTATAGTGAATTGTTGAATTGTCCCACAGCGAGTTGGCCCGTGGCGAGTTGGTGGCAGCGACTTCTCCCACTCCAGGCTGGACTATTCCCTGCAGTTTCCTTGACAAGATTTCAGAAACGATTTGCCTTTGCATGCTTCCTAAAGCTTAGAGAGAAAGTAACTAGCCCAAGGTCAGTCCAGTGGCTTTGTGCTTAAGGCAGGATTAGAACTCATGATCTCTTGGGTTCTGGCTTGATGCCAAATTATCTTCTAATATGAATGTAAATGAAGACCAGTTGCCTAGATCCTCGCCCTCAATTAGATCTTTAGGGGAATGCCTTCCTAGAAAGCTTTTGCCTTTAGGTTTTCATTTAGCTTTCCCCTGGCTGTTGGAATCCATCTGTTTCCAACACTGTTTCTGTTATTCCCACACACACATCATTGTTCGATGGAATGAGGAAAGTTACATTTACATCAAAAGGTTCCCTCTGGTGGAACATTCCAAAAAGATCCAGCTATTTCCTGGCTATTGCAAAAATGTCCACTGATCATTTCCCTGACAAAGGTCTCATATATTAGCACTGCCAGACTTAGGCTGCAAAGCACAACCACCACTAGGGGTCGGCAAAGAATTAGGAAAATACCAATACTTTGCTGACATCTAGTGGTTGCCTAGAGCTTTACACCCTAGGTTTGCTACAGTTGTTTATAGGTTTTAGCAATAATATTGTTAATTTATTTTAGAGTAAATCATTTTAAAGTAAATCAGATTTTTATCTATCTAGGATGGGGTTGCAAGTGTGGGGTTTTGAAAAGCTGTTCTAAAGTTGGGCTGAAAATTGAAACGGTGAACAAAAGAGCTGTGTTTTCGCTCGAAAATTATGTGTAAGTATCTAGAGCATGGGTGTCAAACTCACGGTGTCACGTTGCCATCACGTGACATTTTGTAATGTTTCCCCCTTCGTGGAGCTGGGTCGGGCATGGCCTGCCCTGGGGTGGGCATCCGGCCTGCAGGCCACCAGTTTGACACCCCTGATCCAGAGGGTTGGATTTCACATTGATGCAATTTTTATTGCCTGGACATGAACTGTTGCAACATCCTCAAATGCCCACATATCTAGATAAAATAATGGAAGAATGAAACCACATTACCTGTCAGACAAGTCTCCAAAGATCACAGCACCAAACATCACCCCAAAGAAGAAGAAGGTAGCAGTCGCTTGGTTCAAGCTTTTATGCTCACAGACCAGATCCCACTGGAAAATAGGCATTCATTTCATGATTTCCTTTTTCAGGAGCCCAGTAAGTTTCATGTTCATGATAATTACAGAAGTTTTAAAATATTTTAAATTTATGGATTCCAACTTTGGATTGGATCCTAAGGTACCATTCTGGTGGTAGATGTTATTATGCCATAATGAAATCCCAATATCACCAGGGCTGGCCCTACCATTAACCAAAGCAAATGGAAGTTGTTGGGCAAAAAAAAATGGAGCTTGCAGGTGCCAGTCACATATATATATTGGGCTTTCCTGCATCCCTAAAGTAAACTGTTGCCTTCAGTTGTTGTGGAAGATGCTGCTCCATAGTCTGTGATGAAGAAACATTCACTGTTAGTTAAATATTCAACTACTGTGGCTTTTCTGCATAGAATGAGAAGGAGGCACCGTGTTCTTAGTTGGCTCAGAATCCAAGAGCTTAGGCTACCCCTGCGTTCACTTTGAGAACACTTGAACACTAATCCCTCATTATATTTGCACAAGTGGGAGAACAATGAAGATCCCTGTACAGCGGTACTGCAGTTAAATAATTTTAAATCAGGGAATTATCAAAAAGTCACAACTTACAGAATATATGAAGTCACTTTTACAGAAATCACCACATTTTATTAGAGATTAAATTAGCAGTCTAGATCCAATTGTGGTTGGTAGTGTAGGCAGAAGGAGCCTACTTGCCTTCCACATGTTAAACCAAGGTGATGACCTTTCTTTAACTACTATCCAAACACCATAACATTCATCCAAATTAATAATAATAATAATAATAATAATAATAATAATAATAATAATAATAATAATAATACCAGGACTTAAAATTTGAAATTCAACGATTATGGTACAAACCAGCAGTGGTAATTGGCACACTGGGTGCTATTCCAAAAGCACTGGAATTACATTTAAAACAGTTAAAACTTGACAAAATCACCATCAGTCAAATGCAAAAAGCTGCACTGCTTGGAACTGCACGTATATTACGAAAATACGTTACAACGTCCTAGGCCCCTGGTTGGGGCCCGACTAGTAATCAATGCCAAATCCGGCGAAACAACTGGCTGCTGTGATACAATTCTGTTGATGCAATAATAATAATAGTATGATATGATGATATGATATGATGATATGATATGATACTCTTTATTAGATTCAAAATAACTTTTTGCCAATGTCTTGATTTTTAGCATGAGGGGAGGAATCGGCATTCAGCCTATTTGTAGGGATGCCAGTGCAGGTATTTTAAATTGGAGTGAATTTATTTTCCATAAAGCTTCTGAGATGCATCAGATAATTTTCTAGGAAGGAAGTTTACTATGCAATGATAAACCATTAACTCTCTAACACTTAAGGGACTCAATTGAAGTGTTAAGTAAATGAGGCATTAAATCCACTAGGCAGTGTAAGTGTTAATAATATTTGAAATGGGCAACCAATTCAGCCCGCTAGAGAATCCATGGAGAACAGATTCCTCAAAGAGTGTGAGTTATGTCTGCTAACCACCTTGCTGGTGGTACAGAGATGCTAGCAGGGGAAACCTATTGTAGATACACTGTGCTGATTGACTACCTTGAAGCATCTCTTTGGTCACTGTAAGAAACAGAACACTAGACTAAATCAACTTTTGCTCTGCATCGACAAATTGCATGCTCCATTGCTTTGGCAATCTGTTCTCCATGGATCTTTAGTGGGCTGAATTTGGCATTTTTCTAATTATGGGATAGAAACCATTTCAGATTCTTGTTGCTTCAGTGGGAATGGATGACTGACAAATCAACAGGAAAAAGAAAACGCAATGGAATTAGCTGGTGGAGATAATAGGATGGGAAGAGCAGCAGGTATGAAATTTACTCTCTCAGAATGTCATGGAAGAATTATTGTTACCACAAATGAAGAACAAATGCACTACACAAAAAGGTTTTCATGCTCATCCCCCAAACTGTTGTCAGATCTCAGAATAAATTGTGTTCTCATGACAAACTAAGCTCATAGTTAATCAGTGGTGGGTTTCAAAATTTTTTAGAAACTCTTCTGTAGATGTGGCCTGCTTTGTGGGAGTGGCTTGCTGGCCATGTAACCGGGTGGGAGTGGCTTGGCAGTCATGTGACTGGGTGGGTGTGGCCAACTTGTAAAATGTGGTGAAACTCACTTAACAACGCTCTTGCTTAGCAACCAAAAGGTTGGCTCAGAAACTCTGGCATTTGAAGTACGCAAGTCTTAAAGCTGTCAAGTTACAAGACCCTTGCACCCCTAACCCTTTAGAAAAAAACCCCAGGGGTGTTCAAACTTGACAGCTTTAAGACTTGTGGACTTCAACTCCCAGAATTCCTCCTCTCTTCCTCTTGATGACGGGCGGACGGGCGGGAGGAGGGAGCTGGAACCGGTTCTAAACGACACTGTAGATTTGTGGAACCTCTTCTATAGAAGAGGTTAGAACTGGCAGGAACCCACCTCTGTAGTTAATTGACATATGGTCTACTGAATTAACCTAACTTCCTGGGCTCACCAAATGCACTGCCATAAATCACCTTCAATGATGTACCTGCATTAGAAGACTGGGACATACATTTTCTATAAAATAAATGAATTAAGTGAACCATAAGAGCTGTTTTCATGTTAACATTGTTGACTTGTTTATGATTTTGTGTGTCATGTGAACACAGCCATTAAGTTGTTTGGCAAAGGTGAAACATTTTCAGTGAACACAAAGGAAGCATATCCCCTCACCCCACTTTAAATGCATACAGGCATTCAAAATTTTCTGGGAAAAATATTGTATCCTAACAGAACATAATAGCACATTCAACAGTCCCTGGGCATAAGGGCTTGCCCAAAAGACATGACCAGCCTATTAAAAGGACCCAAACTGCAATGGTATGTATGCTAGGGAAAGTATATACAAAAATTATATGTATTAGGTGAAAAGGCACATATGCATATGCATGAATTTTCATAAACTGAGGTTGAATGATGACAAATAAATTTAGTGAAATGAGACACTGAGCAAGAGTGAACATGGTTTATTCCTAATGCATGACAGTTACATTTACCAGAAGCATTGGAATAACATCTTCTGGAGAATAGAAAAAATCAGACAGGACCCTGCTTTTAAGTAGCTAACAATTTCAGTCAAGTAAATTAACAGAGAGATATGAGGCAATGGCTATGATTAGTGCAACCTTGCAGCTAGAAATAAGAATTAAATAAATGAGAAATTCCAATATATGATTACACAGGTGATTATCTAAGAAGACTACATACCAGTGACGTGCGGTGAGGTTTAAGGCTGGTGAGGCTGGTGACGTCATCAGCATGAGCCGCGGTCCCCTTCATGTTGACTCAGGAAGGAGGGGAATGGGACCACGTCAGCCTCCCTCCTGCGCACATCCCATTCCCTGCCTTCCTAAATCAACATGAAGGGGACCGCGGAGCGCGCTCTGGCTCACGCTCCGCGATCCCCTTCATGTTGACTTAGGAAGGCGGGGAATGGGACATGCACAGGAGGGAGGCTGAGGCTAGAGGAGCCTCCTTCACATGTGGTCCCATTCCCCTCCTTCCTGACTCCTGAGTCAACATGAAGGGGACCACGGAGCGCTCCCATTCCCGACCACGTGTGCAGAAGGCTCCTCAGCGCCTTTTCCCTTTCCCCTTTTATTTTTAATTTTCATGATGAGAGCGGTGAGGCTCTGCCTCCCCTGCCTCCCCTGACAGCACGTCCCTGCTACATACAGTACATTCCCCACATAAACTGCCCTAACCAAAGATCTTGGAAAAAGCGAGGAGAGGAATAACATAACAATCATTTTCTCTCTCATCCCTAAATATTTCATTCTCTTTTTTATGATGGGTTTTCAGATAATCAAAACTAATTTGAAGTTTTACCTGAGTGACTATTGTGGAAATGAACTGAGACTGATCATAGGTCCATCCATACTGGCAGCTCTGGACAGATACATTGGTCAATTCAAGAGAGGAGTTAAGCAGTAGATGAAACTGAGGCTCAGAAAACATCTCACAGGAGCTGAAGGCTCCATTAAAATCCCTTGGAATGTTGATGATCAGCACCTCTTCTTTAGTAAGATTGGCAAATTGTTGCTGATGTGGGATGGCACAGTGATGTCCAGGGATGGCTGCTAGGAAGTTATGCAGCAGGAAATGCAAGGGGAGCAAGAGTCTTGGGATGCAGAGCAGAAGGAGTATTAAGATCTGGAATTGCCCAAAGCCTCCGACTTCCCTCAGGAGCGCTTCAAAGTTCATCTTTGCCTAGTCACTTGTGTGCTCCTGAGAGCTGAGATGCCGGAGAAAAAAAATCCTGCTGATGTTGGGCTCTATATGAACTAGATGCCATGACTTTTTGCAAAGTCTTTGTGGACTTTGAAATGTAGAATATGCCCCCCCCCCATTAGTAGGAACTATGCCAAAGGTTTATTCACAGTGAGAACTGGATGGGGTCAGAATCAGTGAAGTCATAATTACTGAGACATGAAAGAAAGAAATCTAACAGAAAAAAATAAGGACAGGAAGCTAGATGATAGGAGAATATTTAACACAATGAGTATTATTGATTGACTAATAACCTTTAATGCAGCCAGAAATCATGCCTGCACATACAGTATATTCTTCTCTCTCTCTCCTTATCTGTAAAATTAAATACTAGCCCAGGCACACAGGTTACCATACTTTCCCTATGACCAAGAATTTTCTTTGGGAGCATCTCACTGTTTTTGTTAACTTAGACCAGGGGTGTCCAAACTTGGGAACTTTAAGACTTGTGGACTTCAACTCCCAGAATTCCCCAGCCAGCTGGCTGGGGAATTCTGGGAGTTGAAGTCCACAAGTCTTAAAGTTCCCAAGTTTGGACACCCCTGACTTAGACAGAAATGCACAGAAGACAGAAGGGAGATGTAATCAAACACATTGGAAAGACAAAAGCTTGTAAACCAAAGCAAAGAAATAGATGAATTCTTTAAAGATACACTTGCCGCTCAGTTCAAACCTTTTAAGGGGACATAGATAATATCCCAAAACTAAATTGTAAACTAACTGATCACAGTTTAATGTAACAGGTTGTGCAAACTTGTCCCAGCTATTTATTGTTCAATTTTCAACTCAGAAAGCTGAGTTAATTAAGTAAACTAGGGTCACTGACCTTTTTAAGCATGTCATGAGAACACAGCCAAATGCCGTGTACTTTAGTCCTTATGTATTATACCAACACTTCTTATGAAAAGAAATTGAGCTCAAAGGGGGGGGAAATGAAACTCAGGATACTCAAAAGTCATGTGATCAAAATCCAAATGCTTGGCAATTGACATGTATGTATGACAATTGCAGTGTCCCAAAGTCATGCTGTCATCTTTTGTGACCTTCCGACAAGCAAAGTTAAAGGGGAAGCTAGATTCACTTAACAACCCTATTACTAACTTAACCACTGCAGTGATTCACTTAACAACTGTGGCAAAAAGATCATAAAATGGGGCAAAACTCACTTAACAACTGCTTAGCGAGAAAAAAATCTGGCTTCAGTTGTGACTGTAAGTTGAGGAATGCCTGTAATCATTTTTAGTCCCATTTATGACTCAAGGTTCTTGTGCTCAAATGTAAAGGGTTCAATCATCCAACAACTTTAAGGAAGTTCTAATCATATGGAATAATTATTGATGAGTGGTTGGGGGAATTAGGACCAGTGTATAGGCTACAGTGGCACATGTAAACTGGCTGTCTAATTAAGTATAGGCAGTGTGCCTAATTCATTTCTAAATAAGACCCACTGAAGTAGATCTTGATTTCCTAAAAGCAATTTCACAGCTATGGGTTCCTTGTACAGCTCTTTAAAGTGCTGATATCATAGGCAACATGCAATAAGTAAAGAGCTGGTTCCCTCTTTGGGAGTAGTTGCAGTTTACCAAATGATGTCTAGTTAGGGGTGCAGCTGTTGTTTGAGTTTACAGTAGAGGTTGAGGACCCCATACTCAAAGAGAGCAACAAATTGGACTCACAGAGTGAATAGTGGATGGAGCAGTAGAATTCAGCCCTATCATCTATAATTAGGTTTATATGCCCTTGCTGGGATTCCTCTGGGATCAATCAGCTTGCATATCTATAATTACAGATACAAAATGTATTCATTTACTTTTTAAATGTTTTGTTTTCCAGAAACAGTGAACTATTACCTAAGTAAGTACCATTGGATAACTAAAGGAATCCTTTCCCCTTTATACAACATTTAAGTCAGAGGTGTTAACTTACGTTGCTAAAGCTCCATGATCATTGGTATGGAGTGGTGGTAAAGCAAAATGCGTAACGTTCCATGTTCTGCTCTAGAGGAAGAGTGGTAACTTGTGGCGTTTCAGATATGGCTGCCTACAATTCCCAGCATTCCTCATCTTTCTGAGAGAATTTTAAATCCTAAGAGTAAAATACTGTAATGAGGGAATACTTCTGGCTCCCGGGCACAAAGGAGCAATAAACGTTGCTCACTAAAGTGATCAACCTGTTAGGGCCTACGGTTGACAATGGAATGTCACATCACAAAGTAGAAGCATAAAGAAGGCAGGGAGAAAAGAGCAGAGTCTTCTTATTGTCATTTGAGCTACAATCATTTTTCCCAGTTCAGGCTTCTTGGAACAAGCCAACAGTGACTTCTTGTGGCTAAATGAACTCATCACAAGTCACCTCAAGTGATGGTTATCTGTAATAGAAATGTTATCATTTAGGCATGTCTATGTAAAAAGACTTTTTGGGGGCCACCTAATGAGAAGGAAGGACTCACTGGAGAAGAGCCTAATGCTGAGAAAGATTGAGGGCAAAAGAATGGGACGACAGAGGATGAAGTAGCTGGATGGAGTCACTGAGGCATGAGTTTAAATGGACTCCAAGGGATGGTAGAGAAACAGAAGGCCTGGAGAAATGTTGTCCATGGGCTCACAACTAACAACAACAACAACAACACGCAAAAATAAAGTATGCACAATCCAGCTTTTCAAGCTGGCTGCTGAAATTATTTCTGCTTCTAGTATAGAACTGAGAAGATTTAAAGCATTGGGCCCAGTGGAGGTGAGGCACAACTGTTACCATAAATACATCTCTATTATTTATTCTTTTTTTTTAAAGTTGCACCCAGTCTTTATTTAAACATTACTTGCTTATCTTTAATTTGAAAGCTTAGCTAAGGAAAAAGTTCAAAGAATCCAACTCCCACTGTCATTTTTATATTGAGTCTGGATTATAGATTTTAAGAATACTTGCAAAAACTATAATTAGAAGAATGCACATACTTTGAGCTTCCTTGTTCCTATGACCTTTCACTTTGTGGAGGAAAAAAATATGAAGTATTGTTTCTTACCTATTTGGATAACATTCTCACATTGGACTATATTTAAAAAATGTTTCATTCTTTCTTTTGTTTTGCTTTAAGATAATAACGAGAACCTAACAAGAAATTTGAAAGCTCTAGCCCTGATTTGTGCAAAAAAAAAAAATGCATAGCTCCGTAAATTTGGGTGCTCTACCCAATGCAAATTATAGGGAGCTGGGTCCAAAAACAGCCTGACTCAGAAAGATTGCTTGTTAAATGAGAAAGACACCAGTGTAAAGGAAACGTAACTTTTCTACTTGGGTGGAGATTAGATCTAACTATCTGCCCCTGCATCTTTTAGTTTATGGATGTGGCCACTCCACTTTGCAGCAGCCTCGAAAGATAGCTACATCTGTTGGGTGGCAAAAAAAAAAAAAACCTGCAAAATTTTCAAGAACAAGCAAGGATAATCTCCAATTTATATGGAGACAGAAAGAGACATTGCATGGAGATATTGACAGTCTGCATGTAACCATAAATGGGTTAGTTCTCTGGTAAGATATCATTTCATATTGAGGTAATGCAGTTCCTAGGAGCTGGCCGAGGTCCTGATCCATAGATATGGAAAGAGTAGTATAGGCTTTATTGTCATTGTATATCATGTATACAATGGCATTGGTTTGATGGGACTTTGATTTGATTGACAGGTGCATTTCTGCTGTGGACATATCCATCCAGAAGTCTGGGTAGTGGCCAGCTTACCACAGAAGTAAATACTCACGTGTCAGACAGACAGCCACAAAGGGGAGATTGATCAGTTAGGCCACTTATGCCCTAGTATCTGCTTGGTCATTTCAATAGTCCAGGTTCCTTCAATGCCACCTATCAAGACCTAGAGTCACCTGCCCTCTGAAATGGGGTTCCCCTGAGATTCAAACAGACCCCAACCTACTGTCATTCTGAAGAGGCCTCAGATGTGGCTCTTTGCCTAACCTTTTGTGAGGGAGTGCAAGGTCCCTTGCTTGATTCCATCCAGTCTGTTCCTCTTGCCATCTTTTATCCACCCACCTCTTTGTGCTTTATTATAATTTGTTTTGACTGGTCTGAGCCAGAGTCGCTGGGAGACAAGTGGTATACAAATATAATAAATTATTTTTACTATTAACATTATTATGCAAGAAGGGAGAAGCAGCTTGATTCAACACCAGATCCCCTGTAGTAGAAGCAATCAAATAAGGGTCAGTATGACGTTCAGATGGATTAAACCACACCTTTTGGCCTAACTTGTTTAAAGAGTAGCAGGAGTTACCAAAAAGTGATTAACAAAAATAAGCAATGAGATATAAAACTTTACCAACCACCTTTGAGTTGTTATATTGCAAACTTACCTTTCAAGATCATTTAGGTCAGGGAAACAAACTCCACAAATTTGACTGGAAATCTTTTTTTGAGATATAGTAAAAATCTGGCAAGTCTGATTGTTTCTCCTCCTTTCCCTTTTATAACCCAAGAAGTTACGGCAGAATCAGATTGAGTTTGTTATGCATTTCTTATTTCTGAAGTGTAAAGCATTTTGGGTGGGGGGCAAATGTACTGTATAATTTCTCCAAGATCATTTCTGTATTTCTCTAGACATTCAGAAATCCCACGAAGGTTAGAGCAGACTATTCCTAGTGCCAGAACATCATTTGGTAAATAAATGGATAGGTTTGTTGGGATATTTGATATCCTTGGAGGCAAATGCTTCATGTCCCGTGTGCTTGGTTCTTTTGCTCCAAAAGTTGGGCTTTGTGACTAAATACTTGCTTGGCCCTAATGATCAGAGCACTTCCACATAAAAATTATGCACCTGTTTGAAAGCAGATCCAGACCCCAGTGACATCCAGTTAGTCTTGCAGCTTCATGACATTTTGTGCGTGTTTTGTTACTACACGATGGCTTAATTGTCTGTGGAGAAATAAAGCCATCTCTTGTCCCACCCCGAGTTCTCTTGAGTTCTGAGTTTTGAGGCCTGTAAGAAAAATTCCTCTTTGATGTCTTGCAGCCCTCCTTCCATAGCAACTATATCTTTCCCTTAATGTCTTTTGGTGTGGGAAGAGAGGGTGAGTTGCCTTTTTTGTTGCTGCATCAGGACTGGAAGCTGATCAAAATATCACCACAAATTGTCAGTAAGAGCAAATCGTATCATCAGGATCACCTGAAAACTATATTAGAGAATTTGGGAGTGAAACAAGTGAGCATAAGAACACACGCACTATGGAAAAGCAAGATCAGGGGTCTTCTTGTTTCTTGAAAGAGAGAATGAATGCTTGTTAGTTAGTGTTAAAGGATCAAGCCATTACAGACAAGTTTAATCTGGATCCTGAAGGATTCAGGTAACCATAGATCACAAATATTTTCTGAAATATATTGATGATTATTGTAAGATAAAATATATTGAAGTTTAACATTTTATTTGGAATTGGTCTTCCAATCAGTTGCACTTTTTTTGACACATATTCTTTCCTTTCCTGTAAACCCCCAGAATAACTGAGGAGTTAAAGGCCTTGAAATTGAATTAAATATATAAACATACTTAAAGCAAATGACTTGGAATTCTATATACTAAGGAAACTTTTTTAAAAAGGTAAACATTTTAATATGCTTACAGTAAAACAATTCAACTTCTCTTTAAAAATGTGGAGGTTATTTCTTTTATGTCTATTCCTGAAATATAAATTGTACATTTATTGCAAGTATCGGCAATAATTGATATAGTGATGACATTGCTATTAAATTATGTCAAAACTGCAAATTAAAATCCCACCCTTGTTCACAGGCTGCATAGTTTGACCATGGGATACATCACTTCTCCATTCTGTTTTCACCTTTGCTCAAATGGGAATTTCTTACAATCCTGCAGATTAGGAAGAAATGTTTGAGATGCCTTCATATTTCTTTCTCAAATTCTTCATTGGTGACCTTAACCAAATCTGGATTTCAGACTGAGAATATGGATTAAAGCTGGAGAGATCAGAGTTCAAATTTCCATTCTTCTTTGACATGTAGTGATTTCACACCACACTAGCTTATGCTAAAATAAAGTTGAGTATTTTGTGGTTATGTGTTTTAGGAACTTAGCCATTGTTGTATTATATAGGCCTTCACATTAGGCCACAATAGAATACTATGTGAAGAATAATTGTGTTCTGTCAACTTTGGTTTAGGGTTTAGCACAGAGTTTCAACCCAACCATTGTGTGTAATTTTGGACAAGTAACAATATTTTATCTTGATCTTTTCCTCTGAATTTCTAAGATGATCAAATAATAAAGAAAAAGATCACACTCAATACCTTTTGCTCATTGTAAGAATGTTTAAATACAAGTGCAAATAAAATGTGTTTGACAGCTGGATCAGAACTCAGCATGAGAACAACTGTCCCCACCATGTTGGTTATATGCTAAAAGATTAAAATTGGATAGAATCCTGCCAGTGGGAGAACCCAGAGGAAAACAGATGAGTGGGCATACCAAAGGTTTCTTTTACATATGCTTTGAATTCTTTCTCCTTTTCAATTTGCTTCTTTGCAGCAGAAACTTTCAGTGACTTTTATAATAGCTTTCAAAAATACCATATATAATTTTCATAGCCAAATATATTATTATTTCTGCATTGTTGTCAGCACTAGCATATCCTTACTTAGAAAATATAGTTTTGAGACATTATAAGAAATACTTGCTTTGTTTCCTTTTTGAATACTACAGTTTTTAAAACGATATGCTTTTCCTTCTTGCAGTCTAGAAAATTATACCCATAACATGAGCAGGATGGACATGATAGGTTCATCCATCAGAGTTAGCTGGCAGGAAAGAAAAACAGTATGCGGCAAAATAGACATGTTATTTCAAAATCTTGCTGAAATGGTGTCAGCCTCTGTTTCGTTATTTGCTTTCGGCTGCCATTGAAATGGGGAGTGGGGCTGGTATTTGGGAGAGGAAGTTTAAGCACAGGAGAGATTGTAAAAGGGGAGTTTTGGTCTCACCGTCTACTGCACATTCTGGAGATTAGTGCTTGGTGTTGGTCAAGGCCAACCGCCCTGCATACCAACCTGATGATGCTCCTTGAAGATGGAACTCACATGACAACAAAAATTTGAAAAGGGGGTTTATTGAACCTGCTAGGCCACATGTGGCCACCCTGTGTTGTTTAGAGAAAAGAAAGATGGCTCATTTCGTCTCTGTGTTAACTACAAGTGTGTGTGTGGAAAATGTATACCCCCTCCCTCTGATGAAGGATATGTTGGCCCAATTGGGTAAAGGGAAGATCTTCACGAAATTGAACCTAAGAGAGGCCTACTACAGAGTCAGAATCAAAGAGGGAGATGAATGGAAAATAGCTTTCAACTGCCCACTTGGGTGTTTTCAATTCAGAGTACTCCCATTTGGCCTACAGGGGGAGCCAACTGTTTTCATGCAATTAATAAATGAAGTTTTACATGAACACCTGTACAACACCTGTCTACCTTGACAACATCCTTATCTACACGGAAACATGTGATGAACACGTGACTTTAGTATGATCAGTACTCAAGAAACTCCGGGCCGCAGAACTTTATGCCAAATTGTCTAAATGTGAATTTCATCAAGAGAAAATTGATTACTTGGGCTACCGCATCTCCCACAACGGCATCGAGATGGACCCAGCGAAAGTCTAGGCTGTAACTGAATGGGCACCTCCTCGCACCCGCAAACAATTACAAGGTTTTTGGGGATTTGCACATTTTAATCATCAATTTATCCCCTCGTTCGCCAGCATTCTCTGCCCATTACAAATCTCCTAAAGTCAAAAGGGGAGGCCAAGCCTAGACCGAGTCTTTGAATTGGACTATGGAGTGTCAAGCCACTTACGAAAAATTAAAGCGACTCTTTGCAGCTGAACCCATTTTGAAGCACCCAGATATGGAGGCACCATTATCGTTCAAGCAGATTCCAGTGATGTGGCGGTGGGGGCAGTATTACTTCAAATGAACACTGATGGAAAATTGCAGACATGCACTTACACCTCTCGCAAACTGACAGAAACGGAGAGACAATGGGCTATATGGGAAAAGGAAGCTTTTGCAGTCAGATGGGCTTTGATGACATGGAGACAGTTCTTAGAAGGGGCGAAACAACCTTTTGAAGTATGGACTGATCATAAAAATTTGGAAGCATTGAAGACCCCACGTAAGCTATCTCCTAAACAGGTGCATTGGGCACAACATTTCAACCGTTTCAACTTTACCCTCAAGTACATTTCGGGGGGAAAGAACTTCATGGCTGATGCTTTGTCTAGGCTTCTCCAATACAACAGCTCTAAGCTGAGCGTAGTTCACCCAGTCATCCCAGCAAAAAGTCTAGCTGCCCTGGTGATTACTAGAAGCCAAGGCATTTCGAATTTAGAGGTCACGACGGACCTCATGTGCAAACTCAAGGAGGGCCTTGGGTCCAATGACTGGTTCAAGGAACATTCAAATGAATGCACTATGAAGGATGGACTGGCTTGGGTAGGGGCTAAATTATATGTTCCTGCTGACCTGAAAACTATTGTTTTTCAATGGGCCCATGAGGATGGTGGTTATGGTGGTTGAGGGGGCCTGGATCATCTGAGGCCTCTGGAAGATCTGGCCTAGGGCCATGGACTGGGCCTATGACCATGGAGAGGCTGGAAGGCTGCCTGGGAGTATGGTTATCTGGATACCTGGGCCAAGACTGCCCCCCCACCCACCAAGGACCCTGAACCTCTGTTCCTGAACTTATCCCCACCTAGGACCATCTAAGACCACGGAGGGTTATCACCAACTTTATAGCTGGGGCTATCACCCATTTCTCTACTATTTTTACCATCATCGCCACATCCGTCTAATCTTATCATCAGGACATCTGCTCCCCCCCCCCACTCTTTACTCTTTACTGAAGAATTATCCAGGACAATGTCTCTTACCCCCCACACTGACTTATGGGACTAATGCCTTCCACCTCCCCCCCCATACCGACTTATTTTGACAGCACCTTAACCCCTACTGGAATTTTGATAATAACTTATTCGAGGTTAGACTTGCTCCGCCTGCGGGAGGCCCCTCTCTCGCAGGTTTGGCCCTTGGCTCTTTCAAGGGCCCGCCTCGAGGACGGGTTCGTGGACCCCGAGAGGTGCAGGAACCGGAAGCTAAGGGGATTTTTAGTAAAATGTTTTTTATCTTTTTTAGGGGGTTCCAGGGTGGGGGGGAGGGCTAATCAGACCGGGAGGAGAGCCAGCGCCGGACAGACAGGTGAGTCCAGGAAGGACGGGGATGCGGTGGAGGGGGGGGAAATAAAGGTCACTCGAGCAGAGGGTTGTCCTATTACAACGGTCGTGGGGAGGAGGGGATGCGAGGACAGGATAAGATCCCAAGGTCGGTTGGGAGACCGTGGCTGCTGGTTACGCCCGGTCATTTGTACCAACCCCTGCAGTCTAGGTGGACAGGTGCTACAGAGCCAGGGCCTGCGGCTGATGCTTTGCAACGCAAGGTCTGTTACCAACAAGGCCCCCCTCATTAATGAGTTGATCTCAGAGGGGGAGCTAGACCTTGCAGGGATAACGGAGACCTGGTTGGGCCACGAGGGTGGTTTACCCCTCGTGGAAATGTGCCCACCAGGTTTCCGGGCATTCCATCAGCCCCGGGCCCTGGGTAAGGATGGTGGGGTGGCGGTGGTTATTCGGGAATGTTTAGAGCCGAGGGAGTTCACTGCCCCTCAGATACCCGGGTGTGAGTCCCTTGGTGTGAACTGGGGCCCAGGGAGGCAGTGGGGCTTGCTGATTGTATACTTGGCTCCTCGCTATGCATCAGCAGCCCTGCCCGAGCTCCTCGAGCTAATCTCAGCGACGGCAGTTGAGACTCCCAGACTTTTGGTCATGGGGGACTTCAACTTGCCGTCAACGGGAGCGGCTTCCGAGGTGGCTCGGGAGTTCATGGCTTCCATGACAGCCATGGACCTGACCCAATTAGTGCAGGGCCCCACTCACGAAGGGGGCCACACACTGGACCTCATTTTTGTATCTGAACAGTGGACGAGTGATCTGGGAATAGGGGACTTAGTCATCACACCCCTGTCATGGTCAGACCACTCATCCCTCTGGCTGGACTTCCCTGGCGCTATCCCCCACCGCGAGGAGGCGGAACCAGACTCTACAAGCTGGTACCGCCCCAGGCACCTGATGGAATCGGATAGATTCCAGACGGAGCTTGGGCCAATACCTGTAGCCTTGTCCCGCTCCCGCTCCGAGGACCTAGTGACTGCCTGGAATAGGGCGACGACTGGGGCCTTGGACCGGGTTGCGCCTTTGCGACCTCTCCTGCGGCATCGACCCACCCGGGCTCCTTGGTTTACTGAGGAGCTAAGGGTGATGAAGCACCACAGGAGACGTCTAGAGAGCAGGTGGAGGTCCTCACGCTCCGAATCTGACCGAACACAGGTAAGAGCCTATTTGCGGACTTACCTTGTGGCAATAAGAGCGGCCAAGCGTAGACATTGTGCTGCCCTTATTGCGTCCGCGGATAACCGCCCTGCCGCCCTGTTTCGGGTGACCCACTCCCTTTTATCGCAGGGGACGCGGGAGACACCCTTACAGGGAAGAGCAGAGGAGTTTGGGGAATATCTTCAGGACAAAATCGATCAGATCCGGAGCGGATGGACCTCCGTCAGTGGACCAGACGAGCCGTCAACAGCAAGTCTTGAGAGACCATTCTGCGAGGAGTTTGACTCTGTTGCCCCCGAGGATCTGGACAGGTTGCGTGGACGGCTGCGACCCACCACATGTTTAATGGACCCGTGCCCCTCCTGGCTGGTACTGGCAGCCTGGGAGGTGACACGAGGCTGGCTTCTGGGCCTGGTGAACGCCTCATTGGGTGAGGGATACTTACCAACCGCCTTGAAAGAGGCGGTGGTGAGACCCTTGCTCAAGAGACCTTCGCTCGACCCAATGGAGCTAGCTAATTACCGTCCAGTCTCCAACCTCCACTTTTTGGCGAAGGTTGTTGAGAATGTGGTGGCGCAGCAGTTTCCACGACACCTGGACGAATCCGACTATCTAGACCCACGCCAGTCCGGCTTCCGACCCGGGCACAGCACTGAGACAGCCTTGGTCGCGTTGGTTGATGATCTCTGGAGGGCCAGAGATAGGGGTTGTTCCTCTATCCTGGTCCTATTAGACCTCTCGGCGGCTTTTGATACCATCGACCATGGCATCCTATTGCGCCGGTTGGAGGGGATGGGAGTCGGAGGCACCGTTTTGCGGTGGTTCGGCTCCTACCTCTCCGACCGGAAGCAATGTGTGTTGACAGGGAGGCAGAGGTCGTCCCTGAGGCCACTCACTTGTGGGGTGCCACAGGGGTCGGTCCTCTCGCCTCTCCTGTTCAACGCATATGTGAAGCCGCTGGGTGAGATCATCCGTGGTTTTGGGGTTGAGTACCACCTGTACGCTGATGACACTCAGCTGTACATTTCAACCCCAAACCACCCCAACGAGGCTGTCGAAGTGATGTCCCGGTGTTTGGAAGCCGTCGGGGTCTGGATGGGGGACAACAGACTCAAGCTCAACCCCTCCAAGACCGAGTGGCTGTGGGTACCGGCACCTCGGTTCAGCCAGCTGACACCATCGCTGGCCATAGGGGGCGAACAACTGTCCCCTGTGGAGCGGGCGCGCAATTTGGGAGTCCTCCTTGATGCCCGGCTGTCAATGGAGGACCATGTGGCAGCCGTGGCAAGGGGGGCGTTCCACCAGGTTCGCCTGGTGCGCCAATTGCGCTCCCTACTGGACCGGAGTGCCCTGCGCACGGTCACTCATGCGCTGGTGACGTCTCGCCTCGACTACTGCAATGCCCTCTACATGGGGCTTCCCTTGGGACGCATCCGGAGACTGCAGCTAGTTCAGAACGCAGCCGCGCGGGTTATCATGGGGAGTACACGTTACTCCCACGTAACACCTCTCCTGCGCGAGCTGCACTGGCTACCTGTGGCCTTTCGGGTGCGTTTCAAGGTATTGATTACCATCTTTAAAGCGCTCCATGGCATAGGACCTAGTTATCTGCAGGATCGCATCCTACCACACACGTCCCTGCGACCTATCCGCTCACACAGGGAGGGACTGCTCCTGGTGCCGTCCGCTAGGCAATGCCAGCGGGCGACACCTAGGAGTAGGTCCTTCTCTGTGATGGGCCCAACCCTCTGGAATGACCTCCCCCCCGACATTCGAAGTACCACCGACCTCCGTTCCTTCCGTCAAAAGTTAAAGACTCACCTATTTCAATCAGCTGGCCTGGCACTCTCTTAGTTTTATCTCCCGGGGATTTATTTTAATGGGGTTTGGGTTTTTAATTGGGGATGTTTTTTAGGGTTTTAGAATATATTTATTTCTTGTACAGCCTATCTCCTCCATCCAAATGTATTTAAGTGTTTTATGATTGTATTTTTATCTGCATTGACTGTACACCGCCCCGAGTCCCTTCTTGGGAGAGGGGGCGGTCTAGAAATCCAAGAAATAAAATAAATTCGAGAATGACAGGCCATTTTGGATTTTTAAAGACTTTACATCTGGTTAAGAGACACTTTTGGTGGCCTTCATTAAAAAAAGACATTGAGTCCTACATAGCCAGTTGTCCCATTTATGCTGCCGCAAAGCGTCCACCAGGAAAACCCCAGGGCCTTCTCCAAGGTGTGGCCCACCCTGAGGCCCCATGGAAGGAAATATCAATGGACTTCATTGTCGAATTGCCAGAGAGTCTAGGAAATACCATGATTTGGGTAATTACTGACCTGTTTTCCAAACAGGTTCATTTTGTACCCTGTTCCAAAATCCCATCAGCTAAGTCGTTAGCTAAGTTGTTTATTTCACATGTATACTGGTTACATGGAGTACCTGAATGCATAATTTCAGATGGGGGGTCCAGTTCATCTCCCTCTTCTGGAAGGAGTTTCTCAAGCTAATTGGCTCCACCCAGGGGCTCCGCCCACCATCAACCCAGGGGCCACCCAGGGACTCCGCCCACCATCCTCAGACTAACGGGGCTAGTGAACGGACTAATTCTGTTTTGGAATAGTGTTTCATCAATTATCAACAAGATAACTGGGCTGAACTGTTACCACTTGCTGAGGTGGCATACAACAACTTTGTGCACAGCAGTACCGGTTTGACCCCTTTTAGAGTTGTGTTTGGACAGGACTTTGTACCAATTCCTGAGTTGCCTCGAGAAAAACCGCAAATTTTGTCCCTCTCCGAGTGGAGTGACCAGCTTCGCCAAATTTGGCCCAAGACCCGCAAGGCGTTGGAGGCTGCTCACCGGGCGTACAAGAAACAGGCTGACAAAAAGAAGGTGAAGCAAAGGGAGTACAAAGTAGGAGATTGAGTGTTTTTGTCCACCAAGTTTCTACAAACCACTCAGAAATCAAAGAAACTGGGGCCGAAGCATGTCGGTCCTTTCCCTATTGTGAAAATCATTAATCCTGTTTCTGTACGATTGGAATTACCAAAGCATCTTAAGTGGATTTATCCTGTATTTCATGTAAACCTGTTGAAATCAGAGCACACTTCTTTTCGTGTGCCCCTACCTCCACCCCCTGCCCCTCTTCTTATTGAGGGAGAGCAACACTTTGAGGTTAAGGAAATCTTGGACTCCAGGAAACATAGGAATCGAATTCAATATCTGGTATCCTGGAAGCATTTTTCCTCCTCCCAGGCTGAGTGGGTTGATAAATCTCATGTTAGAGCTCCTAGACTCTTACAGAAGTTCTACGCTAAGTACCCTGATAAGCCTTGATCATATTTGAATCATACATGTTTTATGTTGTCTTTTCTATTGTTTTATTTTCTTGCAGGGATGACTTCTTTTCCTGAAGGAGGGCCGGATGTTAGCCTCTGTTTCGCTATTTGCTTTCGGCTGCCATTGAAATGGAGAGGGGGGGCTGGTATTTGGGAGGGAAAGTAAGCACAGGAGAGATTGTAAAAAGGGAGTTTTGTTCTCACCGTCTACTGCGCATGCTGTAGATTAGTACTTGGTGTTGGTCAAGGCCAACCGCCCTGCATACCAACTTGATGATGCTCCTTGAAGATGGAACTCACATGACACCGAAGGGATTTGCAGATTGGACACTGGGATGAGGGTTACCAGGAGGAGGGGGTTTGTTCACATATTGATATGTATGATTTCACACGCTTTTGCCTCGGATCTTGCTTTGCTTAGCTGCTATCTTTTCATAACCAGTAAAAGTACTCTTAATTCTGCAAAATGGAGTTAAGTGGTTTCTTTCTTGGTTGCTGAGGGAGGCCGGCTTGACAAATGGCAAACTTGAGAAAGTCATTGTACTTAAACTTCATTTTCCAACATATGTAGCAGTTATTTATTTAGTAGTAGAATCATCATTTCTACATTGGCAAAAAAGTGGCATAAAATCTGTACACTAAATGCTAATACATTATGAGAGATATAAACTTGGAAATACTGCCTATAAATTTATATAGCAGCATAATACAGCCCACGAGAACGAGGAGAGTATTGTAACTGATAATCCTGCACAACCTCATGTCCAGTTTTTGGTGATTGGGCAAATCTAAGATACTCTCATTTGCCTCCTTAAAGTTCTTGATGTTAAATTGGACAGCACTTTCAAAGTGCAAATTCATGCAAGGCATTTTTTCCTATCAACTTACTCAAAGCAATAAAAGAAAACTTACTTTGAGTAATTTCCTTATTCAAGATGGATCCGTACTGCATTTTTTAAAAACAAAAACAGAATTTACTTTTTTTCTGTGTTTTGTTTTAGAGATGTGATTGTATTTATGAAAACATTATTTTAGGGTGCCAATCAACAGTACACTCTCCACAACATTGTTTTCTTCTTAATTTCAATTCCAAGCATTCATTTCGCTTTTCATTCCATCCCTACTATGGGGGGGGGGAGTGTGTCGGGTGGTGGCGATGAAGATCGTGAATTTACTAGAGGCATCTAAGATTGAGGGCATTTGGAAAATATTCTTAATATGAACCTTCTGTGCCCCTGGCTAACATCCAACTCAGCAGCTCATCACACAAATGGTAAAAGACACATGGGTGAAAAGGCCGGCGAGCTTTTTAATGGCATGACCAAGAATTCTCTTTGATTAACAAATCTGTTATTGACCATCATTCTTCATACAAACAAAAAAAGTGATTTCCTTTTCTTTTTTTATTTTTATGTCATGATTTAAAATTAGGAAAATGCCATGTGAATCTGTACACAGCTTCTGTGTGACACATGCCAAACTTGTGGCGCTGAGAACGTTGCCATGCATTTAAACCAGATTTTTTACGGTTTTTACTTTTTTTACTCTCATTTGCAATTGTACATTCTTGTTGTAATGTGTAAAACATTCTAAACCTGCTTTCAGAAAACCATGAAAAAGAAGAAAATACAATGAGGTGGTTTATCATGGAATCAGACAATGTTTTGAATAAACAGTATCATCAACTGATATCCTGCCTGCCAATCAGATACATTGGTTCTGGGCTGCAGGACACAAGTGTTAATACAGAACTGCTCCTGGGTGGGATTTATGATCTTAAAAAACACTCCCTATCACCCATTAACGATGCAAAGTTATCAGCAGCCGGCTATTAAATTCAGTCCAAAGAAATACTCATATTGTTTACATTACACAACACGTTGCCTTTCACAGGAGACATGTATAGCATCCTGATTTGCTATGCTTTTCATTTGTCAGAATAGGTGGCTCATGCTATCCTTCATCTCTTGACTGAAATACACCTGGTTTTGCAGTTACTCTATATTTCAGATTAGCCTGAGAAAGTTGTAAGAGATTATATACATTCCCAAATGACCCAAAGATTAAGAACAGTCTATGGGAAAATTCAGCCCACAAAATCTTCCCCAAAGCTCCCAGAAATCTCTTTCTTGGTCTATTAGGTATTCTGGCATCTGGGTTAGCAAATTCTTCCTACTCCCATTCAGAAAAACAAGGAAATATGGTTGTTTTAGTGTCTCGGGGTGCTCAGTAACAGAAAAAGAGGATTATAATAAGCATGGGAATGAAGTTGCTTAACCTCCTGGGACCATCACTTTTGTCTCATATTTACAACTCCATTTGCATACTGTATTATACAGGAATACATATTCTGCTAAATGTACTGGTCCAAACTGCAAATTACAGAAAAATTCCACCAAGAAATTGTTTTGTTTCTATAACCCCTGCATAAGGTCTAATATAATTCAGTGTCTCTTGCTACTTTACTCTATTTCACATCTTCTTACCCATTAGATTTTTGGTTTTGTTGAATGATAGAAAGAGAAAGGTGACATTGTGGTGTGTGCTAAATTCTGGGGAAAGGGATGTGGGGCAAGATAACTACTTTCAATAGCACTAACTCTCTATTATCATTTGAAACCAAATTTATAATGCTGTAAGATAAATGCAAAGATTTTGACACTAGAACATCCTTGATAGATGGCTGCCTACTGCCCAGTTTCCTCCAGCAAAGGAATATCCCAACCACCCAGGTGCAGTCCCAGATCTGCTCTCAAATTGCCTCTGAGCATTAAGAAGTTCCTCCACCTACATTGTCTCCTTAGCTGAGGGAATCTAGATCTGGGGCAGCAGAGAGTAAGTCTTTGCCCTCACCATCGCTCTTTTCCTTCAGAAATGTATTCTCCACAATCCTAACTAGCTGCATGAGTCTACTCTCCAGACAGCCAGCATAATCTTTAACAAATCTTTTCTTCCTTATAATTTAGCCTTTGGGCTCTTGGTCTGAAATGCATTTCAATTCACTGTTTTTCACTCTTATGTCAGGGATGAGTGGGGTGAATTTATTCAGAATCCACTGTCTTACCTCCCTTTTCAACTTTTTTTAATGATGATTGCTGGAGTTGTAGAGGGGAAACAAGTATGCACTGGACTGCACCTCTTAATTCTGAGT
This sequence comes from Natrix helvetica, assembly GCF_964273705.1. Lineage (NCBI taxonomy): Eukaryota > Metazoa > Chordata > Lepidosauria > Squamata > Natricidae > Natrix > Natrix helvetica. Next base: position 252,077,188 of record NC_138552.1, read on the forward strand.
GTTCCATAATAAAACAACATTATACAAGTGCCATTTAAAAGATTACCCATTGCAAATCTACTTGAATGAAGCTACTACAAGGCTTTTGTCTATACAGAGGGGTAATGGAAGCTTTATTACTTAGTAATTGGTTTTCAAAACACTTGTCACCCCCATCCACCATCACCCATCCACCATAATCGCATTATGGTGAAGTGTTCTTCCCATTTCTTTTGATCAGCATTGTTGCTCATGAAACTAAAGCATCACCCACACACAACAAGGAAACAGAAGTGCAAAAGAAAATACTGTAATGGGGGAAGGAAAACAATAACAACGAGGGATGGCTGATTCGCTGAAAGAGATAATGGAAAATGAGGGGAGATGGGATGGGGTACCTGGAGTTCTGAACAGAAACACAATGTTATGTTGTTTAAAAAGTCATATAAAGAAGGTGCTTTGCTTAAGTGGTTATAGAAATTAATTTTCATGGAAATCTCAATAAAAATAATGCTTTTTATATTTAATTCTCACCAGGTCTTCCTAGGACACGAAGTTGGTTCTTAATCTGACTCTGTGTTGAAATAGATGGGAAGAATGAGTTCATAATCAGATGACTGGGGCATTAAGCAGTATATTAAAGATGCTACTCTTAGCCGGATAATGCCCCCCCCCCAACCAAATCTAGCCCCATTGCTCATGCTGATTCACACAATAATCCAATGGCAAAGATCTGACTGGGTTACAGTAAAAATGTGAGGTCTGTGGAGGTGCTGAAGCCCGAAAGCCTCCCCAGACAAGCACCTTGTTTTCAAAGTTATTTTACTTTACTTATTCATCTTGTAGCAAACATTTCCCGATTTCCCCTCTCCCAATTCTACTTCCCTTCCTGACTCCCCAAAATCATCCCAACTGAATCTGCAGAAGACACTCCCCATTTTTAATTAGCACAACAGGAAAGGAAGTGAGCAAGCATAGCAAGGGAAATAATTTGTTCCTGCTGCTCTCACTGAATAATTAGAAAGAAAAGACAGAAATAGGCTTGGGAGCTGGAGATGGTTTGAGGAACTGAGGAGAGCACAAAGGTGTTTTTTTTTTATAAAAACCTGCCAATCATTTTATTAATCCCAGAATTATTCAGGTATGCATGTTTGATCTATTATATCTGTTTGTTTTTTTAAAAAAAAACATGCACTTGTCATAGAAGTTACCTGGCAAAGGCTTGGTCCCAAAAGCCGGGTTAGAAATGCACTAAATAGTGTAAAAATGAGGCTGCACTATAAACCTGTGTAGATAACATTAACAGGGATCACACCATCCCTAGTTAATATACCAATTTAATTTATGATAAATGTAATAGAAAAGTATAGCAATCAACAGGTCTGAAATAGCAGCAATAATCGCAGCTTGTCCTTTGTAATTAATAAGATTGTATTAGCTCTGAAAAATGAATGGGGTGAATGCATAATGTACTGTGATGTTAAGGAAATAGATTAATTGGAGCTGTCTCGTATGTTCAGGTTCTGGGCAAAAAAAAATATCAGTCAGCAATTTTAAGCAAGATACTGTAAGAAGGAAATACGAAGGAACTATGAATTCTTGGGGACATTAAAAAAACAGTATTCAGGATTCAAAGGACACAATGAAGTATGGTAGATGTAACTATCTGTAACCCTACGCAGCTTTTTTACTTTAGAGTGATGCTTGCTCACCGTATCGCATGGCACCATAGGTAACATGAGCAACTAGCAATCCATGAAATCTCGTTTTTGAACTGGGGATTTGATAATAGTCCTGATGGAATATTATTTGGATCTCTAAAACATTCCACCAGGATTCACAGCTGTCTCAATCACCACCTTGGCATAGGAGCTCCAGCTTGCTGCTACGACAGCAATATTATTTGTTGCGAATGAAAGTAATATTATTTGTCCCTATGTTGCCTTTTTTTCTGCTCATGATCAACACTTATGCTTGATACATATTCAGCTAAATATGTACAAATGTCTTAGAGGAATATCGATTCCTACAGTTCCGCATCCTGCATGATAATTATATTTTACAGCATACAGTACCTGCTATTGATTCTGGACTTTGTTTCTTTTTATGTGTCAAGAGGTACTGTATAATAACATGTTTGTGCCCAACACTAATACTACTTGGAGGGCAGATTAAAACTTTCTTGCTCTTCCAGTATTGCTATACGTATGCACTGATATAAAACATATTTAAGAATTAGAGTTGTATATCAATAGAACAGATCTGCTTACCACATATCACCCAATTAAAATAATTTAGGTCTCCCAAACAGTAACTATTTCATTTACAATGAGTAATGCTTGACCACGAGCATCTCTAGACAGAATAGCTATTAATTCCGGATTAAACCAGAAAGTACTATTATTATCGCATTGCATGGAGGAGGGCAGGACTCAATTGTGGTTGTGTATGAGTAGAATGAATGACTCCCCGCCTCCTATCTCGTGAGGTCTAAGGACATAATATGTCAAAATGTTCTATGTCCAAGAACTTACAGCCACTGGTTCAAGCAAAAAGTAATATGCAGGTTCTTTCTTCCCTTTTCTACATTTGGGGTACCGAGGAGGAGGAGGAGAAATGGGGTGAGAAAGACTGCTAATCCTGCTTTTAGGCCAAAAAGGTTTCTTTTTGAACTGTTTTTCTTACTGGAATCAGGAGCCTTCTATATCCTACATCCCATTTCTCATATGGTCAAAAAAATCACAGGCATAACACTCTGAAAAACTGACCAGAAGGGGAAGGGGAAAGCCTCCTTTGTCCAGGTTTGTGCTCAAATTTGCACCCAATGTTTACATAGCATCTTGATTTTGGGATAAGAATTAGCTGGCACAGAGAATAGTTTATACCTATTCATGTTCCTTGAATAATATCCATGTTTCTGAATTACGGGAAACAAGGATGAATGAGTGCATATATTGGTTGGCTGGTTTCATATATTGTGCTAAACAATAAATTATTGTTTACTGACCTTAGTTGGAGGGTTCACAGAAGTAATTCAAACAAGCAAATCATATTATGACTTAGCCCAATATGTGAGTGAAGCCAACATGTAAGTATGATTTTTAAAAAAATAAGCATAAAAAGAGGAATGATGGACTAGGTCATGATATTCCTGCCCCATCATCCTTTGCTTATATAAAAATAAAGGTCTAAAGTAGTGTGTCACTTGAAGTAATCAATCAATATTGTAGATAGCACCAACAGGCTTCCCACTTTTGATTCTTTTATTACCAAGCATAAAGGATGATCACGATGATTGACAGTTATCTTCCAATGGCATTGGCCCATCCCTATTTTACATGTGAGGTCTAGAATTGAATAGGACATGATATTCTATGCCTAATAATGTCTTTGGAGAACAATAGAGCCAAGCTCAATAAAATGGTCCAGTCTTCTCTGCAAATATAAATCTCAATGTTTATATGAGATATTCAATAATATTAATCTCAAATAGCTGTCAGAATAATAAATTCAAACAACATAAGCCTTATAATTTATATGCTCCTACATCTCAAAGGGGGTTACTGATGACTACAGAAATATTATTTATAACTGTCCCCTCAAATCCTGGATGAAATCCACTAATTCAGCTCTTGTCAGTGGTTCCCAACTGGCAAAGACTGGCCAGATTCTAAGGCAGTCTTCTTTATTACCAAGGAAAAGAACCAGGTTAGATTAGATCCATGATGGCAAACCTATGGCATGTGTGCTAGAGGTGGCATGCAGAGCCCTCTCTGTGGGCATGCACGCCATCGCCAGCTGCTCTTCTGGTTTCCAGCGCACATATGTGCACCAGCCAGCTGGTCTTCATGTGCACCGGGGCACCAGAAATCCAAACACCAGAATGTGCACCAGTGCATGCTTGTGCGCATGCCAAGAATTCCAGTGCACAAAGACCAGCTGGCCGCTGCGCATGTAGGCACTAGAAACTCAAAGACCAGCTAGTCGGCATGGACATGCGCACAGGCCACCTGGTCTTTGGGTTTTCCAGTGTTCTGGCATGTGTGCAAGCGCATGCGCAGGTACACATTCCGGTTTGGGCACTCAATACCGAAAAGGTTCACCATAATTGGATTAGATATTCTTATGACTCACTAGATGCTCTCTACCTGCTTTTTCAGATATATCTAGACACCCCGCAAATAAGATCATTTGTCCATCTACCATTATTATTCATCCAGATTGACAGGGACCATGCAGGGTCCCACTCAGGGATCTTACTCTTTTTTTTATCTCTCAAATACATTCAATTTTAAAAAACTTCATTCAAGTAGGTTGGGCCTATCTTTATACAAGACATGTACTCTGCCACAAAACCCAGTCCCTTTCCACTAGGATGTGGGGAGTATCTAGTGGAGGACTGAGAAAAGAGGTTTATAATGAGGGCAGGTGGGAAAGTTAATGAAGGGAATGGAAAGGATAAAATTATTTGTGTAAACATTTAAACAAAGAAAGAAATAAAAAGCAGAAATTGTTCAAAGAGGCATGACAAACTCTATCACCCTCATGGCCTGGGAAGCCTGAAGTAGGACAGGGAGGCTCTTGCATATTATGAGTTTCTAGAGTTGCAGAATAGAAAAGTCTGGAGGTTATGAGGCAAAAGGAAAAACATAGATATAGATATATATTAGATATATATTAAAAAGAAATATTGTAAAATCGGAGTGTTTCTTATCAAAACCTCATTGCAATTGTGTCTCAACTAAAATCACACTACAGCTCCAGCTGATGTACCAAAAAATTAATCTGGGTTGCTTCTATTGTTGTTTCTTCATTGTTTCGTCAACTTGATCTTACCAAAACAAAGATTTGTGGCTTATATTGCTCTTAGCCCTGTCCTGGAATTCTGCTCTAAGCCTTAATAATCCTCTCATAGAACCACAAGGCCCATGTTTCCTCAGGTATATGTCACAACAAACATTCTATTGATTATATAGGGCATTCTCATAATTATCCTCTGTTGAAAAGATGGGCATGGGATTAACAGTATATTATCTTTTTTTAAGGTCATCTTCTAATACAATATTAAAAATAGCCAACATCTCTTTGATGCAAGAACATTCACAAGTAATCTTGGGCCTTGAATATCTATTGATAAAAATAGTTATCACAGATATTTTCCTTTAATAATCAACTGAGTTCTGAATTCTCACCAGAAAAGTAGTAATGTTGAATAGCCAGAATCTATTTATCTCTTACTAAGAAGCTGCATGTGTCATTTTATTAAGTTTACACAGCAACCAAAATTAGTCTAAAGAAGGAAATGAAGGAAACAAGCTCCGTTCATATTTCATGTAACTGCTCGACAGTTGTGGGGTGAAAAGAAAACAAGAAAAGGATATCTAGAACTAACAATACATTAGCCTGATCTGCTCAAATCCATTTCTTACATTCTATCGTTGCAATTTATAGATTCACATAGATGGTGGAGAGAATATTATTCAGTACAATTACAAGAGGCAAGCATTCATACATTTCCTTTTTTTTTTTTTTGCAAGTCTCCATATCTAAAGCTAGATTCTTAGATATAAGTACTTAGTTATAATGTATGTATTTCCTGATCATAATGGCAAGTTAATATAACTTTTCAGGCCAGAGCCGAGAAGGGAGGGGGTACCAGGAACCCCTCCCCCCCAAATTAGCAGGCTTCAAAAGCTTTGAGATTTATCGAGCGCCAGGTTGAAAACCAAATAATTAGAGAGGTGCCAAACACCGATGATCGTCTGGCAGCTGGATTTCTAAAATAAGCAGGTACTATCATTGCAAGGCGTTTAGAAATGGAAAGCCTGTTTTTTTTTAAAAAGCCCATAAAAATTAAAAACTGCATGCCCAACATATCCCAGAAGGAGAGGCAGTCCATGTTTTAAAATGCCTTATATTTGGATTTTGGAAAAAAAATACCATACAGTGTAGCCTTATTGGTTCCCTAGGCATTATTTAGGCTTTAGCTCTTTTTTTTTTTTTGCACTTCTGCACTGTTTTTACCAATAAAGAGATCAAGTGGAGCTCCCTGAGAAGCTTTCACTGCTGCCTTTACACAAAACACTACATCTGATGGATATTAGCTTATGGCATAATGCCGAGGGGGGGGGGACGGGGACTGGTGCCTCTCTACTTCAGAGCACCCTTGGAACAGGTTCTCTCCATAAATGTAACACTTCTCTTTAGCAGCCTTCTTGGGACTGCTGCTAAGGGATGCTATGCATCCAAAAAGAAGCTGCAAACGATGCAGCCCCTCTCCTCTGGGCTGTCATTGACTCTTCATAGAACTATAGGCAGGATAGCAATTGAGGGGACTGATTGTGACTTTCTTTCTATCAATACACCAGCATCACTGTAGCTACACAAAAGTAGACTCAGAGAGAGAGAGAATGGGTGCCAAACGGGGACATCAATACATCTAGACCGCCGAGAAGCTCACACCGAGATTTCTCTTTCAGATTCTGCACAGCCCTTTCATTCCTCCACTGACTGAGGCTGATATATGTTATAAAAAGCCATCCCTCCTAGCAATCTCTCAGGATTCTATGGTATTGCTAACCGAGAAACTGAAGAAATGAGGATGAAGGAAAGAATATCAGGCACTAGGCAGGCTGCCTGAGTTGTTGCTTGGTGACCGGCAAAGGCAAGCATGAGTGGACAGGAGGCTCTCAGCCAGATAGAGAGCTGGGATTGAGACAGCATGGGCATGTGTGGGCAAGTGAAGCACTGAAGTACAACTAGCTGCTATAGGCATATATTTCCGACACATAAGGCTGTGCTGCGGCATCTCGAGTGTATATTATACGCAGAGGTTTTTCCAGCCTGGCAAGATGGTAGGTCGGTAGGTCTAATGGACTGGCAACAGCAGATCATTATCTAGCAGCAGACTTGCCTTCTTGGAATACCTGTTTTCCTTTGGTTCCTGGAGGATAGGTTTTCCCTTTTGGTCCTTTTCTGAGCGTACCTGGTGACACAGGGATCTCTCCCAGTAGACCTATAGCCTGAGCCCTGGAGGGAGCTTTGGGAGAAGACTGACCCCATGGAGGAAATGTAGTCCCAGGCCTATGCGGTCGAGATGGTGATGGGCTTTCCTTTCTGGATAGGGATTGGCTTTTGGGGGAAGCACTGAGGTTTCGTGGAGGGAGAACAGGGCTTTTAGCTGGAAGATGGGAGGGTTTCCTTGGGCTGCTCTTCAAGGAAGGGGTAGCAGGAGTTGGGGTAGCTTTCATCCGGGGATCACCAGATATATTCCCAAATGGCCTTTGCCCCTGAATCCTACAAGAAGAAAAGAAGGAGGAAGCACAACCTTTTTTTGAAACCAGGTCACCAAAGGTATCCTACTCCAAAACTTTACAACATATGATAGAAACTAATAGTCTGTAACAGGTTAAAAAGGAAACATATGGTGGCCAAGTGCTACCACATGCCACAACGAAGAAGAGGACAAATTTGGCTATCAACATACTCAGTCATTGTTTTTACATATCAATACCAACTTCATACGGTAGGATAGCAAGGCTATCATTTCATTATGTGTCTTGTGGGAGTTGAACAATGTACCCAAGCCCTGATGCACAAATGTATGCTTCTTTCTCCTTTAACGAAAGAGTCCCTACACTGGGGCTACATTGTCAGTGTAATTATGAGCTGGGATACTCATAACAACAAATCAGCCAATGGGAACTGTTTGGTGACTGAGAGCCATCTCAGACAGTTCGGATCTGGATTCTGAATTTTGCTCCTGGCTTCTACTGCATGGGTATTGTATGCATGCAACATGCTTTATATTACTGTATATAAAGAAGTTTCTTTTATACATGAATCGTGCCAAATTATTTACGTGTGCTGGTTGGATGGCTGCAAACTCTAACACTGACATGGCAATATTCAAAGTGATATTAAGACAGTGACATGCATGCAGAGTCATCATGCAAATACAAAAAATTCTAGTGTTTTGGGGTCCTAATGTCTATTGTTAGTCTGTGACTGACATTTGTACTGTGACATGATTATGTATATTTTGTCATTCTTGCCTTCTCTGTGGATACCCATATTTGGACATGTTTATGCAGTGTTTGCTTCAGCCAAGATGCTATTTGCATGATAGAGGTGAGATGCAGGTTATGTTTTTGCAGGCACAGCATCATCTTTGCTGAAAGTCACATAAACCAAGCATATAAGCCACTTCGGTTAAAAAGCAAACACTACATACTGAGTATTTAAAGATAGAGAATTTCTATTAAGATACTGGTTTCTTTTATTGAAGTATTTAAATGATATTTTGTGTTTATTTTCTAATTCCCTGCCTTGCACAGTATATGTTATTTGGAAGAAAGACAGGATACACATTAAATGAACAAGAAATAGATTTTTCTTTCCTTGTTTCTACAGCAGAGGGGCTGAGCTCCACTTGGCAAGCAACTCTTTTAGCCAGTCTCCGGAGATGAGAGGGAGTCCTCTCAGCAGGCAGCAACAACTTGCAACCTTCCCTGCAGGGCTTCCCCATTGACTTTCTGGGGAAGCCAATAGAAAAGATTGTAAATGGTGATCACATGATCACCGGGTGCTTGGAAACTAATCATAATTGTGAAAAGGTTGCCAAGTGCCTGAATTGTGATCATGTGATTAGGAGTGGATGCACCATGACATTTTACAGGATGTAAAACATCCCATCCGAGACTGTAATAACTTCAACCAGTAAATGACCAGTTGTAAGTTGAGACTACCTGCAAGGAAAGTAAACATTAGAGAACATAGATGCAGCTAGGTACTGTAACTAAGATAATAAAAGTCATAGACAGTTGATAGATATGTCAGAATTGTTACCCCCAACCTTATATATAGGAACCTCTAGTATACAACATTAAGCTTGAAAAAATCTGCAGTAGGGAATACTAAACTAAGAGGCCATAAAGTAGACTTACTCCTTCAGTTGTGATTCCTGCCTAAAATGTCCTTTTTATATCTTTTATTTCTAAATACCCCTGTAGAAATTTATTGTGTCCCAATCTGGTTTTAAAAAGTTTCCAAGACCCCAAAGGAATCTCTTTTAAATGCGAAAATACCAACTTCCATCTAATCTTGAAGGCAAAGCATGGGATGTTTGGGAAGGCTCTGTAGGCAGCCTATTTTAAAATTATGTCTAACATCAGAGCAATATTAATTTGGTCGATTACAGTCTAGTAGATAGCCTGGGTAAATATAAAGAAGGAGCTGAGGTGACAGCAAGGACAAAAGTAGCGTAACTCTCTAAATCCGACTGCTTGCTGAATCAGAAAGAAGTACCACATACCTTATGGACCCAGTTGCATCACCGGTACTTCTACTTTGCGCTGCTGGCGGAAGGGCTGAAGGGCTCCCATATTTTAGTTCTATCACAGGTGGCTTTACAGGTACAATGGGGCGAGGGATTCTGCTCCTTATATTTAAACCTCTCTCCTCCATCTTTACCAGGGAAATTCTCTCCTGATTTCCAATCTTCCTTGGGGTGAAATCATCTGAATCATGAGTATCTTCCTCAGAACCAGTGGCCGACAAGGTTTCTGAAGCCCGCTGCCTCTCATCACTAGAGGAAGCAGAAGATGAAGCTCCAGAAGCTAACCTGAACAGATAGCTTTGCCTTTTCTCCATCACCAGGCGGGCCAAATCCTGTTGTTTCAGTCTCTTGTATAGCCTTTCTTTGCCGGAGTGTGAAGCTGAAACTTCTGATCCAGTGTCTTCTTCAGACAGCAAGACAGGAATCCGGCTTCTATACCTTACATTCAATGGCTTTTTGGAAGTTTCTGCTAGAATATGTGGAAGCAACTCTGCCTGTCTAAGTGATTCATTTTCAAGGGTTTTATTATCAAAGCCAGGTTCTTCTGAAATCAACTTACTATCTTCTTCCACATCTGACTCGGGAATAAGTTTGTCCTTAAGTTCTAGCTCCTCTTCTTCTTCTTCCATTTTAACACCATTCAGGAATACCAGTTCTCCTGCAGCTTCAGAGGTGGTTTCAATATGATTCACTGAGAAAGCACAACTTTCCATTTCTCCCCCTTCCAACGCTGAATTCACACTCCCGTTTTCTATCAATACCTGATTTTCCTCTAATTCTTCCTCAACGATGATCTCTTCAAACTGCCCTGTATTAGAGTATTCCTCATGCCTCATAAGCTGGCCATTGGAAGACATGATGTTTAGATGTGTCTTTTCGGCAATATGGACAAATGTGCGTTCAACTTTAGTAAAAGGGGAGGAGGTTGTGGCCACAGACATAGGAGGCTTTGGTTCAGACTTGAGGATGGAAGACAAAGTTCCTGGCTCAGATACATCAAGCTGGCTTCCCATAGGCTGAGGTTTCTCACTTTGAGGAGTCAGTGCAGCAAGAGTTCCAAGATCAGCATCAGGAGCCAAATCTGTATTCACAGGAGACTTTTTCAGGTCACCTGGTGAAAAGAGAACTAATGTTTTTGAGCCTTCCTCAAGCTCCAAGTCTCCTTCTGCAGCTGATGCTCGACCCTTGGATTCCTTCTGGTCATCTGCTAAAAGAGTGGATGGAGCACCTTCCTGACTACGCTCAGTACTTTTTTGACTCACTTCACTGCTTGAATCACTCTGCATATCAAGTTCTTCTCCTAAATTACCAAGTTCTTCATCCTCCTCTTCTTCCTCTTCCTCCTCCTCCTCTTCTTCCTCCTCCTTTTTTTCTTTGTATCTGCCATTTGCCAGTTGAAGATGAGCGTTAGGTGGTTTACAAGGGGCAGTTAAGACAACATTTGAGAAATCCACTTTTTTTATTCGCTGGAGAATTTTGGATCTTTCCCTATTTTCTGATACATCCCTTTTGAAATCTTGATAAGGCAAATTTAAAGGCACCACCCTGGGGAGACCATTCATTTCAAAAGGTTTCAGTGGGAATACCTGGAAAAAGACACACAAAAATAGTTGGTTATCCAGAATGTTAAAAACTATATAAGCAATGTTGTAATAGCTGAAATTAGCCAGGAGAATTAAAACCACAAATGAATGGAGACCAAGAGGTGGGGACCCTTTCCTGTCAGCTTCCCATCACTTGAGGAAAGGGAAACAGCATCTGTTTGGACCCCCGCAACAAGTAGAATCAGAGTGGAAAGTAGAAGGACTGTCTCCTTTCACCCCGTCTTGGTCTTATATCTTTCGCTCTCTGAGGGAGAAACATTTGTCCTGAATGTGAATGTTACTTATGCAGGGCTTTCAAAATTATGCAGAGACACAGGATGCCCCTTCCCAGTTTTGTCAAATAACAAGAATTAATGAAGTTATGTTTGAAGAAAGATTCTGCAGGAAAAAAATGGTATTCACCATAATGGCAAATTCCTTACCACATGATATCAATACCCTGCTTTAAAGCCCCAGGGTATCTACTAGGATGCCTGAAGAACAGTTGGTAGAATTCCCCCTCATTCTTTTTCAGTACTCCATCTTCAATATCCAGATCTAATACATTTAGGAAGGAAGGAAAGGCAACTGCCTCCCACTAATCCGATCCTGCTGCTACTAAAAACAAAACTTGCCCTTCACCTCCTACTAGTGTGATGTCTGATTAACACTCCTAAGAGGTAACAATGCAAAAGGCTTATTATTCAGTAAATACCCTAGCAAAGCCCATGGGTCATCCTGTAAACAAGAAAAACGTAACTGGAACAGAAAGAAAACCAGTTAAAAAGAGAATATACACAGTAAAGATAAACATTATATGGTTTCTAGCAACACAGAGTAGCAGAAAGGTCATTTAATAAAAGGAAAGCTGTAGGAAAAAACAGATGTCCAGGAAATAGGGGAGACAAACATGACATTATTTTGAAGTGGAAATACTTTTATTTTTTAAAAAAAAGCTATCTGAAAATGGATGAATATTTCATGAAATGAGTAGGAAGCAAGTGTTACACGAGAAATAAGAACTAGATTTCTATACAGTTTGTTAAACATCAGACAGTAACAAAAATTGTTTAATGTAACTGTGATTCTTCAAGTGATTATCTGTGTTTTCACATGTACAGGGGATACACTTCTGTAGAATTAATGCCTGAAACGTTTTACAGCTACTTTCTTCAAAATTTTATGGAAGTGTGCCCTGCATTGCATATGCTCCAAGCAGTGGCTCTAGTTATACTTTTCATGTCATATTACTGACATGTCACTCCAGCAGCTCGAAGTATTTGATAGATCAGGCATCAAAGGAGGTGAATTAATCATATTAATGCAGAGAGCAGATATGAATGATTAAGAATATGCATACATAACACCTTTTGTTAGATGAACAGTTTTAGGATTTAAATATAATAGAATTCTAGTATCCCTAGAAATAATTATATCAGGAAGATATGGAATGGAATGTCTAACATTTTTTAAAAATCCTTTTTCTCATGACTCTAAGGGGAAATCTGACATTAAAAATTGGGAAGAAGATAATGATGTAGAGAAATTGGATAAAACGGAGAATATTGACTTTGGACCAGGGGTGGTATTCACTTAGATTCCCTGCCTGTTGGGCAAATTTTGCCTTGAATTATACAGTAAATATATGGAATTTGACAACTGAGGCAGGGGTGGGGTCCGTCAGGCACTACTGCCGGTTTGCTTGTGGGTGCACTGTGGGTGCGCTATGGGCACGCTTGATGCGCACTGTGTATGCGCAGTACAATAAAATTGTTCTGTGCATGCGCAGAAGCGAAAAACAGGATGGCGGCGCCTATGGCACTGCCCGGAGAACTGGTTCTGGGGCATGGTAGGCCGGTTCCAGCAACCCAGGCAGCCAAACCACCCGCCAGTTCGGCCGAACCAGTCCAAACCAGTAGGAACCGACCACTGTACTGAGGAGTGTAAGTAGATTTTCCATGCCTTTATTATAGCTAAAGAACTGATATTATAGCTCTGGAAAAATAAATATATAGCCCTATTTACTCAATGGAATGAAGATCTGTTTATCTCCTAAATAAACAGTTTATCTCCTAGATAAACTGTTTAGCTACTAGAGTAGATTGCCTACAGACATGGAGTTTATATAAATATAATGAAATATTTGTCTTATTTATACAAAATACAGTAGCTCTAAAAGACAGATAGTTGATAGATGATAACCTTGCATAATGTTTGCATGAGATAATTATATATAGAATTGTAACTGTTCACTGTTGTAATGAAGTATTATACTTTATTTTTTGTATTTTTCACTTATTTTTAAGCATGTGGTTTTTTAAATCTAGTGATGTATTATCACTGAATTTTGTTCAATTTAATTTCTTTTCTCTCTTTATTTTAAAAACAAAACTTTTTTTAAAATATGAATGTGCTCTTGAATTATATAAAAATATTTGGAATCCATAGTATACTGTCTAAGAATTATATAAATACTGTGAATAGCATACAGCAAATAGTATAATAATTCAATGTTAGACAAGCAGTTTTCTTCCAAATATAGCATCTTTTGTTATCAACCTGTAGTAACGTACTTTGAATAAACGGACACGTTTATCAGTGCAGTGAAAAGACTATTTATTTAAAATTTGGGCAGAGAGGTGCAATAAAATATGTAACTTTCAAACATGAATGTACAGTGACCACTTGAAAAACACAGTTAACAAACAGTTCTCTTATCCCATGTGAAATCCCTAGTCAGATGAGGAAAGATCAAGGAGGACTCTAGTCATTGCGCAGCTACAAGAGACCTAGGACTGACTCAGACACAAACACACAAACACATACACACACCCTACGTTCTATGGGACTTTTGTTTGTTTGTTCCCAAAGGTAGGCAAGCAATCTGGGAAGACTCTTCTACGCAATAAATTGGTCAATTTGAACCTTTCACATGCAGATCTAGTTCCTTGGACCTGACAATTACCAAATAGAATTTGGGGTTGGGGCAGATGCTTTAGCAAAAAGTTATATAAAGCATCTCCCTGTCCAAAAGATGCATTGGTTTGAACAATGAAGCAATCATACATATGAAAGATTGGCACCAACACGTATCACAGTTTATTAATTTCAATATTGAACTAATATAGATGGAAGCAATGGAAGAAATCATAGCTGTGGTCAGTCTGTTCTGAAATGTTTGTATGTATGTATAATAAAACAGTGGAACCCAGCAATATATTCTGTGTTGGTTTCCCATGTTTTAATTTATAGATACATTTAATGTATGCATGGATTGATGTAATGTATAGATACATTTCATGCATCTTATGAGAGCAAGATAGGCTTCAAGATAGTTTAAAGGAATAAGAAATTTGCTTATGTTGTTACATATTTAATTATATATAAATACATAAAATATAAACATATATATAGTTGAAAAGAGAGTTTTTGATGGGCTGCAGAAAATTCCACTGAAAGCTTGCTTGGAAAAAAGCAAACAAATTTAGACAACGGAGATATGACAATAAAACAAAAAGCAACAACATATTAGGTTTTCATAAAAGAGATAGAGACATTAATCCTGTGGCTGTTGAAAAAGAACTGAGGGTTGGAAGGGCTCTTTTACAAAACCATATCCCCATATCTGTGACGCACAGATATCCTAACAAAAAGTACACCTTCACATAACATGGTTGGGGAGTTCATTGCCAAATAATATGAGAATGGTCATAAGTTACATAAGAGATTTGATAGAAAGTAAACCAATGAACTTATTGTACAGCGTTTGAATAAGCTTCAAATTATTTTTGCATGGGTTTTGAAGGTCATAGTTCAGGCAAAGATACTTAAGTGTACTTTATACATTTAAAAGAGAAAGAATTAATTAGTTGCTGAAATCTACATGATCAGACAACATGAACAATATTCAGTAATATAATTCTAAAGCAAAGTAAGAAAAATAATAGGGTGTATACCCTCTGAAATTCCAGAGTCTCTTAAACACTTGGGGCAGGTAGATCTGACAAGTCTTACCTTCTTCCAGGGAAAAGTAGCAGCAGTAAACCAAAAGGCCATCTGATTGCTCTGATCATGACAAAGGACTGATGACACTGCCAACCCCGCCCCGCCCCCGAATATCTCAAGACAAAAAAAAATCTAGCATGTGATCTTCAGCATGCATTGGGTCAATAATTTGGGTCAGATTCATGGAGGGCATGGTGACCATGAATTCCTGATGAGCCCCAAATTAAATGCTAACTGGAAGCAGCTTTGCATCAGCTTGAGGAATTCAACTGTCAGACCAGCAATGGAATCCAGCAGCTCAGATATGTGTTCACTTTACAACACAAAGGCCAGTATAGCAGCAGCAAATCCAGCTGCTGTCTAGAACCCCACCTCAACCATAAATATCTGGTATCTAGTTATCTACAGCACAGGGGCTCTGAAAGCTATCAGAGCTTCTCAGATAATACCATTCCTTTCTCCTATCCTGAGGTCACAATTGATGCCAACCACAGAAACAAGGGGGACACACTTTCATCAATAACTGTGGGGTCTTCAATTGCAAAGATATTTTTGAGAAATGTGCAATTTGCAGTTAAAGATGGAACTTTGATCTTCATTATGCTTTTGACCAGAATGTTTACCTTTACACAAGTACCAAACTCAGATACTCAGATACTTGATACCCTGGCACGTCTAGTTGTTGTTGCTCTCTTCATCACTGCCTTAGTCAGTATTGCGTTTCATTGCCCTCCCCATTTAGAAAGAGTAGCTTACTCCACAAGCATCAAACCATTAATTGTTTTCTTAGGCTGACACTTTACTCTACTGGTTTCTCTCTGTCCCAAGGCCTAATAGGAAGTCAGAGAAATGAGGAAGGGAGAAAACATTACCGAAATCATAATAAAAATCTGTCCTCTTATGATGATATATAAGATATATCCTTCTCACTATTAAATCCAAAATGTATCCCTCCCTTTCACTAATAAAAATCCTCCACAATGCTAATGCAATGTGTTAACAAGAGAGTTTGCATTGGGATTTGAAGCTTACATTACAAGAAGAGCGACGGTCAGGTGAAAAATGAAATTAAAAAAAAACACTGCAACAAGTTATGCCTTTGATTCTTTAATAAGGTTTTGGTAGTATACAAGCTTTTTTCCCCGATTGTCTGGATTAACATACATGGATTTAAAAAAGGCACAAAATCCATTGCACAGCTTCGGTTTAGGTTTTTTTTTTTGTTTCTTGTTTTGTTTTAAAATATGAAGTTGCTTGTTATTTGTGATTTCAAGTGTAGGATCTTACAGTACTCTGCAGCATTTACAGCATATTCTACATACAAGTAATTCAGTGCATGCTTTTATACATAAGATAGAATTTCAAGTTCTGTCTTGCCATTAATCTCTCTATATACATAAGTAATACAGTGCTTTTATCAAAAAAAAAAAAAGAAGAAGAAGAAGCTTCATTTTTTTTTCTTACATGCTTGGTTTGCCCAGGGGAATAGTGCAAGCATATTATACAATGTCAGTACAAAAAGGTGAAAGGCAGGGGCGCAGAAAATTATCTTCAGTTCTAACAGGCAACACACACAAAGAATAAAAAGGCTCAGGGAAAACAAACTTTTGAACCCCTTCTGGTAACTTGGTCCTTCCAAATTAATTCCTGCTATGCCACAATAAAGTTATACCTCATAACTCTCCCAAGAAGGGTTTTAGGCCTTTTTCAGTCGATGCTAAATATATATGTATCAGTCTGCAGTAACACCGGGATGATTCAAATTCCTGAGGTTTTCATTAAAAAGATATTTAAAATATTAAGAATTGGCACTCCATATAAGAAAAAAGCAACACAAAACAAACTTGGATGTTTGGAAAAACACACCAAGATAGTATGCTGCCATAGGACAAAAAACTGGTGCAAATGTAATATGACATCTTCACTGCTAGACCAAGCATTCATTTTCTAACATGAATTCCATTCTTTCTAAATTTCTTTTTAAAGAGCATCCAACAAATACATCAATACTGACTGACACTCTGGTTTAGCTGAGAAGTGATGACCCTTAAAATTAAAAAATAGACATTAGAAGTCCGTTATATGCACAATTGAGGCCCCAGGACAGTGTGTCACACTTTCACCCCTGCAAGTTTTCAGTGCTTTCTTCAAAAGCCTCAAATACTATAAGAAAACTATATGATTGGGGAATAATTATATTAATCACATTTATTTTTTATTACATTTAAATGGAAATAAAATAAAATTCTGTTCTTGTTGTAGCCTCATCATTTTGGAATGTGACTTTTGGTCTTTATGCTTGGGACAAGAGAGAAGAGGTTTTGATTGCACAGCCAGAGTAAGATGTGTGTGTATGTGAGAAGGAGGGGTTTTACTCTAGAGAAAAAGAATATGATTCCACCATTAAGTCAAACTGTAGTTAGAAATTAGTTATTTGTATGCACACTGATCCTATAAAATCATCACTGTTGTATTTCTACACATATTGGGACCAGTGTGTAAACAGAAGGGAAAAAATTATCCAATCCTTCTCACCTTCAAAGTCTTAGTACTGCCAACTGCTTACCCACAATAAACAGTAGCAGCAAGTGTTTGGGCTTAGGATAAGGCAAAAGAAAGATACTCTAGTCCCTGAGGGTGCTGATGATTATAAGAGAAATCTAGAAAGCCCAAGAAACACAACACAAGTTACATCAAGTGATCTCAGGCATAAGAAACTAGAAAATGCCTTAGTCCTGAGAAATGCAGATGTATTTCAACAAATAACAATCCAGCTCCCACAAGAATTAATAAGCATGAGCTTAGTATATCCTGAAACTGGTATGATCCTTTGCAGGCAGAATATGTTATTCATTTAGAACTTGCAGATTTGGCAAATCTAGAATTTCAAGATGTTGTTAAAGAGTTTGTAGGATATCTGCTTTGTAAAATACAAATCCAGCCCTTGCAGGATTGCACTGTAATCTCCATTCTCACTAATTTAGTATTCTAGATTCTGGACACATGTATTGTTTGATAGCTTTCAAAAGCTGTTCTTCCATTTATAGTTAGCGATAGGTCCCAATATGTTTCCTGTGTTCCTGATTCATCAATGTAGCCTTGCACAATGTTAGCAACCATGGCTACCACTACTGGCAGGCTAAAGTACACTGCGATCTAGATTGTATGAATCAGAAGCACTGAAATTAATCCCTTATTAAATATGCCTTTCATGCAGTCAATCCTTTTATTTTGAAACTCTTTCATATATTGCTATGGTTCTACCTGCAGAGGTTTGAGGGGGTGGGGAAACTATTGGAAGACAGAGAAGGTGAGAAATTTCATTAACAATATTTGTTCCAATCTTGGGGAGAAGTAATAAACTGTAAAATATTCTGAAAATATTAGTATCTTTTTGGTACAGAGATATGGCCAAGTATAAGCAAGCTCTGTTTTTCTCAGGAAGGACCAAAGTGAAGGGGCAAGTAAGTGTCCTTTGAGCATCCTTCTTATTCTATTGTTACATGGAACAGCTTTTGCAATGTAGATGCATTTTATGTTTAGAGATAGTTTGCCTGCATTTGTGATGATTTATTGATAAGGAAGCTCTGTGATTTATTACAAAGAAGATATAATTAAGCTAGGTACACTGAAGAGACAGGATTCAACAGAAAGCGTAGTACATTGTTAAAAAAAATAGATCATAAATTTGATTCTGAATGTTAAATTACATGCAGGTTAATGCAAAAATTGAGATCAACTTTCAACTCCAAGTTACATAATTATAGCAGCTTGTGTGTGTTACATTCATTATATCATTTTTTTCAATAGTTTGAATACTACAATGACTACCAATACACCAAATGGAGTGTTAAAACCATTTACTATAAATGTTATCCTTGTGCTGTTGTGAAACTGCAAAAGCAGAACTAAATGTTACCATGATTCAATATACAGAAGTCTAACAATAAAAGGAGCTTGACCAACTGTTACTTACCAAAACTAGCAACAAAAAAATATTCTTTACCAGTTTCATATCATTGTAGGGAAAGCCAAAATCAGGAAATCATTTTTCAATACTACGTAGCTTCTATCAAGAATCCTTGTAAAATAAGGTAACATAAATTGCAAGCTGTACAAAACTTCACAAAAATAAAATTATGATAACCTAACCCTTCAAAGCGATTGACTTTGATCTGCAAGTACAACGCCAAACGGTTTAATCCAAATCCAAATGCAATGGGAAGCTGCACATCAACAACAACTTCAGCTCATTTATCAGCACAGGCCTGTGCTTAAGGGAGTGATAGCTTTTGATAGTAGTGATTTATAAAAAGGAAGTTTCATAAGAAATTTAGAAGCAAAATGATCTACATGCCATGAATAGTATATTATTTTGTTTCTTCTAAAAACTGCCAAAAGTAGTTTTCCATTTGATGGAATTTCTTTTGCAGTGTTAATTTCAAGATGAGACCTCACATAGTAAGGCAGTTCTCAACTTGCACTATCATAAGCTCAGGCCTAAGTCACTGAGAAACAAGAGAACAAAGTCTGCACAAAATGCTCTGATTTTGATCCTATGCTACTCTTTCAGTTGATCAATAGATCAAAAACCAGAAGAAACAATAATGGACAAGATATACAATCAAAGATGAAAGTGTCATTTGGTGCTGAAATACTAAGGAATTACTCAGAATGGCAGGAGTGCTTCATCAATAACCACAAACATTTGATATTGGGCCAGTGAGGAAAAATATCTTAGAAAAAGGGTGCTGTCCAGTATTTTTATCTAACCCAGTGTTTCTCAAACTTGGCGACTTTAAGTCCTGTGGACTTCAACTCCCAGAATTCCCCAGCCAGCTATGCTGGCTGGGGGATTCTGGGAGTTGAAGTCCACAGGACTTAAAGTCGCCAAGTTTGAGAAACACTGATCTAACCCAATATCTGGTAGAAGAAAAATTAGTACTTTTTTAATATACAAATTCGTTGGAGGGGGAGGGAATGACCATAAAAGCAAAGCCCTAATTAAAGTTGGTATGATAGATTATATCCAATGACTACATTATGTCCTGGAATACAACATACAAAATAAGCTGGAATATATGTGTACATATATTGCATCTTTAAAGAAAATATCTAGATTCATACATTGAAAATAAATAGAAAAGTTTTGGTTAAAGTTAAAATTAATTTAATTAATTACCTGATTGTTAGGATTTCTAATATATTTATGCTAAAAAATAACCTACTTTTAATAGTCGATTTGATCCCAAACCCACAACATATGAATACACAAGGTAAACATTTCCCCTCTTATTCTAATATTCTTATACTAAGGGATTTAATTAAGAATAATGGAAAATGAGGGAAGTTTCACTACAATTCAGTAAGGAAAAAATGAAAGTGCTTAACTATAATCTCATTTTTAGACATTCACATAAAATAGTATAGTATTATAAAGTTTTGACTATTTTATGTGAAAGACTGAAAAATAGAAGCTAGTTCACAAATCCATATTAGTGGATTCACAGTAGTAGATCTATGGAATAACTCCATAGATATGTAAAACAAGATCCTGACCTTCTTTGGAAATGACTGGATGTCTTTCTCTACAATCAGAATAACATCCTTGGAGCCTAAACCAAATCTAGTTTGTACTCATCTTTCTTGTATCATCTCTAGAATATCAATTTAACTATCTGGCCACAATCTATTACTAATTGGTGTTTAGCAGCAGCATAAGAAGCTTTGAATGTAATCCTATTTTACTATCACAGATAGCAGAACCAAGCTTTTAAAAATCACTATGGAGCAGCTGTGTTAAATAAATAAATACTATGTGTGTACTGCATATATTGTGCACGTTTTGTAAAGCACTTTAGAACAGTTTGGATGAAACACACTATAAAAAGCCAATATATTATCATATATACATCATTTGCTTATTGTATCACCTTCCAGCCCAAAATCATTGGCTGTGCAATTGTCTTCACAAACATTGTGATTCATAAGGAGCAAGCACCTTTAAAAGGAGGTTGGGAATTAGAACTATGATTATAAGAAAAAAATAGTCTGGAAACAGATTCAGGAACATTTATGCAGAATTCTAGATATTAATGTAACAGAGGCAGAAACATCCCTAAAAAAGGGAAACGCGGAAGAAAGAAAACAAAGTATGCAACAGATAAAGGAAGAAAAGAGAACAAAAATTGTGAGGATGTAAATTGAGGAAAACTAGGCAAAAATCTATGGATTGAACATGAAGTAAAACAGGGGTGTCCAAACTTGCGAACTTTAAGACTTGTGGACTTCAACTCCCAGAATTCCCCAGCCAGCTGGGAGTTGGAAGTCCACAAGTCTTAAAGTTGCCAAGTTTGGACACCCCTGAAGTAAAAGGAAAGAAACAAGGAAGAAAGCAGAAAAATGAGTTCATTTCTACTATTCAATAGGGGAATAGCCTTTTACAGGCAGTGGGTTCTTAGAGCGCTATGTTTTTTGTCTTAGATTTCAAGAACTCCAGTCACTTTCAGCAGTTTTGAAGAAAAAAAAATAACATGATAAATCAGTTCATAGACAAAGAGGTGTTATATATATTATGAAACACAGAGCTAAGAATCCTATACAAAAGATTTTATAAATTATATTAAGATCTGGAAATCTTAGAAATTGAACTCAAAAAACTAGTTTTCAATTAGAGCAGCATAATGGGTTCAGTCTCCATTCATTACCATTCAAGGTTGTATCAATGAGGTATTTTAAACATTAAGTCGATTGGCTATTATCTTGCAGCTGGGGTTATTTTAATAACATATCACATTGTGATCAATGGAACTGTTTTCATCATTCATGAAATAAACCTCAAGGGAATAAATCCCTCATAGGCTCTCTCAAAATTATTCTTGTCTTTATTTTGTTTTTAATAATTTACTAAACTGCCTTCTCACATTGACATTTCACTTGCCACTTTATATACTATATAATATCATTGGAGATTAGAATGTACTATAGTACAGTTTCAGACTTTTGTCCAACTGGGACCCTTGCAGATATGCTAAACCACAACACTCATTATCCATGACGTGTGGTTATGAGAGTGGCAAGACATGATGGGAAGTTGAGAGGTAGGCTACAATGGGTTCAGTGAAGATTATGCTGCAGAAAGGTGCAACCAATCTGTGCCTTAAAGTGCAAAGTCATTTTTAAAATCTATAAATTGTGTACATGCAAATACACAAAACATGTTACAAGGAAATAACATTAAGGGGATGCATAACGTCTTTTCACGGTACTGCTCCATAATGTTTATACCATGTCTTACAGCACTTAAGAAATGCTTTTAAAAACATATGAATGGCTTGATGAAAATGTAAATATATTTTGTAAGCCTTTAAAAGCAGGTAGAATTCTCAAGTAAAATTAAGATTACAAAGGGATGTAGGGACTGTGACCACACCAGAACATTCCAAACAGCATATTACATATTTAAATGACCTTGAGGCAATCTTCTTGAGTCCCTGCACTCAAGTCATTCAAGACCTAGTCATTTTGCATTTGGACTACTGCAATGCACTCTACATGGAGCTACTCTTGAAGAGTATTTAGAAGCTACAGCTGGTGCAAGTGCAGTGGTGTGGGCAGCTTTTGGGGCCCGAAAAGTGGCCCATGTAACATCACTACTCCGCGAGCTGCACTGGCTGCTATTTTGCTTCCAGGTGCAATTTAAGGTGTTGGTAGTCACCTTTAAAGCCCTTCATGGCATGGGTTCAGATTACTTAAACATTACCTCTCTGCGATTGCTCCCGCCCTTTGGAACATCTTGCCCCCTAGAGTGAGGTTGGTTCTAACCCTCCTGACCTTCTCCAAGAGCTAAAAGACTTGGCCCTGCCAGTTGGCTCAGGTCCACAATTGAGGAAAGAACTTCACATTGGGGCTGATTGATAAATTAATAAGAGATTCCATTCCCCCCACCACCACCACCACAACTCATCCTACTTCTACCTCCCCATCTTTTAGTTAGGGTTGAGTATTTATATTTGTATATTTTAGTATATTATTTGTATTGTGTATATGTTTTGTATAGTTTTAGCTTTTTAATATTGTAAATTGCCCAGTTACCCTGTGGTAAGAGGGGCGGCCAATAAATTTAATAAATAAACAAATCTTAAAATTCTTTGATTGGAAAACAGTAAGTCTGAGAATATTAAATATTCTCGCATGTCTATATTTTGAAGCTCGTTTCATACATTATACAATGGGCTTGTATTATGGTTTTCATTTAAAAAGCAATCTGATAAGAAATATACAAACTATTCAAAGTGAGTTAAAGTTGGATTGGTATATAAGATTGACTAATTAATTAATTAATTAATTAGGAGAATTCGCAAATTCTTTATTTGGATTTGAAAGTTTTCATCTTAAAGGCTTATCTTTAATAAGGGCATTGTAAATACGTTCAAAAGTAATACACATTTTTTATTAGACTTACTGTATCTTAATTATTATTTGTGTCCAGAAGGACTCTAAACACATATCAGAATTATGTTGGCCTCTGACCACATGGCCACATGACTGTTATATAGGGAATTGTTTCTTTTCCATCATCTTTCAGACCACAAGTCATTCATTCCACAGGTTAACTGTAATTTTATCCTTTCTCTCTAAATTCTAGACACTGATCATTTATACTGATATGTGTATCAAAAAGCTTATTAATTAATTTTGCTTTCAATAATAAAGTTGATTTGCATAATCAGCTTTCTATTGTTGTATCTACAGGCTACCCACCTGTCCTGAACAAGGTCATAAATAGGACCTGTGCAACCATTAGAGCAGGGCATTTTATGGGCCACTTTTGTGCTTTTTGTTTTGCTCTACATCTACATCAGAATTTTTTGCTGAATATGCTTTTTTGGGAGGTGAAAGGAAAATGATAACCTGCACCAGTATGCTGAAATTCTAAATTGGTGCCACCATTTTAGACTTCATTCACTTCTTGAAAGCAAGCCAGGTGCCAAAAAAGATTTGTTAGTATGGCATTTTAAAAATAATCCTTTCCAGTTGATGCCAAGATAGGTCTGTGTTTAAGCATGCATGTTGCCTTTGGATTGAAGATATAAAACACCGAAATTACATAATCTTTGGATTAAATATAATGTAACTAACTTTTCCCTCTACAAATTTGTACTGTTTAGTTTCCATTCCACTAAATCACAAGATTGTGACTGTTATCTATTAAGACATACTATGAAGGAAAAGCATTACATGGGGAGCAAAGCTTTCTTTGACTGTTGTTGACACCTGAGCTGACAGTTAGATATTACTAACAAAGAGGCAAAAAAGAACACAAATTTACATGAACTTTACATGTGCTTATGTGTATTGTATGCACCTGTAGAAATCATTGTCATAATTTAAAAGTAACTACATAATCTCAACATATTAGGGAAGACTGATAAGAGACTTGTGCCTGCACAGTCTTTTGGGCAGGTGCTAATGCGAAATTTCAACACCCTGGGCTATTCCTTCTTTGGGTTACATTTGTTTACATTAAATTTGGAGATAGCCCTTTTTACAGAGGATGTCTTCAAATGCAGGACTGTTATCTGTAAAATAGGACATACATTTCCTACATCCAGCCTTAGCTATTCTATTCTTACTAATATAGCAAATATGAGAGATCTACTAGACCAACAAAACTGCCATCAGCTAAGAGTAATAACTATGAAATGTTGTGACAATAAACATAACTTAATGGGGGAAGCATGCCAGCTTGTGCTTAGACAATTCTACCCCTCCTAAGTACAGGAAACATTGGAAAATATAATTGAACTTTCATGCTATATCTGGAAAAAAAACCCAGACTATTTAAAAAAAAAACTCA
Organism: Natrix helvetica; assembly: GCF_964273705.1. Lineage (NCBI taxonomy): Eukaryota > Metazoa > Chordata > Lepidosauria > Squamata > Natricidae > Natrix > Natrix helvetica. The sequence continues at coordinate 252,101,951 of NC_138552.1, forward strand.
ATATGAAGTAAAAGGTTTAAGTCAATTCTGATTTGGAAGTCTACTTCAAGTTTCTGATAAATTGAAGTTCCAAATTTCTGTGGAAAAGTTTTAGTTATACTGAATTCATAATGCAAATACCTGTAATCCCAGAAAATTCCATGGAAGTTCCATAATGGAAATTTCAAAATGGTACATTACTCAATAAATTTCTTTCATTCTTTATTATTGTTTTACAATTAGTCTCTTTTCTGCTTAACTGAAAGTCTATAGCAATGACATGCTTGAGCATTTCAGATATGAATTTTAACCCAGGTTCTGACTAATGGATGAAGGACCACAATTTAAAAGAATTTTATCTAATTAAAAGCAAGTGGGTTTCTAACAAATTCTTTTTTTTCTTACATTGTCCCAAAAACTGACAGATGAAATAAGTATTGAAAGAAAAAAAGTGGGGGGGGATCTTCTAACTAAATATAATTAATCTCTTCATAAATCAGCTAGTTCCTTCTTAACACAGTAACACAATAATTTTAATATCAAGACTGCACTAAGCCAGGCCAGGAAACTGGCAGGCAAACAGTTCCTAAAGATTAGATACCTTCATAGCATTCATTGCATGGACACTATGGATCAAGATAAAATCATGGATCATGTCTATTATATCCTCATGCCTGAAAGGCTGAGCTGGGGATTCAGCTCAAGCTTTACAGTGTGAGTTGCAAAGTAAAGGCAAACTCAAAGGGAAGCGAGATGTGCAATTTGACTGTGGTACAGAAACCGTAGTAAAAAGGCAGTGATTTTTGACATTGCAATTTTTAAAATATGCATCTGTGAATCCTTCTTACCAGCTGACTCCAATTTCTCATGCTTGTTTACTTAAATTAACAAGAGTCAAATGTGAAAAGAAGGCCTCAACATCTGCGCAGATCAACACAAAACTCTGCAGTGATTTTATCTTAGTGTAAAGATAGCTCACTCTCTCTCATGTCTGTGTTGTCTATTTGCTCAAGCCTCACTACCGTATCTTAATTGTAGTCACTGTTACAGCCTCATACTTGCTACCCCACTGTTTCACACCATCCCCTTGCGGTACTCTACGGTGACCAGCATTTAATAAGCTATATGCAATTCTAGCTGTACTTTTGATGAGCCTCTCAACCATGTAGTGGAGAATTAGAGAGAGTCACGTGTTCTGAGTCCTTTTCTTGGCAGGGGATTTAGACATTTACAATACCTTCTAGGCCAAAAGTCGACTGGGATTCAATATTGCATTAAATGGTGACAAATGGGGAAGGTGGGCTTTATTATTGCATTACAAAGGCTGCTGCTTTCCCCAGTGCAGGCTATGTTTTGTGTGTGAAGCGGGCCCACACCTGCTGGAGCTGGGATCTGGAAATGCGGAGGACAGAAGGCATAAGTCTGTGGTTTCCTGCTGTGAGGGGCATGTGCCTGCGGTGGGGCATGCGCACAGGGCTGCTCTCCGCCGAACGGCTGCGCTGTATGAAAGTGCCGCCAAGGTGAGGGTACTGTTCTGTCTCCAGGGTTGAGGAGGAGAAAACGGAGGACGCCAGTCTTCTTAGGGGGCTGTACCTCGGGAGAGAGTGTTGAGAATGCCTGTCCTCCTCCAACTGCAAAAGACCAAGAAGAGTGGAGGAAAAGGTGTCAGGCAAAGACTTGACTCACTCCTGGTTTGTGCTGTGCATGCTGCAGAAATCTTCACTGGCGGATGGCAAACACTTCTGCTTTACAGGGACTTAACATAGCCTCCATGTTCACCCATCTCTAGGCTAATCTCCTACTGTTACATGAAGGGGCCCTTTAAAAGTAAAAGGTACACCTAGGCCTTACCACTGCACTTTCACAGGAGTGAGGCACTTCCATACTTTCTCTATTGCAGGTTTTTCAAAATCAAATAATGGAAAGAGGATAAACAGCTCTGAAATTAATTTTGTTTGCCTCCTCAGTTTTTTATTAATCCTGCCATACCCTCTTCCAAGTTGGAAAAAATAGCTGCTTGGATATAACTCTATATTTTTCTATATTCTATATTCATAGTTTCATTATTCTTAAAACTAAAAATCACACTTTAAAGTAAGGAGCTTTTTTTAAAAAAAAAAACAATGATATCTTATAATAGGAAGGTTTAATTTAGGCTACCTCAAGCCTATTTTGCTGTAGGGAAGCCACTTACAATACCTTGATTGGCAACTAAATAGAGATGCAAACTACACAACTGTAAACTCTAGAAAGTTATAACCCTAAAAGTTGAGCCTTTGATTATTTTTAAATTGCCTTTCTTAGCCTGTTAGATAAGGGAGAACTGAAGCTTGCATAATTATTATATGCTTTTACTGGCAGTTCATCCCATCCCTTTTTTCCTTTATTATTTAACAGAAATCAAATGTGCGTAATTCCTTCAATGTTAGAAGTCTTCTGTTGTGTTAATTGCTGTGTCCTGGACCTACCCTAATTTATTTTTTTAAAAATCTGTACAATGATATTCTAGGATTTATATACAGATGCCACTATTCATGTATTAAATAATGTATTTCTGCTAACAAGCAAGTCACAGAAATATATTGCTATGGCATGTCTGATATATTTTATAAATGTCATATTATAGATTAATATAAATGTAGACATCATTAGAAAAAAGCAATGAATAAATGTTATTAAAGGTCAGAGCACTTTTTATTTCAGATTCACAAACATTTTTTAAAATTAAAAGCAGATAAATGAATCTTGATATAAAACGCCCACATAGGATAATTAAGCAATTTATTGTTAAATTAAGACAAGCATGAAAACACTGTCTAATGCCATATTGATAAATATTAACATTCTTAACAGAAGCCAGGAGCATGTCGCACAATACAATGTTTAAGATTATTTTTAACACGAATATTCTTCATTTCAAAACTTTACCCTTTTGGAATTTGAAAAGAATAGAAGAAATCTATGCAAAATAGATATAAAAATATATTACTTTCCTAAAAGTTACCAAATATTGCCACTTTATCTAAGTACTATAAAACAATGAGGTTAGAGCCCAAGCACAAAATGATTTTTTAAGATGATGTGGGAATGACTGATGCATGCTTTACTGGATTTTGCCATGTTCTTTCGCATATCCAAGATTCTAGCATCCAATATGGATTCTAGAATGATAATGGCACAAAAGATAATCAGACATGATAAAAAAAATCCGGGTTTTAGGCTCATAGAAAAATGGACCAAGAAAACCTAAAAAGATTTGAATAAGTATAGTTCTCTGCATCTAGTTGAACCAGATCTAGGAACTTCAAAAGATGCATTGAATAAACTTGCAGAATCAATTAACAATTGCTATATACAGTATGTGAGAAATAAAGTATTGTGGAGCAATTTTTTAATCATTAGCTTAATCTACTGGAGAACTACCTCCAAAGACTATTTAATGATTCCAAAATAGAGAAATGATTAGATGGAGTATTACTAGGTTTGGTACTGGGCTCACGCTCAATATTTTTTCCTAATGACTTGAAAGGGAAATCTTACTAAACTGTAGATATCGCAAGATTAGATGAACAATTAAGACGGGGTGGAATGGGGTGGGGCTTCGAGTCAATGTTGACTCCTGGTAACTGCCAGGACATGTCCCTGCATTTTTCTTGGCAAAATGGCTTGCCATTGCCTTCTTCCAAGGACTTAATGGAAGTGATTGGCCCAACATTACCCAATTGGATTTGTTCCTACAGTGAGACTAGAACTCAAGTTCCCGATTTTTAGTCTGGTGCCTTAACCACTACATCAAATTAGCTCTCTAATTAAGACCTAGAAGACAAAGAAAATTCAGAATGATTTTTAATATCCTAGAAAATTAGAAAAGCAGTACAAACACAATTTCTTATATTTAGAAGAATGAAATCAATTATATTTAGAAAAATGCACAACTATAAGCTTGGAGAATTAGTTTAACAATATGAATCATTAGAGCAGAATATGAATCACAGCATGAAATTGCTGCAAACAGAGTACATATAAATGTTAAAAGCTATGCTTCCTTTATATCAAGCTATGCTTCCTTTGAATCAAGCTTGACTCCTATGAGTTCATGAATACCTCTCTGAGGCTTTTTTTGGCAACGACACAGAAGTGCTCAACTACTGCTTTCTCCTGAAATTTCCTGAAATGTCATGGTGGTCTCTCACCTAAACATTAATCAGACTCATCCATTAGCTTTTTAAAGTCAGCCAGAATCAATCAGCTGTGTAATTTTCAGGCTCTATTTAAATAAAACAGCTTCCAAACAGAGAAAGCAATATTTTTATTCTACTCTGGTTCAGGTTCTGTACCTTAAGTATTGTGTCCAATTCTAATCATCACGTGCTTTTGCATATTAACTATAAGAGGTTCGATATTAGAATCCTAACCCTTAACAATTAAAACTGACCAGGGGAAAATAAAGTAAACCCTATAAAATAGTAAAGTTTTGCATATAGTTAGACTGAAAACAGAGTAGAGAAGCAATCACAGGTTTAAGTTATAGGTTTTAGTTGAAGCTGTTCAGCTTGAAAAGCCTCTAAATCAGTGTTTCTCAAAGTGGTCCGTACCGCCCCCTTGGGGGACGTTAAAGAAGTGTAAGAGGGGCGGTAGGAAGTTCCGCCTTACATGGGGGCGTTGAACGTACAGAAGGGGGCATTGAACAAATTCTATTTATTACTTGTTCTGTGACTAGGCGGACTCACACAGCAGTCATTGCGCGCGGCACGCGGGCAAACCTGCAACACCGATCGTTGCTGTTGGAAACATGGCTTTCATACGAGCGAATGTGCACTTCCTTAGTCAGTCTTGGGTTTAACATTGCGTCCCCAGTAGCGCAAGGAATAGAAAATTCAATAAAATCCCATAGAATGCTGATCAAAGTTCTATGATATCCTATTCAAATTTCTATGGATGTGCTACTGGGGGTCTAGTGTTTGCCGCGCGCAGTGACTGCTGTGTGAGTCAGCCTCCTTTCACTGCGCCAGGAATGGAGGCTTCCCCAGTAGCACAAGGAATAGAAATTTCAATAGAATCTCATAGAAAGGTGATCAAATTTCTACGGTATTCTATTTAAATTTCTATGGCTGTGCTGTTGGGGTTGCTGGGTCTTCTTCCTTAGAGTTTAGGCGTCCTTGGCACATCTGACGAGCGAAAATGCCAGTTTCGGATACGTCCTTCCCTTCTGTCTGAACAGCCAATCACGTTACAGATCGTCATTTGTGTGTCAGACGTCGGAGATGCCCAGTAATTACTACCATAGAGTTATGAATAGATTTCCATAGAAATATTGTAAAATTCTATTGATAACTCTATGGCTTTTTCCACCGGGATGATGTTGTTAATCGACGGATTTTCAAATTAATTGTACTATCAGCCATCCTAAGATAAGGTGAGTGTTTGACCACCTCTATGGTCGTTCTAACCGTTAGAACTATTGTTATTGATATAGAATTTAAATAAATATTTTGTATAAGTCGATGTACAAGATTACAACATCCGTGCTTCAATATCTTGTTATAAATTAATAGAGTTCAGTCATAAAGCTGGCCTATTGTTTCTGGGGCTCGTAACATAACAGCTAAGCTGCTTGCAAACTAGGATATAGCAAGCACTTGCAAACATTCCTGTAACATAAAACGTCTTTTCTTGCAACTGCTTGCATAGCCACACGCAAACGTAAAAAATGCAACCACTTGCTTTTGGCAATGTAACATAAACCTCCAATCCGCTTGCAAAGCCGTTCGCAAATTTGCATGCAGCTGGAGGCGCTTGCAAAGTCACCTTTCTATGATTCATCGATGAGAATGAAGAAAAAGCCATAGAGTTATCAATGGAATTTCCTAATACTTCTATGACATCATGTTCATAGATCTACCGGTGAAAAAGACCATATAGAGTTATGAAAAGAATTCAATCAAATATCTATTGTATTCTATCAAAAATTCAATTAATATATTTTTCACCTGTCTATGCTATGGTGTTTCCACAGGGTACCTTCCCAGAGGGAAAATCCACAGATATATAAATAGAATTCTATTTTTCTATAGAAAGCAAACGAATTTCCATTTATATCTCTATGAATTTTCCACTGGATCGCAGCTGTTAAAGTGCATCGACGCTGACATCGATATACTTTCCTATATCAATAAAGCAAGTGGTTACAAAACAAAGCAAGAAGCTTTATGTTACAAGCATTTGCAAGTAGGCGCAAAGCCACTTACAAGTTTGCAAATGCAAACGACTTTTGCGATCGGCTTTATGTTACGAGCCCCTGGTTTTTTGATTTATCAATTAGGATTGTTAGGTTATTACATTAGGTAGTTTGCATGTAAGGTTTCTTAATATTTATAGTAAGTTGATAACACCGTATATTTTTTTTCAGATTTTTTTGGTTACCAAAGTTATGTCTCAGAACACATCAAAGAAAAAGTGCAGACAGTATTCAGTTGAATATTTGAAATTTGGCTTTATTACTGCTCCTCATAATGATCAAAAGCCTTTGTGTCTTATTTGTGAGAAAGAACTCTCTAACGAGGCGATGAAGCCATCAAGACTCGCTGAACACCTTAAAAAAATGCATCCTGATAAGGTGAACCAAGATCTATCGTACTTTCAAGCTTTAAGAGACAAATTAAGGCAAAGAAAATCTATCGTCTCTTTTCTGACAAAACAAACACAAAAAGCTGACGATGGACTCGTTTGTTCTTACAATATTGCCAAACTAATTGCTAAATCAGGGAATCCGCATTCAATTGGAGAGAAGCTTCTTTTACCTGTCGTAGAAGAAGTGTTACGCACAGTAGTACATCATAGCTCTCCTAGTGTCATCACCAAATCTATTCCTCTCAGTGATGATACTGTTCGAAGAAGAATTGATGAAATGGCTGAAGATATTGAAGAAAGTTTGTGTGATATTCTGAAAAAACAAAGATTTGGCCTGCAACTGGATGAATCTACGCTACCAGGCAATGAAGCACTGCTCTTGGGTTATGCTCGTTTTATTAAAGATAATGAAGTAATGCAAGAATTACTGTTTGCTAAGGAGTTGGAAACAGACACTCGAGGTGCGTCTATTTTTACAGTAGTTGAACAATTCTTCAAAAAACAAGATATACCAATGAAAAACATCATTGCTTGTGCTCCCGCATTAACAGGAAAACACAAGGGATTTCTTTCTTATTTAAAAAAGGCAGTACCAGACGTTTTTACGATACATTGTGTAATTCATCGACAGCATTTGGTTGCCAAAAACTTGAGCTGTCGTCTTCATAATTCCCTCAGCATTGTTGTAAAATCAGTGAATAAAATTAAGAATCAACCCCTCAATTCTCGAATATTACGTCAATTGTGTGTTGAGAATAACGAAGAATTTGACCGTCTCCTTCTACATGCCGAGGTGAGATGGTTATCCAAAGGAAACTGTTTTAAACGATTTTATTCTCTGTTCGACACAATCGTGCAATTTTTACAGGAAAATAAATGCAGTGATTTGAGTGATGATCTCTCAGATCACTGCAATTAGATATTTTTGTTTGACTTTTAGGCATACGAATTCAAGAAAAAACTTAGTGCAGACTAAGGTAAATCAGATCATATGTTTCTTTAGAAATTAGAAGTTCAGAATCCTACAAATTAAGCAAAAAGTACTATAGTCAGAAATAACACAGAACATATATGGCAGAATCTTTTGTTAAATATCAGAAATACCTCATTACAAATTGAAGACATAGATATTTATGCACCATAATCAGGCACAAAATCTTCCTAATTTTAAACAGGTTGATTTTTTTATTCAACTGAATTTTACTGTAGAATAATGACTATTTAGTAAGATTAAATCCTAAACTCGGGGGCTATTTTAACCCCCCCCAAAAAAGCCAGAGTTCCTAATTTATCTTGTGAGCAAACACTACAGTCTTCTAACTCTCATAGTGCATGTTGAAAACATAAATAAAAAATTGACTATGTGAATTCTGCTTTCTCGTTATTTCAAATATTAACAGATATATTTACTTCTCAGTTAAGTATTATCAGGGTCAGAGTGTAAGTTATAAAAGACTTGCAAAATTGTTAGTAACAAAATTTGATTTGTTGCTTGCTCATGCTGTCCACCTGATGAATACAGTTACCGAAGGAATTCAGATAGTATGCAGCTGCATCAAACAAATGTATTCCCCAGGATATTTACAGAATATTCTATAAAAGTTTATAGAATAAAAGGATGTAAAGAGAATCTGTAAGTTATTTAGACCAGTATACTCAAACAACAGTACTGGGCTCCCTTCAGAGGTGGGTTCCTACCGGTTCGATAGAACTGGTTCGTCAAATCTACCGAACCGGTTAGAAGAGGTTCCACCAGTGGACCCAGAAGTAAGTTCCGGAACGCCTGCCCCAGCCCTGTCGCTCGCTCGCTTACTCCCGCCCATCCAGAAGCTGCTCCATTGCTTGCTCCCCCCGCCCGTCCGCACTATCCTAGCCCCTCCCCGGACTTGCCTAAGATGCCTGGCCTCCAGAAAGCACGGATGCAGGGTGGGGACAGCGGTGGGAGCTTACACAGCGCAGCTGGCATCTTTGACAGGTTTGGGGACCTCGCAAGGCCTTTGCAAGGTCCCGGACTTGCCTAAGATGCCTGGCCGCCAGAAAGCACAGGTGCGGGGTTGGGGATGGTGGCGGGAGTTTACACAGCGCAGATCTTTGACAAGTTTGGGGACCTTGCAAGGCCTCGGCATTTTTTGCATCGGGCCATGCTGCAAGAGAGAAGGAGTGAAGACCTTTTCCGGATTATTGGTGGTGGAGGTGTGGGCCCGTGCTCAGCAAAGCAAGTCCGGGGAAGTCATTTGCGCCAGCCGGAAAAGGTCTTCACTCCCTCCCTCTTGTAGCACGCCCCAATGCGAAAAATGCTGAGATCGGCACACTTGGGCCTGCTGCTGCGATGTCCAGTGAGGCTAAACCAAGCTGTGCGCCTCTCCCAGCCACTTTCGCGGCTTCCCAGAGCGCCAAGAACCTTCGCGCACTTTTCGGCTCCTCACGACTGCAATAGACGTCCAGAAACAGTGGGGGCTGGAAAGCCAAGCTCCCATTCGCCCCAAAAGCCGATTCTGGACATCTATTGCAGTCATGAGGAGCCGAGGAGAGCGCAGATTAGGGTTACTGGGCAACGTCTGTGTGTGTGTGTGTGTGTGTGTGTGTGTGTGTGTGTGTGGCTGGAGCAGATCCGCTCTGAATGGAGGGAGAGGAAAAAAGTTGGGATTCTCCCTGCTGCAGCTTTTAAATGGCAGAGAGAAGCCAAAGTCCCTCCCCCATTCAGAGAGGAGCTACGGCTCCCTTTATGCCCCACCCAGTCCCCTCCCTCCCATGGGTCGAAGAGCCTGAAATGGACAGGCAGGCTGCCACAGCTCCACTGAGAAGACATTTCTGAGAAGAGAAACTTTTCCAGTCCGGCTGCACCCGAGCTGGTGGAGCGCCCACAACCACCTGCCCATCGCCAGGGAGACAGCCAGTGCAGGTGAGCCACATGGTTGCTCCGATCGTACGGGCACTCCACCAGCTCGGGTGCAGCCAGACCCGAGAAGTTTCTCTTCTCAGAAATGTCTTCTCAGTAAAGCTGTGGCAGCCTGCCTATCCCTTTCAGGTGCTTTGACCCCCGGGAGAGAGGGGGCCAGGGGAGCATAAAGGGAGCTGCAGCTCCTCTGTAAATGGAGGGAGAGGAAAAAAGTTGATTCTCCCTGCTGCAGCCTTTAAATGGCAGAGAGAAGCCGAACTCCACCCCGCCCCATTTACAGAGGAGTTGCTGCTCCCTTTATGTGGATGTAATGTGATATTTTGCAGTCTCTGAACAAGGAAAATGTATTTGAATGTTAATGGGGGAAACAGGTGGGCTAATTATAATCTTAAACTACTTTTTGGCTTACTATACAGATAATTTAGCGCAAAGCCGTGCACAACAGTATTAGATTTCTGTGGTTTTATCTTCCTTGGTTGGTTTTGAGGAGAGCTATGGAGAGCTAAAACAAATGCTGTGTAACAAGAAAGCATAAAACATTCTTTTTGATTCATTGGAGAATTAAAACCAAACATTATTTCAAAGGAGAGAAGTTTCATATCATGCAACTTTCATCAAAACTTTTTCACATGCCCTTAAATCTTGGGAGGGGGAGACAATAGTGAACATCCAGGAAGTAGGGTAGTAGTGGCAAATATCTTAGAATAATATTGTGATGCAACTATTATAAATTGTTCAGCAATAATTTAACTAAACAAATTGTGCATACTATATATAAATTGTTACTTCTTAGCAGGAAGTCCAATATTTTTTTCTTTGGATTTTCCCAGTTTGAGTTTTTCACTATTCTTTTTTATTGGGGATATATTTATTGGGTTTCCGTCTCCCATCAGTTAAGAAGACAAGAACTGCAAAGCAGGTGGTTGTGTGCAAGTATCATAAGTATTTTTGGAATGTATGTGTGATGCTACCATTGTGAATTTCTTGTTAAGAATACTTATCAAGTTTTAATATTATGACTGTCTAATTTATTTAGAGGGCGAGTGCTTGCTTGTTGCAGTAAAGTACAAATGCCATAAGCTGTTTACTCAGAGGTATATTCCTGTTTAAATTGCTTGATAGCAGTGTGCAGAAACTTTAAATTGTACAGTTCACAGCAGTACAGAAATCTTATACAGCAGTGACTACTCTTGGCTGTTTCTGCTTCCAAGTGATGCTTTTTAAATCTATTGGAACATATTAGGGATTTCTGCACTGAGAAGTAGAAGGATGGACTCTTGCCTTTATGATGGGCTTTTGAGACAATGGAAAGCACTGGGAACCACTGTTCCTTCTAAGCTGTGCGCCTGCGCCGCCACGCACATAACAAGAAAACACCGTGCAGAAGTTTCAAACGGCACGCAGTGTTTTTTAATGTCTTAAAATATGACTGAAAATATCCCCCTCCCTCCCTTCTCTCTCTGCACCGAACTCTCTCCTCCATCTGGTGATTGGTCAAATCAAGGAAGACTCTACCCAGAGACTGATGACGCTGCAGAAGGGATAATTCTCATTGGTCCTCTGGGGCTTCGTCGGTTCCTGGGAAAACGCGATTCGCTGGTTGTAGCCTGCGTTTCCCTGCACATCCGGGGTTTCTCAGGCATTGCGTCGTCTGAAGCCCCGTTCTGGGCTAGGCAGCCTTTCTGAGATCCCTTCACTTTGCAGAGAGAGGGAAGCAGCGGGGAATTGGACTACCTGAGCCAAAGGGGTCCACAGGATCTTGAGACTTGGTTTTTGAGCAGTACCATTCCACTCTTTCCTTTTCCCTTTCTGTCCTTCTTCTATCTTCCTTTGCTTTTCCTTTCTCTTTCCTTTCTCTTTTGCTTTCCTTTCTCTTTTGCTTTCCTTTCTCCTTTCCTTTTTCCTTTCTTTCTTTTCCATTTCCCTTCCTTTCTCCATACCCAAGTATTATGTATGTTCACTTTCTTGAGTTACCTATGAAGTAATAAAGGTGGGATAAAAATCTAATAAATGAACTCAAGTCCCATACCTTTCATCCTGTGATTTCTACTTATCATGAATATGGGGCAAAAGTTTGAGGATGGATTGGTGCAGAGGCCAAATACCCAAATACCTGAGGGTAGAACAAGAAGCAATGGGTGGAAACTAATCAAGGAGAGAAGCAACTTAGAACTGAGGAGAAATTTTCTGAAAGTTAGAACAATTAATCAGTGGAACAGCTTGCCTCCAGAAGTTATGAATGCCCCAACACTGGAAGTCTTTAAGAAGATATTGGATAGCCATCTGTCTGAAACAGTATAGGGTTTCCTGCCTAGGCAGGGGGTTGGACTAGAAGACCTCCAAGGTCCCTTCCAACTCTACTATTGTATTGCATTAAATGGTATCTTGTTTTTGATAATTGCAAATTGACAGCTCTCTTTAATGATGGAAGCAGAATTCTCATCTCTCTGGATTTTTTTTTCAGAGCCCTTTTGATGTTACTAGCCTAAATCAGCTAATGTTAGGGCTTTCTGCTAGTTTTTTTTAATGCAGGATAACTGAGGAAGTGCTAATGAATCTGCACAGCAGATTGCTACCAAAAAACCAGAACTTTTTTGTGTTTTTCTATAATGTCATGTTTTTCCTGTAGTTTTTGGAAGTGAACTAATCGGGTTAGTTTGCTCACTACATAGTGATTATTCTTTCTTCTGATTTCCTGAAATAAAGCTCAAGAACACATCTTCATATTGCTCAGATAAGACACTCACTTCTGAAAGCCGTTCTGCAATCTATCACCCTGCTTGATTTTTTTTTTGTTTCTTAAAGATAAATACAACTAGACAGAGATGCTATTGTTGGTGTTAATTTCACTATGTAATTAACTAATTCACTAATTTCACTTTTTCCTTTCCTTTCTTTTTCCTTTCTCTTTTCCTTTCCTTTCTTCTTTCCCATTTCCTTTCCTTTTTCCTTTCTTCTCTTTTCCTTTCTTTTCCTTCTTTCCCATTTCCTTTCCTGGTTGAAAACCATTGGCAACTATTCATCACAATGAGTTTACAACATTTGTTTGAAAAAAGTATGGATGAGAAATCCCTCTCTAATCAGTTGTAAAAATATGAAGAATGATACAGACATTCAAACATGCTCAGCATTTCATGGCTTTAATCAGCTAGCACTAATATATCAAGATATGTTTCAAGAATTTGTTTTAACATCTCCTGAAGTGTACTTATAGGGCAGAAGAAAATCAATGGGTTTATTTGTACAAATTAACGTCTCATAGCATGGTATTTATCATGAGGTTATGCAATATGATGTACATAACCCAAGTAACTAGTCCTTGTATATTAATTACATTAAAAATAAAGTTACTAATGTTCTTCTGTGCTAGGGAAATCCCCTCACGTGGCTTTCTTTTTGAGTAGAATTTTAAATCAATTGAGGTTTTTATTAAGGCAATTAATTTACCGAAATACCATGGAATATGGTAGTAGAAAATAAGATATATTTGGAAAATGTGAAAAATATTTTTATTTTTTTTAAAAAAAGAAAAGGAAGCCAACAAGGAAAGGGGACTACCTGGTGATTACTTAGGACCTAGATTTGAAGTTTCAATAGCTGACCCCTCCCAGCAGTTATGTGACTGCACTTCTCACACTTGGCAACCAGGCCACATTTATCGCCATTTGCAGCATCCCATGGTCACCAGGCCACATTTTACGACAGTTTTGCTGGAAACTGGCATGTACATGCCCTTAATGAATGATTGGTTCACTTAACAACTGTCGCATTCATTTAATAATTTCACCACAAAAAGGTTATAAAATTCAATCAGTCATATGACTGGCCAACTTTACAATCCTCACAAGTTATGACCGTGATGGACAGGGTCCATTACAGTTGTAACTCAAGGATTACCTGTACAATTTCTTCAGAGGATGAGCCATCTTTATTTAAATGTTAAGACTCAAATTTCTTATGAACACATTGGAACTGAATTCAATTTCTGAAACTTCTTTAACTACAGAATTTATGACAGGACTGTTCATCTCTCACATATTAACTAGGACAATTATGCAAAAAACAAAATGATATCCTATTGAATTATCTGAAAAAAAAATTGGAAACGAGTCACAAATTAAATTCAGGCCGATTTTAGTGCAAAAGATAAAAACAATACAGAATCAGCCTGATTTACTAAAAATAAATGTAGAAAAAGTTGAATCTTATCACAGAGAGATAATCTGAACAACGTAATAACGCAGACAAAGTTTTGCCTTACAATTGCAGCAGGAGCAGAATAAAAGAATGATAACTTTGGGATGGAACCAAATATGTCTCTACAATGAAAGGCATTAGTCAGCATTTCATTATTTTTCAATATTAGACAGAAAGCAACAATCTGACCAGAAACTGAAGAATATTTAAATCGTATATTACAAATTTTTAATGATCAACAAAAAAAGGTTTTTGATCAACCTATAACTAAAGACAAAACTAAATGAATTTTAATTAAGCAATTAAACATTTAAAAATGAATAAAACTCCATGATCCTATGACATTTCAGCAATATATTATAAGATTTTTCAATAAATTCTGATTAAACCTTTAAATCAAGTAACAAACAAAACTCAGGCACATCCTGGAAACAGACTTTTCAATGCTATGATTTATAAAGTAGGAACGGATTTGGCTCCGCCTGTTTTATTATTGAATGGGTATTATAAACGTTTATAACAAATCTTGCTAAGAGGATAAATGTTTTTTTAACTGAGATAATATATCCTGACCCAGACTTTGTCACAAAGATATATATGAGAGAAAATATCAGATACATTTTTAAGGCTACTTGCAAGATAAACTAGAAGACCAAAGGTAAATTATTATTTTCCTTAATGCTAAAAAAACCTCAGTCCTCTGAAATGATCTTTTTGGTTACAGATCTGCAAAAAGTACACTGTGGCCTTAATTTATTTACATGGGATACAAGGTACTATAAACCAGTACTCCCAATTTTCCTGGCACCGGAGACCAGTTTCATGGAAGACAATTCTTCCACAGACTGGGGGACCGGGGGGGGGGGGGGCGTGCAACCTAGATTCTGTGCATGTGCAGCTGAAGCTTTGCTCGCCCACCCACCACTTGTTTGGCCTAGTTTCTAACAGACCAGGGATTATGCTATGAAGAACAAAATTTTATTGTGAGTGTTGTTTCAAACTAATGTACTTTACTGATTACTCTAGTAATCTGAGTATATCAAGAAACCACAATCCTAGAAATTAAATTAGTTGCAGAAGAACACAAACTGAATATTTTGCTAACAATTGTTCATCTTAGAATCTCTTTTTTAACACTGATAGAATTTATGCAACGAAGTGACAATGTCAAATTATCAAATTAATGAAAACACAGAGGTTGATATGGAATTTGATAGAGAATGAAAAGCAATTTGTGCATTAGCTAATTGGTTTAATGCTGAAAAAGTCAAATCTTTATTTACAAAAAAAAAGAATTTATTCAAAAATAATTATTTATCAATTTAGAATCATAACAACATATATTTCTAGAGAGAAGTAATTATATTTGCCTTGGCTACGAAGAATTTCAGCAATCAAAATGGATATTTTACCACAACTAAATTTTATATTTCAGAATATTTTAGCTCCTATTTAGAATAAGTTATTAAGTAGCTAGCACTATGCTAGAGAGACAGTTTTGTTTTTTAATTTAATCCTTAGCTGTTCATTTGGAGAGAGGGGGGGGAGGGAGGGAGGGACAGACAGACAGACAGGCATGGATAGTTTAGCTGGATAGAGTAATGAGCAGCCAAGGATTACATTCAAAAACCTGTTAAAAATTTAAAGGTGTACTATTATGCCAATTGCCTAACATGGATTTCAGAATCATCTTAATGGAAGAGGCAGTATATATTTAGATTGATATACATATAAAGAAAGCATTTTAAGAGACTATCAAGCAATTTACTAAATGTTTGAGATAAATATAGGAAAATAATGTCCATACTTTTCCTCTTGTGGCTCCTTACTTTTTTATGATGAAGAAAGCACTAAGAAATTTGCTCAATGATGAGAAAATAATCTACTTAAATTACAAGATATTAGTATTTAAGAGGACTCTCAAATTGTTTGCTATGCCATGCTCTTGCATGATTAATTGATTCCAATATTCTCAAGTAAATAGTACAGAAAAACTAGCAAACTGTTACATGACTTATTAGGCTTACTTAAGACCAATTTATCTTCTCATTTATCACAATAATTTCCATATTAGACTTACTTCCATCTATAATCACTATTTATATTTCCCTATTTTCTCCTATCCCCTCTCATTTGTCATTC
The DNA here is from genome assembly GCF_964273705.1 of Natrix helvetica. Lineage (NCBI taxonomy): Eukaryota > Metazoa > Chordata > Lepidosauria > Squamata > Natricidae > Natrix > Natrix helvetica. Next base: position 252,117,798 of record NC_138552.1, read on the forward strand.
CCTCATCTATGGTGAAAGATGCATTTGTGAACCCATAGCATATTAAAGACATCTAAATATTCTTCACAGTTCTCTGATTATTTAAAAACAACTGTGAATCTAAGCAAAACATATGAACTATGGGATATATTTTCCAAAAGAGGTCCATCAGTACCTTGATACATGGGGTGTTGTAGCTGTTGAATAAATAAAATAAGTATTGGGAGAATAGCTACAAATGTATAACTGAGAAAAAAAATACAAAATTACAATAGATTGACTACTGAAGAAGTATAATTGTTACGCTTGTCTTAAGGGGGCATGTATAATAGTTTTTTAAGATGCTATTTCTGACATGTAATGATAATATTTTTCTACAATACTGATCATTTATATGACATTCTTAAAGTGTTCTGCATAGGTTATTTTAATAAAGAACTAGACAACATGAGACTCATATTTCCTTACTCAAACAGAGAACAAGTGTGATGATCGGCGGGTTAAAAAAATCAGTGACAGCAGGAACAACTTCTGATTTGCTGTCAGCTTCCCAATTGAGTTTCCTTGTGGGAAGTTGGCAGCGAGTGTCAGAAATGTATCTCCTCCCTCCCTCCTTTCCTTCCCAGTAAGTGCTGCAAAACGTGGGAGAACAAAACGTGGGAAGGGAGTACGTGAATCCACAAATAACTAGCACAGTGCAAGTGCAGAGGGACTAGTAGAAGGTGCACCATTTCTCCATTAACTTTCTCCCTGCAAGCTTTCCACCAGCAAAGACTTTGTTAGTGGGAAGGTGACAAGAAGCCTGGCACTCTTGTCATTTCCTTCTGGTTCCCCTCAACCACAGAAGTGCAACAGTGGCACTGAACAACAGGCACAAAGTGGCACTTAAAGGTACAGCATTCCGTACATTCGCCCATTTGAGATACCTTTGTTCGTAAAATTTTGCCTTATGATGCAGTGTTTCGCCCAATGAAAGGTTACAAAGCATCAAACAGACACAAGAGTTTTAGTAGTATATAGATAATGCTTCTTAACTACCCAAAGAAGTAGTTCACAGGAATTGCAGCATTAAAAGGAAGTGGAATAATTCTTAGCTAAAAGCATAGCAAGCCCACCCAGTGACTTACCCTCGTTTGAAAAAGATTAGCTACATCATCGCCCCAGTCACCAAGCCAAACAACATACAATGGCAACTGGGACTTGACTTTCCATTGCCAAGAGATGAAGTCATAAAGCACGATTACATTGCATGAAGTTGCAGAACAGCCATTGCACAGCTCAGGGAAGATGCATGAGAAGCACCACACAGGTCAGGAAGGGAGCACATGGGTGCAAGAGCGAGTAAGAAGCATTGCATGGATCAGAAAAGATGATAGGAATGTGCAAGAAGTAGCATGGAGGTTAGGGACGCAGCACAAGGGTATGCAGAGGGGAAGTGAGAGGTGTGGAACAGGTCAGGAAAGGTCCGTAAGGATGCAAAGCGATACGCAAGCAGTGAAGTATGTGTCAGGGACAGTGTGCATGGTTGAAAGAGTGCATGAGAGGCATGGTGAGGATCAAGGAGGATACACGGGAGTGTGTGAGGAGGACAGCATGGGTCACGGAGAGTGCAAGGAGAAGCACTTGAGGTTGTGCAGGTTGAACACAGTATATAAGATGTGTGATAGGTATGGTGCAGGTTGGGGTGGGTGCATAAGAGGATATGAGTGGCCAGCAAGAGCACAAGGATACATAGGTAGGGAAATCTTAACCCAGAGATCTGCATCCTTCCCTGCTAGCTTCCTCGCTAACTTTCGGGAGCCACTTGGGATGATGAGATGACTGGCATATAAATTTAATAATAAACAAATGAATAAAATAAATCTGGCATGAAATATTGCAAATGGCAATCATGTGACTGGGGAATGCTTGGCAACTGGTCATTGGTAGAAATGGGTTGCCAAGCACCTTGATCATGATCACATGACCATGGGGCTGCTGGGATGGCTGGAACTCCGAGAACTGGCCATAAACAGCATTCTGACTGTTTATAGCCATGATGGCGAACCTATGGCACACGTACCAGAGGTGGCACGCAGCGCTCTCTCTGTGGGCACGCGAGCCATTGCCCCAGTTCACCTCCGCCACGCATGCACGCACACCTCCCACCAGCCAGCTGGTCTTTGAGTTTTGGCATGTGCGGGGGGTGGGTGCAAGGGGTGCATGCATGTGCAGGGAGCATGTGAGGACATGCGTGCATGCATGGGGGCACATATGCATTGCATGTTGGGAGTTCGGCCGCACTTTGGGCACTCGGTTTAGAAAAGGTTAGCCATCACTGGTTTATAGAATGCGGTAAACAAAATGCTGACTGAAAGGTCATAGGTCAAGGTCTATTTGTATTCAGAATAGGAGATTTTCTCTGGATGAGAAATAATAGAGAAAAATTGTTGCCAACACTCAGTCTCGGAAAGAATAGTTTTGTGGCCAAATTATCTTTTGATTCCATGCATAATAATACATATACATTTCAGAATCAGCAGACAGACATAATCTACTTTGATTCTTCCAATCTACAGTACCTTATCCTATAGCAGAAGGGGACAACCTGTATCTGAACTATAGCTTCCAGCATCCCTTATCATTGGCCATATTGGTTCAAACTAATGGAATAAATGATTCAACAACATCTACAGGGCCATAGGTTTCCCACCACCCTGTTGACCCTCAGGACTAACTTGCATCAAAAACAATTCACATGGATTCACTTCTAATGGAATTTACTATAAAACATTATCGATGCTGGTGTAATAACACTAGTATCAATTCTTTAGATACCCTCGATCTGGATATGATGCCCAGATGTGATGTGACTAAATAAGACAGACATCACAAAATGAAAAACAACGGCAATATGAAGGAGATGGATTTATTTTGCATATCTTACCTGTCTCTCGGGACCCATTGGCTCAGATTCTCGTCTCCGCTGCCGGATAGCTGGTGCTGAATATAAGGGACACTGTGATGGGCTTCCTGGTTGCTGCTCATGTTTACTCTCAGAAACTGTATGGCACTGCATTTCATTTCTGTGGGAACTGTCCTCCTCAGCCACAGTCTGCATACCTCGGAGTCGCCCATCATGTATTTTGGGCCTGACTGCTGCTTCTGCACCCAATTGCCTCCTTTCGTCCCCTTCTTCTATGGGCTTTAGTTCCTCAGGTTCCTCATCTGTTGTCCCAGATGTGCTTGGTTCAGCGCCAGGATGGAAGTCCTTCAGTTCTGTCTCTTTATCAATTATAACCCACTCTTTGCTGTCAAAGTCCTCCTCCTCAGCCAGGGGCACTGATCGGAAAGCATTACTGAGAGCTTCATGCTCCACAGAAGCAGATACATCCATCCTGCCACTTGCCTGTCGGTCTACTTGACCAGTCTCAATAGACAGCATCTGTGCTGGCTGAGAAGAGCATACGAGCCGGGAAGGAGAACAAGGTAAATCTACTCGGGATCTGAAAATAAAAACAAAGAAGGCCAGGTAAAATTAATTTTAAAAATTAAGAATTTAGGATTATTCAAGAATAGCATAGATGACTATTTCCTACAATCTAAGTGTTGTGGCCAACCAGCGGCAAGCGGAGCTGGCAGCAGAGTCGGACAGGGAGGAAGGGGGGAACATGGGCCAGTCCTGGAGGCTGGGGAGGGCTCGGACGAAGGCTCTGCATCGGAGGCAGAGATGGGGCCAAGGCCATCTGGCAGTTCTCAGCTGCCTTCAGAGCTAGACATCAGTGTGGCAGAGGAACAGCTGGAGTATGTTCCCAGTGTGCGCATGCGCAGAACTGCCAGAAGAACAGCTCAGAAATCGACTTGGGTGTAAAGCCACAGGTGGACAGTGAATGGCCCCTCCCATAGGAAATAAAAGAGGAGCGAAAGGAGAGTGGGCTTTTTCAGGAAACAATTTGTTCATTTGTTTCAGAAATGTGAAGATTTGTCTGTGAATCTCAGAGACTCTGTGCCAAGTCTTTCCTTGCACAGCACTGCGCATGGAAAATATTTACATGACAGCTTTCCAAGCTAGATAAGGTCTGTGGTCATAAATTCATCTTTGAAAGACTGTTTACCAGGCCTTTGCTCAATGTAAATGGGAGGAATTCACATTCGTTTAATAAAAGGGGTTTTGTCAGGACCAGAAATCTGCTTCGTGCTTCTTGAGGAAGCCTAGGTCAGAACACTAAGTTAAAGAACCTTCTGAGAATTAGCTTCCCTGAAATACCGGTAGGATCTGTTCCCTTCCAAATTCATTGAAAATTTAAATGATCAAACTGAATATTAAAGCTGCCTTTCTTCAAGTATAACTCACTAGTCATATGCTTCTTTGGTACAGAATGTTAGCAGAGTCCAACAACTGTATGTACCTGACCACTCTACTCCCACACCATGCCTTTGGTAGCCTGTGCACTGGGGAAGGGATCCTATTCATTCTGTTGCCTCACTTATGGAATGATTTCCAGGAAAAGAAGAAGCAATTTTTAACATCCACTATATTATTTTCAGGCTGCTTAACTTAAAATGCCTTGATTTCATTTTATGCTTTTAAATTTTATTTTTATTTTATTTTCCATTTGTCTAGATCAGTGATGGCTAACCTTTTTGCTACCGCGCCAAAAGCAGAGGGAACGCAAGGAGGAGTCGTGCGCTGGCATGCCCACACCCATAATTTTATGTGTGTGACCACCCTGCGTGCGCATGCGTGCACGAGTCCTGCCCTCCCCCTGCTTTTGACCCGTGATGGACCCATTTTTTGCCCTCCCCAGGCTCCAGAGGCTTTCTAGGAGCCTGGGAAGGGCGAAAATGGCATCCCACCCCCGCAGGCCCTCCAGAGGCTTCAGGAGGTTTCCTGAAGCCTCTGGAGGGTGAAAAATGGCTGAAAATTAAGATCAAAATCAGCTGACCAGAGCAACACCTCGCGTACCATAGGTTCGCCATCCTGGGTCTAGATGAACTAACATCCACTGAATTACATAAATACTGTACATTTCAATAAAACCCATTTAACTGTTTAAATTAGAGAGTTTTATATGAGCAGGTTATAGTCTATTCATTGACAAGATAAGTAATTTTAACATGTGATCATAACAACATAAAGATTCAATAGAGATCTACAAGTATTTGAAGTAATGAACCACACACAATTAAATTTCTTTTTTCCATCACTTAACACTGATAGATCTGAGTAAAAAAAAAAGGGGGGGGGAATAATACTTATTCAAAATGAACTGGAATAATGTGTGGCTTTTCCTTATAGGTACGTTTTAATCATAACTCAATATTTTGTTTGTTTGTTTGTTTGTTCATTTATTGTACTTCAGTCAACCAATTCCTTGATGAATTTGGGTGGGAAACAACATATGTCTGTGTGGGGTGTTTTTTTTTACAGTTGACATAAAAAAAAATCATAAGAAAACAAAAACCATAAAATCATCCTGTCCCAAGGCCTGGAAAGACAACCACATTTTTAAAGAGTGTTTGAAAAGTCATTACATACAGATCTCTGTTGGAATGCTATTTCAGCTTTTGCTTTGCTTTCTTTGACTCTTAGCTATATGCCCAAAGCTTGAATAAGAATGTATAAAAGCCACTTAATTGGCCCTAAGCAAACCTTCGTTCATGCTGATCAATTTTTCCATCAGCAGTGGAGAGGCGTTCCGACTCAGGACTATTCACACGGCGGTATCTCAGAGAACGTGCTTGGGTTGTAGGGGAGTCCGGCACTACTCGCACTGGGGAGATGGGGCACACGCCACTTTTCTGATCTTCTTCAGCTAAACACTGCGTCTGAGACAGAAAAGGAGAAACCCCTGAGAATAAGATAAATCCACAAAAATCCACAAGGTAGTGAGCATGATGCAGCCTATCATCTGACAGTGCTAATTAAATATCTGATTTCACACCTGCATCAATCCTTGACAGATTGTACCTAGGAGAGTGTAAGAGTGATAGTGAAGTTTTGGCTAAGAAGACATAATCCAATAAAATAACAGAATTCGTGTTAAACATCAAGAGAGACATTGCCGTTCGTGATGTTATCTTTTATATCTTTAGCCCAGTAAAGACATACACCTCATTTGAATGCCAGACAGAGTCAGTTTACATTAAAACATGCTTCCGTGTCTAAAATTAGCAATTTTACTTAGGGTTATATTGTCTACTCACAAAATCACTATTCTTTGGCAGAAAATGAAAAGATTAGTATATATTCAAAATGGTCAAAAAGCTTTACTTTGCTGATGCTGATCCTGAGTTTGTTGCGATTTACATCAGTCTCTTCCCAAACTTCTCCTTCATTGAAGGGAACATTTGGAGCCTGCCCTAAGTTGTTTTCTGTTGGCCGGACAGATAAAATTGGGGGTGCATTCTCTTGGTCACTCAGGTGTTCTCCTTGCAAAACATCCTCTGTGTTCTCGCGAAGTAAATCTCCAGGAATTGGAGTGATATTGACCACACTAAAGGAGAAATAATGTACAAACTTCAGATTACAAAACTAAAGCTTTAGAATTATTATTTCTCAGAGTATCACAGTATTTTTCACTGTTCACAGCCAATACTATAGATAATGTATACAAAGCCCATTGCAACAGAACATAAAGCTTTAAGCAAATTATCTTATCTCATCTTGAGGTACCACTAAATTCAATGGATGGTTGAAACTTTCCTCTTGCATTTAACTATTGAAAACAGCATATTCTTTATTGGCAGCCTGGAAATCTTACCATAAGGATTCCATAATATTTACTTAGCATACTGCAGAATTTCTTGTCCTTCAATTAAAAAAAAAAGTACTGTTATCTATCATTAGGATGGCTTATGGCAGGAGGAAATTCAGAAATATAGCACCTACTATAATGACTGAAGATGGCACTAGCTATGGAAGAAAGTTGAGTAGCTCTGCTAAAATAAATAAGCATAATAAAATATATTATTTTTCATTTTGATAGGAAAACAGAATTGGGATACCTTTTGCTTATTTTAACTTAAATCTTGAGATGTGGCTTATACAAGGTCAAAAATTTCCACGGAACTATATGTCTTGATATAATTCTATATATATTTTCCCATGAAATAATTGTTAGCCACTCCCACAAAGATCTTTGATAATATTGGCAGTTTATTTCTTTCTAGTTGTCTTCACCAGATCCACTCAAATGGGAAATATTGGCAAACTCAGAGAATCTCCCAAGATCTAAAAATTAGAATGTGATCTGAAGCAGCAATTTTTTATGATGCAAGTAGAGACTTTTTCTATGAGAAGAGCTCTGTCTTTTACTCCTATTCATGACAGGAAGTCAGAAGGTGATATTTTCCTGTCCTTCCTTTAGCTATCTCCACTCTAGAAAGATGAAGCACACGTAGTTGGAGAAACTGCATTTCTGCATTTCCCCACCACTGATCATAAACTGGAGCATAAACTAGATAAACATTCTTTGGATTTCTGAAAAATTCTATCCCTAAACAGTAGGACACCTTTGAATTCAATCAACTCAAAGATAATCATTTATAGTCAACATGTCGAGCTCATATATAGCATTAATATTAGCATACCTGTTTTGGGGGAAGATCTGTAATTACAAATATATATTGACTGTATGTAAAATAATTTGTCAGTGCACCAAAAGGCCCTGTAGTGAGATTCTGCAATATTGGTTAAATGTGATCTGCCACTCACCCAAACATGGCTGCAGTTTGCCTTGTGTTCTGCTGAGGTGGGGTGGATGTACTTGTAGATAATAAAATATCTGTACCAGCTTTCTCCCAGTCAAAGGCCTCATTCTCAGTAATTCCCCTTTCCTTCATGCTATTTTCAAACACAGTCATGATCAGCTAGACAAAAACAAGTTAGAATACTAAAGTTCAAATGTTTATCCACAATCAGAAATAGGAATATAGAAAGTCACTTTATATGAGATGGAGAATGATCTACTTCACAGATTCACAACTTGAGCCCCAGAGCCACAAGTAACTCGCAAATCGTTGGATGCATCCTCTAAGCTTTTTTTTAAAAAAAACTGTTGCCAAAGTCTAATTTTTGATTAAGTAGAAATTGAAAATCTTTATATACTTGACAGAAGAGTAAGCAGTATAACTATATTTTCATTAAACATGAATGTAGATGAAATGGAATTTAGTTTATTCCATAACTGCAACATTATTTGAGTATCCCCAAGTAAAAGTCATGAACACCTGTCAACTAAATCAGCTGCAGCTCTCCAGAATAGGCAAAGTATTTCCCAAAATTTAGTTTAACGGGCGTTTTTTGGAATTCTTCTATAATATTCTCTTACTGCAAAATTACTGCCTCCTCCTTCAAAGAATTTCCTAATATTTAGGTTTTTTTATTCATCTGATATATTAAAACACACAGCTAAAAACAGGTTAGCATCATTAAGGGATTATCCACTAATTACAAATAACCCTAATTAAGGCAATCAGCATACAACTGAGAGGAAAGACCTGCTTGTAAGTTTGTATTATTATGGTCGGTCACACAATCAGTCAAATGTTTAGATTGGTTTTGGCCTTTTTTATCCACCTATTGAGTCCTTCCCAAGGATCTGTGATAGGCAAATGTTTGATGGTGTTAAAGTTATCGTTGTAAGATGTAAGCTGTTCCTACTAAAGCTTCCTTTTGCAATTGACTGATAGTGGTGCCAATGTTGTCAAGATGGTGTGGAACTGCAGCCAAAGCATCTATTACTATTGGTACTGCCTTTGCTTTCTTTTGCCATAGTCGTTCTACTTCTGTTTGTAGTTCTTTATATTTTGTGATTTTCTCTATTTCTTTCTCTTCTATTCTGTCTCCAGCTATTGCAACGTCCAGACTTTTTTGTCTTTATCGACAATTGCGACGTCTGAGGTAAGTTCTTGCTGGTGGGACCACAAATGGCAGAGAAATGTTATTTCTTGCAGATAGTCCAATGCACTATTGTTGCTACTATGTCATGCCATTATTTGTAGTTAATCTGGGCAATTTTCTCGCAGGAGCTATGAAAGTGGTTTCTATATTGTTTAATGTCATATATCACTTCCCATGTCAAAGCACTGAAGTTGTTTATAATAGAAACAGCAGCAAAACACATAATAAACTAATCATAAAGCAATAGTAATCCTCTGCCCATTTGCAGACAAGTAAGGTAACCAAAGAATCAGTACAGAACACTGTCAGTGTAACTCAAAGTAGGATATTTCAGATTTATGGGAAGCGTTAGGGTCAAGTACATCTCTCCTGACACTGCTTGATTTCTAAGTGGTTATGATTGGTTGTCTGTGATACTTTTCTAGATGGTCTTCGTGAGTTGGGAGCATTACGTTAGAATGATTTTCTTCCTTTCTGCAGGAATTGTCTCAGTAGTATTAGTATCTACATCTGGTTATGTATTCATTATACATGCAGGGTATTTTTGCCTTGCTCTAGAAGTTGCACCTGGTGCAGAATAATGTTACAAGATTGCTGAGTGAACAGCTGTCCATGTACACATTGTACGTTTGAAGCAGCTAAACTAGCTCCCAATTATTACTGAGCCGTATTGGAAAGTTTGGTCATGTCTTACAAATCTCTAAACAGTTTGGGGCTAGGATAATCTTCACCTTTAGACACCTGTCTGCTCACTGAGGGGAGGTCCTGCAATGTATACTGAAAACTAGTGGTTCTTATTAAATCAGTTTCATGTGGGAAATCGAAATTATTGGTTTCTAATTATTTCAAGATAGTAATAAAAACAGGATTTTACCTGATAATCTGGTTTGGTGAAATAATCCAGATTTGCAATGTGATCCAGAAAAAGGTGGAACTCAGAAGGCATATGTTTTAGCAGCATTCGATGTTCATATTTCTCCTTAATCATACCAACTTGTTCCTAGAGAGATCAAATGCATTTATTTGTTTGCATGTATGCATGTATGATAGCATGCTGTAATCATAAACAAGGTTTTGCTGACTCACAAAAATAATGAATGTACTAATAATATATAAGATAAATACATTTTAAAAACTAAAAAAAAATAAAACACTTGCATTATACTCTAAAAGCTCTCCAGAAAAGCCCACTGGAAAATTCCAAATTCCATCATAGAATACTACTTATAATAAATATCATTGGCAAACAAAACAAGACAGTAAATGGCCTCAAGTTAACATATTAACATCTGTTCATTGTGGTGATTATATATAATTTCAGTATCAAAAACAAAATTGTTTCTGAGCACTGAAACTTTGACTGCTGGCATACACAATCAAGAAAATGATCTGATGTACTGCTGTGGACATCCCGCAGGCTTTTATAGAATCCAGCAGGATTTTTTTTATTGCTTTATTATTGATGTAGAAAAGGGAGGTATTGTATTGTTGCTGACTACATTTTTTTCTACCTTATCTTTAATCTTGCGCCATGGAAGTTGACCAACTGCAAACTCTACCAGCATGTAAAAAAGAGACCATAGATCATCATGTCGGCCCATTTCCTGCAATAAAACAAAAATTAGTTACAAAATATTGTAGCTGCCAATACTGTTCACAATGGCAGTAAACTATTGTTACCCAGAAGGTATTGCAAAATTATCAATTGTATATGCAGCATATGTATGTAATAAAGCTTAATAGTTCATGTAGCCAGAGTTAAAAATCAAAAGCAGTAATTTCCATACATTCTAATCTCAGTGCAATTTTCTGTATTGTCTGTTGAAAAATTCCTATACATCAGTAATGGAACTCTATGATGTATGTTGCACATCATGATGTTTGAACCAGAAAGGTCAAAAAAAAGAACATGCCTACTATTTTGTAATACCAAAAGAGACATTAACAAGACTATAGTTGGAAGAAAGTTGAAATTTATAGATTTCATGAAGACAAGTCCTTTTTCCTCGATTCTGCATTGTAGTGTATGTCACACTGTACTGGAACTAGCTTGATTTTACTTTTATTCTAAACAGTATCCTAAAATATGCCTAAATACCTAAGCTGCTGCACTGAAGGAGATTATCTTTTAACCTTCTGTGTATTGGAGAATAAGAATCCATGTTATATTCTAGTTATATCTGAACTTATTTAATTGCTAAGTGACTGAATGAGCTTTGCACAGTGAAGAGGCATTTTAGAGCAAATCTATCCCCACATAATCCACACTTCAACAGGACACCACTCATACTAGCCAGAAAAATCTCCAAAAGCCCTCTAGCATTCATATGAAAACTGTTAACTTCTATGGGCAGACCATCCTAAAAAGTCTCCCATCTCTTCCACAAAGAGTAATTGCTCAAAGTGCAAAGCTCAGCAGAAGAACACCTATAAAATCCATCAGCTTCATATCATCGAATTCATGTTCAGCAGGAAAGAAGCTTCCTGGTATACTTTTTGTTTAGCTTACAATGTCACAAACTTCATGTTTGAACAGTCAAGCCACTAGTAATGCAATGTAAGGCAGTCGGCAAACTGCTGTGCTGGCAAAAAATATTAATAAACATGGCTTCATGCATATAAATTCTGATATTCAAGATAATGGAATCTAACATTGCAGACTGTCAGCACTCTAGACCTTTGTAACAGCAGAGAATTTATTAGAATGCCTCAATCATTAACAGCCTATCAGGTAAGCTAAAGAGAGCAGCATTTTCTGTTTCAATCCAGGATTCTTTTAAGCCTGGAAAATCTGAAGCAGTGGACAGGAGCCTCTGTAATATGAATTACATAATCATTAGGAATTAGATCCATCTCTCCTTGCTCCTTCAGGCAGATGGACAAGATGAATGTAGATCAACAGCTTGCCTTCAAAAGTTGTGGGTGCTCTAACACTGGAAGTTTTTAGAAGAGACTGGACAGTCAGGGACCACCTTACAAAATATGATTCCACCTATCCACTCCAAGCATCTAGGATAAGCTTGCTAAATATCTCACCGACCCTCCCACCCTGTGCATAAAGGAACTGGAGTTCTTGCTAGCAGTCCGCAGACTAAGAAACATGCTGTCCTTATAGATGCAATTGCTCATAATTTCAACAATTTCTTTCAACAGGCTTTTGGACTCTTAGCAAATGGTGAACAACTGATCATTTGTGGTAACTGCTTCTTTTTAAATGGTGCAAATATTCTGTTTATGGTTTGCTCTTCTGAGTGCCCCACAATCAGTTTGATTTGGGCAGTGCAAAATATTGCAAAATAAATAAATATGCATGTGCACTATAATACAACATGCATACCCTGTTCGACTGTACCTGAGTCACACCAGGTTGTACTGTGTGTGACACCCCTACACCACACTCAATAGCAAAAGAGATACTTTTCCTTTAATCTCTCTCATTTTACCCCTTCCATACACACAAAGATAAAACTTACTCTATTTTTATGTGCATTCACTGACGCATACCGGACTGTTCCCCGGAATCCAGCAACATTACGAGGCTAATGAAAAGAAGATACATTAAATTTAATTTTTTTAATGTGAAAGTATGTAAAGCTGTCCACCTTTTCTTCGTTGCTTAGGTCCACAAACCATTTTGATGATAAATATTAAGATGAACTGATGGTCAAATTAGACATTTTGGTTATGAATTAAAGATGATTTTTGAACAAATCTTTTAGAAATAATAATACTTCCTACTGGAAAACACCGTTGTAAGATAAATTGAAATTATCATTTTTAAAAAATATATATAAAAAGATAAGATCTCTACAGAAAATACTATAGACCTCAGTGGACGAGGTCTATAATAAGCAAAGTGTTTTTCTTCCCCCAGTACAAAACAGTACAAAAACCACTGGCTTCAGAAACTTAAGAGCAAGTTAAAGGTCAAAAATAGATTCAGTTGACTATACAGTAGAGAGATAACAACCTCATCTTTCTTACCAAAGTACTTCAATTGTTAACTCAGTTTCTTTCTACTGCTCCATCTTAATTCACATGGACAGAATCCCTTTGGTGCCAGGAAATAAAAAGTTCAGGAATATCCCCATATATTTTAAAGTACATTTAAAAATCTCACATGTGAAAACTATCAGAAACGAATTTGTAAGTGTGTGTGTGGGGGTGCTTGCACGCGTGCACCCATGTGTGTTTGTATATAGAGTATTGTACATATATATATATATATTGTTTAAGAAAAAAACAGGACTGATTTTGATTCATAGATGAGCATAATTTCAGTGTCAATAAGTTAGGTTCCTTTTATTGTGCTGAAAAAAATTATCTATGAAAAACAAGCAAAGAGCAGCAACTGGGTCCCCACTGTACTAATGTTTTTGTTGTATTCCACAAAGTATAGATAGGTAATCATCTATCAGCACAACGGGTACCATTGGTGAATTCCCTTTTGCTCCCTGTAACTCCTCAAAAATGCTCCAAGAATTTGAATGCCAAATACAGGAAGGTGGAACAATGAAGAGCATAAGGATAGGTATTCTGTTGTGCAGATAACAATCTAGTTGGGTAACTTTGGACAGAATCTTCTATCTTCAATTATTTAATAATTGAAGCCTGATTTTCAGAATTTACAGGATGCAATGATGCAAAAAGAGAGCCATTGCTTACTTAACTCCTAACCCTGAGTTTAGTCACATAAATTTCAGTCACAGAAACATAAATCACCAGTGTTATATATTCTACTTTCTGGAAAAAATCATTAAATAAGATAGATGTTCTTCAGTATATTTGGAAAAATATATTTTTTAAAATTATGATAAATAAAAAATAAATAAATGTCACAATTGTACTGGCTTTAACAAATACTTTGGTCTCCTTAGCACATGCTAAAACAAAACTTTGAAGAACTGTCATTTTCTCTTATTGTTAGGATTTCACAATTTTGGGTTCACGTTTGTATTTCACGTTTCTAATGGAAATATATTTTCATGTGTATAAACAGGATTTGGTATCTTCAGTTTTTGCACAATAATTACAAATTTTAAATAGAGTGTTCTTAAGGCCCAAATGATCTTCAACATATGATTTACTGCAGTTCTACAAGGGCCAAACGTTCATAAATTCAAAATCCAGAAAGCTCCTGGCCTATGCATAAAATATTGAAAGCAAAAATTATTTCATGGAAACAAAATAAATGGGGAAAATAACTCAGAATTATATTCATTATTAAAACAAACACAAACCAAAAAAATAAGAAGCATTATGATGGCTCACTCACAACTTATGGTTGAGATGGTTATAAGCAGCAGATGGGAAGCCAACGCATCAAACAGTCTCAAAAAACGAGCCCAAAAGAACTGTAAAACAAAGAGAAACCCAAAGAAAACCATGACAATAAAAATGCAAAATGAAGGGAAACAAAACAGAAACAAATATAAAATTGGATCAACATTATTATCATCTCTTCCCCTACAGAAGTGCCTTGTATCTCTTACTTTAGTTAGCTAAAGCTCATCATGCTCTAGATATCCTATCCACAGTAGTGCATTATGGCTCAGATTTTAGAGCAGTGGTCTCAATTTTACAGCCTATGGGCAGAGGCAGAACATTCATATCATTTTCTATCACCTGCCACAATATTTTGTGGGCACGAAGGACACAGCCCGTCAAGGCTAGTTCCTTGAGTGGATGTAAATGCTCAGGCTGAGTAACAGGAAGTACAACAGCGGAACCTGATCAGCTGGGCCACATAGCCAGCACCACAAACCTCTTGTGCCAAGTTCCACTGTTGTCTGGGAATCCCACCCACCAGTGGTGGGTTGCTCTTACCATCGCTACCGGTATGCTGATTGCGGTCTGCTTGTGCTCCGCACGCATGCACAATCCACGCCCCTGCGACAACCAGCTACTTGCTGGGGCTTGCGCCAGCACCACACACTGTGCACATATCTGCAGTGTGCTTTTTGGCTAAATACAGCTATAGAGCGTGGGTGGGTGGGCGGGCGGGCCAAACGAGCCACTATACCGGTATGCTCTCCGCTGCTCCAGGCCACTACCGGTACGGCCGTACCCGCAGCAACCCACCGCCACCCACCCTCACACTTCATGACCCATGCTGTTTCCAAAGCAGTCCCAGGCTCTTTGGGCAGGAGCAATGGGAAGATGGGATTTGGCAACAAAACAAATGCTGGAGCTGCCCAGAGAAGGGAGAGAGAAAGTAACTGAAGGACAGAGGGGCAAGTCTGGCTACCCTATCTTGAGTTTTTCACAACTTTGCAAGAAATGGGGAAAAACAGAAAGCAATAAGCAAGCAAGCAAAATCTCTTGAGAAAAAGGGCAGAAGAGAAGAAAACTGTTTCTTCAGGAAAGAGAAAGAAGTAAGAGAAAAGCAGGGATTTGGACAGCTCTTCATGGGATTATTTTCCCTTATCCTCCCCTTCAATATGATCCTGAAAAATTAATGAAATCACCGAAAACTAATTGGTTGAAATGAAATGACTGTTTTGCGAGAAACCTTACTGTTTTGCAGTACATTTTTTAAAATATACTTTAATGGCATATCACGATATTCTCCATTTTTGATTTGTATCAAAGACTTCAATGTTTTAACCCCTGAGCCAATAAACTACTCCTCAGATGGACCCGACAATTTGAGTTTCAGATTCCAGTTCTAAGGAATGACCCAGTCTTTAGCGATAGAATTAGTCAATATCCTGCAGTGAATTTCAACAGCCTTTTGGTCCCCATATTGTAGTTTGATAAGAGGTAAGATTGATTGACATAATTTCTCAATTTCTTCTTCAATGTTTGTTCTAGGGATGGCCATCATTTGAATCCCTAGGGATCATACTATTCTTTATCTCCAAGGTCCTTATTTACTAAGGATAGCTTCTGTTTCTATTTCTTAGCAATTAGTTTTTATTTTAATTTTTTGAAGACTCTTTAGATACTTTAAAAAATCTGTTTGTGGGTTATTGGAGCTCACATTTTCTGGGAATAACTATGTCTCCTGATAAAGGATATAAATATCAATCTATGTATCAGCAAAAGAGAAATTACAATGCACTCTTATTCAAACATAGGTTTATTCAGCAATTCTGGCCTTTCACCTATATTTTAGGCAGATAGAAACCATGTTCCATTTACTTTAGAGTTTATGTAGCTATTCATCTACATAAGCAAGAGGAGGAAACTTTGCAACAGCTACTGCAGAATGTGAATCCCAGATGGGCAGACTTTTGACAAAATTGTGTGTATTAGGTAGATCCATCTTTTTAATTGATCTGTGAAATAGGGAGGCAGCCAAAGCACCTGAGATAGCTCCAATGAGACCCTTTTCATGTTATCATTTTCACGTGGAGTTCTTACTTTACTGAGGAAGTGGGGGGATATTTGAAAATTTGCCTAGAGCAATGAAGTCAGAAAACCAGAACTAAATGCAAGTGAGCATTGCTAGACTTACACTGTGATGATAAAAGCAGTGAAATTCTCTGCATTTCAATAGTCTGAAAATTCCCACCTGGTGGCCCTATTCAGAATTATTTAGACCCTTTTATAGTCAGGCAGGCGAGAAACACCTGTAGGCATACTGGATAAATTCATGGCTCAGCAGATAAATCACTAAATCATAAATCAATTCATATACAGGTGAAACTCGAAAAATTAGAATATCGTGCAAAAGTTCATTTATTTCAGTAATGCAACTTAAAAGGCGAAACTAATATATGAGATAAGACTCATTACATGCAAAGCAAGATTATGGCGTACAGCTCATGAAAACCCCAAATCCACCATCTCAGAAAATTAGAATATTACATGCAATCAATAAAACAAGGATTGTACATAGAACAATATTGGACCTCTGAAAAGTATAAGCATGCATATGTACTCAGTACTTGGTTTGGGCCCCTTTTGCAGCAATTACTGCCTCAATGTGGCATGGCATGGAAGCTATCAGCCTGTGGCACTGCTGAGGTGTTATGGAAGACCAGGATACTTCAATAGCGGCCTTCAGCTCTTCTGCATTTTTCGGTCTCATGTCTCTCATCTTTCTCTTGGCAATGCCCCATAGATTCTCTATGGGGTTCAGGTCACGTGAGTTTGCTGGCCAATCAAGCACAGTAATCCCATGGTCATTGAACCAGGTTTTGGTGCTTTTGGCAGTGTGGACAGCTGGAAAATGAAGTCAGCATCCCCAAAAAGCTTGTCTGCGGAAGGAAGCATGAAGTACTCCAAAATCTCCTGGTAGACGGCTGCGTTGACCCTGGTCTTAATGAAGCACAGTGGTCCAAAGTCTTGTTGCTCAGTGGTCTAAAGTCCTCTTTTCTGATGAGAGCAACTTTTGCATCTCATTTGGAAACCAAGGACCCAGAGTATGGAGGAAGAATGGAGAGGCCCATCAAGCATAGTAATCCCACAGTCATTGAACCAGGTTTTGGTGCTCTTGGCAAAAGTTGCTCTCATCAGAAAAGAGGACTTTGGACCACTGTGCTTCATTAATCATGGCTTGAACTATCTTGCTTTGCATGTAATGAGTCACAAACACATTCTTGGGTGCCAAATAAACACTGCCGTGGCAATTTCCCCTTCCACACCATGACCGCGTACGGTCATTCTTGCTTCTGGTCGCGACTAAATCAGGTGCTGACTGAAGTCTGGAACGGATTCCGGTTGGCACCCGAAGTCCCACTGTATAATGTTTATTCGTTTTAGATTTTGTTTGCTTGTTGTACATCACTAAGAATCCTTCCCTAGTGGTTTGGATTTTAAATGCTGTTAATAAACAAGTAATAAATAGGTTTTATGTGTAGTACGATTCTGCTGCCAATTTATAAAACATTTCTTTAGAGCCTTTTCTGGATATCAGAATGTACATTTGATCAGATCACAACAATGCCATTTCCATATGGGCCATATCCAAATGGAATATTCTTTTGAATCAGGGCTAGGCTAATTTTCATAAATATAAAAACTCCATAGCATTGTTTTCCACTATCATTTTAATAATAATCTTTCAAAGAGATTAAAAGTTGTGAAATGTGATTGAATTATACCAATTATGTATTATGTGCAGTGAGATGTTAAACATTAAGATTTTGTCTTTAAAAGAAGCCAGTATTTAACAAGATAATTCTAAATTAAACAAAATTTATTTACACCAGGAAAAAGGTAGCTTTCTGTAATATGCAATCATAGAGTGGATATAGATGAGCTGATTTTTACATAATTCAATTGTTGGTTTGCTTGTTTTTGAGTTAGTATGATGTGTAAGCACATTCACCAAGATGTCTAAGCCAAACAAAGCACATCAGGATTTTCTACCATATTAAATAGGTTTTCAAATATATGGGCCTTATTTTATTCTGGGACTGGGAGCTTTCAAAGTTATCTCATTCCTAAGGGATCTGCAAGTGGGAAGTAAAATAAAATAAAATAATAAAATAAAATAAAATAATAAAATACAGATCAGTTTTGCCATAATTGATTTCTTGAAAAGTGAAGGGATTCAATGCAAAGTTAGTATCTTCTTGAAATAAAGGCCTTGTATTTCATAAGGTCAAACATACCAGGCATAATTGCAAACAAAACAGAAGAAAGACACAGTGATGGTTTCCACCACCAACACCAGCCCCATTAGCAGGAAAAAAATTCTGCTGTTTAAAGCAAAATTTAGGAAAGCTTCTACGAACCAAGTAAATCTGAAATGGAATTGGTAATCTAACTTGGTTATGAGATCATGATGTGAACTGCCTTTAAATACAGAGACAATGATTAATTACCACCATAATACTGTTATGTCCTGGAGTGATAATGATGACTAATAAACATTTATATCAATATTAGGAAATTCCAGAATCAGTAACAATCTTCATTTTGGATTTGGATGCTCTATTTAAAAGCTGGTTATGTTATGAACAGGATTCTGTTGCGGGGTTGTTGTTGTTGTTTTCTTTTTCTTCAAATTTCTGATTTAGACAAAGCTTATCAGGCACATTTCTGTCACATTCTGCTTCAGCCATACAGTCAAATCCAGAAAGTCATATACACATATATGCAATATCCTTAAACCAAGTATTGCAAACTGCTGCAATGCAGTCTGATTCATGAGGAAATAGCTTTAATCAATAATCTAGAGCTGAGCCAGCAGAACAGCAGCATGCAAAGTTTTCAATTCATGCAAACAAAAGAGACTTCTCATGATAAAATGCTGCATATTTCTCATTGTTTCAGAAATGCTCTCTAGAAAACCAAATAATTTTTAGCAAGGAGATTTATTAAACTGGGAGGAGCATCACACTATCAAGATAGATGAGCCCATTATCAGTGGCAATCTAAGGCAATATGTGTCACTGCATGCGGTATTTTAGATAACAGCTTTCACTGTCAAACTGCTCTTAACGGTTTCGAAGCTTTTCTAGTGGGTTTTTTTCCCCTCTTATGCAGCAAGATAGAGAATAAGGCAGGAGGAAAAAAGAGAAAGAGAAAGGGTGGCTGCCATCTCATTCTTCACCTTCTGCCTGAGAAGTTGCAGCTACCATTAGCAGCCTAGCTAGCTGGGAAAGGCAGAAGCAATAGCTGTAGCTTCTCTGCCCATCTCAAGAGAAAGAGCAAGGCAAAGCCAGA
This sequence comes from Natrix helvetica, assembly GCF_964273705.1. Taxonomy (NCBI): domain Eukaryota; kingdom Metazoa; phylum Chordata; class Lepidosauria; order Squamata; family Natricidae; genus Natrix; species Natrix helvetica. Next base: position 252,137,281 of record NC_138552.1, read on the forward strand.
AAGAGGCAGCCAGAGATGTGGGGCATCCCCATGGATGAGCCACCCATCTCCACACTCTCACTGGAGAGCCATGAGTGTGCCTACAGTACCATTCTTTCACACCTTTCCTACTTGGGGTACCAAAGCCTTTATATGGAACAGAGAAAATGTATTTTGTTTTGTGCAAGAAACACGCATATGGTAACTCGGAACATTGGTTGGACGATTCTGGGCAGGTTTCAGTCTGCCAATTTTGGCTGTTCAAAGTTTTACCCAATAAAAATCTGGAAAGGCATTGCCATGTTTCAGAGCTGACAAGACAAAACAAAACCTTCTTGTGAATTGTATTCACAAATGTTTCCTTTGTAAATAGGACAGTGGTGCAGTGGTTAGAGTGCAGTCCTGCAGGCTACGTCTGCTGACTGCTGGCTGCCTGCAGTTTGGCAGTTCAAATCTCACCAGGCTCAAGGTTAACTCAGCCATCCATCCTTCCGAGGTCTGTAAAATGAGGACCCAGATTGTTGGGGGCAATATGCTGACTCTGTAAAATGCTTAAGAGAGGGCTGTGAAGCACTGTAAAGTGGTATATATGTCTAAGTGCTATTGCTATAACAAAGGTAGAACTATATTAGTTTCTTTGAAAGTCTGATTTTCCCAGACAAGCAGAATTCAGTTAATGATACAGATGTACAGTTATAAGTATAATCTTTATTGTCATTGTACTTAAATACAACGAAATTGATTGTCCCCTCTGTCTCTGCATCCTAGGTCTGCTTTCAAAAAGAGGATGGAATATAGCAGTTTCTGTTACAGTAGCAGTTTCTGTCTACAATTCTGGAATTAACTATCATCCTGCCAACAATAGCAATGCTTCCGTTTAAACTGAGAGTGTACTTTTCCTTAAAAATGTCGCTATCACTTAATTTTCCAAAGCAGTTAGTTAAGAGCTCAAGTTAAAATTTAGTTGGCAACTTTTCCATCTTTTTTAGTTCCCTCAGCATAATTTTCTGAGGCAACCGTAGAATCTCATCAAATGACTGCTGCCAACTGTCCCCACTGCTTTTCTGGCTGGATGTTTAGACTCTTGAGCTGTTCTGATAGTGCTATCAGATAGAGTACACCTTGTGGCATTAAGAGACATCATAATGGAGAATGAACTCATCTTTATGATAGTCGTGGCCTATGACATGAGCGCTACAATATTTCTTAAAATTCTATTTCATTCTTTATACCACCTAATACACACATACAACTGATAGAAAAAAGCACCTGGAGTTTTGGGACACACTGCCAGCATGTGCTATTGAATTCAGATTCATGTACTTTCTCTTTAAATTTAATAAAGCTTTTCAAATTTAAGTCCTTGGTAGAGGACAATAATGCACAGAATGAAGGAAACGGACTAAACTTTAATCAAAGTAAGAAATATATCTTGATCAGCCAAATAATAGGAATTCAACCTGAACTGGATTCAATTTCTATTTCATTTACCTTGGAAACCGATACGGTCTATTTGGTTGGTCTCCTGGGTTCATCTCTGAGATACACAGGGTTCTGTGTGAAACAACTACTCCCATAAGGATGCTATAGCTATATTTTATTTGGGACAATAGGTTGGGGTACCTAAGAAAATATTTTTAAAAAATCAACTTCCAGAATGTTAGAGTCAGACCAATGATAGTGATGGCTATAAAGCAGGGGCGTCCAAACTTGGGAACTTTAAGACTTGTGGACTTCAACTTCCAGAATTCCCCAGCCACTATGCTGGCTGGGGAATTTTGGGAGTTGAAATCTACAAGTCTTAAAGTTCTCAAGTTTGGACGCCCCCGCTATAAAGGAACATTGTACAACTGCACAACGGCTACCAGTCTAAATCTCAGAACACAATTTTAAATATTAATTACACATCTCAAAGATATAAACAGGACCAAGCTTTGAGAAATATTACATTCTTCCATACTAACCTAGCACATTTATGTGGTCTCAAAGAAACATTTTTATTTTGGATGCTGGTGTCTAAAAGAGTCTGACAACATAAGTGGGTATTAAACTATCTTTCAGTGTTTTCTATTATTGATATAGTTTAATGTATTTATTGAACTAATTTTAAATTGTGGTTAAGTTTTAATATTGGCTATTTTATTTAAATCAGTTAGCTACCTGGCATACCTAAGCGGTAACTATAAAAAAGAAAAGAAGAGGGATGACATGGTTTTAACAGTATTGTTTGCAGATTTGCTCTGTACTTTAATCTTTAACATACTGAATAGTGTGATACTGGGCTCTGTATCACAATCTTTTCTTTAAAAACATTTAGAAGAAAAGTAAAAATAGAGAATAATTATATTGGTACTTAGAGCTTTCACTGCACAAAGTACAATTACCTGGTAAGCAAGATGAATTTAACTTTCCAAACTTTCAAGCTTATCATTAAGCTTTAATCCTAGCTTTGGTCACTGGCTGGAATAAGAAACTTCAACATTCAGCTCTTCTTTGGGCTCATCTTGAGAGATCTCATTTGACCCCACTGAAATCTTGGCAAATACTGGGAGCAGTGTCTATGCAGTGATTAATTACAATGCCTACATTCAATCCTGAAAGATATGTATAGAAAATATTGCAACTCAGATATAATGTTAAATATTTACCCATTCAAAGCTACATGAAGCCAATGGGTACAGTCAGCATTGATTCAGGGTACCATGATGATACCCAATGCTGAATCGCAACCCCATCCCATCATGAAATAGGAAATGCTATTAGTGTTTTGTTGCAGTATCTGAAGGTTGTGGGAGTTAGACAGGATGAAATAGGCTAAAAGTGAATCCCAGCAAGATAAAATTGCACTTTATCCATTCAAATACTGTGACTAACCCAATGTTGACTTTGACAGAAACGGGTCCCTGAATTGGGGGTCCTTCTCAACTCACCGCTCCTACTTGAAAGATAAGTGGACTATTTGGCCAGCTGGATGGTGACCAGTTATGGGCCTTCCTAGAGCAAGAGGATATCCTAACAATAACTCATGCTCCATCACCACTAGTTTGGACCAATGCATTCTATTTGGAGGATGCCTTTGAAGACTTCTTAGAAGCTTCAATTAATCCAGATTGCAGCATCCAGTTATTAGCCAGTAATCATCATCAGGAATATTGTATAGGTGCTGTGAATACTATATGGCTCCCTATTAACTTCTGGATATAATTCAAAGTTACCGTGTGATTGTCATTTATAAAATCTAAAAGATTTGGTACACAAAAATGCTGCTGGATCTCAGAAGTCCACAAGCAGACTTGTCACATATGATTTGTCTCTGACAGAAAATAATGCTGATGATCATCAATTTCCACGATAAATAAGATTCAGAGGCTTAAAGGGGCTGAATTTCAGAACTGGTTACCTATCAGTGGAATAGCCTCCCCCTTGATAGTAAAGTTGTGTTCAATATTTTGGTTTTGTAATTTAAATATTTTTGAAAATCAAATGAAGAAGGCTCTATAACTAGCATTAGGATGCCCAGTTTAGTTATTGTTTTTTTTTGTTTTATACTTTAATTATTAACCATACTGAAGATGCAGTAATGTTTAATCGCTGCAATCTGCCAGGTATCTGGCAATACATTTTCTAAATAAATAAACATAACACCATTTTTGTACCTGCTGCATTAGTTTCTAAAAGGGTAAATACTAAGTGCTGGTTTTAATCTATGAACCTCTTCATCACCTGTTTCCTAGGTATTTTGAGGAATCTTTCCTTCAAATAAACCAGCTCATTTCATGATGAGGTGCTTAAGGTTCCCCTCCTTTTTGAGGGTCTGAGGGCTCTCGATGCATTATTTCTCCACTGCAATCTCATTATTTTGAAACAGGCTTCCTGCCCTAAGAGGTTCAGTTATTGCCCAAACTGATGCCATTTAGTAAGGCTATTAAAACAATCCTATTCCAAAGAACCTTTGTTATTATCACCAGTGGGATTGGGTACCTTTATTGCTTTCACTGTTTAAAATCTGTTTATTATTCTTATGCTGCAAACCATACTGAAATATTGTAGAGAGGCGCAGAAGAGCGATCATAAATCACTGAATTAACTGAAATCAAACAGAAGAATCTTATAGCAGTAGAACCTTGCTCTTCAGCAGTTTCTTCTAACCCTCTGGAGATTTTTAGGGATGATAGCAGGAGAAAAAGTAAGATTGGTTATATATGTCATTACCACTCACAACATTATCAGCAGCAAATTTGCTTCTTCTGAATGAGCATAAATTCAGCATAAGCAGTGTGCTTTAAAAAAACACAATCTTCTATAAAAGTTGTTAATGGATAAAAGGATGAACAATTTACAGTGTTTTCTTTTTTTAGTACTGATATAAGTAACTGATAAAGAGACAAGACATATGCAAAGTAACATTTTATTCTGAAATCATGTGTAATAACTCTTTGCCAATTAGAAGAGTCTATCATATTCAGTTTTGATCTCAACAAATAGGTACGTATGTTAAAGTGACAGCACTGCAAACATGAATAATACAACGGTGCCCTTGGGCAGACTGGCAGTAAAAAAAGATAAAAGGTTTCCCTGTCAGTCATAGCCAACTCTAGGGCACGGTGCTCATTTCCACTTCTTTGACTGAAGGAGTCAAACTATCCAAAGACAATTTCAATGATCATGTGGCCAGCAGGGCTATATGCCAAAGGCACACGGAATGCGGTATATGAATATACAGTGTACTGTGTGCCTTTGGCATGTACACAGACTGACAATATAAAAATAGACAAATACAAAGATTGTCAGAATATAAATGGAAATAATAAAAAGTGTAAAAATATAATGATACTGATAGAATAAATATTTATAGCTCAGGTTTGATGGAGTCCTTGGTGCTTTCTGAGCTTGGTTGTTTTATTGCAGGTATTTCATTACCAAACTAAGTAACATCATCAGTGCACTGTTGAGAGTGACGTGCTGTGAGGTTTATGGCTGGTGAGGCAGTGACCCAGTGGTGGGTTTCAATTTTTTTTAGACTTGTGGACTTCAACTCCCAGAATTCCATAGCCAGACATGCTCAGTTCCGATTTAAAGTGACAGCATTTGTTTTTCTTCTTTGCGAAAGAATTTTCCTTCTTTCTTTTTCTTTTTCTTCTCCCTTCCTCTCCCCCTCCCCCCTCTTTCAAACACACATACACACATACACAGAAGTTGGACTGGACTACACACACTTTCCCCCAGCCCCGGAAGGATCCAGCCCAGCTTTACTGATTACAGGTTTGAAAAGGCAACGTGGCTCTGCCTGCAATCAAACCCTAACCCTTCCCTCCAGCCTTTGCCCAAAGCCCCGCACCAGGAGGATGAAGTTTGAATTCCTCCCCCTCCCTCCGACCCACACGTACCTTTTCCAGCTGTTTCAGAGAGGATTTCAACTCTGCTCTTGCCTCGGGTCCTCTGAAGAAGCCCCGCCCAAACGAGCGCCCTCTACTATGAGGCAGGAGAACTGTGTGCCTCATCTACGTCAGGAATTTTTAGGCTTTTAACCCTTGCTTAACTCTGCTCGAGTGATCATAAAACGCCTAAAATCAGACTAGATGAGGCATGCAGTTCTCCTGCCTCATAGTAGAGGACGCTTTTTAGAGGCTTTTTTAAACAGTTAAACAGAGTCATCCACGGTGAGGCAGCAACTAGCTCAGCCTGACCTCAGGTCTCGCCTTTTTCTTTTTACATTTTTTTTTCTTTTCATGATGACAGTGGTGAGGCTATGCCTCCCCTCCCTCCCCTGACTGCACGTCACTGACTGTTGATGTTGCCTAGTTTGGTAATGAAATATCTGCAAGAAAACAACCAAGCTCGGAGAGCACCAAGGATACCCACAAAAATATAATTGTTCTTTTTTTATCTGTTACAATGACAGAAAAAGAAATAGAAAAGACATCACTTACAGGTCGGACTTCACCATTAGTATTGGTATACTGCCGGGCCAGACCAAAGTCTAACATATAACATTTCCTGTAGGTTGAAGGCAGGCGTCCCATGGCAAAATTAGACTAAACAGGATCAACACAATAAGAAGATATTAATACATCAGTATCCCTTCATGGGTGATAAAGCCACTATCCAAAATCTGTTCCAGTTACTATTTTTATCGTATTTCACATTATCAATCATTTTGCTGTTACATCTGTGATTAAACAAAGTTCTTGTATTTAATGCAGTGGGTTCCTGACAGATTAATATATCAATTCAATCTCTGTTTCTAGTCATCTGAAAGTAGAATGTGTTACCTTTCTCTAATTTATTCCAATTTCTCTAAACCCATTTTAAAATCTAATATCCAAACTGAATATAACATTTGAAGGGAGGTCCAAGTGAAGCAGAATAAACTGATTTAATTATGTAGGAAACATCCTTGTACATATTTCTTGCATTACATTGTTAATCCATATTCCGTTTGTAATCAGTCCATTTTTTCATAACGTTTTGCCAATGCAGTTATTCTATAACTATACATTTATGTTTTCTATTGCCATATTTTTTTCGGTTGAATCCGATCTTTCTGAACCCATTTTTCTTCCAACATCAGCTTATATTTTATTTCTAGCTCCTAGAATATTAGCTATATGTGCCGTTTTCAAAGATAAGGTAAGCTATAGTACAACAAAAACAAAAGGGATGAGAAAGTGATGTACAGATGACTGTAATGAGGATGATACAATAGACAGAAAAGCAATACTGGCAAGATAGAATAAGCAAGCAATTAGACCATATTTCTGTCTCTTCTAGATTAGGATAGCTGATCGTGGTTACATTTTCTGACCTGGAGGAAGGATAGAAACACACTGATATTTTGCCAATGTTTGCTAAGAGAGGAAGAGTTCCTCTTTCCTTTTAAAAGATTTTTATATTAATATTATATTTGTGTACACTAATAAAAGATTGTGTGGTAATGCATACAAAAGTCTATACATAATCACTCAGATCCGGAGCGGATGGGCCCCCTCCAGTGGACCGGGCGAGCCGTCAACGGTGAGTCTTGTGAGACCATTCTGGGAGGAGTTTGACTCTGTTACCCCCGAGGATTTGGACAGGTTGCGTGGACGGCTGCGACCCACCACATGTTCAATGGACTCGTGTCCCTCCTGGCTGGTACTGGCATCCTGGGAGGTGACACGAGGCTGGCTTCTGGGCCTGGTGAACGCCTCGTTGGGTGAGGGATCCTTACCAACTGCCTTGAAAGAGGCGGTGGTGAGGCCCTTGCTCAAGAGGCCTTCGCTTGACCCAACGGAGCTAGCTAATTATCGTCCAATCTCCAACCTTCCCTTTCTAGCGAAGGTTGTTGAGAATGTGGTGGCACAGCAGTTTCTGCGACACCTTGACGAATCCGAATATCTAGACCCACGCCAGTCCGGCTTCCGACCCGGGCACAGCACAGAGACAGCCTCGGTCGCGTTGGTTGATGATCTCTGGAGGGCCAGAGATAGAGGTTGTTCCTCTATCCTGGTCCTATTAGACCTCTCAGCGGCTTTTGATACCATCGACCATGGTATCCTATTGCGCCGGCTGGAGGGGATGGGAGTCGGAGGCACCGTTTTGCGGTGGTTCAGCTCCTACCTCTCCGACCGGACGCAATGTGTGTTGACAGGGGGGCAGAGGTCGACCCTGAGGCCACTCACTTGTGGGGTGCCGCAGGGGTCGGTCCTCTCGCCCCTCCTGTTCAATGCATATGTGAAGCCACTGGGCGAGATCATCCGTGGTTTTGGGGTTGAATATCATCTGTACGCTGATGATACTCAGCTGTACATCTCAACCCCAAACCACCCCAACGAGGCTGTCGAAGTGATGTCCCGATGTTTGGAAGCCGTTGGGGTCTGGATGGGGGACAACAGACTCAAACTCAACCCCTCCAAGACTGAGTGGCTGTGGCTACCGGCACCTTGGTTCAGCCAGCTGACTCCATCGCTGGCCATTGGAACGGGCCCGCAATTTGGGCGTCCTCCTAGATGCCTGGCTGTCAATGGATGACCATGTGGCAGCCGTAGCAAGGGGGGCGTTCCACCAGGTTCGCCTGGTGCGCCAATTGCGCCCCCTTCTGGACCGTGATGCCCTACGCACGGTCACTCATGCACTGGTGACGTCTCGCCTGGACTACTGCAATGCTCTCTACATGGGGCTTCCCTTGGGACGCGCCCGAAGACTGCAGCTAGTCCAGAACGCAGCCGCGCGGGCTGTCATGGGGAGTACTAGGTACTCCCACGTAACACCTCTCCTGCGCGAGCTGCACTGGCTGCCTGTGGTTTTTCGGGTGCGTTTCAAGGTTTTGATCACCATCTTTAAAGCGCTCCATGGCACGGGACCTAGCTACCTGCGGGATCGCATCTCTCCACACACATCCCTGCGGCCAATTCGCTCTCACAGGGAGGGACTTCTCCTAGTGCCGTCCACTAGGCAATGCCAACGGGTGGCGCCAAGGAGTAGGGCCTTCTCTGTGATGGGCCCAACCCTCTGGAATGACCTCCCCCCCGACATTAGAACCACCACCGACTTCCGCTCCTTCCGGCAAAAATTGAAGACACACCTGTTCCGATTGGCTGGCCTGGCATAATCATAACTGCTACCTCCTGGCAAACATATTTCTTAACTGGTATTTTAGGGGAATTGTTTTTTAAATTTGATTTTATGGGATATTTGTAGGGGTTTTAAACTATTTACTCAGCTGTACAGTTCTGTTAAACCTTTTTTATCCTCCTTCGTATCTATTTATCTATTTAATAATTTTAATTGCTTAATTTTATAGTTATTTATATGATGTATTTCCGATATGGACTGTACACCGCCCCGAGTCCCTTTTCGGGAGAGGGGGCGGTCTATAAGCGCTCAGTAAATAAAATAAATAAGAAAAATGAGGCTTGAAAGCACATGAGAAGGTGAACAGTATGCAACTGGGCATGCAATCACTAGTAAATGTACTCTTCAAAACCAGACTTGTTAAAGGTATGTTTTCAGCCCCCAAAGACCATGGATTTTCAACAGTGCATAGAGCAAAAGGAAGGATATCAATCCAACTCCTGCAAGAAATAAATATACGCACAAACTTAGGAGTTTAAGAAGTTAGCTGGAGAAAGTGTTCCTAGTATAAATAGAGCTTGTCTGTTTTAATGGTTAATGCGTTAACCCAGAAACTGGAAGACCAAGTTCTAGCTCTCACTTAGGCATGAATCTCAGTGTCACTCTCTCTCAGTCCAACCCACCTCACAGGGGACAATGAGATGGCAGCATTATGTACATTGCTTGAGGTTATACAAAAATAAATGGATGTAAATCTAATAAATGTTGTTTCAGCTTTCTCAAATGTAAGTACTAGGAATAATTCTGAATTTCTTATCTGAATTTTAATTCCCTCTGTTGAAAAAGGAATCATAGAAGGAATCCTCTTTGAAAACCCTAGTCAATTTCACAAGCATATTTTCATTTTTAAATAAAATTAACAACTTGGTCACCCAACCAGGATTGTAGTATAGCTATTACTATATTTTTTGTTACTGATCTTTTTACGTACGCATATTTTCATTTATTGATAGAAAAAGTGATCACAAAACATGAAATGATAAAATGCCTTTGCAACGTGGAACTAGTTAAATGCACAGGCCCATGTTGTAAGTGAGGCCTTACCTATCCAAAAACATAAAGTCATGCTTTTATGTGCATTTCATGAATGCACTTCTCTCTCTCTAAAAACTCTGCCCCTGAGAGGTTATGTTTCCCAACTGCAAGGAGAATTGTTCTTAATAAACACCAATGGCAGGTAAAGTAAACTATGTAGAAAAGGTCAGCCACCAGAATCTACTTACAGGCTTGATATCTCGATGCAAGAATCCCACTGAGTGAATGGCTTCTATGGATTCTAAGATCTGCTTGCCTAATCGAAGAGTTGTGCTCAGTGTAAAAGTTCCTCGAGGCTGGCTTCTTCTGAGGTCTGCAAGATTCCGGCCCTGAAAATAAATGAATATCAGATTTCAATACCAGATTTTATCAGCAGATATTATTTGATCCACCAGATGGAAGGGAAAAAAAATGATCTGCTTGAATCAATGATGTTTACGTCAAAACAGATTCTTGTTGGCTCATTTTGACAAACAATCATCTGAAGATGTAGCTGGAAGTTCTGTCTTCTGTTCAATCAATGCTGGCCTTCAGTTGTAAGGAAAACAAATCTGTTAAGGAAGAACAACTGAACTATGTTTTTGGCTATCAGCATTAAGACTGTCCATCCAAAGGTGGACAGGTAAGCAATTTAATTAATTTAGAAATCATTTTAAGAAAAAGTCACATTTTTCTCTTCTATCTGTTGAAAAATGAAATAAGCATACCGAAGAGTCAGTTGGCAAATCCAAAAGGATTTTGGAAACACAAATAGCAACAATAAAATTTGAAAGGAGTGGGGGTTTTTCCTCTATTGCACCAGAACCAATGAATGAAAATTACAAAAATAAAGATTCAGGCTAGACATCAGGAAGACGTTCCTGACTATATAAGCTGTCAATCAACCACTAGAGGTCTTCAACAGAGGTTGTATAGTCATTTGTCAAGGAAGCTGTAGTAGGTCCTCCATTGAATACAGGGATGAACTAGATGATCCATATGGTCATTTCCAACTTTATTAATCTATTGTGAGGCAGGAGAAATGGAAGGAACTGTAAGATTATTGTGGAAAAAGAAAAGAAGTGATAGGAGAGTAGTCAAATAGTCCTCTCCCCACATCCTCTGGATCCTTGTAAAAACAGCCATCCTGCCTTATTTTCAGAGGCAAATGTCCACATTAGTAGAGCCTTCTGAGACTTTCAGGTGACCCAAGGGAAAGAGAAGGTGATTACTTTCAACTCCTCCTTGCTAATCCTTTTCTATCTCCATGGCATTTCAAAAGAGAAAAAACTTTCCACATGTTTGGCTTGCCTGTAAAAACTGATCATCCGGATAAGATTCCATATCATCACTGAGGATATGGTAAATACAATTATGAAGTTTTTTTTTTAAAAAAAAAGCAGAAAAGCTTACCTGTAGTTGCATAACAACATAGTTAAACTTCTCATTCCTCCCACAGCCAATAAATCTGCAAACATGATCTTTCCCTGCAAAATATAAATTCCATGCTCAATCAATCAGAATGCAGTTAACCTGCCACAATCATCTTATAAGAGGTGTTTTTCAAAGGGTCTTCCAGAATCCCTGTGACTTCTAAGTACAAAGCTCAAGGGATCTCTCTCTTTCACACACACACACACAAATAAAACCTCAGACATCCAGGATTTCTTTAGTTTCCTGAATCCAGTGGTGGGTTTCAATTTTTTTTAGAACCTCTTCTGTAGGTGTGGCCTGCTTTGTGGGAGTGGCTTGCCAGCCATATGACCAGGTGGGAGTGGCTTGCCAGCCATGTGACTGGGTGGGAGTGGCTTGCCAGCCATGTGATTGGGTGGGCGTGGCCAACTTGTAAAATGTGGTGAAACTCACTTAACAATGCTCTTGCTTAGCAACCAAAATGTTGGCTCAGAAACTCTGGCATTTGAAGCACGCAAGTCTTAAAGCTGTCAAGTTACAAGACCCTTGCACCCCTAACCCTTTAGAAAAAAACCCAGGGGTGTTTAAACTTGACAGCTTTAAGACTTGTGGACTTCAACTCCCAGAATTCCTCCTCTTGCTCTTCATCTTGATGATGTGTGGGTGGGCGGGGGAAGGGACCTGGAACCGGTTCTAAATGGCACTGTAGATTTGTGGAACCTCTTCTATAGAAGAGGTTAAAACTGGCAGGAACCCACCCCTGCCTGAATCATTCCATGTAGTTCGTACACAGTACTCTACTCTAACATACTGTATTAACCTGAGCTTCTTTTTTTGCCCTATTTTTATCTTCCTTTCTGGGAATGAGCTGTTTGCCTTAATTGTTATCTTTGGGGAAAGCACCTGCCAATTCCACCTGGTTCTATCCCAGCTATTTTTACTCAATCAATTTTAAGCTATTTCAGTGGTCATTGGAATCACATCCTTATTGTCCAGAGACTGGAATCAGTATCTGATGTCAAGCAAGGGGAACTCATGGGAAACAGCTACCAAAATGATAAATCCTAAATACTGGTTATTTCCATTTTTACCAAACAGTGTCATACTTAAGTCCACTTGCTAAGCTCAACCTCTACTGAAAATCCCCACAAATCAGTGTCAGAATTTCCATTTAGAAATCTACTTTCATGTCTTTTTCTGGGTAATTATGTACACGCTCTCTACATGGGGCTTCCCTTGGGACGCGCCCGAAGACTGCAGCTAGTCCAGAACGCAGCCGCGCGGGTAGTCATGGGGAGTACTAGGTACTCCCACGTAACACCTCTCCTGCGCGAGCTGCACTGGCTACCTGTGGTCTTTCGGGTGCGGTTCAAGGTTCTGATTACCATCTTTAAAGCGCTCCATGGCATAGGGCCTAGTTACCTGCGGGATCGCATCCTCCCGCACACATCCCTGCGGCCAATCCGCTCTCACAGGGAGGGCCTTCTCCTGGTGCCGTCCACGAGGCAATGCCAACGGGCGACACCGAGGAGTAGGGCCTTCTCTGTGATGGGCCCAACCCTCTGGAATGACCTCCCCCCCGACATTAGAACCACTACTGACCTCCGCTCCTTCCGACAGAAACTGAAGACACACCTGTTCCGACTGGCTGGTTTGGCATAATTTACAACGTCTACCCCCTGGCATATACTTTTTACTGGCTTTTAGAGGGATAGTCTATAAATTGTATGATATTTTAAATTTTTATATTGTTTACTTATTAGCTGTACAGTTTTGGCCTATTTTATCCTCCTCCTATGCATACATGTATTTTATTTGGTGTTTTTTAATACGGACTGTACACCGCCCCGAGTCCCTTTCGGGAGAGGGGGCGGTATATAAGTGCTAATAAATGAAATGAAATGAAATGAAATGAACTGTGCTTAAGCAGCTTCAAGTGTTTCAGCTCATTTGAATTTAGATTTTTTTTTTAAAAAAAAGACTGTAAACTGTAGCCTGAATACTTAGTATCTTTTAATAGCAATTATTAGTGAATATAGTTCAGTTGAACCTGTACTTGGACTTACAGTTAGGTCTTGCTGTTTTTTTTTTCTCTGAATTAAAAACTTTTGCTTTTGCCAACTCCCCATTACTCCAGCTATCAGGTTTCCTCCAATCAGCAAGGTTGGAATTATTATTTCCACAGCAATACCCTCCTCTTAGTCGGAAAGTGCTATTTGACTATTTCCATAGGAGCTATAATATGACATGATATCATGTCCTCCATTCATCAATCCTTGAAACCTGATACAGGAAAATTCTCTTCCAGGAAAGGCAAAGCCCTGTGACTCTGGACGTACAGAATCAACGGAGAATGTGCTTCTACAAGTCCTGTGCTCAGTGATGTATTAACCATTAAGCAGACTAAGCATGTGTTTAGGGCACCAGGACCAGGGGGGGCACCACAAAGTTGAGAAAGAAAAAAAAACAATGAAGATTTGTACAGCATGTACAAAAGAGGGGTCACCAAGATTTGTCACTGCTTAGGTACCAGTGAGCCTTAATCCGCCACTGCCTACGCTATAGAGAAATTTGCACTACCCTCATGTCACTAATACTGTATAAACACACATAGGGCAAATAGGGTGCATAGTACAATTTTATACCTCTCTACTGCTTGCAGACCAGTGCAGGGATTCAAAATTTTTACTACCGGTTCTGTGGGCATGGCTTGGTGGGCATGACATGGCTTGGTGGGCGTGGCAGGGGAAGGATACTGTAAAATCTCCAGTCCCTCCTGATCAGCTGGGAGTCGGGAGGCAGAGAATAGATGGGGGCGGACCAGTCAGAGGTAGCATTTAGCAGTTCTCCGAACTACTCAAAATTTCCGCTACCAGTTCTCCAGAACTGGTCAGAACCTGCTGAATACCACCTCTGTTGCAGACAGTAATCCTGTTACAACGTAAATATTGCAGATTCTGTGCAGTAGCAATTGAAATGTGTCAGATGATGGATGACCTGTGCCTCAGACCAACCTTAATATTTAACTTCTTAGTTCAGAGTATTTAGCATTGTGATAGATTTCTGAGAACGAGCCATATATTATTTTTTATGTTTCCACATTTTAAATTAATGTCTTTGCTCCTTTTTTACATATTTTTTAAAAGACTGGTATGGAGTTTGTATGTATGTGTATAAGCTTTTTACAATGTTTTTTACCATGTCTATTTTATAGTGTTTTGAATTACTAATTGTTTATATCCCACTCTTTTGCTCAGGGGTGGCGAACATGCGGCTCGCGAGCCGCATGCAGCTCCCGGCCAAAATAAATGAGGCTCTTTGCCTCTTATCATTATTTAGTATACTGTGGCTCGGATCGCGCGCTCCCTTTCGGAAGCTGGGGAGGTCCTTTGCAGGCAGCTAGAACGGGCCGCCTGCAAAGGACTTCCCCAGACTTGCTTTGAGGAGCACGGGGCGACTGAGACTAGTTGTGAAGCCCCAAAGCCCCCACCGCCACCGGAAGAACTGCTGCCACCTCCTCCTCATCCTCCTCTAACAGGCAGCACTGCCGGATTTGCCGCCCGGCGCTGCGGCTGAGATGAAGCCGCCAAAGCTCCAGCCGGCATCTCCGCACGTGGCAGCGGCGCCTCCCCTCCGCTCGGAGCAGCTGAGTTCAGTCAGCGCTGGGTTACCCCTGCCCCCTCCTCCTCCTCCGCCGTGCTTTTGAGGAGCCATGAGGCTGCAGGAGCCAGTAGGAAGGTGGGGGGGAGCAGGGGGAAAAAAGCCTCATGGCTCCTCAAAAGCACGGAGGAGGGGCAGGGGGCAGAGGTAACCCAGCGCTGAGCTCAGGAGCAAATCTGATGATTCTGTTGGAGGAGGAGGAGGAGGAGGTAGCAGCAGTTATTCTGGTGGCAACTCGTACTCGTCGGCATCTTCAGCAGAAGCCCTGCCCACAATGAAGAAAGCAAAGATGGAGCAGATCCACGCAGATGACGTCGCTGCAACATGACTGGAGGAGGAATTCTGGGAGTTGAAGTCCACAAGTGTTAAAGCTGTCAGGTTTGAAGACCTCTGCATTTTTTTTCTAGGGGTGGAAGGGTCTTGTAACTTGACAGCTTTAAGACTTCCATGCTTCAAATGCCAGAGTTCCTGAGCCAACAGGACTGGAGGAGAAATTCTGAGAGTTGAAGTCCACAAATCTTAAAGCTGTCAGGTTTGAAGACCCCTGGGGGTTTTTTTCCCTAAAGGGTTAGGGGTGCAAGGGTCTTGTAACTTGACAGCTTTAAGAGTTGCGTGCTTCAAATGCCAGAGTTTCTGAGCCAACATTTTGGTTGCTAAGCAGGAGCGTTGTTAAGTGATACTGATATTATATAACACTTTGAATTAAGCGGGTACCTTGAAGAAACATAACTTTGAGTTTCAAATAATACTGATTTCGTTGTTGTCTTAGGTGACATCTGTGAAAAAAATTCGGGTGCTCAGGCATGAAAATGTGCCGCTCAAACACTATACTTTTCTGCTCACATTGAAAAAAAATTAGAGGGAACATTGCTTCCGGGTCTGTTTTGGCAGGTCACTGCGTGGTGTGGCTCTCTGACTCTCACAGTTTAAAATTTTGGCTCTTTTTGTCGAACTTGTTCGTCACCCCTGCTTTTGCTGATTATAATCATAATAAAGATTGGGTTATATTTGACTACTTTTTTCTCATTTTCATATTTTCAAATAGCATGCCAGTCCATAAGAGAGACAGGCATAGTTACTTCTGTGCATACATAAATATTTATTTATCCATATGCAAAGCTAGCAAATAACTTTTTGAACTTTATTGAAGTGCAAATGTTTACTTCAGGTAGTAATTCTTCACCAGTTAAGAGTCTGAATGAGATTTTGTCCAAATTGTTCTCCAAATAAGTACTTATTGCCCAAGCTGATGAAATACATGGCCATAAATCAAGTATTTGTAGATCACATATCTGGAATGAAGTACAAAATGTAAGTTCCTGGCCAACTGCATATTTGCAGAACATAACATATAGGACACTACTGATATGTTTTATGTTCTTGGTATTATAATATTTGCTGCATTAACAAAAGCTCTCCCTTCAGACTAAACCAGAGCATGTACTTCTCTTGGAAGTGCAGGAGAAAATAGTAATAGTGCATCTCCACAATGTAGCTTACCTTGTCTAAAGGAGCTGCTTTTTCTGACAGGGGCCCAAATATTGGGGCTTTGGATAGGAAATATGAAATGTCCAATAGAAAATTATAATATTCTCCATCTGGGTGGAGATAGCATCCAGGAATGGGTTGATCTCTCTGCAAGCTGATTGGATTTAGTCTGCCAAAGCTGTTAAGTCACACCTCTGTTGCTACGGCTTCCCAGCTTTTTGACTCAGTAGTCAGCTTGGACAGACGGAAATTCCCTCCTTCTTGGAATTCCTGGATTGACTATCATTAATTCTACCAATGGACTTTTAAAAATGTGAGTAAGCACCGCAGACTCCCGCAGCGTGGTAGAGTCGCGATGCCTCCTTTGGAGACAGAGCCACGGCTCCACTATGTTAGTTTCTATAAGCTTCAGAGACTCGCGTCATTTTCCAACTGTCATTTCTGACAGGGCGCCATAGCTGAAACAGCCAGGGCAGGGCTGTAAGGAGCCAATCCGATAGCCAAAGGCTGAGCAGGCTTCAGAAGTCTCGAGATAAATGGAGCTCAGCGCCAAGTTTAGCACCGCAGCCAGAAGATTCACACTTCATCCGTTGTTTAAAAAGAGCGGCTTTCAGACTTCAGAAGCTTTGTGCTTCACTTGTAGATTGGTTTGGCAGGCAGTGTGGCCACAGAAATCTCATGCTCCATTCACGCTTGACAGCTAGATCTAGTCAAAGCCTCAAATCAGCGCCCCGCTTAGTAATGCCACATTTAACTAGCTTTTGCCTTTGCCGTCCGAGCCTGCATTTTTACAGGAGTTTTTGAGCTCCACCAGCACCAGGGGTAATTATCTATTGGCGCCAACGATTAATTAACTATTGTCAAACCAGACTCAGAGGAGGCCTTTAATCCAGAGCAGCAGGCAGCAGTCTCAGGAGTGTTTGCGCTCCAGCATCAGAGCCAATTTAATTTTGCTACATGGCTGATATGGCAGAGGACTGACAGGAGAACTAGCCCTGAAGAAGGGGAGCCAGAGGAGTTAACAGCTCCAAAGGTTGTGCCTGAGGTGACAGTACATTGATCTGACGGAGGCTAATCTCCATATCCACATTCAACATTGCTACCGGCAATACCTACGGTTCCATTAGGCTGGCTAGCACTATCAATATAGGGCCATACCCTTCGGACTGTCATCTGCACCAAGGGTGTTTACGATGGTCCTGGCTGCCTTGGCGGCTCATCTCTGGGACCTACCCGTGCATGTCCAGTGTTATCTGGATGATATCCTCAGCCACCCAGGCTAGGGAGGACCTGCGGTTTACCGTCCAAACACGGCAACACCACAGGTTTTCTATCAACATAGAAAAGAGTCACTTTGATCCCGCAAACCTTCTGCTCCATTTAGGGGCAATCATTGACACCTTGACGTGCAGCATCAATCTATCCCAGGAGCAGCAGATCAGCCTCATGGATTTGGCAGGCCGGGTCAAGGGGGAGCAGATGTGTCTCTAGCCCTACTCTCTTAACTCCTGGGCAAGATGGTGTCCTGCATCTCCATCATTCCCTGGGCATGTCTGCACACCAGGGATCTTCAATGGTTTCTTTTGCCTTTTCAGAGAGCAGGCAGGAGCAATTCATCAGCCAAGGTCCATGTTCCAGCAGACATCCTTTGATCTCTCCGTTGGTGGATGTCCCCAGCCATCTCCAGAGGCAGCCTCTTCAGGGAACCCGAGAGATTAATGGTCATCATGGATGCCAGCCTATTTGGTTGGGGGGGGCATCTTCAGACACAGATGGTTATGGGGCAGTGGTCCCAGCCATAACGGGCTCCCAGTATCAACTGGCTGGAACTGCGGGTGATTTACCTGGCCCTACGCCAGTTCCAAAGGACAGTCTCTGGCAAACACCTTCTAATACTCATGGACAACATGGCCACCAAAGCCCACATCAATCATCAGGGGGACCCGTTCCAGATCCCTCATGCAGGAGGTCAAGCGACTGGGCCTCTGGGGAAGAGAGGCACCTTTTATCCATCATGGCAGAGCACATCTCCGGGGTGACCAATATGTAGGCAGACTGGCTCAGCAGAACTTCAGTGGACCACTTGGAGTGGTGCCTGCACCTATCATGATTCCAGGAACTAACGGACCGTTTCGGCCTCCCAGTCATGGACCTCTTCGCCACCCTGGTCAATGCGCAACTGCCGAGGTTTTACACCAGATTTCTGGCCCCAGGAGCGGAAGTGGTAGATGCTCTGTGATCTCCTTGGCCCCCAGGACTTTTCTATGCCTTCCCCCCTCTTCCCCTTCTCCCGAGGGTGATACAGAAGGTAAGAGCAGAAAGGGCGGAGATCTTGCTCCTTGCTCCCCACCTGCCACGATGACTGTGGTTCGCCGACCTGGTGGCTCTGTCGGTGGACTGGCCCTGGAGGATCCCTCAGGATAAGATCTCACTCAGCCAGGGTGCGCTGGCTCCGGTTGACCGCCTGGTGCTTCAGTGGAGAGCTCTGAGGGAGGACAATTTATCTTCCAGAGTCATTAAGACTATCCAGGCCTCCAGGAGGTCTCCTGGAGACAAGGAGTTAGCTCCCAACACCATCAAGAGACAGGTTGCAGTTGTGTCCTCGGTGCTGTCCTGCGAGCTTTGGCAATCATTGACACAGCATCCCATGGTGCCCCGTTTCTTAAGGGGAGCAGTCAACCTGAGGCCTCTGGTGGTGCACAGGTACCCTACCTGGGACCTGTCCAGGATTTTGAATTCGCTCACCAGTCCCCACTTTGAGCCATTATGAGAGGCCACCTTGCATTTCCTTACCCTCCAGGTGGCATTCCTTGTGGTTATTACGTCAGCCAGGAGGATCTCGGAACTGCAGGCCCTTTCCATGAGGGAGGACCTCTGTATTTTTCACAAAGACAGAGTAGTGTTACATCTAGACCCCTCCTTTGTTCCCAAAGTGTACACAGCGCCCAGGAACTGATCCTGCCAAACCTTTGCCCGGCACCGTCTCATCACCTGGAGAAGAAGTGGCACACCTTGGACGTCAGGAGGGCTCTCATAATATATCTAAAAAGGACTTCTTCCTTGGCAGGCCCTTTTCCTGTCCTTCCAGCCTTTGTCCTTGGGCAGGAAAGTAACAAGTTCCACTATTGGTTGGACGCTGAGGGCGTGCATCACCAAAGCTT
This sequence comes from Natrix helvetica, assembly GCF_964273705.1. Classification (NCBI taxonomy): domain Eukaryota; kingdom Metazoa; phylum Chordata; class Lepidosauria; order Squamata; family Natricidae; genus Natrix; species Natrix helvetica. The sequence goes on from NC_138552.1 coordinate 252,156,609, forward strand.
ACAATCTGCATGGCATTGCATGACCAGGGCGCATTACAGCACACTCTACCAGAAGCCCAGCCACAATGGCAGTGTGAGCAACGCAGGCAACTTTGGAAGACGTATGTCAAGCAGCTGCATGATTTTCTCCCGTTCATCAAGCACTACAGACTGAACAGCTTTGCCTTGGCCGAAGCTGCCTTTGGCCAACAGGTGCTACAGAGTATCCATAGGAAGGGAGTATCTTAGGCCCAGATTGCGGCCCACCCCTAAGGACAAGCCAGCTTTGGTATATCCTATTCCTGGATGCTATTTCCACCCAGATGGAAAAGGGGTGTTGGTCTTACCTGATACGCCGCTTCTCATAGGGTGGAGATAACATCCAGCCCTACCCTAACAAGATCATCTGGCCATCTATCTAAGAGGACCACTGACTCATTGGACAAGGGAGCCACACGGCAACTAGATGCGTCGAGTCTGTCACTGCACTGCAAAAAGCTGGGAAACCCTAGCAACAGAGGAGTGACTTAACAGCTTTGACAGACTCAGTCCAATCAGCTTGCAGAGAGGTCAACTCATTCCTGGATGCTATTTCCACCCTATGAGAAGCGGCATATCAGAGCAACGCCCCTTTCTTCACAAGCTACAATTAATGTAGCTCTTTGTAAAAAAAAACCAGTGATAATTAAAACTGTATTAAAATCACGTGACATTGCAGTATAAGAATTTCACTGAAAAGAAACACTGGGATCTCAAACAAAGCTGTATTTTATGTTTAAATATGGTATATTGTCATGTATTAACACAAAAGAGATAATAGTGCAATCAAACTCCATAAACCTCTGTACACTTTCCAGAATAATTATATCTTCTACCTTGTAGTTTTTTTAGAACAGCCACCTCCATCTTGAGGACTTGCTTTGGTTGCTGAGCTGACTCAACCTTCAGAGCTACATTCTCTCGAGTTAAAAGATCCATTGCTTCATAAATCTCACCAAAGCCACCACCACCAATCTTCTTCAACTAAATGGGACACAAAATCATCACAGTATTTAGCAATTAGGGAGAGTCCACATCTTACCTAGAAACTTTTGGAAAAAAGTACTAAGCCATGCAATATCGTAATATTGGATATAACTAAAAAGTGTATTTAAAAGACACAAATACAAAACCAAATAGTTGGTCCCTTAAGAATAATACGTGTAATAATGGGCTTTAGCAAATATGGGCTGCTAAAATCCAGGAAAGATATTAAGTGGCAGTAGATACAGAAAATTAAATAAAATTAAATGTACATTTAATAAAGCTTTAACATTTGTATCCTTTGCTATCAAGGCAACTTGTGTTAAAAGTAAAAGCAACCAGCATGGAAAAGATATAAAAATAAAATGATATTATCGGGAAGCATATAAAAACAATTTTACCATTTTGCATAAGTCATCACTTGATGGAACCACAAAACATCATGGCCTACAGCCTGTTCAAAATCCTTTCTAAATGTTCAATGCCTTTTTAAATCAAAGCAGGGATAGGACTTAACAAACTTCTGGTAGAACTGGATTTCAAACAGCAAGAACAAAGAAGGATGTCTCCAGGATCCCATAAGATTGGAATATGCTTACTGTGTTAGATCTTATGAAACAACCAGAAAGGCATAGATAACCATACTCCAAGTTAGGTTACAGATATCAATTAGTAATTTGAATTGGTGACCAGGTCAGAAAGCATAGGTATAACATGGGCATATTGAGGTACACCCGTAACTGCTTGCAAAGTTATATTCTCTATCAGATTCTGACTGATTAAGAGCAGCACCATCTATAGCGCATACAGGCAGCAGGCAACTAACGCTTAAGATACCATGATACCTCTCCTTGTCAATAGAGGAGAAAGTAGAAAATGGCACATTTTCTATTCAAAAGGCATCCTGGCTATTGTTAGCCTTGCTCTTCCAAGAAAAGCCATCAGTCCCAATTGCACACCAGTTCTGCCTCAGAAATGCTACACAATGGAGAAATAAAAATGGAAAATCCAAGGCATACCTGATCCCAAGTCATTCGTTTTTATTAGAATTGAAACTAAATCAATTTCTCCTCCTCGAGTTGCTAACAGCCTGCAGACACTGAGATATCATTTCCACAATCGGTCAGATGGGGCTCTAAATATACAACTGGTAATCATCTAGTAAAGTGATGGTACCTGAATCCATGTTATCAAATTAGTTCCCCAAGCAGTCTCATCAGATATTAAATAGAAGAGGAAAGAACACAGACCCCCTCCACCTCCACTGATACCAACTTGAGAGAATTCAAAATAGTGTCTCCTTCTCCCAAAGTCCGGAAGAATACCATGATTGATGGTAATGGTCATTAAGAGGTCAAGCAGGTCCAGGAGAGCGGTACTATCTCTGTCCCAGTGCCACAAGTTGTATCCACAAATAAGAACAATGTTTTTCAGTATTATATCCTGGCATAAAACTTTACTGAAAAGGGTCAAGATCAGAGGTGGGTTCCTACCAGTTTGGCCGAACCGGTAGTGGTTTGCCGGCCTGGGTCGCCGGAACCAGCTGAGACCCAGGCTTACCACGCCCTCAAATTGGTTCCCTGGTCAGCGTGGCACGTTTTTTTTTCATGTTAAAATATTCTGCGCAGCGCAGACCTATTTAAGGGCAACTGCGCACATACACGGAGCCCATGTTTGATATGCATGTGAGCGAAGCAAGCGTGCACGCCCAAAATTGTGTGCACACCAAACCAGCAGTAATGCCAGAAGCAACCCACCCCTGGTCAAGATAATCTATTTCTTAAAGATTTTTGCTCAAAAGGAGAAGTGAAAAATTGCCTAATATCACCGGATCTATTTCTTAAGGTGAAAGCACATCACCACTTTTTCAGGCAGGGAGAATCCCATTATTCAAAGATGAAATCACTTCCACTTAGTTCCCTCCAGATGATTTTTCCCAGATGACCTTGACTAGGTAAAAGAGGCTTGGATCTAACTGAGAGTGAGCACGCTAAAAGCCCTGAAAATTCCCTCTGCTTCCTCAAGCTTTACAAAAATAAACTACTACCAGTTAATGGATGAAAAATTGTCCTAGTAACCCCAGTCAGAGTCCGTTTTAGAAGAAATCTGAGGGATTTTATTCATCAAGGGCCTAGCATAATCTTTGCAAAGTACTATGCAATAGCCTTTAGGATATAGTATTCCTCTGACCACGGAAATAACCAACTTAAACATGCTAATCAGAAACACATCAAAGAAATAGTGGAGCTCCAAGTCAAAATAATTTGGATGCAAGATACATTCTTCAAAAACAGTGAATTTTCTTTTAAGCAGAGTGAGAGTAGGCCCTGGCCTCGAGGTATTAATGGAAAAGTTCTTTTTTGAACTTTTTTTCATTACCATCTGAATGAGATCTGAAAATAAAATCTAGGTAATATAGGGATTTTCACTCTTATTCAAAATGGAGGATTAATTTTATTAATTAATATTTATATTAATTAATATTTTATAATTAATTGTATTAATTATAAAATTGTGCAAGATAGAATTTTGCAGTTCTCCCAACAATCATCTTCGTATTATACTACAATGAGGATTTTTCCTGACCTGCTTCTTGTACATAATTAACAAACACAAAAATTCAGTGAGGAAAGAGTTTTTCTTCTTTATACAGCAATTTTTGTTTATTGCTAGATATGATAAATGAGGATTATCTGGAAAAAATACCTCTATGTGGTGTCTTAAAAGTTGATAACATATAATCAAATAATCAAAACCAGACTTGGGAGCAAATATGTATCTTTTCAAGTGGGGATCAGAAAAAAGAAATAGATTGAATAAATAATAAATTTATAAATGTAATTTTGCCTGACCAAAGCATAAGTGTTTATTATGTTGCAGAATATACCTCTGAAGTTCACAGTTTTCTTTTAGGTTTTTTTTAATCTTTGAAAATGTTTGTTTCTATATTTTTATATTAATATTTAGGCATTTTGCTATTTTTCTAAGCACTTTTGGGAGTACTAAACATTTCGGTATGAGACTGTTTATTCCATTTTCCTTGACTTATGAAAATGCATACAGTTTTTATAGGTATTTATTACTTTTAACTGTTTCCTATTATAAGGCCTTAGATATGTCTCTAAGAGGAGAAGAATTTCTTAAAATTAGTATAACCTAAAACTGATTATTTTTTAATTTTCACTTATTTATTTATTTAAAAGTCTATCCTTCCTAATGAGATTAATTTGGCCAAGCATGGCTCTTTCAGGAAATTCTTAACTTGTATTGCTGTCAACTTACTCCTTCAGAGAATGGATGAACGCAAAAAAGGGTCAACTTCTTTGAACTGATAAGTAAATGGGAAGTGTTAAAAAATAGAAATAGCATAGTATAAATAGAATACTAGGATTCTTGATTTCAAAGAAAACTAAATCTGACTGCAATCAAACATATAGCTTTGATTTTTATATAAAAAGAGATTTTAAATAATTAAATGATTTTAAAGTGTTCAAGATTAATTGGAATTCCAAAAGAAACAAAACTTTAACAATTCTAGTGAGGGAATTTTTTTAGCACATTAGAATAAATCAATTATACAATTAGTGAAAATCTGAATGCCAAAAGTGCTCAGAGAGGCAATTAAAAGGTAGGTAATCGTAAATGCAGAGAACATGAAGTGGTAGCAATTTTGTCAGAAAAACTAAATGCTCAGAAACAACCAAGGATCAAGAATACTAGGAACAACAAAAGAAACTACTTCAAGTTCGTTATAATAAAAGGAAAAGATTATAAATTACAAAATCCCCTACAAATGGAATTGAATTATAATTTCATATATATTAAACGATATCTGCATTTTTTAAAGAATGTATGCTAAAATGAGTGGCATAGATGCAATTATGACCAACGTTCTTGGGACAATTTTTAGATACCACACCAAGATAAACACACAACTAAACACAAGTTCAAAGCAAATAATTCTATAGACCAATCCATCCAGGATTAGAAAAAAAAACTTGCCATTTTAAATAAACTGAAGATGTCTTGTACATTATCCACAGTTTCGTTTAGTTATATTGTGTATCTTCTTAACCTACATTCACTGCACCATTTACTTGGGTTTTTGTTTTAATTATTGCAATTATTTATTTTTTATCTGCCCAGACCAAAATATTTAACAAATATATATAGTTTTTTAATCTATCTATACATACAAGTACAGAAAATATTTCTTATTAAACTAAGTACTTTTACACAGCAGTTTCATTCTTTGCAGCACGTAGTAGGTGCCACGCATCAAAAAAGAAAGACCTGACCTACTTTTTACTTCTAAGTATTAAGTACAATCCATAAATGCAATAGAGGCATCAAATAAAACATTGTCCATTGCCAATCTAGGAATAAACATTGTGACCTAAAGTAGATTGAGATTTGTTACATCTTACATTCATATTCGTTCTTCATAGGAAATATGGTAAGAATGACTAGAGTGCACTGACAAACTATATGAGTACCAAAATAATAAATTCAACTAAAATGTTTAGGTTTCTTAGTACTACAAAATGAAATAATTTTGAGTTGTTGATTAGAAAATGCTTGTTTGGGAATATAGCAGGTGAAAACAACCATACATGTAAAACCAGTTGAGAGACATGTATAGATAGAACGAAGTATTTACTGTCCCTTTGGGGAGAGGGGGCGGTCTATAAATTTAATAAAATAAATAAATAAATAAATACTGATAGTTGCTGAGAGAGTGCTTTCAGAATAGTAGCAAAAACTGTTCTAAAAAAATTAAAATGATATTCCCTAACCATTTTTTAAAATCTCTACTGTCAGCAGAGCATCAAATGTTTAGAAAGCGATTAGAAATTGAAGTGTCATCTTGTTACTAACAGCTCCATTTATCAAAGTACTGTCAGCCTACAGTATTTCAAAGGTTTGACATTTGCATTAACTGATGTAAAAAAGAATTTTATTGTTTTGCTATGGAAACTATGCAAGTATTAAAAGGGGAGGGGATATCAGCCACGGTCCAGCATTATAATTTTGTGCTTGGGGTCATGTCTCTAGAATCCTAGCTATGAAAATCAAGCAACATGCCGAAATATTTCTGACAATAAATGAGAAGATTCTGTCCCTGCAGGTCTCTGCAGTTACATTTTGCCAAATATTCACACAGTTCAGAGGATGGCTTCCAAGAAATAGGAAATATGTTAGCAAACTAAAGGGTGAGAAGAAACTATTTTACTTTACCAATATTCTACACCATCCACCTCACTTAAATGATTATTGGAGGAAATGACATGCAATAGCCCCTAAATAGTAACAGACAAATCTAAACTAGCTGGGTAACTTTGAGCCAGTCATTTTCTCGCAACCTGAGGAATGCAGCAATGGCAAACCACTTCTGAAAAAAACTTGTCAAGAAAAAGAGTGTTGGTCCTTACCTGAACGCTTCTTTTATGTGGCGAAGGTGGGAGGGGCTACAGCCGGGTTTGTTACAGCTTGATTGGTCCAAAGACTGAGGGATTTTTCTTAAGTATCCTCCTTTCCCTCCTGGCTCCCAGTTTCCGAAGTCGAATGGAAAAGGCTGATAGCAATATGTAAGGAAACAAAACCAAGTACATTGCAACCATACACCGACCACCCCGACCTAAGCCATTCCCCAGGATGGAAAAGTAGCCCCTCCCACCTTCGCCACATAAAAGAAGCGTTCAGGTAAGGACCAACACTCTTTTTCCTGTGGCTTCGGTGGGAGGAGTTACAGCAGGGACATACCCAAGCTAAGTCCCAGGGCGGGTCACATGCTGTGGGGGAGGGGTGGTCGCCACCTGTTGCAACACCCTACGGCCGAAGGCCACGTTCCCCGAAGCATAATGATCCAGCCAATAGTGCCGGATAAAGGGGGACGGAGAAGCCCAGGTAGCCGCCCGACAGATATCCTCTAGGGGAGCCCTGGTAGTCCAGGCGGCGGTGGTAGCTGCGCTCCTGGTAGAGTGGGCCGTGATACCCTGCAGTGGAACCCTGTGGACAACCTCGTAGGCCTCCGTGATGGCCTGTCGCACCCACCGACCAATAGTGGCAGAGGAAACCCTGGCCCCCTGGGATCTAAGGAGAAAGGACAGAAAGAGGGCCTCTGACTGACTAAAGGTGGATGTGCGCCTGAGGTAAATGCGGAGGGCGCGGCGGACATCTAGGCGATGCCATCGGACCGCCCTCTCGTGAACTGGGAAGGGACAGAAATTGGGCAAGATGACTTCTTGCGCCCTATGGAACATAGAATTGGCCTTTGGCAAGAGGGTCAGATCTAACCTCAAGACCACCCTGTCCTGGTGGAATTGACACAAATCCTCCTTGGACAACAGGGCGGCCAACTCGGAAATGTGTCTGGCTGAGGTAAAGGCCACCAGGAAAACTACCTTTAGGGTAAGAAACCTAAGGTGTACGGTCCTTAAAGGTTCGAAGGGAGCCTCCATTAGGGCCCCAAGAACCAGGGACAGATCTCTGGAATCTGTGGACCAGGGGGGGGGAGGCACAGGTTCTGCGCTCCTTTCAGGAAGCGTTTCACCAAAGGTGACTGAGTTAACGACCAGTGACCCTCCCCTGCTAGGATTGAAGATAGGGCAGCTGTCTGCCTGGGCAACATGTTATGGGATAGGCCTTGGTCTATGCTGAAGGAATTCGAGGACCTGGGCGACCGAGGTGAAGGAATTCAAGGACCTGGGCGACCGAGGCCAAAACCGGGTTAATTTGAAACCTCCCGCACCATGACACAAAGGCAGACCATGTAGAGTTATAAATGCGAGTGGTTGAGGGGCGCCTAGATGCTTCGATGGTGGAGATAACCTTGGCGGACAGGCTCGCATTCCACAGGATGCGCCGCTCAAGTGGTCAGCTGGAGCCACTGGGGTTCCGGGTGTTTGAGGACTCCCTGACACAGAGCGACCTCCTCCTGGGGAATCCTCCAATGCGGGGACACTGACAGCTGAACAAGGTCTGAGAACCAGGGGCGCCTCGGCCAAAATGGGGCCACCAGGATGACGTGTGCCCCCTCTAACACTATTTTCCTCAGGGTGCCCTGGATGAGAGGAAGGGGAGGAAAAGTATAAAGAAGGCCTGGAGGCCACAGGCTTCTGAGGGCGTCCAGACCCTCTGCATTGCGCACCGGGAAACGGGAAAAAAATCACGGGAGCTGGGAGTTGCTCGGGCTTGCGAACAAGTCCACCAGTGGCTCGCCGAATCTGAAGCAAATTCTGTGGAACAACTCCGGGTCCAGCTGCCACTCACCGTGATCCACTGTCACCCGGCTCAGCCAGTCTGCCTGGTGATTCGCAAGCCCCGATATGTGTTCTGACAGGATCGATGCCAGGTTCTTCTCCGCCCAACGGCCGAGCTTCCGACCCTCCTGCCACAGGCTCATGGAGTGGGTCCCCACTTGACGATTTATGTGGACCAACTTGCATGGACGCGTCGTGCGAGTGTCTCCAAGCTTGTAAGCCGTTCTGGGGACAGTCGAACAAGGCCCAACCTCGAGTCAATCACCATGCCCAAGTGTAGAATCCTTGTTGAAGGGGAGAGATGGCTCTTGGGAAAATTGATGGAGAACCCCAGGGATTGTAATGTCTGGATGGTAACCTGCAAATCCTGGACTGCTTGTGACCGAGATTGGGTGAGGACGAGCACATCGTCAAGGTAGCAATGGAGTCTCACCGGTCCAGACCGGAGGTGAGCCGCCATTGCCGCCAGGACTTTTGTGAACGTGCGGGGGGCAGAGGCTAGGTCAAAGGGAAGGGCCCTGTACTGATAGTGTTGACCCCCGTGGGAGAAATGGAGGAATTTGCGGTGAGTTGGCTGAATCGGAATGTGTAAGTATGCCTCTGTTAGGTCTATTGAGGTCATGAAGTCGCCCCTCCTGATCCCCAAAAGAATTGACTTGAGTGAGGACATCTTGAAGTGTCGGTAGACCAGGAAGGAATTCAGACGCTTCAAGTCCAGAATTGCTCTCCATCCCCCGGAGCTCTTCGGGACTACAAAGAGATTGGAGTACACGCCTTGACCCCACTCCTCCTGAGGAACCGGTTTGACCTCTCAAATGTCCAGCAGGTGTTGGATTGTTTGGAGCATCAAGCAGCGCCTCTCCGGGACCTGGAGGGGGCGAAAGTCCTGAAGAGCATCGGGGGAGGGGCGAGGAACTCCAGCCAGAGACCCTCACTTACTGTTGATCTGACCCAGGCATCTGATGTTATCTGATCTGCGAAGGATGCCAGGCGGGCCCCTATGGGTAGACTCGGGTTGGAGTCATTTCCCCCTGCGGAAGGGACGGCAGCCCCCTCTGCGAAAGGGCCGTTTGGATTGGCTCTGGAACCTGTTCCTATCCTGATAAAATGGCCGCTGGTTTTGTCTATCGTACCTGTAGGGGGCATACTTTGTTGTCTGTAGTCCTGGTCCAAAGCCCTGAAAGATAAAGGCCTCCGGTACGAAGACGGACAATTATCTGGCTTCTTGGCATTAGAGGGGAGGACCTTCTTCTTATCCTTGTTCTCCACAAGGATTGGGTCTAGGGAATCCCCGAAAAGGTTGGGACCCGAAAAGGGCATCGCCGCCAGATTCCATTTGGACTTATTGTCCATCTGCCAATTTCAGAGCCAAAGAAGCCTCCGTGCCGTCACAGAAGTGGATAGAGCTCTGGATGCAAATTTGATGGAATCCAGGGTGGCGTCCGCCGAGAACTGGGTGGCCGAGATTATTTTGGTGAGGTCTTGGTGAAGACTCTAATCTTGAATCGGGATGCGATCCTGTAATTGCCTGAGCCACATCACCGTCGTGCGGTTAAAATAAGAGGCTGCCACAGCCGCCTTAATGGCCCAGGCGTTGAAGTTCTTATGGAGGGTAAGCTCTGCACGCTTATCCTCCGGTTTCAGCTTGTCGGCCACGTCCCTTGAAACAACCATGGATGCATTGGCCAATAGGGCAACTGGGGCATCTACTGTTGGGAGTTGCAGGACCTTGGCGAAGGCCTGCTCCGTGTTATAATAACGTTTGTCATTACTGCCGGGATTAAGTAATGAAGACGGCCTTGCCCACTGATTCTGCACTACCTCTAGGAAGAGGGGAGGAGTTGGAACCTCCTCTTTGTCCATGTTGGGATTGATGAACATGGCCAGGTTGGGATCCCTGTGCTGAGAGACTGGAGAGGCCCCGTGCCAATTTGGGTGGTTTTCTTTGCTTTGTGTAACATAGGCTTGAAGGCAGGTGGGGGGGGGGGGAAGAGGCCTGGGAAGGCTGGAGCCTCTGGGGGAACGGCATCCTCATCCTCAGAGAAGCCTAAGTCTGGGTGAGTGTGCTCCCCCAAGATGAAACCCTCGCTGAGTACTGAGGGGGAGGGGGGTCTAGGAATGTATTGTCCCCTAGAAGAAGCGGGGGACCTTCTCCTGGCAGCTGCCAGTGATCTAGACCTCTCCTGGGGGGAGCGCTCCCTCTGGGCTAAGCCTAAGGAAATACCTCTGTAAATAGCTGCGGAGATGAGCCTCCTAATGCTGTCCGGTAATCGATCTAGGTCTTCTAAATCCTCCTCGGATGGACCTTGGAGTGGCCCTCGTGGGGCGAGTTGGGCTGGTGGAAAATAGTCCCTAGAGCCCCCTTCACCTGGGGCCTCCACCCTGTCCCTGAATGATCTGGGGGAAATGGGGGGAGGAGAGGCCACCCCCCTTTTGGGCCTGGCAGGAGATACAGAAGGAGAGGAAGGGCTGAAGCCCCTGGGGGAAGAGCCTGAGGCCTGCGAGCGGGAAACCAGAGGAGACCTGGATCTGTTGGGGGATTCAGGCCTAGAGGCCTGAGCCAATTTCTCTGCCCTGGCCATCTGTTTTTCCAGAGCTTTCTGCCGTCTGGACTCATCTCTGGTAGCAGCCCTGGAGGGGCGTTGCTCTGTTGCAGGCCTGGGGACTGCTGTTCTGGGCCTGAACCTGCCTTGGGTCTCCTCCACCCCTTCTCCTTGGACCTGCTGATCCGGGACTGTAGAGGCCATGCTTCACTCACGTGCCCTGCTGTGGTGCCTGCCGGTCTGGATCCCCTGGCCTCGCTGCAGCCGCGTTGTGAGGTGTGGTGCGCCTCTGCCCGGTGCTTTGCCTTCAGCTGCTCAGGAAACGTGGCAAGAGGCCGCCGCCCATGAGGTCACACCAAAATGGCTGCCGCACTTTGTGGGTGAAGATCCAGGCGATTTACAATGGTGGCTCTGAGGGGTTAGCCTCGCAACGAGCCGAGCTCAAAGGCTCCTCCTGCGCCCCGCTGCTCTCCTTCGACGTTTGCAGTTAATGAGCCGCGGCGGTCTTTGAAGCTGCGGCCGAAGATCGGGCCGATTGCATCGCGGCAGGTCTTTTGGAGCCGCGCCTGGAGATCGGGTTGATAGCGCGCTCCGGCTGTTCTTAAAGATGCAGCAAGGCTCATAAAGGATGAAAAACCTCATCGCTTCGCCAATTTTAAGTCATAGCCCTCGCAGCGCTCCGGAGGATCCAACGGCTCTCAGGGAGCTCCTCGGAGCTCTAGAGTCAAAGCCCTTTGCTCCCTAATTAATTTCGCTGTGTAATAATTTTAGAAGTTTAGCATTTCCAATTAATCCAATTAAATCCAATTATTTCCAATATGCTCAATACATAAGGTTGCTTGGACCAAAGACTGAGGGAACTGGGGGCCAGGAGGGAAAGGAGGATACTTAAGAAAAATCTCTCAGTCTTTGGACCAATCAGGCTGTAACAAACCCGGCTGTAGCCCCTCCCACCGAAGCCACAGGAAAACTGCAGGAACTAATCCAAGCAGTCTATAAGAATCGGAAAAGATTGAACAAAAGAAGAAAAAAAACCAATAATTCTAGCCAGAAAGCTGCTAAGGGGCCATAAATGTTGTAAGAAAAATTAGTTTCTAGACCTGATATAAGACTTAGCAGAAGAAATGCCACAGCACTTCAGGAGTGAGAATAAACTTGAATTTAAGTTTCCTAGATTTAATGTTCTTACACACACCTGAAGTTGGTGATCTTATCAGTGAAAGCATTTATATCTACATTTAACAATTTCTGAAGATTGTCAAGATGATCAAATCTTGGGAAGGGAGGAGAAGAAGAAATCTTTATAGATTACCACATCCAATGCAAGTATTCCACTGGTCACTTTCCACTTTCTTCCTCTGTTCTGATAATCATTGAGAGATTAAAGGAAAAAAGATTGTATAATAGATCTTTCCTTCGTGATCTTTGGGATCATAGACATAGGAAAATTGTGTCTTTGCAATGTATGACAATAGTGAATGTGTGATAGTATTATAGAAGTCCAGTTTCAAGTTTCCCAAAAACTTGTGGATTGTTGTTGCTGAAGTGTTACACAGAAAATTTAAAGACTAGCAATAATAATATCCGCTACACAACTGTTTAACAGTTAAACAGTTTAATAAGGAAGTAATGAAAGATTGGTACATGTATGAAGTGAATATTTAGAATACTCTGCTTAAAAATGAAGGAATAACATTTGTGCTTGAATGTATGATGTACAAGGACAACAATGAACATAAGCATACTTGAGGGATGATTGGCGACACTATGCATAATCAAAAGTAGTGATGTATAAACATAAACTTTGGAATGACCTCCCCCCAGACATTAGGACAACAACTGACCTCCGCTCCTTCCGTATTAAACTTAAGACCCACCTGTTTCGACTAGCCGGCCGGGCTTAAATTTAGAGCTTCTCCACCTCTTGGGCATTTTTAATTGTTAATTTTAATTTTAATTTTTAAATTTTAACTGTCATTGGGGTTTTAATTGTCTTAAAGTACTGTAATTTATTTATTTATTTTCCACCTCCTCCATATTATATTGTTGTGTCTTTGCTATTGTACGTCGCCCCGAGTCCCTGGGGGGAGAGGGGGCGACTAAGAAGTCAAATTAAATAAATAAATAAATAAAATAAATAAACAGTTGGAAAATTCTTTCACACTGTAAAATAAATAGAATGAGATAGGTGATTATATAAAGGTATATTGTTATTAAATAGATAATTAAGGATGTAAGGGAATTAGGTTTGCTGAAAAGGAAGGAATATTAATTGTAACTGAATACATGATGTACAATGAAAATGAGGTACTTAGTTATATTTGATGGAACTTTTGTGATCGTATATGTAACTAAAAATATGGATGCATAAGCACTTGTAACCAAATGACATGCTGTATGTAATGGATGAGAGTTTTATATGTTATATGTTGTTGGTCTTTTATGTTTAAAAATTTTTTAAAAAGTGAAGGAAATATTCTTAAACCATCTCACTAACTTTGAAATAATTTTTGAGAAAAAGGAACATTATAAAGGGGACGTACTCTGTAGTATTCTATTAAAGATCTAGGAATGTAAACAGACTGTTTGTGGGAACTCGGATTTGGCAAAAATAAAGCTGACAAAATACAAAATTATTTATGGAAACTGATATTTTTAAAAACTGTATCTGAAGGAATTAGGAAAAGTTCTCTGTAATTAATACATGTGTAATGTATTAAGGTCCGTATGATTGCACGGGATGTGTAATACAGGTGTCATTGACTTATGACCACAATTGAGCTCAAAATTTATGTTATTAATGAGATATGTGTTAAATTAGTTTTGTCCCAATTTGAGACCTTTCTTGCCACAGTTGTTAAGTGCATCACCGCAGTTGATAAGTCAATAACCCGGTTGTTAAGTGATTTTGACTTCCCCATGGATTTTGCTTGTCAGAAGGTCACAAGTGATCACATGACTCTGGGACACTGCAATTGTCATAAATAAGAGTCAGCTGTTAAGTATCTGAATTTTGATCATGTGAGGACAGGTATGCTGCAAAGATCATAGCTGCGAAACTGCCATTGTAACTTTGAACAGTCACTAAACAAATTGTTGTAAGTTGAGGACTACCTGTATTTGGTGGATTTTCGGTGATTCAACAGTTTTGGAAATCAATGTGTATCAGGAGATAAACAAAATATGTTTATACTTTCTTCTTTCAACAATCAAATTCGTACATTTATGGGAATACAATAAATATAATAAACTGAGTTGGTATCCTTCCTCTTAAAAGGGGATATTAGGCTATTTTGGGGCTAGGTGTAAATGACTTATCATGTAAATGTATTTAAATTATCATATAATCACCCCAGGATAAACATCCAGAAGACTGAGCATACAGTGTAAATCTATTTCTTTTAATTAATTGAAACTAAGTAGAACAATTAAAGCACCAGGTTAGAAACCAGGAACTGAGATCTAGTCCTACTTTAGGCATAAAACTAAATGGGGGAATCTGGGACAGGTCATTTTTTCTCAGGCCGGGGAAGAAGGCAGTTGCAAACCAGTTTCAAAAACCTTGCCAAAGACATTACAAGGACTAGTCCAAGTAGTTGCCAGGAATCAAAACTGACACAAAGACATGCGGACATAAAGAATAACATATTTCTAAAAATTTAGTAACTATTCAGAAGTTGCATAAGCATTGTATAATACCTTATTCAAAAAATAGCAATTTGTGATAACGAATAGGCACTGCAGCATGACGATTTGGAGAGCAATACAGTGAACATGCCATTGCTAAGTGATGGGTTTAAACTAGAAGCAAATAAAGTTATACCTAGTAGTCAGCATGGGTTTTTTAAAAAACAAATCATGCCAAATCAATCTTATTTCATTCTTTGATAAAGTGACTAAATTATTACCTCAGCGTACTGCTGTGGACATAGTGAACTTAGATTTCAGTAAGGCATTTGACAAAGTAGACTACAACCAACTTCTTGGTAAGCTAGAAAAATGTGGAATCGATGGATTTGTAGCTGGCTGACAAACCATACTCAATGAGTAGTGTTTAATGGTACTACATCTACATGAAGAGAAGTAAGCAGTGGGACACCACAAGGCTCCGTCTTAGGCCCAATACTCTTCAATATCTTAATAAATTTCTTAAATGAGGGAATAGAAGGGGAAGTCATCAAATTTTCAGATGACACTAAACTGGCAGTAGTAGCCAACACCCCAGAAGTCAACCTCAGGATCCAAAAAGATCTTGACAAACTTGAACAATGGGCCCTATCTAACAAAATGAATTTTAATGTGGAGAAACACAAGGAAAAATCAAAGTATAAATACAGATTAGGCGAGACTTGGTTCAGAAACAGTAACTGTGAGAGGGACCTTGGAGTCCTAGTGGATGATCATTTGAATATGAGCCAGCAGTGTGCAGCAATAGCCAAAAAAGCTAATACAATCCTGGGTTGTAGAAACAGAGGATTAAAATCAAGATCATGTGAAGTATTAGCATAGCTTTATAAAACCATAGTAAGACCGCACTTGGAATACTGCAACTAATTTTGGTAACCATATTGCAAAACAGATGTTGAGACTTTAGAGAAAGTTCAGAGAAGAGCAAGTAAGTTCATCAAAGGCCTGGAGACTAACCATATGAAGAACAGCTGCAGTTTTTGGGTTTGGCTAGTCTAAAGAAAAAAAGAATTAGGGGCAACATGATAGCAGTATTCCAGTATTAGAAGGGCTGCCACAAAGAAGAAGGGGTCAAATTATTCTACAAAGCACAAGAGGGCAGGATAAGAAACAATGGTTGGAAACTAACCAAAGAGAGAAGCAATCTGGAATTAAGAAGAAACGTCCTAATAGTGAGCCAATTAACCAGTGGAACAGCTTCCCTTCAGAAATTGTGGGCGTTCCATCACTGGAGGTTTTTAAGAAGAGACTAGACAGTCACTTGTCTGAAATAGTATAGGTTCTCCTGCTTCAGCAGGGGTCTGGAATAGAAGACTTCCAAGGTCCCTTCCAGCTCTATTCTATTCTAAATTGTGAAATCATGTGATTGTATTTAAGTGACAACAACCCAGAAAAGACTCGCTTGCCATCATAATCCAAGATGTGGTGGCGCAGCAATTTACGCGACACCTCGACAAATCCGAATATCTAGACTCACGCCAGTCCAGTTTCCGACCCGGGCACAGCACGGAGACAGCCTTGGTCGCGTTGGTTGATGATCTCTGGAGGGCCAGAGATAGAGGTTGTTCCTCTATCCTGGTCCTATTAGACCTCTCAGCGGCTTTTGATACCATCGACCATGGTATCCTATTGCGCCGGCTGGGGGGGATGGGAGTCGGAGGCACCGTTCTACGGTGGTTCGGCTCCTACCTCTCTGACCGGACGCAATGTGTGTTGACAGGGGGGCAGAGGTCGACCCTGAGGCCACTCTCTTGTGGGGTGCCGCAGGGGTCGGTCCTCTCGCCCCTCCTGTTCAACGCATATGTGAAGCCGCTGGGGGAGATCATCCGTGGTTTTGGGGTTGAATACCATCTGTACGCTGATGATACGCAGCTGTACATCTCAACCCCAAACCACCCCAACGAGGCTGTCGAAGTGATGTCCCGGTGTTTGGAAGCCGTCGGGGTCTGGATGGGGGACAACAGACTCAAACTCAACCCCTCCAAGACTGAGTGGCTGTGGCTACCGGCACCCCGGTTCAGCCAGCTAATTCCATCGCTGGCCATAGGGGGTGAACAACTCCCCCCTGTGGAGCGGGCGCGCAATTTGGGCATCCTCCTAGATGCCCGGCTGTCTATGGATGACCATGTGGCAGCCGTGGCAAGGGGGGCGTTCCACCAGGTTCGCCTGGTGCGTCAATTGCGCCCCCTACTGGACCGGGATGCCCTACGCACGGTCACTCATGCGCTGGTGACGTCTCGCCTGGACTACTGCAATGCCCTCTACATGGGGCTTCCCTTGGGACGCATCCGAAAACTACAGCTAGTTCAGAACGCAGCCGCGCGGGTGATTATGGGAAGCTCAAGATACTCCCATGTGACACCTCTCCTGCGCGAGCTGCACTGGCTACCTGTGGTTTTTCGGGTGCGTTTCAAGGTATTGATTACCATCTTTAAAGCGCTCCATGGCACAGGACCCAGTTACCTGCGGGATCGTATCCTTCCGCACACATCCCTACGACCAATCCGCTCTCACAGGGAGGGACTACTACTGGTGCCGTCCACTAGGCAGTGTCAGCGGGCGACGCCTGGGGGTAGGACCTTCTCTGTGATGGGCCCAACCCTCTGGAATGACCTCCCCCCCCGACATTAGAACTACCACTGACTTCCGTTCCTTCCGTCAAAAATTAAAGACTCACCTGTTTCGATTAGCTGGCCTGGCACATTCTTAGTTTTTACCTCCCGATGGATATATTTTAATGGGTAATTTGGGGTAATATTTTAACTCTTGGGTTATTAGAGTTTTTAATGTACTATATTTATTATTCTATATAGAGTCTTGTAACCTCCTCCACCTACGTATTTAATTATTTAACTGTTTTATGTATGTATTTTATAACGCATTTTAGTGACTGTACACCGCCCCGAGTCCCTTTCGGGAGAGGGGGCGGTCTATAAATACGAATAATAAATAAAATAAATAAATAAGATGCATGAGTCATTGTGTAGGAAGCAGTGGGACTCCCAGATAAGGCACATAGAGGTGCCAAAGAAGAGTAGGGGAGACCCAGTGCACACATGCAAATTGAGAGGAGGAGATGCTGTAGTAGCATCTGAGGGAAGAGGGGAACAGATGTGTGCAAGCACAGGGAGGACAAGGAAAGGAGGAAACAAGAGGTGTGTGTGTGAAGGGAAGCCACAACATAGTGCATGTGACAGGAAGCTGAGACACACACAAAATTATACTTTCTCTTTTTATTTCTATTTTCTATGTTTTTCTCTTTTGCACCTTTCACTTTTTCTTTCGATTAGTTTTCTTTTAGTTTATATTATATTTTACTTATTGCAATTAAACTCTTAATAACGTGTGTGTGTGTGTAAAAACACAAAAGGGACAGAAAATGAGCCCTTAAGACCTGGGTCTATCCCTAGAATATGAGTTAGTGTAGGTGACAGCCTCTATGCACACTGCTTCATTGGATCCAATATATTGGGAATACTTCCAGAAAAATATATAAAGAAACGACAACAAGACTTCATTTGAAGATTATTTTCACATGACCTCTTTGAACATTTTTAAAGTGAGCTCACTGAAGACACTAAAACACCATCTGCCCAACATACCATGGTTTACAGTTTGAGAAAATAAATGAATATTCCACCTGGCTATTTTCTACTATTCTACGTAGTTTGCCCTGATTATCACCAGCTTCCTTAAGATTTCACATATTGTCTATAATGATAGATGCCCACCACAAAAAGATTATTAGTTTCAATAAGCTAACCATAGTTCTGAAATTGCTCTGGCAATTAAATTGCCAGCTATTTGGGTAACAATAATTTTCAGATAGACATATAGCACTGAAAACTGGACACCGTGGAAAAAGTTTTTAGAGATAAGACGACTAAGACAAGCAATGTGAAAGAAGGACAAAGAGGAAAGAAAGGAAGATTAAAATGTGCATACATTACACAGATTGGTAAGAAATGGCATCTTCATTAAATTATTGTAGGAAACTACTAAGCATATCATTTGTAATAGCAAAGATGCTATATTTAGCACTTCAGTCTTCTCCTGCAAAAATACTATGCTTAATTCAATATGACATTGGATAAATGAATACAACAAAAGCTGGACTTGCTAACTCCCTGCCAAGTCCTTCATAGCAAGCATGGAAACCACATTAGCAATTGACCTCCTCAGTATTCTGAAGCTACACAAAGAGCCGGGAAGGAAAGCAAAGCAAATCTAGATACAATTACATTGCTGCAGATGAATTGGGAAAATGTCTCAAATATCTGAATCTTAAAATTGAGATATTATGTATAAAGGACATTAGCAGAGAGAGCACATTGTTATACAGAAGAGCGCATTGTTATACAGAAACAGATTGTTATATAGAAACAATTATAAATAATGTACAGAACTAAGCTGTGGCAATAAAATGCTGAAATAGTGTCTTGGGGAGAAGCATTCAATGGTGCAGTATTTTGTTGCTGGTAAAAATAGGTAAAATAATGTTTTACAGTAATTTGACATAGTGTAATTATCAGGCTGCAGCTATATTTTTCTGTACATAGTTGCAACCTGATAATTTACAAGCAGCTGTAAATAGATAATGATAAAAAAAATACAAAGAATGCCCAGAATGGAACAATAACATTAAAGTAATTTCTGCACAAGCCCACTTTTCCCATTTTTCAATGGTGACATTATTTTGTATACTTTTTTCTTCCATTCAACAGTGTCTGAGTCTCGGAGACTACCTGGACAAGTGCCTGCAGTTTTCTTGGCAAGGTTTTTCAGAAGTGGCGTGCCACTGACTCTTTCCTAGGGGTGAGAGAAGATTACAATTGCCTATCTGGCTATGTGCCTAAGGGCAGGACTAGAATTCACCATCTCCTGGTTTCTGATGCCTTAACCACTACACTGCACTGGTTCTATTAAGCACCTGGAATACTACATCTAGTTTTGGTCACCACATTACAAAAAAGATGTTGAGACTTTGGAAAAATTGCAGAGAGCAACTAAGATGATTAAGGCCCTGCAGACAAAAAACATATGAAGAACAGTTGCAGGATTTGGGTTAAGATAATCTAGAGGAAAAAAAGGAATAGGGGGGACATGATAGCAGCATTCCAGTATTTGAGAGGTAGCCACAAAGAGGAGTGGGTCAACTTATTTTTCAAAGCACTGGAGGGAAGAACAAGAAACAATGGATGGAAACTAATCAAGGAGAGAAGCAACCTAGAATTAAGGAGAACAGTGAGAGCAATTAACCAGTGGAACAGCTTGCCATCAGAAGTTGTGGGTGCTTTATCACTGGAGGTTTTTACGGAGACTGGAAAGTCACTTGTCTGAAATGGTATAGGGTCTCCTGCTTGAATAGGGGGTTGGACTAGAAGACCTCAAAGGTTCCTTCCAGCTCTATTTTGATTGATATATGGTACTTAATGCTACATTAAAGTTTAAGGGCACACAAGTATCCCAAGGCCTCATTGACTAATGGCACCAACTCCTGCTGAGTGAAGATTAAACTTTTTAGAATGTTTTAGAAAGAGGAATGGCATTGGCTCCACCTAAGCTTTTGCAGCCTAAGGTACTGTCTACTCAGCCTTAGCCTAAAGCCAGTCTTGAGTACATACTATTCAAGTATGAGAGAATAATTAGGCAAAATAGAAAACATGTAACCATACAACAAAGAACTTAGCTGAATAAGTATAAAAGAGCATCTTGAAATCTGTCACAGGATAGCAGGGAAAAAGTGACTGCACACCAGATGATCTCCCAGCCTTGCTGTATATCTCCAGTTCTAGGGTGGAAGGATTAACAAAACTGATCTATTTGCACTTACTAAAGCTCATCATTCAAAATGACTTCATCCAGAACGCATTATGTAATAAGAACACTAGCTTACACTTTGTTCTCACAAAGTCTCATTAAAAACATCAGGGAAACCAGATACCACATCATCTATAAGCATCTTGTGCATGAGTGAAAAATTCATATAACATTGTTTAGGAGCACAATAACCCTGGTGAACAAAATTATTATTCAAAGTAAGCAGAGCTTGTTATATTGAATAGGGATTGGATTTTCTACCCCGCCTCCTACCCCCCAAGTTTTGCAAGTTTTTGATTGTTTATATAAATTTTATTAATCTGCTAATATACTAAAGCTTTTATGAGTTTCCTGCTTCAAAACAGTGGCAATCCGTGCTGCTGGATTTTGGTGAGGTAGAGATTCTGAGGGCTGCAAAGACAATTTCAGGGTACATAAAGTCCTCAGTTTTTGAGATTTGCTCATCTTGTATTGAAGACATTGTCTCTATCAGGGTAGCAGCTAATTTAGAGCACATCTCAAATCCTCAGATAGGATTGGCGGAATAGAGATACAGACATAGACTCACCACTTTCCAACGGTCCTTTACCACATAGTTAGCCGGCAAAATGTCAACCTGTTCCCCTCCTCCACTCATGTTTGGTTCGTCTTTGATGGCAGGTGCTAGGCACTGCATCTGCCAGCCAGAAAATAGTTTAGTAGCAGCTCCCAATTTAAATGAGCCATTTATCTAGAAAGAAGAGAAAATGCACACAAAAGGGGATGGGAGAAACACAAAAGAGTTAATGCAGATTATAAGGGCTCAAATGGGTAGCACTCGGCAGTAACATTAAAGAAGGTGGTAAACTCACCTCAAGATCGAACACAGCTTGCAATAAGCCTGGCTGGCTCAAGCAACTGCCCTCTTTAAATATTGCTTCATCTGTCCTCATGCACAAAGGAGCAGAAGCAACCATGCTGTGAGACGCGGCACAAAATTAAAAATAGTGGCAAGGTACTGGCTTTTACCATGCAGGATTTTCAGTGCTCAGGGACAGGAAAACTGAAAGCCAGCAACTCAGTAACTCAGTGATAACAAGGCCAGCAACAATGCAAGAGCCATAATTATCTTAATAATATTGTAGAATATTGTAGAATTAACCAGAGTTTGATACTTTAAACAACACTTAGCTCAAGACTTGCCAGATACCACAGACAGCTGGATTGAAGAAGAGCCACAGAGTACTGCAGATTGTCAAGTTTAAAAAACATTATTTTCACGAGGCAACCATGAAACACATTGACAATGTGTTTTTGATAATCTAAATATATGAGGTTATATTAATAATATACTAAAAACAAGAATTCAAAAACAAGGTAGCGGGAAAAGTAATGCAATATAATGATTAAGATGATGGGATCCAGGCTCATGTCCCCACTCAATTACAGAGTTTGCTGGATAAACTTGGGATACTCGGGATATTAAAATGTAATATGCCAGAGAGGCTTTCCCAAATTTATCCAGCAAGCTCTATAATTGAGTGGGAACATGAGCCTGGATCTCATCAAGTATCTTAATATTATATTGCATTACTTTTCACGCTGCCTTGTTTTTTAATTACTGGTATTGTTAGAGTATATTAATTAATACAACCTTATATATTTGGATTATCAAAAATACATTGTCAATGAATAAATAAGAAAATAGTCTTGCAATGTTACATTTTCCATTCCCAAAATTCACATGTGCTAACAGGTAATATATCTAAAGAGCACTACGACTGCAGCGGATTAAACAGGTAATAAATGTAAAGAGCATTAGGACTGCAACAATTTCACTGCAAATCATTCCTTACAGCAAGGTGATCTTGCACTATCTCATCTGTTTCTTCCTCTATTACATATGTAACTGCATTCAAGATTATTATAAACTTTTGGTGTTTTTAAAAAAAAACAAATGAAGTTAAACTGCATGTGCAAAAGAAAAATTATAGTTCATCTCTTCTGATTGTTACAATTCTCATACTAATCATAATGTATGGAAGAGTGTATCATAAAATGTTTTGTAGCAATAAACAGCCAGAATATAACTGGATAAATTTGCAAGAATTGTTGGTTTCAAAATTTTTAAAAATGCTTTGTTTTTCAATTGGAAAACTAAATATCCTCTATCATATATGCAGACTCTTTTAGCATGTGGGATTCCCCATCTTTTCAGTGGGGGGGCAGTTAGTTCATCAAAAATAATAGGGAAACTATCCTTTGAATGACAGAAACACACATTTCTCCTATTTTTGCTTCTTCTTGAATTGGATTGAGATGATAATCCAGAAAGCAAGAGTCTACCAGTTCAACCAAATGTGTTTGCATTGTTTGGCATGAATGGCTTAAAATTAATATGTTCAATTTTTTTATTTAAAAAATCAGAGCAACTAGGCATATTACATTTTGAAAATAAATTAAATGAAGTTAAAACTCTTTAGCGTAAACGGGCTTTCTGAATTGTTAAAGAAACTCATGAACAATTAAGGATGGTAATTATTTTCCATAAATTGAAATATGTTGCTGCATTTAACTTTCTTTTCAAAATTTAGTTGTGTAGTATCTTCAGCACGGACTGGAAGAATGGATGAAAAAGATGCAAGTTATTAATAATGGAGATGGGAACCAGTTCTCCAACTGTTCATCTTCTCATTAAGCTCCTCAGAATTTCATACTACCGTATTTTTCGGAGTATAAGACGCACATTTTCCCCCCTTAAAGGAGGGTGAAAATTTGGGTGCATCTTATACACTGAATGTAGCCCTACCAACCCACCGGCCCAACCCTTTGGTCTCTGCCTCCCAGCAATTTACCTCTTTGCAGCAAGCGGTGCTTGCGGAGGCTTCAATAAGCTATAGCGATCATTGCAGCCTGAAACAGCTGATGATTGGGAGAAATTGAAAGTGAAACTTGCTGTTTGCTCCATGAGGCAGAGGCTGGGAGGCAGAAGCAGATTTTTTTCTCTTGTGCTAATCAGGCTGTTTGCTGCAAGGAGGTAAGTCAACAACTATAAATGCCTATAGAATGTTCAAATTATTAGACTTATTTTTTAAAGACTGCTTTATTATTATTCTAGACAACTTAACAAAATGAAGAAGCTTTTTAAAATAAATGCTTGATCTGAAGACGCCCAGTGCTATTGTTTTAAAAAGTGCTATTATTTTAAATAGCAGAGAATAACTATACTTCCAGAAAGCACATCAATTTTAATAGCATCTGTACAACTATAGTCTGAAATATAACACTACAAACAGTGTATATTGCCTGTACTGTTTGTTGCAAGGAGGCAAATTGCTGGGAGGCAGATATTTTTCCCTTGTTTTCCTCCCCAAAATCTAGGTGCATCTTATACTTCGGAGCGTCTTATGCACCGAAAAATACGGTAATTCATGTAGCAATCATAATTTGCTTTGTTTTAATTTGTTTTGTTGTGTTTTACATGGTTTTGTGCCTCAATGAACTCCAAAATAGTTATTGTTTATGAGGCTGAATTGTATTAAGTATGTTATCCTAATTTGCTCATCAAACAAGTTAAAATGCAATGATTGGCTAAAATACAGATTTTTTTAAATCTCTAGATTATTATATTATGTTCCCACATGACTGCCCTTAATGAACTTTTGGAGATTTTAACTTGTGTAGAAATCTACAGTTAATAACAATCAGAGTTTGGGAAATGGTGATTTGGGAATTAAAATTATCCTACTCACAGTGAAAGAATATATTGAATTTTCCATTACCAGTAAGCCAATAGCCCTCTTTTTTTCTGTAATAGGTTTCCTAGAAAAACATGGTAGTAACAAGCAACTTACTGGGATTCCCAAGCTCCATGAATGTCTATATTCCAAAAGACAGCAAAGCACCAACAAGCTGTTTTGCAGCTGTCAACTGGAAACTAAAAAGGGAGGGGAGGACTGAATCATCCTTATAGAAAGCACTGCCATGAGGAATTTGACAGAGTCTGGCTTATAGAACATTTTACTCCAGTACTGTTTTATTCTACAATAGCTGCCTACTCAATTATTCCAAATGCTGGTTACTACTTTAAACTCTAATCAACGTAGTATAATTTCCTTCTGCACATAATACAGTAATCACTCAATCAAGCATCTGAAGTGCAACTCTGTAAGACCACATTTACAAATAGCAATATGTAAATAGTAGAGGCATTATGAGCTTGTTTTTTCTAGTAGCAACATCGGTACTACTGAATCTTCTCCAAGGAAGCCCTTGTTCCAAGGCTAAACCAAACTAAATTTTAAGAAAAGAACAAATTAAAAAGTGGTTAAAATGTTCTGGTTGAATAACACCCAACTCCCAGTGATGATGCCTTGATAGTTTCCCAATCAATTATTAACTAAGCTTGAATAGTTCAGCTTCTCAGCCTAAGTAAGGTCAGCCAAATGCTGCTCATGCGAAGCTTAAAACAAACAAAAAAGACCCTTTGGAAGTAGCCAATTTCTCTTCTTACGCCTTTTTTGCTGTTTTAATACAACTATTCGCATATGTTTAATTATCATGACTTCTTTTTTATAATATGGTTTCTATAATATTGTTACATTATTTTTACTGGGTTATTGATGAACTGAGTTTAATATTTGTAGTTTGCTGTTTCTTGAAATGATTTTGGTACCTGTTTTTGTTTTACTTGAAAAGCAGAATAAGAAATATTTTTATTCCCAACATAAAAGATACTTGTGAAGCCAAAGTAATTGCATTCAATTCTGTTTCCAATTGACAAAAAGGGTTAGTAAGCCAACACTAAGAAGTACAAATTTTAAGTTCTTTTTTTTTTTTTTAAATCCCTTTGCTGGCTCTGTTGCTTTATGAATTAACTAAATGTCCACAAACAAAATCATTCATGAAACTAAGCTGCAACATGCACTGCACCTTATGAGATTCATAAGCAAAATTACCCAATGGCCTGGTTAATATCTAAACAATAATGTGATTTTATTGTTTTGGATTTAGCTTGATGTGTAAACCGATTCTTCATATTATATATGCAAATTAGACCAGCACACCTTGTTCAACCAAATAGTTGAAAATCCTGATTTAGCATGCATTTATTAGGCCAAAGTGTTTACTAAACTCTCTCCCTCTTTCACACACACTCACACATAAACATACAAATCAGGACTGGCTTGGGCCAACCATATCTTAGAAGCAATTTGGTTATCAGCATTTTCAGGCTGTTCAAGAACTTAAGCATATTTAAAAAGTTAAGTCATTCTACTATTTTTGTCCGTTGAACTAAAGCATGAAGCAGTATGCTCTTTTTCTTAGCTCAGTAACAGCTAGCAAGTTTATCGCATTATCCCTTTAGGCTATATAGGAATGTCAATTTAATCCTTGCGTCTAACATACCCTTTGAAATCTCCAGCAAAGTTTCCAGCCTCACCAACTTCCAACAATTCAGGACCAGAAATTCCAATACACTTGAATAGGGTTAAAATGCTGAATTGTCAATGGACTGCTAATGCATGATGTGGCATATTTGTCTCTTTTTTAGATTTTCTATATTCTTGGTGCATTCTTATAATAATCACAGCTAACCACATCAAAGATTGGATGTGGATACTCATTCACCCAGCTCAGCATTTCAAGCACCCCAGCAACCACCTGCCATTTCAAAAGCTAAACTTGCAGATTGAAAAATATTTCTTGCAGTCAGAAAGAAAAGTAGGCAAACATTGAGAAGAGAATTTGGAGAATAAGTCTTTTAAAACCTTTCTCTCAGACACACTAATTCTAGTTTTCCATAACTTAAGATATATAGATTTAATCCAAAAATACTTTCAGAGAATAGAGGTAATGGAAGGTAGACATTAGAAAACTGATATCATTAATTTTTAGGAAACTATCCATGGATATGGTCTCTGTCATCAGCTAGCTAGAAAATGCAATCCCATTTGACTTTTCCTTTTCTATATTAGAACACAGTCTGGGACATTTCAGTATAATTTTGGTTTTCCATTTTTATTGCAACTACTTTTGTTGATTTGCTTGTCTATATTCATAGGATGTCAGAAGAATTTCTCTACCTGGCATCAAGCTCATGTATTACAATAAGCCAAAACATTGAGGTATTAAAATTGTTTGCTTTTCTGGTGTCCTAGTGAGAAAGCTAACACCATTGGTGATTATCAGTAGCAGCTGCTTCTTTAGGAACTAAATTGGAACACCATATACAATAGAAATAATTAGGTTAAAACAGGCAGTTGAATAGAACAGGCAGGAAAAAAAGTTGAGTTTTTTTTTAAAAAACCCTCTAGAGTATTATTTTCAGTACAGCAATCAGCTGATGCCCCCTACATGGAGGACAGCTAAACAAATGCAGGTTATAACCCTGTTTTATATAATTAGTAGCTCTCTGTCAAGTCACGCTGTAATTCAAATTCAAGTGCTGCATAAATCACTTAATTATAAACTCAGAACAATTAGGGCCTAGGAAAATTGTTCCACGTTGTATCTTTAAGGAAAAAAAAGCTTTAAATATGGAGTCTACGGCGTTCAGCACTAAAGACTCTGTCAGATGAAGTCTGCTGTAGCCAAAATATAGACAGTAACATCCAAAATCTCTTCAGAATGCTCTATGGCCTCCATTCATCAAACAAAAGCTACGGAAAACACTCTCACCATCTTACTAAAGGTCCTGTGAAACACTTTAAAGTGCTTTGTGCTGGAGAACTGCAGTATCCCAGGTTATTTCAGGATACATCCTCACCTCAGGAAGCCTATGAATTAGAATAAGCAATATTTATTCAAGTTATTGGAAACCATGATTCTACCACTATCACAGATTGTATACCATACCTGTTATTTGACCATTTAAAAGGAGTATAGTATTCCTAAAGTATGTAATAATTAATACAAACCTTATACTGGACACCTATTTGTAGAGCAGAATGAAAATTCCCAGCATGCTGAAAGGATTTTGATAAGATTTATTCCCTCTCAGAATAAAGGGGACAAACAGTAGAAAGTTGCAAGGATCTAAGTCATCCTCCCAAAATGCAAAGCAATGCTTTCTCTACTTGCCCAGAATATAAAAAACAGAAAGGGTTTAAAGAAAACTAAAATATTCTGAAAGCTTCTGAAGATGAGGATTAAAAGCAAACCCTCAACTACAGTTCCAGCAATCATCATGACTTTTCACTGACCACACACACATTGCAAGACAAATTTCACATTTACATGCTAGCCTTCTTTAGACACATAGTAGCATATTTTTATTCAGCTTTTCCTTATATGGTAAGCTGAATGGTTATGGGAACCTAGGTAGTCTTAAAGCCAAGTGAAGGTTTAAAATCAAATATCCTCAGTCTAAATCCAAACTACCTCAGGAATCAGCAATCTTTTCAGTACCAGGCACCATTATGCAAAAACAGGGGCACATACAAGTATGATTTTAAAGTGGGACAAAATCTAATCCTCACATCCACATATATACACACCTTCTCTACATGAGATGCCATCTACAGATGCTGCAGACTCTTTGGCTGTTGCCACATTGCCAAATCTTATGTAAGCTACCATATTGTATCAATTATCAACATGAAATTCATTGAAATTACCATTTGGCATCACCATAGCACAATTATATTTTCTGTCCCTACTATTACTATGTCTTCTGACACACACATTATTTTAAAGGTCACAAGAACAAATGTAACCCTCACAAAAAAACCTCTAAAGCTGACAACCAATAAAATATTTCAAATCTTAACATTAGGTCGTAGAAACAGGAGGAGAGCAGCGATTTCAATCTTGATCTTGATATATTTATTTCTCAAGTAAAAATATTGAAAAATATTTGAATATCTCTCAAAATTCCAATGAAATAACATTCTAATCAAATAACAAAATTCCGATCAAATAACAGCTATAGTTCCTACCTCTGCTGTTTGGCCTCCTGTCCTCTGGGATGTCTGCTTCTCATTGAACTCAGGAAAGACTTTCCCCTTAGAAATTTCTTACATCACAGGATTCAAGCTCTGGAAAAATGCAGAATTCACAGATCAGGAAAAGAGCTTTAGCCTGTATAAACTTGGAATACTACATTCAAATAGTACTATCATCATTAGCTCTGTCACATCACACATTGAAATATATCTGTTTTTACATACATAACAAGTATTGAAGATACAGAATCTCCAGTATTAATAAACACTGTTTCCAGATCCTTTCCTAATATCAGTATTTTATTTTATTTTGGGGGGGGGGGTGTCATGAATTCTCCATTAAACCACTAAAATATTAATCAGAGCTGATTATCAAGACATATATTTTATTTATTTAGTGAATTTATATCCCACTGCAACATAGGAGAATCTTGGCAGCTGCTTTGATATACCCAAAGCAAAGAAGAACTGAGGAACAGCCTAGATCTAAAGAGGAAAAAATATTCAGCATATCCAGGGCATTCACACAGCACCTGTCAACAACTCCTAAAGAATTTGCAACCCACAAGGTTGCTGCAACACACAAAAAGATCTATTCAGTTTTAAGGAGGTGCTACCTAATTGCAACATGTGCACCCTCACTCACTTGAAATCAGCTTTCCCACTTCAGTTCTGCCTGCCTGCCCAGTGCTACAAAGAAATAACATACAATGCTTGCATCTCCTTTCCCCACAGCATTTATAGGTGCTGTCAAGCAAGATTTTATTTGGCAAATGCTGAGTCATACATAGGATTTTATGAGAGATCCTAATGAAACATCTATGAATGATTTCCCCAAAATCCTCCTGAAACATTTTGGATGAAATATTTTATTTTAGAATGAGAAATTAAATATTTAAGGCAAGGTAAATTCCAAATTCATTGGAGAAGGCAATGATACTAGGAATGGACAAATTAGGGGCAAGTAAAGAACACACTGACTCGGTAACTGATAGGAAGTTGAACATTCAACAATTGAAAGAAGCTGTGCTTGACAGGGTAAACTGGAGAGCACTGCCTATAAAGTCACCAAGAGTCGGACACGACTACATGGTTAAAAACATAAAACAAAAAATTTCATATAGTCATCAGGGATCAGACCATCTCAGTAAAATCTGTTGATTTCAGAATTTAGGGAAACAGATTTGATTATGTAGGTCCCAGTGGACTTAATGTTACTGGATGGAATTATAAGAATGAGTATAACAAGCACAATGTAGATCTAGCAATTGGAAGGGACCAAAGAATTGTTGAAAGGATAAAAGACAATTCGGTTCTGAAAAAGGGTACACTAGCATAAGAAACTCAAAATAGCTGCACCTTAACTTTGTTTAGTATAAAGCGGGGCAGACAGACACTCTGACAAGTTTTTATTATTATGCTATGCCAGTGGTGGGCAACCTTCTTTTCAACTGAGCCAAATCTCGCCAAAACCACGATTGAAATTTATTTTGAGAGCCACATTTTTAAAACTGAAAATACATAGGATGGTACACTGTTTTTAGTTTCAATAAGTTTTTGAGAAGCGAGGAGGGAGAAAAAGAGACGGAGGCCAAGGAGCTTCTCCCCCCCCCCGCAAAAATCTTATCAGGGAGCCGGCGGGCAGTAGCAAATTAGCTGATCACGCGGCATGCGCGGAAAGCGAGGCTTGACCGGGTGGGGCAGTGAAACTCCAGGGCTAACTCCCCATGAGAACTGTTGCCTCTGAAGCGATATTTTGCTCCAATATTTTGAAACTTTAAGCGCCCCTTTCCCTTTTTTCTTTTCAACCCACAATGATTAGGGAGGATCCTGAAGTCGGGCGGGGCTGAGAAGCGAGGAGGCAGAAAAAGAATCGGAGGCCAAGGAGCTTCCCCCCGCCCCCTCCCAGCAAAAATCTAACCGGGGAGCCGGGCGGGCAGTAGCAAATTAGCCGATCACGCCGCGTGGGCAGTAGCAAATTAACCGATCACGCGGCGTGATCGGCTAATTTGCTACTGCCCGCCCGGCTCCCCGGTTAGATTTTTGCTGGGAGGGGGCGGGGGGCTCCTTAGCCTCCGTTTCTTTTTCTCCCTCCTTGCTTCTCGTCCCCGCCCAACTTCAGGATCCTCCCTAATCATTGTGGGTCGAAAAGAAAAAAGGGAAAGGGGCGCTTGTTTTGAAGTGCCCCTTTCCCTTTTTTATTTCTGACCTACACTGATTAAGGAGAATCCTGAAGTCACTAGTCAGGCGGCAATGAACTGCTTTTAGTTGGAGCTGGCTGGAGACCGTACGCGACGCTGGCGCTGTGCGGCACTTAGAAATTACTGCACGGCGTACTCTAGGGACGTGCGCGGCCGCGCAGACGCGCACCTTAGAGGGAACAGTTGACCCGACTGGAGCTGTGTGGAGCCGGCCGCCGGGGCTGCACACAGGGCGCGCACTGACAGAGGCTAGCTGCAGAGTCCTGACTTTTGGGGCGGCCGCCCGAGAGGAGGGAGGGGAGCAGGCGCCCGGCACACAGAAGAGCCGCATTAAAGTGTGTAAAGAGCCGCATGTGGCTCGCGAGCCGCGGCTTGCCGACCACTGTGCTATGCTATGCTATGCTATGCTATGCTATGCTATGCTATGCTATGCTATGCTATGCTATGCTATGCTATGCTATGCTATTCCCAGCTTTTTGTGGTAGGGCAAGACCAAAAAAAGAGAAGTAGCATGAATTCCAAAAATACCCTTTATTCCTGTAGGGTAAAGTAACAGAATTTTGAAATTCATGACTAAGATTTTCCATCTTTTAGTTGCTACAAGTAACTACTCTGACATTTCTGGTAGTATTGAAAAGGGGATGCTTGCCTTCCTCATGCATCCCACACATACTGTATGAGCTTTATATAAAGAAAGAAATATAACATATTCCCTCATGCACCTAACTGCAGCTTTAAAGAAATAGGCTATGAAGCTGGCATTTCTGGTAAACAATGTAAGCTTACCATTTCCACCATCACTTTTATTAATTTCCAAAACCCGCTAATCAATGTTTGCTTTGTTTGATAAAAATATTTCGTCTACTTGGCCGAAGGTCATAAAATATAATTTTCCTAGATAATCATGGACAAATAATTCATTGAGGGCTATCAAGAGCAGGATCAGAATATCATTAAGAACTGGTAATTCAAGAAATGAAAAATATTAGTGAAAAGCATTGTTGTTTTGTCTAATAACTAACCTGGCTTTTCCCACAGATTAATTTTAAGTGAAATTAAACATGACTTTTCAATCAAATCTATCACTGAAACAATCAGTGTGAGAAAATCAAAAGGAAATTCTGTAAATTATGAGATCCTACTCTGATGTTAATGAATATAAGCCTCGATAAGATTAACAATTTACTCCTATTCATGTATATTACTCTTTAAATTCAGTAAAAATTTCCTATGCTCAAGCAAGATATGATAATATCAAGTTGTTGAAAATCATCAAGAAAAATAATCTGTGCAAGGAAACAAGTAGAACAGGGGTGTCAAACTCTATTTCATTGAGGGCCACATCAGGGTTGTGTTTGACCTTGGGGGCCCCGGGTGGGCACCGCCAAGGTGGACATGTCCAGCACAATGTCACTTGTGTCGGGGCACCTGTGGAGGTCCAAGCACTACCAGCAAAAATGGGCTCTCAAGTTCCGTTTTTGACTGCAACAAGCTCCTGCAACCCTCTGTCAGCTAAAATGGAGCTCAGGAGGCACCACAGGCCTCTGCTGTTTCCAGGGTGGCCCCGTGGCCAGATCTAAACACCCTGCAGGCCGCGTCTGACCCCCCCCCTCCCGGGCCTTGAATTTGACAGTCCTTATCTAAAACATGCCAAAATATTCTTGAACCAGATTCAAGCCTGGGGAAAAAAATGGAACCATTGTAAGAAAACAGTTCACAGTTCTAGTCCAAAGCACTCCTTCCAGATCATTTTCAAAGTGTACACTGCCTTATAGTATAACACTTCAAAATGCTTCTACAGTAAGAAGGATAAAATGTACTATAAATGAATAAAATATTGCAGAACCATTTCAGCTGCAATCACTTAAGTAAAGTAGTGTTGTAAAGTGGGAAAGGAAGGTACTCTACCTCAAATACCATTAATTAAAGGATCAAAGAGGGTGGCTTTCTTACCAGGAAAAAAAACACAGAAATACACAGAAAAGTGTCCAAAGCCAGCAAAATGGTTGTTTCAATCATTGCAGAATGCAATATTCACAAGAAGGTTCCACTTTGTGAAGGAACACTGAAGGAGTTTCATCAAATGCACAAAGTGAATTGCTTCTTCAAGTCTCTACACAGGCTACTTGTTACTATATTTATCTCTCTGAATACAGCTTTGAATTGATGGGGTTGTTTCCAAAAGCAGTGACAAGATTGTAACAACCATCCTAGTTCAAACCAAAGCAGATCTAGCCCAGGATTCTGCTTTCTAGAATGGATGACTAAATGTTAATAGAAGCCCACACAACAGCATCTTTCTGCTCATATGCTTTGGAAATTGTTATCAAGTGATGGTTTCCAGGGTGGATAAAAATCAATTTTTAAAAAATAAAAATAAAAATTGCAAGCCCCCCCCCTCCCGATATTCATATTCATTCCTTTTTTGGGAGAAAAAAAACGGGCTGTTTTTGGGAGGTTTACAGAGTGCAAACACTTTTTCCCCCCTTTGGAAACCTCTTTCACTGATTGATGAGAATTACATTGATCAAGTGCTGTGCCAGTAGAAACACCTACCTATCTACTGTATTTCTCTCTATCTCTATTTCTCTCTCTCTATCCCTCTACCTAACCTACCTACACACACACTCTCTCTCTCTACCTACCTACTGTATTTCTCTATCTCTTTCTCTCTCTATTTCTCTCTCTCTATCCCTTTATCTACCTACCTAACTATTCTCTCTCCCTATCTACTGTATTTCTCTCTCTATTTCTCTCTCTCTATCCCTCTACCTACCAACCTCCCTATTCTCTCTCTCTCCCTATCTACTGCATTTCTCTCTATTTCTTTCTATTTCTCTCTCCTTATCCCTCTACCTACCTACCTACACTCTCTCTATCTCTCCATTTCTCTCTCTCTATCCCTTTATCTACCTACCTACTACACACACTCTCTCTCCCTACCTACCTACTGTATTTCTCTCTCTTTCTCTCCCTCTCTATCCCTCTATCTACCTACCTACTTTTTTTTAAATTTGCCTCTTCAAAATCTTGGTGCATCTTATACTCCGGTGCATCTTATACTCTGAAAAAATACGGTAATTTAACTTGACGGTTAGTAAAAGCAGTAAAAATATAAAAACTGAGAAACGTATTTTTAAGAAGAGGAGTATGTCTATATTCCCAAAACATAAGAAAACATATAACACCTTGTAGCATTATATAGACGTTTTGGCAGATGATTTCATATTAGAAATAATAAAAATTAAAATACTACCAATAGTCTTTTGGATAAAAACTGGAGTATTTCATTAGGTAAGCTGGCTCTATGATACCATACATTTTATTATATTGGCCAATCTTTTTAAGCCATCTATTTAAATGAATATCACCAAATGACATGAATTTGATGCGTTATTTATGCACTTTCTTTTGATATAAGCTCCTTAGCAATCAATTATATTGATTGGACCGGCCTTCTAGAGGAACAAGAGAAAATGTGTCTATGTTTGCTGTAAACACATTAATATTAGTACAATGTTCTAATGCATAAGCTTCCAGTTATTAGAAGTTGCAGGTCAGAGATATAATATACAGTGTTTCATATCTAAAGGGATCAAATTCAGCCCTTGACTTTGCCATCAAAGCTAGGAAAACCTCTGCCCAAAATTTTAGAAGGCCACCTTCAGGCAAAATACTGTGTTTGATATTCCTCTATAGAACACAGTTTCTTATAATTTCAGGAAAAATATTGTTCTAATCAAACATTTTTAGTTTGTAAATCATTTTAGAATGCTATTAGAGTTTTACAAAATTATTTTTGAGATTGCACACTCAGAATGGCATTGTAGTCTAAATGTTAATAACCTGAGGTTTATATAACACTATGAAGTTTGCAGTTTAATTTTCAATTACTTTAGTGTCTGGAAATACCATACTGGGACATTAGCATAAACGTGCCAATCACTGCATATAGCATCAATAATTCCTTTAACAGTATCAGAATCTTTTTTAAAAAACTGATTTTAATGACAAATATTTTCTGCTATCTCAAATTCAGTCCCTAGCATATTTAAATAAACAAATTTAAATTCTGTATTTAATAATCTAACATAAAAATTTAAGAAATCATCAAATTAATCAAGGTTTGTATGAAATCCTGGCCTAAATTGTCTGGTTCAAATCATCTTTCAAATGTTCTAATGTCTCTATATCATAATATCTACCCACAACAAAACATAAATTTCTTGAAATGAAAATTCAATTTCCTGGATTACTTAAACTTCTTTCTCAATCAGAACTGTCACAATAAAACACTGAGCAGGGTGATCCAGGATCCAATTATATTCTCACAGTGACCAAATCTCTAGATTATGCCTTGAAATATATGAAGCTGGCAACAAAATTACAAATATTTAACATAACTTTCTCCCAAACGCAGAACTATGACATTCAAAACTTAAGAAGTGACAAGATTGTGTATCACTGCAGACAACTGTATCTGCAAGACATATGTGTAGTGAAATATTGTATTTTAGAAGAGATAACAGATTAGAAACCACTCCAAATAAAACTGATGTATAAAAATAAGAACAGATGATTAATGATAAAAAGAAATTGATCTAAAAAAAGGAGATAACAATGGTTTATAGTACCTAATGGAATAATAAAAGAAATGTTCTCATTTGCAAATACAAAACTTCAATCTAAAAGTATGAAGAACCTGAGACTAAACTGTTACTGTCACATAAAAGTTTTGTTATTAGATAATCAGAAATTTCATCCCAAACAAAACTATGCTATCTATTCAGCTCAAGCTGCAAAGCCTTTCTGTCATATCTGCATCCCCCCTCCTAAGAACAACTCAAAGGAATCAGGGAGAAAAAGTCACCACATCTAAGTAAATTTGCCATTAATACTCCACCATAATTTCCTAATCTCCAATCCCAGCCTTTTTTGCAAAATCCAATCGTATCTTTCAACATTTATTTAAAGCAGCAGTCTGTGCATCCGTCCAGGAATAATCATTTTAAAAATATGCTCCTATTAACAAATTGGGTTACGTTTGAAATGGCATACAGGGGCATATCTACTTCAAGCAAATTTGAGGAAAGGTGAGTGTGTGTGCACACCCAGCAATCTGAACATCACCATTTTCTTCTTTTCATAAAGTTAATGTAAGTTTTCCAAAAAGTAGAGATTTCTGGAATGTCTGAAAATTTCCAAAGCCACTAAGAAAGAAATAACAGTTCCACTTTTTTGGAAAAGGGCAGATCTTCCATACAAAAACTTTATATGATTATTTCACCCGAGCGGTCCCAACTCAGACCAATGACTCATGTTCTCCGTCTACACACCCATCATTGTTTTTTTTTAAAAAAAGATGCTCAGGCGCTTCCATTTACTTCCACCCCACCGTCTAAGCGTTTCCCAGGACGACAAAAGTCAACCTCAGAGCCCCGCCCACAGCATCTCAGGTAGACCACGAGGCCCGCCCTTCAAAAGCTCCGCCCCCTCGCCTCCCCCCTCCCACTCCACCCTCTGCCTGCACTGCAGTTCGTCCAAACACGCTTCCAGCCTTCGGCCGTTTCCACCCCACTCAGGGGCTGCTCCGAACCGCGACTGGCCGAACACACCGTCAATCCAACCCCGAGGCATCCTGGGAGGTTAAGATCCCCGCCACGCCGAGCCTCCAGTCTCCGTCTCTGCCCCCCACCCCCTCGAAGGAGAGAGAGAACTACAACTCCCAAAATGCACCACTAGGCCACACTTCAGAGGAGGGGTCCAGGCACGGCCCTACCTCCTGGGCCCCAGCCCCCTCCTTGCTCCCCCAAGTGTTCGATTAGGGGGATAGCGGGGCCGTAGTCCCGCCTCAAAAATCCCCCAATCTCCGGGCAGGCCAGCCCGTCCCCTCGGCGCTCACCTGGTCCTTGCCGCAGCCGTTGGCGAGGGTGGTGCATCCTCTACCAGCTGCCCTCGGTCAGTGCGGCACCGGCGCGTGGCTCCCTGCCTTGCCTGGGACCGTCTGGAAAGCTGCTGCCTCCTCCTGTGGGGGCCGCCCGGTGAGCATCCTCCTCCCTCCCGCACCGGCCTCGGGATGGGTCCGCGGCGGCAGAAGGGAGGAGGAGGAGGAGGCTCCGCTAGCGGGATTCGCCCACAATGCACTACGCGCAGAAGCAGCAGCGGCCGCCGCCGTGCCTGACATCAGCTCCAGCCTCCGCAGCGTCGCCCCGCCCTACCTTGCCGGCTTCCTTCGGGATCTCCCGTGGATTCCACGCGCCACGACAGGGCTGCCTCTCTACGGTGCGGGCGCGCCGTTGCACGAAGTGCCTCGTGCGGGGGGCACCGATATGAACCCTCCTTCAAACCCTCCGAGCCTTTTCTGCCTTGCCTTTTAAGAGTAACTAGGGCTAGTATGTCTGGACTGCAAAACTCCAAACCTCACATCACAACCCGTTAGGATTGTCTGTACTTATTTGCTCTTATCTGGGATTGTTGCTGACCGGATATGATTAGCCTCTGATAAATGGGAAATCCTGATGCTCCAGCACACCATGCGCTAATAGTTCCATCAACTCACTCCTACTAGGGCTTTCGCTTGCTGAGGTGACCGAAGGAACAAAAGTTTCTTTCAACCTATTTCTCTGTTTTATCCCTCAAGTATTTTCATAACTCATTCATTCATTATTAAATGCCCTTAAAAATAAAGCACATATATTTATTAATTTTATTTTTAATTATGGGAATTATGTCCCCAATATCTGTACTTGTACAGGCAAGTCTTCCCCCGAGGACCACAACTGAGCCCCAGATTTCTGTTACTGAGGCAGTTCTTAAGTGAGTTGTTGCATTTTACAATGTTTCTTTGCCATGGTTATTAAGCAAATCACTGCCGTTGTTAAATGAGTCATGCGATCAGTAAGGAAATCTGGCTTCTACTGACTGTCAGAAGCTGGCCGGAACATTACAAATGGTGATCACATGACCCTAAGACAATGCAACTCTCATAAAAACATGTCAGTTGCCAAGCGTCCTAATTTTGATCACATGACTGGATGCTGCAATGGTTGTAAGCGTGAAGACTGATAAACCCCTTTTTTCAATGCTGTTGTAATTTTGAATGGTCACTACACAAGTAGTTGTAAGTTGAGGACTATCTAGTAAATTGGAAGGTTTTTCCTACATTGAAACTGGGTAACAGGACAATCAATGAAATCTGCAAAAAATTAAAAAGCAGTAAAATAGTCAAAGCCTCCTTGCCAATCAGAGATGGTATTCAGCAGGTTCTGACAAGTTCTGGAGAACCAGTAGCAGAAATTTTGAGTAGTTCGGAGAACCTGTAAATACCACCTCTGACTGGCACTGCCCCCATCTATTCTCTGCCTCCCAAGTCCCAGCTGATCAGGAGGAAATGGGGAATTTGTAGTAACCTTCCCCTGCTATCCCCACCAAGCCACACCCACAGAACTGGTAGTAAAAAAAAATTGATCCCATCACATTGCCAATGGACATCATAGATGCTTATGGAATAGAGATATGAAGACGGATAGACATTAAAATCTATGATAAATAGATGCTAAACTTTAGCGATAAAATTTCAATACAGCAATAAGTATGTGGACTAAATCTGTAAAATTTACATCAAATTATTACTCAAAAATTGTACAAAATGTTCTATAGATGGTATTCAAGCAGCAGATATTTCTTGAAACCATGTTTACTAACACATTCTTTCCTTTAAATTACTATGGATCTACAATATAGTGCAGGAAACATACACATAACAGCCTCTAGGTATAGAAAAATTTAATTAGCTGTCCACTCAAATTTGGACATTTTATTTTTTAAAGTTTTTTGTTTTTTTCATTTTCATAACATATAATCACATGGCTATTACATAGCCAACATCGTATTGTATTATTAAATGTTTACATCAATTCATCTTACCATCAACTCCCAAAAACAATTATTGGCTCTTCTGCTCTCCATACACCATATTTGTACCTTATCCATCACTTTCTTCTCCTTCTCTCCTCCCCCTCCCAACCTCCTTTCTTCCCTCTGTCATTTTTCTCTTCTCCACTTCCCCTTCCTCTCTCCTTCTCCTCTCTCCCCTTTCCACTCCTCCTTTCTCCTCTTCTTCCCCCCATCCTACCCTCTCTCCTATCCCTCTCTTCTTCCCTTGCCTCTCTCCTCTGCTTCACACTCTCCATCTCATTTGCTTGGTGTATTTCAGCTTCTGAGTGATCTCCATTTTATGTTGATGGTATTTATAGTTCCTTTTCAATTTACATATTTAATTTTAACATATATCTTCCTCCTTTTTTTAAAGAAATAGAACAAAAAAGTATACATATATAGTCATTGTGTCTTTAACACCTCCCTCCCCAGCCTAGTTTTGCCGAGGTGAAGACCTGGTTACAATTCCTAGCTATTTTCATTATTATATTTATATAATTATACATCCTTACACCCCCCCAATTTGTGCTTCTGTCTTTAAATCTCAATGGTTTCCCACTGTAAGTATATTTCATGTTCCCTCTCCATTTTACCATATCTTAGATCACCCTTAATTGTCTTCAAATAATAATCCTTACTGTTCAATGTTCATTACAATTCCCTTAATCTACTATATAGAATAACAAGAGGTACATATCTCACTTTGTTCATCATCTTAAAAGTTCTCTATATGTCCATGTTTCATATATTTTAACCATGCTTAATTGTCCTATTGTCATATTCAATCGATTAGCAATTCAGTTTAATTATCATGTATAAAAGTGAATCACAGACCTCTGCTTCACAATCTCCCCATCTGTTTCATATTTGTCCATATTCCATATATTTTAATCTTTGTTTAATTATCTTTCCAATATCATATTCAACCAGTTAGCAACTCCATTTTATTGCCATATTTAGGAATAAACCCCTTATCTTAGCTTTGTATTTTCCCATATAACAATTTCTAATTGTCTGATTTTTTCCTAGTAAATCTCTTGTCCCATTCTCTGTCCCTGCCTTCTCCCTTTTCTTTGTTTTGACACATCCACCCTCTTCAATTTTCCTAAACCACCGTCAGAAAGTTCTTTTAAATTTCTCTTTGTTGGGGCGTAACCTCCTACTTGGACATTTTAATTGCCCTGATACTTCAGATCTGACAGCTCTTAAAAAGTTCACCCACCACTCCAATAATCTTTTGCCTGGAGAGAGTTACCCCCATGGGTAATTAAGTCCCAAATAAGGGGCTTAATTACCCAAGGGGGTAAATGCAAGTTTTGTCTAGAGTAGACATGTAGGTATCAAGTCCACTGTTGATTGTAAAGATTGATATATCACTGCTGTGGTGATTTTCCCGGCTACCCATGAAAGAGACTGGGCACAAGGATTGTCCTTGGGATAGGTAGCCCCGAGCAAAGCCCAGCACACCCTATTTATTCAATACACATGAAAGTCTAAAGCACCAAAAGATAATTAGTTACACGTAAAAGTACACATAAGGAGTTAATTATCACCATTCAAAGAATCAAGGTTCCTTACAGACAATCCACATATCCTGTCAGACATGAGTACGTGACCAAGAGCACAACCAATTCAATCCCACAACTGCAAAATGGGCATCCTGCCCCCTCACAAGAGGTTGAAGTCTATTGTTTTCCCTGTAACAGGTGATGTTTGCTTCTCCCTTCACAATAAAAGGTCTTTTTTTTTTACATGTGCATTCTTGGTATCATTGTTAGTACATTTCACGTCATTCAATATAGCTGTTAGAGAATCCATACATCTCAAAACCGTACTGTTCATATGATGCGCTGGTATCTTCTTCCAGCATATAGTTTCACATCTGCATGCCTCCAGGTTTTCAACCACACCCCTCAGAGCGATGGTATTCAAGACATTTTCTTAGTAGGCATGGATTCTTCTTTACAAACTCTCATATTAGGGCATTCTTGAACCATTTTTTAAACTGATATTTTATGGACATTTTTCTAAGAAAGGCTGCATTTCTAGTTTTCATCAGAACAATGGTATTCAACCAAGCCATTAAGGGGCTGAGTTCATATATTATACCAAATTTAATGTAGTTTATTTAAGAGCAGTATGTGAACCCATGTATTGTGGCTTATAAAAATGGCTTATGCTTTCATAAGGTGTGTAAAACCTTAATTGTGCCTTAGTCAACCATCATTTAACAATGGCTCAGCATGTGCAAATCTAGCCAATGATTCTCAATGTTGGTTGTTTGAAATGTATTATCTGATTTGTTAATTCAAAACAAAGGTTTGTGCTCCAAATATCCTATATATGCATTTTTGAAAGGGGGGAGGGTAACAAAGAGCACCTTTACAATGTCTTATTTTTAATGTACGCAAGCTGTTGTGGCCCAGCAGGATCCGGTTGAGCTGCTGATGGACTTGGATAGCGAGGAACCATATGAGTCTGACCTGGATGATGTGGAGGACCCTGTGCAGGGTTCAGACTCAGAGCAGGGACCAGAGAGGCTGGTTGGCCACCAGGAGGCACCTGAGGCATGGAGCAGTGGGGAGGATCAAAGGCAGTTTGTCCCTGACGCTAGATTGAGAAGGGCTGAGAAACGGAAGCTGCAACTCCGTAGGCAGACTCACAGAAGATGATTAAGCACAGGTGGTTGTGAATTGGCCCCTTCCAAGAGAGATTATAGGTGAGGCGTTGGGAGGGGACATTTGCAGGAAACAACCGTTCGAATTAGTAGTTAAGAAAATCTATCTGTGTATTCTAGCCGTGTCTGTTCGTTTGGACTATTTGCGTTGTTTCATTTGAACTATCTGGGTTGCTACAAAGCTACTCTATTGAACGTGAGTTGTCTGGGCCCTCAGCCAAAGGATTCGTTATCTCAGTAATTAAATAGTGGCAAACAGCCAAGCCTGTATTCTGGTTTATTCATAGGTGTGGGGGGCGGGGGTCAGAACAGCAAGCTATATATATTTTTCTCTAAAATATTTCAAAAACATGTTTTACCTATCACTAATGCCTTCTCTCCTTATGAGCTGACAAGTGATATATACCATATTTTTCAGAGTATAAGACACTCTGAAGTATAAGACACACTTAGCATTTGTGGAGAAAAACAAGGGGGGGGGGGAATCTGCCTCTGCCTCCCAGCAATTTTCCTCCTTGCAGCAAACTGCAAACAGATGATGTACACTATTTGTAGTGTTACATTTCAGACTATACTTATACAGATGCTGTTAAAATTGATTTGGCTTTCTGGAAGTATACGTTATTCTCTGCTATTTAAAAGAAGATACAATAGCACTGAGGCTCTTCAGATGAAGCATTTATTTTAAAAAGATTCTTCATGTTGTCTAGAACAATAATAAATCAGTATTTAAAAAATAAGTCTAATAATTTTAACATTCTATAGGCATTTATATTAGAACCGATATTAGAACCACCT
This sequence comes from Natrix helvetica, assembly GCF_964273705.1. NCBI lineage: Eukaryota > Metazoa > Chordata > Lepidosauria > Squamata > Natricidae > Natrix > Natrix helvetica. The sequence goes on from NC_138552.1 coordinate 252,198,462, forward strand.
CGGATCTCCGCTCCTTCCGCAAGAAACTCAAGACCCACCTGTTTCGACTAGCCGGCCTGGCCTAATTGTAATTATAATTGTACTTACAGGGAACATCTACTACTGACCTTCCTGGATGGCTTTCTAAATTTTAAATTTTGGGGTTTTAAACTGGTTTTAGAATTGTTTTTAATTATTTAATTAGTTTGGGTTGTATATACAGAGGGTATGTGTGCGTTATTTTGTCTGATGTTTTATGTTATGTTTTGTTGTTTTATACACGAACAGTCTGTACACCGCCCCGAGTCCCTACGGGGAGAGGGGGCGGTCTATAAATTTAATAAAACCTAAACCTAAACCTAATTTATAGTTTTTGTCTTACCTCCTTGCAGCAAAGAGCAAACAGCCTGTTTCAGTTTAGCCTGATTAGAAGAAGAAAAAAAATCTGCCTGTCTCCCAGCAATTTGCCCCTTGCAGCAAACAGTAGTTTCACTTTCAATTTCAGTTTCAGCACAGGCCTCCCCGTGATCAGCTGTTTCAGGCTGCAGGGATTGCCATAGCCTATTGCCGCCCCGCAAACCGCAAATTTTCCCATTTGCTGCAAGGAGATAAATTGCTGGGAGGCAGAGGCCAAAGGGTAGGCAGGGCTACATTCGGTGTATAAGGCGCACCCAAATTTTCACCCTCTTTTAGGGGAGGAAATGGTGAGTGTTATACTCCGAAAAATATGGTGAACATAGAGCAAATGATAGTAATGGGTTCATTTGCTGGTACAGTTAATTTAAACTATGGCATATATAAAAACAGAGAAAAGAGATGTTGCATGACAATCTCAAAAGAAATTTAAAATTTAATATCCACAACTAATATATGTATTCGTATGTTTTCATAACTGATAAGACATCCACTACTACAAAATTGTTTCCACTATTTTTTTTACTTAAAAACTGTTTTTGGGTAAAATCAGATCAACAGTGGGATTCCAAATCCTCTCCTACTGGTTCTATGAGAGCGCGTTTTGCGCGCACACGCACATTTTGCGTGCACGTGCACCTAACACGCACTTTGCGGGCAGCATTCGAAGACCACCCTTGGTGTTAGAGCTGGTGAGGTAAGCTGTTGTTTAGCTCAGCTGAGGTGCAGCAATCCGCTGAGCTAAAAACCAAGGGAATATAGGACAGGGAGGCAGGATCGGGAGGGCAGGGCCAACCAGAGGTGGTATTTACTCAAAATTTCCACTACCAGTTCACCAGAACCAATCCGAATCAGCTGAATACCACCTCTGAATCAGATATAGTTCAGACAAGAAGCACGATAATGAATACTAGCTCTATCTTTATTGTAAGGTTGCATTAACAGATTCTTGCAAGTCTGAAAGTATTTCTCCTTTTTCTTTTAGTCTTCAGAATATTAGGAAGAGTCCCTTCTAAAACACCTTCCACATTCCCTCTACTTCAATGGACTTTTACATGTTGGTTGTGTAGTCTATGGCTCTTCCTCCTTTCTCACAGGTCATTCCTACATCCCATTATACCCCCCACTTGCTCTAGAGTGTAAAAGATGGATCTTGTGACATTGCACATACAAACTCTTCTGTTCTCTGTAAACGATGAAGTATTAGAAATCTGCTGAGCTGGAGAAACTGAGAAAATCAAGGCATCATGACAAAAGTTTCTATTAACTAGATACTTCCAAGATTATGAGACTTCTTCCAACAACAATCTTCCCATTCCCATTTAATATTTTGGCACTAAGAAAGAATAGCAAAGTAGAATCAAAGAAAAGCATATAAAAAGAGAAACAGAAGAAAACCGGTTTATTTCATAAACAGAAGTTGTATAATTTTGGGGTTCTTTTTCATTTTCAAAAAAAGAGAAAGCATAATACTCCGAACAATTTTAGCTCCTGTATACACATACACACACATATATGTATGTATACATATGTTTATATTGTATATATGAACCCTCTGAACGTCTACATCCTGCAGAATTCCCACCTGCAGAGTGCATTCCAAATGGCAAAAGAACATTAAAGAAAAAAAATATCCTCATGAAAGTGTTTCATACAAAATACAAAACCATTTCAGTTCAAAACATAAGCAACCTACAGATTTATCCAATAGGGTCATAGTAGGGCATTTTAACCAAGTTTGGGAGTTGTTTTACTTTTAAAAAAACACCAGCTTACCAACATTCATAAGCAAGCATTATATGCAAGCGTGCATCCACACGTATGCACACAAGCACACACAATTTTTGTCCAAACGAGATGCAATTCAAGTGATTCACGCACAATCAATGTCCTAAGTTGCCCTTTCACTAATTAGAGAATGTCATTGTCCCTGGCACTGAATCTTATAGAATAATTTATATTGCAATGAAATCAAAATCTCCGTTCATTGTTTTGGAGCTGTGTGAAAATGGAAATGAAAATGGTTCAGGCAGACAAGAAGCCTCTTGAAGAGACTTTGCATATTTATGTACATTTGTGTTCATACACACGCACACATTCATGCTTCCATGTATTTACTGTCTGAATCACTATTGGAGAGCAAAACTGAACGGGCACTCATAAATAAGGCTGTATTGCTATTAGGTCCTAGAATTTTAACTCAATGCTGGGCAAAATCATAAAGTCAAATATATTTTTATCAAATAAAACCTCTGGGTAAGTATTAGCTAATGGGCAACAAGGTACAGGGAATATGGGAAGGGATGCCGTGCAAACTTTCACATAAATGGATGATATACAGCGCTCTCTTAAAATTGAAGCCTGCATTGGAGTTGAGGCAATGGTCTTTTTACTAGACCAGAGCCTAGTCTTATTCTCTAAGAAAGTTTGCAGTCCTGCAGCCTCATTGCTCCCCAGCCTTTTCATTTGTTTATTTGGCTAGTTAACTTTGTATGTAATCAGGCACTGTGAATTTTCCAACTGCCACAAAGATCTATCTCAAAGTAAAGGTGCCCTTAATTGTAAACGATCATATAATTGACTCCCAATTTACTGAAATTCTTTCCCTGCCGTTTGTGACAATGATAGTAGCAGAATTAGCAGGGACAAGGTCTCCTGAAGCTTCCTCTTCTTCAGAATTTGAAAAGTCCAAAGGTGAACCCTAATCAAATGGTTCATCTTCATCGTCAAAAAAAAAGCAATCTCTCTCTAGATTTTCTGACTCATCATCATAAGAAATATCATCATCATCATCGAGGTCTTCATCATATTCTTCTTGCCACTCTGGAACATACTCATCTTCCTCATCTTCCTCTTTGCCCCCATCATCTGTATCAGGTGAATCAGATCCTTCATAAAAAATCAGCCTGTGCAGAAACAAATTTAGTGTCATTTTACTTTCGCATTACAGTAATCTTCTAAATTCCAACAGGATACTTATTGAATCAAACTTGACTTACACCCCAAATATGTTTGACGTGAGCTAATAAGGACTTTACTCAATAGAAATTTCTTGATTAGCTATTGGGGGGTCCCTAAACCATATTTTTGTGGGTCACCGCAGAACCTCCATCGACGTTGCTGTTAAAATTCACTAATATTGATTTCTACTGATTTTTAGCAAGGGAATAGTGAACGATAGAATGGATAGGCTTACTGAATATAAAACCATTTTTAAAAGGTTTTCTAAAATTGGGCAAACAAAAAGCAAGACAGGGACTTTCCATTTACATGACATGATGACACTGCCTTCAGTTACTCGAAAGTAATATAATCCATAAACATAGATTACCTGCCTCTGCTTTAAATACTAACATTCATAATTAATATAACAGATTTTCTAAACTGTAACAGAATTCAACTCCATACTTGGTTTTACCAATGTTATTTTAAGAGATGCAATAGGTTACTGTTATACTGACACTACATGACCTGGAGAAATGATAATAATACATTGCATTACTCAAGGAGCAGCAAAAATATGGCTTCCTTTGTTGCTCCCAAAAGCATCTTTGTTTGTTCCAAATCTATATATATCACATCACTGATTTAAATTCCTGATATTCAAATATACCTGGGCTTGTTATGGAAAATATGTTATTTTATATGTAGAAGAAGGAAATCATCTCCTGGTTGACAGAAAGTACTTTGGCATAGGTAATCTTCAACATCTGACTGGTTGCATAGCGACCGTTTGAAGTTAAACAGATCTCCCTCAGGGTACTTTCAACCCAATTCTGTAGGTCTGACAGTCATTCCCTCTGGTCAAGTAATCAGACATCAGGCAACTGGCTCATATTGGAAGCCATTTGCAGCATCCGACAGTAACATGGACATGTTTTGAGACAGTTTTCTTGAAAACTGACATTTACCTCAGGTTTTCAGTAAAGTCAGCTTATAGCAAACTCTGGGTTTGCTTTACAATTGCAGCATTTTGTTTAACGATCGTCACATTAAAGACATATAATCAGATCGGTCAAGTATAGTTGGCCCACTTTAGGACTATCACAACTTATGACTTATGAATCAATTTGTTTGAGAACCACTGAGAAATACCATCTATCTGAATAGCTGCTGGCATGCTTGAATTAGGATCCTCCTAGCCAGACTGCTTCTCACTAGAAACCTGAAACCCAGCTTACTATTCACATATCCCCATAAGAAAACTTACTGTTTATAAGCAAAAGTGCCATTAAGTACATTGGATAACTTAATCCCCCCCTGTTCGGAGCTTTGTCGAGTTTGGAATCCCACTCTGAAATCCTGCAACAAAATAAAGATTGAAAAGATATAGCAAGATGCTAGAAACACTCTCCTAAAGAAAATGGAACCATTAAGAATTTAGATATAATGATTTAGCACATTTATTTTTGCTGCAATACTGAATTGGCAAAAACGCATATACTACCATATATATCTTGCCTAGGCAGGTATTACCTGAGTAGCATGATGCAGAATTGACAGGAGCCGTTCTTGGATCCTTCGAACCAACTCTAAACCAATATTAAAATGCTTTGCTTTGAGCAACCGAATGGACGAGGCAAGATCTTGGCAGTGTAACAGCATCTCCTCTGAAAGAAAAAGCAGCTCTATTTCCAAACGGTGGCACTTGCGAATGAATGAACCCAAGTGTAAAAACCAAAGCGAAATAAACTTGCTATAAAATGAAATTAATTCATCAGAAATATTACTTCAAATCACATTTGAAAAGGAATGGATGTTAGATCTTTATGAAATGTTAAGGCTTTTGAACTTATATAATTCAGTGTTGTTCTTTACAGTGTTGTTTTAGCTCAAATAATATGTTAATATAATCTCATGAAGAAATCTTATAAAGGTATATATGCGATTCTGATTTAAGAATTATACTTAAAAATATGGAATCTGCCATTTCATGTAAAAGCAGGGATATGATGGTCAGATTAAGTTATTTTATTTAATAAAGGTAAACATAAAGAAATGGTTTCAAAAATGTTTAGAAAATAAAGCAAATATTATTTTTTATTTCAGGGATCTCTAACCTTGGCAACTTTAAGCCTGGCAGACTTCAACTCCCAGAATTCCCCAGCCAACGATAGCTGGCTGGGGAATTCTGGGAGTTGGAGTCCACCAGGCTTAAAGTTGTCAAGATTGGAGACCCCTGCTTTATTTGACTGTCATATTGGAAGGAAGAAGTGGTTAGAAATGTGCCAGGAGATGCTGTAGTCAGCATTGAAGCGTTCAAATGTCTCTACACCAATGCTCAATGTATAGAAATAACAAGAGAGGACCAGAAGTCATATGGAAAATACAACATTGTTAATGTTTCTGATGGGATTGAACTCATAATTGGAACTCCTGGAAACATTATCAGTTCAAAGAAAAACAACAACAATAAAAGGAGTGAGGGAATTGTATTATATATAAACCATGCATGACATAAAGGGCAAAAACCCTGCTGAAAGCTTCTAATTGTCAATAAGTGGAAGAGAAACAATAGACACTTTTGTGGATGTGTATTATAGACCACTCAGTGAAAAAGGTACAGATAAAATATTTGCAAATCAGATAGCGAAGGTGTCCTGGAAACACACTGAGAATGAGAAATTTAAACTACTCTGGTATGAACTGGATATATCACATTCTGCAATAAGTAGATTTAGGATCTTCTTGCAGACAACTCCAAAAGGTGGAGGATGAAGCTAAACAACTGGCTATACTGGAGTTATTACCACTAACAGGGTTGAGGATCTGGAAACTTTAGGATCCTTGGAATCCTTTTTGAAATGGCTATTTTTTTCTAGTAATTAAAAAATAGCATGCTTTCCATTTAACAGTTTCATATATTTCAAGAAAAGACAAATTGCTGTGCACAATTTTATATATTGTTTTTATGCAATTGACTATGTGATATATTTTGGTGATTTATCTTAATTTATTGCCTTAATTTGGGAGAATTCTTTTTCTGTTTATTTGCTTAACTTTTCTTTTTGTTTAAATATTTCTTTTTTTCCCAATATTGTTTTTCTATTTATTCTTTATTTCAGGGATCTCCAACCTTGGCAACTTTAAGCCTGGCAGACTCCAACTCCCAGAATGTTTTTCTATTCATGTATTTTAGAAAACTGCAATACATTTTTGTAAAAAAGCAAAGAGCTTTAGGTCTCTGAACCTACAAATACAGCAGAGGATAATTTTATGCAACTGTAAATAAACTTACTTTTTATTTTAAGGAATGAATCCAGGATATGAATTTAACTAATTCTGGAAAGTCTTTGTTCTAAAAATGAAATGGATATGCTATATAGTCCAGAGTTAATAAGCTTAATGACTGGAAAAAATATTACTTATAGTTACTTATTGTTCCTATTAGTCTTTATTTTGTCAAATTTTGTTTATTTTACTCACTAGTCATTATACCATTTTCTCTTAACTACATAAACACTATCCCTTTTGTTGGTGGTTATGTAGACTTTAAAAAAATATCCATATCACGAATATTGCCAGTATTCTCTGAACTTGTCTCAAATAAATGACAGTTATTTGCATGTCAATAATGGCTCACCCAAAAGGATCTGCAAAGCATTAGTATGCAGCTCCAGATTCTCAGATTGTTGTTCCACGATATCCATTTTTTCTGTGTCCTGGTTATAATAGCTGTAGATGCAGGAATACGCCAGGACCTGAAACACATCATGTATCACAATGCATATAAATCACAGATTCCAGTTGGAACCTCTCCAATGAGGGAACGGTTTCACTAGGAGCAGAGAGAGATGGTAATGACCCCACATTCCAACAACTCTACTCCTCTCCTCTGATATTCTCCTAGAAGAGAATTAGAATGAAGTAACTGGAAGAAGATTGTTACACCATAGTACTACCTTCCTACTTAGAGCAGGAGAGAAAAAGAATATTTTGTAGCTCAAATTTAAACCATAGGTGCTTGGAGGGAAATAATGGTAGGGTAAATTTCCATGTTTTTGTATTATCTACAAAAGGAAAGAAAGGAAGGAAGAAGAGAAAGGGAGAGGAAAAATAGAGAAAAACAGAAATGAGAGGGGGGTGAGAGAAGAGAGAGACCGACCCTATTCTCACAGAAAACACTGAGCCATGAAACCTTGGTAGGCATGTCTGGGGGGGGATGTCATGTAACTGGATGGGAGTAATGTTGAGTTGGCCACACCCACCCAGATTTTGTGGCTCCCGGTGTTACATAGTAGCAACGAAAATAATTTAATGGTTGGGGGGTCACCACAACATGAGGAACTGTATTAAAGGTCGCGGCATTAAGGAAGGTTGAGAATCACTGTTCTAAGGTATCTTCCAAAGAAATGTCTATAGAGATTTCCAGGTCACGGTTGTCCCAAAGGTACTTTTTCAAGAGGCAACTGGACTTTTTTGTTTTTCTTTGAAGATGTTTCGCTTCTCACCCAAGAAGAATCTTCAACTCTGACTGATCCTTCCATTCTCTACCATCCAGTCAGAGCTGAAGAAGCTTCTTAGATGAGAAGCGAAAGGTCTTCAAAGAAAAGCAAGAAAGTCCAGCTGCCTCTTGAAAAAACATCTTTGGGATTTCCAAAGAAATGCATTTTCTGTATCATAGAAACAATGCTGAATATGACATGGAACACCAGTGCAGAAATTTGCTCACTAAATATCTAGATTTCTTTGAGAATGTCAATTAGCATGTTGGAAAGATGGTCCCCAATGGATTTTTCAAAAGTTTTGATACAGATCCTTACCAAAGGCTCCTGAGCAACCTTAACATTTACATCGTAAGAGGACAGATGTTGTAAAGGTAACTCAATAGAAAATAGAGTAGGAATAAATGGAAAAACTTCACAAGGGAAGATCTTCAAAATGAGGTCCCTGGCTAGTGTTAGGAGTGTTACATTTTGATTTTTTAATAAGAACCAAGCAAGCAAGCGATTGATTCCAAAACAGATCATGGAATCTTTGTGGAAAGCTCAATGAAAATTTCAACCCAGGCAAATTCCAAGGTTGGAATTATTAGGAAGAGAACTGAAACACTTTGACCTCTTGTGTAGAAAATGTGGTGTCATAGCATTTCTTTTTAAAACTTCACTGAAATGAACAATAGGTTGACAGGTGGGTGGGTGGGTGGGTCTGGTGGGTGGGTGGGTGGGTAGGTAGGAAGGAAGGAAGGAAGGAAGGAAGGAAGGAAGGAAGGAAGGAAGGAAGGAAGGAAGGGTTGATTGATTTAGAAATTTGCAGAGAAATAATCATGAAAAAATTAGGGAGAAAATTATTTCTCAAATTTAAAGTAATGGCTGAATTGTTTTAGAATAAATCAGAGCACGTTTATGATTAGTATGCTTTGAATGTAAATTTGACAAAATACTATTTAGGCTTTGAATAGAATGAAACTGTCTACAAATACCTTATTATTCTTCATTCCACTGAATTAAAATATGTTGCAATAACATTTTTAGCCTCAATTTTTACACTGTTCTCCCATTCCATTTTTTCCCATTTACTTTTATTTCCACTCTTTCATTTTCATGCTCACCATCCAATACAGTTCTAAGCACATGATGTGGACCTCCTGTTACACTTTCTACATCCTTTGTGGGGCTATACAAAGTATAAAATTAAAAAAGCAGAATTGAAAAGAAGGGGACAATGCTGCAGAAAAATGGAGCATACATTGAAAGATGGGTCTTACTTTTCGTGCCTGTTCCAGCACTTTGCAGGCATCAACAACAAAAGTCAAGGTCCGAATCTGTGGCACATCACTGACAGTAGAAACTCTATTTCTTAAGTTCATAGCAAATTCCTGAAATTGATGAGAACTACATCAGTTTTCTTGGTGTCTACTCTTATTTACTACATTACTCGGAAAAATATTATGCCTTTTTATGTATATAAAACTTCTAGAGCAGGGGTGTCCAAACTTGGCAACTTTTAAGACTTGTGGACTTCAACTCCCAGAATTCCCCAGCCAGCTCTGCTGGCTGGGGAATTCTGGGAGTTGAAGTCCACAAGTCTTAAAGTTGCCAAGTTTGGACACCCCTGTTCTAGAGTAATATTGAAAAAACAACGTAGAAGAGGATTACTTGCAGAGTATTTACAACAAAATGAAAAAGGACATGAGCTCTACTTTCCTGCTAAAATGCAGAAAGTACAAAGAACAGGTGTCTTCTTTTCTAAGAACAAGGTTTGATTTCATTTATTGGTTTTGAAACAAGCAATCGATCTCCCTAAATTGCCTTTTCACACGATGAAGTGATGACATATTACTGTTCTCAATGACTAGAATGGACTACAGGTAAATATTCTAAGATGGCCAATGCATAAAAGCACATGGTTAATGACGCAGGTTCAACTAAAAAAATAGTGATCCTGACCTTTGCTTTATGATGAAAAATGCACCTTTCATTATAGTCTTGGAAACGCTTTTCCTGTCGAGCTGCTTTGCTTACCTGAAGGAGAGAGAGGGAATGCATTTACTCACAGTAACAGCAAGCATTATTTTTTTAAGAAAAATTCTTAGGCTTTACATATAATGTGGATTTCATACATACATTGGAAAAGAAGTCCAAAATCACAGATGTAATTATACTACTAAAATGTGAGAGTTTGTAACTGATATACAATATAATGATAAAAAACAAAAGTAATATTATTTACCAAATGCCGGAATAAATTTTAAAAAAATACCTGGACTTGCTTTAGATTAAAAAAAAAAAGATCATATTACTACTTATATTTTCTTAGAAAAAATATTCCTATATCAGGCTTGTCTTTTGCATAAACACTCACCATGGCAGAGCAGTTGTAGTAGTCCTTATGGGTTGGTTTCCAAGGTTTCAGGCAACGCCAACAAAACCCATGGTTACATTTGGCACAAGTCATACTGCATATAATGGAGATGAGGGCCATTAGTAACATGTGGCCACCAACTTCATGCTTTGGATCATTAATGTGAAAAGTAACTCTAGGGCTCTTTCAGCTAAGTACACGCTAATGTGCAAGATCCAGGACCCTCCACAAAGAAACGTCATCTGCCGGGACCCAACAGGAAAATTTTGTCTGCCACACTACCCACCATTTGGAACTGAATTTCCCCTGAGGTCAGATTGGCCCCAAACTTATTGGTCTTCTGGAACACTTCAAGCCATGGCTTTTTCATCTGGCTTGAATCTAGTAACATGAAGCTTGCAAAATGGCTGTGTTGATAGGAACCTAAGTGTATTCTCCAGCAGATTATGGGGGTGGGTAATGTTTTTTAATGTTTTTATTGTTTTTTTATGATTTGCGAGATGGGTGATCAAATTGATCAAATAAATAAAATACAGAAAGCCATACAGAATGGCACTACAATATTGAAAAGGAAGTAACATTGCTTTAATGATAAAAATAAAAGCAAATACTAGAGAACACTTTCTCTTCCAAAACATGATACATAGTAAGGTTCAGGTAATGGTCTGCCTGTGGCATTACATCCAAACATGGTAAGTGAAAACACTAAATGATACATATATATATTCTTTAATCTCTATTTGGATTGTATTTGCCCTATGAGATTTCAGATCACACAAGAAGCAGCTAAGGCTGCAAATGTTGAGCCAAAAGGTGCCCAGACACCAAGAACCAATATGAAAGGAGGAAATCTAGAGAGTACTTTCTGTACATCAAATCAAGTTTTCCATTCTAACTTTTCAAAGGAATGTTAGCAGTAATGACAAATAACACCCACATATCAACATAATTAAAGAGGGAGAAGAACGCTCTTTAAATGACAATGGAGATAGGATTGGTATTGTGAAAACTACTTAAAGAAAATGCCCCCAAACAGCAGAATGGCTTAGGTATGGTAGTTCCCACATATATAAAGAGCACCAGAATGGAGAAAATTGATCAAAGTGGGTGTTTCTTTGTCTTGCAAACTCTTGCCTCTAGAATGAGGAAGACACAAATCAATTGTCTCTTTGAGAGAGAAGGCATAATAATCCAATCTGTCAAACAAACCATAAATTACTGAAGTTTCCTTGTATATTATTTTTCCTCTTGACACAAAAATGCACTGAAAAAACATACTCACTGTAGACAGCCCTCATTTTTCTCTATTTGAGCTTGGCAGCTTGGACAGCGTTTAGATATGAGTTTGGCCAGTTGCTTACTCTGGGCTTCCACAGTCATTCCTTCATAGAAACCACCATCATCCATCCACTGAGACATGTGACTGCAGCTGGCAGGATAGTGGGCCTGTGGAGAATCCAGAGACTGGTAAATGATCCTAAAGAGAGAGAGAGAGAGAGCTATGCCTCCAAGCTTCACGTTAACCTTACTTCAGGGAAATTGCAGCTGAAGCAGGAGATCCAAGAGCATTTTGAACAAGCTTCTCCATAGCAAAGGCCTTCCTTGCAGAGTATCTGATCACAGCCTTGAGGGTTGGTGCACCAAGTCAGGTTTGAACAGCATTCAACATAACCTCTTAGAAGGGCTTTCTCATACTGTATATTAAAAATGGAAGAATGTTAGTTTTGGAGTTCTCGTTAAAATATATATAGGAGAGATTTGTGTCATATGCATATTATAAATCTCTTAACAAAAAAGGCAGGTTTTCAACAGGTTTCTTATTTTTTAAAAAAGATAATTCTATTTAGAATAGCACCTTAATCCTAAAAGAAGAAGAAGATTTACTAATGTTGGGTGCAAAAATAACTACCTTATTCCCTAATAATTTCTTGAGATGAGACTTATCCCTTCATAAACTAATAATATTTTTTTCAATTAAGTAATATATTAAGTTATATCATTTTCTGAAGAGGACAGGCAGATAAAATGTTATAAATGAAGTCATATACCAAGTACTCTTTAGATTCCACCACACTCACTGCATAAGGAGAGGAGACATCTGCAGAGCAGATTGCTTCAATTCTTTTAGGAAGATTAAGCTTTTTTTAAAAAAAAAATTCTGCAGATAGTCCTCACTTAATGACTCGTCACCTAACAACCTTTTTAAATTAGGAGGGTCTCAGCAAGGGTGCTTTACGGCCCATAAATCACTTTTGGCTGTCCTAAAACATTGTGCCATGATCAAGGAACTGCATTTCAGGTGCTTGGCAGCAGGCCTACATTTACAACTAGTTGTAGCATCCCAGGATCCCGGGATTGCAACTTGCAGTATTTTTTGCCACTTTCTCATTGGAGGTGAAAGATTTCTTAATGACCATGTGAAGTTCCCAGAAGATGACCTAATTAATTTACGAGCCTCGAGACAAAGTTCAAAAGAAATCCATTCATTTATTAGGATCAACATTCTGGCATGATCTCCTGCAGAGCCGAAACTGACTTCCGCTTAATTGCATTTGAACTTTACCCCTGTGTCCCCTCCCCTCCCCTCTGTCTGGGTCATATATCACATTCACCAATAAGGTTGTAGAAATATGAGACCCGACTCTGGCCAAAGTTATGCATGGAATCCTCCCTCCAATGCCAACCCGATAATAGTCATGGCAACGCTTTACAAGTTGACAGACCAGATAGTTTGCCCAATGACCATGGTGATTCAGTTAACAACCATCATTAATATGGTCATAAAATTAAGTCAGGTCCAAAATCCTGAGCCCAATTGTGAACGTTAAGCAACAACTATCTGAGTCACATACCGCAAGGGAGTCTCTACAAATGTGAAATTTAGCATGCCGAGCATAATGGATTAACAGCTTAACCTTCTATGACCAACTTTCAGGCTTCAAGATATAACAAGCATCCACTCATAAGAATAAAATTCCTTTCTGGAGGGGATTGCTGCATTTTTAAATCAGCTAAAGCCTGTTTTTTATAATTACCCATCTTACCTTGGCAATGACTTCTTTGGAGGAAATGATAGAGCGGATAAAGGCAGTAGTGGGTTGTGCAGGGCAATCAGAAATGGGACAAGTGCAATTCAGAATCAGGTTTTGTTCAATCCGAGTAGTCAAGTATTCATTCCAGCAGGACTGGTTAAGAAAAAAATAAAAATAAAAATGAAGGTAGAGGAAGAAATAGGGAATATTTCAACTGCAGTTTACCATGGATTATAAAAGAAAATGCTCTTAAATTATTTGGGAATGGAAACCAATTCTAAATATTGACAATGTTCTTTCATGGATATAAATAAAGTCCACAGCAATCCACAAAGATGAATGAAACACAAGATGAATGTTTCAGGCTTACAGAGGAAGATGGCAGACTAACGCACTACTACTGTGACAGAACGAAAGAAATTGCTCCCCCTCCCAAATATCTATTATCACAGTAGTAAAGAAGCTCTTACCTTACAGCAGTAGTGCATACAACACAGAAGAGGCAGATCGTCTGTTTCATTGAGAGGATTTACACAAACTGGACAGTGGGTGATAGGGCTTGAAGGTGGCTGAGGATTTCGCACTTGCAGCCCTGAGAAAAACAGCATTGACTCTTGGTCTTCTGTGTATCGCTGAATCAGAACATCCACATTCCACTTACAGTGTATCAGCAGATGTTGAGCTATATCTGCAGTCACGCTTAGAGTATCTGACACCTTCTCCACTGTTTGGGTCATCAGCAACTCAACGTCTTCTTGATTCATTGTACGTCCCATAGGCAAGAGTATTGTCTCCATCAGAACCTGTTCTGTGTCAAGGCCAAAGGTATCCAATCTGACAAGAAAAGCCTTATCAAGAACAACAACAAAAACAACAACAAAGGATGGCTTTCACTTTCTACTGTATATGCAGAGTACGTTAACATACAGCATTACCTTTTGGTTGTATCTGTCCCAGAAGCAATCTTTGATTTTTGGCAATTAATGTTTTGAAAAATGAGCTGGGCTTGACCCCGATGAGGTGTGGTGGGCTCTGCCGAAATGTACTCCAGGATATGTGGGTTATCCTCCTGGCGTTGGATGTAACCTTGGCTCAGTAGATGCAGGATGCAAGAGAGGACATCTGTGCTACTACAGCAAAAGTTCAAAAATTTCAGGGTACTGCCAGCCTCCCGTTTCTGGCATGCATCAATCACCTGAACAAGGTAGAAAGAATGAATGAAGAAAATCTTTTTGGCTGCCAACTGAGCTCAGCAAGGGGCTTAAGTCCCTGTGTTCCATACCTTAAATACCAGGTTGTCAATATGCATCTCTTTCTCTGCCTTCAGGATCTGGACAAGGAGACAGCAAATAGTATTCCTCTTCTTCTCCAGACCACAGCCCTCATTTTCTTCCACATTCAAATACATCTGTTTGGGCAAGAGCCACAGGCGCTGACTGGATGCGTGGCTCAGTGTCCCCTCATTGAGCCTCAAAAGACCTAGCAGTCAGAGAAGACAGGGACTGAGCAGAGCGAAGATAATTTTGCCTTCCTAAATTCAGCTGTATTCTGTGACACATGACTAAGAAAATCCTTTTAAATTCATCACTAAAGTTGAAATGAAGCTTCATCACTGAGTCATGAAATCAACTAAAAGCTTATTTAATGATTCTGTTGTGAAGAGTTTAAGATGGAATATATTATTATATAGAGTAATAAAAGTCATAATTCCATCTGAATTTTCAGACCAACTTACATACTCTCATTATCCCCTCTCATTTTACAGGAATGTCCTCTCTACTTACTCTGCCTCTGGGTGAGGATCCCATTCTCCTTTGTCAGAGGTTTCAGGGCATGACTTAGGAGGACAGGGGAGAGACCTGTGACTTCTAATAGTACCTCCACAGAAACTTCCTATAACCAATAAAAGAAAACTATAAAGTTAAACATATAAAAAAGGAATACAAAGAAGAAAGCGGTGACATCTAGTCTTTAGCCCCTACTGTAAAGAATATTGCAAATTAATAACACTTCCATTCTGAGACCCTACCATGTTTACAGGAATGTGTGCTACTGACCAGGGGAAGAGCCCTCAATAGTTTCCCAGTAAAGAGCACAAAGAATCATTCAATCCAGAATCACCAATGGTTCAGCACAATCATCCCGTTCAGAATAACTCAGATCTTATTAAGATTCAAACACTGTAGAAAATGTCAGGAAACTATTTTTTTTTCAGAAGAGGCAGTCTCATTGAAAGTTATCCTATACAACTGTGAGCACCTTACATTATTTATTTGTTTTATTTTTAATTATCAGATTTTGTGTCTTTAAAAAGCAATACCAGTAAATAAAAGACAACAAAACCCCTCAACCACCTCCAGCCTAAATCAGGCAAAATAGCTGGCTGGCTACAAGCTGATAAACAAAAGTCATTGATCCAACATTATGCCACTACACTCACCCTAGTCAGGGAGAAAACATTTTTATCTTATGAAAAAAAAAATTATACATATCTGTACCAAACAAAAATCCAAATAGAGCATGTTCAAACCGAATTCCCTATCACTGATGCCTCAGTATAAACCAAATCCTTGGGAAATGCAAGAATATGCATTTCTATTTTTCAATAACATGCTTTCCCTTCCACAATCCAGAAACAGGGGAAAGGAATGGAGCGGCTAATAACAATTATTCTATTCCTAGCCCAATCAATGTCAATAAAACTAAAGCAGATGGATAAATACTAAGTATAGGTATGAAGCAATTTCCTATGATATCAATGAAGTAAGAATCAAGGTAGTCAGGACCTCCGCATGGTTGAAGCACAGAAGAATATACATTTGCAGGGTGGACACTTGCAGGATGCAGCCCTGGTACTTTAGCTCAGCATGACCCAGCCATGTCCACTGTAAACGTTGAGGCTTTGTATGTTCCATCCCAAAATGGCTCCGGCCTAAAAGAGAAAAAGTAGAGAAAAATACACTGAAAGCTCATCAAAACATTTTTATAAGCCCTCAGTCCCAGGCATGGCAATTATTTAGACACTGCGAACTCTCCTTTTTAAGATGACAACAATAATCATATAAGCCAATAATGATAATCCCATCATTAATGGCATGCAGAAAGCATACCTTCACTATCACGAATCAGTAGTTCTGCCCTCTGGAGCAGATTTCTTTGTAAGATTCGTGTGCCCCCCATTCTGACCCTATTTTAAAAATTCCTTGAAACCAGTTTTTCGTTCTCTCAGATCTCAAGCCAGCATGATGGTGGGATCCTCAAGAGTACTTGTACAAATCAAATATGTTTGTATACATTATTATCATTATACCCCATCTGTTTGACTATCATTATTATTCCTTCATTTTAAATGAGTTATACTAAATATTGGGTTCATTTAAATTATAACAATTCATTACATCACCTTCAATCTATGCAATAATAATATATCTTTATGTTATATTCAGTATCATTCTATTATTCTTGTATTAATAACATTCTCTAGTATCTTTCATTTCCATTTTTTAAATCTAACCATTGATAAAATAAATCCCGTATCTTATAAAATTGTTTATCTTCTTGTTCTCTAATTTCAAATGTCAATTTACTCATTTCAGCATATTCCATTATTTTATGAATAACTTCCTCCTGCATTGGTATTTTCTCATTTTTTTCCAACCAGGTGTGGATTTTAGTCCAATATTCCTCATCGTAGTCTTCACTTATAATTTATATAGAATCTCATATCATCAATCTAGTATATATGTATAAAATTATTATCATTATTAAACATTTATTTGACTATAACTATTATCACTTCCTTTTATGTGAAATATTTTAAATTTAGAATAAAATTATATTATGGCATTTCATTACATCATCCTAAAACCATCCAGTAATATTAACTCTTTATACTGTATACTACAGAAAATTGTATTATACAATACAATACAATAGTAGAGTTGGAAGGGACCTTGGAGGTCTTCTAGACCAACCCCTCTGCCTAGGCAGGAAACCCTATACCGTTTCAGACAGATGGCTATCCAACATCTTCTTAAAGACTTCCAGTGTTGGGGCATTCACAACTTCTGGAGGCAAGCTGTTCCACTGATTAATTGTTCTGTCAGGAAGTTTCTCCTCAGTTCTAAGTTGCTTCTCTCCTTGATTAGTTTCCACCCATTGCTTCTTGTTCTACTCTAGAATGTAGGGTTTCCTGCCTAAGCAGGGGGTTGGACTAGAAGACCTCCAAGGTCCCTTCCACCTGTTATTCTATTCTATTCTATCCTATCCTATCTTTGGTTACAAAACTTTCGTGCGTCCTCCACATAGTTCTCTTACAATTTATATAAAATTTCATATTATCGATTGTGTGTGTGTGTGTGTATATATGCACATTATTATCATTGTTAATCATTTATTTGACTATAACTGTTATTACTTCATTTTATGCATAATATTCTAAGTTTAACTAAATTTAATTTAGTTTTTATTATAGCATTTCATTACATCATTCTGTATCCTTCCAATAGTAGTGCAATCTTATATCTCCTGGCATTTGTAGTATTTGTGTTCTAATTGCTTTCTTGGTAGATCTTACATGGACATCTCTTGGCAACTTGTTTTCCATTGCATATCTTGTAAAGACTTGAGACCCCTCGTCTGTTCCTTCCATCAATTTCCCTTGGGTTATCACCGATGCTTCTGCCAAAATTTATATCATTACTTCTGCCAAATTTTCTCCCTTTTCTTCTTCTATATTCTGGAATCTGAGGTAAAATTCTGATCTGTCAATCTCCCATTCCAATATTCCACTCTTGTCTTTTCCATCCACGCTCAATCTGCTGTCAATATCACCAATTTTCTTATTTTTCGTTCATCTTTTTCTTCAATTTTTTGAAATCTGTCCTCATGTTTCATCATCATTTGATAAGTATTCTCAATTTTTTCATCTATTTTTTCTGTTCTTGGTTCAATATGCTCCTCTCTCTTTTCAATGTTCAACTAAATATGATTTTCCTTGTCAATTGGTTACTATGTACCTTACTCCTATAACTGATCAGTTGTTCCAGAGATAACAAATATTTATGATGGCCTCTCTAAAAATCTACTGAAATTTCTTTAGCGGAAATCTAAGCTAGTAATTTTCAGGTTTGTGAACACACACACACCTTTATTATAAAGTCTCTGAGTGAAGTTTTTGGGTTGCTTACCAACAACTACACCAGGTTTCGGTGGGACCTATAAAGAACACTCCTTCCTAACCCAGTTTGGATTCAGGATAGCCTCATACTCACTCTGGGTATAGAAGTCTGCAAACTTTCTCAGCTGCTGACTGAGGGAGGATGGGAAAAATCTGGCAGGGTCTTCCAGGTAGCAGAGGGGAGAGATGGTCCAACAACGAGGAGACAAAGCCAATACCTTCACTTCTGCCTCCTCCTCCTGAGAAAATGGTTTATCTTCCATCATCTGGGAGCAAAACAGATCCAATATCAGTTTTGTGACTAATAACAAGACATTCTTGGCAGCAATCAACCAGACAAAAGAGACTTGAGAAGACAAAAAAACTTTTAGTTGAGAGGACTACTTTGCTTTAGCTTTGTTCTTTTCACCTCATTTTCTTCCTCCTCCTCCTCCTGATGGTTTCCTTGTTGATCTAGTTCCAGCAGATGCTTGTCCAACTGCTGCAACTGGAAAAGATGAAACTGTTGCTGCTGCTCCTCCATCTCACTCAGGTTCTTCAGCATCTGCTGAGGGAAACGGTTGGGGAAGCAGATCCCAATGTACTCCACTACAGTAGATTCCAGCCACGTCTTCCCTTGAGACAGAAGACGATCTCCTAGATAGTATCTGGAGAGGCAAGGTGTTCACGGTGAAATTCAGAACAAGGGTCATCCATCAGCCACCCTTATTCTCACAGTCCTTAAGGTATGCCTGGAGATATAGGCGTATTTGATTCATAAGGAGCCAGGCCCATTCAAAGTACAGATAGCCCTCAGCTTACAACCACAATTGAGCCCAAAATTTATGTGACTAAGCAAGACAGTTAAGTGATTTCTGTCCCCATTACCTTTCTTGCCACAGTTGTTAAGTGAACCACTTCAGTTGTTAACTTTTATTAACTGTTAATTGAATCTAGCTTCCCCATTGATTTTGCTTGTCAGGTCACAAAAAGTGATCACCTATGACCCGGGGACATTGCAACTATCGCAAATACATACTAGTTGACAAGCATCCAAATTTTGTTTGCATGACCATGGGAATGCTGCAACAGGTGTAAGTTTGAAAAAAGATAATAAGACACTTTTTCAGTGCTGTTGTAACTTTGAATAATCACTAAGTGAATGGTTGTAAGTTGAGAACTATACAATACAATACAATACAATACAATACAATACAATAGCAGAGTTGGAAGGGACCTTGGAGGTCTTCTAGTCCAACCCCCTGCCTAGGCAGGAAACCCTATACCGTTTCAGACAAATGGCTATCCAACATCTTCTTAAAGACTTCCAGTGTTGGGGAATTCACAACTTCTGGAGGCAAGCTGTTCCACTGATTAATTGTTCTGTCAGAAAATTTATCCTCAGTTCTAAGTTGCTTCTCTCCTTGATTAGTTTCCACCCATTGCTTCTTGTTCTACCCTCAGGTGCCTTGGAGAATAGTTTGACTCCCTCTTCTTTGTGGCAACCCCTGAGATATTGGAACACTGCTATCATGTCTCCCCTAGTCCTTCTTTCTATTAAACTAGACATACCCAGTTCCTGCAACCGTTCTTCATATGTTTTAGTCTCCAGTCCCCTAATCATCTTTGTTGCTGTTCTCTGCACTCTTTCTAGAGTCTCCACATCTTTTCTACATCGTGGCGACCAAAACTGAATGCAGTATTCCAAGTGTGGCCTTCCCAAGGCATTATAAAGTGGTATTAACACTTCACGTGATCTTGATTCTATTCCTCTGTTTATGTAGCCTAGAATTGTGTTGGCTTTTTTGGCAGCTGCTGCACACTGCTGGCTCATATTAAAATGGTTGTCCACTAGGACTCCAAGATCCCTCTCACAGTTACTACTATTCAGCAAGGTACCACCTATACTGTACCTGTGCATTTTGTTTTTCTTGCCTAAATGTAGAACCTTACTCTTTTCACCATTGAATTTCATTTTATTAGATAGTGTGTAATGTTCAAGTTTGTCAAGATCCTTCTGTATCTTAAGCCTATCTTTTGGAGTGTTGGCTATTCCTGCCAGCTTGGTGTCATCTGCAAATTTGATGAGTTCCCCATTTATTCCCTCATCCAAATCATTGATGAAGATGTTGAAGAGTACTGGGCCTAAAACAGAGCCTTGGGGTACTCCACTGCATACTTCTCTCCATGTAGATGCAGTTCCATTGAGGACTACATGTTGAGTGTGGTTGGTCAGCCAGTTACAAATCCATCTGGTGGTGATGCTGTCTAAACCACATTCTTCTACTTTATCTAGTAGTAGGTTTTGGTCTACCTTATCAAATGCCTTACTGAAGTCCAACTAAACTATATCAACGGCATTCCTCTGGTCCACTAATTTTGTCACTTTGTCAAAGAATGCAATAAGATTAGTCTGGCATGATCTGTTTTTAACAAACCCATGTTGGCTTTTGGCTATTACTTTGTTTACTTCTAGGTGTTCGCTAATTCGTTGCTTGTACCTGTACTCATTAAAACAGAGCTATATTTATGTTCTTGAAGACATCTTCCTCCAGATTGAAGGAGCAGCAAGATGCTTTATCATTACTGCCAAAAAGCTTCCTACCTGAGACCTGTCTACTCTGTTAGTAAAAGTAGTATATTCATCTTTCCCTTCCTTCTTCCTCTCCACAAAAGCCTCACCGGTAGAATCGCTCAAAAGTGTTGGCTAACTCCAGATCTGCTAGGAAGAGGACAGGTTCCAGGCTCTGCTGTAGGCACTGAAAAGTCTCCACATTACCCGAATCTGCCCAGCTCTGTTGGATCCACCGGTCAATGTAACGGGCAAACTGCTCACTCACCTGGAAATCAGATTAATATGTTATTTGCCAAACATTTATTTAACATGTATTTCTTTCTGTCACATTAACTAACTACAATTTAATAACTACTTTTGGAAATCTTGGGTAACCACATGCTATTTTTTTAGAGAACAAATTTGGGGTGTCAAGTTGTACATCTGTGTTTTATGGAAATATCTACCTGATCTCTTGACTTACATGCATTGCTGTCAGGAAGGAGAGCTGTAACAAGCCTCCAGAGAAACCATGGCATAAGGCCAGCATGAAGGAAATCTGTTGTCCAAAAAGCTCCTCCATGGCAGTCCGGAGGCGCTGGTAGGTTCTGCAATATTGTTCCACAAAATCAGTGGCCTGCCAGGAGGACTCCAAGAAACATTTCACCTGGACAACAGAGAAGAGGGAGAGACAACATTTCAACTTTTTAAACTAGCTAAATGGGACCTCACCTGGGAAAAGTTTTGTTCAGAAGGTTTAACAATTTTTCATTGGATTCAAGCAAATTTCAAGCCCAATTGTTATTTGTTCAAGATGTTCCACCTAAATATTTTAAACAATTGTCTGTTTATTTGTATTCATAATTGTCTAAAAGCAACTAGGAGCCATGTGCTGAAAATTTAACAATAAACTCTACCTAGCTTAGCAGATAACAAAGTTGGAATAAACATAGTTTCACATGAGAGCTTGATTTCACATCAGCCTCTCTTTGAAGCCTCAGAGCTCCTGATACAGTTCTCTAAAGATGCCTTAACTTGTACCATGAATTCTAAAGAAGCATGAATGATGAACTGGATAATAGCTTATGATAGAAGATGTCAGTACAAAGACCCCAAAGCCTGCATTAATACCACGATTCCCCACTGCATGCACGCATTCATCCTCTTGTTGCTGAACACCACCTTTCAGCCATCCTTACCTGCTGCTGTACTACATCTTTCCAGCATTGTGTGATGCCTGTCATCCCACAGGGTTTATTCACTGCTGGCTTGATAACTCCTGAGCTTGATTCCTTGTTCTTACCATTCTTCCCATCTGCAAATTGCATGTTACACAATGTTAAGGAGCCATACAAATCCCTAGTTTTTAGTATGACACAACAACAATCCTTAAAGCACCTGACAAATTGACTCTCCTGAAAAGGTGGGATTCTATTACCATTTCCCAAAAAGTCTGTTCCAAATAATTACGTTTATATGATTGTAAGACAAATAGAAATTTGGTGTACCTTTATAATTATACCCATTAGAAAAGAGGGCTTTTTAGACACTCGATAATTTTATTTGGCTATACCCAGGGCATTTGATAGGGAAAAAGCAACAGTCTCCCCAAAGATACTGGTTTTCATATATTCTTGGCATTCTGTTAAATTCAAAATAGAAAGGAAGGAAGATAAAAAAGGAGAGAATATTTTACATTATTTCCCCTCTCAAGACTGTAGCAAAAAGATTTTTGAGATACAGAGCTAATAAGAGTCCCCAAATACTTGTCTCCAACTTCCCAAATCCTTCACAACTTTTCTCCAGTCAATAATTCCATGCCATCAATCTTTACAGTATAATCTTACAGATGACATGTGTTCTTGTCAGTATGACCATACAATATATCCAAGGGTATATACCCTTGTGTTATCATTCAACACTGGAAGAAGGACTTGCCCCCATTTCACTTATTTGCCCCAAAGGAGGACACTCACTGGTTTTAACAGGAGGTTTCAGCTCCTCAAGTTCAGGGCCAGCAGAATCTACGTGCACTAGCAAGTGGCTCAGGCGCCGAACACGGGAATTAAAGATGGAAGCTCGGCTCCTGGAATTCTTGGCTGCATCCAAATTTTCCAAGTATTGAGTTAGTAACCATGACATGGGGCTTATGCCACTGGAGTCTGGAAAGAGAAAGACAGTTAACACATCTGCTTGGAATT
This sequence comes from Natrix helvetica, assembly GCF_964273705.1. Lineage (NCBI taxonomy): Eukaryota > Metazoa > Chordata > Lepidosauria > Squamata > Natricidae > Natrix > Natrix helvetica. The sequence continues at coordinate 252,221,604 of NC_138552.1, forward strand.
GGAAAGGATAAGAAAGACTTGGTTTTAAAAGACTTGTGCAAGGAAGCAACCAGTACCTGGAGATGTGATACTCTGCACCAAGGGAGTAATCAGAGCCTCCCAACAGGTCTTCCCTAGAGCCTGGGCAGCCTCATCATCAGGAAGGAACCGATTGGCAAATACTTGCTCGTGGCGCAAGGCACTGTTCAATCTGCAGTAGGAAAAAGATGTAGCTTATTTGGATTAGAACAAATACATTCCATAATGTAAAAAAAAAAAAGTAATACAGTGAGGAGGCACGCACTTAAGATACAATGATACATTGGTTATATGTTGTGAGTCACCCAAAATCACTTATGTGAGATGGGTGATCATATGAATCAAATCAAATTATTAATATTAATAATAGCATCTGCCTATCCCAGGTCCTTGGAATGGACTCAATAGATGAACAAGAATGCCAAATTCAGTCTAAACAACTGGCTGACTGTACAATGAACCATAATAATGCATGGAGCTGCAACCAAGGCAAAATTCAGATAAACAAAATCTAAGTTTGGGGGCAGAAATGTAACTTCAGAAAGAATCATAAACAAAAAGGGAAGGGGGAAGGAAGGAAGGAAGGAAGGAAGGAAGGAAGGAAGGAAGGAAGGAAGGAAGGAAGGAAGGAAGAACATTCAGACTTTACAAGATTCTGTTACTGTAAGCTTTTAAAAACTGTAGCATTCATAACTCAGAATCCTATTTTGATCTAACTTGAAGTACCGACACAGATTAACAAGCAGGAACACGGGTATCTTAAGAATGTTGGCCAGTAGCAGTGCTCATTTCTTTGATTTGCAAAAGCCAGCTCTGGGGCAGGTCCTGATCCTTAGGACAGTCCCGAGGAAAAGGACCAAAAATTATATCAGAAGAGGCCTGACCTGTTGAAAAGTTGCAGCAGCTGCATCCGATCTTCTAAGATTTCCTGGCACCAAGTGTGTGCCTTGGTGGTATAGAAGAGATATGTACGCCGGCACAGCTGCTCTTTGAAGATGGGCCAGAAGGTGGGCTTGGGACCTAGCACCTCAATGCCACGCACACGTGTGTCAATGCCACCCTGTAAATAACACAGTTTTCTCCAATGGGGAAATACTTTTCACGTAACTCCCCGTCTAATATGCAGGTGTTCTTCAGAGATATTTCTATTTCATTTGCAGAGCATTCAATTTTTACAGTTGAACAATGCGCCTCATATTACTCATATTACTAACAACAACATAAAAACAGTATTCTATCAATTAGAAAATTATTATAATCCTTTTTTTTTCAGGAAAGAAGCTACTATGCTTTTAAAATCAGTTTTTTAATCTATGAACTGTGCAATAAAGGAATGCCAGAAGGTCAATATTTCAAAAGGGGGGGGGGGAAACCCAAATAAAATAAAATTACATACAAAAAGGCAGCATAAATTGTGATTAAGCTGAAAATAATTTGTCATCCATCATACTGTATAGCAAAATTTATATCTTCTCAGACACTCATGCAGTTATAATTCACACAGCCAATGAATCTATTTTCTCTACACCATTTCCAAATATAAACTATAAATACCGCATTTTTGGAGTATAAGACACACGCTTTTCCCTCAAAAAAGAGGCTGAAAATCTGGGTGCGCCTTATACACTGAATACAGCATTTTTGCCGCCCAAAATTTGGCCCCTTCACCAAAATGGCCATGCATAGCTTGTAGGAGGCTTTCAGAGAGCTCCTGGGGCCTGGGGAGGGCAGAAATGAGCAAAAACTGGCTGTTCTTTGCTCGTTTTTGCCCCCCCTCCCGAGGAACACTCTACAAGCCTCCTAAGGGCTATTCATACTCTTGGGGGGGGGGGGGAGCCAGGTCTGTTTTTGCAAAAAACGGGCCATTTTGGGGAGGTTTGCAGAGTGCAAAAAGTTTTTTTTTTAAATTTGCCTCTTCAAAACCTTGGTGCGTCTTATACTCCAGTGTGTCTTATACTCCGAAAATATGGTAAGTGTTCAACTTACTGTTTGGAAAATGAAACACTTATGAAAAGCCTAATCTGAGGAAAGACCTATTTTGCTGACCGGTTTATAGCCATGGGTCAAAAACAATCAGGATGGTTAAGCACAGCTCTTTAGTCTTTGCTTTGTTTCAAGAAACAACATTCAGATTTACCTGTTGACAGCGCTTAATTTTGATCTGTATAATTGGCCAGAAGCGGCCCACATTCTCCAGAAGAACTACCCTATTGGCTGTAGGTAGGACATTCACCTGTTAGAAAAAGAGCCAAAGTCTCACCAAGATAAGAAATGCAAATGGAGAAAGCAACCTGCCTTTTTCAGATGTAATGAATTAATGTAATTAATAATATATGGGAGGTTATAATGCTCACTCTATAAGAACAGCATAAATGTATCTAGTAGGGCAGGAGAAGAGGGCACTCCTTTAAGTTTGAAGTGAGAAAGTTTATAAATACAAACTTGAAGAGCCCTTCTCCATTCAACTAAAGTTTTAGGGACAGGAAGAACATCATCCATTATCATCAGAAGAATATACCTTTCGTCAAGAACTGGGAGAATTCTCTCAATTATTTCTGAAGGCAGCTTAGAACAAAAACAGATGTGAACAAAACACATATGATTAAACTTTCTCTACCACCAGTATCCCTTCAGTTATATTTGTAAACCCTAAGCCTCTGAGCCCTCCTAGCATTAACACTGAGAATCACACAGAAACTTTCAATAAAACCACCATAAAAAGTTTGGGACTACTACCACCACCGACTTCCGCTCCTTCCGTCAAAAACTAAAGACTCACCTGTTTCGACTAGCCGGCTTGGCCCATTCATAGTCTTATCTTACCTCCTGGCAGATATTTTTAATTGAGAATTTCTAGGTCATTATTTTAACTTTAACTTTTGGGGTATTTTTAGGGGTTAGTTTTAAATACTGTTTTTAATCACTTTACTTTAAGATACAGTCTTTATAGCCTCCTCATCTAAGTATTTAAGGATCTGTGTATTTATATATTTATTCTTAGGTATTCCTTGTGTTTTAATTTGACTGTACACCACCCCGAGTCCCTTTCGGGAGAGGGGGCGGTCTAGAAATTTAAAATAAAGTTAAATAAAGTTAAAGTTACATGTTGAGCTACGTGTTGGCATTTAAAACATGGCAATAATGCAACTCCATCCTTATTTAATTGAATAATGGAGAGGGGGATCCTCTTGCTTGCAGAAACTGTTGGTTATTTCCATTTTTAACAGATATCAAGTTCCAGGAAAAAAAACTAGTTATAAACTACAAGAATATATTTTCAGCAGTGAGGCAGTAGAAAAAAAGCTGACAGATACGATTAGATGTCTAAGAAATTACGCTTCGGTTGCCACATTTATCTGACAGTCAACCAATGCAAACAATTAAGTATACGTGTACAAAATCCAAATGTACTTTCACATTAATGAGCTTTAGCTTCAACCATGCACATATACATCTCAGTGGTTAAGTAACAATATTTGCTTCTGAAGTTTCATCATCTGTCGCTCTGATTCATTAGTTAGATAGCAGTTGAAGAGAAACAATTCTACACCTAAGATAAGTGCCACTGCTGGGCAATATAGCAATAGGAAACCAGACAAATGTTTTCACACAATATATAGCAACTTGGTCTGTTTGATAAGATATAAATTGAAAGAGGCATGTGTCAAATTATGTCCCAAACATATTTTTACACAAAATTTCAATTGTGTAATTTGAAGAAATGAAATATGGTTTGGAGGGTTAGAATGAATAAAAGGCTGCTTGTACACATGCACAAATAGGTTCTTAATTAGACATGGGTTCCCATAGAACAGTTTCGAAATAAGGTTCACAATAATTGCTGCTCCCTAAAATTAAGTACAGGTAGTCCTTGACTTACAACCATTCGTTTTGTCACTGTTAGAAGTTACAATGATGCCTTATGTCTTATAACCATTTTTCACACTCAGAACTGCTGCAATATCCCTTTGGTCATGTATCAAAATTCTGACACTTGCCCCAGGGCCATGTGATTACCTTTGGCCAGGGGTGTCAAACTCAAGGCCCAGGGACTGGATCTGGCCCTCGGGGTGCTTAGATCTGGCCCGCGGGGCTGCCCTGGAAACAGCAACAGACTGGCCCGCAGTGCTTCTGACAGCAAAAATGGAGCTTGGGAGGGCCGCAAACTCTGTTTTTGTTGGCAGAGGGTTGTAGGAGGCTGTCACAGCCCAAAATGGCGGCCCTCCTGATCTCCATTTTTGTTGGCAGAGGGTTACAGGAGGCTGTTGGGAGCCTGTTTTCTCTGGCAGTGCACTCGAAGCACTGCAGGCACCCCCAACATGAGTGACATTGATCTGGCCATGCCCATCCTGGCCATACCCACTCCAGCCCCCTGAAGTCAAACACAACCCTAATGCGGCCCTCAATGAAATTGAGTTTGACACCCTTGCCTTTGGCAATCTTCTGACAAGCAAAGTCAATGGGGAACCCAGATTCACTTAACAACCATGTTAAGCAATTTAACAACTGTAGTGATTCACTTAACAAGTGTGGCAAGGAAAGTCATAAAATGGGACAACATTCACTTAACAGCAGAAATTTTAGTCCTCATAAGTTGAGAACTACTTGCAAATATTAGTCCTTATAGGTCGAGGACTACCTGCAAGCAGTTTCTCTGGATCTTGAATTGCTTCATTCAGCATTCAGCCTCTTTCAACATCCTCTGCTATTGTGGGAATAATTGACTTTAGGAATACTTTTTTGCATTGGATAACGAAAGGAAAGTAAGCTAATATAGGTGAACAAGAGACAGATCCAACCAAGTGGCAGTCAGTAACTCAAAGACACTCTGAGTCAATTAGAGATGATAAAAAGGAAGTTCTGTGTTGCCTCTGCTCCTCTATCTTACAATTACCAAACACACAATAATAAAAGTAGCTAAGGTGAGTTAGGGATCTCTACACTGTTAGCTCACTCAATAATTGCTAGACACAAATCCCTGGCCGGGTGCCAAAGTGGCCAAGGAGGTTCCATGATATGGTGTCTGCCTTCTTGAGGGAGGGGTAGTGCCTCCATCCTTGAAAGAAACGGTGGTATACCCCATTCTGAAGAGGCCTCATCAGCCCTGGATAACTATTGTTCTATCTTCAACCTTCCTTTTAGGGAATGGTGTTGAAAAAGTGGTTGGGAATTGCAACTGCTGAGGACCTTAGAAGAAAAGGACTTTTTAGATTCATTTCAGTCACGTTTCATTCTGGCATTTTATGAAGAGAAGGCCATGGCTGTACTGAGGTGAAGCCAGGAGGGAGATAGCACTTCTTGATCTCTCAGCAGCATTTGATACTGACAACCACAGCATCTCTCTGGATTAGCTCCAGAGTGGTTCTCTTCCTTCTCTTGGGACTGGATCCAGTCACACACACCCCAGGGGGGGGGGGGGAGGCAAGGAAGAAAGGTCACTTGCTAGGCCCTCATATGTGGAGTGCTTTCTCTCCTCCCACTCAACATCAACGTGAGACATGCTACTGATTTGGGGTTTGATTTCATCAGCCCTGCCTAGCCGAATGAGACTGTCAAAATCCCGTCCTTGTGCCTGGAAACTATGTGGGCAGAACTGGGGAAAAAACAACTTCAAATCATTTCTACCAAGACTGAGTGGCTGTAAAGTGGGATCCTCAACATCCCAATTTTGATCACTCACTTCACTTTGCCACTCAAGATGGTATACAATATGAGGATCCTCTTGAACTCACACGTCTGAGAAGTTGGTATCTGTGGCCAAGATACCTTTGCACAATTTCATCTACTGTGCTAACTGTTCCCTTTCCTGGATAGGAAGGCTCTTCAAATAATTACTAATGGCTTAGTCAACTCATAGCATGATTATTGCAGTGCACTCTACAGAGGGACGCCCTTGAAGGTAATTTGGAAGCTTCAATTGGTCCAGAATAGAGCAGTGAAGGAAGGGATGGGTGCGCTTTAGTATGTCCATGTGACAACTATTAAGGTTGGTTATTACTCTGCTTCCAGATGTAATTCAAGGTGCTGGTTAAGACTATAAAGCCCTACCTGTTATAGGGCCTAGTTATTTGAAGGTTCCTCTGCCTATCATGATGACTACCTGGCTGATACAAACCAACAACACTTCAATTAAATGGTGTCACCTTTCATGACCCAAGAAGCACATTTTCCCTCTGCCCTTTGGAATGCAATTTCACCTCTCATCTGGGTGGCTCCTACTCTGAAAGCCCTTTGTGGGGTCTTGAAGAACGTGTCTTTTTCCCCAGACTTTAGGGTAGGGTGGTTAAAGTCCATCATTAGTTTTATTCTTGACCAGAATCACCATCTTGTTCTTTATCTGATTTTTAATTAATGCTTAATCGGCTTTCTGTTTGATTGCAACAGTGTTTTACTGTATCTTTCTTGTTATATTGTGAGACACACCAGAATCATTTGGAGTTGTGTGGCGCCTCAATAGAATAAATTAATTAAACTGTATCAGAGAATGGAGCACAGATAGTTTGAGAAATGGCAAGTTTCCAACGGAATCTCAAATCAAGGATGGACAGCTCAAACAAATGCATATTCTTTGTAGAAGGTCTATGAACCCTGAGTGTATGTTCACAATATAGCAGAAAATCTTCCTTACTGAAGCTTTCTAAAAGCAGACCGGCTTTAGAGAGAGAAAAAAAAAGAAGCACTCACAGTATTGAGCTCACTAGTGATGCTAGATGTGTTCTCTCCTCCCATCACGACAATCCGAGCTGGCATGTAGCTGGAATCCTCACTAGCTACTATTAAAGTCATCTGCCTGCAGCAAAAACAAAACTTTGTATTTGTGTCAGACTTTGGATGCATCCTGGCATACTCACTAAAGCAGGGGTGTCCAAACTTGGGAACTTTAAGACTTGTGGATAGCTGGCTGGGGAATTCTGGGAGTTGAAGTCCACAAGTCTTAAAGTTCCCAAGTTTGGACACCCCTGCACTAAAGTCTGCCTGGGTGACTAAAAATATTTCATGATATAGCCCCAAATACATTCCTCTCAAAGAAGAACTCACTACATAGACATACAGACCTACATATGCAATCATAACCAACCCTAAATGTAACTAATCAATCATGCAATATTTTTTCTAGGCCATTTTACGGTTAAATGTATGATATTGCATTTTTGCAAACAGAGCAATTTGCAAAAAAAGGGGTGGGGGGGGGAGAGATTTTTCATTTGCTTTTTCATTTCAAAAGTCAATGTGAGAAATTATTTCATCATCTGCTAATCTCACAATTCATCATACTGAAATTAAATCCGAATTATCTACCCCTCCTCCCTGCTTTTGCTCTATTCATTTTGCCTAATGAACAATTCCCAATAACTGAAAAGTTTGCACATAATCTCATGACTTTCATCAAGTATCTGGTTAATTCACATTTAATCATAGAGCTTGCTCTTACCCTGTTGCCTAGAAACTCTCAAAGTCAATTAGCTAACTGCCTCCATTGGGACTTACCTGACTACCACTCCACGATGCATATATACATTGATGTAATGGGAACCTGTGCTACCATTAGATTCCCAATAAGTCTTTGGATTTTTGTCAGTCAGTTTATTGGCTCTATGTGGATTAGAAGAGACTTCTATCCTTTCCCAACACTTGTCTTCCTTCACCTCTACATTAGAACCTAGGGAGGGAGGGAGGGAGGGAGGGAGAATTACTCCTTTTACAGCAGGTCTGTACCCGAATCCTCCAATTTTTAGATTCCAAAGGATGCAAATCATTTACCTTGGCAAAGGTTGCGCAAAAAAACATCAAAAAAGGGAATATTAATAGGCTGGTGGCTTCGTCTATGTTCCTCTATCTGTCCTAGAACCATCTGTATAAACAAAGTAGACAGCAGAATATATTTATCAATAAAGCTTAAGATTTAGTTAAAGAAAAATTTTCATTCTTCAAATCTGATTCTACAATGCAAGCTATTCAACTGAACACAATTTACTAAGCTTCTCTGTCCTACCATCCTTTGTATTCAGCCCTGAATCCTATACACACACACACACACACACACACACACACACACACACACACGAGTCAGAAACTTACTACCGTATTTATTCGAGTATAACGCGCAAAATTTTCTACCAAAAAAATAAATCAAAGTGTGGGTGCGCGTTATAAACGAGGGCTGGGGTGGGGTGGCAGTGGCGGCCGGTCCATTGAGGGCGCAGGCGAATTGTAAATTGTAAATTTCCGGACTGCAGCCTCGATCCCGGCCTTAGGCGGTGCCGCGACGTGCTCAATAGTCGCAACTCAGCTGCCTGCCACCTTTCCCCTCCTTTGTCTCCCAGCCGGGGCGGCCCGCCACCGAGTTGCAACTATTGCCGCCGCTGCTGCCGCCGTTCACAGGACCCGCCTCTCACCCTCTTCCTCCAGTCGGCAGGAGGAAGAGGGTGAGAGGCGGGTCCTGTGAACGGCGGCAGCAGCGGCGGCAATAGTCATGGCCGCACGTGTTCAACAACGTTTTTTTGTCAATTATAATGCTTGGTGTGAAACAAAATTTTATACCGATTTTTAATCAAAAATTAGGGGGTGCGCGTTATACACGTGTGCGCATTATACTTGAATAAATACGGTAATACGGTAATTCCTATACAAGAAGAGAGAACAGAATCTCATAATTTTAAGGAAATTTTTGTTTTTGACCAAATTTAGCTCTTGACTGTTTGCTCTGATTTATTACAGATTATCTGACCACTCTATTGATACTCATTGTCTACCTGTTCCTAGGCCAGCCACCTAATACACACACAGGAAAGGTCAAAGTTACCTGAATGCAACCAGCCAGGATACTGGTTGTCATCTTCTTATAAAGGCTAGCATATTTCTCACAGTCAGTCACAAGGTCCCGCAACTCTGTCACCAATAACAAGTTGGAGTTGTGCTTGTCCATAGCTTTGGTCAGAGCTTCCTTTGTGCCTACACGACACATCACAACCGCACAATCTTTGTTGGTGGTAGCTAAACGATGCAGGAAACGGATGAACTCCTGCACAACCTGTTGACAGAAACATAATAGCAAGGAAGTGTGCAGAAAAAACAGTTTTTGACAAGTAAGTTCCTCTTTCCATCTGTATTTCCTTTTATCCCTCATCACCAGCCATATCTTCCAGGGGATTACAACTCTTCTTCAATAGATCTTCAGGAACACCTGATCAATCCATGCATCATGGGTATGAGACCTATTTCAGCTCAATGACAATTTAATTCTTTTCAAACAAGTTGTGGATCACATGCTATCAGTAAATATAGTGTGCAATCTCTATTTTTTTTCCTCTTGCCACTTATAAAGACAGAAACTCCAGGCATACGCTCTATTTACCCACAATAATTTAACGTTTAAGTAATATCTGTAGGGCCTATTTAAAGGCACAGGGGGGAGTTCTTGCCTGTAATCAACTGCTAGTTAAAAATTAGTTTCTCCCAAGGGTATCAAATTTGAGCAGTTCTGAGGATAAAACAGTTAATTTGATCATTCTGAAAGTGTTTCAAGTAGAGGTCAAAGTGTTTCAAGTAGAAACTGGAAAGAGATTATTACTGTTGGAAAAGTAAGCAAATTTTCACGACAAAGATGATGCCTATTTATGAATCTCATGGGAAACCTTTATCACTATCTAGACTGATAAGAACTTAGCTATGCCTGTTCTATACTTGCAAATATATTTGCAGGTAGTCCTTGACATACAGTAGTCCATTTAGTGACTGTTCAAAGTTACAACGGCACTGAAGAAAGTGACTTATGACCATTTTTCACACTTAGGACCATTGCAACATCACGTGATCATAATTCAGATGCTTGGCAACTGACTCATATTTATGACGGTTGCTGTGTCAGGATCATGTGACCATCTTTTCCCACTTTTTGACAAGCAAAGTCAATGAGGAAGTCAGACTCACTTAACAACCATGTTACTAATTTAACCACTGCAGGGATTCACTTAACTCTGTCAAGAAAGTTCATAAAAATGGGGTACCATAAAATTCACTTAAGAAATGTCTCACTTGGCAACAGAAATTATGGGCTCAATTGTGGTTGTAAGTCAAGGACTACCTGCATATGCTTTTGGCTTCCTGACCCAATTCTATTTGATTTTCAATCCAAATTTTGTTTACTAATAATATATACCAGCAGAGATGAAAAATGCTTTTTGCCAACTACATCTGGCTTGAATTGAGAATTTGCAATTTTGTCAACACGCTCACTAATATTTTACATACCTTCTTCAAATGCCTCTTATTAAACTCCTTTTCAATTTATGTTGCAATTGATTCCTTACCTCTCGTTCACTATTGTGGGTACTCATTGAGGACAGACAAGGCTCAATGCACTCATGCCAGGGCAATGCATCCTCTTGGGAAATATCCAAAAACTTATTCAAAATCCTGCAAAGAGAAGATACTTGTTATAAATGCAGATTTCAATTTAAGAACAACAGCAGCCTTCAGTTCTTAAGCTGACTGCCTGGACTATTTTAATAACTGTATTTAAAATATACAATAAATATCATGTTTTTATTGCTTATAGATATGGTTATTAATATTTTCTTGCAAAAAGAATACAATTTTTTTTCTCAGCGATTTAAAATGTTCCAACATTTGGGATGAAGCACATTCTCTACAGGACCAGCAACAAACATTTTCTGTATTATTTGATGCCAAATATTCATTTTTATGATTTTGATCATAAAAGCTGTTTCTGTGTTGTGGTTCAGTTCTTTCACATGCAGCCCAAAAGACTGCAGGCATTTCACCCACCTCAGTGCCTTTTTAGGATTGCAATTCCCAGAATTCTAAGCCTCTGTGAGAGTGATAGTTTTCTATAAAGTGCAGTGTTCCAAAATTTATAATAAATTATTTCCATTTCAAACAATTTCCTGCAGTGTTCTATTTCCTAAGCTTATGATATACACAAGCCTCAAGCCATTTTCTTGTACAGATTGACTTGTGGTGATGAAGGTCAGCAAGTTACATTATTTAAATTACCCACTTCAGAGCTTCCGTGCTAACCTATCCAGAAGAGTGAGTGGCCCCACCTTAAGACACCATTGCTCAAACCACCCCACTTTCTCTGAATCCAAATACTCTTCTAAAAGAATCTTCCACCTTCCATGATGGTAAAATACATCCTCATTCTACCTCATCATGGCCATCTGGACAGTCTTTTCAGCTCCCAACTGTTCTAGGGTCTTCAACAGCAGCAAGAAATGCTCATGATCTGGCAAAATGTCTGTTCCATTTCTCTCAGGGTAAACACCCTCGTCACAAAGGCAGTGCTCCAGCGCTAGCACTACATCTTTTGAAAAGCTGGTTTCATGCAGGTTTTTCAGTAGGGTTGGTACATCCATATCTTTGAACTCAAAGGAAGCTTCAGATTCTGTATCGAAAAGGGGAGAGGAGGAGAAGATCTCTCTATGTCAAAATATAATTCCCTGAAATAGGGTATGGAGGAAAAAAACAGATGCTGCTAATCATCTCCCCAATAAATGGCCACAGGAGCAAGGCATCCTCTCCTGGAGGGCTCCTTCTCCAGCAGGAAAAGATCCCTGGAAGCAGCCATGGGGATAATTAACCTCTGGCCTTCCAAGTTTCAAAACACAGCAAGTGAAAACTATCTCCTGTGATTTACTATTAAAAGGAAGCCTATGGATAATCAGAAAGACATGCTGATGTAGAAGAATAAGAAAATGTTGATTGTGTGCTTAGGTAATCCCTTCCAACATAATGGAGAGGTCAAGACCTTATTAGATCCTCAAAACAAGGCACTCTATGAAGCAAAGCCTAATGGAAATAAAACAAACTATTACACACTTAGAGAGAAAAATGCCAAAAGAATAAAGATAAGCAACTGGAAACTTAAAAGCAACCTGTACCTGCATTCTCCTGGCTCAATGGCAATTTATGCTCAGCCAAACGATTGAGCACTATTCGAGCTAGCATCTCATTGGAGCTCTGGCCTGTTTGACAACAACTCTGCAGGACCGCACGGAGGTCACAGCTTCCCAACTGTTCTGCCAGGCCCTTGTGATTGTTGATCAGCATGTTTAATACCAACAGCCCATTCTGCACTGCTGATGAGGCTCTGAGGAAAAGAGGAATGGTTGGCATAATCAACTGAGGCAATGTTAGAGGACGCGGAAGGAAAAAATATTGGAATACATAATATTCCAAAACTAAGCAATTAATAATCCTATTCAGTTCCAAGAAATTATTACATGTTTTGAAATAATAATAATCCTATTAATAAATCTGTCAGATTGCCTCCAATCTAAAGGTACAGAACAGAAAACTTAACAAAATGAGACATCAACCGAATTCTCCCAAGAAAAAAAAGTGAATTCTCAACATTCATTCCTTATCCTTGTTTAATTATTAATTCCTTGAACTTAGTTATATGCTCCTTTATTTCAGTTAAGATTTCACTTCCATCTTACCCAGGTGTAGCCAACATCTTCTCAATAGCAGTACAAATTATACATAGCAAATTGTCAGATTCTTTGCTGGAAGCAGAACCAATGCTGGCAAAAATTTCCCGCATCATCTGAGCATCTGAATGATTCAGAGGGTATGATTTCCCGCTGGTACCAAGTAGCTCGCAGTTCCCAGCACCCACCAATACTTTCAATGCCTAGAAAAACCAAAAGCAGAAAATGAAGATCAGAAATAAATAACTGATTCCCTTTGTCACAATATTTCATCAGCACCCACTTTATACTTCAGCTGTTTGAAATCTTTGGACTTTTGTTGAGGACATAGTAAACTGAAGACATTTCTAAAAAAGCAAGGACAACATTAAGCTGAAATTGCTGGCTAGATACTGAATCTGGGCCCATGAAATCTCTCAGGATAAAGGAGAGATTGTGAGATCACCCAGACATATTCTGGACACTGGTAGGTAGCAGGACCTGACATTGTTGTGCTTGTGAGTTGAATGGCCAGAAGTCAAGGATTCACACAAAGCTAATAATGTAGCCTTAAGGGAAGATGGTTCAGCTGATCTTCATTTCTTAATCACTGAGTCAATGTCCTTCAATCTTTCAGAAAAGAAGTTTTAAGTTTAACAACTTACTTTTTTCTGGAATTGACACTAAAAGGGAGATTAGAATGTTGATTTTATAAACTGACTAAAGATCAATATTCATCCATCCATCACATTTATATATCTGTCCATCTAATTAAAAGCTACTGTGGTCAGCAGATACATTTAATAACATTCTGAAATTAAATATAAGAATCCTTCCCATGGAAAACTATCCATGTTTTTTCACATCCAGAAGAAAAACAAGAAGATAAATTGGGATTTTGAAGATTGGAGACTAGAGAGCAGTAGAAGGAAATGTATTATACTTAAAGGGAAAGAATACTTAAGCTCTATGTGGGGTCCTTCGTGTTCTCTGAGCTTGGTGGGTTTTTTTTTGCAGACGTTTCATTACTCTAACTAGGTAACATCATCACTGCTGCAAGAAAACCACCAAGCTCAGAGAGTACCAAGGACCCCTCATTTCAACTCTGAGCTACAAATATTCTCCTTTATTGTTATCAATCTGATAATGCAGAATGGAGCAAAATCTTTTATCAACGGGAGATATTTGTTAACAATGGACCCACAAGGATGGAATTCAGGTGGGTTTATTAGATCAAGCGCATACTAGATAGGCTGATATTTCTGGTAACCCTTAATGGACTCTTGCTGATTAAGATAGATCATGAGATTTTAAAGATTTGTTTAAGAGAATGTGGTGAGGTAGGAGATGGAAGAGGTTGCTGTATTTTAAGAGATGGTGACAAGTTGCTAAAGTTGTTTATACTTGCTGAGACAAAGGAGGAATTGACTTCTTTCTTTCTCCTTTCTCTTCATATTTTTTTTAAATATAAATATTTTGCATTAATTTTATCTGCACAATTAATTTGTTAAATTCAAACAACTGAATTTCATGCTGAGAGTTACATTTATGTGGTATTAAGACTTATTATATTATTTACAGAACATATTAAAAAAATGATAAATGTTAAGAATTTTTCTGAGAAACATTCTTCCATCGTTCTAATTTCTAAGCATATTTATTTGCTCTGGTACTTTAATGTATTATTTATTGTTTAATGTATACTTTATTTCCATTAAGAGTTAATGGAAAATTCTTCCAAAACAAACAGAGACACACATACATCAAATTCCCACCATCAATTTATGTCATTAATATATTCAACTTACTGCCAAGCCAGCCTGCTGTACCAATGCTGAAGGGGAATATTCCTGCATACAGCCCAGCACAGCACGCACCCCACCTTCCGTAGCAAAAAGGATTCGCCAATCATACTTTGCCATTAACACATAAAGCAGTCTTAATGCTGTCACCATCAACAATTTCTCCTTCAGCTGGTTGCTGAGCAGCTCCACCAGCATCTTCACCATCTTCTCTCTGAGGAGCATAAAAAAGCCTTTAAATTTATGGTTGTGTCTTTGTAAGGGTCTGAGCAAATAAAGTCCCAGTTGCTACCTCTAGTTTTTCCTAAGGAAAATAAAATGATCACTAGACGACCAGATAAAAACCTCCAGCCAGGCAGAGCACCACTCACCGACCTAGCATATCCTGAAGGTGCCAAGCCGCAAGAATGGGGTGGGGGGCAAAGGCTTGCGTTGCTTGGCACCTTTGGGATACCAGTAGGTCAGTGAGAGGTGCTGTGCCCAACTGAAGAGGGGGCTTGCTGGGGGGTTGCTCTCTTGCGAGCGGGCTCCCAAAGAGCCGGGCACAGCCTCAAGAGTCGAACGGCTGTGTTGCGCTGTTGCAGCAGCATTACACAGCAGCCATGAGGTGACCACGCTCACGAGCAGCCGCCCGGCAACTCCCCTTTCCAGCCAAGCACAGCGCCATTCACTGACCTGGGGTATCGCCAAGCTGCTTGAGCGCCTGTTCACCGCCCTCTGGCTCCTGCGGCTTGGTGCCTTCGGAATGCCCCTAGTCAGTGAATGGGACTCTGCATGGCTGGAAAGGGGGATTGCGTGAGCGGCTTTTCCGCTCCCCGCTCATGCACCTCCCAGCCTCACAATGCCCTTGCCTAACTCTGCCTGCAGAGCCAGGGCATCTTCGCTGCTGCCACTGCCCACCGCCACCGCATGGCTTTTTCAGCAGCTTCCAAAGCACAGAGGTAGAATGCTGAGTCTTCTGGAAATTGCCACTCTGGGAATACGCTCTATGGTTGTACGCTTTGGGAGTACGCTCTGCCTCAGCCAGCCCACAACCATAGAGCGTATCCCCAGAGCAGCCGCTGCCGAAAGACTCAGCTACGGATCTCCGGAGTTTGGAAGCCAGAGAATAGGCTATGCTCGGAGTGAGGCAGCACATTGGCCCTACGAGGAGAGCTGGACCAGGGCATGGCGAGGTTGGGAGGCACACCAGCTGGGGATGGAACAGGCGCTCACGCAACCTCCCTTTCCAGCCAGGCAAAGCGCCATGCACTGACCTAAGGGTATCCTCAATGCGTCACCACATGGCTTAGCACCTTTGGGATATCACTGGGTCTGTGAGTGGCGCTCTGCCCGACTGGAAAGGGGGGTTTCTGGGTGGCTGCTCATGAGCGTGGTCACCTCATGGCTGGTATGTTGCGCTGCTGATACAGTGCAACACAGTCATTTACCCCTGAGACTGTGCCTGGCTCTCCGGGCGCCCGCTCGCAAGAGAGCAGCCACCCAGCAACCCCAAAGTAATAACCCCCCCCCCCCAATAATAAGACCCAATCAATATTTTGGGGTCAAAAGAAAATAAGATCCTGTCTTATTTTCGGGGAAACACGGTAACAACTGTTGATAAGAAAGACAAAAAGATCTGGATAGTGGAAGTGGATGTACTTGGAGACAATAGAATAGAAGAAAAAGAACTGGAGAAAATCACAAACTACAAAGACCCACAAACAGAAGTAGAATGACTGTGTTAAAAGAAAGCAAAGTTAATACCATGGAACTACAGATAATTTAACTAAAGACACTTTATCATTGAAATGCAGGCCTACTATAACGATTGCATATTGAAGGAAGAAAACTGACCTGATTGAGGGTCCACTTTCTACTTTAATAATTTGTCTTTCTTGACAAGTTTCATCTTCTAAGATCTTGATTATGAATCTGAGTCCAGACACCTGTACTGCAACCTCGGAACTAGATTTCTGTATTATATCTACAATATCTGCAAGCTTCTCCAGGGAGTTCCTCTTTCCTGACACTTTCCCACTGAAGAAAGCTGATCAATAACAAAGGACAGATCAGTAAACAAAACTCTTAGTAATTACCCAATTATAAACTTTTTGTTAAACTTTTATTCTTTATTTTCCACAACAGCTATAAGTGCAACAAACTAGTCTCTGGTTTTTTTCAACTCCACCCTCCCTCTCTTTCCTGCAATTATTTGACATAAATGAGCTTAAATACATATCTTTTTGGCATTTACCTTTGGCTTTTTCATCTGGTATGTCTGGAAAGTAAAGTCCTTCTACGTGATGAAGTTTATTAATCAACTGCGTGTCAGTCTTCTCTGTTGTGGACAGCACCGGAGAAGACATTTCAGCAGAAGCGGACTCCTTCGGTTTTTGGGAAGCCATGGCTTCAGAAAAGCCACTATCTTTTGCAGAGGTCATGTCCATACTTTGGCAACCTTCTTCTGAACTTCCCTTGCTGAAGGTGTATTTGAGATAAATGTGAGAATTCTGGAGGTCATTTTGGGTGCAGCCTTGACAGTACTTGCTCAAGAGCGGCAAGAGTTTCCGAGTCAATTCTACTGATATTGACAGCTGAATCAGGCCCTCTTCATCGAGTTCGGACAGCTTAAAATGCAAAAGACAATTCAGTAATCAGAATACATAGTGCTTTTCACATCCAATCACAGCTGTAAGAGGATAAAAGAGCCTGTTTGTCCAATGGGCCATTCATATACTAGGGCAGGAAAGGGCACATTTTGGGCAGTTGGAGGCTGTGTTTAAGCTTCTTGACCCTATGTAGAACCATGGGATCCAGTGTATAAGAATCACTGGAAAGAATATTGAACAATCTTTTCAGACTGTTTTTAACATTCATTAATTAGAATGGTGGTGGCAGGACACGGTAGTGATAAGAAGGTAAAGCATGACCATTCTTACACTTAAGGCCAATCTTTTGTAAAATAGTGCGTTCTGATTCTTAATCTGCAAAATTGTACCATGGGAATGTGGTTAGTCTGATTCTAACTTTCAATAGTACAATTCTAAATGATATGGGGAATGGGTGGGACAAACCAGTCACTGGTTGTTTATGCCTTTATTAGGAAAAGAACACAGGAGCTGCTCTTCCTGGCTGCCAATTCACATTTCTTAATTCCTAAGAAGCAGGAATGGTAGAAGGTGCCATTGCATTTTTCCTACTCAGATAGCAATAGCACTTAGACTTATATACTGCTTCACAGTGCTTTACAGCCTTCTTAGGCAGTTTACAGAGTCAGCATATTTCCCTCAACAATCTGGGTCCTCATTTTACCGATCTCAGAAGGATGGAAGGCTGAGGCAACCTTGAGCCGCTCAGAATCGAACTCCTGGAGTGAGCAGTGAGTTATCCTGCAGTGCACTACTGCATTCTAACCACCGTGCCACCACGGCTCAGTTTTTCCTAGTCAGGTGTCTGTTAGGTTCTGTTCCTTTCCTCCCAAGGAAAATTTCTTCCATTTACCTGTTCCTCATGATTCTCCTGAATGAACCGAATAATTTCCTGTTGTTCATGTTGCTCTAGCTTTTTAATGAAAAAAAGTAGCTCCCACCATTCAGCCCGGCTCAACATTCCAGAACTCTCATATAGGTGATCCACTAAGTATGGCAGGCAGTAAAGTCCTCCAAGAGGTTTGCAGTAAAATGTCTGAGTAGCTGCAGAGAGAGAGAGAGAGAGAGAGAGAGAGAGAAAAGCAAAAACTAACTTTTGAACTCAGAGACTTGACTGTCACTTGCTTATATCTTGAGAAAACAGGATAACATTTGGAATAGTTCACAGCTCTACAAAGAGGAGAGATGATATCTGCTATTCTCCCTTCTCCTTTCCAATCCCCAGTACCAGCATTTCCATCACTCAAGATGGTCCTCCAACTCATCAGAGCAAATTTGGAGGCAGCATAAGATACATCAAGGAAGAAGGAATGAAGTTCTCCAGTGCGCTGCTTAGAAAATCCAAAGGAATGGGTTAAATTCAGTCTGCTTGCCTAGAGACAGAATTAAAGAAACTTGGCCTCCCTTTTCACTCGGCCCATCAGTTTTTTCAATTCAGTCTGCCTGAAGAGACGTAATCACATTGTCTCCTATACCTTTATGATCTATTCCTTTGGATTTTCTTTGCAAGTACAGGTATTGCATTTCTTTTGTTATTGTTGTTTCAGTAGTGCGATTTCGGTAGGCACGCTGGTTTTCCCAGTCCGCCGGCAAGAACCGCTGCCGGGGTTTCCCCATTCAGGGGGAATGCATGTGCGGTTGGGCGCTTCTACCTGATTACTCAGGCTAGCCCGTAACTGATATCCGCTTGGTTCTGTGGGCCATGAGTTCGGTGTGCCAGTCTCAAGCCCCTCTTGCTGCGCTTGGAGGCTTGGTTTACCATCTTTCCGTCACTGCCTGATTCTCTTCTGAGGCGCTCGGAGCGGCCATTTTGAATTGCGCTTTGAATTTTGCGGGTGTGGGTTGTGCCGAGAGATGCTGAGCAGTGATTGGATACCCTGGAATTGGCGGGCTGTTGGTTTTGGCGCCAATTGAGCTCCGGAGCAGCGTCGGCCATTTTGAGTGCCACGAGCCTCATTGCGTGCTGGTTTGGGAGACGAGTAGCAGCGTGGTTGCAATCTTGCTGTTCCCTCACCGCAGGCGATCTAAACTGAGCTGCTTCTTGGCGCCTTCCTCCAGTGACTACGTATCACCTATTGAGCAGCCAGGATCGCATGGTTATTTGCAGGTTTGCCCTATTATTCCCCATGAAGTCACTTCGGGTGCATAGGAAGAGGATGACAGACCGTGCTTCTATTCCAGCATCGGGAGCAGCGATTTCCCCTGGAAGTTCTCCCTTGAGGGATTCCCCTCCCGGCAGGGTGGGAAGGGCTACCACTAGGAGCACGGCCTGCAGATCCAAAGCCACTTCCTTGTCAGCGGCTGCTAATAAGGATGCACGAAAGAAGCACCGGGCTTCCACCAAGAAGGCCTCCAAAGCCCCTAATCCATCGAGGGTACCAATTCTCCCCCACCTTTGCAGCTGGAGGAATTGCCTTTTTTGTCCTTTCGGGGATCCCCCTTGGGAGCGTCCAGGGACTGGTCCCCAGATAACATCCAGGTGCAGGGCCTCTCTGCAGAAGATGTAGACCTAGGCCCTGGTTCCACGCCAAGTGCGTCAGGCCTCAGCGTTGTGCAGGCCTCCCAGGCCAGGCATTCCACACCAGAAACCAGGCATTCCTCACCTGAGGCCATATTTACCCCCATGGCAGTGGGGCTCCGTGAGGTGGACAACCAAGTCCTGAACCTCCCTAGAGATTTCAGGGATCTTATCTCAGCTGCCATCTCACAGGTTGATTCTGAACTCTGCAGGAGATCCAAACATTCAAGGGCACCTTCTAGGCCCGCCCTGGATCCTGCAAGGGACCATCTTCTCCTGTGCACCTACCCATAGCAAGGACTCTCTCCTGGGTGATGAGGAGCAAGGCAACCAGGAGTTGTCGGATGATGAGGGTGCTCTCCCAGAAGTCCCCATTCCCGGGGGCCTTTTCTGGCCTACACTGTTTAAATCCTTGCTCTTTAAGGCAAGGATCACAGCCAACATGGGCAGCAAGAGTACCCCAGTGGAATCTTCTCTGGGTCTAGATTCCACTGAGCACTTGTTTTCAGAACCAGTTCTGGAGCAAGAGGTTTTTCCATCACCCAAACTTTTTCTGGATGTCATCCAGAGACGGTGGTCTCAGCCAGCTGCGGTTCCCCCACCGAGCAATAATGACAAGTGGCTGTTTGGGCCCGGACCGGACCTGGAGGGGCTCCTCCAAATGCCAACTGCGGATCCGCCGAAAGCCAATTTGACCTCCCCCGCCATTGTCCCTTCAGATGCATCTGAGGGGCTGAAGGCAGAGGACCACAAGGCGGAACAAACCTTCCGCAAGTTGCACCAGGCGGCTGCCTGGGTGATTCGTGTGGCTACTGCTGCATCCTTTTTCAACAGGACTTCCCTGGTGTGGCTCAGACAATTGCAGTCTAGGCTAGTGCCTGAGGACATGCGCCTCCACCAAGATGTCAATAAGTTGGTGGCAGCTTTGGAATTTTCCGTTGCTGCCACCTTAGCGGCGGCTAAATTCACCTCCAGGGCATTGGCTACTAATATCACATCCCGCTGCCTCCTCTAGCTCCGCCGTTGGCAGGCGGACATCTGCTCCAAGTGGCGCCTTGCAGCAGCCCCGTTTAAAAGAGGGAAACTTTTTAGGGAAGCCCTAGATACCAATCTCATTGAGAACAGAGATAAAAAGAAAGGGCTCCCCTCTGTACAAAGGCAGGCGGACCATAGGTCCCAATCGTAGTTCCCACTGGCAGCCCTTTCAGGGGGATTTGGGGTCCACTGGGCCCCAGTATCACAGATCCTACTACCAGGGATCACATCAAGCCCAGGAAAGGTCCACATTTAGGGATAGGGGCAGGCAGCAGCAGCAGCCCCAGCCACAACAGCCACAACCTAGACAAGGAGGCCGAGGTTCCGGCTACCGACCCTTCAGTCAGTACCGCTGACTCCCAGGTTGGTATTCCCATTGGTGGTCAACTCGCTCACTTCGTCGACCAATGGGAACAATCAACCTGGGACGCTTGGGTTCTCCAGACCATGTGGATCGGCCTCACTCTAGACTTTCCTTCCACTCACCCAAGACGGTTCGTCAGGTGCTCCATTCCAAGGTGAAGGGTCATGAGGGCTCTCATGGACACCGAAATCCAGCACCTCCTGGACATTTGTGCCATCGAACCAGTCCCCTCAGGTCAGGAGCGGAGGGATTTTTATTTGATCCTGTTCTTAGTGCCCAAGAACTCGGGGGGTGGGGGTGGACAGCGATCCTGGATCTCAAGAGGCTGAATGTGTACCTGGCGTACAAGCGTTTCAAAATGCAGTTGCTGCAAACCATCTTGGGCTGCATTCACCAGGGAGACTATCTAAAATCTGTAGACATCAAGGAGGCATACCTTCATGTGCCTATTTGTCACTCACACCAGAAGTTTCTATGCTTTGCTTAGGCAGGGTGCCATTTCCAATACCAGGCCCTGCCATTTGGACTCTCGTCGGCCCCAAGGACATTTACGAAGCTGCTGGCCGCAGTGATGGCCCATCTCAGGTCTCATCCCATCCGACTTCAGGCCTATCTCGACGATGTCCTGATACAATCGACATCTCCAGGGCAGACCCGTCAAGATTTTTGAACAACAATTCGGTCACTGCAGCTCCACAGCTTTATGGTAAATATGGACAAAAGTCAATTGTTACCAGCCACGTCACTGCTACATCTCAGGGCCATAATAGACACTGTTCAATGTCAGGTGTCCCTGTCACCTGACCGTTCCAGCATTCGAGCCCTGGTGAACCAGGTGCTGGCCTAGAGATCGATGCACCTGTCCATCCTTTATACATTGCTCAGGAAGCTGATCTCTTGCATAGGGATTGTTCCCCGGGCCCGGCTTTACGCATGCCATCTTCAATGGTTCCTCCTTCCACACCAGAGGAGACACAGGGACATCCTGGACATTATGGTGCGACTGTCCTCCAAAGTGACCTGCTCTTTCTACCAGTGGACCTCCTCCGCCTTGCTGAAAGGTTGTCTGTTCAGAGAGCCGGATTGGTTCACAATCATGATCGATGCCAGCTTATACGGCTGGGGCACTCACACTCACTCGGGAGAAGCCCAGGGACGCTGGAGCCCCAGGACTTGACGAACAATATCAATTGGTTGGAACTTCGGGCCATTCATCTGGCCCTTCGGGAGTTCAGAAACCTGGTGGCGGGGCGGCATTTGTTGATCCTCACGGACAACGTGGCCACCAAAGCACACATCAACCGCCAGGGGGGCACACATTCCAAGAGGCTGATGCTGGAGGCATAGGCACTCTGGTTGTGGGCGAAATTTCATCTTCTGTCCATCAGAGCAGATCACATCTCCAGCTCGAAGAACATGCAGACAGATTGGCTGAGTCATGCAACTGTGAACCAGGCGGAGTGGCGACTCCACCCGGACTTGTTCCAGGAACTGACCCGCAGGTTCGGCATCCCAATATTGAACCTGTTTGCATCTCCAACCAACACACACCTGTCTCAATTCTTCAGCAGATTCCAGCCTCCCAGGGCGAGGGTTAGAGATCAGCTTTGCTCCCTCAAGTCCTGGAATTCCTCCAGGATGGCCTGGATAGGGGACTGGCCCCAAACTCCTTGTGAAGACAGACAGCGGCACTTGCTACAGTTCTTCACAGAGACACGGGATGTTCCTTGGCACACCATCCCAGGGTTCGTGCCTTCTTGAGGGGTGCCGCCAACCTCAGACCTCCGACAGCCCATCGTTACCCATCGTGGGAGCTTTCCATAGTGCTTGAAGCCTTGACATCAGTGCCGTTTGAACCTATCCGCTCCATCAGCCTTCGTCTACTGACTTTGAAGGTGGCTTTCCTCGTGGCCACCATCTCGGCTCGGAGGGTCTCGGAATTGGGTGCCCTGTCGGACTGCAGCGACCTCTGTATTTTCCAAACTAACAGAGTGATCCTCAAGCTTGACCCTTCCTTTCTCACGAAGGTCAACTCCTGGTTTCATAGGGCCCAGGAGTTGGTATTGCCTGACTTTTGCCCCCGACCGATGCACCCTCGCGAATGGAAATGGCATCACCTCGACGTGCTACGGACCCTTCGATGCTACATCAAGCATACAGCATCCTTCTGATGGTCGGAGGCCCTCTTTGTTGCCTTCCTTCCCGACTCCATGGGACAGAAAGTATCATCCACCACTATTGGAAGGTGGTTGAAGGCCTATATCGCCAAGGCATATGAGGTGCAGGGCCACCCACCACCCCATCACATCACAACCCACTTGACGCGCAGCCTGGCCACCACCACAGCCTGGGCCACACAAGCCTCGGTTGAGGAGATTTGTAGGGCAGCGATATGGTTATCTCCATCGCCCTTCATTAAACATAAATTGGATGTTTATGCTTAAGCCGAAGCGGCCTTCGGACGTCATGTATTGCAGGTAGTTGACTCGGACTCTGGCTCCCTGGACCAGTCAACTACCCACCCTTAGGTCAGTATGCTTAGGCATCTCCCATTCCTTTGGATTCTCTAAGCAGCGTACTGGAGAAAGACCCTTGTACTTACCTGAATGGTCGTTCTTGGTGCGCTGCGTGAGAATCCAACCCCGCCCAATCGCGATTCGGCCCAGGGTCGTTGTGGGCAGGAGGTTTCGAGGTTAGGAGGGCATTTCATGTGCTTTCATCTCTCGAAACGGCCATGCCTTCCATTGAAAAAACTGACAGGCCGAGTGAAAAGGGAGGTGTGGCCAAGTTTCTTCAATTCAGTCTCTAGGCAAGCAGACTGAAATTAACCCATTCCTTTGGATTCTCATGCAGTGCATCGAGAACGACTGTTCAGGTAAGTACAACAGTCTATTTCTAACTAATTTGTTAGCAAGATTCTTCCTTGTAGGCACTCATTTGTAGGCACTCTAGAATTCTACAGAAAAGAATATGCTCAATCTATTTATTTGTTAAAGTTATTTACCGCCTATCTCACTGTAGGACTATAGAATCCTGTAAGCAAACAATTATTCAGCTGCAGAAGAATTTGAATTTTTGAACTAAAAATGCACACGCATTCTACAAAAGTAACCTGGGTGATTTTGGGTCAGTCACTCTTTCAGCCCTCTCAATCACAGCATTGCTATTGTGAGGAAAATAGGAGGAAGGTGTGGTTGGATCACCTTACAGGGGAGATGGGCTACATAAAAATTAATAATAAATATGTTCACCACCTTAAGTTATTTGTTAAAAGAATATAGATGGGTATAAAATGAAATAATACTAAAATAAAATAAATACTAAAATGAAATAAATAATGACATAAAATAATAACATAAAATAAATCCATCTCTAATGCAATTCAGAGAAAACAATATAGTGAAAAATGTAAGGCACAAAATAGCTGCTACGTATTCAACCATACTTCATTTCTTCAGATGACAATAAATAAAGCTACAGAACTAAGGTATCTATTTTACAATACTTCATAATAAGTATTTTAATCCTAATAGTAAGCTACCATCTAACCTAAAGTGTAATAAGATCCAAGTAAACTTTTTTCTCTGTAAAAAGACTTCTAAAATTTAAGATGTTACTAGTTAAAAGAAATAAACAACAATGAATTCGTAGCATGCAATAATTCAAACTAAAACTACACATAATTTAGTTTGTAAATTCCTCTAATCTCACCTGTGGGTAGTTTCAGGTTCTCTGTTAAACTAGATACTTTTTCTTGTGCTGCATCCTCTTCATTTTGCTCCCCAGAGCCAATAATTTCTATCATGTGCCAGTGCACCCAATAAGTCTGGCCAGTAGATTGCCACAAAACCTGTGAAACAATGAACTACATAGTTAAAGCCGTTCCCTCAAATTCTCCGTGCCACAAAATAGAAACAAACACTGCCCAGCTTGCATGGAACAGAAGTACTTATAATTTCATTTATGTTAATGATCAAAGTAAACTGAATCACTTTTTACTATCAGTAAGCAATATAGTTTGGTCTGGTAATTAAGAGATCTGGCTAGAAAGCAAGAGAACATGAAATAGTCCCGCCCTATTCATAAAAGCCAGGTGGGTGACTTTGGATCAGTCACTCTCCCCAGTCCAAACCATCTCATAGGGTTGTTGCTTGGGGGGGAAGCAATAGGAGGAAGGTGTTGACAGGTTTGCTGCCTTGAGTTACAGTATTTGTAAAAATCATAAAGACATAATACATACAAATAAATATAATTAAAACAGTACTGCAATTTTCACATATCTAGAGGGCATCAACTTTAGGAAAGGTAGTTGCACATTATCTTATTTCTACCACAATACGTTTTGGGGGGGGGGGCTTGTTATTAAGGGCATACTGTCTCCTAGCAGCAATTAAGCAATTGAGTTTTTGCTCTATACGATAGAATAATAGTACAGTCACATAACAGCATTGTATTTTTTAAAACAGCGCTAAGAAAGCATAAAATCAGTTTTTCCCTAGCAAACTGGTCTTCTACAAATAGCAATCGCTTCCTCTTCTGACCAACTCATCAGATGAATTGCCCACAGAATTATAGGATAACCAGCAGTTTCTCTTTACTACTTCTAAAGTCTGGAGTATTTCTTGCTGCAGCACATTCTTAAGGATAAGATAATAATTAAATAAGGATAAAGTACATTATATTCATCTTTCTTGAAAAGACTCATTGCCCATGTTAAGCTCATAGTTGTCACAATACATCATTATATAGTTTGTTTCTTTTTAAATGCATTCCTCTACAATTCGTTCAGTGCCCAGTGCCTATTGCTGTTCAATTACTTCCAAATTCTCATAACCCCAATGGACATTGTTTTGTCAAGACTTTTTTTCAGTAATTGCTTCTTTCAGTTCTTGTCACCTCAGTGGTGATACTTACCCATCTAGTATCAACCTGTTTTCTAATTGCCTCATTATCTGTAGCTCTAGCCCAGCGATGGCGAACCTTTTTTGGCTCGCGTGCCACAAGTGGGGGGAGCGCAGGGGGGTCGTGTGCGGGTGTGCCACACCCATAATGCAACGCGTGCCCTCCATTGCACATGCGCGCACAACGCCCCTCCCATTTTTACATGCTTTTTTCGCCCTCCCCAGGGTCCAGAGGCTTTATAGGAGCCTGGGGAGGGCGAAAAGAGCCTCCCCCGCCCCCCCCCGGAGGCCCTCCGGAGGCTTCAGGGACTGTCCCGAGGCTTCCCTGAAGCCTTCGGAACGCTTAAAACCACCCTCCGAGCAACCCGGAAGTTACTTCCAGGTTGCTCGGAGGGTCGTTTTAAGCACTCCGAAGGCTTCAGGGAAGCCTCGGGACAGTCCCTGAACAGGCACGAGACGTGCGTCTCCATCGCCCGGGCCCGGATAGCCTCGGCCACGTGGCGCCTCGAGCCCAGCGTCCTTGCGCCGCTCCGCCCAGCCTCGGCGCGCTCGTCAGGGCCCGGCCTTCACATCGCCGCTGCCGCCGCCACCAGGACAGGCTCGGCCGAAGGGAAGTCCGTCGGGCCTCGACCACGCCGCCCTCGCCTCCTCCTCCTCCTCCTCCTCTAGCCGTGCCACGCCGCCTCCTCCTCCTCCTCTAGCCGCGCCATCGTTCTCAGCCCCGCGGGCGCCTCCGTCCTTGGAGCTTGGCTGCCTGCTGCCTTTCCCCTCCTTTGTCTCCCAGCCGGGGCGGCCCGCCGCCGAGTTGCGACTAGTGCTGCCTCCATCGCCACTGCTGCCGCCGTTCACGGAACCCGCCTCTCGCCCTCTTCCTCCAATCGGCAGGTTCCGACTCGTTCGCTGCCTGCCGAGCCCCGGCGCCGTGTTCAAGCCGGAGGGGGAAAGGAGGAGGAGGAGGAGGAGGAGGAGGAGGCTGGGCTGGGCTTGGTTGGTCTCCGCCACCCACCCCCCGCGCCGCCTGCGCAATGGTACGATCCGGAACACTCCGAGCCGTCGCCTTGACAACAAAGCCCCCTTTGCTTTCCCCCTCCCCTTCTCCTCCCTTTCGGCTTAACCCTTGCGATGCCCGCGCAAAGCCCTGAGGTGACGGATTCCTGTGCGGGACGCATGGCAGGAAGGATATAGAGTCCCCCCTCCCTCCGCCGTCCAGACGGTCCCTGAAGCCTTCGGAACGCTTAAAACGACCCTCCGAGCAACCCGGAAGTCACTTCCGGTTTGCTCGGAGGGTGGTTTTAAACGCTCCGAAGGCGTCAGGGAAGCCTCCGGACGGTCCCTGAAGCCTCCGGGGGGAGCAGGGGAGGCTCTTTTCGCCCTCCCCAGGCTCCTATAAAGCCTCTGGAGCCTGGGGAGGGCGAAAAATAGCTTTTAAAAAGGTGAACTCAGCTGGCCAGCGCGCGCATGCACGCTGGCCAGCTGACAGGGCAGCGCCTCGCGTGCCCTGACAAATGGCTTCGCGTGCCACTTGTGGCAAGCGTGCCATAGGTTCGCCATCATGGCTCTAGCCTCATTACTAGTAGTTCTAATAAACATTTTACTTTAATTCATCTAATATTGAATGATTTACTTTTCTTGCAGTCTAAGGTATTCCACAATTTTCTTTGGTACATTTCAAAAGCACTATGCTGGCGCGGTAGTTAAAATGGTATATTGTGGGCTAACTGCCCACAGCCAAGAGTTTGATCCTCACCAGCTTAAATTGACTCAGCCTTGCATCCTTCTGATGTCAGTAAGATGAGAACCCAGATTGCTGGGGCAATATGCTGACATTTGTAAACAACTCAGACAGTGCTGTATTTATTTATTTATTTATTTTATCAGACTTATTAGTCGCCCCCTCTCCCCACAGGGACTCGGGGCGACGTACACAAGCAACTGTCTACGGACTACAAAGAAGGAGGTAAAAATAAATAAATACAATAATCAGAGAAGTTAAAACCCCAATAAGAATAAAAGTTTAAAAGCTAACATTGACAATTAAAATTAACCAAGGGGTGGAACAGTTGTCGAGATTATGCCAGGCCAGCTAGCCGAAACAGGTGGGTCTTCAGTTTACTGCGGAAGGAGCGGAGATCGGTTGTTGTCCTGATGTCTGGGGGGAGGTCGTTCCAAAGGGTGGGACCCGCCACAGAGAAGGACCTACTCCTGGGCACCGCCCTCTTACAGTCTCTAGAGGACGGCACCCGGAGAAGGCCCTCTCTGTGTGAGCGAATGGGCCGCAGGGATGTATGGGGCAGGACACGATCCCGCAGATAACTAGGCCCTATGCCATGGAGCGCTTTAAAGATGGTGACTAACACCTTGAAGCGCACCCGGTAGACCACAGGAAGCCAGTGCAGCTCGCGCAGGAGAGGTGTTATATGGGAGAACCTCGATCTCCCCATGATTACCAGCGCGGCTGCATTCTGGACCAACTGCAGTCTCCGGGTGCACCTCAAGGGGAGCCCCATGTAGAGAGCATTACAGTAGTCCAGACGAGACGTCACCAGCGCGTGAGTGACTGTGCGCAGGGCCCCCCGGTCCAAAAGGGGACGCAATTGGCGCACCAGGTGAACCTGGTGGAACGTCCCCCTCGCCACGGCTGCCACATGATCTTCTATAGTCAGCCGGGCATCAAGGAGGACACCCAAATTGCGTGCCCGTTCCACCGTTCCATAGTCCTGTAAAGGACTATGGCAGGGGTTTTCAAACTTTGCCATTTTAAGACTTGGGGACTTCAACTCCCAGAATTCCCCATGGCTGGCTGGCTGGGGAAATCTCCAGGTCTTAGAAGTGGCCAAGATTTAAAACCCCTGCACTATGGAGTGGCATATAAGTCTAAGTGCTAATGCTACCCATTTTTCTTCATTTAACAGTTTTTGATGATCCAGCTTTCTCAATCTTATGTATGTATAAAAATCACCTAAGCTCATGGAAACATATGAGTTAAAAATTGTACCCAATACATTAAAACAAATAGCAATAACCAAAATTTCAGACAACTTTAACATGATTTCACTTAGGGATGCACTCCTAAATCAGAGCCTGGGGTGGGGGGTGGGGGGGAGGAGCCAGGTCTTCAAGTCCAGTTAAAAAAAAGCAGCAGCTTGAATCTCCAGGGAGATACTATTCCAGGGGGTAAGCAGTGCCAACAGAGAAGGCATCTCCTAGGTCCTATCAGATGACATGGCTTTAAAGATGGGAGCTGATCGGTCCTACCCTTCTCAATCTTATTAGACAGGAAGAGAAAATGAGGGACAAGCAGTGCTGCAAATAGTCTGGCCCCCGTGCCATGAAGGGCTTTATAAACAACAAGCATTGGTTGAATTGAAACTGGCTGCTCCTGCTGCTCTTGTAATAATAAAAAGGTGGTTTTTTTAACTTAAAAAAATTATACCAAACATTATTACAAAACCAAACTACCCAGACACAGGAAGCATTTAAAGAAACTTCTACCCCTCAACCTACCTGCACAGGAGGCATCCCGCTGTTGCTCTGACGAAATTCACCCTCATCCCCAGCATCAATCTCCTCGTATTCTTCCAACATCCGCACAGTCATTCCTGGCTTCAGATTCTCCTGCACATACTCAACATAGCTGCTGCGACTGGAAAAATCTGACAGAGTCAAAAATGGTTGTCCTTGCTTTTTTCTTGGTGAAGGCTTGGAAGTTACTAAAGGCACCTGAACAGCAGTACAAGTGGAACCCTTGGGCTGAAAGATGGATCGAATGATTCGAGGCTGGGCATTCGTCAGAGACAGAAGTTCCCTTTCGTGGCTGCGATCCCAGCCCATGACCCGGACTAGCTCTGAAATCAGGTTAGCCATGGCCATGCTGAAATCAAATTCTCGCTGTACCCGGCTTTTTTCCCCAAAGCTTGAACTGGGTGCTGAAGAGTCCTGATGATCCCCTCCCAGCTCTGTGGTACTGTTTAACTTGTCCATGAGGGAAGTGACACATAGGTAACGCTTCACTAGAGAAAACAGCAGCTTCCCCGGAATCTGAAAATAAATAAAGCTTATCATACCAATAACTAAAAAGAAATACGTTTCACAATTCTATCCCAGTAAGCAAAACAATTGGATTCCAAGAAAGGCTTAGGTCATGGAACTATCTCCAAATATTGTGGATCATCTCTATCAGCTTGACAGATTGTCAAAGTTGTGAAGTTACCCAGTTGGTCCTTGTTTAATATCCACTTGTTCAACAACCATTCAAAGCTACAAGGGCACTGAACGAGGAGAACTTATATGGGTCCTCATGTTGCGGCCAGTGCAGTCTCCAGTCACATGATTGTAATTAAGGCACTTGGCAACAAGCTCACAATTACATTGTTGCAGCATCCCGCAGTCAAGTGGTCACCATTTGGAACTTTGTTCACTGTTAGCTTCCAACAAGCAAAGTCAATGAGGAAGCCAACAGGTGATCACAAATGGTAATTACATGACTGTAGGACGCTGCGACTGCCTGTTATTCACCTAACACAATGATAGTGAATCTTTTAGACGTTGAGTGCCCAAAATGCACATGCGCACATGTCCAAACTGAAAGGTATGTGTGAATGCATGAACGCAAACAGGCATGTGCATGAGCGCGTGCGTAGCAGAGACCAGCTGGCCAGTGGGAAGTGGGGGCACCCCAACACCGGCAGTGCAACAAGAGGTAAGATCTTTTTCTTTCGTGAGCTTCCGTTTCGTCATTTGTAGGGAAACAGAAGCTCACGAAAAAAAACTCCATGGAGATCTGACCTGGGGCACATGCCAGCAGAGAGGGTTCTGCCGTGCCACCTCTGGCACGCATGCAAGAGGTTTGCTATCACGGACCTAACAGCAACTGGGACTATTGAAATTGCTGCCATAAAATGGTATAGTCACATGATATTGCATTTTATAACTGCATTGCTTAGCAACAGAGTTTGCAGTCCCAATTACATTAATGAACAAGAATTATCTGTACTATAAAACATCTGGATAGAATCAAATTATCAGTGCCATGTCCATTACTTATCACATGTGAGTTTCCATTAAATGAATAACAACCATCCCATTTTAATATATTTATATATTTACTTGGGGGTGGGATTATATGTCCATCTCAATGAATGCTGCATGGCTACTGACAGTCAATCAATCAAATTTTTAAAAATCTGAGTTAAAAATCAAAATACAATAATTAAGACACCACATAACAAACCATCCACACCAACCACACCCATACAGCTTAGCACTCAGGGAAAATCCAGGCCAATTCAGCTGACTTATACTGTTCCATAGGGCAGGAGCAATTCCTTAGTCTCACAAGGTAGCACTGTTCAAAATAGGGGACTTGTCAGATGAGCAGAGACTCTCAGAGAAAGGCAGTCCCACAAATGCAGGACTTTAAAGGTGATCACCACCTTGAATTGCACATAAGTAGAAGTATCCTGACAGCCAAAGCTGCATCTAAAATGGTGACATAACCCAGGCAAACCTTATGACCCAAAACCGTCTAGGCCGCTGAAGCTTCTAAATGTTCTTCAAGAACAACCCTGTGCAAAACATTTGTAGTAATCTAGTAGAGAGATGACAATGACATGAGGGATTGCGGGTAGGATTTCTGGTACAGGAATAGATAAAATTGGTCATCATCTCATTATTGTGATTTCCCCTAACTTTGATTTTAGACTATTCTTCTTTCATGAGATATTTATATATAGCCTTATATTTCGCTAACACCTCTTGAAAAAAGAAATCTTGATATCCATAACAATGCCAACCCAAAGGCTGGTACCTGAGGGAGATGAATCCCTTCAAAGGACATACAGTGCTCTTCAGAGGACGTAGTCTCAGCAAAAAGCTCCAAGAGAGTATAACGACTGTCAAAATCCATGTGCTGTTCAATGCCATCTTGCTGGCTCAGGGACAAAAGAACATAAGCTCGGCTTCCTGAAACCAAAATAGCCATGCTTAATGTGATCCTTCACTACATTTTATTTCTTCAAGATTACCTATCTACTTGCATGCTGAAAATCTATTCAGCTCTAGACATACAGTATATTAAAATATTTGACATAGCAGAGAACTGAAGGTATATCATAAATGCAGGTCATATAATTTACATGAAATTGGTAGACTAATATTCATGGTAGGTATCTTATTTTTTTCACAATATTTTAGCTAGCAATGATAACCAAGACAAGTGGCATTGCAATTCCCTTAAAATCATGTCACAATATCACTTAATACCACAATACCATTTCAAATATACAAGTCTCTAGAAACTTATTTCCCCATGGATGACATCAGAGATAGCTAATATCCTAAGAGGAAACTAAGTTGTTAAATGAACTGAGAAACTTAATAACTCCAATGTCCTCTTCAGTTAAAATAGCATGTCCAAAAGACGCAGTGTGTTGAGACTTGTAGATGGAACGGACTTTGTGCTTGAGGTAGAAAAAAATGAAACTTTGATTTTGGGTTTTACCAATTAGATAGATTTGTTGTTATAGAAATGGCTAGTTTATACTATTATGTAAAAGTAAAAAGTTGAGTTTTGAAGTTATTTTATTCTAGTGCACCAAAGGGAGTCGGAAGTCAATGCCTTTTTTTTCTTTTCCCCTTTTTTTCCCATGTTTCCTCTCCCTTTTCCCTCCCCTCTCTTTCCTATTTTCTTTTGTATTTTTGTACTTATAGTATTCATATATATATATATATATATATATATATATATATATATATATATATATATATATATATATATATATATATATATATATATATATATATATATATATATATAATATATAATACTATAATGAGAAAAATAACAAGGAAAAAGGAAACATAATAGCTCCAATATCCATAGTGAAAATAGCATATTCAAAAGACACAATGTGATGAGATTTGTAGATGGAATGCAAAAATCAGCAGCCAGCCAATTATCCCAAGTTTATGACACATTTATTTGTTCAATATTTTTCTTTAAAAAATGACTGATCAATATGAATGGGGTTGCAAAAATGCCCTACTCACTTATAAAGACTGTTGAAATGGTGCCATGATGACATGTGGGAAACAGCCATTCATGAAAATGAAAAAATATTTTTTTTTCCCACTAAAGAGAAACTGTTGCCTTCAAGTTACCGCGGTTTAGATGAAGAACTATATTTGTAACTATTATTTTTGTATCACTGCTAAGGTAGAAACAAATAAATCTGTTGCCCAAAAGCATGTGCTGTAATTGCATGAGTAAAGAGCCAATCTGGGAGTGGCCCTAGAATAGACAGTGGATTCAAAAAGCCTTATTCGTGATTAACTTTTTCCATTCATTCCAACAATTTTATTCAAATCTTGAGTAAGCATAGATTACTTGAGAGCCCAGTGACTCTCTCTCTGTCCTAGGAAGAAGGCAATGGCAAATCTCTTCTGAAATCTTGCCAAGAAAACCGTAAGGACATGCCCAAGCAGTTGTCAGGAACCAAGGCTGACTTGAAGGCAACGAAACAAAAAACAAAAGCTTACAGAGAAGATAGCAGCAAAGACCTCACTGGCATATGCTCTGCACTGTTTCTTTGGTGCTATAAAATTATTGAGCCTGTTTATTAGCAGAGTGGAAAGGTATGCCAAGTAGGAAAAGGTTTGATTTTCTCCAGGATAATATACCATAATGTATCTCTCAAATATGACAAGACTCAAAAACAGATTGAATTATTTCAAGAAAGCTCATACATCTCAATAGGCAACCTCACCTGCATCATGAGAAGCCAAAGCTCTCAGCATCTTGCCAGCACTACGACGAATTTGCTTCTCCTCGTTACACAACATCTTCATCAGCAGGTCTAAAGCACCCGTTTCCTTAAAGACACCTGTCAATGAACCAATGCTGGCATAAGCACTGAGCACATGGACAGTATTAAGGATGGAGGACTCTGGACCACTTGTCCTGGCCATCTGTCGATTAGCACGCTGTACCAGGTTCCTGACGTCAGCCTTCATTTCATGCAAGGAAGCTTCATCCACTGTGACATCAGATGGGAATGTGCTAGGTGATTTCTCTTCTTTTACTCGCTGCCCCTCAGGCTTCCTCTTGCCCAATAGTGTGGGGCAATTAGCATAAACTTCTTCTGCTGACATCCACATAAGAATGTTATCCATTTTGTTCTCGGTTGAAGCAGCATGGGTGGCATTTTCTACGTTGTCATCTAAACTCAGGATGCTCCAACGAATCAGGTATTCAGTATGTCCATCGTGTCCACGACGTTGGCGGATTAGCTCCTCCGCATAAGCTTGTAGTTTTGGCCCAAGATTTCCATTCCTCTTTTCACCCACCATGATGGAAAATATATCTATGAAAAAAGTGTAAGAAGTTAGAAGGTAACTTGAAAACTACCAAGTAAGGAATTTTCAAATAATTAACATTCACTTGATATATTTAGAAGCATTGATCTATTTAAATGCATAATTAACTTTGCTGCAAAACACATCAGAGGCATCTTTTTGGATTTTACAATACAATAGTACAATAGCAGATTTGGAAGGGACCTTGGAGGTCTTCTAATCCAACCCCCTGCCTAGGCAGGAAACCCTATACCATTTCAGACAAATGGCTATCCAACATCTTCTTAAAGACTTCCAGTGTTGGGGCATTCACAACTTCTGGAGGCAAGCTGTTCCACTGATTAATTGTTCTAACTGTCAGGAAGTTTCTCCTCAGTTCTAAATTGCTTCTCTCCTTGATTAGTTTCCACCCATTGCTTCTTGTTCTACCCTCAGGTGCCTTGGAGAATAGTTTGACTTCCTCTTCTTTGTGGCAACCCCTGAGATATTGGAACACTGCTATCATGTCTCCCCTAGTCCTTCTTTCTATTAAACTAGGGATACCCAGTTCCTGCAACCATTCTTCATATGTTTTAGTCTCCAGTCCCCTAATCATCTTTGTTGCTCTTCTCTGCACTCTTTCTAGAGTCTCCACATCTTTTCTACATCGTGGTGACCAAAACTGAATGCAGTATTCCAAGTGTGGCCTTACCAAAGCATTATAAAGTGGTATTAAGACTTCACATGATCTTGATTCTATCCCTCTGTTGATGCAGCCTAGAACTGTGTTGGCTTTTTTGGCAGCTGCTGCACACTGCTGGCTCATATTTAAATGGTTGTCCACTAGGACTCCAAGATCCCATTCACAATTACTACTGTTGAGCAAGGTACCACCTATACTGTACCTGTGCATTTCGTTTTTGTTGCCTAAATGTAGGACCTTACTCTTTTCACCATTGAATTTCATTTTGTTAGATAGTGCCCAATGTTCAAGTTTGTTAAGATCCTTCTGTATCTTTAGCCTGTCTATCTTCTGGAGTGTTGGCTATTCCTGCCAACTTGGTGTCATCTGCAAATTTGATGAGTTCCTCATTTATTCCCTCATCCAAATCATGGATGAAGATGTTGAAGAGATGTTGAAGATTAAAGAGACATTACCTACAAGATTTCTCAATTGTTTTCTCTTATATAAACATTTTGTTCTAAACAAAGTAATAGGTTTTTTAAATTTGTTCTGGAACTCTAGTGACAAACAATTTTGTATTCAATGATTTTTTTAAAGAAATATTTGTCATAATTAGGGTAATAGGACCTGTTACCCTCAAAAATCTCATTGTTACTTTCTTCTAAGAAAGTACACAATTGTATGAAGACAATTCTTCCCCTTTCCTGCCCATTTAAATTTCATTTAATTTTGGGTTAGAAAATACATAGCAACTTCAAAAGCTGAAAATATACTTAAGAACTCCAGTAAAATGGCACTGAGGAAATTGTCTAATAGGAGCACTTCTACTTTTCCAATTTGATTATTCAATTTATGTTTAACCTGCAATCTTCCCATTACTCTTTTTATTTTACTCTACTAATGCTATCCCCATATAAGTCACAGACCCACCCAGAATACTAATTATACTTTCACTGCTGAGTCTACTAAGACAAATGGAATTTAGCAACAGTGACTTAGCATTTAAAAAAAGAACAAAGAAAACCCTTTAAAGACCCCTGCCTGGACCCACAGGAGGAACAATGAATAGTCTGGGCATTCTCAGAGTACCACAATGTTTGACTATTTTTTGTTTGTATTACTTTTGTTTGATTTTAAAGCAGTGATGTTTAAACTGGGGTAATTACTTCAAAGGGATAATTTGGCTGGGGGTAATGGAGCAATTTGTAATTGTTTGATTGAGAGTCTAGGATCCATTTTGAGACCACTGCTGCTGAGACACTTCTGTAAAACAAAGTCTGGTTTGTTTTTTGTAGAGATAATGGTATTATTTAAGATGGTGAGAAAGAATGATTGGGTCAGTTTAAAAATCAATGCTTTAGACACGTGATGGTGTACCTATGGCATGTCTGCCTGAAGTAACACGCAGACGCATGTCGCCTGACACACGTGGCATTGTCCATTCCTCATCTGGGTTTCTGGCGCACAGGTGCATGCGGCAGTGCCGGAAACCTGAAGTTTATTTTCCGGCACGCAAATGCCACCTGGGCCACTCTTCTTCTGGGTTGTGGCCCAGACGAGAGAGCGAGTGCTCTCTTTTTAACACTCAGTGCCGAGAAGGTTCACCATCACTGCTTTAGACAGCTAAATTGTAAATTATGTCTGATAGACAAAGTTGTGTCACAATTATAGTGGCTGAAGGGGAAAAAGTATACTACTATAGTATTTGTTGGATGGTTCCAGCTGAGAGGAATATTCAGCACTAATAATAATGTGGCACTTAATATGGAGGCTAGATTAATTTACAGGAAGAAATAAGGACTTCCACTACCAGTGAAACATATGACTCAGATTTGACTTCTTAAAGCCTGGAGGCAGCTGGTGGGTGTGTAGTTCATAAGAATGAAAAGCAAATTCTGCACTGCAGATTCATATTCCATACTTTTATTTCCTCGGTTGAGTGTTTTGAACTTTGAACTTCAACAGAAAGGGATCACTTAATCCCATAGATCAGATGGAATATGGAATATGATGAGACTCACGGCCAACAAATTTAATAAATAAAACAGAAAAAATGAAATAGTATCAAAAATTTTAAAAATGAAATGTACAGAGATGGTTATACTTACAGTATAAAATTTATTACAAAACAGAGGAATGATGCACTCGGTGGCTACTTCCTGCTTTGGCATCTCATTAGTTCCTTAAGGATATCTATGATTAAGTACTCAATGTTTTAAAACTGCATTTACCTAAACTAGCTCAAATTTCAAAAGTCAGCAGAGAGACTTTGGTTTGCCAGAGCGACCCAATGAAGAAAAAAACAAAGATTCATATGAATAGTACAGCAAATGATGTACGAAAATATAATTTACAAAGACTCATGAACCGATAGGAAATAAACCATCTCCTCCACTTTTAGCAGTCTGGATTCAAGGAAGATTTTAGCACATTCAGATGCCAAAATGAATGGAAAACCTTTCTGCCACTTCTTTACGAAGCCTCTAGTCATCCTTTCATCTGGCAAACGGAGCTGGATTATAACGGGGGGGGGGGGGGGTGGCTGTTAGCCGCAGCCATTGACACGCTCACTTTACACAGTAGAGGCAATGCGAGCACACAACATACGAAACAGATTCTGACTCATCAAATGAAGCAAGGAAATGTACTCTTGTATTTTTTTAAAAAAACTTTTTGCCCTTTCGTTTTTGGTAGAAATCTTCCTCACGCTCCCCTTTTTGTTTCCGTGTTCAGAGAAGCCTCCCAGCCCGCGCCCGTTATCAGAGGAAAACGAGCAATATTCTAAGTTCCGTTTTCGCACACTCCATAATGGGAAAAGGAAGGAAGGAAGGAAGGAAGGAAGGAAGGAAGGAAGGAAGGAAGGAGGGAAGGAAGGAAGGAGGGAGAAAGGGAGGGAAAGGGCGGGAAAAGCGGAAGAGGGAAAACGAGCCACTAACCACCTTCGGCTGCACAACCGGGAACTGTTTTGTTTGCCTAACCCTGAAGGTCGCCGAGCGGAGACCATCTTAGAAACAAGCAGCCGGGGAAGACACGAAAGCCGGGAACGAAAGCCGGGAGCCAACCCGTGCTACGACCCTCCTCCCCTCCCATTCCTTACCCGGCTATCGAGGGCAGCAAGACGCCTCTCCCTGCTCCTTCTGCCGGCCACTTCTACCGCTTCGCGAGTTCCGGGTGGTCAGAACGCATGCGCAACAGCCTCCGTGCACGCACGAATCCGACTCTTTTAGACTCCCTTCAGTCGGCCGTCCTACGGATCCACGCGAGGGACATTTTGGGAGCGGTTAAAGCGGCGGGGTTAGAACGTGGAAGGAAGTGGTCTTGATGAGTCAGTCCTTCGCTCTGTCTGGGCTACTGTGGCTGAAAGAAGCCTGCGCGCTGCTGTGCGCGGTGGTCCCCGCTGAAAAGACGCTGTTGTGGTTGGCCGTTTGCAGCAGCTGTTTTATTACTTATTATGCCATTACTCTACTGCAAATAAACGCGATGGCGACACAGATTAACTATGGGAACATTACATTGTACTTAATAAAGTCAAAAAGATGTGGAAACTTTGAACTATATTATAATCAGTATGCATATAAACTGACCAATGGGAATGTTTATTTTACAGCACTTTCCTAAATTACGAAGAAAGTGGAAAATATAAAGAACAGCTGTATAGTAACCATATGCTCTTTCCTTTCTCTGGCTATCATGCATTACATGTGATAGTCAGGGCTCAACAGACGAACCACACTCTTATAAGAGGGAAATGAAAATCACTCTTAATTTTCTGTATCCTTTATCCTTGCTTTATGAAACTTCAACAGTCTTGGATGTACCAAAGTCATCGTCATTTTAGCCATTGTCTATCCACTGCAGGATGAAGGTTTCTTCTTCCTGTTTCCAACCAATATGGTCTTGAGCTTTCTTTTGCCAATTCGACGCACAGTACTTGCTGATATTATCAAATAATTACTAAGTATCAAAGTAATTAATAATAAATACTGTTGTCAAGATATCCTAAGTATCATCTCTTCATTTGTTATAATCAATTAGTGACTAATATCCAATGCCCAGAGAAGTTAAACTGGTGGGTGCTTGAAATAATATCCTTTTGAAGCACTGTGCTGAAAGGTGTGTCCAACATATGCAGGTTTAGACATTAAAGA
Organism: Natrix helvetica; assembly: GCF_964273705.1. NCBI lineage: Eukaryota > Metazoa > Chordata > Lepidosauria > Squamata > Natricidae > Natrix > Natrix helvetica. The sequence goes on from NC_138552.1 coordinate 252,260,470, forward strand.
CTGAATCGTGGGGTTCTTACCTAGTAAACTACAGCAATGGCAAGTACACCAACCAATCACCAAGCTTCACTGAAGCAGTGGGTAGCTTCTGCCTTTTAAGATTTGCTTTCAGTAGTAAAGGAACCAATTTTCAAGAAATATGCCACAGGCTAGCACTAGATGGAATAACAATGAAAGCCTTGAAAAAGGCTAAACAAATAAAGGCTTGTCCAGGTAATGGTTTTCCCTATGACACACTATGGAAGCAAAAGTTGGACTTTGAAGAGGCAGGAGAGAAATAATGATACTTTTGAATTTGTATTAGAAAATACTCTTGGAAAACATAGATAGCCAAGAAAACCAATAAATGGCTAACAGAGCAAGTCAATTTTAAGGTCTCACTTGAGGTACAAATGATCATGCTCAAGTTACCATATTTTGGATACATATGAAGACTGAACTCCCTTGAAAAGTCCATAATGTCAGAAAGGTGGAAAGAAAGAAAAGAAGAGGACAACTGGGGGCACTTATGTGGTTGGATATGGATATGTCAGTGGAACACTTTAAGTACCAAGTTAGGAACAGATCATGGAGAAAGAACGTTGGTCTTACCTGAACATGTCTTTTCAGTAGAGGAGAGGGAGGGGTTACAAGTGGGTTTTGTCACAGCCTGATTGGTCCATTACACTGAGGGAAATTCTTTAACCTTCTTCCTTTCCCATTGGCTCCCAGTTTCCTCGATGTCGAAGTCTTGCACCTGCAGGCAAACACAAGAAGACCCAGGAACCTCCCGTCCCTCCCCCTGGTCCGTCCCTATACTAACTAGGGTGGGATGTAACCCCTCCCTCTCCTCTACTGAAAAGACACGTTCAGGTAAAACCAACGTTCTTTTTCCAGTAGAGTCGAGAGAGGGGTTACGAGTGGGACATACCCAAGCTAAGTCCCAGGGAGGGATACTAGGGCCCAGGGGGAGGATCAGCCACCACCCTCTGGAGAACCCTACGACCGAAGGATGCTTCTGCAGAAGCATACACGTCCAAACGATAGTGACGTATAAAGGGAGACGGAGAAGCCCAAGTGGCCACTTGACAGATGTCCTCAAATGGTGCCCTAGTGGCCCACGCCGCCGTGGTAGGGGTGCTTCAGGTTAAATGGGCCGTGATACCTGCTGGAGGAGCCTGACCGGATGCCTCATAGGCTGTCACTATGGCCTGTCTCAACCACCTGCCTATGGTTACAGAGGATACCCTGGCACCTAAAGACCCCGGTTGAAAGGAAACAAATAGGGCCTCTGATCTGCGCACTTCCGCCATCCGCCTGAGGTAGATGCGTAGGGCACAGCGGACGTCCAGACGGTGCCAGAGACGCTCCCTCTCGTGCAAGGAGGCCAGACAAAAATTCAGCAAGATGATTTATTGGGCCCTGTGGAACGAAGTGTTCACCTTTGTGAGAAAAGTGGGGTCCAGACGAAGGACCACCCTATCCTGATGAAAGTGACAGAGATCATCCATGGATGAAAGGGCGCCCACTTCCAAAATCCGTCTAGCCGACGTGATTGCCACAAGAAATGCCACTTTAAGGGAGAGTAAACAAAGATGTACCGTTCAGAGGGGCTCAAATGGAGGTTCCATTAGTGTCCTGAGGACTAGGGGAAGGTCCCAGGTTGGGAACCTGCGAATCAGAGGAGCCTAAGATTTGCTGCCCCCTTCAGAAAACGTTTGATTAGGGGAGAATGGGAAAGGGTGTGGGACCCCTCTCCCCCCAGGACGGTGGCCAATGTGGCCACCTGGTGGCGCAGGGTGTTATGGGATAAGCCGCCTTCCAATCCCTTCTGTAGGAAATCCAGAATGTGAGCTACTGTGGCCCTGGTGGGGTTGAGACCTAGGGGAGTGCACCACCTAACAAATGCCACCCAGGTAGAGTTATAAATCTGGACGGTCGATCGGCGCCTTGAGGCTTCGATGGTTACTATGACTTTGAAGGAGAGGTTAGCCTCCCTCAGGAGTCACCGTTCAAGTGCCAGGCGGTCAAGTGGAGCCACTGGGACTCCGGGTGGATCAGGACCCCCTGGCACAAGACGACTTCCTCCCGAGGAATCCTCCATGGATGGGAAACTGACAGTTGCACCAGATCCACAAACCATGGCCTCCTGGGCCAATAGGGGACCAGCATGATGACATGAGCCCTCTCTGTCACTACCTTTCTGATGGTCCCCGGATGAGGGGAATGGGAGGGAAGGCATAGAGCAGTCCCGGAGGCCATTCGCTTCTGAGGGCGTCTGTGCCCTCCACGGTTCGAGTCTGGAAGTGGGAGAAGAATCTCGGTAACTGCGAATTGGCTCAGTGGCAAACAAGTCCACCTGAGGAGTGCCAAATCTCAGACATATCTTCTGAAATAGTTCAGGGAAGAGTTGCCACTCGCTGTTGTCAAGGGTCGCCTGGCTCAGCCAGTCCGCCTGATGGTTGGATTCTCCCGATATGTGCTCCAACACCAGTGATGACAAGTATCTCTCCGCCCAGGAGCCGATCTTCAGGGCCTCCAGCCACAGAGCACAGGAATGTGTACCCCCTTGATGGTTTATGTGGGCCTTTGTGGCCACATTGTCTGTTAGGAGGAGCACATGTCGCCCCTTCACGAGGTCCTTGAAATGTTGGAGAGCGAGGCGCGCTGCCTTCAGCTCCAGCTAATTGATGTTGTGGCGGAGATCTGAAGCAGTCCAATGACCCTGAGTCATGCTGCAGTCCATCACCGCCCTCCAACCAAACAGACTTGCATCCGTTGTCACAGTCACTCTGTTTGGTTCCCAGAATGTGCAGTCCCGCTGCAGGGCCAGCGACAGCCACCACTGGAGTGACGTCCGGACTTCTGCTGGGAGGCAGAGAGTTTGGAGGGAATTGCTCATCCTCCTCTTCTGGAAGGGAATCAGGCTCCATTGAAGTGTGTGTAGATGAAGTCGGACCCAGGGAACAATCCTGATGCAAGAGACCATCTTGCCAAGTAGCTGAGACAAAGTGAGGATGGAAACTGACCGACTTCTGCAGACCTTGGATGCCAGTAGATGGAGGCTGGCTCGACAGTCCAGGGAGAGCTGGACCATCCCTGTCACTGAGTCTATGACTGTTCCCAGGTACAGGATTCGAGTGGATGGAGAAAGGTGACTTTTGGGGAAGTTGACGGAGAACCCCAGGGACTGGAGGCATTGGATAGTGAGCTGAAGGTTGGTCATCGCTTGGGGAAGGGAACTGCTTGAACTAAGACGTCGTCTAGGTAGCATTGTAGTCTCACCGGCACCGAGCTCAGGTGAGCTCGCAATGTTGCCAGGACCTTTGTGAAGGTGCGAGGGGCTGAGGCCAGGCCGAAGGGTAGAGCCCGGTATTGATAGCGATGACCTTCGTGAGAGAACCTTAGGTATCTGCGGTGATTCGGCTGAATGGGGATGTGAAGGAAGGCCTTTGTTAAGTCTACTGAGGCCAGGTAGTCCCCTCGACGAATGTCCTGAAGTATGGATTTGAGGCGAGATCACTTCCGGTTCCTGCTGGTGACGGACGTGTTGTCTGCCGCTTGTCTCCCCGGTTGGCTCCGTAAGGAGCACAGGGGGCCTTGGAGGGGTCCCCTGCCGAAGGGTGGCTTGCTGAAGCCCCCTGGAATCGGCGGCAGCCGGCAGGGGTGCTTTTCAGCTTCGCCTAGGAGCCGGGGAGCAGAGGGGGGGGCGTGGGACAGCTTCAGGCTGTCCACCCTTTCGCCGAATGACTCCGGAGGAAGGAATTTATCCAGAGAAGTGTGGCTAGATGCTGCTGGTGGGGGATTCATCCTGATCTCTTCGATCATCATTAAAGGATAAGCAGCAGACTCCTGTAAATTCGTGTTCAACTTACTTGAATGGAGATTAGAGGGGGGTGTTTCTTCTCTTTACCCCCCTCAGATTAAGCGGCATTTGAACTATCTCTCTCTATATTGGAATGGAGAGAGAACAAAGGCTGACTTTCACTTGAACTAACTAAGTGAGAAAGATTGTTATCACAATTGCTAGAGATGATTGTTGAGCTGTTTTTCTTTAAAAAACTTTATAGAGATCTCTGTTTTTTCTCCCTGTGAAAAGAGGAGCCAAGATGGCGTCCGCCCTTCTTTGTTTTTGTATTTACAAATGAAGTCTGCCTTTTGAAACTACCTTCAAGGAAAAAAAAACCTTTGGAATTGTTTTATTACTCTCTCTGAGGGAGACCGGGACCTCCCCTGCTACGTGGTCTTCCTGGACTTTGACTATCTGATTTTCTTCTTTCTGGTTTGCCTCAGTGCCTTGGAACTGTGAAGGAGAGTTAACTCTTCACTTTCGGATTTGCTTGCCTCTCGGGATCGGCACAGCTGCGCAATCCTCGGACGCCATTTTCTTTGAAAAAGACTTATACACATCTCTGAATTTAGACAAATGGGGCCTAAGAAACCACCAACGGGCAAGTCATTTTCGGCTCCCGCATCTGCCACCTCCAGTCCAAGCATGCAGCAAACAAAAATTACTTCATTGTTACAACAAGAAGGGACTGGAGAGGACCCAAAAGAACTATCTGTTTCCCAAATGTTTCAAGAAATTATGAGGGGTCAAAATGAGTTGAAAAAAGAAGTGACAGAGCTTAAAGAGGAACTCAGAGATGTTAAACATCATATTGCAGAAAATAAATAGAGAATTGTGGTGTTGGAGGAGGTAGCGGCTGGGCTGGGGGAAGAGGTTAAAGCAATCCGGAAGGGAAATGTAGACCTGGAAAACTTTTTGGCAAAAATAGAATTTGAAAGAATGTCCTTTTTTTCTCAGCTTCCAGAACCTACCAGAGACAGAAAATGAAGATCTCAAGGATATTATGAGTACAATTTTAGCAGAATATATCGAGAGACAAAAAACAGTTGTGGTGGGACATGGATCTGGTTTATAGGATTAATTCAGCATATGCTAGAAGTCATAATGTTCCAAGGGAGGTGCATGTTAAATTCCTCAGGAGGACCACAAGGGATGAGGTGCTTGGGGCCCAAAGGGAGAGGCCACTGAAATATAAAGATGAAGAAATTACCATTCTTAAACAGATTCCGAAAAAGATAAGAAAGAGAAGGAGGAAGTATTCCTCCTTATCAAATAAATAATACAATAAAGGAATTTGATTTAGATGGTTATTGCCAGAGGGAATGTTGATCTTCTGGGAGGGAAATAGGATTAGAATTAATACAGTGCAGGAGGCTGGAGCCTTCATTAAAAAGCATTTCTCCCTCCTAGAGGACGAACACAGCGAAGGTAGTGAAAGGGGTAGCAAGGTACAAGATATGAAGGAGGGGGGGGGGCGTGGCAACTTCTGGGGACAGGGAGGAAGGAACAATACCGAAAAGGCTCAGGTCACAAAAATAAAAGTATTTGAAATATTAGTAATTGTTGATATTCTAGAAAGTGACAAAGGAAAAATGATTGAACACATGGTTGACACAATATAGAATAAGACTCTATTTTTTTTGCTTCTCTTTTATATCTTGTTTTTAATATTGTAAAAATTGTGAGATTTGGATGGATTTCTACCACTAGCGTGGGAGCTGCCAAAATTTTCTAGGTATCCCCTTACCTTTTCCCATAAATGTTTAAAAACCAATAAAATTCTTTTTTTAAAAAAAGGATGGATTTGAGGGAGGACATTTTGAAGCGTCTGTATACCAGGAACTGGTTCAGACGCTTGAGGTCCAGGATTGCCCTCCAGCCCCCCGAGCTCTTCAGAACCGCAAACAGATTGGAGTAATGGCCCAGCCTGCGTTCTGTGGATGGAACCGCCTCCACCGCCTGTATCTCGAGAAGATGCTTTATAGCGAGATCCATGAGGCGGCAGCTCTCCGGATTTCGAGAAGGAGGGAATGTCCTGAAGAATTTCGGGGAGGGGGTGGAGAGGAACTCTAACCTCAGGCCGTGCCGGATGGTGGCTCTGACCCAGGCATCGGTAGTGATCTCGTGACAATGGTCCGCATGAAGTGCTAGACGGCCACCTATGGGAAGGTCGGACTCGAGTCACTTCCCCCTGTGGAAGGGGCGACCCCCCCCCACGAAAGGGCTGTCTGGACTGGCCCTGGTATCTGTTACTGTCCTGGTAAGAGGAGTGTGGGAACTGCCTGTCTGATCTAAAGGTATTGAATCTCTGTTGATGATCTTGCTCGGGAGCCCTGTACGAAGATCTGCGATATGGATTAGGGCGAGACTCTGACTTCTTGGCATTGGATGGGAGGACGTTCTTTTTGTCTTTATTTTCAATCAAAATGGGATCCAGGGCCTCCCCCAAAAGGTTGGGGCCTGCATAGGGGGCCGCCGCCAAATTCCACTTGGCCTTATTGTCCTTCTGCCAGCTACGGAGCCACAGTAGGAGCCGGGAGGTAACAGACGTGGCCAGGGCGCTGGAGGCAAATTTGACCGCATCCAGAGTTGCGTTGGCTGAAAATTGGGAAGCAGCTATGATCTTTGTTATGTCCTGATGGAGGTGCTTGTCCTGGATTGGGATGCGATCCTGGAGTTGGCAGAGCCACATAACTGTCGGGCGGTTAAAGTAAGAAGTCACCGCCGCCGATTTGACAGCCCAAGCGGAAGCGTTAAAGTTCTTTCGCAATGTGAGCTCCGCCCATTTGTCTCCAGCTTCATTTTATCAGCCGCATCCCCAGAGACCACCGGGGATGAGGAGACCAAGGCAGCTATTGGGGTATCAATGGCTGGCAGCTGCAGGGCCTGGGGGAACACCTGTTCTACGTTGTAGAATCGGCGGTCATTGCTGCCCGTATTGGAAAAATTAGAAGGACGGGCCCACTGGTTCTTTACTACTTCTAAAAACAAGGGGGGAGCTTGAATTTCCTCCTTGTTCGTTGCAGTATTAGAAAACATTGCCATATCGGGGTCTCTAGGTTGAGGAACCATAGGGTCTCCAGTTCCAATCTTAGTGGTCTTTCTGGCTTTATGTAAAAGTGGTTTAAACATAGCTGGGGGGAACAGGCCCGAGGAGGAGGGAGAAACAGGAGGAACAGAATCCTCATCCTCCGAGAACCCCATGTCATTTCGATTGTCCTCCCCCAGGGTGGAAACCTCGCTGACCATGGAAGGAGATGTGGCTCTGGAGTGGTGATGCCTGTAGGAAGATGGGGCCCTGCTAGAGTGGGAAGGCCTGTCCCTTTGGGCAATGTCATGTGAGATGGCTGCAGAAATGAGTCTTTTGATACTCTCCGGCAGGAGATCTAGATCCTCGAGATCTTCCTGAAAGGGGCCTGGCTCCTGTGGAGATAATCTGGAATGGACTTTACTACTTATATTGCCGTGATGGCGAACCTATGGCACGCGTGCCACAAGTAGCACGCGGAGCCATTTGTCAGGGCACGCAAGGCGCTGCCCTGTCAGCTGGCCAGCGCACATGCGAGCGCTGGCCAGCTGAGTTCATCTTTTAAAAAGCTATTTTTCGCCTTCCCCAGGCTCCAGAGGCTTTATAGGAGCCTGGGGAGGGCGAAAAGAGCCTCCCCCCCCCCCCGGAGGCTTCAGGGACCGGCCCTGAAGCCTTCGGAATGCTTAAAACCACCCTCCGAGCAAACCGGAAGTGACTTCTGGGTTGCTCGGAGGGTCGTTTTAAGCGTTCCGAAGGCTTCAGGGACCGTCCGAGGTGTCAGCGTTCCAAATATCATGCAGAATTAAATCATTGTCCAAGGCAAAGTAGTCCTTAAAACTCCAATTTAATAAGACAGGCATGTTGGCATTATGCTGGTGAAATTTCAACTCTAATGTACATCCGGTGAATTCACCCAGTTAAAAGTTCATCATTTTTCCCCACACCCCATAATTCATCACATGGTCCAATCTTCATCTTCCACGCTGGCATGTACACCCCTCTTCTTCCGGCCAGGTGTCGAGGTGCGGAGACAAAAGACGACCTTGAGCTTCTAAGAAATTCATCACAATACATTCCACAATCCTACTCCTTTCTATCCCCCCTCCCAACTACTATACCAATGAAACAGCATAATATATATATGTTTTAATTATGTGGCAGGCCAAAGATCCTAAAAGGAACAGAATTACAGGCCTGACAGGCGGCCTCTCCTCAAGAGAAAAACGTTTCCTGAAAAGAGAATAACATAAATGTTAACCATCAAAATTTAACCACCTCTTCCTCCCCCAGGGGGACCCTTTGGCTTATCAGGGAATTTCTCATGGAATTGCTTCACTAATTTATCTGCTTTCAGATCCCAACTTTTCACCCACGTAGCTTCTGACAAAGGGTATCCCTTCCAATGCACTAAATATTGTAAATGACCTCTATACAGCCTGGAATCTAATATTTTTTTTCACTTCATAATGTGTTTCCCCTTCTACCACTACGGGAGGAGGTGGAGTTTGGGTGGATGGTCTCGTGCTAGACTCCCTTACCGGCTTCAATAAGCTACAATGGAATACCGGGTAAATTTTCCCTAAGAGTCTGGGTAGGCTGAGTCGAACTGTAACTGGGTTAATTATCTTTTCTATTGGGAAAGGACCTAGAAATTTTGGACCTAATTTCTTACTAGGCATCTTTAATCTTATGTATTTAGTAGACAAAAAAACTTTGTCCCCCACTCGAAAGGGGGGTTGTAGGGAACGATGTTTATCAGCTTGCTTCTTGTAGGCTTCTGCCGCATCTGTTAGCGCCTTTTTGGTATTCTCCCATCCCTTCTTTAGTGCCTCCAGCCATTCATTCAGGGACATGGATGAGGGAGGTTCCTTAGGTAGTTCAGGCATGGGAACAAATTCCATGCCACTGGTAATCTGGAAAGGAGTTAATCTGGTACTGCTGTGAACCGCATTATTATATGCTATTTCAGCGAAAGGTAGCAAGTCCGACCAATTGTCTTGCTGATAGTCCACATAACACTGGATATACTGTTCCACCATCGCATTGGCCCTCTCTGCTGCCCCATTTGTGCTGGGATGAAATGCTGAGCTGAGTCCCTGCGTGGACCCGATCGATTTTAGGAATTCTCTCCAGAACTTGGCGGTGAATTGAACTCCGCGATCTGAAATGATCCTTTTTGGAACTCCATGTAGGCGATAAATGTGTTTCACAAACATTTTCGCTATTTTCTTTGCGGATGGTAGGCTTGAACAAGCGATAAAGTGTGCTTGCTTGGAAAACAAATCAATAACTGTCCAGATTACTTTATTACCACTGCTATCTGGAAGTTCGACAATGAAGTCCATTGCTATCTCTTCCCATGGTCGGCTAGGGTTGGCCACTTGTTGTAGTAGTCCAGGGGGCTTTCCCGGACGGGTTTTCATTGTTGCACAAGTAGCACAGCTTCTTACATAATCTTCCACCTCCGACCTCATCTTTGGCCACCAAAATTGACGTCTGGCGAGGTGGAGAGTTTTCAGGAATCCGAAATGACCTCCTAGTTTCGCATCATGACTCCGCTGTAGCACTTGCAATCTCATTTCTGCAGGGACGTACAGTTTGGATCCCTTCCAGGCTACGCCATCATTAATCGTTAGGATGTCTTTGTTGTTGTTGAACCATGGGTCTGTCTGGAGGGCTGCTTTCAGTTCGGTTCTCAGTTTATCTTGGCTTCGACTGGTGACTTGAGCTGCCTTTTGGTGAGAAGGAGATATGATGGGGTGGAAAATTTCTTCCTTCTTACTGTCAAACTGGGGTTTTCTCGACAGTGCATCTGCTAACAAGTTCTTCCCTGCGGGGATGTGTTTAATTTCAAATTTGAACCTTTGGAAATATTGGGCCCAACGGACCTGTTTGGGGGATAACTTTCGATGGGCAAGGAGAGTTTCGAGGTTTTTATGATCAGTCCATACCTCGAACGGTATATCCCCCCCTTCCAGGAGATGCCTCCAGGTGAGCATGCTCCACCTGATCGCGAACGCCTCCTTCTCCCAAATGGGCCACCTTCTTTCCGTAGTGGTGAGTTTCTTGGAGATGTAAGCGCATGGTTAGAGGTGGCCTTTTTTATTTTTTTGTAGTAGCACCGCGGCTATCGCGACATCACTGGCATCCGTTTGGATTATGAAAGGTCGCTCTGGATCGGGGTGTTGCAATATGGGTTCTTGGGCAAAGAGCCGTTTTAATTTCTCAAAAGCCTTTTGACAGTCGATTGTCCATTTTAATGGTTGGTTTGCTTTTGGTTTAGTAGGAGAAGGCCCCGTTCTTAATAGGTCAGTCAATGGTAGGGCAATTTCAGCAAAGGTTGGAATAAACTGCCTATAAAAGTTTGCAAATCCAAGGAAGCTTTGTAATTGTTTGCGAGTGCTTGGAGGTTTCCAATCTAACACCGTTTTCACTTTTTCTGGGTCCATTTCTACTCCTTCATTGGAGATACGATATCCCAGATAATCTAGCGAGGTCTTGCGGAATTCACACTTTGACAATTTTGCATAAAGTTTGGCAGCTAGAAGTTTTTTCAGGACTTGCCGTACCAGTTTCACATGTTCTTCCATGGTCTCAGAGAAGATCAAGATGTCATCTAAATAAACGAGTACTCCGCGGTACAGGTGGTCATGTAGCACTTCATTTATGTACTGCATGAATACTGCGGGTGTTCCTTGTAGTCCGAAAGGCATGACTTTATATTGGAAGCTGCCTAAGGGAGTATTAAAAGCGGTCTTCCACTCATCCCCTTTCCGGATTCGTATACGGTAATACGCCTCTCTCAAATCCAGCTTGGTGAAGATCTTGCCCTTAGCCAAGTGGTTCAACATATCTTTCATGAGAGGGAGGGGATAGGTATTCTTTTCGCATACCACATTCAAAGCTCGTAAGTCCACACAGAGGCGAACCCCCCCATCTTTCTTTTCCCTGAAGAGCACTGGGGCCGCTACTTTTGATTTTGCTGGTTCAATAAACCCTCTTTTCAAATTGGTGTCGATGTACTTCCTCAATTCTATCATCTCTTTAGGCGTCATAGAGTACATTTTGGGCTTTGGTAAGGTTACCCCAGGTTTGAACTCTATGGCACAATCTGTGGCGCGGTGAGGTGGAAGGTAGTTTCCGTCTTCCTCACTGAACACCTCCGCCAGATCCCAATAGATCTTTGGGACTCGTTGGATTCCCGGAAGTTTAGTGTCTGCTGCGGTTGCTGCAGGTTCTGGATGGGTTGGGCTGTTAGGTTCCAATGTTCCTGGGTGGCCTTTTGGTTCCACCGGTGGTAACGGCCCAAGTCCAATAGTCACCTTTCTAACGCCATCCTCCCACTTTATGGTAGGTTCCCACTTGTCCAACCATGCAAGCCCTAGGATAACTGACTCCTGCATTCCAGGGGCCACGATGAATCTGAGGAACTCATAGTGCCGGCCTATCACCAGTTTTACTAACTCAGTGATCTTTGTAGCCGGAGCTCCCCCAATTAGGGTTCCATCCACTTGCTCAAACGGAATGGGTTGTTTCAGGGGTCTCGTGCGTATACCTAGTTGCTCCACTATTGACATGCTGATTAAGCATCGGGTGCAGCCGGTATCTATAATCACCCCAACTTCCCCTTCTACCCCCATTTTCGGTATTTGGAGTTTGGCTTTTATTTGGAAGGGGCGGATAGGTGCACTCACCATTGGGTCGTCTTCTGGGTTTCCTTCCTCTTCCTCCTCTGAGGTGGCCAGGGCGTTTTCAGTGGCTCCGCTCTCTGCCCCTGCTGGCTGCTGTGCCAGACGACTTTTTTCTGGTGGTTTTCTGGGGGTTTTCTTGACTGTGCTGGCAGGTGATTGGCGTGGTTGTGGAACTGGGGCTGGAGCCCAGCATGTAGATGCCCGGTGGCCAAGCTGACCACAACGGTAGCACTTTATTTTGGGGCCCCAGGAACGCGGGGTTGGCGGGAGCTTTTCAGTTTGCTGCCTCTGCGTTCGGTGGGCTAATGGTTTTTTTTCAGGGGTTCTGGTACCTGGCTTTGGATAGGTGTTAATCTCGTGGTCCAGTATGATTGCAGTGGTGTACCATTCTTGGATACGATCTGGGGTCCCCCTTACGGCACAAGCTTGTTTCAGTTTGGGATCTAAGGCCTTTTTGAACGTATAGACCAATAGTCTTTCTGGCCAGTAACGTAGTCTTCCAGCTATTCTCCGGAATTCCCAAACTAATTCTTTGACCGGCCGACCCCCCTGTCGTAATTCCTGGATCTGGTCTTCAGCATCTACCTGTTGGGCCACATCGTAAAATCGGGCCCGCATCAGTTGGATGAACCCCGTTATGTCATCTAACTCAGGAGCTGCTTCTTCATGGAGTTCCGCTATCCATTGTGCTGCCTCTCCTTCATACATCCCCTCTGCTATTTCTTGGATCAGTTCTCGATCTGTCAGGTATTGTGGGCCTACTTGGTCAATGTATGCCAACACTCGATTCATAAAGTAAGCTAGTTTGTCTCGGCTGCCATCATAGTTTGCACGGAACCTTGGGGGTGTGGGAGGAGGAGGGGGTGCTGGTGGTTGACCCGGAGCAACCTGTCAGCCTGCTGCTTGGGGTGGTAAGCTTCTTTGTGGGGCCACACCCATCGGTTGGGCAAAAGCCTGCTGAGGCATTGGTGGGGGGGCTGGGCCCTGTGGTGGTCCCAGTCCCTGGCTCTGCCTCTGAGCAGCTGTTTGGGGTGGCGCCATTAGTTGGGAAGGGGCAGGCGTCCACTGGCATTGAGCCCATCCATGACCCGGGAAGAAAGCCCAACCTGAATTGGCTTGATTGATGGGTCCAGAGCCATCGCTTTGCAGAGGGGGGGAGGTGAAAGTGTTCCAGGCCCCTTTCGGCTGGTTAAGTTTTACTTCCCAACTTTTTTTCACTCCAGGAGGGGGGGGGTGCTGATTCGCTGATGGCTGTGTGGAAAGACCCAAGGTCTCCGCTCCACTGTGCAGCAGTTTCTCTGCTGGGAAAGGATAATGTGGGCTTTGCTAGGCTCCACCCGGGTGGTTCTGGGGGCCCCAGGGGTTTTTGTTCACTCACATTTAGGCATCGGAATTGGTCCGGAAGGCCCATCAAAGACTGGCTGCGTGAGAGCGACTGAGATCTCCATTCATTTGCTCTTCTCCCCATGCTCCAGTCGTCTGTCAGAGCCCCCTTGGGGGGCCCCTCTCCTTCTAGCAAGCATTCCTGAGAAGCAATAAATCCCGAAACCTCCTCCCGCAGGTCTAACTCCGTCTGTGAGGGAAATCTTGGTTTCGGTTCCTTTCGCTGGGCGCCCTGCTGAAGCTCCCTTTGCTTCGCCTCTGCTTGTTGAACTATTTCTTTAGAAGGTGCATAGATGGTTTCGACAAAAGTAAGCGATCCATCATCCTTAGCTTTCTCTGCTGCATTCTTTCCTTCCTCCATCTTCACTGAAATTTCGTCCTGCCCAGGGTTGGGTCAGAGCTGGGATTCAGTACCCCGATGAAAGAAATTTTTTTTAAGGGAGAGTTGAAATAATGTCAGCGTTCCAAATATCATGCAGAATTAAATCATTGTCCAAGGCAAAGTAGTCCTTAAAACTCCAATTTAATAAGACAGGCATGTTGACATTATGCTGGTGAAATTTCAACTCTAATGTACATCCGGTGAATTCATCCAGTTAAAAGTTCATCATTTTTCCCCACACCCCATAATTCATCACATGGTCCAATCTACATCTTCCACGCTGGCATGTACACCCCTCTTCTTCCGGCCAGGTGTCGAGGTGCGGAGACAAAAGACGACCTTGAGCTTCTAAGAAATTCATAACAATACATTCCACAATCCTACTCCTTTCTATCCCCCCCTCCCAACTACTATACCAATGAAACAGCATAATATATATATGTTTTAATTATGTGGCAGGCCAAAGATCCTAAAAGGAACAGAATTACAGGCCTGACACAAGGCTTCCCTGATGCCTTCGGAGCGCTTAAAACGACCCTCCGAGCAACCCGGAAGTCACTTCCAGTTTGCTCGGAGGCTTCAGGGACGCCTCTGGACAGTCCCTGAAGCCTCTGGAGGGCTTCCGGGGGTCGGGGGAGGCTCTTTTCGCCCTCCTCAGGCTCCTATAAAGCCCCTGGAGCATGGGGAGGGCCAAAAAATGTAAAAATGGGGGGGTCGCGCATTTTGCGCGCATGCGCACTGGGGGGTCGCGTGTTGCATTATGGGTGCGGCACGCCCGCACTCGACCCCCCTGTGTTCCCCCCACTTGTGGCATGCGAGCCAAAAAAGGTTCGCCATCACTGTTATATAGAGTGGGAATTTCAGCTTACATGGCAAACAGTTAGACACTTGAATTTTGTTCTCTTTTACATCTGGCCAACTATAGCATTTATTGCAGGTGATAATAGTTGTGATATAGCAGGTGATGGTATCTAATCAATCTTAATTGTTCTAATAAAAACTTGGCAGACTGGTCCTGATTAATACATAGATGGGAACTCACCAAGGAAGCCCCAAGTCGTGCAAAGGAGTAAGGAGCTAACCTTGAAGAAGAAATGCAAGAATGGTTCGATTAAAAAGGGGAGGAAGAGACAGCAAAAATGAACCTCAAGATAAATCTGCTTTTATTCGCTTTGGCATAAATAGGAAAAATTTCACCAGATTTTCTAAACGCTGTTATGTATCTTGTACTATTTGATTTTCAGCAATACGTGGGCAAATGGAGCAGGTGAACTAAATATAGAACAATATTTGACATTCTGTATCTCTTATCAGAACAATTGAGTTAACTATTGCCTGTTGCAGAATTTGGGTATAACAACTGTATAGTCCTCCTAAAAGCATGTCTTTTAGGCAGCTTTTGGCTATCACCCCTGTATTTTGCTTACTGGAACCCCAGCTTTTGTCTTTTTATCTTGGACTTTAAGCAAAGAAATAGGCACTTATCTTACGGGAAGTATTATATTTGCCAAAATCTCCATACGAGTAGGCAACAGACACATATAAGCACTTGTATCAAAATTGCAGGGGAGGGAGGGGGTATTTGGTGTGGCTTTCCACTACATTTTTATTTTCAACCCATCCATCTAAAAACTGGACTGCAGCTTTTGACTCCTTTTGTTACCTAGTAAAACTAATTCAGTGGCCTTTGTCATTGCCAGCTGCTGTGGATTCATCTGGTCTTCCATCAGGCACTGCTTGCTCACGAGGAGCCCCCATGCCAGGGGTGAAATTCAGCAGGTTATGACAGGTTCTGGAGAACTGGTGGAAATTTTGAGTAGTTCGGAGAACTGGCAAATACCTCTGGTTGGCCCCAGAGTGGGGTGGGAATAGAAATTTTGCAATATCGTTCCCCCAGGAGTGGGGAGAGAATGGGGATTTTGCAGTATGCTTCCCTTGGTGTGGGGTGGGGATGAAGATTTTGCAGTATTCTTTCCCTGCCACGCCCACCAAGCCACGCCCACTCCCCTTTGCATTCCAAAACTGTCCCTTTCTATTCTTCCCACATCCTGATGGACAGGAGAGAAGAATATGAAGTGGAATGTATTCTGCAGATGTTTTGAATTATCTTATTCACTACCCTGAATCTAAAAGGTCATGGGAAAGTACAACAGATGTCCACATTCCATATCTTGTACATTGGTTCCCTCTCAATTTTTTCCATACGGTCCTTCCCTGCAATCTGCCACTACTATAAATGACCAAGGGGAGGGAAAGTATATTTTCTAGCTCTGTCTGGGTGGCAAGTTTTCTTTAGTGACCTGAACTTAAGGCTGGGGTGACAGTGGGGGGAGAGGCAGTTTCATTTTCATGTGCAGAAGAAGGGAGTGAATCTAACCAGGGAGATGGTGTGGAAAAATACGTAGCTAAACTTGAGGAAATGCAAGAATATCAACAGAACTGGAAAGGAAGATGCCATACAAAAGAAACTCAGGAATAACGTTGCCTTGATTCTTTTTTGCTTTAAGAGATGCTCTAAAGCTTTCAAAATTCTATTGAATCATAAGAGTTCTTACGTATCTGTTTCTTGACTTGATTTGACTTGAAGGGCTGACACCAAAGTTGTAGAAACTGGAGATTGAAAAGCAAACCAGAGTAGCAGTGAACCACCTGTACATTCTTACCAAGAAAACAGCAGATACATCCATGCAGTGATCAGAAGTAGACTTGACATGGAGATTTTACCTATTACCTATGGAGTACACTTCTCATCTCATGCTACTTTAAGCATGAGTCAGGCAAAATCCCCCTCCTAGATCTCAACCGACCTCCTTTTCCTCCTCTATTGTGAAATTATTTATAAAGTAAGGTTCTACATTTAGGCAAGAAAAACAAAATGCACAGGTACAGTATAGGTGGTGCCTTGCTCAATAGTAGTAACCGTGAGAGGGATCTTGGAGTCCTAGGGGACAACCATTTAAATATGAGCCAGCAGTGTGCAGCAGCTGCCAAAAAGCCAACAGAGTTCTAGACTGCATCAACAGAGGGATAGAATCAAGATCACGTGAAGTGTTAATACCACTTTATAATGCCTTGGTAAGGCCACACTTGGAATACTGCATTCAGTTCTGGTCGCCACGATGTAGAAAAGATGTGGAGACTCTAGAAAGAGTGCAGAGAAGAGCAACAAAGATGATTAGGGGACTGGAGACTAAAACATATGAAGAAGGGTTGCAGGAACTGGGTATGTTTAGCTTAAGAGAAAGAAGGACTAGGGGAGACATGATAGCATTGTTCCAATATCTCAGGGGCTGCCACAAAGAAGAGGGAGTCAAACTATTCTCCAAAGCACCTGAGGGTAGAACAAATAGCAATGGGTGGAAACTAATCAAGGAGAGAAGCCACTTCAAAGGACAAGAAGAAATTTCCTGACAGTTAGAACAATTAATCAGTGGAACAACTTGCCTCCAGAAGTTGTGAATGCTCCAACACTGGAAGTTTTTAAGGTGATGTTTGATAACCACTTGTCTGAAGTGGTGTTGTGTTTCCTGCCTAAGCAGGGGGTTGGACCAGACCTCCAAGGTCCCTTCCAACTCTGTTATTCTATTCTATTCTGTTCTATTCCACTCTATTCTATTCCTTTTTATATGCATACTGTTAACAACACAGATCATTGCAATCGGTTACTTGTTTCCAGTCTATAATTATTTATTATATTTTTCCATTGGCACCCTCCTGGAGGACTCATGGCAGTTATTGGTCAAAGAAGCAATACTTAAGACACAAAGGTTTGTGCACAAAATGATACATTTATTGAAAGATTATTTTTTTTAATACAAAAGAAAGCTCTGTACATAGTACTGCGATTACTGTCACATCCTTCCAGAAACACAACCCTGGAAATTAACAAACCACACACACAGCCACTCACGCGCATACACACACGCGCACGCACGTGCACACACACACACAAAAAATCCAAAAACAATCGGTAAAGTGAACTAAAAATGTCACCACACAATAAATGCCATTTCATCCCTGATAAGTGTTCTTACAATTCAACACTTTAATCACATGCAACATTAGCGTTTAACCTGCAGGTGCTTTTTTTTGTAGGAGGGAGAACTTCCTTCAGGCGAAGGATGAGTATCAAGTGTAGAATCCCCAATCAGAAAATTAGTCCACTATCATAAAAAATAGATAATTCTTGATTTTGGCCTCTTGTCTCGATTTCAGCAGAGGATTTTTGAATTAGCAACATGATTCGAGAATTACTGCTTTGCAGGTGTGCCTTTATCCCCAGCAACTTCCTAGTATCAGCTGAGAAATTCCTTCTTGGAGGAAAAAAAAATCTACATACAAAAAAACCCCAGCTATCAATGTATAGATAAAATTCCATTTGCATGGCAAATCCTTCAATATTCCATATCAGAATTGGGAAGGGGGGGAAACGGGTTGTTGAAGATTTATTCTGCTGACAAATGTTTTCATCAGTGGATAGATGTCACTGAATACAAATCACTTTTCCATTATTGCTGCCAATGGAAGCAATATTTTGTCATAAGGTGTGTATCTGTTTTGGGCTAGAGGGCAAAGAGAAATCATTCATATGCCTTGACTGCCTTTCTTTCTAATGTCACTGATCTAATGAAGATGTTTAAAAACTGCATTTAAACTAAAAAGGAATGAGGGTTAAAACAAGGGGATACTTTTGCACCATTCTTGGAAACTTCACTACTGAAGTTAGTGATGGAGAAGTACCAGTAAATTCAGATTGGTTGCAATATACATGTAGCGCAAAAGAACTGAATAAATCACTTCCTTTCAAGCTGCAACTACTAGTTGGGGAAATAAACTTTTCAATGTTTTCTGACATTTAAAACAAAAACAATAAATGTAAACCATCAAGGGAAGGTTTTAAACAAGTTAACCTAACTTTCTCTTTCAATCAGATATAAGCCAGATTTGATGGAGCTTGGGTACACGTTTAAAATGTGCCCATGTGAGCTGAAGATGCAAACAAAAGTAGTATACACAACTTCAGTTGGCTTGATGGCCATCCCAGGATTTGTGTGGCATATTGAGCTCTACATCCCAAAGTGGGAGGCCATGGTCCATTTTAGAAAGGGGTGCAAGGTATTTTAAGATGGCAAATGGATGCCTTAAGCATCCATAGGGATAAATATTTCCACTTTGCCCCAAGACCAGACAAAAGGACCAACACTTTAGTTCCATCTATTCTGAGTGTGACTCTGGCACTAAAAAGGGAATGCTGATGCAATTGCATGTGGCTTCCAGGTAGTACATTTTGCACACCTAATATAAGCCCTCTCCTCCCCACTGGTGCAACCTTTCCACCAAAGCATGATTCAAGTGCTAGAGACAGACACATGTTTAAACGCTAATGTTCATGGAAGCAATTTCAGAATATTACAATACAAATTAAAAAGGGCCCTTTCTTTTCCTTTTTTTTTTCATCCTTGCCTCATGGCCCATTTCCCCCCCCCCCCCCCCAACTACAAACCCCATGAAAACTGTACAGGAGCCAGACTTTAATTCCTTTAAGAATTACATAAATACTGAGTTTAACACTTAGAAAAATAAAGTCTTTTTTTTTTCAAGGCTTCTTTTGTCTTTTAATTAAAAGAAAGAAAGAAAGGAGTTACAATAGCTGCTTTCTTTCTCTAAAAGTCTGCAGCCTCCTTAATCCAAGCTGGCCCTTTTTGGGGGGGGGGAGGGGGGCAGTGTTTATAAGAACCACTGACCTGTTCTGGGCTGAATGAAATGCATGATTGTGTGCAAACAAATGATCCAATAACTCAGCCCTTCCTCTCAATTCCGCATCTCTTTCCGTTCTCCATTACACCAGTCCTGCAGCTTCCCCTCTTAAAGGTGTTACGGTATTTATTCATCCCAGAACCTCCTGTTTGAAGCGTCATAATTTTTTTTCTAAAGAACGTGGACACAGCAGTGGCTTCACAAACAAATGGGAAGAACCTTTATCACAAATGCTCTCAGGTTAAGCTGGCCCCGTCCCATCTACCCACTCCCAGGCTGTAGGTCTCGCAGGTGAAGGCCAAACATGCTTCATGATGGTGGCGCAACATACCATCTCATTTCCAGGGCTATCTGAGAAGCAAACAAATGTCATAGGCTATGTTACATTATTGTATCCCGGACTGGTTATAGTTCATTCATGGGTGCAATTGGCTTGGGAAAGCCAGCTGAGTTAAGTTTAAATACTTTTTTTCTTAAAACGACCCTTATTTGTTTCCAACTTCATTCCTTAGCACTAGCCTTCATCAACCTTTTCCGATCTTTTAGTCGACAATTCCCAGCATTGCCAAAAGCTAGTGGATATGGAGTTTGGAACCCAATACATCTTGGAGAGCACCAGTGGGGAAGGCTGCTTTATACCTTCCAAAATTAAAATAATAATAATAATAATTATTATTATTATAACATGACGGTAGCTCTTCCTTCTCAGGAAGAAAAAAAAAATTCAGCAAAACTCAAGCATTACACAAAACAAAAGTCTGCTACTGGGCTTATGAGTTGTTGAGTGTGTTTCCAAGAAAAAAGGGAGATGGGTAAACAATTCTTGTTTGGGCTGTCAGATGTGTGTACAGCCAGACTAAATGGGCAAGAAGCTGCTCCAAGTCAATTCCTATGCAACAACAACAAAAAAAGAGATTCCAAGGGAGGGATACTTTAAGGGTCAAAGGAAATCCAAGATGCTCAGTTGCTCCAGCTGGAATGCCAACAGGAAGAACCCTCTCTTTGCCAGCCAAGAATAATGGCAAGCCAACCCACAACGCATCATGGATTGCTTGAAGGCACAAAGCTGCAGCCAGGAAGTGACCTGAACTGGAATGGGGGAGGGCAAAGTGGTGACTGTCCCAGGTGTGTGTGTGTGCGTGTGTGTGTGTAAGGATATCAGGGCTATGCCTGAAAAGAGACTACCCTTTGTTCAGAATGGCTTCGCAGCCTTCTGGACTGCAGCTTCTTCCCACAGCCTCAATTGCTCTGCCTAGAGGTTACAAACTAAGGACATTCAAGGACATTCTTATGTATCAGAAGCAGCAAGGCAAAGAGAGAGAAAGGTTCCCTCCCTGGCAATGAAAACAGAGGGAAGGTTTTATACATGGCAGAGCAAATTCTCCCACTCGGGAGAGAAAATTTCTTTGGCTGGAACAAGAAGGAAAACAAAAACCAAAAACAAACAAAAAGAACAGTAAATGCAGTGTAACAAAGTCCCCCTACAGCCCAAGCTCAGCTTCCTGCTGCTGGCCTTGAAGCCACTTTTAATATGCATCTATGTACTTCTGTGGGTGCTTTTGTGGGTGGGGGTGTCAGTGTAAAGTGTGAGAAGAAAACGTGTAAAAGGCAACAATAAATAAGTGATGGAGTCCATACAAAAATAGGGACTGCCGAGATCCTCGTGCAGCTTGAGGAGTGCCATGGATCCAGGGCCAGATGCAGCATAAAGCTGGAGGAGGCGGTGGTGGCATCTGCTGGTTCAGGTTGGGGTGCTGGGTACACACGTCTTCCCTTCTCCTCACCAGATCCCCCCCAAAGTTGCTCAGTCACTCTTGGAACTGTGTGATGCCTCCAAGTTGACCACTTGCAGCTCTGTCAAGTTGGCAGTGCTGCTGCTCTGCTGACCAATGACAGCCATCTGCAGAGAGAAAAGAACCAATGAGAGGAACAGTCTCTTACGGGTGAACACCAAACATTCTTCTGCTCCTGGGTCTCACAAAGGTGTTATCCCAGCTTACTTTTTTCACTTACGTTTCAAAACTTAAAGGTATATGAACAGGGATGGTATTCACTTACTTTCCCTACCGGTTCGCAAATGTGAGTATGTGTGCGCATTCGCTTCACTCACATGCGCCCCGTCCATGCAAGCACTCAGGCTTCTGTGCATGCGCTTTGACCACGTGCGGAGCTTACACGCACGTACGCGGCTTGAAAACGTACCTAAATAGGATGGCATAGAGCCGGGGCGGGCAGGCCCACCACCCGCAATTTCCACTACCAGGTGAACCAGTCCAAACTGGCTGAATACCACCTCTGCATATGAAACCTCACTGTACATATCACAATTAATAAAAGTCAGTGACACGCAAAAACGCTGATGCCAAAAAGTCATGTTTATATATTCAATGAGTAGCACATGCCACGCAAGCTCAGAGTTTCAGTATACTGTATATTTAACTAGAGCTGCTGTTAATAAACTGAGAGGCTTCTGCTAGCAGTCACGTGTTTTATATCAGGGGCATCAAACTCGATGTCGTTACGTGATGTATAGCAACTCCCCCCTTTGCAAAACCAGGGATGGGCGTGGCCAGTGTGTGATGCATCCGGCCCACACGCCACAAGTTTGACACCCGTTTTAAATGAACATCTGCTCACAGTACTTCTGTAAATGGAACACGAAGTATGAAATCTTCATGTCTTGAACAACTAAGGGGAAAAAAATCAAGATGCTGCAAAATAATTGCAAGCATAATTACAATTAATTTTTATACCCTACTGACTCCTCCTCCACGTGTATCTCATTTTCAGTAAGATAACTACAGTCTCAGGGTAAAAGTTGAAAAGAAAAATGCAAGGTTGTTTTGGACCTACCTGGTGAAGCTGAACAGCTGAGACTGGGATCTGAACTGTTCCTGACGGAGCTGTCAGGAATACCTGAGGGACTCCACCTGCCAGAGAAAATGACAGATGTATACTAGTCATTCTCCAAAATTAGATCACTCTAGACCAGTGGTGGGCAACCTTTTTTTTCAACTGAGCCAAATCTCGCCAAAACCACGATTGAAATTTACTTTGAGAGCCACATTTTTAAAACCGAAAATACATAGGATGGTACACTGTTTTTAGTTTCAATAAGTTTTTATTGAGAATATTCTGCATGCAAGTATCCACATAGGTCGGGAGGATACAAATAACACAACTAATAAAACAAAAACTTTAGAACGATATTATTTATCGATAACGTTAAATTCCGTAAAATTTGCCTTACAATGTAGAGAAAATTACATCCTGACATTGACTGACAAAGTCACAACCACTAATGTGAACATTGGCCTTGCATTTCCTTGGATAGTTTGAGTAAGTCAGGTTTGTATGTTGTTGTTTTTAATTTCATCTCTCTCTCCCACTTTCTTTCTTTTTTTCTTTTTCTTTCTCTCTCTCTCTCTGGCTCTTTGTCTCTCTCTCCCTCCCTCCCCCATCTCTGTCACTCTGTGTGTGTGTGTGTGTCTGTCTGTCTCTCACTCACTCTGTGTGTGTGTGTGTCTGTCTCTGTCTCTCCCTCTGTCTCTCTCCCCTCCCTTCCTCTCTCTCTCTGTCACTCTGTGTATGTGGGTGTGTCTGTCTCTCACTCATTCACTTAATCACTCACTCTGTGTGTGTCTCTCTGTCTGTCTATCTTTCTCTCCCTCCCTCCCCCTCTCTGTCTCTCTCTGTCTGTGTGTGTGTGTGTGTCTGTCTGTCAGTCTCTCTCTGATTCCCTCCCTCACTCCCTCTCTCTGTTCCTCTCTCTGTCTGTCTTTCTCACTCACTCACACACACACACACACACTGTGGTCACCTTGTTGAGTGTTCCAATCACATTTGAAACACTCAACAACTGGCCTGCATTTATGGTATTTTGCAGCATTCTGCAGTCATAGGACCAAAATTGGTTGTCACTCGCCCGGGCTTTTGCAGAAGCTTCCCTCCGAAGCCCGAGAGGAGGGAGGGGAGCGGGCACCCGGCACACAGAAGAGCCGCATTAAAGGGTGTAAAGAGCCGCATGTGGCTCCCGAGCCGCGGGTTGCCCACCACTGCTCTAGACTATGCGGGCATAATCACAGTAGGAAATTAAAAATGAACTACTGCTATCAAAACCAAATAACTCACAAAGCAAGCTATGTTTTTACAGAACAAAAAAAAATAACCTATAGATAAACCGAATTCACATATGCTATATCATAATATGCTTGGCTTTTTAAATAAAGTTATGTGAACCCAGCCACTGTAGTTTGTAAAGCATATGTGTTGCATATTGGTAGATCTAGCTAGCCAATTGGAATTAATTCAATTTATGAAGTTTAAATAATTCATGCGTTAATACACTGTGTGATCTTCCTCTTTCATATAAAAACCTCACTAAGAGAATAGCCTCTGAAGTGATTTGGGAATCATTTTTAATTCCTTCCTTTATAATGTTGGATCGCTATTTGTCTGAAATGGTATAGGGTTTCCTGCCCAGGCAGGGGGTTGGACTAGAAGACCTCCAAGGTCCCTTCCAACTCTACTATTGTATTGTATTGCATTGTATTGTATGTATATCCCAGCAGCTTGTGCAATGACCAGCATCTCCTTTTTGAGACTGAAAAGCTGTGGTTTTTACAAAAATTGGGGTAGGAAACCATTGTGACCACCACAAACAGGATAAGGAAGCCTCAGTCAAATGCTTCTTCTGAATTATTGCCTAAAACTCAAAGCCACTGTGTACATTCTCTGCATGTAAATCCTCAGATCACATCCCTTATTCATCTATATTAAACTTTAAGCAAGCTAACTGAAAATGATTCTTTCTTGATTTCCTTCCTTGTTTCTACTTTGAGTCACATTTTAGCAAATTTGTTACTAAAATTGAGAAGAGAGCAAGGTTTGTTTCTAGGTTCAGTAAACCCGAAAACAATACTATTATACAGGCAATACATCTCAAACGTCTATTTTCTTGAGTTCACGTGGCTACTGTGGCAGCTAAGGAAAAAAAGATGGATTGCTTAAAGAATTTATGACAGATACAGTAAGGTACCCATGTTGAACTGGTAACATTCTGCTGGTTGAGAACCAAATGCTGTTTTATGCTATGTATGTATGTATAGCAAGAGAAAGAGAAATCAGATGGGCAGTAAGCAATGTAGGTTGTTCAAACATCAAACCTCTCTGGGTCCAGTCTTACCCTGATCCTGGACTTGCCCATGTGAAACCTGCATTGCTGATGGGGCCTGGGAGAAGGCATTGAGAACCGCAAGGCCACCATCTGTGAGGCCCGATGTAGGAGCATACATCACTGCATGAGAACTGGGGTACATCATATGGCCTCCCACAGTGGTTGGCACAGATGAAGTCATGATTGTAGCTGGCAGGGTCACTGGAAAAACAAAAGAAAAGACACAATTGAAACAGTTGGATGCTAGATCAGTTTCCCTCCACTGTCTTACCTGCAGAAGCCAGACCTCTTCACACTTCTATCAGGGGTGTGCACAGTCACAGGGTAAAACCTATTCTAGAGGATCTCTAAGCCAGTAAAAATTTGCCATGTACATTTGCCGCAGACTTAATCCTACGACCAGGAGATAAAATTGTCCAAAGGCTTCTTAACGCATGACAGAATACAGATTCTACAGTTGTTCAATGTATCTGAAAAGATGTGATGTATGTCTGAAAATCAGGCTGGCTCCTTCATATTCCCAGATCAGATCTCTTTTCCTTTATTGAGGGGAAAGGGTGGGGAACTGCCTTTCCCCCCAAAAGACAGGAAGTCTGGTCCTCTTTTCTAAGAATTAGGAAACACTGATGACATATTGTCTTAAGCATACATGGGAACTGAGCAAATGCATTGAAACCAGGGCAGTTTTGATCCAACTCATTTTATTTTGTGACAATGGGGGGATGGCAGAGAAAACTCATATATATGTGCTTAGTCTATTGGAGGCTTTGCTCATTTTGTCTCTTAAGACTTTCTACAAAATGTCAGGAGAAAATTATACCACTGTTACATATAGTCCTCCAGTTCTGACTACATGGCAACAATTCAAAGTTACAATGGCACTGAATGAGGAGGACTTATAACCAACCTCCAAACTGCAGTTGTTGCAGTATCCCCAGTGTCACATGATCACAATTTGGGTGCTTGGCAATAACTCAAAATTACAATACTCGCAGTGTTCTGTGGTCAAGTGATTGTCATTTGTGACCTTCCCTGCTGGCTTCCCCCAAGCAAAGTCAATGAGGAAACTAGCAGGAGGTTCCAAGTCACTCTAGCAACTCTTGCCACTTTTTCACTTGCCCACCCAAGCTCTCCATGGCCATGCTCCACAGCGCCTACCCACAGTAGCTGCCTGACCTGGCCTGCTTGCCTGGGACTTCCACTTCTTCCCATGTCAGAGGTCATTTGAGGTCCTTGCTTAAGGACCCGCATGATCCTGAGGTTACGAATGCAGCGTCACAGTCATGTGAGCTCCTTGCTTAATGAGCCACATAGTCCTGGGGTTACAACAGCAACCAGTTTTGCTGTCACTAAGCAATGTCATGTCACATAGCCCTTTATAACTGTATTGCTTAGTGATGGAAATTCAAGTCCCAGTTGCCTTCATAACTCAAGAACTACCTGCATTGAACTTCTTGATGTTGAGTTCTGGTGGACAACCCTGAAGACAACCCTACTGTGGGTAGGCGCTGTGGAGCATGGCCATGGAGAGCTTGGGTGGGCAAGTGAAAAAGTGGCAAGAGTTGCTAGAGTGACTTGGAACCTCCTGCTAGTTTCCTCATTGACTTTGCTTGGGGGAAGCCAGCAGGGAAGGTCACAAATGACAATCACTTGACCACAGAACACTGCGAGTATTGTAATTTTGAGTTATTGCCAAGCACCCAAATTGTGATCATGTGACACTGGGAATACTGCAACAACTGCAGTTTAGAGGTTGGTTATAAGTCCTCCTCATTCAGTGCCATTGTAACTTTGAATTGTTGCCATGTAGTCAGAACTGGAGGACTATATGTAACAGTGGTATAATTTTCTCCTGACTTTTTGTAGAAAGTCTTAAGAGACAAAATGAGCAAAGCCTCCAATAGACTAAGCACATATATATGAGTTTTAAAAACTTTCTCTGCCATCTCCCCATTGTCACAAAATAAAATGAGTTGGATCAAAACTGCCCTGGTTTCAATGCATTTGCTCAGTTCCCGTGTATGCTTAAGACAAGATGTCATCGGTGTTTCCTAATTCTTAGAAAAGAGGACCAGACTTCCTGTCTTTTGGGGGGAAAGGCAGTTCTCCACCCTTTCCCCTCAATAAAGGAAAAGAGATCTGATCTGGGAATATGACCTGTAGCTGCAAAGTGAGAATTAGGGGTGATTGGTTGCTTACCTGTCCCACTGGAAGAGGTCTGTGTGATGTCAGTGCTGTTATCGCTTGTAGGAGACGTTTGCTGGGGGGCCTGATGCACCTGGATGGCTTGCACAGGAACCTGTTGAGCCACTGCACCACCTGGGAAGCAAGACAAGCTGTTCTTAGCATCTGCTGTTGCTTGTACCTTTTGACTGTAGTTGACAAGATGTTAGATGCTTTTTTCAAAACAATTACAGCAACATGCTAACCTTTCACTTCATTACAGCAGTTTTTTCAAAGTTATTTTAAACGAATTGTTCAAATGATACTGCCTTCAATATTAGAAGTTTGAAGCCAATGAGGGAGGAATTGTCAAGACAATGTAAATAGGATGTACTGTAGGAATTTCTATATTTGAAATAAAGTACTGTACAAGAAGTGATGACTTTTGTTATTTAGGATCATGCCGTATCCAGTAAGTCAGCAACATAAGACATTTCCAAGAAATGTGGATATATCAAAACCTAATCTTAAAATTATTACAAACACGAAACAAAAACCAGTTTTTTAAACAATAATCTCATACATACAAGCAATTAAATACAATGAAAGCAATTTGTTTGGTTGTTTGTTTATCAATCACATTTGGAAACTACCCATATCCCTCACAGAGGGACTTTTTAAAACTTAAAAAACACAGCAGTGTGATGTAGTGCTTAAGAAGTTGGGCTGGCAGCCTTCAGCATGGAAGTTCACTGGATGATTTTGGGATAGACACTCTCATTTAGCCAGACCTACCTCATTGGGTTGTTGTCATAGGGCAAAATGGGAAGAGGAAACATATTAATACTTCCTTGAGCTCCTGAACAAAAGATGGGAAATAAATCTAATAATCAAAAAACTCCCCCAAAGAAAGGGGGATCTGTGAGGGAGATGGGCAGTTTCTAAATATTGGGAAATTACACTTCCTCAACCTGATGCCGTTTAGAAATACTGGACTTATAACTACCATTAACTGTAACTTTCAGGTCCAAGCAAATATGGCTATGATATTCCTGGGTGAATATCTTAGTTAGGAGACTTCTGACAAGCACCAAAAAGGATTGTTCCAAAAGGATTCAACCAGATTTTGGGAAAAGCCACAAAAAACTATAAAGAAAGCTACCATCTTTTGCACCTGAGCAATTCAGAATTGAAAAGCTATAGTACCCATGAACAGAAAGGATCCATTGGGCTGCAATGAATAATTATTCCCATTAATTCATTTGTATCATTAATTCTATAATGCAGTGATTCCCAAAGTGTGCGCCGCGGCTCCCTGGGGAGCCGCGCTATCGTCATAAGGGCGCCGGGAAGCCGGGCGCCCGCTTCCCTCCCTCCTCTCGGGCTTTGGAGGGAAGCTTCTGCAAAAGCCCGGGCATGACAAGTCTCCCAGGCTGAAATTTGCCGAGCTGTACGCGCGCGCCTGTTTTCCACGGTGTGGAGCAGCGGCAAGCGATGATTTCGGGGGCTATCAGTGGGGGAGGCAGGGTCCCCCTCGCGTTCCTCATCTTCCCGGATGGCCCCTGGAATCATTGCTCGCCGCGCAGAATCTCGCCGCTGCTCCACGCCGTGGAAAACAGGCGCGTGCGCACAGCTCGGCAAATTAAAGCCTGGGAGACTTGTTGCCACTCGCTGCAGAAGCTTCCCTCCGAAGCGTTCCGAGGGAGGGCTGTAAACTTCCCTCCGAAGTCTTGGGAAGTTCTGAGGAGCCCCCCAAGGCAAAACGCCGCTGCCAGGTAGCTAAAAGTACGTCTCTGATTCGTCTCTGTCAGTCTCTCTCTGATTCCCTCTCTCACTCCCTCTCTCTGTCTGTCTCACTCACACACACACACACACTGTGGTGACCACAGTGTGTGTGTGTGTGAGTGAGACAGACAGACAGAGAGAGGAACAGAGAGAGGGAGTGAGTGAGGGAATCAGAGAGACTGACAGACAGACACACACACACACACACACAGAGGGGGAGGGAGGGAGAGAAAGATAGACAGAGAGAGAGACACACAGAGTGAGTGATTAAGTGAATGAGTGAGAGACAGACACACCCACATACACAGAGTGACAGAGAGGAAGGGAGGGGAGAGAGACAGAGGGAGACACACACACACACACACAGACAGACAGAGGGGGAGGGAGGGAGAGAAAGATAGACAGAGAGACACACACAGAGTGAGTGATTAAGTGAATGAGTGAGAGACAGACACACCCACACACACAGAGTGACAGAGATGGGGGAAGGAGGAGAGAGAGACAGAGATACAGAGAGAGAGAGACAGATAGACACCCAGAGAAAATGACAGAGGGAGACAGAGAGGGAGGGAGGGAGAGAGAGACAAAGAGCCAGAGAGAGAGAGAGAAAGAAAAAGAAAAAAAGAAAGAAAGTGGGAGAGAGAGATGAAAGAAAGAAAGAAAAACAACATATGACCACAATTGAGCCCAAAATTTTGGTTGCTAAGCAAGAGCGGCTCTCCAAATAAATTTCAATCGTGGTTTTGGCGAGATTTGGCTCAGTTGAAAAAAAAAGTTGCCCACCACTGGGCTAGTGTGGTGGTTAAGTTACTTTTCAAAAGCTATTTTTCTGATCCAAGATTTGAGAAGTTGTGCAGCGAACAACAAGCCCATCCATCCCATTAATAATTTTAAATCATTAAACGATGTTCAATAAATTGTGAATTTAAAGCTCGTGTTTAATTTATTTTTCAATTAACCTAACCTTAACGAACTAAAAAGTAGATTTCCAAATCCTTAAAAAGTCAAAAATTAAAAAAAATCGGATGTACCTATTAAGGGAGCCGCGGAAAAAATCCGAAGTGTTATGGGAGCCGCAAACCGAAAAAGATTGGGAACCTCTGCTATAATGTATATATGTAACTTTGAGTTTGTCTTTGTGTATATTTACATGTAGAGAGATAATTATATGCTAATTATAAATATTACTATATTAATTATATTTTGTGTAAGGAAGCAGTATTACACAGGAATAAGTCAAAATTGAAATAGGATAAACAGACCCTCTTTTTTTGCATCAACATGCTTTCTCATCTTTTTCTAATCCATTTAGAGCACAAATATAGCTAAAATAATATTTATACCCTCCAGCCTATCCAAAAGGATTTTTCTGTCTACCAGCATCCAAAATAATGTACAGAAAAGTATAAGGCCAAGAGGAAGGGACCTCCTAGTAAAGTATTTGGCTAGCTGTTGCCACCATGGGTTTCTACTCTTTCTCAGCAAGCATAGTGGACAGGACATGAAGATCTAAATTTCCAGGTTTAAGTGTCTACATCTCTGGCTACGTCATTTCCCTTCTCTTTACATATTTACCTATTTTAGTCCAAGTCTTCCATCCACTGTAGCCTTTCCATTACCTACTAGTATCAAAGTATAAAACAGCCTTAAGGACAAATATGCCAGGCTCACAGATAGATGGGGGTCATTAGGATTCTTTTGATCTCTTACTTTTCCTTCCCTTTAAAAAAAAGGATCTGGCAAATACAAATAGGGCTGTCTGGATGCCTCCTACAGTGCACAAATATCAGCCAATCACACAAAGTTTAAATGAATTTCTGGCATCTTGTACAAAAATAGTGTCCCAACCTGGCAGCAGCACCTGGTTAACTTTAGATGGTTTGGATAAGCTAAGTAGGGTCAGCTGATTTGCTAGCATGATAGAAACTACCAGGAAATCCCAGAACAGGAACTAGATTTGAAATTAAAAAAAAACATCTTGGGGAGAAGAAAATCTTATACAGAACAAATTTAGTGGATACTCACTTCATATGACCCATGACAATCCTTAGTAAAAAGATATACCTTGCATTCTCCAGCAAAACCTTCTAGAGTTTTGTACAATTTTATTTCATTGCTACCACCATGAACTGATCTTCCATGAAGCTAATGCCAGTAACAGGCAATTTGAGAACCACATCTCCCATAATCCATAATCACTGGCTATACTGACAAGGGCTTATGGAGAGCAATAGTCCAAAATCTATAAGTTTCTCCTGGGCTATCAGGGCAATCAGTATGGTGTAGCAGTTAAAACAGTGGGCTAGGAAGTGGGGGAGGAGATGAGTTTCAGTCCCTCCTTGGACACAAAGCCTTCTGGGGGACTTTGGGTCAGTCCTCCTTCTCTAAGGCTAGGAAGGAGGCAATGGCAAATCACTTCTCAAAAACCTTGCCACGAAAACTACAGAGATTTGTGAAGGCAGTCACCAGGAGTCAATGCTGATTCGCAGTCCGCTTAATTCCAGTGAATGAAAGTAATGAAAACATTCACTGTAATAAATGAAATAATTTGGCAGGTGCCAAAGGCCAGTTTGAGTAGGCTCACACTCGAGCAATGAGCATGATTATATTAACCATGATTTATTGAATAACAGCTGGAATAAACTTGAAACCATTCATGTTACAATTAAGCACAATGTGCAACTCACACCTTTGGCATTTTTGCTACCACTTACAGTTTTTGCTGCAACCTGAAATAGGTTACAATACAGCTATTCATAAAGTATACATTTTTAATCCTTGCAACTATGCAAAATACTTTACTCAAGGAAGTGATTTCTTTGTGGTTGTCACCAATAACCTGGATTTACTTCAACCACATTTATATTTAGAAGTTACACCTGATTGCTTCGGTGGCCCTAAAGGGTAATCTATGTAAAGAAGAAGACAAAAAGAAAGATAGTTCTCCAAACTGCTCTAAATTTCTCTGTTGTTTTGTTGGCACCACACAGAAAGCTAGGCTAAAAAAGGACTGAATTGTTTTTGATGAATTGTGGGAACTCAGCCATTGTCTTAGCATGCTGTGTAAACAGATCATCACATTAAACATTAATGTGATTTATAATTTTAAGCATAATATATTATGTGACTTCAGCAACTGTGTTTTGCTAACTTAGATTTAGGATTAGTTTATCACAGCGCTGGCAAACCTTATTTGGCTCGCGTGCCACAAGTGGGGGGGAGCGCAGGGGGGTCGTGTGCGAGTGTGCTGCACCCATAATGCAATGCGTGAACCCCCAGTGCGCATGCGCGGACAACAGGCGCAAACCCCCCCATTTTTACATGCTTTTTTCATCCTCCCCAGGCTCCAGCGGCTTTATAGGAGCTTGGGGAGGGCGAAAAGAGCCCCCCTGCCCTCCCCGGAGGCTCTCCGGAGGCTTCAGGGACCATCCGGAGGCTTCCCTAAAGCCTTCGGAACGCTTAAAATGACCCTCCGAGCAAACCGGAAATGACTTCCGGTTTGCTCGGAGGGTCATTTTGAGCGCTCTGAAGGCTTCAGGGACGGTCCGGAGGCTTCCCTGACGCCTTCGGAGCATTTAAAATGACCCTCCGAGCAAACCGCTCTGAAGTCTTCAGGGACCGTCCAGAGGCTTCCCTGAAGCCTTCGGAATGCTTAAAACGACCCTCCGAGCAAACCGGAAGTCATTTCCGGTTTGCTCGGAGGGTCATTTTAAGTGTTCCGAAGGCTTCAGGGAAGCCTCCGGACGGTCCCTGAAGCCTCCGGAGGGCCTCCGGGGAGGGCGGGGGGGGGGGGCTCTTTTCGCCCTCCCCAAGCTCCTATAAAGCCTCTGGAGCCTGGGGAGGGTGAAAAAATGGCTTTTAAAAATGGTGAACTCAGCTGGCCAGAGCGCGCATGCGCGCTGGCCAGCTGACAGGGCAGCGCCTCGCATGCCCTGACAAATGGCTTGGCGTGCCACAGGTTCGCCATCACTGGTTTATCATATGAAGCACAACAGTTTTTGATTCTTTATTCTGTTTTTACCCAATCTCTGAATTACCTTCCCAAGAGACCAAAACAACACCAAATTTATTTTCTTTATAAGAATCAGATATAAGTATTTTATTTACTGAGACCCTTTAAATCAGTGGTTCTCAACCTGTGGGTCGGGACCCCTTTGGGGGTCGAATGACCCTTTCACAGGGGTCGCCTAAGACCATCGGAAAACACATATTTTCGATGGTCTTAAGAACCGAGACACCAATTTTATGGTTGGGGGTCACCACAACATGAGGAACTGTATTAAAGGGTCGCGGCATTGGGAAGGTTGAGAACCACTGCTTTAAATCAATTTAAATTGTTCTGACAAAATGGTATAAAAAGAATCCAATAAGTGAGTTTAAAACTCACTCCCTCTAAAACCTCTGAGGTTATCAGTTCGTTGGAAGGGGAAATTACAGTTCTCTTTATCTAGTTTTGGGTCTTGTGTAGAGAACAGATCACAGATTCGAAACAATTCTGTGTCAAATTCGTGGGTCACGTTGCTGTCACATTACCTTTTGTGACTTTTCCCTTTGCAGAGCTGGGATGCGCATGGCCTGAGCATGACGCACTAGTTTGACTCCTGTTCTAAAAGGACTGGGTAATGTGAGTGTAAAATCCCCCTACACCCTTCCCCAGCCTAATATTTCCAAATACCTGAATTCTCTATCAAGAGTCCACATTGACTATCTTTTATTTTCTTCTAATGGTTAGTAAAAACAGCCTTCTATCCTTTGTAGAATTTAGGTGAAATAGTCAACTCTGGAAATAGAATTAAATTAGAACTATTTTATGTGATCGTAGATTATTTTTTAAAATATATTCTAATTTATAATTATATATTTCATTGCTGCCAGCTGCCTTGATTTATGCAGAAAAGATAAAAAAACACATAATGTAAGCTTGGTTTCTGCCTATCCCTATTATATAGTCAATGGAATAATTTTTGTGACAATAACATTTGTAGAACTGCTTGGAATCAAGCACCAAGAACAGGAGAGAGAAGAGACACGAGCTTTAGTAACCAGATACAGAAAGTGGTATGATGACAGAAAGTACAGAGGCCAGAGTTTTCCCTTTTTCTCTGGGTTGAGAAACTACTTTGTCCTTTTATTTAAAAATAAAACTACATTAATGCTGAAGGGTTACCCTACAGGTGTAGTTCAAAATTTGTCACCCGCTTTAGCAACTGTGAAGAACAATACAAACCAAAGATGCTCCAGAATTTTGTTGAACTGCATCTAAAAGTTAGGATAACAACTGAGGCTGCATCATCAAAGCATCTCCCTCTTTTCACATGTGTGACAGGATTTCAACCTTATAGCCACCATCTTGATTTCTTCATCTCTCCCGGGGATGCCTCTGGCCCTGAATTTGGTCTCAGGGCTTTAAATTGACAATGCTTGCCGTAAAATGATGTTCTCATTCTGTCCTACCTATATATATAAAGGTTGCTCAGTCTAAGGGTTAATTGGGTAGACTATCCATTTAAATTCACACAAAAAAGGTATTGCACCAGAACAGTGAGAGTGATCTAATCTAACAGGGTATTGCTCAAATTGTTGCCAGGCTAATCCAAATTTACACCACCATTGAGATACAGGCAGACAAATTTCTTAAGAGTGAGTTTGTTCCAATGACCTACATAAAATGCATTCCTAGACCCTGAATTTCACACACCATTATTCTGTCTAGCCCCACCCACCCACCGGTTCTTCCCTTGGGCTTTCTCTAGACTTCCCAATCTGATTCATTATGCTACTTTGAAGATATTACTGACTCAGTAGTTTTCTTTTCCTAATTCAAACTACCATAGAAGTAATGTTACAGCTCCCCCAGGGTAGGCTGATGTAACTGAGCTGTCTTCTTTTCTAATCTCTGAAATCTGGGTAGCAGGAGAAATCTTTATGTTTTTTATAAGGCTTCAATCTCAGCTTGTGGCAGAACTAAACTCACCGTATAACCTGCAGCAGCACTAACTGAACAGGAAATAGGTCATCCAAAAATTCTAGTTACATGGCACCCCAAGCATCATTGCACTGATCTATTTTTTCCAGAGGGAAGCCCCAAAATTGAAAATTGTAGCAAAGCAAATTCTGGTAATAATTAGGAGAAAAATCACACAAGGTGGCAGCACTTGGCTGATTTTGAAAGAGCCAAACAGGATGAGAACTGTACTTGGGCTGCCATGAAATACCCAAATATCTGTAAGATTTAGAAATAAAAAAATATGGAATGCACTCAAACAAGTATTGCCTGCTTTCAATCCCTATTTTCTCTTTACTTAGAAAATCTGTAAAGGCACATCTCTTTCATAAGTGCTTTCTTAATTAATTTTATTATCAACTTTATTTTTAATTTCCCCCCATTTTGCATTTATTCGCTGCTGTAGCCCCTGCTTTGTGGAACATTCTCCCCTTAGAGATTAGAATGGCCCCAAACCTCTTGGTCTTTTGTAAGGCTTTAAAAACATGCCTGTGTGCGAGGGCCTGGGGCTCATAATGTGTTAGACCCATTCCTTGGCTTTACAGTTAATTGGTTGTGGTTCAACCAAAATAGTTGTTCAACTCTTTTGGCTGCTGTATGTATTTATTCTTTGGATTGTTTTTATTGTTTTTAATTGTTTTACAGTTTTATAATTGTAAATTGCCCAATCACTAGGCTGAGATGGGCAGCTATAGAAATTCAATAAATAAATACTTTTAATTACTATTCCTTGTCTTAATTATGCAGTTGAGCAGACCAGAGATGTGGTGGGCTAAAAATCAAAATTTTGAAATATCAGTACTGAACTCCATAGTCACTTTCCCAGCTCTATGTTCCACTTAGTGGCAATGGTGGGCTCCCCTTCTCTAGAGACAGCAGAATGCAGGTTCTCCCTTTAGCAAAAAATATCAGTGCACAATTTTATTTGCATACACTAGAATAGGGGAACGACAATGAATGAATGCAGGAAGAACAGCCATCAGCAATAGCAGAAAGTAGCCCTGTGATTTGGGGGCAGTGGTCTCACAAGATTCAGAAGGCAGGATAGACCAGCTGAGGCCTGAGTTAGGCCTTTGGGATTCCCCATTCCTTACATACAGAACATTTTTAACCTGCCAAGTACTCAAATTAATATTCCAGAGGCCTTGATAAATGCCTTTTCCCCTGCTGCATGTCAGGCCTGGCAGACAGTGCTTTTCATTTTAGTTCTGATATCCTGAGAGAGCAAAAGAGCTTGATCGTTTTTTCTGCTGTGATCAAAGTAAATCTGAAATACATAATATGGTTATTTTTAAAGTATCTCCTGTAATATCTGGTTTATTTCTTTAAATTATTTTATGCTTTATGTGCCCAAAGCTATATAATATTAGTACAGGTAGTCCTCAACACACAACTATAATGGAGTCTGTCCATTATGATGGTATGTCATAAGGGCTGTAAAACAGGTTGGTCGCGTGACCAACCTAAATTTTATGGGGATTTTTTTTTTGGTACTGATCGTTAAGTAAGAGTTTTCCCCAAAAAAATTCAGAAGTGCCAGTTTTCTGCAAAACCACCACAAAATTGTGGAACATCTTGCCCTCAGAGGTGAGAGGAAAGCCCCCAACCTTTTGGCCTTCTGCAATGGGGTCAAAATGTGGGTGTGTAGCTTTGCATGGGGGACACAGGGGCCCAACCAGCCACTGGACTAATTGGCCCCATGAAAATCCCCCCCCTCCCCACACCTAAGGCATATTAAGCTTCTGGTCTCTCCATTTAAGAACTCTCCCTCATTTGCAATTTTATAATGTTATTTTATATTTTTGCATTTTTAATATTAAATTATTCAGTTTTAATGTTTTATTGATGAAATAAATTGGGTCAGTCAATTAACCCTTAACTGTTGAAATAGCAAATATTCTTTTTCTTGACATTTCCTTTCATTCTGTCTTAGCTTGCCATCTTTTGAATAGAAGATTGCAAGCCTGGGGCTACCAATAGCTTACACTAGTCTCTAAATCTTGCTTCATTTAGTTTTTAAACTACAGCATTATCCAATTCATTATGACTTTATATCTTGTATGAAACCAGCCACTACGGTTTGGAAATTAAGGACTTGGCATTATGGCATGAAGTCAACATACAGTGGTTTGTTCAGTAAGCTAAACAAAACTCACTGTGTGAACTTTGTTCATTTACTTCATTTCAGTCAGTTATTCACGTCCTTCTAATTCTCATCACAAGGTTTTTGTAGAGTGATGGAGGTTGTCTGGGGTTCTGAAACACCAGCCAAGATAGCAAGACCTTTTCTGAACTTGCCACATGATATCTGCCTTAGCCAGGTCATGCTACAATCACAGGAGTTCCAATGGCAAGATTCTTCCTCTAAAATACTACCATAGGCAGAAGGAGAGACAAATAGATTGATTTGGATCATTTAATTCAAATGCCAGGTAAAGAATCTATCATAAGTAACTAATTAACTTCAATCCTAAAAAAAAATGCTTTGCAGTTCAGAAGTATGTTTTGCAGCAGATCTAATAATTCATTTGTGCTCATTGGCCAATTTAATGTCAATGCCACTCAGATAATGGCCATATTCTATACTACTCCCATTCTGTTCCCAAAAAGAAATGGAACATCCTTCCCATCTTGCTAATATTTTAATACCATGGTCCCTGAAAATAAGAGGGGGTCTTATTTTCTTTTGAGCCCTGAAATAAGCACTTCACATTATTTTTGGGGCGGTCTTATCATTTTTGAGGTGCAGGAGGTGGCGAGCGTGGTCACCTCATGGCTGCGGTTGTGTTGCAATATTTTCCGGGAGGGCTTATTTTAGCGCATGCGCTCAAAAGCCCATTGGGGCTTATTATCCGGGGAGGTCTTATTTTCAGGGGAAATGACCATTGGCTTACCTGAAGGGTCCTTTTCTGTACACCGCGGGAGAGTCCAAGCAATGGGTTAATTCAGTCTGCTTGCCCTTAGGACTGAGGAACTATTTTTCCTTTAGCCACACCTCCTCCTGGTGTGCTCAATCCCCCAGAATTCTTAGAAGGAGTCAGTTCGTGCGGACGGAGCGAAGCGTCCAAGATGATGTACTGTTGACACGAAGAACCCGAATCCCGGCCTTGAGAGCCAGGGTGGGTTGGACTCTCCCGCGGTGTACAGAAAAGGACCCTTCAGGTAAGCCAATGGTCATTTTCCTGTACACCGCTTGGAGAGTCCAAGCAATGGGACATACCCAAGTTATTGTCCATCTGGGTGGGCAGAAGAAGGCTCCCGGGATTCGGTCTCTGACACAACTGCCTGGAGCACACGCCTGCCGAAGGACGCCTCAGCCGAGGCGAAAATGTCCAATTTATAGTGTCGCACAAAAGGAGAAGGAGAGGACCACGTAGCGGCCCTACAGATGTCCAGGATCGAGGCCTGGGTGGCCCAGGCCGCGGAGGTAGCAGCACTTCGTGTGGAGTGTGCGGTGATGCCGCGCGGAACGGCTTTGGATTGACTTTCATAGGCTGTCGCAATGCAGGCACGAAGCCACCTGCCAATCGTGGAGGAAGAGACCTTCTTCCCTAGGGAACCAGGCTGGAAGGAGAGGAAAAGAGCCTCTGACTTCCTGAACTCCGCAGTACGAGCAATGTAAACCTTCAGGGCCCTCCTGACATCAAGATTGTGCCAAGAGCGCTCTCTGGGATGCGACGGATGAGGACAAAAATTTGGCAACACAATGTCTTGCGCTCTATGGAACCATGAGTTTACTTTGGGGGTAAAGGTCGGGTCCAGCCTCAAAATGACCCTGTCAGGGTGGATGACGCACAGGTCCTGGCGAACAGAAAGAGCCGCCAGTTCCGAAATCCGGCGAGCTGACGTGATGGCAATCAAGAAGGCCGTCTTCAGCGTCAGGAATCGAAGAGAAGTAGTGCGTAGAGGTTCGAATGGAGGGCCGGAGAGGGCCCGCAGGACCACGGACAGCTGCCAAGTGGGGTAGCGATGAACGGTGGGAGGGCGAAGGTTGGAGGCGCCCTTGAGGAAGAGGTGCACCTTCGGGATTTTGCTGAGAGGCAAAAGATGGTCGCCCGACCAGACGGTGGACAAGGCCGCCACTTGGCGTCGAAGGGTGTTCGGGGCCAGGCCCTTGTTGAGTCCCGCTTGAAGAAAGTCAAGGACTCTGGAAACAGGCGCGGTCGTCGGCTCGATGAGCAGCTCCTCACACCACTTTGCGAAGGCGGCCCAGGACGCATCATAAATCCTGGTGGTTGAAGGGCGTCTCGCCGCCTGAATGGTGTTCACTACCTCCTCTGACAGGCCTTGGCCTTTCAGTTGGTCCCCCTCAAGTGCCAGACGGCCAACTGGAGCCACTGGGGCTCTGGATGAACCACGGCCCCCTGGCTGAGGGAGATCTGGTCCGGAGGGATGCGCCACGGAGGAGACACCGACAGGTGGACAAGGTCGGCGAACTACGACTTGCGGGGCCAGTGCGGGGCCACGAGGAGGACTTCCGCTCCCTCTGCGATAACTTTGGAGATGAATTGAGGAAGGAGAGGCAGGGGAGGGAAGGCATACAGTAGCTCGCGGGGCCACTTGCAACGCAGTGCATCTGTCCCCTCCACCCCCGGGGTGAAGAACCGGGAGTGGAAGCGGTCGAGCTGCTTGTTGTCCCTGGACGCAAACAGGTCTACGGTCGGATTTCCGAATCTGTTGGACATCTGGTGGAACAGGCGAGGGTCCAGTTTCCACTCCGCAGGATCTATGGTTGTCCTGCTCAACCAGTCTGCCTGTGTGTTGTCCACTCCGGAGATGTGATCGGAGCGGAGAGATTCCAGATGGCGCTCCGCCCAGCGGCCCAGGGACTCCGCCTCTCTCATCAGTGCTCTGGATCTGGTGCCGCCCTGGCGATTGATGTGGGCCTTGGTGGCCACATTGTCCGTCATCAGAAGTACATGTTGACGATGAATGGACCGGCTGAAATGGCGCAGGGCCAGGCGAGCAGCTCTCAGTTCCAGCAGGTTGATGCTGTAGCTGGTTTCCACTTGGGACCACTTGCCCTGGACAACCAGGGAACCCATGTGGGCTCCCCAGCCGGTGAGGCTGGCATCTGTGGTGATGATTAACCTCTCGGGCTCCTTGAATAGGTGGCCCTTGAGGATGGCCGGAGACACCCACCAGCGGAGAGACCTCTTCACTTCCGGCGTAACTTGAATCGGCCTGGGAGAGTTGCTCCTGGATGCCCTCTAGTGCGGCAGCAGCAGCCACTGAAGCGCCCTGGAATGCAGGCGGGCCCACGGCACGATGGAAATGCAGGAGATCATTTTTCCCAGCAGCTGCGACAGAAGGACCACTGGAGCCTGCCTCAAGCTCATCACCTTGTGGGTCATGGACCTTAGACCGGCCAACCTGTCGTGGGAGAGGAAAACCCTGCACAAGTTGGTATCTATCACCGCCCCCAGGTGTACAAGTCTGTTTGTTGGAGTGAGATGGCTCTTCTCTAGGTTTAGAGTGAAGCCGTGATTTTTGAGGGATCTCATAGTGATTTGGAGATCCCGCAATGCCTGCTGCCTGGACGACGACTGGATAAGGATGTCGTCCAGGTAGCACTGGAGCCTTATGGGCCTGCGTCTTAGCTGGGCCGCCACTACCGCCAGCACTTTGGTGAACGTCCGAGGAGCGGACGAGAGGCCGAATGGGAGAGCTTTGTACTGGAAGTGGCGACCTGCATAATAGAAGCGCAGGAACTTTCTGTGCTGAGGACGGATGGGAATGTGGAGGTATGCCTCTTTGAGATCTATAGATGTGAGTAGATCTCCCTGTCGAATCCCCGCCAGAATGGTCTGCAGTGACTACATCTTGAACCTCCGGTAGGCGATGTGCCTGTTGAGGTTCTTGAGGTCCAAGATGGCTCTCCACCCCCCTGAGTTCTTTGGCACCAGGAAGAGGATGGAGTAAAACCCCCTCCCCTCTTCGCCTTGGGGAACTGGTTCCACGGCCCTGATGTCTAGGAGATGTCTGACTTCCTGGTCCATACGCTCCCTCTTTTGGGGGCAGGATGGGACTGGGCACCGGATGAAGGTCCGGGGGGGGAGGGACAGGAACTCCAGGGAGAGGCCTTCCCTGACTATCTGCAGAACCCAAGCGTCCTCGGTTGTCTGGGCCCAATGGAGGCAAACAGCTGGAGGCGACCCCCGATGGGCGCCGAGCCCGGGCAGTCACTTTGACTTACGGAACGGCCTGTTGGAGGCCCCACCGCGGTTATACTTGCGGAAGCCGAACTGCTGCCTGCCTCTGTCCCGAAAGGGCGCCCTGTCCTGGGACCTGTCGCCCTGCTGACCGAAGGACCTATTGGAGGGAGAGAAGGAAGAGGCAGAGGTGGAAGGCTCGGAGGCACGAAAGGACTGCCTCCTAGAATAGGGAGCGGTCTTACGTTCCTGCTTCTTGTTTAGAGAAGGGAGGATCTTCCTCTTGTCCTTGGACTCGATGAAGAGAGGATCCAGGGACTCGCCAAATAATTTGGACCCCTTAAAGGGGGCGGAAGCCAGTTTCCACTTGTTTTTCTGGTCCGCTTGCCAATGTCGGAGCCAGATCAGCCGGCGAGAAGTGATATTAGAGCCGAGTGCCCTGGAGGCGAATTTAGTGGCATTAAGGGATGCGTCAGCGGCATATTGGGAGGCCGCGATTATTTTAGACACGTCCTGGTGGAGGCGGACGTCTCCCGCCGGGAGCTTGGTTAGGAGCTCGCGCAGCCAGATCACAGAAGCCCTATTAAAAAAGGAGGCGGATGAAGAGGCCCTGATGGCCCAGGCAGCCGCCAGGTGGGTCTTGTGGCACGCCTTTTCCGCCTTCTTGTCCTCCGCCTTAAGGCCTTCCAGAAGGTCGGCCGGTAGGGAGGAGTTGGAGGTGAGTGCAGCGATGGGCGGGTCGACAGTGGGAAGGGCCAGAAGGTCCTCCAGCACTGGCTCCATAGTATAAAGCTTCCTATCTACCCCACTGGGAGAGGACTGCGTGACTGGTTGAGCCCACTGGCGCTGGATTAGGTCGAGAAACAGCCCCGGGACCGGAACCAGCTCTTGTTGGGGTGCTGGGACATCAAACATGACCGCATTGGGATTAGCCGGAGTGGCATCCGCCGCCGGCGCGGCCGGTTTGGGCTTGATCCCCACCCTAGTGGCAGCCTTGACCTTGTGAAGGACAGATTTGAAAAGGCTGGGCTTGAACAGACCCGCAAAGGCGGGCGCTTCAGGGGGAAGGTCCTCGTCGTCCGAGAGACCTAGCACCTCCGGGTCAGGGTCCTCAATGGCAGAGGCCTCGCTGACCACTGAGGATTCCAGGGAAGGATGGCGAGCACGCTTGCTCGGAGGGGGAGCTGCCTGATCGGGTTTGGGACCCCTAGGGGCCACTGCAGTGGGACTCTTAAATTTCATGGCCTCCGTGATGCCCTTGGCAATGGCACGGGCCATTAGTTTCTGCATGCGGGGAGATAACTCCTCAGAGTCAGAATCAGGATCCAAGCCCTCCTCTAGGGGGGGTGAAGCCTCACCCTGCATGTCATCTATACTAGCATCCCCAGGGGGAGGGGCCTGCTCACAGGCCCAAGAGGGTGCCGGGGAAGCTGGCTCTGCAAATGACCTATTTGGGGATAGGTCCTGGGACTCCACCTCCTCGGCGAGGACCATCTGGAGATCTTCCCGGGAGGGAGGGATTCCCGAGAGGGACTGCTCCCTGTCTGCCTAGCGTCTGGCCTTCTCAAACTGCTTGTCAAGGGCCCGCTGGCGCCTTTCAGCATCCTTGGCCTCAGCCACAGAAGGGGTTCTGGAACGCTGTTTCCCAGAGCTACCCCCACCACTCTTGCCCGCACCCCCACTCCCCGATGAGGAGGAACCCTTGCTAGGGGCCTGAGAGAGGCTCGGCCTAGTATCTTGGGAATCAGGGGGACTGGGCAGGTCCATAGTCAATGACCACACAAGATGGAGCAAGGCTATGACAAGGCAGAAGTTAGAGAGAGAGACTGGTTGCTGCAAGGGGAACAAAACAAAAAGATTTGTCAAAATTGTCATATGCACAGTAATTGAGTCAATACGTATGAAAACATCCCATGCTTAATACCAGTCAGAGGCCCAGGGGTAGGATTGGGGCCTGCACCGAGGCGCAAGGCTCCGCAGGAGAAGCAGGGAGGAGAATGACTAGAAAAAGCTTTGGCCTGAGCTTACTTAGGCCTCCTCCCTGAGCCGGTATAATGACCGTTGGTATGGCCCAGGAACCAGCACCGCTCGCAAAAATAGGCAAAAGACGAAGGTGGCGATCCCAGCCTGAGAAACCCTTGCTAGGCCCTGCCACCTCCAGCGGTCTCCTGATAACGAGGCTGATGCAAAATGGCGGCCATGGCTGGGCGCGCTTTTTTTCGCGCCTAAAATGGCCGCCGCAACAGCGTGGGGCTAAGGGAGAGCGAGGAGCGAACGCGCCTCGAATGGCGACGATCGCCCACTCCTCCCTGCGGCAGAGGTCCTCTAGCAGGCCGGGGAACGAAAAAACTTCGTCTAAAACAACAAACGAGGGGCCTGGGGACGTAGGAACCTCGCCGCTGCAGCCCCGCCGTTTTAAACAACAAGCGGCAGGCCTCCGAAGCCGTCCCATAAGGATCGGCTGAGAGGCACCCCCCACCACCTTCCAGCTTACCTCCTGGCTTTCAAACGTAGATTCTGCTGGAGAAAAACGCAGTGATGAGAAGAAAAACGTCTCACAAAGTTGGGGAAATGTTAGGAAAGAGAAATAAAACGCAAATAGAGTCCAAGCAAAAAAAGGATTAATTCAGCTCAGAGCTCTAGCTAATTACGTCCAAACGGGCTGACTGAGGAAGAATTCTGGGGGATTGAGCACACCAGGAGGAGGTGTGGCTAAAGGAAAAATAGTTCCTCAGTCCTAAGGGCAAGCAGACTGAATTAACCCATTGCTTGGACTCTCCAAGCGGTGTACAGGAAAACAGGGTATGACATACATTACCAAACTGTTTTGGCCCAAATCACATGCAGAACACAAGTCAATTTTGAGATAATTGTCTTCAGGGAGACATGCTGGGAGGGAAGGAATATCTTTGGATGACATTTCCATGCTGTGAAAACTGAAATCTTATGTTAAAAATGCAATAAACTAAACAAAGCATTGATTGATTGATTATCCATTATTTGTGGGTAGAAGGCAATGTGTGTTTTGCACAAATATATTAATAATACACAGAAATTCAAAACTGGTAACTGGTCCTGGGTCCAATGTAGCAATAGTGTAAGGCAGGATTTGGGGGCCAAGGTCTGAAAAAGAAAAGCTTAGCCTCCCTCTCACACTAAAGACTGCTAGAGAGGCTACCCCAGGGGTGTCCAAACTTGGGAACTTTAAGACTTGTGGAGTTGAAGTCCACAAGTCTTAAAGTTCCCAAGTTTGGACACCCCTGGGCTACACGTTTCTCTCAAATTTCAGAACTTTACCAGGGAGTCACAATAAATACCTATGCCAGTATACCATTTATCATATGAAAGGTAGTCCTCGACTTACAACAGTTCTTTTAGTGACTATTCAAAGTTACAGCTGCACTGAAAAAAGTGACGTCCGTTTTTCACACTTATGACCTTTGTAGCAGCCCCCATGATCATGTGATCAAAATTCAGATGCTTGGCAATTGGTTCGTACTTATGCCGTTGCTACATCACCTTTTGCAACCTTTTCACAAGCAAAGTCAATGGGGAAGCCAGATTCACTTAACAACCGTGTTACTGACTTTATCAACCACAGTGATTCCCTTAACAACGATGGCAAGAGAAGTCGTAAAATGGGGCAAACTTCACTTAACAAATATCTCACATAACAGAAATTTTGGGCTCAATTGTGGTCGTACGTCAAGGGCTACCTTAAGCACTTTAAGTCTTCTCCATCTCCTTTGCTACCACACTTGCTACCATCCAACACTTGCCTTCGAATGAAAGGTGAAGTTCTGATAGATTTCCAGCGTATGATTTCAAGTTCTAAGAAAACCAAGTCCTTTATAAGAGTTAGGAAACACCAGCTAGAAACCTTAATCAAAAGTTCATGCTACTGATTGTGCAAACACGGTTGCAAAGGCTTTCCTGCTACCTCTCCCCAAAATCTCTTCCTTTCCTAACTTTCATATACTGACAGTTTTCCACAGAGTAGTTACTTTCCACTACATCACTTGTAAGTAAGTGAGTGGTCTCGCTCTCTTTCTCTCCTTCTGTTCCCTCCTAATAAGCATTTACTTTATTTCATTTCATCAGTCACAGCTTGGGAGAAATGGAAACTTCTGTCACAACCAATATTGTTTTGTCTTCCTGCCCTGACCCAGGAACACCATTCCCCAAACCAAAAAGGTACCACACAGAATTT
Source organism: Natrix helvetica (assembly GCF_964273705.1). NCBI lineage: Eukaryota > Metazoa > Chordata > Lepidosauria > Squamata > Natricidae > Natrix > Natrix helvetica. Next base: position 252,305,030 of record NC_138552.1, read on the forward strand.
GTACCACCACAAGAGCAGCCACTTTAAATTTTGAAGGAATTATGCTCCTAAATATAGTTACTGTCACAACAGGCTAATATCCTAGAACAGGGGTCGGCAATCTTAAACACTCAAAGAGACATTTGGACCTGTTTCCCACAGAAAAGAAAACACAGGGAGCCACAAACCCTTCCCATGCCTATTTCCTGAGCAGCCACAAAACTAGCATATGTAGTTGAATTAAACGATCTGTTTTCTTCTCAAACTTTTCTTTTCTTGGATTTATCCATGGTTGGCCTTCCGGGGTCAACCGGAATAAATAAATCACGTTCTGGCGGGTGTCGCACATTGGCAGTTGTGACGCATATTTTGAACGACAGGGAGCCGCAGCAGAGGGATGTAAGAGTCACATGCTGCTCCAGAGTCGCAGTTTGCTCACCCCTGCCCTAGAACAGTGATGGCGAACCTTTTTTGGCTGGCGTGCCAAAAGTGGGGGGAACACAGGGTCATGTGCATGCTTCTCCCCTCTGCGTGCATGCGCGCACGACCAGCACTCCTCCCCGCTTTTGGCGCTCTTTTTTGCCCTCTCCAGGCTCCAGAGGCTTTCTAGGAGCCCAAGGAGGGGAAACCCCCCCCCCTGTTCCCCCCCCCGAGACCCTCTGGAGGCTTCAGGAGCTCCGGAGCCTTCAGGAGGCTTCCCTGAAGACTCCAGAGGCGAAAAACGGCCTTACGGCCAAACCGGAAGTAACTTCCTGTTTGCTCATAGGGCCGTTTTGTGCCCTCCAGAGTCTTCAGGGAAGCCTCCTGAAGGGTTCAGAGGGCGAAAAACATCCCTACGAGCAAATTGGAAGTCCGTTCCTGAACTTCCGGTTTGCCTGTAGGGCTTGTTTTTTGCGCTCCCGAGGCTTTAGGGAAGCCTCCGGAGGGTGAAAAATGGCCTCAAAAGAAGGCCAAAGTCAGCTGGACGGTGCACACATGTGCGCTGGAGCTGAGAGGGTAACACCTTGTGTGTCCTAACAAATGGCTTGCGTGCCACTTGTGGCATGCGTGCCACATGTTCACCATCACGGTTCTAGAAGAACATTATTATGTGGCTTCAGAGAAGAAAACATCTCAATGTTAATAACCTTGTATCAGCTGTCCCAGAGAGGACAGTTGTAGTTGCAGTAAATAAATAAATCTGCCCTAAAATATTCCTTCATCTCTCTATCCTGGCATCTTTAGGAGAAAGAGTCTCCATATTCAGTTGTGTTTCCTGCACAGGGTCTTAATTCTTCAATCTAGACTCCCCCTTCACAAGGCATTGTTTTCAGTTAGGGATTTGAATGCTTAAGACGTGCCTGTAGGCTTTGAAAGTTGAGTGTCTTGTCATCACAATTTGAATTATGAAAAAGCAAAAGATCAAGAACTCTTTCTTATAATAGCAGGGGGGGAAATACAAATGTAAGCAATACCTCAAGACTAAAAACCACCAGGTAAGAGCAGGCTTTTGAATTTTTTTAAGAACAAGTAATAAGATTTAATAGTAAAAAAAGAACAGGTGGATGTCTGTTAACTGGACAATAAAATAGACAATCATTTAAAAAACAAACAAGGGAGGAAGCAAAATGGTTAGATGTTTAAAAAATGAAGACGGCAGGCATGATGCTGAGATTGCAGGTGTAGAAGGATCAGTCTCAGCTAGGTGACAAGTTCTTAGGACTACCTTTCAGACAGTTGAAAGAATTGCCTTCTATTTTGGGGAATATATTACCAGTTATTAGTCATATTTGTCTTTATTCCTCCTAAAATAAATTATCACTCACATTCAGCTGACAAACAACAGCTTTTGCACCTTCCACTCCTGTCTCAGCACACCTCCATTTGAACCTAGCAGCTAACTTTTCCCAACTTTCTATCACTGCTCTTAGGAGGGCCTCCCAAAAACACAAGACAACTCAAACCCAGACAGGTCAACCAGCTGCCCTGAAAACGTGCATTCCCACCAACCTTCCATGTGCAAGCAGCAATATGGGTGCAGCTGACCTGTCAGAGACACAATCTGCCCTCCGGCTGTAGATGGAAATCGGAAGACTGTCTGTTGTGCCTGCTGTAGCTGTCCAGGTACAGCCTGGCCCTGCTGGTTGGAGAGGGCCAGCGAGTGCGGCTGTAACTGAGTGAGAGGAATGGTAGGGGTCCCGGGAGGGAGTGGAGCACCTGCTGGAAGGAGGGAGAAAAAAAGGCTTTTTATCAGGGCCAGATGTTTTTAAAATCTCCTTCATTCCCTCTTGGATTCTTGTTAATCTCTCTCCTCCCAGGTTATTATCATATGCAGCCTTCTCCAACCTTGTGCCTTCAGTTGGGTTGTGACTATGAATGCCAGAATTCCGAGTGGAATTCTGGAAGATGGAGTATCCAGTTGAGAGAGGCTGACATACATCTTTCATGGGAGGAAGAAGAGGGAAGGCGCTGACCAAACTCCATGTCCCAGTTCCAAACCCTACAATTCTCACAATCAGAAATGTCGAAGTGGGACTTTCTATTTCCTCAAAAGAACGAGGAGGCTGGCAGCGGAGACAGCAACACTGCCATTTCCCTAAAACTTCCTGTTCTCCTGGTAGAACCTGTCCCTTGACCAGCTATTATTCTGGCCTCAACCATACTCCTTTATGAAACAATCGTATTTAAGCAGTTTGGGCATTTCCATTCCAGCCTCTCATGAGCCAAAGAAGGGCAAAGGTCTAGTGTGCTCAGTGTAAATGCAGAAGAATCAGCAGCTAATCGCAAAAATGCTTCAACTGGCAAAAAAGAAACTGACCTGACATGAGGGTAAAGCCGGTAGGTATCTGCATGAGTCCTCCAGAGGTCACTGCGCTGGTTCCAGTGGTTTTCAGCACTGTTCCGTTGGCACTGGTGACTGTACTGGGGCTGACACTGGCAGAAACTGGTGCTAAGTAGTTAGTAATGGGGAACGAGGGCCCACTGCTGACCTGCATGGATGTGGATGTTGTGGGTGCTGTCTGGATGGTGGACGTCGTCCCTGGGAGGTTGGTGACAGTGAATGCTGGCTTCAGTGAGTCCTGTAAAAGAAGCACAAGTGAGAAGAGCCAAGCCAAAACTGAGTACATTGCCCACAGCCTTTCCCCTTCTGAGTATCTGGCAGTACAGTATCCACATCTAAAAGTAAAAGATAACATGCAGAGGTCAATAAGCTCTCAAAATCACCATACTACTCCACAGCAGGCCCGGTTTATACTAAATCTGAGACCTAATGGCAGCAAGGACCTTCACCAGGGAATTATTTTTTCTTAACATTTCACTTGGATATGCTTCCTATAATTTAAATCCATGATTCTATATCCGGTCTTCTAGGAATACCATAGATTGTGTCTTTCTCTATGACACCACTTCAGAATTGGCAAGTATTCTCATATCACATACATACACACACACACACACACACACACGCACGCACACATATGTCTTTTCTTTTTGTCTCAAGGCTAAACATACCCATTTCTCCCAATCTCTTGTCAAAGAGTTATATTTCTGGTTTTTTGAGAATATGTGTTGTCCTTCTGTTAATCCCTTTCAAGTCTGAGTCCTTCTTAAATGTTGGTATCCAGTACCTGATGCAGCACTCAAGCTTTACCTGATGCAGGTATCTTAGATGATACCATTTTTTTCATTTTGGTCTCTCAATATCTTGCCCTAATCCCTTCACAGTAATCCAGTATTCTGCTGCTATAATCATTCACCCAACCCTGATTACATGATACCGAATCTTTAAATCCCTATACTAGGTTTCCTATATGTTCTACTTCAGTTCCAAGTTACATGCTCAACTTCTATATGATATTCACATTTCCAAACCTAGAAAACTTTGAGATTTCCATAACCATTTTGGTATCTCCAATGATTTGGTTTACACCACTCCTAAGATTAACAACAAATCTGGATTCTGTAGAACCAAAGTTTAGTCTTCAAATTTATGCTTTGAGTTTCTTGTTTATTCATTTGCTTATACGTCATTAATTCATATTGGTCGATATGTAATGCAGAAACTGAATGCAAATAAATTAAAAGAACAATGTTGCTTTCCACCCCCCCCCCCAAGTAAATCTAATACAATGAGATTTTGTAATAATATGAACAAATGCATTTCAATGCATAAAACGCCATTCATCTTCAATGTTTGAGATCACTTTGTTTTTGTTAATTAATAAGCACAAAAACGTGCAATATTTCAAACTACAGAGGGTTGTTTATACTCACTATCAAAATACAAAACTATCCACTTTATCAGCTCATTGGAGCGGGAGTTATTTTGCTACAAATAGCTTATCACTAACTATGAGTAAATTTTGTCTAGAAGCAAGGCTGCATTCTAAGTCAGTGTAATTTTAATTCTCTGTTAATTAGATGTTTAAGTTTGTGAATATCTGTTAATTTAATTGATTGGTAAATCTATTGAGCAGCTTTTTGGGTCTAGAGCCATAAACTGAATTGACTATAAATTCCCACTATAAGTTCTATGCTATAAAGAGTCATGCATATTTACGGCAGTGTACAAGTATGTACCTCTACAGAATAGACATTTTTAATCTGTAAATTTAACCTCTAAGAGATGGCTTTCCCAGAGATGACAAGTTCAGGTAGCATGACCTCTGAGTTATATATCCCATGAGGCCATAATGCAATGTTAGCATTTCATGTGATCTAGCCATTCTGGCTACGATATAAGGCTTGGTACTATATTTGAATTCAGGAAACTATAGCCTATTCAAAAACCAATCCTTAAGCAAACCATAACTTAGCCTAAAACGTGAACCCTGTTATTGTGCTTTGGGATAGTAAGTCACATACTAGATCTTCTAGGACTTGCAGAGCAACTCTTAAGTGGGATAGACAGGCCACTTGGTAGCAATTTCTTCGAGAGTGCTCTGGAAACTCTCTGGATCTATTTGATGCTTGAAATACGCTCTCTAAACTCTAACAGCCCTGGTGGTGCAGTGGTTAGAATGCAATATTGTGGGCAAACTCTGATCCAGATTGTTGGAGACAATATGCAAATGTATTGCAAACTGCCCAAAGTGTGGTATAAAGCACTATGGAGACATTTAAGTCTAAGTTCTATTGTCAGGTACTATTGCAATACAGGTCCCAATCCTGTGAGATCCTGGGCAGCAATTAATCTTAACTGGATTAGGAAGTGTTCTGATCAAAGTACCATATTTTTCGGAGTATAAGACGCACCAAGATTTTTAAGAGGTAATTTTTTTAAAAAGTGAAAAACAGGGTATGCAGAGTGTTTGAGAGGCCTGCAAAGTGTTCCTGGGGGCTGGGGCAGTGCAAAAATGAGCAAAAAATGGCCCGTTTTTTGCCAAAAAAAGTGGCATGCATAGCCTTTAGGAGGCTTGTAGAGTGCTCCTGAGGGCTGGGGGGGGGAGGCAAAAACGAGCAAAACAACAGGCCATTTTTTCGCTTGTTTTGTGTTCTCCAGCCCCCAGAAGCACTTTGCCGGCCTCCCAAACCCTCTGCACGTCCATTTTTGTGAAGGGGATGGGGTTTCAGGAGGCCAAAAAAGCTGTATTCAGGGTATAACACACACGCACATTCTCACGCTCTTTTTTGGGTGTGTGTGTGTCTTATAGTCCCAAAAATACAGTAAATGGGTAGAAGTAATGTCCTCCATATTCAGATGACGAGAGATCTAGCATATGACCACTTGGATATGCTGGATCAGAAATCACTTGGAACAAGCCACCTTTATAATGGAGACACTGAATTCTATGGCTTTCCCAGATTTACACCACACTTATTCAACATTGAAAACTATGGTTACTCAAGCCTGGAATCCAGATGAAGGAGGCCAGAGAATGAGCCAACCAGAAAGATATCCAGCACGCCTATTAAAATGGAGGTATTCAGTTCATGTCATATCCTTCATTGATGGTCTCAATGGCCTTTTCCAAATCTGATTCTAAACAGATATAAATGTAGGATTAAATTATATATTTAATTACATTCTTTCAAGATCTAATTAAATATATAATTTTGAAAATTAGGGACTGCCAATATCCCCGAAAGAAATATCTGACTAGTCCCCAAGGGAGTGAAAATAACCATCTGCTTATATGAGAAATATAATGGGCTAATTCTGAGTGAAGACAAGTTCTGTCTGTTTGTCTGATTGATTGATTGATTTATCTTTTTAATTTATAACATTGATGTAGCTACCCATCTTCTAACCAACTCTGGGCAGCTTCCAATCAAAAGATTTGGAGCTCCAGGGCAGAATTCCAGCCACTGGGAATCAAGCAGATTTCACTTGCACAGTTCTATCTTGCTTTAGTGTCTTGATAAAAAGTTGTTTTAAAAAGTTATTTGGGGGGGAGGGAGTATATATATATATATGGTAGTCATGTTTAAAGGTTATTCAACTGAAGAAAATGCTATCTTCTGGGATTAGAATAGCTATTTCTGTTTGAATTCTGTAAGTTGGCAATATCTTAACCTGTCTGGGGAGGGTTAATGTCTTGTTGTCATTAATGTTGTCAGTGTTCTTGCTGCTGCCAGCCTCCTCCCACCGCTCCAACTCCCAGCACTACTATGTAGATCCAGCCGGCAGGCACTCCCATGTGCTTCTCCAGGCTCCTGACCTGATACACTGCCAAAAACAAGGAATTCACAGCTCAACTAACATCTAAAAAAGGAAAGGCAGACAACAAATCCAGAACACCCTTCCTGCTTCATAGAGGAGGGGAAAGGCGGGATGGGGAGGGGAGAGCCAGCCAGCAATTGCCTGCCCCTCTGCTCTTCTCCAGCCCTGGCACCAAGAACTGTGTAGATGGAATTAGGATGAGCATGTGATAATGGTGTGCAAATTAACTTTCCATTATCTCAGCTGCAGCCTCCTTTTCATCACAGAGGACAGACCTGTTGTTAAGGACAAAGCCAGACCAGCCACATGACAAGGCCCCTTGCTTTCTTAACCTGAGGGATCACAGGATTTCTCCTAGACCTAGCAGGATGTATCTAGCCTAGATCTGACAATGGATCTGCTGGACCTGGACAGCCAACAGACCAGACCAAGAATTGCAGAGTAAACTTTATTTTCTTAGCAATAGAAAACAGATAAAACTCTAAAACAGAGAGGCCCTGAATAAGCCAAAGTACACAGCATTTATACAGATTTCCACCAATCTATTTTGAACCCCAGTTGCCCCTCTCTATCTCCTCCTCCATCCTGCCATGTCTGCCCATTATCTATTAGCAGTTTTTCAATCATCGCCACCTTCTTATCAGCAATTGGACTTCCTCTTTAACTGAATATCAAGCATAGTTACAGTACGACAGCTGTCTTATTCTTTACATTCTATTCATCCCTTACACTCCTTTGGCTTTAGAAAATTCTCTCCCTTAGAGCCATCCATTCTGGTCCTAACTGGCTTGCACCAAATTGGTTGAGTGAAATGGAGACAAAGCTGGAATGGAAAGTATATAGAGAGCAACAGAACCTCAGAAAAGACGCAAAAGTAAATATGTACAGTGACAATAACTATCAATTGGCAAACCAGCTTAGAGATGGAAGTCAGGTTATTCAAGATTTATCTCAATCCAAATGTCATGGGAATGCGTTGAGTTTTCTAACTGATAACAGAACCTAAAAATGGGTTTGGGGTGAGTGGTTTGGTCTTCTTTACATTCAGTTCTACCTCTTGTGATGTGTTAACATAAGGCCCCACAATGCTCTATGGCTGTGATGGTGAACCTATGGCAGGCATGCCACAGGTGGCATATGGAGCCATATCGGTGGGCATGTGAGGTCAGCTCGGATTTTCAGCCCTTCTGGGCCCACCAGAAGTTGGGAAACAGGTGGTGTTTGGCTTCTGGTGAGCCTCTGGGGGGGGGGGGGGCGGGAAGAGACCATTTTCGCCCTCCTCAAGCTCCTAGAAAGTCTCTGGAGCCTGGGGAGAGCGAAAAACAGATCTTTTGGTCTAACCGGAAGTCAACAAACGGGCCGTTTTTGACTCCAGAGGGCCTCCGGGGAGGTGGGGAAGGCCTTTTTTGCCCTCCCCAGGCTCATAGAATGACCATTGGCTTACCTGAAGGGTCGTTTTCTGTGCACTGCAAGGAGAGTCCAAGCATGGGTTAAATACAGCCAATCTGCCCAGGACTAAATTGAAACTTTAGCCACACCTCTGGTGCTGATCGGTCTCTAGTTTTTTTTCAATGAAGGCATGGAACTGTTGCACGCTGAGGTTGACTAACGAAGTCCATATAACAAATCCAAAACAAGTCTGCAACGAAGTCCATATGGCCAGTCCAAAAAGAGTCTGCAATGAATAGCGGAGACAGACCCCAGGGTTGGACTCTCCTCGCAGCGCACAGAAAACGACCCTTCAGATAAGCCAATGGTCATTTTCCTATGTGCTGCTTGGAGAGTCCAAGCATGGGACATACCCAAGCTAAATGTCACTAGGGCGGGAAGCTGTTGAGACTAGGGTCTCTCCACTGGTATGAATGCCTTGAAGGACTCTGCTCCCAAATGCCCCCTCTGCAGAAGCAAATCTGTCCAATTTGTAGTTCCGAATAAACAGAGAGAAGGAAGTCCAAGTTGCCAACCTGCAAATCTTCTCTATTGGTGCCTGGGTTGCCCAGGCCACCGTGGTGGCAGCGCTTTTCGTAGAATGTGTGGTGGTATGGCGTGGCACCGGTTTGGATTGAAGGACGTGGGCGAAGGTAAAGCATGCCCTCAGCCAACACCCGATGGTAGGAGAAGAAACTTTGTGGCCCTGGGATGCAGTTTGAAAAGACACGAAAAACGATTCAGAACACCTGAACGCAGCCGTGCATTTGATGTACTTACGTAGTGTTCTACAAACATCTAGCATGTGCCATCTTTTTTCTTTAGGAAGTTTGGGGTGCAGACAAAAGTCCGGGAGGATGATCTCCTGGGCCCGGTGAAACCAAGAGTTGATCTTGGGGATAAATGCCGGGTCCACTCAGAGGATCACCCCGTCAGGTTGTATCAGGCACTAGTCCTCCCAAACCGACAGGGCTGCCAACTCCAAAATCTGCCGCGCAGAGGTGATGGCAATTAAGAAGGCGGTCTTAAATGTCAGGTGTTTGAGACTGGTGGACCGTAGTGGTTCAAATGGTGGGCCTATCAGGGCCCATAACATGACATTGTTCCCACGATGGGTACCTGTGGACAACCTCAGGTTGGTTGCGCCCTGCAGAAAACTACAGATGATGGGATGACGTCCAAGGGATGAGTGCTCTTCAGGTTCTAGAATTGTGGACAAGGCAACCACCTGACGTCTGAGTGTGTTAGGCGCCAGGCCCTGGTCTACTCCATCCTGCAAATAGTCCAATATTTGTGGAACCATAGCTGAGGTCGCCTCCACTCTGTGTGCTGTGCACCAGTTGTTGAAAAACCTCCAGGTGGCATCGTATATCCTGGTCATGGAAGGCCATCTGGACGCCTGAATGGTGTGAATGACCTTGGTGGAGAGCCTGCCCTTACTCAGGAGGTCCCTCTCAAGTCCCAGATGGTTAGTTGTAGCCACTGAGGCTCCAGATGTTGAAGTAGCTGGCAGCCCCTGTCACGAAAGGGCTGACAGTCCTGGGACCTGTCCATGTCCTGGGAGTAGGGATGTTGAAAGGAGCTGGAGCTGGGGGAAGGCTCTCTGTTTTGAAAGGGCTGCCTCCTATAAAAGTTGGAACTCTTGCGATCAGATTTCTTAGTGACTGAGGGCATGACTTTCTTTTTGTCCTTATTTTCAATAAGGACAGGATCTAGGGCCTCGCCAAAGAGCTTGAATGGAGCAGAATCAAGCTTCCACTTGGACCTCATGTCCACGTTCCAATGTCTAAGCCATAAAAGGTGACGGGTGGTGACGTTGGAGGCTAGGGCCCTAGATGCAAACTTTGCAGCAGTCAGGGTGGCAGCAGTGTACTCTGTCGCCGCAATGATCTTATTGACATTCTGTCTTAATTTGGGGTCCCCAGCCGGGAGTTTGGTAAGCAGCTGCCTCAACCAAAGGAGAGAGGCCTTGGATAGGAAGGATGCAGAGGCTTTGGATAGGAAGGATGCAGAGGATTGCCAAGCTGCCGCCTGATGGGTCTTGTGGCAGGCTTTCTCTGCTCTCTTGTCCTCCGCTTTGAGCCCCTCCAGGAGATCAGGGGGCAGCACTGAGGAAGAAGTGAGAGCCGCTACTGGCGCGTCCACGGGAGGTAGCTTCAGTAAGTCCTCCAGACTCGCATCCACCATGTATAACTTCTTGTCGCTACCATTAGTGGTGGCGAGGGTGCCTGGCTGCACCCATTGCTTCTGCACTACGTTGAGGAATAATTTCGGAATAGGCACAATTTCCTGTGCCTGAACCGGTTCCTCAAAGAGGCCCTCATTAAGGTCCATGGGATCAGGGGTTGTATGAGCTGGGGAGAAGAATCCAAATGGGTCGAGGCCTTAGCCTTGTTCAAGTTAGTCTTGAAATGGGCAGGCTTGAACAAACCAGTAAACACGGGTTTATCAGGAATTTATCATCCCCCGAGAACTCAGGCTCAGGGTCAGGAAGGATGTCCTCCTCCCAGGCCGAATCCTCACTGGCTAGTGAGGAATGGGGAAAAGATGGGCGTTGGGCCAGAGGAGCCTCATGGGATGAATCCTGGGCCGGGTTAGGACGGGGCTTGCACGGGCGTTTGGCCCACTACTGCATGCCTGCCTCTATCCCCTGGGATATGGCCCTGGCAATAACCTCCTGCATCTCTACTGAAAGATCGGGGCCTCGATCCTCCGCAGGGCGGATCCTGGTGGGAGGTTGGATGATCGGCTGTTGGGGTGCTAGAGGACCCACAGGAGCTAACTCCTCCTCTGGCTCTGATGGACATGCAAATAAGTCGGCCTGGTTGGCCAATGAGGGTCCTGGAGAGCCCGCCATGGCAAGGGAAGCAATAGGGGAGAATTCCTGCCCCTCATCTTCACTATCAGATATGGGATGCCCCTGATTGGGCTGGGCCTCTGGTGAAGGTTCCCTGGGGGAGACCTGCCTGGAGGCCTGGCCATGCTTTTGGGCCTTATTAAACTGTTTCTCCAAGGCCTTCTGACGGCAGATGGCATCCCTGTCCAAGCCTGAGGCCTGCTGCACCTCCTGCCTGAAATAGGGCTTGCTCCCCCTTATGACCTCCCGGGCTGCCTTGCCAACCTGTCTCAAAAAGGCCCTGCTGGTGCAGGGGCCTGTCTGCGCTGGTTCCTCGGGGGCCTGGTCTACCATGACTTATCCTGACTAGGGTGCGATTGCTCAAGGCAGGGAATCCCCCACTCACCACCTGTACAGTTGTGGAGGATTGGGCCATAGCGCTCTACTTTGGAGGCACTGAGGGCAGCAGGAAGAGAGGCAAGAAAATCTGGAATGAAGTAGATGAACCTTCAGTGTGAGCCCCAAAAGCTCCCAGCACCCACGCAGGCCAGCTACCCAAGAGTGTGACCCAGGGAAGCCAACAAACCTCCTCTGCCGCTTCTCCTGATGATCTCAGTAAGGTAAAGAGACAGACCCGCTGGAGGACTGAGCAGGAAAGCTCCAAGCGGCGACGTGTGGAAAGCCAGGCAATCAGACAGCTGAGGCAATTTGCATGGGAAGAAGGCAAACAAAATGGCGGCCGGAACTTTTGACCTCCTCAAAATGGCCACCGGAAGTCAAATATGATGCCCTGAGGCTCTGCGCCAGCCGCTGGCTCCTTTAGGCGAGCGCAGGCGGCAGCAGCAATTCAGTCCTGGGCAGATTGGCTGTATTTAACCCACGCTTGGACTCTCCAAGCAGGGCACAGGAAAAAGGGTCTGGAGCCTGGGGAGGGTGAAAAACCCATTGCATGCCAAAAGCGGTGGGGGGAGCACGGGAGGGTTGCACGTGCATGCACAGGGGGAGGGTGCATAGAATTATGGGGGCCCTCCATTCCCCCCCACTTTTGGCACACGATGGCAAAAAGGTTAGCCATCACTGCTCTATGAGTTTGAAATTCCCAATGAAATTGAATTATTGACCTTTTCTAGAATTTTAGGATTAATTTCTAAAAGCCTCGCCTCCTGCAAGTCTGCAATACCCCCAATTCCACCCCAAACACTGCCTTACTGATTTTCTCTTTCCTTTGGTGTATATCCTTCAATCATATGGAGCTGTCACATGGAGGTCACGATGTTTGCTTACATAATGCATTATATTATTACTTATTTATATTGTATTAACATATTACAATGTAATACATTATTATGTATTTACTACATGGGTAATAAATAGTGCTGGCTATATGGCACATCAACCCCACTCCTACATTAATTGCACTGGCCGCTGGTGTGTTTCCAGGTGCAGTTCAAGGTGCTTGTTGTCACCTTTGGGTCAGGTTATCTGAGAGTTACCTAACTCTTTTTCCAAGAGTTTCTATCCATCCGGATTGGGCATGCTGCAGAAGTTCCCATCAGCCAGAGTATCAACTGGCAGGAACTAGAAGATGGACTTTTTCTGTAGTAGCCCCTGCTTTACGGAATATTCTCTCCTTGGAAATTAGAATAGCCCCAACCTTGTTTGGGTTTTGCAAAGCTTTAGAATATGTATACAGGCCTGGGGCTCAGAATGTGTTAAGGATCCAATTATTTGGCTTTACTATTAGTTGAAAAATCATCATGGTTGCTGTTTGTACTTATTTATTTTATGGATGTTTTTATTGTTTTGCAATTTTAGAATTGTAAGCCACACAGTCATCTGGCTGAGTCTCAGCTACAGAAATTGAATCAATGAACAAACTGTAGCATTTCTTTAGTGCTCTGCAGACAAAAAGATTCATTAAATGAACATAATACTTGGGATCTAAGGGTTGAAACAGCATTATTTGTGCTTTTAAATTGTCTGATCCATATAATTTTGAGTTTTCACAACATATATGACCCATTTGAAGCTTTTTACAAGCTTGGTGAGTTTAACATCTCTCCCTCCTTCTATACAATGGTATAGTCACCTGAATTTATGCTAGAGATATATTATTCATGTAATCAGTGATTAGAGAAGAGCACTAAAAGCTTTTGCACTTCATAGGTTTAATTAAAGTTAGGGTCACCTGGCATTCCTTACACACACACACACACACACACACACACACACACACACACACTGCATTCCTTAACCTCCACTTCTACAAATCCTTTCATCATCCAAAAACTGAGCAACAGCACTGATCCATCTTAAATAGGTTACAGGACATCTTGATATAGAATAGAGAATCCCACATGGATACTATTATGAAAATGTAATTAATGAGTTGAGAAACAACCTTGGATTACTTCTTTGGAAATAATCTAGACATGTCGCTAGAGCTATAAATGGTCTGTCAGATACTTCCCTATGCTGGTATGGTAGTTACATTAAGAATTTGTTGCAGAACTAGTAAACAGTAAGGTTTGTTTGCCTAGCAATCAGTTGGCAGGCTATCAAGATTATGGATGGAAAAGACTTATAGACTCCATCCTTTCCCAGTAGTCCAGCAATTTATGAGAAAAATCAGTTTGCCAGCTGGATGACACTCTTTCAGTCCAACCTACCTTACAGGGTTAATGTTGTATGGCAGGGGTGTCCAAACTTGGGAACTTTAAGACTTGTGGACTTCAATTCCCAGAATGGCTGGCTGGGGAATTCTGGGAATTGAAGTTCACAAGTCTTAAAGTTCCCAAGTTTGGACACCCCTGTTGTATGGGAAATAGGGGGAGGAAGGAGTATTAGGTACCTTCACTACCTTGAATTACTTATAAAGTAATAAAGGCAGGACAAAAAAATCTAATAAATACCTTGCAAATGTCTTAAAGATCAAAGATAGCAAAAATTACTAAGAAGAGACACAGAATTATAATGTTGCTTAATCATTGATTTTGTCTTAAGGTGGTTCCAGGATCTGTGGTTGCATGCATTGGTCACTATGCAGATGAAAATACAGCAGAAACAAAATAGCCTGGTTTGCATCAACAGAAGGAATTCCTAGATTGTTCTGGTCTCTACAACCAATGAATGTCTGGCGGCCAGCTTTTCTAGGATTGACTTGCTGGTCTCTTTGCATCTTTCCTGCCAGTAAGGTAATCCTTTTCACTTGGGTCCAATTGTACCAGACCTCTTTCCTTTGCTCCTTTGCTTGATTCCAAAAAGATCTTGTATCGGGGTCTCTTAAGCAGAACCAAACACCTGGCCGGATGGAGTACACTGGGTTAACTTAGGGGTACAGGCTGGACTGTGAAATTCTGGTAACTATACATTTTTTTTAAAAACCCTGAGGTTTGTGAATTCCTAGCAGAGAGCTACAAGCTACAAGCTTCAAGATACATAGTATCTAGTGGCAAGACCTTACCAAATTAAAGAGATCCATTATTTGGCTTGGTGGCTACATGAATATAAGAGCATATAGCAGGCACTCTACCCAATTTAATCCCATCTCAGTATAGAATTTGGCCAATTGAGTCTTTATATAGTCAGCTGATCTCTCTATCAATTCATTGGAAATTGGCTAATAAGGAACATGGAGCTTCTAGAGATTTTCTTTGTAAGCTGCTGCCTTCGTAAATTTATAATTTCTTTCCCACAGTTTATCCCATTTTTCTAACTCTATATTGTGGCCAAAATTTCTTCCCCAGCTAATCATTGGCTCCTTTACCGTCTCTTCCTCCATTTTATATTTTAAAAGAAAGTTATATAATCTAGTGATCGTTTTTCCTCCCGTTCCTAGTAATATTTTATCTAATTCCACTTGTGTCTCATCTATTCCGTATTGTTCCCGATCTTTTTTAAATCTTGTTTTAATTTGTAGGAATGGCCACCATTCCATATTTATTCCCTGTGCTTTCAGATCTTGTACTGATTTTAGTTCTCCTTTTTCATCTAAGAGGTCTGCGTATCTTACCATTTTACTAAGGTCTATAGTAAATGGATATGTCATTGCCTCCATGGTTGATAACCAGCTTGGGATTTTCAGGTAGTGTTTTCTTTTTATTTTTTCCCAGACCCTAAACAAAGCATCCCTTATTATATGTCTCTGAAAGTAGGAGTGGGATTTAGTCTTTCCCTCCCAGAGGAAGCCGTGCCAGCCTAGTTGGAGATCGTGTCCTTCTAGGATAAGGATTCTTTTATTTTTTAATTGGATCCAGTCTTTTAACCATGTTAGGGCTGCCGCCTAGTAATATAGCTCCCAATCTGGCAGTCCAAAACCCCCTCTGTTTCTACTATCTTGTAGAAGTTTGTATTTGATACGCGGTTTTTTCCCTGACCAAATAAATTTGGATATCATTTTATTTAGTTGTTCAAAAAAAATTTCTCTAATTCAATTGGTATTGTTTGAAAATGTTTTATAGATGGCATTTGCCTCCAGCGAGATTGGCCAAAATGTACCCAAATTTATCCCCTAATTGTTGGAGATGCAATCATAAGCCTGGAACATTCTATCACATGTGGTGGACGTACCCCAACACAAGGAAGTACTGGTGCAAAATTCAAAAGTGGTTAGAAGAAATCACTGAGCGAAAAATAGAACTCAAACCAGAAGCATTCTTACTAGGACTACTGGATCAAAAAATGGACAAACAATCTCAATACATAACCATACGTATACTCACAGCAGCCAGGATTGCCTTCGCACAAAATTGGAAAAAAACTAATGCACCCTCAGACGAAACTACAATCAGGAAAATACTTGAGTGTGCAGAAATGGACAAAATGACAATAGAACTAAAAGAAAGAGAAGAATCGGACTTTTATAATGTTTGGAATAAAATATACAAGTGGCTAGAAATTAAAAGCCAAAACAGGAAATAGAGAATACAAATAGATGGAGATACCAATAATGAATATTACTATAAGGGTTTATACTGTGCTTGTTACATCATAGGACAAGGCTATAGTAATAGGAAGGCAATGCAGAAGGGAGAATTATAAAAGCTAGGCAGGAAAGCCGATATTGAAAGCTGTAAAATTACTCTATATTGTTATGTATGTTCCGTGTTTTGTTTTGTTTTATTGTGGCATTTTTTTCCTTGTTGTGTCTTTTTTACTGTTTTTAAATATTAAAATATTCAATAAAAATTATTTATGAAAAAAAAAAAGGAACACGGAGCTTCTTCTTGGTTCCCAAAGTTTTGGATATGTTTTTTTAAGTGGCCAGCAAACTGTAGACCACCATCACTCTTATTATGGAAGAGCAGCCATATTGTGGAATGATCTCTTTTGTAAGTACTTTACTACTGCTACTATATTGGCCATAGAAGTAGAAAGGCTTTGATCCCTTTTGAAAAGGTGCCCATTACAATCAGTAGGTGGCAATATAATCTTCAAGGAGGCATATCCATGAAATGAAGTTGCAAAGACTGGAATGGTCCATCTATTCAAGGGGAAGTGCTGGTAACAGCAGTTAAGAGAGGGTGTAGACTGAATTCTGCACACACCCCACAGCTGTCGACCACTTGCCATGCAACCTGTTTGAGACACACCAACATGTCAACATTTACAGTGTAAACTGAAGAAGTAGGGGGAAGGGGGCATGAGCAACCCATTAAATGCCATCAGAAGGGGGAGTCCCCAAGTGTTTCCAAGCAGTGTCTTCAGGAAATAGAAGGCATTGTCCCAGAAAAAGGACAAACTGGAGAAGAAAAGGCCAGAACTTCAACAGCAGAAGGACCTTATGCTAAAGATGGGATGTCCTTGTCATCCCAGCAAGAGGAAACAGAAACAGCAGTAGGCAAGCCACAGAGGTATTAAGAAAGGAGTATCCAGAAAAGGGAAAGCCCTTTATTTCCAAATCTGACTAAATACCAAAAGCATACTGGAGTCAATGTAGATGGCCCGTGGCCACTGAGAAAGCTGCTGCTAGGGTGTAAATGCAAGTTAGAGCAACAAGCTCTGTAATCTTAGCAGATATAATTGTGGCAAAAGCATGAGCCTCTATCACAAAAGCTTGACAACAAAGTAGTCAGAGCACCATCAACCATCCTCTTAAAAAAGATGACCCATATTGAGGTGATGTAATGGGTCTTCAATGAGGTCAAGACCAGAAGCAGAAACAGTGCTTACTACTGCCCCACAATCAGGAGGAAAGCCATCAGGAGGGAGCAGTATTTAAAGTCTGATAGAGCTTGAGAGTCACATAAGCAGCAAAAGTTTCTCATACTGAGTAAAAACTGAGCAGAGATATATTGGGTATGTTGAGAAAGCAGCAAAATTTCTATTGCTTGTGGAACTACTGTAGCAAGGTCATGGAATAGTTCAAAAGAATATCTTGAGCATACCCCAGCTAAAGGGCAGCAGCTGCTACCAATTGCAAATACTATGGGCATCCAGCTGCTATCAGATCAGGTTTCAAAGAATAGTAAGCCACAGGCCATTGCCCAGGACCCATAAGCTGAATTAGTACTCCCGAGGCAATGCCCTGCTAAGCATGACAATAGCGTTAAAGGATTTAGAATAACTATGGAATGTATACGCTGGGGCAATTGACAAACTTTGCTACAAGATAATGAAAGACGAATTCTCTTCCTCAACCAAGAAACAAGATTGGGAATCGTAGTCAATTTGAACCAAGAGCGGAGACAGGGTGGAAAAGTTAGGGATCCATGTAACAAAAACTCACCATTCCTTAAAAAAAAAATCCTTATTTTTTTGGTTGTAGGAATTTTCATAATAGGATATGTCCAAGATAACAAAACTGGCGTAAAGACTTAGAAACCTTGTGCCCATGTTCATCCAATAACATCAGCAGGGCTAAGCAGCCCTTGTCCACTGTAGACAGAAGAATATCCATATGCATACTGAAGAAACCAGGAATCCCAGAGGGGAGAGAAAGTGCTCAGATCAGAAGGCAAAATTTGATCAAACAAAGTAGGCCTATCAACCATGCCCTGAGGGAGATGACGCAGGTGAATGGAGCGCTCTTCAAAGTAAGAGCAAAAAGGTATTGAGAAGTAGAATGAAAGTGAAGTAAGCAGCATTCCAATCAACCACAGAAAAGTGAGAAGCAAAACTGAGATGCAAGTGAGAATCTTGTAGCTGTGTTTGAGACAGCCAGGATGCAATGGAACAATATATTCATCGATAAGACACAAATTCTGAACAAAACAATAGGACAAATGTTTTCCTATTCAGGCTTCTTGACAGGGAGGTTAGGTGTACTGCAGAGATTCAATAGCAACAAGTGTTCCCTTTTCTAGCAAAATCTTATCCTCCTCCATTTCAGTGGAAAGTTAACACAGGTATTCCTCAACAGGCAACTGCACCCAAAATTTCTGTTGCTAAGCAAGACAGTTAAGTGAGCTATGCCCATTTTGCAACTTTTCTTGCCACAATTATTAAACGAATCCCTGTAGTAGTTAAGTCAGGGGTGTCCAAACTTGGGAACTTTAAGACTTGTGGACTTCAACTCCCAGAATTCCCCAGCCAGCCATGCTGGCTGGGGAATTCTGGGAGTTGAAGTCCACAAGTCTTAAAGTTCCCAAGTTTGGACACCCCTGAGTTAAGTGAATTATTTTGTTATTAAGCAGATCTGGCTTTTCCTGTTGACCTTGCTTATCGGAAGACAGCTGGGATGGTTACAAGTGATGATCACATGATTCTGGGACAGTGCAACTGCCAGCTGCCAGCTGCCAAGTATCCAAATTTTGATCATGTCACCATGGGGACGTTGCAATGATGGTAAGTGTGAAAACTGGTCATAAGTCACTTTTTTCAGTGCCGTTGTAATGTCTAACAATTACTGAACCGTTAAAATGGTTATGTGAAGGACTACCTGGATAGCAAAACAGGGGATGGCTTCCCAGACCTCACAGAAATTCTCACCAGCTATGCTGAGAGAGACAAGCCTGCATCTGCAGAAGAAGATGCCCTTGAAGAATATAGGGTATTCGGAGCTTAGTCAAACTCTGATTCAAAAGGATTGTTTTACACAGAGAAGCTATAATCAGAGGGCAGAGTTAAAATAAGATCATTTGAAGATCCAAGGTAGCGCAGTGGTTAGAGTGCAGTACTGCAGGCTACTTCAGTTGACTGCTAGCTGCAGTTCAGCAGTTCAAATCTCACCAGCTCAAGGTTGACTCAGCCTTCCATCCTTCTGTGGTGGGTAAAATGGGGAACCAGATTGTTGGGGGCAATATGCTGACTCTGTAAACGATTTAGAGAGGGCTGTAAAAGCCCTTTGAAGCAGTATATGTCTATTGCTATTTAATGCAGGTAGTCCTTGATTAATGACCACTCGCTCACCCCAAAGGTGCTTTTTCAAGAAGCAACTGGACTTCCTTGTGTTTTGTTTTTTTTGAAGACATTTCATTTCTCATCCAAGAAGCTTCTTTAACTCTGAGTGCATCCTTCCATTCCCCACCATCCAGTCGGAGCTGAAGAAGCTTCTTGGATGAGAAGCAAAACATCTTCAACGAAAAACAAGAAAGTCCAGTTGCTTCTTGAAAAGGCACCTTTGGGACAACCATGACCTGAATGACTGAGAATCTCCATAGACAGCTGACCACTCATTAAATGACCGTTCAACTTTCTGGCCATTACAAGCACCCCCATGGTCAGTGATTGTAATTTAGGCACTTGGAACCCAGCTCAGTGTTACAATAGTTGCGGCATCCCATTGTTGAACAATTGCAATTTGTCACCTTCCCTACCAATTTCCCACAAACAAAGAGAATGGGAACCCAATTGGAAGAGTTTTAAGCCACTTACTCCCACTTTTTTTTGTCCCAAGGAGCTCTCTACAGCAGTGGTTCTCAACCTTCCTAATGCCGCAACCCTTTAATGCAGTTCCTCATGTTGTGGTGACCCCCAACCATAAAAAAATGTTCGTTGTTACTCTACAACTGTACTTTTGCTACTGTTATGAATCGTAATGTAGATACTGATATTGGAAGACTGCTATCATATCACCCTTAAGTCCTTCTTTTCATTCAACCAGACATGCCCAGTTCCTGCAACTGTTCTTCACATCCTGGAGGCTGGGCAACCTTGGCTGCTATACAATCATACACACACATGCACAGAGACACACAGTGGCTTTATTCCCACAGTCTCCTTAACTAAGTTGCCTGCAGCTGCATTCACAAACTTGCTTACCCTGCCTGGATGGATCTTCAACCTGGTTTGGGTTGTTTGCAGGAGTGCTCTTAACCTTGGTGGTGGTGGTAAGCTTAACCTTAATTTATTGGCCAAACGTCGTGCATTGTTTATTTTTTAAATTTTTTTTAATGTTCTCTTTCAAATTCATTCACAAATATACACTCTTATAATTACCATTAATTATATCATTATCATTAATCATTTATCGTTATTTTCTTACAAATATATAGAATACAGTTTGGGTCACTTTCTTGCCACCCCATTTTATTTTGCAACAACTTTGCTCCTTCTATCTTCTCTACCTCCCTTCTCTGCTTTCTTCTTTCCTCCTCTCCTTCTTCTCATCTTCTTCCTCTTTCTTCCCCCCCTCTTCTCCTCCTTCTTACCCTCTCTCCTACTCTTACTTCCCCTCCTTTGCTTCCTCTGCTTTACCCTTTCTTCCTTTCCCTCCTCCTCAACTTTATAAACCCAACTTTATATTTTCATACATATCATTTTCTCTGTTACATTTTATTTCTAATAATAATTCCACTTGCATCATTTTTTAAATTATCTTGCATTGTGTTTTTTTTGCTCTTTTCCTTTGTGCATGGTTTATGGTACTTTTAGCAAGCAGGTTTTCTTTGTGTGAATGGGGCCAATTCGGGCTCCTGAGCTTGGCTCTTGATGACAGGTCTGGTTGTGGATTTAGATATAGTTAAAAGTACCTGCCAGCAGCGTGGAAAACATAGCCGCACGCACACCCTGCACAATTACAGCCCGGAGCAGGACCTAAGCCCCTTCTTCCCTTGCAGGAACATTTTCCCTCCTTTACGAAGTCTCCGAGGCTAATTGTACAGGGTGTGCGTGCACACCTATGTTTTTTACGGTATGGAGCTGCGGCGACGCTCTGTGCTGCCATTCCAGAGCCCATCCGCGGGGATTTCAAGGAACGCGAGGTGGAGTCTAAACTTTAGAGTTGCGCTGGTCTCAGGGACCACTGTGAAATGGTCGTTCGACCCCAAAAGGGGTTGCGACCCACAGGTTGAGAACCACTGCTCTACAGAGTAGCAATAGCACTTAGACTTATAGACCACTTGACAATGCTTTATATCCCACTGTAAATAAGTGATTTACAGAGTCATCATATTTTCCCCAACAATCTGGGTCCTCATTTTACCAACCTCGGAAGGATGTAAGTCAACCTTGAGCCAGTGAGAATTGAACTGCTGGCAACAGTTCAACAGAATTAGCCTGCAATACTGCATTCTAACCACTGCAACACCATGGCTATGAAAGTATGAGAACTGTCATGCCACAGCACACCCTCCCTTTCCCACACTCACATGGCAACCACAACAACCTGGGCACATTCCATATCATTCACCTGCATACTAATAAGCCACCTAAAGAATGGCTTGTCTTGACTGTGACTTGCAACTTCCTATTGGCTTCCCCACTGACTTTGCTTGTTGGAAGCTGGCAGGAAGTTGCAAATCATAGTCACATGGAATCCTTACTTAAGTCACTCACAATCTTTCTTTAATGTTGACAACAGAGAAGTGATGTCGCACTTTACAAATGCATTGTATCAGGTCTGCCATCATAAACGCATCAGCCTGCTTTGCTTTGCTGGCATCTTGCCATAAAATGCGGGAGGGGAGAGAATGGAATGCAGAGGGGGAGGGATGACAGGAATCAGAGGTGCCCAATGCAGAAGAGACCAGCACATCCAAGGACATGAGCGTGAGAACAGAATGCAAAAGTACACCAAAGCGGTTACCAAAACACTGGATTCAAATGTCATTGGACACTCATGAACTTGTCAAGTGAGGGAGGGCGTGGGGAATGGGAAAAAAGCAAGTTTTGAGCAGGAAAATTCAGATCCAGCTTTGCTTATACCATAATCACTTGGCTTTTGTAAAAGTATACCTTTTGCTACAAATGGAGTCAAGGATCTTTCTTTTCTAAATACCCAAGCTGAGACAAGCCTAACACATATCTTAGCAGCAGAAATACCAAACCCAGTTACTCTTGTAAAGTAAGGACCATCTAAAGAGGCAGACAATTTGGACAGAAAATCCTAAAATTGGGGACCGCTGCTATAGACTGAATATATCTGAGAATTATGAATAGCTTTTTGCAATGATAAATGAACCCAAGAGCAGACTTCAAAAGCTGCTTAAATCATCATTCCAATGGGGACTCCTCAAAAGGGCTCACCCATTGGAAAGGTTCAAGGCCTATAAATTCTGAACACTGATCACGCTGACTGGAGCTCATCAGAGCTCAACAGCTTCACCAGAGTTTCTTAACCTGGACACCGCCAATGCACATGTATTAGATGAGAGCTATGACAGTGTACGCATGATAAGTGCATATAAATAATGACAGAGTGGAAAGATGCAGCACCTTTCAAACATTGCCCTGGCACAGACAACATAACATTTCAATGCAATTTTTGTGGACAGCCAAATACATTTGGGTCAATTCCTAGGTCATGCAGTTTTACCGGAAGCTATTCTGACTGGCTCCAGTCTCCCAAGCCTTGGAACTAAGGGTCCAATTTGCATGTAATGCTCCCTATTAGCCTGTTTAATTCTAGAACTTAAAATTGTTGAACTTTTCAAGATTAGAAAGACAGAATAATGTCTATGAGTAATAAAAAGTGTTTTTTGTGTTTTTCCCCTTTGTCATATTGTTGATATTTTTCTTTGTGCTTTTGTTACAAATGATCAATTTATGTTAATGTAAGCAAGAGGAAAATAAAAGAACATTGCAGTTTAACTATTCTCTCTTTCCTTAGAAAACTGATTTTTCTGCACACTGTAGGCTATCTCAACAAAAAGGCTGCATTTCAATAATTAGATGTTAGATTATGTTATTCTGCTTTTCACTTCAGGGGGACACTATAGTTTAGGAAAAAGATTGATAAATTAAAATATAATCCACAGCATAGAGGTAATGATGACTGGATAACTCTTATTAGGAAAGCCTGACAGAATTGCTGTGTTTCACTTGGAGATGAAGCCATTAAAAAGAGATATCATTCATCTGAAGGATAGTTCACATACAATGAAATCATCGCTTTAAAGGAACGGTTTAGATAACAGCAAATTACAAGAAAAAATAATCCAGGAAAGCATTAGAAAGCAATTAAGAGAATTAATTGTTTAAGAAAGGAACAGTCTGTTTTAGAAAGTGGAAGAGTTGTAATCATAATCATTAAAGGTTTTAAAGCAAAGTCTGGCTAGCTATATTAGGAATGCTGTAACACTAGATACGTTGCAGTGCAAGAGACTAGATTAGATGACCTTTGTGTTGCCTTCTAATGATATACTTAAATGTTTAGGTCTGTCACTGATCATAAACATACTCTGAGAACTAATTTTTGTATGTGTGTAGTGACTAGCAATTTCTCCACTTCACTGTTAGGAGTGAAGAAGGATTAGTGATTACCATACTATTTTATTTTTAGATATGCTTGTTTCAGCTATTTTGATTTTGTTCTAAGTGAAAATCATTTTAATGCATATTTACAAGTGTCACCCAGAAAACCCCACAAAAGTAAACAGTCCTATCAGTCCAAGGATCTTCTCTTCATATAAAATAACCGGTGGCCAATGATACTTTCTTAGCATGTCCATATGTATATTTTTTCCCTCACTTCAAAACAAGCCAATGATCATTATACAAAGTTTCCACACTCTCAAAACAATTATACTGTTGCAAACAGCTCCTACATTGCTAACCTGCTAAGAATAGGATGCACCAGCATGATAGTATGAAGATGAAGGAAGGAACAAATATAGAAATATATTTTTCTCTCAACAGGAAAGCTAAAGCTGGTAGCATCTCACATAAGTAAATTAGGACTTGGGAGGGAAAAGAGTCATCTCAATGCCTGCTGATGCAGAGTTAGAAACAGGAGCTGAGGGGGTTTTTATCTGTGTTTTCTGTTAGAAATACACTTTATCAGGCCCTCTGACAAATCTAGCAGAAGACAATTCCAGCATTTTTACTTCCGGCATTATCACAACAGGCAATTCCAAGATAAACAGTCCAAGCCAGCCAAGATTATTAGAAATCTGAAGAGTCTCGTTCTGCTATGCAACACATTCTATTCTCCTTACTATGAAAAGTATCAGTTCTGCTACATAGGTATATGAAGAGCTTACCCTTTAATAAAATATACTGTTTCTATTTCTCTCTATTATGGAGAAATGTTTTTAAAGAGTGCAGTGCTACCTTTTAGTCAAAGAGGAAACCCACCTTCAGAATTTCAATAACCACTGAGTCTATTTTCTCCCTATGATCAATTGCATCTAAATTCTATTAAGCCGTAACATTCCCCTCTCAGTCTAGTAATGTTTACCACATTTTTTATTCACAGAATTCAAAAATATTCAAATGTAGTTCAACATATATGAGACTTGGCACATTATATATAATATGAATGTAAGAACTAGTTTCTTGCATGTATATACACACACACACACTCTTAATTCTTTGAATACATAGGCAGCCAAAGCAGCAGTTTTGTTAGGTATCCACAGTTTTCGAGGAAATTAACTTTGTTGGAATGCAGGTTGCTCATTAATGAACTAAACTTCCTTTTCCTCATTACTCCTACGTGCCTTGTGAAAAAAATGCCGTATTTAAGTTTTGCAAAAATCCCAAGGCCTGGACAGGCAGGTAATTAAGACAGTCAGAAATGCCTATGTTGGTATGATCAGTATGAAATATTAAAAATTGGTGCAGAGTTTGCAGTTTACATTATGCTGATGCCCTTCTGGTTTGATAGACACCAAATATTTATTTTTTATTTTATATATTTGTCAAGCATGTATAAGATAACAGATATAAGTATAAAGATGATTATGAATACATGAAATGGATATGAATAAATGGGGACATTAGGACAGGGACAGTAGGTACTTTGGTGCACTTATGCACACCCCTTACAGACCTTTTAGGAAGGGGGTGAGGTCAATAGTAGACAGCCTAAGGTTAAAGCTTTGGGGGTTTGGGGAAGGAACCACTGAATCAGGTAGTACATTCTGGGCATTGATCACTCTGGTTGCTGAAGTCATATTTTCTGCGATCAAGTTTGGAGTGGTTTACCTTAAGCATGTATCTATTGTGTGCTTGTGTATTGTTGTGGTGGAAGCTGAAGTACTCATTCTACTACTAATAGGACAAGGTATGTTAGAAACTTTAGAAAAAAATAACTTATCAGGCCCATTTCTCAGTCATTTGTTTTCAGGTATCCATTTTTACGAAACAAGCTATCATGAGAATTAGTCCTATAGCTTTCAGCCCTTCCAAAATTAGTATCATTTGGAAGGAGGAAAAAAGGCTTTAAAAAGGGTTTTATCCAATCTGGGAACTTCTAAATAAATTGGACTTCAACAATAATCCCATGGAAGGTAAAAAGTATGAGACTCAATAACAATCACATTTGAGGGCAGTTGAGAAATATTACTCTGACATTTCTGTTGCTTGAGTCAAGTGAAACTCAAAGCTGTCTTCGTTTGTACAACACAAGTGTGGAGCAATTTAGGATGAAACGTTGTGTTTTGGCCATTTATTAATAGAGGGTTATTTTAAAGTATCTTGCATTATGCTTAATGTGTATGTATATAGAAGTAGTCTGCGATTTACAGTAGTGCATTTAGTGACTGCTCAGAATTACAATGGCACTGAAATAATAAATAATAAATAATAAATATTTATTTCTTAGCCGCACCCTCTCCCGCAGGACTCGGGGCGGCGTACAATGAAACATATGAAATAAATATGTGGACAAAACAAACATATAACAGAGACATATACCGAGACACACACAAGGAGGAGGTCGGCTGATAAATAAAAACAATTAAAATACAGTATTTAAAAACCCCTAGATAATTAAATATAATTAAAATACCCAGTTAAAAACCCGTCAGGAGCGATATGGTTAGATCAAAGTTCAAAGTTGAGCCAGGCCAGCTGCTTGGAATAGGTGGGTCTTAAGCTTAATACGAAAGGAGCGGAGGTCAGAGGTATTCCTAATATCCGGGGGGAGGTCATTCCACAGGGCTGGGCCCGCCACAGAGAAGGCTCTACTCCTAGGCGCCGCCCCCCGACACTGTCTAGTGGACGGCACCTGGAGGAGGCCCTCTCTGTGCGAGCGAATTGGTCGCAGGGATGTATGGGGCAGAATACGATCCCGCAAGTAACTAGGTCCTGAGCCATGGAGCGCTTTAAAGATTGTTATCAAAACCTTGAAACGCACCCGATAGACCACAGGAAGCCAGTGCAGCTCGCGCAGGAACGGTGTCACATGGGAGTACCTAGTACTCCCCATAATTACCCGCGCGGCTGCGTTCTGGACCAACTGTAGCCTCCGGGTGCATTTCAAGGGAAGCCCCATGTAGAGAGCGTTACAGTAGTCCAAGCGAGACGTCACCAGCGCATGAGTGACTGTGCATAAGGCATCCCGGTCCAGTAGGGGGCGCAATTGGCGCACCAGGCGAACCTGGTGGAATGCCCCCCTTGCCACGGCTGTCACATGGTCATCCATGGACAGCCGGGCATCCAGGAGGACGCCCAAATTGCGCGCCCGCTCCACGGGGGCAAGTTGAATGCCCCCAATGGCCAATGATGGAATTAATTGGCTGAACCGGGGAGCTGGTACCCACAGCCACTCCGTCTTGGAGGGGTTGAGCTTGAGTCGGTTGTCATCCATCCAGATCCGTACGGCTTCCACACATCGGGACATCACTTCGATGGTGGTTCGGGGTGGAAAAGTACAGCTGAGTATCATCAGCGTACAGATGGTATCCCACCCCGAAACCACGGATGATCTCACCCAGCGGCTTCATATATGTGTTGAACAGGAGTGGCGAGAGGACCGACCCCTGTGGCACCCCACAAGTAAGGGGGCGTAGGGTCGACCTCTCTTCTCCTGCCAACACACGCTGCGTCCGGTCAGAAAGGTAGGAGCCGAACCACCGCAAAACGGTGCCCCGGACCCCCAACCCCTCCAGCCGGCGCAGCAGGATACCATGGTCGATGGTATCAAAAGCCGCCGAGAGGTCTAATAGGACCAGGATAGAGGAACAACCTCTATCTCTGGCCCTCCAGAGATCATCCACCAACGCGACCAAGGCCGTCTCCGTGATGTGACCGGGGCGGAAGCCGGACTGGCGTGGGTCTAGATAATCATTTTCCTCCAGATGTCGTGGAAACTGGTAGGCCACCACACTCTTTACAACCTTCGCCAAAAAGGGAAGGTTGGAGACAGGACGATAATTGGCCAGCTCCAAAGGGTCCAGGGAAGGCTTCTTGAGCAAGGGTCTCACCACCGCCTCTTTAAAAAGTGACTTATGACCATTTTCACACTATTACAGCATCCCCGCAAGTCATGGGATCAAAATTCAGACACTTGGCAACTGACTCATACAATACAATACAATACAATAGTAGAGTTGGAAGGGACCTTGGAGGTCTTCTAGTCCAACCCCCTGCCTAGGCAGGAAACCCTATACCGTTTCAGACAAATAGCTATCCAACATCTTCTTAAAGACTTCCAGTGTTGGGGCATTCACAACTTCTGGAGGCAAGCTGTTCCACTGATTAATTGTTCTCACTGTCAGGAAATTCCTCCTCAGTTCTAAATTGCTTCTCTCCTTGATTAGTTTCCACCCATTGCTTCTTGTTCTACCCTCAGGTGCTTTGGAGAATAGTTTGACTCCCTCTTCTTTGTGGCAACCTCTGAGATATTGGAATAATGCTATCATGTCTCCCCTAGTCCTTCTTTCTCTTAAGCTAAACATACCCAGTTCCTGCAACCGTTCTTCATATGTTTTAGTCTCCAGTCCCCTAATCATCTTTGTTGCTCTTCTCTGCACTCTTTCTAGAGTCTCCACATCTTTTTTACATCGTGGCGACCAGAACTGAATGCAGTATTCCAAGTGTGGCCTTACCAAGGCATTATAAAGTGGTATTAACACTTCACGTGATCTTGATTCTATCCCTCTGTTGATGCAGCCTAGAACTGTGTTGGCTTTTTTGGCAGCTGCTGCACACTGCTGGCTCATATTTAAATGGTTGTCCACTAGGACTCCAAGATCCCTTTCACAGTTACTACTACTGAGTAAGGTATCACCTATACTGTACCTGTGCATTCCGTTTTTGTTGCCTAAATGTAGAACCTTACTCTTTTCACCATTGAATTTCATTTTATTAGATAGTGCCCAATGTTCAAGTTTGTCAAGATCCTTCTGTATCTTAAGCCTATCTTCTGGAGTGTTGGCTATTCCTGCCAGCTTGGTATCATCTGCAAATTTGATGAGTTCCCCATTTATTCCCTCATCCAAATCATTGATGAAGATGTTGAAGAGTACTGGGCCTAAAACAGAGCCTTGGGGTACTCCACTGCATACTTCCCTCCATGTAGATGCAGTTCCATTGAGAACTACACGTTGAGTGCGGTTGGTCAGCCAGTTACCAATCCATCTGGTGGTGATGCTGTCTAACCCACATTCTTCTACTTTATCTAGTAGTAGGTTATGGTCTACCTTATCAAAAGCCTTACTGAAGTCCAAGTAAACTATATCAACGGCATTCCTCTGGTCCACTAATTTTGTCACATTATCAAAGAATGCAATAAGATTAGTCTGGCATGATCTGTTTTTGACAAATCCATGTTGGCTTTTGGCTATTACTTTGTTTGCTTCTAGGTGTTCGCAAATTCGTTGCTTGATTATTTTTTCCAGAATCTTTCCTGGTATTGAGGTTAGGCTGATAGGTCTGTAGTTTCCTGGATCTAATTTTTTCCCTTTTTTGAAGATGGGAACCACATCAGCTCTTTTCCAGTCCTCTGGTAGTTCCCCGGTGTTCCAGGATCTCTGAAAGATATAATTCAGTGGTTCTGAGATCTCGTCTGCTAGTTCCTTCAGAACTCTGGGGTGTAATCCATCCGGTCCTGGTGATTTGAACTCATCTAGGGTAGACAGGTGCTCACTTACCATTTTCTTCCCTATTTCAATTTGTGTTCCTAATTTTGTGGTGCTGCTTTTGATAGGTTGGACTGTTTTATCCCTTTGTGTAAAGACAGATGCAAAACATGAGTTAAATAGTTCTGCTTTCTCCCTGTTGCTTGTCACCTTCTTGCCACTTTCTCCTAGCAATGGACCAATTGTTTCCTTAACTTTTTTCTTGTTTTTAACATGTTGGAAGAAGCTTTTTTTGTTAATTTTTACTTTTGTGGCAAGCCTTTCTTCATTGTGAGCCTTAGCTTTCCTCACTTCATCTTTACAGGCTCGGGCTATTTGCTGATATTCTGCCTTAGTTATGTCCCCCTCCTTCCACTTTTTATACTTACTTTTTTTGTCTTTCGGTTTGTCAGATAGTTGTTTATGCAGCCATGCTGGTTTCTTTTGGGAGCTGTTGTTTTTCTTCTTCATTGGTATTGTGTTAGACTGGGCTTTTCTAATCTCATTTTTCAACATTTCCCAAGCTTCTTGAGTTGTTTTCCCCTCGAGGATTCTCATCCATGGAATTTTTCCCAAGCTCTCTCTAAGTTTATTGAAATTAGCTTTCTTAAAGTCCAAGACTCTAGTTTGACTTTGTTCTACTACTTGTGTTTGGATAATGTTGAATTCCAATATTGCATGGTCACTTGCCCCCAGGGTTCCTATGGCTTCAACACCTTCTATCATTTCCTCTCTGTTAGTGAGAATTAAGTCCAGTATGGCTGATCCCCTTGTTTCCTTCTCTACTTTTTGGAAAACAAAGTTGTCTGCTAGGTTTGTTAGGAACCTGTTGGATCTTCCACTTGGTGCAGAGTTTGTTTCCCAGTTGATGTCAGGGTAGTTAAAATCTCCCATTACTATTGTGGTGTGCTTCCTACATACCTTAGTTAGCTGACTAGCAAAAAGTTCATCTTCTTCCTCTGCTTGGTTGGGTGGCCTGTAGTATAGACCTATGGCAATGTCATTTCCCCCACAACCTTTAATATTGACCCAAATGCATTCAAGATAGTTCTCATTATTGTTGTGCTCTATTTCTGTAGAGACATAGTTATTTCTTATATATAGTGCAACTCCACCTCCTCTTTTATTTGGTCTATTTCTTTTAAATAATTTAAATCCTTCTAGCTGTATGTTCCATTTGTCAGTTTCATCCCACCAAGTTTCTGTAATGGCAATAATATCATATCTGCCCTCTTTTACTTGAATTTCTAATTCTCCCTGTTTATTCCTCATACTCTGTGCATTGGTGTATAGACATTTGAGTCCATTTTGATTGACCTTGTGTTTACTGTCTACATAATCTGTATTATGCCTGACTGCCCCTATTTTCTTGCCACTTGTGTGATTCATGCACATGGTATGACAATCACTATTACATGCTTGGTTTTGCTTGACAGCAGGAGTGATAATCTTACCCACACACACATCTATGTTACATGCATTTATAACCCTATGAATTTTAGTTTGCTGGGGACAGAGATGTTCTGTATCTATTAATTCTCTGTCCCCGCTCTTCAGTTTAAATGTTTATCAAGAAAATCTGTGAATTTAATGCCAAGTAACTCAGTTCCTTTCTTGGATGGGTGCAACCCATCTCTTTTGTACAGTTTTTCATTGGACCAGCTACAGGCTTCATGACTAATAAAACCAAAGCCTTCCCTTTTACACCACTCCTTTAGCCAAACATTAAACTCTGCTACACGCTGGCCCTTCCCTTTTTGTTCCTTATATACAGGTAAAACCTCTGAAAAGATAAGCCTACAACCTATACTATTAAGTTCATACCCCAAGTTCTGGAAATCATTCTGCACAGAAAGTACATCTTTCTGGGATAGATCATTAGTGCCAAGATGTATAATAGCATCAACGTCACAGTCCTTACTTGCATTCTTGACTATCTTAAGAATACGCCTCTTGTCTCTGCTGGCAGTAGCACCTGGCAGACACCTGACCTCTTTTAAAACCTCCTTATCCTCTCCTAAATTAACATCTCTTACGATTGAATCACCAACCAGAAGGTGACTTCTCTTTTTACATACCTTGATCTTCTTCTGCGACTGATGTGTGATACCTGGTTCTCCTTTTCGCCTTTCCGAAGAAAGTTCTTCGTTTTGGACCACGATCCCCTGCTTATTTGAGTCATCATTATCACAACTTCCTTGACCTATCTCTTTAGTGTCCCCATTAAGGTCAGCAAGGGCACTATATCTGTTTTGCTGGGTCACAGCAAAAGCTTTGGGTTTATGGTTCACAGCTCTCAACCTGCCAGATCCCACAGTTGTCCAGACAGCTCTTCTCCTGCAAGATCTTTGTGGCAGAGGGGGCTGATAGTGTGGCTTCACCATAGAGTGGAATGGCTGACGTAGACACCTAGTTTCTGCTTGGAGAGCACAGATTACAGATTCTAGATAGGTAATCTGCCTATGTAGACTCGTAATTTGTTTACAAAGGGGACAGTATCCAAATTTGAAAAGAGTACTGCGAAAGACAGGTGCAAAACAGCTATTACATTGAACTAAGCCAGTCATTTTGAAATAAATAAAATCACAATCTCAAACACACTAATCCAGAATGTATTGCTATTTTGGTTTATAGATATATGATTCGCGCGCCGTTAGGCGCGCGGGCCCCCACCTCAGTGTCTTTGTCTTGTGACTCACCCCCTCCTTCTCTCCAGCAGCTCCAATCCTAGCTTCAGGAAGCTTCAAATGATATGGAGTTTAAGGGCCCCCACCTCAGTGTCTTTGTCTTGTGACTCACCCCCTCCTTCTCTCCAGCAGCTCCAATCCTAGCTTCAGGAAGCTTCAAATGATATGGAGTTTAAGGGCCCCCACCTCAGTGTCTTTGTCTTGTGACTCACCCCCTCCTTCTCTCCAGCAGCTCCAATCCTAGCTTCAGGAAGCTTCAAATGATATGGAGTTTAAGGGCCCCCACCTCAGTGTCTTTGTCTTGTGACTCACCCCCTCCTTCTCTCCAGCAGCTCCAATCCTAGCTTCAGGAAGGTTCAAATGATATGGAGTTTAAGGGCCCCCACCTCAGTGTCTTTGTCTTGTGACTCACCCCCTCCTTCTCTCCAGCAGCTCCAATCCTAGCTTCAGGAAGCTTCAAATGATATGGAGTTTAAGGGCCCCCACCTCAGTGTCTTTGTCTTGTGACTCACCCTCTCCTTCTCTCCAGCAGCTCCAATCCTAGCTTCATATTTATGACTGTTGCAGTGTCTCAGGGTTATATGATCTCCTTTTGAGACCTTTTACCAACCAAAATCAATGGGGGAAGCCAGATTCATTTAAAGACCATATTATTAACTTAACAACTGCAGTGATTCACTTAACAACTGTTTCACTTAGGCAACAGAAATTTTGGACAATATGAAAAGAAACCTATTATTTACCCTAATCTAAAACAAATTTGTTGACCATGACAGAAAAAATATACTATCACATTCTTATCCCCCAATCCAATCAATCTGCAAGTTAGTTTTCAAGTTTCCCATTCACTTTCTACTTTCTCTCTTTAGTTTTGATATTTTAGCCTGCATTGCTTGTTGTCAAATTGCAGACTTTTGTTGCTATGTTGTTTTGTGTGCCAGAATATGCCTAGTTGAAAAGTGTTTCTATGGCAAGTGGGACACTCTTGCCCAGCTGTTTGATTCTGGAGAGAGAGGCCAGGCCTATAATGATGTAAGCTAAGATAAAATCCCACCACCTGTTCTTAGAAGGAACATGGGTATTCCTCATTCAGGTTTAAGTTGTTACATCTGTATTTCTAATAGCCCACAATCCCCAAAGAGAGTTATGCATCAACCAGACATATTGCAAGTAAGACACATCATCCTTTTAGAAATTTACTTTGCTAATCCCAAATTGCTCCTTCCTCAGAAGGCATGGTCTGTTTGGTTTGTCTTCAAATTGACTCTTCACCCCCATCTTCATCCCCAAATCATGGCTGCTGCTGATCGAAAGGGATGGAACCTATGAATAACACCTGCAAGCTGTTTCTTCCCAGAAGCCTCCTCCAATACTGAGCCTCCTGTTGGAACTATAAAAATCTATGATCATTGTTTAGTAGAACCAAAATCGGACCACTGATCATCTCTCATGTTCATAGTAGAGTACCAACTGTGGTGGTGGGGGCAACCATATTTAATGGAAGTCTAAGGTTATTAGCTCTAACTTTTAAGAACCTAAAAACTCTGTTTTAAAAGTATCATAAACCAAGAGGAAAATAGATTTTGGAACCTATCATATCTGCCCCTGCAACTGTGTTGATCTGAAACAGAGCCTGGAGGAGTTCAAGCTGTGATATTACAGTATAGAAATGGGAAAGAAAAAGGGTGTTGGTACTTACCTGATACGCCTCTTCTCATATTAGGGGAGGAGTATCCAGGATGGGTTGACCTTGTCCTCTCTTGATTGGACTGAGTCAGATAAGCTCTTTTAGCCACGCCTTGGTCACCAGGCTCCACCCAGTTATCGGCGAAGAACTCTATCCGACTCGCTGTGTCATCCACTCTAAACTTTATTTTAGTTTCAAACTTTATTTATTACTTCAACAGAACAGTTCAACAAACAACATCGCAATTTCGCAACATACCCATATCAGGGAGGGGCTGGATACTCCTCCCCCACTATGAGAAGAGGCGTATCAGGTAAGTACCAAGGCCCTTTCTCCATAGTGAGCGGAGGAATATCCAGGATGGGACATACCAAAGCCTACACGTCCCTAGGGAGGGTTACACATTTGAGTATATGCCCAAACTTATGCCTGGTGAGACCTCTCCCCCCGCCTTGTGAACAGCCTGCAACACCCTACGTCTGAGGAGTCCAACTTGTAATGCCTCATGAATGGTGAGGGGGAAGACCCCGTGGCTGCCCTACAGATCTCAGATAGTGAGGCCTGCATGGCCCAGGCTGCCAAAGTGGCCGCACTTTGTGTAGAATGTGCTGTGATAGAGCTTGGTGTTTGCAGACCCCGTGCCTGATAGGCAGAAGCAATACAGGTTCTTAACCACCTGCCTATCGTGGTGGAAGTCACCTTGTTCTCCAGGGATCCTGGCTGGGAGGAAACAAATGGGGCCTCCAACTTCCTGTTCGGCCTGGTTCTTCTGAGGTAAATCATCGGAGCCCTCCTCACGTCCAAGGTGTGCCACTTCCTCTCTAATGGGTGACAAGGGTCCGGGCAGAAATTGGGCAATATCAGCTCCTGTGAGCAATGGAAGCAAGAGCACACCTTGGGTATGAACACCTTGGGTCCAACCTTAGCACTACCCTGTCCTGGTGGAACACGCAGAGATCTTCCCTGGTAGACAGAGCCTGCAGTTTGGATATCCTCCTGGTGGAGGTGATGTCCACCAAAAAGGCCACCTTAAGTGTCAGGAACTTCAGAGAGACAGTATGTAATGGATCGAACGGAGGGCCTGCCAGAGCATCCAACACCTTGTGTAAGTCCCAAGAAGGATAACTGTGCACCGTGGGCTGTTTAAGATTGGAGGCCCCCTTGAGGAACCACCTGACAATCGGATGGTGAGTCAGTGTCTGAGATTTACCGCACAGGAGTACTGATGAAATGGCCGAGACCTGTCTCCTAATCATGTTGGGAGCCAACCCTCTGTCCAGCCCCGCCTGAAGGAAGTCCAGAACTTGTGCAACAGTGGCCCGGACCGGATTGTGGCCCCTAGAGATGCACCATGTTGAAAAGGTCCGCCATGTAGCATCGTAAATGTGCTCCATGGAGGGTCTGGAGCTGCCTGGATAGTCTGTATAACCCTGGGGGAGAAGTGATCTTCCCTCAGGATGCTCCGCTCAAGCGCCAAGTGGTCAACTGGAGCCATTGTGGGTCCGGGTATTCCAGCGACCCCTGACTGAGGGAGATCATCTCCTGGGGGATCCTCCAGGGCCTGTCCACAAAGAGGAATTGGAGATCGGCAAACCAAGGCCTTCGGGGCCAGTGTGGGGCAATCAGTATCACCTCCGTCCCCTTCCGCAAGATTTTTTGTATGACCCTGGGGATCAGGGGTAAGGGTGGATAGGTCTAGAGGAGCCCCCATGCCCAAAGGCAGCGGAGAGTATCTATCCCCTCCACCCCCTGTGTCCGGTACCTGGAGTAAAACCTTGGGAGTTGGGCATTGAGAGGGGGTGGCGAATAGGTCAACCTCCGGGCGTCCGAAGCGCTATGCCAGTTCCTCGAAGATTGCTGGCCGCAGCTTCCACTCCAAATTGTCCACCTCGGTCCGGCTGAGTCAGTCGGCTCTGATGTTCTCCACCTCTGCTATATGTTCTGCCCTCAGAGAATGCTGTCTAAGGTCATAGGCTATCTGAGGTGCTTCTCCGATTTTTCATAGTTGGACATCCAATTCTGAGTTTGTGGTGGGTTCGGGCATGGGGACCGGCCTGTCTGACTCTTTTGCCATGGCTAGAAGGGTGCTATGATTCTATGACTAGGATTAGCTCAGAAAATTTCTTGAATGTATTATGAATTATTTGAGTTCAATTCACTTGTTGGCCACTAGGGTGCGTTGCAAGACTTTGTAGATGCAGGCACAGTTCACGTGTCAGCCACTAGAGTGCATTGCAAAACTTTGTAGACACAGACGCAGTTTACTGGTCAGCCACTGGAGTGCATTGCAGGGCTTTGGAGATGCAGGCACAGTTCACGAGTTGGCCACCATGGTGCGATGCAATGCTTTGTAGATGCAGGCGCACATCACTTGTCGGTCACTACGCATTGCAAGTGTTGGCCTGAAATACTGGATTGCAGTTTGTAGAGGAGCCACTAGAGGGCACTGCTTGTGCCTACTGTTTGGAGTGATTAGTAATGGCGCCTTCTTTGCTGTTAAAGGATGGAAGGCTGAGTCGAGCCAGTGAGATTTGAACTGCCAAACTGCAGCTAGCAGTCAGCTGAAGTAGTCTGCAGTACTGCATTCTAACCCCTGTGCCACCTCGGCTCTAGTTGCCAAGGCTATTCTGCTGGTTAGGTTGTCAAGCTGACTCTCCAGTTTTTGGAATTCCTAAGGGGCTTTACCCAAATTTGGAACCCATCTTGGACCTGGCTAGCTTGGTACCTTCTATAGGGGTTGAGCCCTTCCCAATAATTCATAAACAATAGTAACCAATCCACAAGAGCATAACAATCTCTTCAGCTGAACTACACCGGCCCTTTGGCTGCCCCAAGGCTTTGCACTCACAAGGTAAGCTGATGTTGGGATGGTTGGGGCTTCTTTATTGCCCCTCGTTGTCAGGACAACTTAACATTAAAAGTTCAAAGGATTTGGGAGGTTGGTCTGGCCTAGCTGACCTCTTTTTCATTCAAGTTTCATTTCCATGGAGATCTTTCCACTTTTACAAAAATGGAAGGCTTTTACAACCACTTAAGGAGTAAGGCTTGGAATCTGCATCAGGTTTCTCTTTCTTTGTTAGGCCACATGTTTTGGCCTGAACAACAGCAGATCAGATTACATAGGCTGGGAAAGGGTGGGGTTGCTTTATCATGGGATTCCTGGATCCCTTCCCCTGGAGCTCAATTAGATGGAAACAAGGTCGATCTTGCTTTCAAACAAGGAGAGAGAGGAAACATGCTTTTCTAACTTTGCAGGATCTGCTTTCTCGGTGTATCAGAGAAGAACAAAAACAGGCTTTTCAGAGCAGATTGAATCAGCTAGGTGGTAGATGCTGCATTTCTCATGCAACTCTTGGCCCCTTTTTAACACATTTTCTTAATCACAACAGAGTCCTTCATCTCAGGAGAGATAATCAGCCTTTCTCACTGAAAGGGGATGTTCCTCTTTGCTCCAAATCCCAGCAGCTGATTTCAGTTAGACAGGGTTTGGGATTCAACTTCAATGTCCCTTTTACTCGAGGGGAGCTCAAAATAACCTCATCTTTACACTGTTCTGCCTCAGGTGGTTGCTCCACCCCCCATGCCTGCAGAGGTAGAAGGGAGGCTTGAGGAGAACGCCTTGTAGTGAGGGAGACTGCCATCCCTGGATAGAGCCCCAGATGCATGAGGTATCAATGGGAATCTTCACTTGCTGGGAGGGATCCTCCTCTGTGATCGCATCAGGCTCCAGAACAGGTGAAACCTTCTTGCTGATGGCCTTATGGCAGTTGCGCCCTCTGCCTTTCATATTGAGAGGCAGGTTTGGGAGGCCTGGAGGAGGTGTGCTTCATTTTGCTCTTTGCCTCTTTAGCCGCCCTGGAGGAGGTGTGCTTCATTTTGCTCTTTGCCTTGCTGCCCCCACCCTTGGATGGACCTTCAGGGGTAACCTCTAACCTGATTGGAGGCTGTTCTGCTCCTCCAGTGGGGCTGCCGGCTTTAGAAGCGAGGACTTGATTCCTGTCTGTGTCCTCCGAGCTGCAGGAGGCTGCCATCTTGGGCCACGTGGGGACTCCTCCCCTTTCTTTTCAAATGTCGTTGCGCGGCAAATACAACAGCCCTGCTGGGCAGGGCTTTGAAAAAGCAGCTTGTGCTACTAAGAGCTGCCAAGCTCTCTCCTGTGGCCTCCTGCTGTTAACAGCAGCTCGCTGAGAGTCTTGCCGCCCCCTCCTCCAGCTGCTTTTCTTTCTCTTCCTTAAAGGGAAAGTTTTTCCTTAAAGGGAAGAATTTCTTTAAAGGGAAAGCCTCATTAGCGATCTGAGCCTCTTTGCCCTGTCTGGGCTTCTCCGGCTAGTCAGGCACTCAGAAAATCATGATAGCAAGGTTGCCTGAACACAAGACGACAAAGCCCGAGGTGTCGAAGGGAATCCTCACCTGGAGGGAGGGGGTCACCTTCTGCAGCCCTGCCAGGTGAAGAGAAACCTGGTAATCTTTTCTCAGGTTCCTGGCCAGAGGGATGGGGGTGTCTTCCTGTTGCTGGCCTTGTGGCCGATGCGCTCCAAGACTTGGTGCCTCTGCCTTTCATACTTGGAGCTAGGATTGTGGGGTTTGGATCCACAGCCTGCCCCTTGGTGGAAATATGCTTCCTTTTGGCTTTTGCCTTGCCTCCCCCGCCCTTGGCTGATGCCTCCGAGATGGTTTCTAACCTTTTTAAGGGCTCTTCGGGGCCTCCGGTGGGGTTGCCGGCTGCAGGGCTGAGTGCTTGGCTCCTGCCAGCCTCCCCTGAGCTGCTGGGGGCTGCCATCTTGGACCACATGGTTTCAAAATGGGTCCCGGCTCCAAATTCAAAAAGCTCCTCTTCCTGGGAGCATGTAGAAGCGGCTTGTACCTTTGCAGGCTGCCGTGCGGCTTCCACTGCCGCTGGGGGCTTTCTCTCACCTCCCCCGCCTCCTGCAGCTCTTTCTGAGCCTCTCCAGCTCTCACCTTGTTTTCTAGCGATCGCTGCCAGTGTGGGCACTCCAGGGTGTTTTAAAATGCCACGGTTCGTCGCTCAACCCCTGAGGGGAGTGGTGGAGCGCTCCGGCGCCCTTAGAGCCTCCTTGGGCATTGCCCTTGCTGCAGAGGTCTCTGCGGAGCTCACTTGTCTGTCTTTGGTGAGAGTCCTCACTTAGTGCCCTGGGTCTCGCTCTATGACCTGGGCTGCGCGCCGCCTTAGCGGTTGCTACACGGGCTTTCTACCCCCGCTGGGGGTTTCCTCAGCCTCTAGTGATTGATCAGGCAGCATGGAGGCAATTTCAATCGGTTTTGCAGCAATGTAAATTTTTTCCTTTAATTTTCTTCAGGATCTCAGGATGAACACAGCCGTCCATTGATGGACTGAGTCGATAACTGGGTGGAGCCTGGTGACCAAGGCGTGGCTAAAAGAGCTTATCTGACTCAGTCCAATCAAAAGAGGACAAGGTCAACCCATCCTGGATACTCCTCCCCTCACTATGGAGGAAATCTTAAATACTCAAATTTGGCAGCACATCAGAGGTGTTATTCAGCAGATTCTGACCAGTTTTGGAGAACTGGTAGTGAAAATTTTGAGTAGTTTGGAGAACCGGTAAATACCACCTCTGACTGGCCCCACCCCCATATATTCTCTGCCTTCTGACCCAAGGTGATTGGGAGGGAATAGGGATTTTGCAGTATCCTTCCCCTGGAGTTGGGAGGGAATAGAGATTTTACAGTATCCTTCCCCTGCCACGCCCACCAAGCCACGCCACAGAACCAGTAGTAAACATTTTTTAATCTCACCACTGAAACACATCAAAGTATTTAGGTAGGCAGGCAGATAGGTAGGTATCCATTTTCTAAAATGCTGGTTTGGAACAAAGAGAGAATGGGGATATTGGGAAAGGAGACCGTTCTTTTCTTGCACTGTACCTGAAAATCTCTCCAATAAAAGGTAATGCAAGAAGCAGAAATTCTCAGCTAGGCTGTAATATGCTACCTACTTTAATGCTGTGCTTCAAGGACAAACAGAAGAATTACGTAATTGCTGCTAACCCACCCTGCAAATAATGCACCAATGGTAAAATCACTGCTAGCAAAAATAATCTACAGTGTGCTAGGAAAATAATCTACAGTGATTAGTCATACCTGTATTTTCCATACTTAAAAAACAGTATGTAGGATATTATGTGCTGTCCAGTTGGAAAAGCCTGAAAATGAAGTTTATGTTTACTCAACGGGGGTGGGCGGGGGTGTCTCCCCTGAACAGTCGCAAGAGGCAATATAAGTAGGGCTGGTTTTTAGAGGAATCATTTGCTTCGTGCAACTGACAACTGTCTCAAGCCAAGGCAGACAGCTGTGTGGGATCTAAAAAAGCTATTACAGGAGTTTCATTTCCTATCTCCTGCCTACATGTTTGCTGAGAATGAGAAAAGATTTTTCAGGTTTGAAGAGAAGGATGTTGGCTTGGGGGTAAAACATTCTGAAGTTCCTGGGTTCGGTCTCTGGCATCTCCTGCTAACAGTCAGGTAACAGGGCATATGAAAGAGCTGTGCTGGCCACAGCCATAAAGACTGGGAAAGAGGGTGAAACTCTGAAGCAATAGCAAAGAACACAGAATTCATCATGTGGGATCTGGCAAAATGCTGCCTCTTTAGCCTGCAAAGTGAGATAACACAACTGTTGGCATTAACAGGCTTAGATCATCTTTGAGATAGCAAACAACTTTGTGACACAGATTTACAGAGATAATTTAAGCGGTATGAAGACGCCTAATGTTTAAAGGCTGTTACTGAGGAAAAGCACTTATAACTTTTCTCCATCTTGGAATCATCCAAAACAACTGCTCTCTCCTGCCAAGGCAGGCAGGTACTCTCTCTCCCTCTCGCTCTCCCTCACACACACCCCAATACGTACACAATGTCCCCTGGGTACCCCATTTCTCTAGCAATGCTCCAGCTGCTGTGGAGAAAGTAAAGAGTTAAGCTAGCAGAGTATTTGGCTGGACACTCGGAGAGAAAGAAGGAATAGTCTGTTCAGCCAAGTGTTTCAATTCCCCCTGTCCTCCCTGCCCCCTTCCAAAACAGCACCAAGCAAGAGACAGCTGCAGCTTATAAGGAATGTGAGGGGCCCAGCCAGGGACTCCAGGGAAGGAAACCAGGCCTTATATGGCCATGGAGGCAGAATCCAATTTTTATCAATGAGCGGGAGCACAGAGACGCCCAGGCAGAGATAACCAAAAACAGAGCTGCTCCAGGAGGTCCTAGCAGGAAAGCAAAGAGCACCTGCCACATTCTGCCCAGCCCAGCCACCCAACGCCTGCTGCCATTAGAGGAAGGCATGACATGGGCTGTTCCCATCCCATTTCGGCAGATATCCAGCCCATCTACTCCGGTCCCAGGGAAGGTGGTGGGGGAAGGGGGGGGACAGCCTCCCAGGAGAAGTAACACTAGATAAGTCTGAGCAATCAAAGCACTCTCAGTCAGCTTCAGCCTTTCTCCCTGCCAAACTTTACTGGAGCTGGGTAACATGTTTACAGAGAGGATTGCTGGTGATCAGGGGGGGCGCTGCTTGTCCCGAAATCAGTGCCCATCAGCAGAATCCAGGTCCCAACAGCTCCTAATCTACTGCATCCTGCAGAACACCTCATTTTTTTTCCTTCTAAAAAAAACCCTTGCAAGGTTAAGTTATGGGAATTAACTTTTACACTGCTAGACTTCATTGGTGCAGAACACAATGAAGGAAACAGTCTGGTCCTTGCAGTGAAGCTGGTAACACGCAGGTCTACTGCAATGAAGCACATGCAGGGAGCAACAATGTCAATAGCTCTTTCGCTCTCCCAAGACTGACAAGATAAGATAGAAATTTGGGATACCTTTGTTTCTCCGCTGCTGTCCGACTCAGACACCTGATACGTAAGGTCCGTTTCCTCAAAGCCCGTAGCACTCATGCGCTGATCGCTGGTTGGGTCCGACCGAGGAGGGGAGTCAGGAGAATTCAAGCATGTCTGGATCAGTGCCTTGCCCGTCTCGCTGGTGATCATTGGCTGCAGTTTCCGTGTGGCGAAAGTGTAGACGTGGCCTGTCTCACTGGCCACAAGTAGCAACACTTGAGTGCCCGTAAGGGTGGAAAGTTCATAGGCCTGGGATAAGAAAAAAAAAAGAAAATGGTGAAGGAAAGTCAGTCAGGAACAGATTCTGAAAAATGTCACTAGTAAGAAGAGAAAGTACATCTGGATTAATCTCACAACAGGACATAAGATACCCTTTTGGGTTGATTATGGATTACATAAGCCACAATGAGGTTTGGCATTCAAGAAGCTACAGTTAAAACAAACCATGGCTGGGAATATACATGATTTTAACCAACATGGACTTCTCTTAGGTTTCATTCTACAATACTTTAAAAAATAATACTAAATGACTAAGTCAGGATCTACTGTAAGTGTCCAGGTAGTTCTGGACAAATTACAGCTTTCCTACTGTATTGCTGTGCTAGATGCAGCAGTATCTGACCTTGAATGGATGTCAGAAACCTAAGTAGAGTTACCATGTGGATGAAAGACCATGAAGAAAATACAGGGCTAAAGACTAGACCGGGAAGTTAAATGACAGCAATAACCTGGAGATTGATAACTACAAATCACTCCTGTTTTACTGCCAAAAAAATATATATGGAAATCTCCATGTAGCTACTTAATAGCTGACCTTGACTCCAAGGAGGCTTATGTTCATTTAAAACAGCAAGCTCTCTGAAGTATAAAAGACACATGAAACACTGAAAAATTATAGACCTTATGGTTCAGGAAGTA
This sequence comes from Natrix helvetica, assembly GCF_964273705.1. Taxonomy (NCBI): domain Eukaryota; kingdom Metazoa; phylum Chordata; class Lepidosauria; order Squamata; family Natricidae; genus Natrix; species Natrix helvetica. The sequence continues at coordinate 252,347,236 of NC_138552.1, forward strand.
GACAACTGCATTATTCTGCAATTATGAGCAGAAAGTCACAGTAGTATAATTCACAAGCATAGTTCCTTCATTTTGCAATCTTAAAATGCCATTTCAACAATTCTAGGTCTATATACAGGTAGTTCTTGATTTACGATCACAATTGGGATTGGAATTTCAGTTGTAAGTCAGTAAGTTGAACCATCATGCGACTGGACTCGATTTTGTGATGATTTTTAGCACAGTCATTTAGCAAACTGTGATCAAGTGACCGTAAGATGCTGCAACCAGTCAGAAATGGAAGCTGGTTGCCAAGCACTCTAACTACTATCACAGGACTGTGGAGGTGATGCTACAGTTATAAGCGCAAGTGCAGGTTGTAAAGCACTTTGTCGAAGGCAGTCATGCCTTTCAATCATCTTTAACCAAACAGCTGTAAGCTGAGGACTGCCTGTGTATAATGGCATAGTTCATATGATGTGTTAATTTTGCTTTGTTCTTCATTCATTACAGACATCATAATGCATGGTAATGCTAAGCCCACAATGTGGCCTTTGTAGCCTGAGGCCTCCAGATCACACAGCCAACGAAATCAACTACAAGCCTCAAAAGCTTGTGCATTAACAAATGCACTGCGTTAAATAACCACAAGATTTCCTATTGGTTAAAAAGGTAAAATAGCCAGAGTTATATTTCAGAAAACTACCCAATAGAATGCACTACGGATAAACCTTTATGTACAGCTTAATATAATCTAAAGTCTATCATTTTGAGGTTTTTTTTTACAGAATATTGATCCAGAGAGTTGAAACCAGATTTGGTGGCTCAGAAGACAATACTAATTAGTAACTGCATTGAAATAAAAACGGGTGGCCGGCATACCAAACCACAAATCTATCTCTGATCATAATTTCATTTCCCAACCTGGTTCCTTCCAGTTGCTGTTCTTTTTCCCAACAAAAGCTTCCCCTGTGCGTTCTGTTAACAAGCTATGACAATCACACAAATCTAATACAATCGCATAAACTGGGAAAGTTATGCTTGATTATAGCAAACGTTGCTCCAACTTTTAATTCCAGGATGAACACTCAGGATAGAGATGCATTCCTGAAAATGGGAAAGTAAAAAAAAGAAAATATTGAAAATAAAGTGTATGCCCCAGGTCTTTCAATATGGGGCAAGAATACATGATGAGGCACCTACTGTATTATACCTGATGCTCAAAAGTCAAATTCCGGTGGTGAGAAAAAGCCTATTCCACTAATGCCAATGCTGTTTTCAGAAATACACAAGTTGAAGGAGAGGCCCAATGTTTTAGCTAGTCTCTGGGTGGAACGTAGTGCTTGGCTGCCCCTTGGATGGGATGGTTCATTCAGGGATTCATATAGTGGCTTTTGTAATCAGAACTGAGGAGATTTTGCATGGTCAATTGGAGGCCAGGAGCTCCAGCAATTAAGGCCCTCAACATACCACAGTGCTAAAATTAATTCCATGACATAAACTACTGTCTTTGCTTTCTGGACAGGAAAAAACTGTCTATGCTTTACCTTATGCTTTTACTTCTTTGAATCTCGACTGGGAATATAATTCTCCAGGTCTTCTGTGTGAGCAAGGGGTTGGACTAGATGACCTCCAGGGTCATTTCTAACTCTGTTACTGTTTACTGTTTTAGCATTCAAGGATAAATGCATCTACAGCTTTAGCATTTTGGACAGTTAACAATCTTGCAGTGATCTTGAAGGCCAAAAAAAAGGTGGGAAAATAGGCATGGGAGTTTCCAGTCAATGATGATATACAACACAGATGTTATCATCTATAGTAGGTCAATCCAGCACAGTATTGCTATTCAGACCAACAACCACAATCTAGGAATTCCAGCATAGAGCCTTTTGGAGTAGAGCAGTGGTTCTCAATTATTTTCTGTCATGCCCCCCCTAGGAAGAAGAAAACATTTCGCGCCCCCCGCGCAACTGTAAATAGTATCATTTGTCTATAAAATTGTTATAAGTACACCTCTGCATAACACTGTATCCTTGTCAATCCATGATGGATCCCAATAAGGACGGTTACCCCTTGCGATGATGTCCAGCCACCAAACTCCCATATTTTGCGAAGTGGATAATGGACTACAAAGAGAAAATATGGTTTTAGGGCTTGAAAGCTACGCAGAGGAAAGGAAGGCCAACCCATCAAAAGGATGGAGAGCTGAAGAAGGATTATTACAATATCCCTGGAAATACTACCACCTTATTGGAGCTCATAGGCTGCTTGTAGTAGATTCTTGGCAGAGCTGAGATGGAGGTGGAACATCCACTTTTCTGGATGTTGATTTTTCAGTGGCTGTGAAATGGAGGGATCTTGTGCCCATGGCATCAACTTCCCCGCAGCCCACAAAGCTTCCCGGTTTGGGTGTGGGGGGCAAGGGAAATCCCAATGCGGCAGCCGCGATGTTCCGGACGGAGCGATTCCTGGGTTTGTATTTGCGAGCTCCGAAGCGAGCGCTCCTCCGGGGCGGAGGCAGGCAGGCAAGCAGGCGGGGCGTGCGCTGGGGCGGCTCGGCCACCGGGCGTGGCCAAAGCGTTCCCCGAGAGGCTTGTTTGCTCGGCCAGCAGGGCGGAGGCGGAGGGGCGGACCCCAGTTTCCCAGCGGCTTTCGTGCTCTCCCCCCGACCCGGCGAGGAAGAGGAGCCGATGGGACCCGCTGTTGCCGCCTTCGCCGCCAGTTAGCTCAGAGGAGACGCGAGCGAGGCCACAAAGACCTCTTTGTGCACCGGCGGCCGCGGCCCCCTCGTTTGCACCCAGATGGAAAGGGAGCCTTCGCGCCCCCCTTTACGGAGCCTTGCGCCCCCCCTGGGGGGTGCGCCCCACTATTTGAGAACCGCTGGAGTAGAGGATGGATCTTCTATATGCAATTGATGTGCTCTGCTACTGAACTGTACTTCCCTTTTTCCTTGGGTAGACAGAAGACAGGCTGAAGCATTACCAACTGAGTGTTAATGTTTAATTGACGCTTCACTGTCAACCAGCTGGCCTGTATTCCCCAGGAGCGATTAGAGGATTAGGCACATCCTGAGGGAAGCAGAATATTGCCAGGAGGCACTGCTCTTAGGCTAGATCAGCGGTTCTCAAATAGTGGGGCACGCCCCCCTGGGGGGGGCGCGAGGCTCCGTAAAGGGGGGCGCGAAGGCTCCCTTTCCATCTGGGTGCAACGGCGGCGGCGTGGGCGAGGCATAATATATCCCGCCTGGAAGTGGCAGCACTTCGGACTGTGGATTTTCATTGGAGCCGCGGGCTGGAGCTGTGCAAGAAGCCTGCTCGGGCGGGGGTGGGAGGGAGGGAAGCATGGCTGTCCCAGGCTTCCCTCCCTTCCCCCCCCCAGCCCAAGCAGACTTTTTGCACAGCTCCAGCCCGCGGCTCTGATGAGTCTCTGAGCAGTCCCCAGCGCTGCCACTTCAAGCCGGGATATATTCTGCCATGCCCTCGGCGGCGTCTTTATGCAGGTAGCTAGCCTCCCCGCCAACAGCTCCACCGCCAGCATTCCGTCTGGAAGCGGAAGCGCAACAGCCGCTGTTGGGGAAGGGACAAAGGGGCGGCGGTCGCCCGATCTTGCCACCGCCACCCCTTCGCCCCTGGTAACGGCGACTGTTGTGCTGCTGCTTCCAGCTGGGATGCTGGAGGAGCTGCTGGCAGGGAGGGAGGGAAGAAAGGGAGGAGGGAGTAAGGATAGACAAGCAAGAGGGAAAGAGGAAAGAAGGCAAGCAGGCAGGAAGGAGGCAGAAGGAAGGAGGGAAGAATGGAACTGGAAGGGAGGCAGGGAAGGAGGGAGGGAGAAAGGAAGGATAGGAGGATAGGGAAAGAGGAAAGAAGGCAGGCAGGCAGGGGGAAAGAGGAAGGAGGGAACTGGAAGGGAGGCAGGAAGGAAGGGAAGGAGGAAGGGAGGGTGGAAGGAAGGATAGACAAGCAAGAGGGAAAGAGGAAAGAAGGCAAGCAGGCAGGAAGGAGGCAGAAGGAAGGAGGGAAGAATGGAACTGGAAAGGAGGCAGGGAAGGAGGGAGGGAGAAAGGAAGGATAGGAGGATAGGGAAAGAGGAAAGAAGGCAAGCAGGCAGGAAGGAGACAGAAGGAAGGAGGGAAGAATGGAACTGGAAGGGAGGCAGGGAAGGAGGGAGGGAGAAAGGAAGGATAGGAGGATAGGGAAAGAGGAAAGAAGGCAGGCAGGCAGGGGGAAAGAGGAAGGAGGGAACTGGAAGGGAGGCAGGAAGGAAGGGAAGGAGGAAGGGAGGGTGGAAGGAAGGATAGACAAGTAAGAGGGAAAGAGGAAAGAAAGCATGTGACTACGGTGGGAGACGAGGAAAGACCGGTGTGCTATGTTATGCAGAGGTGTACTTATAACAATTTTATAGACAAATTATACTATTTACAGTCGCGTGGGGGAGGGGGGCGCGAAATGTTTTCTTCTTCCTAGGGGGGGCATGACAGAAAATAATTGAGAAGCACTGGGCTAGATGAAGGGATTTGGAATATGAGGTGGGTAGCCATTATTCATCAGACTACGTTTGCAAAAGTGCCTTGGACATGGCAGCTGATGTTAAGACACAAGTACTGGATAGGGGGGAGCGTGGCAGTAGTACCTGGGGAAAAAACCTGGGTGTCCTTGTCATCCCAAAAAACATGAACTAGAAATGTAATGTGCCTGCTAAAAAGACAAATGCTGTCTTGGAATTGCTTAAGAGAAACACGAAATCCAGATCAAAGGAAATATTTTTTCTTTGCTAGTTTGTAAAGGTCAGACCCAGGGGTGAAATCTTACCTTCGCTCCCAGTTTGCAAATGTGAGCATATGTGCCACATCCGTGCATGCGCAGGACATTCCGCGCATACACAGAGCATCAAAAACAGATGTGGTGACATCTGGGCGGATGGGCGGAGCCTGCTACTGAGCATGGCTGCAAAAGTAAGTAGAACAGCAAGAGGGGGTGGGATCCGCTGTGCCACGTGATTTAGATTAGCAGGAAATCCTGCTTTCTAGCTAATATAAATTGTGCGTCATAGCTAATCGTCAGAAATACCAGTTCGCCTGAACTGGTAGCATTTTTTACTACCGGTTTGGGTGAAACGGTAGCATTTCACCCCTGATCAGACCCTATTTGACTATGACATCTTGATCTGGGCATCACTGTTCAAAAAAGACCATGGCAGATATACAAACAAGCCGAAAGAAGGATTACCAAGATAGTGAAATATTTGGAAATCAAACTCTGTGAAGAACAGTTAAAGGATAGGAATATGTTTAGCCTACAGAAAAGACAATTAAGAGGACATATAACCACAGACTTCAAATATATGAAAGGCTTAAAAATTAAGTGGATTTACATCTCATGTTCCAGAGGGCAGGACCAAAACCAAAGGATTACAAGGAAGTTCAAGGTAGACATCAGAAAAACATTTAGACTTTACAATTCATCAGCCAGTGGGACCAGCTGCCACATGACATGGAGAGTTTACTGTATTTGAGGTTTTCAGAGACTGACTATGTGCATCTGTCAAATATGCTGTAGCACAATGTTTCTTAAAGTGTGGTCTGAGGAATCCTGGAGGTCCTCTAAGACCTTCTCAGGGCTCTCCGAAATCAAAATTATTTGCCAGATATTGAAGATATTAGCAGAAATTTAAAGCAATGTCACTCTTCTCATTATTATTTTATATTTATTAAAATGTAATATATGGAATACTTCTCATGGAAAATATTTTACATATTACATATTATAGTTAATATCTAATGAGTTTAATATTCTTTTTACATGATTCGATAAATAGTCTACATATGTTCAGTTCAGTGGTGGGTTGCAGGCAGTACGCCCCGGTATGGGCGTACCGGTGGCGGCTGGGAGCACCGGATACCGTTCTGGTACGGTGCTCCGGGGGTCCCACCCGCCCGCCTATCCTCCTCACCTGTATTTGAGCTCTTTGGCGCTTCCGCACACGCGCACAGTGCAAACAGCGTCTGCGCAACACTCCACTGAGCAGCTGGAGCATTGCAGAGGCGTCGCAGGAGGTAAGGACACATGCGCGTGCTGCGCGCGTTCATGTGGTGGATGTTGGGCCCTGTTACACCGTACTGGTTGCAACAGGATCCGGAACCCACCACTGGTTCAGTTTAAATTTTTAATGCAATAAATATTCATAAATATAACCCAAACAGACTCTTGGGGGTCCTCCATAATTTTTAATAGTGGGAAGGAGTTCTGAGAGCAAAAGGTTTAAGAAATAGTGCTGCATTGAATTCCATATTGAACATGGGTTGGATTAGAACAGGGCTCCCCAACCTCCTGGCCACAGCCTACTACCAAGCCATGGCCCATTCAGAATTGGGCCACAGAAGAAATGGGTGAGTGAGCATGTGTAGCTTCATTCGCACGTGCAGTGGTGGGTGAGTGCATATGCACAACTTCATTTGTGCGAATGGCAGTGACACATGTCCACTGCTTGCCCAAATGGAGCTGTGCCTATGTGCTGACCCGTCGCTCGCACAGAACCACCACCACCCCCTTGATCCACAGAACCGGAAAAGTTGGAGGCTGCTGGGTTAAATAACACCTGCAGTAACTTTAAATGTGATTATCATGGGCCTCTCTGGGGTTTTATCCTGTGTTTCTGAGGGAGATTTATTGTGATGTCCTTTTTCCTTTCTCTTTTTTGTTTAGGTTGATATTTGTTGTTACTGTAACCATAGTCCTTCAGAACTGCAATGGATTCTTAACTATCAACACATAAATCAAATTACTGTTAACAAAAGAAATAAAATAATGCAATTAGAAACAAAACCATAAAAATGTATAAGAGTACACGAATATTTACTAACATAAAACACATAAACTATAAAGAACAAAGAGATGGCTATAGGTTTTTCATAGCATAAAATTTCAAAATTGAAGTCTTATTCTGATTAGTAGTTATGTTGGATGATTCCCTCCTGGGAGCACTGAGCTAACTCACATTGAACAAACCCCGGTGTAGTTCTTTTCCAATCGGTACAAAATATGCAGTCTGTTGGATTTAGTGCAAATCAGGGAAAATGTCTGAAGAAACAACTGAGCAGTTAGAAACCTTGGAACATACTGTGTTATAATTATAAAGACCTGGCCCTGCAGAATTGCTTAAAAGGACACAAAGAACAGTACCTTATTTTCAAATAATGGCGTCCAGTAATAAGCAAGGAAGGTATAATAAGTGAGGAAGGTATAAAGGTAACAGACCAGGGGTGAAATTCAGCAGGTTCTGACAGGTTCTGGAGAACCGGTAGCGGAAATCTGGAGTAGTTTGGAGAACCAGTAAATACCACCTCTGACTGGCCCCAGAGTGGGATGGGAATGGAGATTTTGCAATATCTTTCCCCCAGGAGTGGGGACGGGATGGAGACTTTGCAGTATCCTTCCCCTGCCACACCCACCAAGCCACACCGACAGAACCGGTAGTAAAAAAAATGACTTTCACCACTGGAACAGACCACTGGAAAGACTTTCAAAAGCTACATAATGACCATTGGCTTATCTGAAGGGTCCTTTTCTGTGCACTGCAGGAGAGTCCAAGCAACGGGTTAAATCAGTCTGGTTGCCCTAGGACTGAGGAATCTTTTTCCTTGGCCACGCCTCCTGGTGTTGCTTGGCCCCAGAATTTTGAGAAGGTCTGGAACCCGTGAAGTTTGGAAGCGTGATGAAGCAGTAAAGGAAAGTCCAAGTTGACACGACGGTCACGAATCCCTGGACGGAGAAGCCAGGGTGGGTTGGATTCCCCCACAATGCACAGAAAAGGACCCTTCAGGTAAGCCAATGGTCATTTTCCTGTGCACTGCTTGGAGAGTCCAAGCAACGGGACATACCCAAGTTATATGTCACTAGGGGCGGGCAGAAGTTCAGTCCCGGGATTCGGTTGTGGAAACAACCCCCTGGAGAACCCGCCTGCCAAAAGAGGCTTCGGCCGAAGCATACATGTCCAATTTATAGTTCTTGACAAAGGGTGATGGTGAAGACCAGGCAGCCGCTCTGCAGATGTTGTCAATGGTAGCCTGGGTGGCCCAGGCCGCGGTGCTGGGCAGCGCTCCTTGTGGAATGAGCGGTAATGTGTCGAGGTAGTGCCCTGGACTGATGTTCGTATGCAGCTGCAATGCATGCTCTTAGCTACCTGCCGACCGTAGAAGATGCCACCTTCCTACCCAAGGAGCCTGGCTGAATGACATAAAGAGGGCCTCTGACCTGCAGAAGTCTGCAGAACGCTTGATGTATATCCGCAGGGCCCGTCTGAGGTCCAGCTTGTGCCAAACACGTTCCCTTGGGTGGTTGGGGCGTGGGCAAAAGTTAGGTAGGATGACTTCTTGCGCCCTGTGGAACCAGGTGTTGATCTTTGGGATGAAGGCAGGGTCCAGCGCAGTACAACCTGTCCGGCTGGATGACACAAAGGTCACCCCGGACCAATAGAGCCGCCAGCTCTGATATGCGCCTCACAGATGTTATTGCGACAAGAAAGGCAGTCTTTAAGGTGAGGTGTCGAAGTGATGTTGTACATAGAGGCTCGAAGGGCGGTGAAGTAAGAGCCTGTAGGACCACCAATAAATGCCAGGTGGGGCAACGGTGAACCACCGGAGGGCATAAGTTAGAGTTCCTTAAGGAAACAGCGAATCTTTGATATTTTGCTGAGGGGCTGGGTCGAATCACCAGACCAAACAGTAGATAGTACCGCCACCTGACGACAAGGGGTGTTGGGGGCGAGACCCTTGTCTAGGCCCCCCTATAGAAAGTCCAGTATATGGGAAACAGGTGCAGTGACTGGATCAAGATGGAGGTTGTCACACCACTTGGCGAAGGTGGACCAAGTGAAGTCATATATCATGGTCATTGAAGGGCTCCTGGACGCCTGGATGGTATGTACCACCTCCTCAGACAGGCCCTCTCTCCTCAGGAGGTCCCCCTCAAGTACCAGACGGCCAGCTGGAGCCACTGGGAGTCCGGGTGGACTATGACCCCCTGGCTGAGGGAGATCTGGTCTTGAGGTATTCGCCATGGAATGGACACCGACAGGCTGACAAGGTCGGCATACCAGAACCTCCGAGGCCAGTGGGATGCGGCGAGGAGGACCTCTGCTCTCTCCGCGATGATTTTGCAAATCACCTGTGGTAGCAGCAGGATGGAAGGCATACAGCAGTCCCTGAGGCCATCTGCATCGAAGGGCATCCGTCCCCTACGCCCCCACCAAATGGAAGCGGGAGAAGAAGCGTTGGAGTTGTGTGTTCTCTCGGGTGGCGAACAGGTCGATCACGGCGGTGCCGAATCTGCGAGACAACTGGCGGAACAGGACTGGATCCAATCACCACTCTGCATTGTCTATGGTGGTCCTGCACAGCCAGTCCGCCTGAGTATTGTCCGCTCCCGAGATGTGGTTGGAGCGAATGGATGCAACATGATGCTCAGTCCACCTGCCCAGGGTCTCCGCCTCTGCCATGAGTTTCCTGGACTTGGTGCCGCCCTGGCGATTTATATGTGCCTTGGTGGTCACATTGCCCATCATCAGGAGGATATGCTGATGCAGAATGTCACAGTGAAAATGTCGCAGGGTGAGTCTCGCTGCCCGCAGCGCTAAGAAGTTGATGTTGCAAGCTGCTTCGGCTGGAGACAACTTGCCCTGAGTTACGCGATGTCCCATGTGTGTTCCCCAAGGCAAGGCTGGCGTCTGTCGTGATGACCACTCTCGCAGGTTCCTTGAACAGGTATCCCTTCAGTAGAGCTGTTGACTGCCACCACTTGAGAGATCTCTTCTCGGTTGGGGAAAGCCGCACCGTCATTGATGAGTTGCTCCTCTTGGCTCTCTGATGGGGCAGGAGAAACCACTGCAACTCTCTGGAATGGAGCCGTGCCCAGGGGATGACCGAGATGCAGGAGATCATCTTCCCCAACAGTTGCGAGAGGAGTAGCACAGAGACTTGCCTCAAGCTCAGAACCTTGTGGGTCAGGGATACTAAGCTGTCTATCCTGTCCTGGGAAAGGAACACTCTGCAAGTTGAGGTGTCTATCACCACCCCCAGGTGGAGAATGTTGGTAGTTGGGGTGAGATAACTCTTTCCCAGGTTCAAAGAGAACCGGTGACTCCAGAGGGACCTCATGGTGATGTGGAGGTCCCGTAAGGCCTGTTTCCTAGACAACGATTGGATGAGAATGTCGTCCAGGTAACATTGAAGTCTTACGGGGCCTGCGCCTATGTTGCGCTGCAACCACTGACAGAACTTTTGTGAAGGTCCTGGGTGCCGACGACAGGCCGAATGGAAGGGCCCTGTACTGATAGTGTCGGTTGGCATAGAAGAACCGCAGGAAACTTCGGTGTTGTGGTTGAATAGGGATATGTAGATAAGCCTCCTTCAAGTCGATGGACGTGAGGAGGTCCCTATGGCGGATCCCTGCTAGGATAGTCTGCAGGGACTGCATCTTGAACCTCCTGTATGCGATGTGACGGTTGAGGTTCTTGAGGTCCAAGATAGCCCTCCACCCCCCTGAGTCCTTGGGTACCAGGAAGAGAATGGAATAAAATCCCTTCCCTTCCTGGTCGGGTGGAACATGCTCCACGGCATTGATATCCAGGAGATGGCGAATTTCCTGTGTCATGAGCTCCCTCTTGAGAGGGCAAGAGAGGGTTGGGCAGCGGACAAAATTCTGAGGGGATTGAGAGAGGAAGTCCAAAGAGAGTCCCTCCCTGACGGTCTGGAGGACCCAGGCATCCTCTGTGGTCAGTTCCCATTGGGGGGCGAACAGTTGAAGCTGACCCCCGATGGGAGGGGAGCGTTGATGGTCACTTGCGGATTTGCGGAAGGGCCTGTTGGAAGCCCCGCCACGGTTGGACCTGCAGTAGTTGAACTGCTGCCTACCCCTGTCCCGAAAGAACTGCCTGTATCTCCTGACTGACTAACTGGTCTGTTCGAGGGAGCGAAGGAGAATCCTGCGGGCTCACTGGAATAAAAGGACTGCCTCTTGAAATAGAGAGCGGATTTACAGTCCTATTTCTTGTTCAAGGTGGGCAGAACTTTCCGCTTACCCTTAGATTCGATCAAGAAGGGGTCTAAGACCTCCCCAAATAATTTGGTCCCCTTAAACGGAGCAGAAGCCAACTTCCACTTGTTCGTCCAATCCGCCTGCCAGTGACGAAGCCACACAAGGCGGCGGGACATCACGTTGGAAGCTAATGCCCTAGAAGTGAATTTGAGCGTGTTAAGGGAGGCATCAGCCGAGTATTGGGACGCTGCAATGATTTTGGTTATGTCCTGGTGAAGACGAGTGTCTACTGCCGGTAGTTTAGCCTAAAGCTCATGCAGCCAAATGATAGAGGCTCTGTTGAAAAAGGATGCGGAGGAAGGCGCCTTAATGGGCCAGATTGCTGCCTGATGAGTCTTGTGGCAGGCCTTCTCCGCTTTTTTGTCCTCCGCCTTTAGGCCTTCTAACAGGTCGGCAGGAAGGACTGAATTAGAAGTGAGGGCTGCTATAGAAGGGTCCACAGACGGCAGGACCAGAATGTCTTCCAGTGCAGGATCTACTGAATACAGCTTTTTGTCCCACCACTGGGCGCGGCCCGGTAACCAGACTGGACCCATTGCCGCTGAATGACATCCATAAAGAGATCAGGAACCGGAACCAGTTCTTGCTCATGGGCATGAACATTAAACATGCTTACATTGGGGTTGACTGGGGTGGAATCAGAAGATCCCTGCATGGTCTTAGGTTTGGTACCGATTTGAGTGGTGTTCTTAGCCTTGTGCAAGATGGACTTAAATAAGCTAGGCTTAAAGAGCCCTGAGAAGGCAGGGGCATCCAGAGGAAGGTCCTCGTCCTCCAAGAGCTCCTGCTCCTCCTGATCTGGGTCCTCCAAAATGGAAGCCTCGCTGAGCGCCGAGCATTCCAGAGAAGGGTGGCAGACCCACCTGGCAGTAGGGGGAGCCTCCTGCCTGGTCTGAGAAGTACTGGGAACAATGGGCACTTGGTCTCATCTCTGCATCCCCTCGGCTATGCCTTGAGAGATGGCACAAGCGACAACTGCCTGCATGTGGACGGATAACTCGGATTCCTGAGCTAAACCAGTGTCTGGCCCAATAGTGTCCCTGGAAGAAGGAGGACCTTGTTGGGTGAGGGTAGAACCAGTAAGCCCCCCAGGGTTGGGCCCCACAAGAGCGTGCCCTGAGTCAGAAACATATGAAGGGGTAGGAAAACCCGGGTCTGCCAGAGACCTATCCGGGGATAGATCCTGGGATTCCACCTCCTCATCAATCACGGACAGGTAATCCCCCCTTGGGAGTGATAGAAGGACTGGCTAAACTCGAGGAGTGGGCTGAGGGGCCTACCTCACTGCCTGGCACTGGGCCCTCTCGAACTGCTTATCGAGAGCCCGCTACCACCTCTCTGCATCCCTAGCCGCGGAAGGCACTTTATAGGGATGACTATTCTGACTGACCACCCTGTCCTTCCTTGCCCCTGCCTGCAGAAGTTCCCTTGCTAGGGGCCTGTGAGGAACCTGGTCTACCATCAAGGGAGTCAGATGGGCCAGGTTGCTCCATGGCCTGGTGGCATGATCTTCAGACAAGAAGGCCAAGGCAGGTGGAGATCAAGTGGTGATGGAGACTCTGTTGGCTGACACTGGATCTGATGACCAGCAGGTATTGTGGAATCAGGAACAGTTCGTGAAAAAAATGCCAGAAGAGAATGCTGGAGCTCTGCAAATGAGTCCAATGAAAATCCAGCCACTCAAACAGGAGGTGAGAAGGTGGAAAAGCAACCGAGGCTGCAAGACCAGACAGATAAGGCAGGGAGAGACAGTGGAGATAATTGAGGAGCCCTCCCTGTGCCGGTGTATGACCACCAGGTGGCCAAGACACCAGCGCCGCTTGGGGAGATGTTATGGGTGGCAGTGACCCAGCCGGAGACCCGAAACAGGGCAAGCTAACCACCCTGCGGCTATCTGCTGAAGCGTGGCTGAGCGGGAAATCCGATTGAAAAAGGCATGAAATTAAGCATTTCCAAAATGGCCGCCGCTCCGGTGCGAGGGTGGAGGAAGATAAAATGGCGGCCGCGCATTTTAAAGCGGCCGCACATCTCTCCACGGCAGGCTGTGCCTTCCCAAAAGCAAGAAAACCAAAAAAAAAAAAACTCAACAACAAAATAAACCGCAGGCAGTCGCCGGGAGCCTTGCCGCCCTGCCGCGCTTTAAAGCTGATTTGGCAGCTCTCCGCTGCCGTTCAAAGGCGGTGCGGCAAGCGGAGCACCCACCACTACCACGCCTACCTCCGAGTCTCAAGGAGAAAGTCAACGACGGTGAAAAAAAATCAAATCTTAATAGCCTACACTAAGTGAGGGGTAAAAAAAAACACAAATAAGGACAACAAGGAAAAAGAAAAAGGGAAATAAGTAGTAGGAGAGTCCAAGCCTAGGATAAATTAAACTGGAGTTCACAAAAACAAGTCCTGAACGGTAGACTGAGGAAAAATTCTGGGGCCAAGCAACACCAGGAGGCGTGGCCAAGGAAAAAAGATTCCTCAGTCCTAGGGCAACCAGACTGATTTAACCCGTTGCTTGGACTCTCCAAGCAGTGCACAGGAAAAACCATTTCCTCCCTACGTGCTGAAAATCTGCTGGATAAGATCAGCTTATAAGCAGCCCTAGAGACCATCTAAGAAAAAAGAATGTCACCTTTTGGGATAGTTTATTCCAATCTTAAACAACATGCACCATTTAAGAACAATCAAGAAATTCTTCTGAAAGCTCAGTGGAAAACTCTTTTAGTTGTTTGAATCAAGTCTCACCATTCCTTTAGCCAAATAAAATAGATTTCCTTCATCATCTATTTGACAATCCTTCAAATATTTGAAGTCAGCAACCCTACCATGCTTTCCTTGCATCTTCTCCAAGCTAAACATACTCCAACTTTGTCAATTCTCATGACAAATATTAGAGGAACAAAGAGAATGCAATGCATGGTCAACATTACACCAATGACTAATATTATCAACACTGATGGCAACCGCACATGGGGCTTTCTCTAATGTACGCAGAGAAGCAGAGATTGCAAAGAGGGATCTTCCTTGGGAAAACCATGGGCTCTTCCTCTTAGCTACAATGCCTCCCTTATTTTCCTGAAGTGCACCAGATGCAACAAGAAGATATAATAAATATAGTAGAAATAAATAAATATAAACTGTTGCACAATGCTCTTGTCTCATAAGCCTCAGGCCATTTATTGGCCCATTCACTACTTCTCTAAAACAATAATGTACAAACCAAAGCATTATGCCTTATCTTTGCTTCTTCTCTTTATCTAGCTGACTCCCTTTAAATAAAAGAAACAACTTGCTGATCTAAGCTGCCTGACATAAAAGGATGCAGATATACAGGCATAAATACAAAGCTAAGATAAGATAGCAGCTATGATCCAAAAGCAACATAGCGGACATTATATCCTCTTACTCTAAAAATCCCTAATAGTATATTGAAGGATTGCTCAGAACCACCAGAATGTGGTCCTGGAGCCAAAATAGAAGGGAGAAATTGGCAGAATTTAGGGAAAGGGGTAACTTGCTCAAATAGCACTACTCTACCCAGGGTCAGTCACTTTCAGATGATGCCCAAAACATTATCAACATTGAGGGAGATGCGATTATTCACTATACATATCAGAGGTGGTATTCTACCAGTTCAGACCGGTTCGCCTGAACCAATAGCGGAAATTGCGGGTCACCCCGCCCACTCCACCCAGCTGTAGGGCATCCCATTTAGGCCCTTTTTTCGCCAATAGCACATGCGCGGAAGGCTGTGCGATCACATTTGCAAACCGGTAGGGAATGCAAGTGAATACCACTGCTGATACATATGTGTCTACGTTAAATGAGTTTGAGAAAGAACATAATTGCATGTGCACACAAAAGCACTAGTCTCTCTGGCCTTTTCCTGATACTACAACTAATTTGAAATATAAACAGTGATTTTGACACATCTATGAAGGTAACTTGTGAATGTTTCATCAGAAAGATCCCACAATGAACCATTCTGTCCTCAGAAGAGCTGTTTTCGGAACACCTCTAAAGTGGTCTTACCCTAGAATAAGTTATTTCAAATATTCAAGAAGTGATCCAAAATAATCCCAACTATTTGTAGAATACTTACAATCTACGTTCCCTCTAAGGTGCGCGGCTGCGCTAGCGCGCAGGTGGCAAGAAAACACCGTGCAGCAGTTTTCAACTGCCGCGCAGTGATTTCTATTGCCACAGGCTTTGGAAGCTGGGGAGGTCCTTTGCAGGCAGCTAGAACAGGCCGCCTGCAAAGGACTTCCCCAGACTTGCTTTGAGGAGCACGGGGCGACTGAGGCTAGTTGTGAAGCCCCAAAGCCCCCACCGCCACCGGAAGAACTGCTGCCACCTCCTCCTCCTCTAACAGGCAGCACTGCCGGATTTGCCGCCCGGCGCTGCGGCTGAGATGAAGCCGGCAAAGCTCCAGCCGGCATCTCCGCGCGTGGCAGCGGCGCCTCCCCTCTGCTCGGAGCACCTGAGCTCAGCGCTGGGTTACCCCTGCCTGCCCCCTCCTCCTCCGCCGCCGTGCTTTTGAAGAGCCATGAGGCTGCGGGAGACAGTAGGAAGGCGGGGAGGGAGCAGGGGGAAAAAAAGCCTCATGGTTCTTCAAAAGCACGGAGGAGGAGGAGCGGGCACGGGTTACCCAGCGCTGAGCTCAGGAGCAAATCTGGTGGTGCTGTTGGAGGAGGAGGAGGTAGCAGCAGTTATTCTGGTGGCAACTCGTTGGCAACTTCAGCAGCAGCCCTGCCCACAATGAAAAAAGCAGAGATGGAGCAGATCCACGCAGATGACGTCGCTGCAACATGACTGGAGGAGGAATTCTGGGAGTTGAAGTCCACAAGTGTTAAAGCTGTCAGGTTTGAAGAGCTCTGCATTTTTTTTCTAGGGGTGGAAGGGTCTTGTAACTTGACAGCTTTAAGACTTCCATGCTTCAAATGCCAGAGTTCCTGAGCCAACAGGACTGGAGGAGAAATTCTGGGAGTTGAAGTCCACAAATCTTAAAGCTGTCAGGTTTGAAGACCCCTGGGTTTTTTTTCCCCTAAAGGGTTAGGGGTGCAAGGGTCTTGTAACTTGACAGCTTTAAGAGTTGCGTGCTTCAAATGCCAGAGTTTCTGAGCCAACATTTTGGTTGCTAAGCAGGAGCGTTGTTAAGTGATACTGATATTATATAACACTTTGAATTAAGCGGGTACCTTGAAGAAACATAACTTTGAGTTTCAAATAATACTGATTTCGTTGTTGTCTTAGGTGACATCTGTGAAAAAAATTCGGGTGCTCAGGCATGAAAATGTGCCGCTCAAACACTATACTTTTCTGCTCACATCGAAAAAAAAATAGAGGGAACATTGCTTACAATGTGCATTTTGGGCTTAGACCATTTTCCTAACACTTGGGAGTGGCCTGCTCAGGGTCAAAAGATCCCATGATAGAATCTTTTCCACACTCATGATTTTAGAAATTTCTATAGTTCTGAAAAATAGATGGACATCAAATTTTAAGAGAGGGAGGGAGGGAGAGGGAGAGAAAGAGGGAAGGAGGGCAACACCAGAGGCGTGGCTAAAGTTTCAATTCAGTCCTGGGCAGATTGGCTGTTTAACCCATGCTTCGAATCTCTAAGCAGCGTACAGGAAAATATATTCAAACCAAGAAAAATATGTAGTAATTTTTCCAAGTAGAGTTCTGTATTATTTCATGTCTATAGGCATAATCTTGCCAGACTAAAGACTCTACTCTCTGCCTCTACAATATTATACTCTGAACTATTAAGGAGGGGCTGTCTTCACCCTCTTTCTCTCACACAGACTATCTGGACTGAGTTGCCTCTTATTCCTTTGGAATGCTCACCCTCCATCTTTTTTCATTATACTCCACCACAGATTTTTGGCAAATTTTTTTGCATCAAAACTAATTCTGGGCTGGTAAACTGTGATAGCCCTTTCTTCTCCAACTTGGGAGTTTTCCAAATGCATTGCAATTGTACCGTATTCCAGTCAACATGACTGATGTCCCATTGAACAGGGAATTCTGGGAACTGTAATTCAAACACATTCCAAGGTTATCACTGCCTCTAATCCTCCATTCAATTCTTCTCCTTGAAACTGTGCAAGACTGGTTCTAACAGCACAGAAATGAGACATGTTATTTTGTACTCAGAAAGACTTTTATTATTCCAGTTAATCTAACTTCCAAATACCAAACTAAATCTTAAATTTAAATTTCTTTCCCAGCCATTTGATTCTCTCTTTCTATCCACCGTATTTTGTCCTGACTATCTTGCAGCCAGCAGCAATCTTCCAAACTTCATTACTTTCCAGGTCAATTAATCAAATAAAACAACACACTAAGGATCAATAGCACAGCACAGTGCCAACGAACAGTCTAATGTCTCAATAAACAGCCACTTCCTATATCAACTATTGCAATTTTAGGTTCACAACGAATCCTGGAAAATAGCAGACAATAACATTTTTTCCCAAAGATTGGAAAACCATTTGTATGGTGTGGAATAAGATTTCTGCCCTTGGCAGGGGATTGGATTAGAAGACCTCCAAAATCCCTTCCAGCCCTATGATTCTATGAGTTGCATAGTATGAACACCTTTAATATACGTGGCAAGGCCTCACAGCATTGTCTATTATTGCAAAGTTTTAGTTGTTTTTCACAAGGTTTTGACATTAGATAGCACAACGAAAGTGTGACTACCAAAGTTTCATGAAATTGACAAGATTCTGACTTTTATAAATACAGGTAGTCCTCGACTTAACAATAGTTCATTTAATGACCGCTAGAAGTTACAGCAGCATTGAAAAAAATGACTTATGATCATTTTTCACACTTATGACCGTTACAGCATCCTCATGGTTACCTGATCAACATTCAGACACTTGGCAACTGACTCATATTTATGACAGTCGCAGTGTCCCAGGGTCATGCAACCTCCTTTTGCGACCTTCTGACAAGCAAAGTCAATAGGGGGGAAGCTGGATTCACTTAACAATTAAATTGCTAACTTAACAAATTCAGAGATTCACTTAACAAATGTGGCAAGAAAGATCATAAAATGGGGCAAAATTCACTTAACAACAAAACTTTTGGGCTCAATTGTAGTTGTAAGTTGAGGACTACCTGTAATTGGCTGGAAAACTTGACATACCCTGTTCTAATCTATAAACCTAACTTTACATCTAAAATAGCTGGACCCACACATTATATTATGTGAAAACTACTACAGGTAATCCTCAATTGACAACCAGTCGCAGGTCAGAGACTGTTCCAAGTTACAATTACCCAAAAAAGGCTGTTTATGGTCACACACTCCCATAGTCACATGATCTCATTTGGGCACTTGGCAACACAGACACATCTATGGCCGTTTGCAACATCCCTTGGTCATGTGACAGCATTTTACAATGGCTTTGCCAAAAATCAGCACTTCTGATTTTCAGCAAAACAATGGATTCACACCTACCATCGCAGCATTGACTTGATCGCCATATCATTTGCACTTACAACCAACAAGCTTATTTAACGACCGTGACAAAAAAGTGGGTCAGTCACATGATGGACTTGTCTTATTACTATTATAACATACAAAGATAATGGACAGGCTCCATTATGGTTTTACGTTGAGGGATGCCTGTTCTAAAACTCTCATCGTAACCTTTCAGTAGGCAAAATGGTCATTGAAAAGCAATCATTTTTGAACCAAAGTTCCTCAAATGGGCTAACTTACAGAAAGGTGTCCAAAATCTGACATCCATGACTCCCAATGGAATGAAATATGGAAAAGCTGTGCTACTGGGTGCTGCTGTGCTCACATGATCTTCATTTTCAATTTTCTGTGACAATTTCAGTCAGTCTCATAACCCTTCACTCCCTCCCCAACTCAGCAGCAGCCATTTACCTGATGAGAAAGAAAAGGAAAGGGGATAGATGAGGGAGGGAGGGAGGGAGGATATCCAATGCTCCCTGCAGATTTCCACAAGATAACTCAAAGGGGAAGCCAGCAGTCAGTCAGAAGCTGTTCCTACTCCTATTGCTTTTTTTGTCTGCCTTTGATCATTCTTTCTCTCTGTTTAGATAAGGAAATAATCTCTGAAACAATGAGCAGAAGAGGCACAGATTGTCTAGCATTATGCCAAAAATCAAATGAACTGCAGTATCTTTTAGCGCTATGTGTGAATCTAACCATTCCTCCTATTCTTCTGCTTAGGTCATGCACATTCAATACAAAGAGCTACACTCTCCAGCACCACCATCAACAAAGATAACAAGCATCAAGCCCCATCCAACAATGACTTTCTCTGAATTTCACAACAGCTTTGCTCTCATCCAGATCATTTACTGTAGATCTTTTGTCCTAAGACCAAAGCAACTGGTAGGAGAAACACAGAAACACACTACAACTGACAGCTTGCACAGGCTATCATTCAACAAAAGGAAGCAGACAAGGTCAGAGAGCAGGAAAGCAATATATCTACTTGGTTACTTGGTATATCTCCCTGTTCAGAAAAACTCACCTGTCACTGCTCAAGCCTGTATTGAAAGACTCACATGCAGCCTTGCTGGGAAAACACTAAAGAATCCACTACTCCAGCAGTTCTCTTCCAACAATAGCCAACGGGGTGCTGCTGAGAAACCTCTAAGCACTATCCCACCACTAAAACTAAGAAAATTTGATTTAAGTGTCATGACTACCAACAGCAATTATCCCAAGAAATATAAAAAGTATGCAGAAAGTAACAACTTCTGGTGAATTCAAGAATCATAGTGAATATCCAGAGTTATGCTTCCAAAATGTATGGGATGGGATTTTGGTCTACTTAGGGGAGGAGGCAGGGGTGGACTTCAAAAATTGCAGCAATGGGTTCACTTCCCCATTGCTGGGTGGGCGTGGCCATAGTGGGCATGACCTAGGTGGCCACTTGCATCACGGCGGGGGGAGGCATTTTTCACCCTCCCCAGGCTCCTGAGGCTTTCCTCAAGCCTCCAGGAGGGCGAAAATTGGTTCCCCTGGGCTCCAGAGGCCGAAAACAGGTCTGTTCCCAAACTTCCAGTAAACCCATTTTTCACCACCACCACCCCCCCCAGGCTCCAGAGGCTTTCCTCGAGCCTTCGGGAGGGCGAAAACTGCTGCTCCCGGGCTCTGGAGGCCCTCTGGAAGCCGGAAACAGGCTGGTTTCCTGACTTCCGGAACCTCCAGTAGGCCCGTTTTCCCCTCTCCTCAAGCCTCCACATGGGCTCTGCACTTAGCTGGCATGATGAATGAGTTGCGTGGAGACTCCTGGGACAGGCGGGGTGGGCATGGCCAGCCCCAGGGTGGCATTTGGGGGTTTGCTGAACTGGGCAGAATCCTTGCTAAAGGATCATGTGAACCCCCAGCAGCCCACCCCTGGGAAGAGGACTTATGGATAAAGTGAGTTTTTAAGGCTGGCAGAGGCTTAAGGCACCCATTTCATTCCACCACCACCCCTGAAAAGGTGCCTCATATTGCAAAACGGATACTAGAGAACAGATTTGTCATACTTCTGTTTTAAACCCTCACAAGGAGCCATGAGCAACATGCAGGTGAGATGATCACATGACACACACAGATGAATGAGTGGTTTGCCAGAGTCATGATGGGGCACTTCTCAACCATCACAGAAACGAAGTGGAATGACAGAGAAAGGAAGTTCCCACCCTCCTCCAAGCTGACCAGAAAAAGACAACCAACTGGAGGAACAGAAATGAAATTGTCGACTCTTCCTTTGCTGGTTTCCAACAAACAAGTAAAAAATAATAATTTTAGTGCAGTTGTCAAACAAATTTGATTATCAAATATTTAGCAATAGCACTTAGACTTATCGGTATATACCACTTCGTAGTGCTTTCACAGCCCTCTCTGAGTGGTTTACAATCACATATTACCCCCAACAATCTGGATCCTTATTTTACCGACCTCGAAAGGATGGAAGGCTGAATCAACCTTGGGCCTGGTGAGATTCGAACTGGCAACTGCTGGCAATCGGCAGTCAGCAGAAGAAGCCTGCAATACTGCAAACTCACCACTGCGCCACCACAGCTCATTTACTTAGTCTTCAAAAGTTCAAAGCTTTCTCTGCCCACATTTCTCACCAAACCACTTAAGGCTGAATGAAATGCAAAACAGTCTGCCATAGCCAGACCAAAATATGTCAGTGCAAAAGCAAGTGTTGTGTTTTTGCCTAAAGAATGGGACAAATGCAACTGACCGTCATTATATTATAATTCATCCCTGCATAACATTCTGTCTCTAGCCAAAGCATTCAGATCATTTCAAGAACGTAAAGCAGGCAGCTTCTACTGTCAACGAATAAAATGGAAAAAGGAAAGCAAAACAGCAGTCAGAAGTCCGACTTTCAGGCACGTGCCCTGCTTAAGTTCATGAAGAAGTATCTAGCCAGAATTTTTGCAAAACTTTATTCAACCCACAACAAAGATGAAAGTACTCAAAACTAAGGAAGAGATGCTCAGCTGTGCAAATAGCCCAAAGCCAATACTTCTTGCCAATGGTTTTGTAAACAGATTTAGTAGCCAAGGCATCGGATTGGATACATTCAGGACCCTGAGCTATAGAAAATCAATCATTAGTTCAAGATCCTTTGAGAACTTGCCAGCATTATTTCAGGAGGCTGAGTTCTTAAAAATAACACATGTGCTATCCACTTGAAGAATTCGGTTTCCAAGCTGCAGACTCTTCCAGCTCACGGTAACTCATAGAAAGTAGTCACAAAGGAAAAAGAAGCAAAGTGAGCTAAGCCCAAAATGGAATGCCAAAAGTAGAAGGAGCTGGTAAAACTAAGTCCGCATGAAATATTTAAATATTTAATTATAGCCATATTTAAAAGAGCAAAGAATGTACGCTCACACGTTGAAATTAATGCAACATCATGCCTTCTCAGGGGACTCCTCACCATGTTTTGTAGTGCAATGAATCTAACAATCCTGGACACCATGGCCTTTTAACCAAGGTGCTCTAGAGCTTGTATTTTGCAGCTCATTGCAGTTATATGTCTGCAATCCATCTATTTCAAGGAACCCTTAAAATGGCATTACTAGAGATATAGCAACACTGGATTCTGATGCATGCAAAAGTAGATGAGGCATTTTTATCCCAAGGACAACCCAATCAACGTGTAACAGTTTACCAGGTGTTCAAGAACCTTCCACCTCTGCCAATCCTGGTATTCTATACTTAAAAGAATTTTAATCAGGCTCATTATGGCGGCTAAACTGTGCTTAAATTGACATGTAGCAAGCTGAGCAAGTTCAATCCTCATTGATACAAGCAGCCAATTGTCTTTTCCAAGTAGCCCAAACTTAATTACTTATTCTGTATCTTTCTACCCTAGGTGTTAAAAAGCAAAAGTAAAGTACAGACATTGCTAACATGCTTGTGAAGAAGGCACAGAAGAGGCTGTACTTCCTGAAAATGCTCAGGAAGATAAATCTATCTCAGCATCTACTTCTGTCCTACTATCGCAGCACCATTGAGAGTGTCCTGGCATACGGCATTCTTGCATGGTATGGGAGCAGCTGTGCAGCAGACAAAAAAGCTCTACAGAGAATCATTCAAACTGCCCAGAACATCATCGGGCTCCAGCTACCAGCCCTGGATGACATCTCCGCATCTCACTGTTCGAGGAAATTACATAACATTCTCAAAAACTCTTCCCATCCTGGTTACAATCTTTTTAGGCTGTTGCCTTCTGGCAGAAGACACAGAACAATTAAAACTCAGACCACATGTCTTCTGAATAGCTTTTATCCCAGAGCTATAATTGCACTCAACAATGAACTAAAGGGCTACCATCAGTGAGCTGTTGAACAGCACTACTTGGTCTGTTGTGTGGATGCTTGGGTGGTTTGGGGGCGGGGAATTTTTGGGTGGGTGGGGAGCGTCTGGGGATTGTCATGTGTATTGGGCCTGGTCTCTGGGCATCATGTGAATTTCATTGTATTTTTATACTGTATATACTGTGTATATACATACAATGACAATAAAGTTAATAAAATAATATATATATAAATATATATGCTGGTTTTGTTGTATTCGGGTCTTTTCCCGTGTAAGGTTGAGATTGTCTTTGCAACGTTTCGGCAGGATCTCACCTGCCATCTTCAAGACTTACAGAAAGACGGCAGCTCCGTTCCCATTTTAAGCCCACGCTTGAAGATGGCAGGTGAGATCCTGCCGAAACGTTGCAAAGACAATCTCAACCTTACACGGGAAAAGACCCGAATACAACAAAACCAGCATACCTACACCCGTGAAAATCTACGAAAACAAATAAATATATATATATATACACACATACACACACACACACAAAACTACAAGGGACAAAAATAAATCATTAGATTTTTAAGGGCTTGATTAAACCTGACAATCATGTCCTTCACCCCCCAAAGATGAGAGTATAATCAGTCCTCGAATTATTACCATTCATTTAGCAATCATTCAAAGTTACACTGGCACTGAAAATGGTAGTTATGACCTGTCCTCACACTTTTGACTATTGGATCTCCACGGTCACACATGTATAATGGTTGCAGCTTCCTTTGGTCATGTAATCTCTTTTTTTGACCTTCTTAGCCAGCTTCCAACAAGTAACGTTACTGGGGAAGCCAGGAGGATGTCACAAATTATAGCCATGTGATGTCACACTTAACAACTATGAGCATTTGTTTAACAGCAGCAAAAAAAGATTGTAAAAATCAGGTGTGCTCACAAAATCATGATGGCCTCATTAACAACTGTTCTGCTTAACAAATTTTCCAGTCCCTATTGTGGTCATCGAGGATTATCTGTAATGGCACTAACCCACACTTTGAATTGCTCTGGAAAGCAACTGGCTTCCAGTACAAAACATTCAATACACCCTGTAATCCCAATATTATCTATTGATTAGAAACCTAGACACTGCATTCTGGTTACTCTTCAGGGACAGCTCCACCTGGGGCATACTGCAGTAATTGAATTGTGACATAACCAATGTCTCTGAGTAAGGCATGCAAGATACAAATGGCTCAAAAATGATCGCCACTGCTATTCTAGATGCTTTATACATCACTGCATCTTCTTCACAGTTGCTGCCACCTGGAGAGCCAGAGAAAGGTGAGATCAAAAAGGTTCCCACCAAACTGCTCTTTCAGGTCAAATAGGTCCCCATCTTACACTGAACTCCTAAAGCTGAGCAACCCCTGTTCCCTGGATTTAACTATAACCTCTTAGAATTCATTGACCCCATGATTGAACAATGGTCAGTAACTTCTAGAAAGCCAACTCCACTAATGGCAAGAAGCTGCTACCACCCCACCACCCCTACACCTGCTTGATAGCATCCTACAATATTCCCCAGACACTAGATAAAAGAGTTTTGTCCAGAGATCTTCCCATCCAACAACTTCACTGGTCTTCATTCTTACTTAGCTAAACTGCAACATACTATAAGAACTTGGAGCTCTAGCAATATACCCAGAAAGCAGGACAGCTGGGGGGGTGGGGTGGGGGAAGAAGCTATTCAATTTTGTCCCAAAGAGAAACAGCTGCCATGCTCTTCATTTCATACAATCAGCATGGGAAAAGCAAGACTGTTAAGCTATTTCTCAAATGGAGACAATATATGGAGGAGGTTTGCAATCACACTGCATTTTCCCCCCAATAGCACCAGTCTAAATCTTGGGAGTTTGGTGGTTGTTGTTTTTTTAAAGCAAAGACAAATACTAGGTGCAAATAATAGTTGAAGATGATCCAAATATTAAAAAGCATTAGAATAAAAATAATACTCACTGATGTTTAGGTCTTTTCAGAAAACAGGACATTAGGACCCAATTCATGATTTTAGTACTGCAGAGTTTTGTAAACATAACTTGCAGAGAGGAATCCAGAAAAGCAACTCTGTGTAACACAACAGTTGACCTCCTTGTGTTGTTACAAGAAACTTTTCTCTAATCTATTAAACTGTACCTCTCCCTCCTGATTGTTGCTACAGAAATCTGACAAAGTTAAATTAGTATTTTGTAATTACCAACGTTATCTATAACAGTCATTTGGGGAATGGGAAGCCTCCCCAACAACAGTTTGGTGAGAATACCCATAAAATATTACCAAACTTATAATTCATTTAAATTAAATGCAAACAGAAATTATCTCAGAGTAGTTAAAAATACATGAGATGATTTTAAAAAAAGTATTTCAAACGTTTGTAACTGTTCTTGGTTTAAATACCACTTAGGCAGGTGTATATCGGTTACATAAAATTTGCATTCTGTGTATATGTTTACATAGTAATAATTTTCCTTTTCCTCCCCCCCTCCTTTATACAAGAGGTAAAGGTCAAAAGTGAGATTCATTATAAGTTCACAATGTTTTTCCATTAAAGCAAAACTTCCGTATGCACTAGAAGGGGAATGATAGTTTCTGAAATGCAACTATTTGAGCACTTTTAGAAACATGACATTGGGATACTGGCTTGACTTTATTCTTCAACTATATTCATTTGAAAGAAACCTTGACACTGCATTTGAAAAAAGAAAAAGAGCCCACTAGGTTGTCAGCCGTAGTTGTGTCTGTGCCGTGTGCAACAAGTCTGTACTAGCCTTAAAGAAGCATTGGTAATTTGGGGCCTATTTTGGTCAGTATGTCACAAGTGAAGCCAAAGCTCAGTTTGACCCCAAACAAATAAGCTGAGATTTCCTATCTGCAAGTTAACAGGTTGTTGCTTATATTCCAATAACTAGATCATATAAACATAAGGCAAACTCTAAGACAAACAATTAATTGTAGAAAGGTATATTATGTGGTCTGTTATACAGGCCAGAGAAGGAAGTAAAAATGTGAGGCATAAGACATTGCAATGAAGCAAGCCATAAATATAAAAGGAATATAAAGTTGAGTGCAACAGGAATGGGTTACTTAAAGATTATGTATTGTAAAACAAGACTGGTTGGGTGCCGAGCTAATATGGACTAAATACAAAAAATAGCAATCATATTGAGAGATGTTGAGATGATTGGATCATATAGAAAAGAGTGAATCGTATAGAAAGTGAATTGAGGGAAGAGTGACAAAGGTGTCAAACTCATAGCTCACAGGCCGGATGCATCATGCACTGGCCATGACAATGCCCGGTTTAGCAAAGAAAGAAAAAGTCATGATACGTCATGTGACGACGGTATGACAACACGAGTTTGACACCTCTGGTGAATGGGGTCAGGAGGAAAATGCAAAAAATCCTGGCTCAATTGAATTGATGACGTCTTAAAAAAGAAAGATGTTTAAAGAGCAAAAGGCAATGTACAAATAATACATGCTGTTAGTGTAGTAGAAGCAGGTAGAGTTTGCAAAGGCAAAAAGATGTAGAGGTGTAACGATGGCATAAATAAAAAATAAAGTTATTTCCCTTTTTAAAAAATGTTTTGGCTTTAACTTCCTTTGTCCACTACTTCTCCTTTTGTTCTGTGCCTTCCATGTTGTGTACCTTGAAAAGGAATAAGGTAGTGGCTATGTCACTGTATATTTGTGGCAGGGGTAAAAATATACAGATCCAGAATCTAATACTGGGCAGAGATATTATCACTTTTTATGTACTTGTTACTGTTTCCTAAGCAGGCACAATTAAATCAAGAGATGTGCTTGTACATAGCAACTTAGTTGTTTCTAGACACGACAGGTGGCACACAAATCTAATAAATAAAAACCTAGGGCACACTTAGAACACAAACATAAAACCAGTTTTTTTAAACCAAATCATTCCTCATAGAATTCTGGAAAAATGGGCTCTTGAATGGTTCTGAAAAAGCTGCATATTCTTCATGGTATTACTTCTTCAAGGATGAATATCCACACGCTCACTACAGAAACGTTTAATTGCCAATGTGAACATATCAGATAGATCACCCAGTACTTTATGCAGCTATGCACAAATATGTTGTTCCTTGTCTGCTGCAATCCAATGTGATTTCTATAATTCGCCATATAATTTATAGCTATATAAAAACATTTCTTTTTCTTTTTCTGGTGACATCATGTACTTTTCTTGGCCAGAATATGGAAGTGGCTTTCCATGGCCTTCTCCCAAGATGGCCCCGGCTTCCCAGTCTAAGTGACAACCCTGATATTCCCAGGTCGTCTCTAAACTGAGAATTTGGCCTGACCCTGTTTAGCCTCCGAGCTAAGACAAAGTCACCCAGGAATGCCATCAATGGAGCCATCATTCCATTTGTTGGCTGTATATGACTTAATATGAAAAACAAAGCCGAATGTAGATGCTCAAGCATTTACCACCCAGCATTGCTTTTTTCCAGAAATCCCATTAAAGTTATATTCATGCTTTCTATGGAAAGTTTGATTACGAGTCTACGGTCCAGAGTTCATGCTTTTCATGGAATCCAAGAGCCTCAGTTGTTAGGGAGCCTGTGTTTTACATTTAAGCCACTTAAGTTTAGCAACAGTAACAGGATTATGTGAGTGGAGCACATTTAAAGCCCAACAGACATTGCAACCTCATTTTCAACTGCAGAAAACTAACAGCCTTGATTTTTCAAGGTAGGAAACAAAAAACTTAAATTAGGCATAATATTTTCAAAACAAAGATCACACCCCTGCAAGATTCCACTATAATCTAGGGAAAAAACAGAAAATCCCTGCCCTGCCAACACATCCATTCTGCCCCACCTTACATTACTCTGCAGCCCTTCCCCTTACCTCAAAATCAAAGGTAAAGTCCAAGTATTTTAGAGTATGGCCGAGAATTTTACACTCCTACAGTTTATTCCACCCTGTGGCTCCTGCCACCTTGATAGCAGCCATTCCATTTGACTCTAAGAATAGTTTTGAGTCTTCACTCTGAACAAACATTTTGAGAAATAATGCCTGCATTTTCGTTTCCTTCTCTCCTTTTTTCTCTTTTAGATCATAAGCTTGCAGGCAGGGTCTTAGCTATGCCTAATCATTTTTAGTTGCTTTGGAAACTGTTTCGGTTTTTAAAATAAAACTGCCCAAGTACGTTGGAAGGCTAAATTAATCAACAGCATGAGATCGCCCAACTGTCGGTCATTCAGGGCAATACTAGAAAGCATATATTTGTCTTTTCTTCATCCTGGCAAGAAAGCTTCCAATTATTACAAATTTGCACCCTTTCTTGAGTCAGGCTGCAGGCAACAGGTATATGCAAGATCATGACCTAACTAACAGGTGCTGCTGCATATGTGCTCCTCCTCCATTATTTTAAGACTGGCAACACCACAACCGGGGGGAATAACTGTGTGTACTGAACAGACCAATATTGACTCAAGATAAAATATCTGCAAAAGACTTTTTGACCCACTATAATAAACAATGTGTTGTAGCTGAGTTGGTATATTACACTACTGTATGCCAGAGGTTTTCAATCTTTTTCATCTACACAACTGACAGGTGGAACTTCTGTGTCACTAAACCAGAAGTCCCATGATGTCACCGATTGCTGGGACTTATGAAGAAACATGGGGGCAACCTGCCACTGGTGAGGTCACAGGAAACAGCCTTCTGGCTGAGGCAGCACACCTGCATATCTTTTGCAGCACACCAATGTGCCACAGCACAGCAGATGAAAACTGCCACACTACATAATTTGCTGAACAACACCAAATGGCTAACTGCATATGTGGTAAGCCACAAATGATGGTTTTCAAACTGGAGAACTGTGGCTGTGCTCATGCAATGCTGCTTTGATGAACAAGACAATATGAAATATTTAAAATATTTGCATGCTGATTTTTAAAATCCCCAGGTTGCCCAAAATGGTAAATGCAGCATTAT
Source organism: Natrix helvetica (assembly GCF_964273705.1). NCBI lineage: Eukaryota > Metazoa > Chordata > Lepidosauria > Squamata > Natricidae > Natrix > Natrix helvetica. The sequence continues at coordinate 252,376,125 of NC_138552.1, forward strand.
TAAAAAAATTATCTTACTAGTTTCCAAATTTTATTTCTCAAATTTATGCACTACCCATCTCTGGATGGTATAGAGATAAAACAATGAAATATGCATAAATTTGATAAATAAATGGAATGGATGTTTTTCACTGGCTTCTAACATAAGCTAACTCAGAGTTCAACAACCAAACAACTTTCAAATGTCATGAGAGGGAATGATATTGGGAAAATCAGGGTTACCCTAGTTCAGAGAGACTATGGGGAGCTCAGTGTTGGATCCTGGAGCCCCACCTCCATCCAGTGGGGGCAGTGAAAGTGTTATGGTCTCTTTCCAAATTCTAAGAAGGGCAGAAGCCTTCGTATGAATCGGAAATGGCTTCATAACCACAAAAAAGTATCTTTCACCAACCCACCAACATGATTTTATTTGGTTTTAATTTAGACTGTAATGTGATTTCAACTAATGTGGTTTGTAAACAACAAACCTGGCATTATTGTGCTGCTTGGCATTAAGTGAATTCAGCCAACTGTTTAAAAATCCCTAATTAAACAATGATTGTTTTAGCTGAAGCCAATATCAATGATAATTAAACTGTATAAGGAATCAAATTTGCACAAGACCAAAAACTTTGGACAATCCTAGATTATGCATTCTTATTTTGTCTCCATGACACTATAAATAGTAAGAGCCAAAATGTATAAATAAGGAATGCCCAGAAATACAGACTAAGCACTGGACACTAGATTTTTCAGAACTCATTAGAATTGCACCCAGAAAACAGTTAAAGCATTAAAGTGATCCAAATTCTACTGTGGGATGCATACAGAGATACATATTCATACATAATTCTTTTTATGCTATTCCTGGCAAGGAGCAGGCTAAGCAGTGTTTTTATTTAATAAAGTTCTGAGCCAGGCAGAGTATTGCCAAAGGCTGTCAACATTCTTCAATGTCCATGCTGATCTATCAATTTATAAAATTAACTTCAGAAATGTTAGTATAGACATTGGTGAGTTAAAGTCCAACACATCTGAAAGTCAATTCCTTGAAGTTTGTCTATGGGCTACAAGTAATTGGGACTATAACCCAAAACTTCCAGAAAATGCAAGATCATATTTGAAGGTTTTTTTTAAAAAAAAGTTGTCTAAAAGTTTTATGGGCGACCATTTAGCCAATCAAAGAGTAAAAAGTCCACTAAATATTAGTGTTATCTAGTTCCAATAAGAGCTATGCTTTTGACAAAAACTATTTCTATCAAACTGGACAAAGAAACTTCTGGCACAGTGATGGCAAACCTTTTCGGCACAGAGTGCTCAAACTGGAAAGTGTGTGCATGCATGTGCATGCGTGCACCAGAGCACCGGAAACCCAAAGACCAGCTGGTCGATGCACATATGAGCACCAGCCAGCTGGTCTTCAGGTTTCCGGCATGTGCATGTGCGCCGACCAGCTGGTCTTCTTGAGCTCCAGAGCACCAGAAACTCGAAGACCAGCTGGTTGGCGCACGCATGCCTGCTTTTTGGCAGTTTTGGGGGCAGTTTTTAGGCCATTTTCTGGTGCTCCGGCGCCCACGAAGACCACCTGGCCTACGCATATGTGCGTGCCAGAAACCATAAGAGCAGCTGGCAACAGCGCACATGCCCACAGAGAAGGCTCTGTGGGCCACCTTTGGCACTTGTGCCATAGGTTTGCCATCATTGTTTACGTACATTTGTTAAGTCTTAAGTCTATTAGTGACATACTGGAATACATCCTGACATAAGCATAAGCTATAATAAGTGGAACCCACTGCAACTTCAACTCCTTAAGTCACCTAAGGTTGCAATCCTATGCACTCTGATCCAGGGAGTAGTTCCTTGAGCAAAACAAAGGCGCAGGTCTGATCAAAGTTATCTTCAACATTAATCCAGTGAAATTCCATTTGACGCTCTCACCCATCTCCTCCCACTTATGACTGCATGAATGTAACTTTGTTGCTTGTATCCTTACTATTTATACTGCTATTGTTTCCTTATTGCTTATTTGTACCCTGACTGTCCTTAAGTGCAGTACCTTATGATTCTTGAGGAATGTATCTTTTCTTTTATGTACATTGAGAGCATATGCACCAAAGACAAATTCCTTGTGTGCCCAATCAAGCTTGCCCAATAAAGAATTGTATTCTATTCTATAGAACCAGTGAAGGTACTGGTTTGGACACATGCTTAACATTCATTCCCTTCCTACAGAATGATGGATCTGCTGCATTTCCAACGTGCCGGTCATTCTTCCCCTTTATACTCGGAAAGAAGCACAACCCTTACATCTCAATGGGAACTCGAGTCTCTACAGCCGCGTTCGGAAAGCTTTGCCCAAGTTTCCCGGATTGAGCAGGGAGAGAGGCGACAAGGGAGCTCGGTTCTTATGCAGGATAGGCCAACTCGAAACCGGGCTGAACTCGGAACCGAGACCCCTGGTTCCCCCAGGGCTAAAGGAGGGCGTCGTGTCACTCTTATCGCCTTTTTGCGGTATTTAAACCAAAGGTCTCCCTCACTCCCCGCGAGGGTCTGCCTCGAGCTGAATCCGGCCCGGAATGGGGCGTGCCTTTCCGGCGCGAAAGCGGCTGATAGGTAGGCCCGTGTCTCTCTTCCCTTCCGGTATCAATACCAGCCCGATCCTTCGGGAGAGGCAGCGGGAGGCAGCGCTGCACCGGACAAGCATGTCGAAGCTCGCCGCCGCCGTTGCTGCAAATGTCAGGAGAGACACGTGGAGTTAAGAGCGGTTCTCCTAAGCGGGTTAAAGAGCGCTCTGGCATCCCAGCCGCCGACGCCGCGTTTAAGGGAACTGGCGACCGAGAAGCAGCTTTGGGCTCCGGCACCTTTTCTTTCTTTCGCCCGCCAAAGACCCGCTGCCCTTTCAGAGCCCCCGCATCGACCCCGATCGCCCTCTCCGGCCACCCTTGTCTTTTTGCACGGCCACCCTGGAAGGCAGCCCGCTTTCCCCGCCCCCCCAACACGCCCCAACCGCCCTCTACCTTCTTCATGATGCCCGTCTTCCTCTTGCTGAAGGTGGTGTAACGTCGCAGCTTGTTGTCGATAAATTCCATCTTGATCTTGACCCGGCCGCGGGTCTTCTTGCCGGGCTTGGCGCCGCTCACAGCCCCGCTCACCCCGCCGTAAGCCCCGGCCGCTGCCGCCGCGACCGCCGCTTCAGTGCCCCCCACCCCCAGTTCCATGTCCCCCAAAGTCCGCTTGATGCCGCGGCGCTCGCCCACCAACTCCTCATCTTCGGCCGAGTCCGAATCGCCTTCGCTGCCGCTGGCCGCCACCGCCACGCTTACATCCCGGTCTCGGTCGAAGCGACCGCCGATCGTCCCCTGTCCGCTGGGAGGGCCCGTCCCGTTGCCGGGCCCGCGCACTCCTGCAGCAGCAGCGCCGCCGCCGTTCGCCCCGCGGGGAAGCCCGGCACCTGGCCGCCCGGAGGAGGTTCGCGCCATGCCCATGACCGCGCTCCGGGCCAAGGCGGCAGCGCCGTTCCCGGCCTGGCTGGGTAACATAGTGCCGGTGCCGCCACCTCTTCCTTCCATGTGGGGCTAACGCGTCGGGTCAGACTGGCCCTGCCATGGGCCCGAGTGCCGGCTGCTCCGACCCGGCCCCCTCGCCTGTACCCGGCCTCCGCCCGCCCGCCTTCCTAGCCGCTGCCTCACACCGGAGTCAGGATCCGCGCCGGCCCGGGGCACCCCCTCCCCCCCCGCTATCTTTCCCCCATATAAAGCGATACAATGTTGCCTTTTATGGCGAGGACGCTCCTTATATGGTGAGAGCCGGCGCTTTGTATCTATTGGCCGCCCCCTAGCAGCGCTTGGACGCCGTTGGCTGCCGGGGACCGGGCTCGGGTTCTCGTTGGTGGAAGGCACAAGGGCTCATTTGCATACATTCCAAAAGAGCTGCGTTCGTTGAGACGTCACCCCGAGGCGCAGCTCTTAAAGGGGAAGGAGCCTGAGTCTCAAATGATCGCTACTGAACCGGGTGGAGAGAGGAGAGGAAGGGGGGGAGGAAAGAAGGAATTGAGATCCGATCAGCCGGTTGAGCAACAGAAGAACGGAAAAGACCCAACCTTCTCCCAACCTATCGCCTTTCGTTTTTCTCCAGAGAGAACCGTCATTGGCCCGGCGTGGGGTTATAGGGATTGTGTAGTCCCATCTGGAGGGCTCCTTCCAGGTCGGGGAGGCTCGAAACCGGACAGCTGACAGACGGTTCGGACCGATGCGCCCCCCCCCCCCCCTTTCAAGTATGCGTCAAACTCGGTGAACCCGGGACGGGATTCTGGGACTTGCAAAGAGCAGGGATGCGGCGTTTCCCCGGGAATTCTGCGCTTCCAGCCGCCGCCGATTGAAAAAGAAAAGGACGGGAGCGCCAAGCATCGGCGGCGCCCGCGGAAGTTAGCTACTGGCGACCACCCCCCCGTCCCCCATCCGAGAGTGGGGAGGGGTGAGAACAAGGCACTGAAGCCCAAAACCTTTGACTGGCACGAAGGGGATCTTAGCCCAGGGGTGCCTCTCTCGCCCCTCCCGCCTTGGGGCTGGCTCGCTTCTGGCTTTGGAGGCCCACGTGCTCCAGTTCTGGGGAGTGCGGAGCGTTCCATCTCTGCTCGATTTAGGAGCTAAGTAGCGGGAACTCCGAGCGACCCATTCGTGGAGATCAGTGGTGTATTAACCATTAAGCCAGGTGTGTCCAAACTTGGGAACTTTAAGACTTGTGGACTTCAACTCCCAGAATTCCCCAGCCAACCTGGCTGGGGAATTCTGGGAGTTGAAGTCCACAAGTCTCAAAGTTCCCAAGTTTGGATACACCTGCATTACGTAGATTAAGCACGTACTTAGGGCACCAGGCCAGTGGTGGGTTTCATATCCTATTCCAACCAGTACGGTTGGAACGGGGCCAGCGCACGCGCACAGCGCATGCATGTGTTTTAGTGCCTCCGCAATACTCCACTCCAGCTGCTTCGCACAGCGTCACACAGGCACTGTACCTGCCATGTGCATGCGCGGCAGCGCAGAAGCTTTAAAACACAGGTAAGGAGTTTGGGCGGGCGGGCGGGCGAGCCCTCCGGATCACCGTACCGGAATGGTAGCCGGTCTGGCTCTGGTACGCCCATACCGGGGCGTACCCCCTGCAACCCACCACTGCACCAGACCCAAAGGGGGCACCACAAAGTTGAGAAAGAAAGAAAAAAAACCAATGAAGATTTGTACACTATGTACAAAGGAGGGGGGGGGGCACCAACGCTTGTCAGTGCTTAGGGCACCAGTGAGCCTTAATCCGCCACTGGTGGACATAAGTTTCAGGTCTGTTACGAGCTCAGCCCCTTCTCCCTTCCCCTTCTGAGTTGGTAGTAGGGGCAAGGAAAGGCGAGAGGAACAATAGGCTGTCAAGAAGTTACCTTCATTGCAATATGTATTTCCCAGAGATTTGGCGTCGCTCACACCAGTTTCCCAGCACACCGGCTCCTCCTAATGGAGGAGGAAACTACTAACACTGGACATTTCTTTATTTTATGTATTTATTTTATTTCATTTATTTTGTCAAGCATGAATTAGATAAGAGATATATGTATAAACGTGATTATGAATACATGAAATGGATACAAATCATTGGTGGGATTCAAAAAATTTTTACTACTGGTTCTGTGGGTGTGGCTTTCTGGGCATGGCAGAGGAAGGATACTGCAAAATCCCCATTCCCTCCCCACTCTTAAAATTTCCGCTACCGGTTCTCTAGGACCTGTCAGAACTGGTTGAATGCTACCTTTGATATAAATGCAAGGGAATATTAGGACAGGGACGGTAGGCATGTTGGTGCGCTTATGCACTCCCCTTAAAGACCTCTTAGGAATGGGGTGAGGTCAACAGTAGAGAGTCTAAGGTTAAAGTTTTGAGGGTTTGGGAAAGAAACCACAGTGTCAGGTAGGGCATTCCAGGCATTGACAATTCTGTTAATGAAGTCGTATTTTCTGCAATCAAGCTTGGAGCAGTTTACCATACGTTGTGTGTTCGTGTGTTGTGGTTGAAGCTGAAGTATTCATTGACAGGACATTGTAACAGATAATTTTATGTACTACGCTTAGGTCAGATCTACATTTTGTAAACCTCAGATGTATTTACTTCCACCACCACCACCACCACCACCGGGTTAGAACAACAGAACAACCTTCTGTTTCTGTTACAGCCTTTTTTTTCTCTTGCCAGCAGGTGGAGGAACGGGGACTACACTGCCCTCTCCCGCCCTTTGGAGTCTCTCTGCCTGCCGTGGGTTCCTCTGCAGGAGGAGCTGCACTTCGGAGTTTGCTGCAAACTCATTTAATTGAGAAGAGGCTTTCATTGTCTTCTGAGCTGCCTGCTGTTCATTCTTTAACATTAAAAGTAGCTCAGGGAAATCAATACAGTTGGCCTACAACCTGGCAGTATAGCACGAGCATTTATAGCACTTAGACTTATATGCCCCTTCACAGTGCTTTACAGCCCTCTCTAAGCAAGGGGTCTCCAATCTTGGCAACTTTAAGACTTGTGGACTTCAATTCCCAGAATTCCTCAGCCAGCAAAGCTGGCTGAAGAATCCTGGGAGTTAAAGTCCACAAGTCTTAAAGTTGCCAAGATTGGAGACCCCTGCCCTAAGCGGTTTACAGAGCATCAATTGAAACTGAAGGTGTGGGACTTAGATCCTGCAGTTGCACAATCAAACTAACAAAAATACAAAACCATAAAAGAGTTCCATTTCTGATAATAGTAATAATTGACTGGTGCAAAAGACATGGTTGGCAGGGAGCTGAGTCCAAAATGCCCATCTCTCAGGTGTGAAAAGAGAAGATACCAGTGTGGAGAAGCTCAACAGTGTGGAGAAGCTCAAAAGAGTATCACTATATAAAGCCTTAGTAAGGCCACACTTGGAATACTGCATCCAGTTTTGGTCACCGATGATATAAAAAAGATGTTGAGAATCTAGAAAGAGTGCAGAGAAGAGCAACAAAGGATTAGGTGACTGGCGGCTAAAACATACAAAGAACAGTTACAGGAATTGGGGAATTCTATACCATTTCAGACAAATGGTTATCCAATTTCCTCTTAAAAACTTTCAGTGTTGGAACATTCATAATTTCTGGCTTTTGGCTATTACTTTGTTTGCTTCTAGGTGTTCACTAATTTGTTGCTTGATTATCTTTTCCAGAATCTTTCCTGGTATTGAGGTCAGGCTGGTAGGTCTGTTAGTTTCCTGGATCTGTTTTTTCCCCCATTTTTTGAAGATGGGAACCACATCAGCTCTTTTCCAGTCCTCTGGTAGTTCCCCAGTGCTCCAGGATCTCTGAAAGATATAGTTCAGTGGTTCTGAGATCTCGTCTGCCAGTTCCTTTAGAACCCTGGGGTGTAATCCATCAGGTCCTGGTGATTTGAACTCATCTAGTATAAACATCAAAAATTATGACTTTTGCAAAAGGGAAGGGGAGGAAAGGAAAGGAAGACAGATTAGAAAATGAGGCTGTGTTTAAATTATCACAAGACTAGATAAGTCAGAATTTTAAAACATACTATTGGTAAAAGAGGGACTCACAAGGAGCATATAAAAGCCTACTCAGATGTGCTCATTTCCTATTCAGAAATGTGATGGTCATTTTGTTCCAGCAGCTCTTGAACTATTTTGAGCATAGAGTCATTCTCAACTGTTACTTGGGAAGCTACATGGACTCTGACAGCTCAAGCTCTATTGAAGAAGTCATAAGAAAATTGGGAGGGAAGGGGATTGCCAGGCTGATAGATGGTCCAATTATTCCAATGATTAAGAAATGGGACTACCACTATGCAAAATAGAATTGAATGTAAGTGAAACTATTTGACCACGCAGCTACTGACTTAGTTTAAGAACTCATCTTGCAAAGTTAATTTTTCTTGATATTATTAAATTTATTACATCAGAAAAACTTAAGTGGAAACTGAGTTCTGCTGGTATTGACCCATCATTCTTGTTTATTGCTATGTTCTCAGAAGGAAAAGCCGTAATGAAACTTGACTGACAATGATAAGAACAACTATCTAAATCAACTCAATCACAGAAAGGTCAAAGTTAAAATTGGGAAAAAATACAATTCTTTTATATGAGAGCATTTTCATTACTATGAGTTTATGCCCTCTGATAGCATTTTAAAAGGGAAATGTGCTACAATATTTTATTCTGAACATAATATGAAAGCTTTTTGATCTGTTGAGTGTATTTTTTGCATTGCTTTTTTACCATGACATGCAGTAAATCAATGGGAAAGCTTCTAGGACATTCAGATTTATTCTATAATGATGGTCTTACCAGCTCATAACATAGAAATCATCGATAGAGCGGGGACAGGTTTGCAAAGTTGTCTACAGACTATGCCATCAGATAAATCATTGCATTTAAAAATCTTTCTCCATTAATAGGATTAAATGTGAAATTTATGCATCATTTCCTGTATAAACCATATTTAAGTACCCAGGATTTGTTTTTAGTTTCTTGCTCATGAAACTGGAGTGTATTTGATTAACTGACTATTGACTGTCATAAAGTTTTAATCAGCCTTTTGTGTGAGCCTACTCAGACATTCAGAGCATTTTTAGAGGCTCTCTCTTACCCCATTTAAAAAGATGTTAGGTGTTGTTGCTGGGGAAAGGGCCTTTTCAGATGTCGCTTACATCTCCATTAAGATCTTTCTATCACTGGTGGAAAAGTTTTTTGTTTCAGTAACTTTTAAGTTTGGGGTACTGAGGTTTTTACTGTTGCTTTAATTTTATACAACTTTTTTTTTTAAGGAGTGGCAAAATGATGGGCATCATGTTCAAAAGTTGTTTCAGTAACTTTTAAGTTTGGGCTACTGGTGTTTTCACTGTTGGCCTTAATTTTATACAACTTTTTTTTAAGGAGTGGCAAAATGATGGGCATCGTGTTTATTAAACACACATTAAAACATTGGACACGGTGTAACCATCCTGGCAATGTCTTTGCCATACATACTAGAATATAAAGTTAAATATTATAACCACCATGCTTATTTACAATTGGTCTATTCAGTATTTACAAATATAAGGTTATCGTATTTCCATCCATGTTGCTTTGTTCTTGTCTTATACATTTTCACTGTTGTGATTTCATACATAATTCTAATCTCCATCCTATAAATCTTAGCCATTGCTTATTTTGGGTCTTTCCTTTTTAGTTCCAACCATCAATAAAATTTATCCCAGATCTTATAATATTCTGATTCGTCTTTGTTCTTCAATTCCCATGTCAATTTATCCATTTCAGCACAAATCAGAATTTTCCTAATTACTTCCTCTTCTTGTGGAATTTCCCTGTTTTGAATTTGAAAGATCCCTAATTTCAATAATGTTTTGTTTATGGCTAAAAACCCATATATAGGATTGCTAAATCTCATACGATTTTACTATCTTCAACTGAATTTAATCAAGGGTGCTGAAATCTGACAGAATTCTGGACAAAAACCCTGAAGTCTTATGAGATGTCAGGAATAAGACTATCTCAAGACTAAGGCACTACATGTTTATGTATACTACTATTTAGGCATGTATAATTTCACAAGGGCCCCAGTATCAAAAAAAAAAAAGATTGATTCTTAGTATATTTTTACATTTTACCTTTTATGTTGCCCTCTCCAAATAACTCCATACATTGTTCAGGGAATATATTATTAACTGGTGGTATAAATATAATAAATATAATCTATATACATTACAAATTCAGCACTACTAAATAGTAAATGTAGTCCATTCAAAGATTAAACATAACTATATACAGTGGAAGTATGTGTTCAAGATTCCCAATCCTTTTGTTCTACAGTGTCTGGTGAAAAAATAAATTCTTGGGCATAGGTGCCATTTCTTCAATCCAAAGATTATTGCAAATCAAATCATTCCTATACTAACCTTCATCCTATAGTATTTTGACAGTGGTGTTTACAGCTGGTTCAAGGTAGACAAAAAGAAGTACTTACAGGATGCATAATTACTCGACAGAATTAATATTTGTCAATTTAATAATTTGTTGCCCTAAAGTAGGGCAAAGTCCTTGCCTTCTCTATTTCATTGGATTTACTAATACCAGATACATGTTGTACTCCATGAATGAAAATTGACATGTTCAGGATAGTTCATGAACGAACCCCACCCAAAGCGCTCATGTGTTGAAAGCTGAAAAGGCTTTAGCTGTAATGAGGTGTGGCCTCTTTACATCAGTCTTTGATGGCAGGAGAAAGGGAGCAGTTGCTTTTCATTCCTTTTGCTTAGAAGGGGGACAGTGGACAGAATGAAGAGTGTCTACTTGAGAGCTTCAACCATGCAGAACCTTCAGAGCAACTGAAATACTGCTGCTGGCCCACCAATTTTAGCAAGAATAGGCCTCAGGGGAAGATTTTGCCCTGTCACCATCAGCTCAGATTGCTTCCCACTTGCTGTAAGCTCCATTCTCAGATGGGGAATTCAAATTAATTAGAATCAGACGTGTGCAATGGGATTAAGTTGAGGGGAACGTTGGGAATCCTGCAGTTACAGCCTGTAATTGAGAGTTTGTGATTATGCACCGAGACCCTTCATTTCTTCTCTTGTCAGAGCTACACTATAAAATAATTCCAGCACATATTAGCAGCCAGTTGAAGTTGTCTTGTTTGTTTTAGCTACCACAGACAAACTTGTAATTACTGCAGTTCAAACTGGGAAGGAAATCTGCTCCAGGTTCAGCTGACTGACAGTTCAGGCAAGTAAAGCAGTTGGTATGTATTGCTGCTCAATTAATTTGCAAAATAGTTTTGAAACCTTCACAAAGTTACTCCTTGCCTTCAGGCATCTTCTGCTCTTGTGTATCTCATTCCCTCCTATTTTTTCCATTTATGGTATATCATGCTCATCTGATTGGACTGTAAACGTAAATGTGGTTAGAATGCCTAGCTTCTCTGCAGCTTAAAGAGAATGCAGGTTAGGTGGCTCCGTTCATGTCTTCCCTTGAAATCCCTATCCCAGGGGTCAGCAAACTTAAACACTCAAAGAGCCATTTGGACCCGTTTCCCACAGAAAAGAAAACACCGGGAGCCACAAAAGTCCTAACCGGAAGCCCCCTGTTCAATTCTGGAGCTGACCGGAAGTTCAGTTCCCCCACCATAGAGTCTCCTCCTAGAACGGCGCCCTTTTTCCTCTACCTGTCATAACCGAAAGCCCTATCAATTGTGGAGACAACTGGAAAACCCTCCCCTTGCCATAGAGCAGGGGTGTCCAAACTTGGCAACTTTAAGACTTGTGGACTTCCACTCCCAGAATTCCCCAGCCAGCTCTGCTGGCTGGGGAATTCTGGGAGTTGAAGTCCACAAGTCTTAAAGTTGCCAAGTTTGGACACCCCTGCCATAGAGTCTTCTCCTGGCGCACTGTGCTTTTCTCCCCTCCACCACCGGAAGCTCCTCTCAAAATTGTGGCGCCGACCGGTGATGGAGCCGCAACAGAAGGAGGAAAGAGCCACATGTGGCTCCGGAGCCGCAGTTTGCTGACCCCTGCCCTATCCCATACTTATTCAAAATATTTGAACTAAACAATTAGATAAGGCCCTGCCACACATTGACAATCACGTGGTTTGATTAAACTAGAAAAATGCATGTCTAATTCAATATCTTCACAGATTCCCAGAAGTAAGCTTTAGGGTTTATGCAGAAAAATGGGAAACTTCTTTGTGATAGCATTGCACAGAAAATACAAAGAAAGAAGAATGAGAAAATAAAGGAGTTGGATTCACTGAATTTGGTGACCAAATAGTAATTTGAACTCAAGACATCAGTACTTTAACATTGCTAACAGCTGGTCTATCTGTTATCTCTCTCTCTCTTCTATCTAGCTGTCTAACTAACTAGCTAACATTTGGCAAGTAAGTAAGCAAGTAAACAAATAAGTGCAAAAACACACATGCAGTAAAAAGACAAGTTTTCCCCGAACGTTTAACAGGTTTGCTTTAAAGAGTTTCAGTTCAAAACTGTGAGCAGAAAAGCAGGCAGAAAAACTTTGAGGGTCAGAGCTTTGAAGAAAGTTTGACAGCTGATCCACAGGATTGTGGGTTCATAGATTAAGTCAGGATGGCAGAATGAGCTGAAACAGATCCCCAAGAAAGTGAGAGAGAAAAGAAAAAACTATTCGCTATTAGCGAAGAAATTATACCAGGAAGGGGTGTGGTTTAGATGGCTGATGCCTGAAGGTATGCTAATATTCTGGGAGGACACAAGAGTCAGAATCAACACAACCACAGAGGCTCAGGCCTTTATGGATAAAAATAAAGCCCTCCTAGATAAACCTGATGATACTACACCGGACACACAGGACACGGGAGGGGCCGGAGCTCTGCTGGCGGGGGGGAGAAGGAGCAACATCGAGAAAACTCAGATCACAAAAATGAACAAGAAAATCTGTTTGCTGTAAAATGATTGAAATTATTTGAAGATAAAAGTTTATATGCTGACAAAGTACTATTAACTTGTAATAATCTAATGTATTAATAAATGAAAAGTATGAGCACGGGGGGAGGGACCACCTCCTGCATATTGTAACTGCCAAAATTTGTAACCTATTCCACTACCCCTTTCCTTGTTTATTTTTTTAAAAACCAATAAAATTTTGTTTAAAACAAAAAAAAAAAGGATGGCAGAATGAGGAGTCAAACAAAGATGGAAGAGGAAAGGGAAGATCAACTCGAGAATATGTTGCAAACCCTAATTACTTTGAGAGTTCCTAAATACAACAATACCCGCCTTAAGCAACAAAACCTTGGCAGAAAGTGAGACAAAAAGCAAAACTTCCACAAGGTAATATTTCTGATGTTGGTACCATGGTCAGCCTACCCTTACTGTCATGTCTTCCTATTCGTTGGAGAAACTGGCAATTTCTGCTGTACAAAACAAAGAGTTATGATTGGCAATTTGCAACCTCTACCTAATGAGCTCTTCATTTATACAGCAATGATGAACCTTTCCGAACAAAAGTTGAGAACAAACAAGTTGAGAAAGAACATCGGACAACAACTACTGTCTTCTTCCAAATGCATCCTTTGGTGCCAAAGAAGTTCTTCCAATGAGGAACTGAGAGAGAATCCTTCTGTCATTATTCAAGGGCAAATCCATCATTACATCAGAAATGTAATGGCAGACCGCAATTAGCAACTGAAATTTATTCAGATTTACTTCATGGATTTTCAACAGTATAGAATCAATGGAAATAATCCACAGTGATGGAATTTCAACATTTAATTTACAGAATGTGTCCAAAATCTGGGACTAATTCTGTGGAATTAAAACTTTAGCAAATTTTACAAAATATTTTATGACATAAAAATGATGATAAAACAATTTATCCCATAATACTAAATATCATAAAACATTTCCTGTGCTGTTTGATTATGCTATACAACTCATTGTCAAGGCGGATACATCTCTGAATGTATCTCTACTTTTCAGTTAAGGCAATACTACATTAGAAGTTTTGTCATTGTTGAAAGCATTGAAGCATCTGGTAAGAAAATATTTCTGAAATGATGGCCCAAAGGGGGATTTGTTATCTAGTCTATATATCACTGGCAGAACTGGTGCCGAGTTTAGAAAATAAGTATATGTATTAAGTGGCTGGATAGCATAGTGCTTAGAGTGCCACCTTTTGACAAAAGAGACTGGGGTTTGAATCCTGAATGGTACCTCCCTTACCAGGAGGATCTTTATCCAAACGCTTTACCTGCCTTTAGTGTTTCACCTGCCTATCTCAAATAGGAGAATGACACAAACTAAGAGAGATGTTGATTCACACATCACCTGGATTAACAAGTTCCACTGAGGAATCAGAACAATATGATGATAAATGGGCTACTGAAAACAAACCATACATAGACAAGAGACTCCAGAACTGATGGAATGCTACAACAGTAGAAGACCTAATGAGAGGGGACGTATGAAATGTACGAGGGAACTATGGATAGAAAGAAGAACCTCATCTACACTGAGAAACAATTTTTCAATGAAGAGGAAGCTGTCACAACTTGAGATGATCAGTTACATATTATGTCCCAGATTCAAGAAGACCTGGAAAAACAACTGGATGTGCAGCTGATACCTGGAGCTCGAATGTCTATTTGCCCCCCCCCCAGAGCACAACAACTGATATGAGGCATTAGATCATGGATAAATTAGCTAGTCAACCTCAGAGATCAATTATCAAGGCTCAGTGAAGAAGTACCATCAGTATATTTGAAGATGCCAACAGAGCCTTTGCAGAGGTTCTGAAGACTCATGAAAGAGGATGCTGGCATGGCGGGCAGTAGGAACCCATTCTCATGACACTTCGGATACTTCATTCCCCGCATCACAACTTTAGAGAAAAAAATGGTGTGTGCAATGTGTGGGATGAGGCTTCGGATCTATTGCAAGAATTAGATGCCAGCTTGGAGAATGGCATGAAGCAGGACTGATTCTGGGAGAAGCTGCCTCAAAGAGGTTGTGTGGGCCTGTCAGAAACTGCAGGAAAACAGCTGAAGGTGAATGATGCATAGCAGGTCCTTAAACTAGGCAGGGCTGTGGGGACAATTGAGACTGGGCAAAATGGTGCTCATGTGTCTGGCTCCGGATTGGGTTTGATATGTCATTTCTCAGTGGCAGTGAGACTGAAGTCAATGCCTGGTGGCCGTGGCAGTTGATTGACACTGCTAAAGGCCCTGGGCTTCTACTTCAGGCCCAGCTCTGAAGCTGCTGCTGACAAGTGCCACTATGCAGAATAGACAGAAGGGCATGGATAAGGGATTGGGGAGATAAGGTGGTGGGGGAGCTACAGTGGCTGTGGTCATTAGATCATTGTAAAAAAAAAATCCTGTGGAAAAAGTAGTTTGATTATTGAAGCAGATGATAAATTCCTTTTCACTGAATTTGTTTAAGGAGGATGTTGGCTTTAATGTGAATTCTGGCAAGTGACAGTTGGGTTCAACTGATTGGAGTTTTTCAGTCCTTTCAGTAAACTCCAAGTCTATTTGGAGAGAAGAAACAGTTTTTAGTCATTCACAGCAGATCATTTTTCACCATGTCTCTGTGTTTCTTCAAAAAAAATGCCAGCACACTACAGAGAATGGAACAGAAAAATAACACAAGAGAAAATATAGTAAAAGAAACCTGGAAATGGCGGTCATGGCTGAAAAACAGAAGACAAAGAATTGAGCTTTTGTGCAAAAGATTCCAAAGGGCTGCAATCTTAAGTTTAGGTTCTTGAAAAGTCTGTGCAAGAGCACAATCCTATATATGCATTTAGACAGGGATTACTAAGAGCTGAAGGAATATGAAGGCTTTCCAACAGCCATTTCTTTTATTCCAATGCACATTGAGTGTGTTGGTATGCTTATCTGGTAATACAGTATCTAAGTATTAATTTATTATGCAATCCTTCTGGGCAATCTTCAGAAATTGCAGTTGACAGTTGTATAGCTGCTTTTTGTTTTATTCGGGAATACAGATCTTAGATATTTACAGTGACCATGCATCCTTTACCATAAAGGACTTTTATTTCATAAAGCTATCCTTCAATTTCTTGGCAATTTGAAAATGGGCAGTTTTCAACTCCCAGAATTCCCAGCCTTCAAGGTTGGCTGGGGGATTCTGGGAGCTGGTCCATCTGTCTTCAAGTTGCCAAGTATGAGAAACATTACAATACAGTATTCATTGCTGTATGGCATACCTCCCAAGTTATTAAATACAAAACAAACACTATTTAGGTTTCTTAAATTCAAACAGATGAGGTCTTAGTTTGTTGGACTAATCATGGTGATGTATTGGGAAAGAGCTGCCATGGAATTAGCCGTTTTTGGGGGGAAGACTCCCATTGTATATTAAATGATCAAATCAGGACTGGGAGAATATGCTATATGATGAAATTCAGATGCTATATCTCAAGAATAACACGGTCTCGACCCAATTACAATAGTTGAGAAATAACTGCTAAGTTCACAAATAATGCTCAGCTCTGAGTTTGGGTTGTTTTCTATTCATATGAATAATGACATAGCATTAGTCATGAATTCAACCCAGACAATGGAAAAACATAAGAGAAATTCAATAAGTAAAAGCATTTCAGAAGAATATGAAGTAAAATTGCTTTATGACTGTCCATGCAACCTTAATATGATAGCATTTGTTGCTTATATCTCACAATCCTTCTAGATGGTTTTATTCAGACAAACAGAAAAGAAACACAGATTGCAATTTATGCTTGAGAGGGATTCTTTATTGCAAGCAGTGTATTTTATTTTATTTTATTAAAAAAACGTCTTGGCTGTTCTACTCCTCTGCTCAAGCAAACTGAAGTTAAACTGACTCTAGACTGCAATTCCAATAATGTATATATACATATATATATATACATACATATGTGCATATAAAAGAATTACTTAGGCTGCAAAGTGTCAACATTTCTTTAAAAAAGTAAGAAAAACAAACATTGCCCAAAAGAATCATATAAAAAAGCGGCATTAGATAATCAGGAAAGCTACTGAAAGTCTCCTTCATATGCCAGGCACTTAAGTGTTTGTTGCTTTTTCTCTGGGTATGTAAGGAGGCAGCAGAAGGCCTGACAGACTTGACAGTACCAGGAGGAGAAATAAAGCATTGTTCAATAAATATGCAGGTTCCTCCTTGTCTTAAGAAAGATTCTCCTTATCTCCTTTGCAGGGATATGATCAAGGAAAAGTCACTGGATCTCTTCAATAATTGGCAGTCCAGACCTTTCTGATTCCAGTCAAGTGAGAAACGATTACAGGATCAAAAATTTTATCAGCTTGGAATAGGGCTGCTATTGTGCTGTGAAGCACTGTTGCTTCACAAGATCTGGCCAGATACTACAAAAATTATAAAAGCGACAACAGGCGTTGTCAAGTTTTGTTTCCCTGTTGCCGTCTTAATGCCTCCTGCCAAAAAATATTTATGGCTGAGCAGCATGATTCTGTGCATGGGCCCTTCCCCACCCCCGCCCTCACCCCCAAACCAAAACTCTTTCCCAGAAGTAACTTGTCTGTGCTTTTCCATGAAAGGATTTGAAAAGTAAATAAAAGGTTAAATGTGCCAAGACAGAGAAGTCCCAAAAACTTGTTACAGGCTTTCCTTGTGAAATTATCCTAAGACGGACGTTCCCAGCATTCCCTTCATTTCTAAGATGTTTTTATCTAGTCCTGTGGAAGTCGGAGGTAGACCCTGGAGGAATGCAGCCTGGCCGGGCACAGAGAACACAGCCTGGTGAAGACATCTTGGATCAAGAAAACATACACAGCCTTCATCCACTAGTGTAAAAGTTCTTGGTCCCTTTTGGTTCTGTTAGGTCCCATTGAGAATCTGTAACAGTCAAAACCCCAAAATGTGATTTCAGCCCAATCCAACCTCTGAATAGGGTGGGCATTTCCTATTCAGGCCTTGCTTTCTGATGGGCTTTCTCCAAGCATGTTAGCAATTTCGCTGAAAGATGGGCGGTCCTTTGGGCTTTGAGCCCAACAGCGCTGCATCAACTTGTAACATTTGGAGGGACAACCCTCTGGATGGGGAAGCTTCATTTTCCCAGACTGTAAACCTAAACAGAGAAAAAGAAAGCACAGGGTAAGAACTGCCCTCCTAGGTTTTTTTCTAGGATGCATGTATGATCAACTTTTCAGCAACAGTACAGCTCCTTAATTATTTGCCTTCAAGCAGCAACTTAGATAATTTTTATTTTTAAAATATCCATTTTCTGTATAATAGATCTGTTTGTTTTAGAAGATTTCTCAAATCAAAATGAGATGAGAAACAGTACTGTCTTTCAGTCAATTCTCTCTTCCAATTCCATCCCATTCATCTTTCCTCTTTTTCGATCCTGTCTGAAATTGTATTGAAGAGATTGTAATAAAATCTCTTTATTAAATAAAGTACACCAGCAGCACATTCACAACTTTTGGGGGTAAGTTGTTCAACTGATTAATTGTTCTAACTGTCAGGAAATTTCTCCTTAGTTCTAAGATGCTTCTCTCCTTGATTATTTTCCACCCATTGTTCTTGTTCTACCCTCAGGTGCCTTGGAGAATAGTTTGACTCCCTCTTCTTTGTGGCAGCCCCTGAGATATTGGAACACTGCTATCATGTCTCCTCTAGTCCTTCTTTTCATTAAACTAATTAAACTAACTCACTTAATAATAATAATAATAATAATAATAATAATAATAATAATAATAATAATAATAATAATAATAATAATAATAATAATTTTATTTGATTAGCCGCAACCCTCTCCCGAAGGACTCGGGGCGGCGTACAATCAAAACAGATAAAATACAGATAAAAACAAACATACATACATAAAGAACAAGGACATATACATGTGCATGGAGGAGGTAGACTCATAAGTGAAAGACAATTAAAAACACAATTTAAAATCCCATTAAATAAAATTACTGAATTAAAAAACCCATAGGAGCGTTATGAAGTTATGACGCTTAGTTAGCCGGCTATTTGGAATAGGTGGGTCTTGAGCTTTACACGGAAGGAGCGGAGGTCAGTAGTGGTCCTAATATCCGGGGGGAGGTCATTCCACAGGGCTGGGCCCGCCACAGAGAAGGCTCTGCTCCTAGGCGCCGCCCCATGGCACTGTCTGGTGGACGGCACCTGGAGAAGTCCCTCTCTGTGCGAGCGGATGGGTCGTAGGGATGTATGGGGCAGAATACGATCCCGCAGGTAACTAGGTCCTGAGCCATGGAGCGCTTTAAAGATCGTAATCAAGACCTTGAAACGCACCCGATAGATCACAGGAAGCCAGTGCAGCTCGCGCAGGAGAGGTGTCACATGGGAGTACTTAGTACTCCCCATAATCACCCGCGCGGCCGCATTCTGGACCAACTGCAGTCTCCGAGTGCATTTCAAGGGAAGCCCCATGTAGAATAAAGGGGCTTAATAAAGAAGCTGTTTTACAACAGTCCAGTGTTGCTCCAGTCTACGAACATTTCACTAGATAAGGAAAAATTTAATAAGGGTCCACATACCTGCTAACACCTCTTCATTCCCCAATGATGAATGCGGCAATTCCCCCAATGTAAATATTTCCCACATGACCACCCCAAAGGACCACACATCAGATTTTGTGGAGAATTCATCCTCCAAGACAGCTTCAGGGGGCATCCAACGAAGTGGAATCCAGGCTTGGTGGTAGTGATAGTATTCGCTGAATATGGAGAAGCAAAGGATAAATCAGCTCTGTCCAAATCTTCTAAACATGGCCTTTGGAGCATCCGCTAAGAGAGATCTAAGCTATCTTACCTGTTGTAAACATCTTTGTTGAGGCTTAGTTTTGCCAGCTTCACCTGCCTTTGCGCACTGACCAGGCAGTTCCGAGCCGCCAAGTCTTTGTGGACAAACCTGCTATTGGAGAGATGTTCCATCCCCAGTGCCACTTGGCAGCAGAAAGATAACTGAAAAATACCAGATACATAAAGGCATTGTAAGCATCCTATGTGAAGCTAAGTGTTCTCTGAACTGGCCTGCAGGAGGAATAATAAAGGGCAGGCATTTCCTATTTTGCAAAATTTCTTAGAATGGCGCATCACAGAGCAACGTTTTTGAGTCAATGTACCTCAACTTAAAGAATGTGCCCAAAACCTAGGACTCATTACTCCAGTGGAACTTAAAATTCAAGGATTTTCAGACCAGCTGTTTTGGCAATGTTGTGGCCCCTGCAACACTGCTGAGCCACCACAGTCAGCTCTAATCTCATGACCATGTTTTCTGATGCTGCCTGCCAATTCTTACATGGAAAGTCGATGAGGAAGCTGGTGGGAAGTCGTAAGTCATTCCCACTTCCAGTGCTTTTTGCTCACCTACTGTCAAGTGCAAACAACCAGACCCCCACTTTAAGAGCTTGATTAACTTTTTATTGCTGAAGCCTGTAGAGAAAAATTTACTCAGAGTAATGATTTGAACTTGTGACTAGATACGTTTCAATGGCATTCAAGAGAGGAGGTTGGACTTTACCCCCTTGAACTTGTATAAAGATTCTAGACAAACTGCCATTTGACTCCTCTGCTGACTTGGCCAATTTCTCTCCTACATCTGTGGTCTCTCTGTTTATCATTGAAATGAAATTCAATGGTGAAAAGAGTAAGGTTCTACATTTAGGCAACAAAAATGGAATGCACAGGTACAGTATAGGTGGTACCTTGCTTAGTAGTAGTAACTGTGAAAGGGATCTTGGAGTCTTAGTGGACAACCATTTAAATATGAGCCAGCAGTGTGCAGCAGCTGCCAAAAAAGCCAACACAGTCCTAGGCTGCATCAACAGAGGGATAGAATCAAGATCATGTGAAGTGTTAATATCACTTTATAATGCCTTGGTAAGGCCACACTTGGAATACTGCATTCAGTTTTGGTCGCCACGATGTAAAAAAGATGTGGAGACTCTGGAGAGAGTGCAGAGAAGAGCAACAAAGCTGATTAGGGGACTGGAGAGTAAAACATATGAAGAACGGTTGCAGGGACTGGGTATGTCTAGTTTAATAGAAAGAAGGACTAGGGGAGACATGATAGCATTGTTCCAATATCTCAGGGGTTGCCACAAAGAAGAGGGAGTCAAACTATTCTCCAAGGCACCTGAGGGTAGAACAAGAAGCAATGGGTGGAAACTAATCAAGGAGAGAAGCAACTTAGAACTGAGGAGAAACTTCCTGACAGTTAGAACAATTAATCAGTGGAACAGAAGTTGCCTCCAGAGGTTGTGAATGCCCCAACACTGGAAGTCTTTAAGAAGACTTAAATATGCCATACCATGTGCATGAATCACACAAGTGGCAAGAAAATAGGGGCAGTCAGGCATAACACAGGTTATGTAGACAGTAAACACAAGGTCAATCAAAATGGACTCAAATGTCTATATACCAATGCACAGAGTATGAGGAATAAACAGGGAGAATTAGAAATTCAAGTAAAAGAGGGCAGATATGATATTATTGCCATTACAGAAACTTGGTGGGATGAAACTGACAAATGGAACATACAGCTAGAAGGATTTAAATTATTTAAAAGAAATAGACCAAATAAAAGAGGAGGTGGAGTTGCACTATATATAAGAAATAACTACGTCTCTACAGAAATAGAGCACAACAATAATGAGAACTATCTTGAATGCATTTGGGTCAATATTAAAGGTTGTGGGGGAAATGACATTGCCATAGGTCTATACTACAGGCCACCCAACCAAGCAGAGGAAGAAGATGAACTTTTTGCTAGTCAGCTAACTAAGGTATGTAGGAAGCACACCACAATAGTAATGGGAGATTTTAACTACCCTGACATCAACTGGGAAACAAACTCTGCACCAAGTGGAAGATCCAACAGGTTCCTAACAAACCTAGCAGACAACTTTGTTTTCCAAAAAGTAGAGAAGGAAACAAGGGGATCAGCCATATTGGACTTAATCCTCACTAACAGAGAGGAAATGATAGAAGGTGTTGAAGCCATAGGAATCCTGGGGGCAAGTGACCATGCAATATTGGAATTCAACATTATCCAAACACAAGTAGTAGAACAAAGTTAAACTAGAGTCTTGGACTTTAAGAAAGCTAATTTCAATAAACTTAGGGAGAGCTTGGGAAAAATTCCATGGATGAGAATCCTCGAGGGGAAAACAACTCAAGAAGCTTGGGAAATTTTGAAAAATGAGATTACAAAAGCCCAGTCTAGCACAATACCAATGAAGAAGAAAAATAACAGCTCCCAAAAGAAACCAGCATGGCTGCATAAACAACTATCTGACAAACTGAAAGACAAAAAAAGTAAGTATAAAAAGTGGAAGGAGGGGGACATAACTAAGGCAGAATATCAGCAAATAGCCCGAGCCTGTAAAGATGAAGTGAGGAAAGCTAAGGCTCACAATGAAGAAAGGCTTGCCACAAAAGTAAAAATTAACAAAAAAAGCTTCTTCCAACATGTTAAAAACAAGAAAAAAATTAAGGAAACAATTGGTCCATTGCTAGGAGAAAGTGGCAAGAAGGTGACAAGCAACAGGGAGAAAGCAGAACTATTTAACTCATGTTTTGCATCTGTCTTTACACAAAGGGATAAAACAGTCCAACCTATCAAAAGCAGCACCACAAAATTAGGAACACAAATTGAAATAGGGAAGAAAATGGTAAGTGAGCACCTGTCTACCCTAGACGAGTTCAAATCACCAGGACCGGATGGATTACACCCCAGAGTTCTGAAGGAACTAGCAGACGAGATCTCAGAACCACTGAATTATATCTTTCAGAGATCCTGGAACACAGGGGAACTACCAGAGGACTGGAAAAGAGCTGATGTGGTTCCCATCTTCAAAAAAGGGAAAAAATTAGATCCAGGAAACTACAGACCTATCAGCCTAACCTCAATACCAGGAAAGATTCTGGAAAAAAATAATCAAACAACGAATTTGCGAACACCTAGAAGCAAACAAAGTAATAGCCAAAAGCCAACATGGATTTGTCAAAAACAGATCATGCCAGACTAATCTTATTGCATTCTTTGATAATGTGACAAAATTAGTGGACCAGAGGAATGCCGTTGATATAGTTTACTTGGACTTCAGTAAGGCTTTTGATAAGGTAGACCATAACCTACTACTAGATAAAGTAGAAGAATGTGGGTTAGACAGCATCACCACCAGATGGATTCGTAACTGGCTGACCAACCGCACTCAACGTGTAGTTCTCAATGGAACTGCATCTACATGGAGGGAAGTATGCAGTGGAGTACCCCAAGGCTCTGTTTTAGGCCCAGTACTCAACATCTTCATCAATGATTTGGATGAGGGAATAAATGGGGAACTCATCAAATTTGCAGATGATACCAAGCTGGCAGGAATAGCCAACACTCCAGAAGATAGGCTTAAGATACAGAAGGATCTTGACAAACTTGAACATTGGGCACTATCTAATAAAATGAAATTCAATGGTGAAAAGAGTAAGGTTCTACATTTAGGCAACAAAAATGGAATGCACAGGTACAGTATAGGTGATACCTTGCTCAGTAGTAGTAACTGTGAAAGGGATCTTGGAGTCCTAGTGGACAACCATTTAAACATGAGCCAGCAGTGTGCAGCAGCTGCCAAAAAAGCCAACACAGTTCTAGGCTGCATCAACAGAGGGATAGAATCAAGATCACGTGAAGTGTTAATACCACTTTATAATGCCTTGGTAAGGCCACACTTGGAATACTGCATTCAGTTTTGGTCGCCACGATGTAAAAAAGATGTGGAGACTCTGGAGAGAGTGCAGAGAAGAGCAACAAAGCTGATTAGGGGACTGGAGAGTAAAACATATGAAGAACGGTTGCAGGGACTGGGTATGTCTAGTTTAATAGAAAGAAGGACTAGGGGAGACATGATAGCATTGTTCCAATATCTCAGGGGTTGCCACAAAGAAGAGGGAGTCAAACTATTCTCCAAGGCACCTGAGGGTAGAACAAGAAGCAATGGGTGGAAACTAATCAAGGAGAGAAGCAACTTAGAACTGAGGAGAAACTTCCTGACAGTTAGAACAATTAATCAGTGGAACAGAAGTTGCCTCCAGAGGTTGTGAATGCCCCAACACTGGAAGTCTTTAAGAAGACTTAAATATGCCATACCATGTGCATGAATCACACAAGTGGCAAGAAAATAGGGGCAGTCAGGCATAACACAGGTTATGTAGACAGTAAACACAAGGTCAATCAAAATGGACTCAAATGTCTATATACCAATGCACAGAGTATGAGGAATAAACAGGGAGAATTAGAAATTCAAGTAAAAGAGGGCAGATATGATATTATTGCCATTACAGAAACTTGGTGGGATGAAACTGACAAATGGAACATACAGCTAGAAGGATTTAAATTATTTAAAAGAAATAGACCAAATAAAAGAGGAGGTGGAGTTGCACTATATATAAGAAATAACTACGTCTCTACAGAAATAGAACACAACAATAATGAGAACTATCTTGAATGCATTTGGGTCAATATTAAAGGTTGTGGGGGAAATGACATTGCCATAGGTCTATACTACAGGCCACCCAACCAAGCAGAGGAAGAAGATGAACTTTTTGCTAGTCAGCTAACTAAGGTATGTAGGAAGCACACCACAATAGTAATGGGAGATTTTAACTACCCTGACATCAACTGGGAAACAAACTCTGCACCAAGTGGAAGATCCAACAGGTTCCTAACAAACCTAGCAGACAACTTTGTTTTCCAAAAAGTAGAGAAGGAAACAAGGGGATCAGCCATATTGGACTTAATCCTCACTAACAGAGAGGAAATGATAGAAGGTGTTGAAGCCATAGGAATCCTGGGGGCAAGTGACCATGCAATATTGGAATTCAACATTATCCAAACACAAGTAGTAGAACAAAGTTAAACTAGAGTCTTGGACTTTAAGAAAGCTAATTTCAATAAACTTAGGGAGAGCTTGGGAAAAATTCCATGGATGAGAATCCTCGAGGGGAAAACAACTCAAGAAGCTTGGGAAATTTTGAAAAATGAGATTACAAAAGCCCAGTCTAGCACAATACCAATGAAGAAGAAAAATAACAGCTCCCAAAAGAAACCAGCATGGCTGCATAAACAACTATCTGACAAACTGAAAGACAAAAAAAGTAAGTATAAAAAGTGGAAGGAGGGGGACATAACTAAGGCAGAATATCAGCAAATAGCCCGAGCCTGTAAAGATGAAGTGAGGAAAGCTAAGGCTCACAATGAAGAAAGGCTTGCCACAAAAGTAAAAATTAACAAAAAAAGCTTCTTCCAACATGTTAAAAACAAGAAAAAAATTAAGGAAACAATTGGTCCATTGCTAGGAGAAAGTGGCAAGAAGGTGACAAGCAACAGGGAGAAAGCAGAACTATTTAACTCATGTTTTGCATCTGTCTTTACACAAAGGGATAAAACAGTCCAACCTATCAAAAGCAGCACCACAAAATTAGGAACACAAATTGAAATAGGGAAGAAAATGGTAAGTGAGCACCTGTCTACCCTAGACGAGTTCAAATCACCAGGACCGGATGGATTACACCCCAGAGTTCTGAAGGAACTAGCAGACGAGATCTCAGAACCACTGAATTATATCTTTCAGAGATCCTGGAACACAGGGGAACTACCAGAGGACTGGAAAAGAGCTGATGTGGTTCCCATCTTCAAAAAAGGGAAAAAATTAGATCCAGGAAACTACAGACCTATCAGCCTAACCTCAATACCAGGAAAGATTCTGGAAAAAAATAATCAAACAACGAATTTGCGAACACCTAGAAGCAAACAAAGTAATAGCCAAAAGCCAACATGGATTTGTCAAAAACAGATCATGCCAGACTAATCTTATTGCATTCTTTGATAATGTGACAAAATTAGTGGACCAGAGGAATGCCGTTGATATAGTTTACTTGGACTTCAGTAAGGCTTTTGATAAGGTAGACCATAACCTACTACTAGATAAAGTAGAAGAATGTGGGTTAGACAGCATCACCACCAGATGGATTCGTAACTGGCTGACCAACCGCACTCAACGTGTAGTTCTCAATGGAACTGCATCTACATGGAGGGAAGTATGCAGTGGAGTACCCCAAGGCTCTGTTTTAGGCCCAGTACTCAACATCTTCATCAATGATTTGGATGAGGGAATAAATGGGGAACTCATCAAATTTGCAGATGATACCAAGCTGGCAGGAATAGCCAACACTCCAGAAGATAGGCTTAAGATACAGAAGGATCTTGACAAACTTGAACATTGGGCACTATCTAATAAAATGAAATTCAATGGTGAAAAGAGTAAGGTTCTACATTTAGGCAACAAAAATGGAATGCACAGGTACAGTATAGGTGATACCTTGCTCAGTAGTAGTAACTGTGAAAGGGATCTTGGAGTCCTAGTGGACAACCATTTAAACATGAGCCAGCAGTGTGCAGCAGCTGCCAAAAAAGCCAACACAGTTCTAGGCTGCATCAACAGAGGGATAGAATCAAGATCACGTGAAGTGTTAATACCACTTTATAATGCCTTGGTAAGGCCACACTTGGAATACTGCATTCAGTTCTGGTCGCCACGATGTAAAAAAGATGTGGAGACTCTGGAGAGAGTGCAGAGAAGAGCAACAAAGCTGATTAGGGGACTGGAGACTAAAACATATGAAGAAGGGTTGCAGGAACTGGGTATGTCTAGCTTAAGAGAAAGAAGGACTAGGGGAGACATGATAGCATTGTTCCAATATCTCAGAGGTTGCCACAAAGAAGAGGGAGTCAAACTATTCTCCAAGGCACCTGAGGGTAGAACAAGAAGCAATGGGTGGAAACTAATCAAGGAGAGAAGCAACTTAGAACTGAGGAGAAACTTCCTGACAG
Source organism: Natrix helvetica (assembly GCF_964273705.1). NCBI lineage: Eukaryota > Metazoa > Chordata > Lepidosauria > Squamata > Natricidae > Natrix > Natrix helvetica. The sequence goes on from NC_138552.1 coordinate 252,402,519, forward strand.
TTAGAACAATTAATCAGTGGAACAGCTTGCCTCCAGAAGTTGTGAATGCCCCAACACTGGAAGTCTTTAAGAAGATGTTGGATAGCTATTTGTCTGAAACGGTATAGGGTTTCCTGCCTAGGCAGGGGGTTGGACTAGAAGACCTCCAAGGTCCCTTCCAACTCTACTATTCTGTTGTATTGCATCTGTTAGATAAGTAAATATCTCTGAAATGGGTTGTCTAGTGACCTATAAAGCCCCCCCCTCTCCTGGACAGGAAGGTCTTGCTGATGGCCACTCGTGGCATAATCATTTCCTGTCTGGATTGCTTGCCATTTGCTGAATGTGAGGCTGCCCTTGAAGACTATTCAGATGCCCCAATTGATCTAGAATGCAACACACTGCACTGCATATGCAGTGTTGAGCACCTCTAGGTTTGCTCACATTACACCACTGCAGCACAAGCTGCACTGGCTTCCAGTTTTCTGCTGGGTGCAATTCAAAGTGCTTGTTATCACCTTTAAAGGCCTACATGGCATAAGACAGGCTATTTGCAGGACTTAGTATCTGCCTGTCCCACCAGTTTGACTAAGGTAGGCACAGTCCAGGTCCCTCCCCTGAAATGTTGTCATGTAGAGGGGCACAAAAAGCATGTCTTTTCCACAGCTGCCTCAATCTTGTGGAACATCCTTCTCCCAGCAATTCAGCAGACCCCATCCCTTTAGACACCTAGAAGGCCATCAGACCAGGCTCTTCACCCAGGCAGTGAGCTAGAGTAATTGGAGCCTACGGATAGTTGCTGCACCATGGGAGATGATTGCAGCACTGATATTTTTTGGTTTTTTATTTTTTATGTTTATGGTTTTATGGTTTGTAATTCCATTATTGTTCATTATTGAGTTGTGCTTTTGGGTGGAAGGCCATATGCTTAATTTCTTAAACGAAGAAACAAATGTCTTAGATCACTAACAGGTGGTTGTTAGAACAGATCATCAAGACCCACAATGGCTTGCAAATTGTCCATTTGTGATCTACAATTTGCCAGGATGTATCTGTAAACAACTTTCTGTATTAAAAAAAAATCAGCACGTAGGCTTGTTTTTAAATAGCCCTAGCAACAACATTGGGAGATAAGGCACCTGCACAGCAGCCTAAATGCCATACCAAATTGGATGACATAATTATTGACTCTTTCAAATGAACTGACTCCTTTCTCTACAATTACAGCCTTCTTTAGATTCAGATGCTACTAAGTCTCCAATTGTACTACTTTACCTTATGCTTCGTGCTGACGGGCTGGGGCTTGAGGTTCTCATCTTTAGTTCTGGAAATCCTCAAGAACTGTTTCAGATCTCCCTAGCAGGAAGGAAGCCAGAAAGGAAATCTTCAGAACTATTCAAAAGTATACGGAGACAAAAATAAGTCGGACCAATTCATCTTATCAATCTCTTATTCTCTTTTGATCACATAAAGTAATTTTAAGATGCTAACAATAAACAACCAGGATCATCTGCAGTAACACCACGTTCATACAGTATTCAGTATATAGTAGTGGATCAGCAGGCAGAGTAAGCATGCATTCGCAAGACCCAGTCGGGTGAAGACAATGTTGCCTTATCAGAGATCTGCTTCTCCCAGAATTTGGATTCATCAACAACTTTGAAGCCAGGACTGAGGATGGGGGAAGAGGTCAGCATTCATCATTAAAAACTCTGTATTTGTGACCAAAGACCCTGATTTGGAGACTTCTGGGTGTAAACGTCTCTTTCTGAAATAGGCCCATAGAGATATCCAGCTTTCCCTACTCAATTATCCTAGCCCAGCCAAGATTCAGGAAACAACGAAATATGGAGCTATTCCGTGGAGCTTTTCCCTACAGAATGGATACCAGCATGTTTTTTTTGTTACTGGTTCATGTCTTAAGTTTTAAAATATTGTGTTTCTAAGCCTACCAGGGATGTTTGAATGTTGTGTATGCTGACTCTGTAAACCGCTTAGAGAGGGCTGTAAAGCACTGCAAAGCGGTATATACGTCTAAGTGGCATTGCTATTGTTTGAGTTGTGTTGCTATAGATGTTTTATTATTTCTCATCCTGAACGTTTTTATGATTTTGCCGTAAATTGCCTGAGTGAACTGAAATTGAGAAATAAATAAATATTCAATATAGAAATCCCTTTCCAGTGACCAGCTTCTTCAGCCTCCAATCTAAAGGGGTGGAATTTCCATATAAACCTGTTGGCTTTTGTTTCAAAAGTAAACAAAAAAAAAAAAGCATGATCGGTTCATTAACCACAGCAAAACTGACACAGGTTTACTCAAGAGCTCTGCATCCATTATTGTATTTCAATCAACAGGTCTTCTCTTAAGAGTAAATACAGTGTGTACAGCTTCAACCTTGTATACTTCTTGTTAAAAAAAAAACAACCCCCCACATACATACGACAATTGGATATTTGATTAGATTTCTTACCAAATCTACATATTCCAAGATCATGTAGTGAGGGTCTGCTTCCCTGCATAAGCCAAGCAATCGCACCACGTTGTTGTGGTTCAGTTTGCCAAACATCTCAGTTTCTTGTCTGAAGGCCAACTGTAGTTGTTCATCCCTTGACTGAAGACTCTTGACTAAAACAAGCACTTCAGTGTCATTGTCATCAATGCCTTTTGCCTTAGCCAGGAAAACATCTCCAAATTCACCTTTCCCTAAAAAAAAAAGGAGAGCAGCTTGCTAGTCATCTCTATAACTAAACACAGAATACAGTACAATATGGATTTTGATATTGTTGAAAAATTTGAGGCCATGAGCAGGAAGAAGGAAAACTTCAGAGCTGGCTGAGAGTATGATGCAGACACGTACTTCCCCTGCCCCACCCTCCCCGCCATTTATCCATGGGGGTCATAGATAGTTTTTGATGACCCAAAGATATTTGTGTTTCTAATGACAAAAATGGACCTAGGAGAACCCATTGGCTATACATTTGATGCTTTAGGAGAAGTGCAGCCTCTTAAATTGTTTTTGGTTTCTGTTGGTTATAGGACAGCGATGGCGAACCTTTTTTGGCTTGTGTGCCATAAGTGGGGGGAACACAGGGGGGTCGTGTGCGGGCGTGCCGCACCCATAATGCAATGCACGACTCCCCCAGTGCACATGCACGCACTACAGGCGCTCCCCCCATTTTTAAATGCTTTTTTCGCCCTCCCCAGGCTCCAGAAGCTTTATAGGAGCCTGCGGAGGGCGAAAACAGCCCCCCACCCCACCCCCAGACGGTCCCTGAAGCCTTCGGTTCGCTCAAAACGATCCTCCTAGCAAAGCAGAATTCCGGTTTGCTCGGAGGGTAGTTTTGAGCGCTCCGAAGGAGTCAGGGAAGCTCATGAAGCCTCCGGAGGGCCTCCGGGGGGGGAGGGTGGGGGGAGGCTCTTTTCGCCCTCCCCAGGCTCCTATAAAGCCTCTGGAGCCTGGGGAGGGCGAAAAAATGGCTTTAAAAAAGGGTGAACTCAGCTGGCCAGAGCGCCCATGCGTGCTGGCCAGCTGACAGGACAGCGCCTCGCGTGCCCTGACAAATGGCTCCGCGTGCCACCTGTGGCATGCGTGCCATAGGTTCGCCATCACTCCTATCGGAAGTGTGTCTGGTGATGTTACTCAGAGGAATAGAAATGCTGGTCAATCAGTCAGTCATCTGATATCACTCACTGACCAGCAAATCAGAAGAAATGACATTTAAGTTGCTGAACATCAATGCAACTTATATAGCAAAGAAACTGACTAGAATAAAACGAGCTGTAAAATCATATAACAATACTAGTAGTTCTCAATTTCTTCAAAAACTGTTTGAAGGCAATGACAATGTTGAATGAATAGTGGCTGCAGCCATTCTCTTCTGGCCTATCATGCACACCCTCACACCTCATCCTGATCCACACAGGGGCTCTCTTGCACCCTCCACTAGCCTCCCAACCCACACAATACCTCTCCAGTACCCTCTCTGATTCTGCATACACCTCCACCTATCCCCTTGCTCCTGGAATGTGCAGCTTCCTCAGCTTCCTTCCTGACTCATTGTTTTGGCATTTATGACTGTGGAATCTAAGCAATGCTATTACATTTTATGGCCATACTTAGTGAGAGAAATTTTGTAAGTTGAGGACTACCACACAGATAAAATTTTAAGTTTAAGCATTTGGGGATAAAAATTAATAGTAAGGTAATTTATATAAGGTAATTGAATGATTCTTTAGAACAGTGGTTCTCAATCTTCCCAATGCCGCGACCCTTTAATACAGTTCCTCATGTTGTGGAACAACCCCCAACCATTAACTTAATTCTGTTGCTACTTCATAACTGTACTTTTGCTACTGTTATGAATTGTTTAGCGTGATTCACTTAACAACAGTGTTACTAACTTAACACAGTGATTCACTTGACACATGCGGCAAGAAAAATGGTAAAACGGGGCAAAACCCACAACTAACTTCTCACTTAGCAACATAAATGTTGGGCTCAAGTGTGGGCTGGTAAGTCGAGGACTACCTGTATGTTAAACTTGAACAAAAACAGGCCAAGAGGCGAAGGATCTCCGTTTGGCCCTACTCCAGCTGGGCAACGTGTGTGTGTGTGTGTGTTGTATTTGTGCTGATAAATAAATAAAGGGAGACTAGTATAGATCTACTTCAAGCTATTTAGCTCTCATCAGCTAGCCATACTCTTAATGGAATTTGAACCCTATTTATCAGCACAAATACAACACAAACATAGCAAAGGCAACATTAAAAATAAAAATATGGTTTTCTGCCTGGATGGTCTTCTGTAATGAGCCAAAGGACAGAAAGGGGGAGTAGTGAGCACCCTCCCATATTTGGGCATACCAGGGGTTGTAACACAAATACATACATACATACATACATACATAAATACATACATATATGTTGTATGCTGGTTTTGTTGTATTCGGGTCTTTTCCCGTGTAAGATTGAGAACAGACCCGAATACAACAAAACCAGCATACCTACACCCGTGAAAATCTACGAAAACAAATATATATATAATTTAATGAAACAAGGCCAGGACAATTGATTTCATTTGCACATACATTTAAATAATTTGCTAAAAGTATAGAACTCTGATAGACCCAAGAGTGTTATAGAACTGATGATGGGGAAAAAATTAGAGGAGTGGGAAAAAGTCATAGAGATCTCATTTAAGATCACAGTACATTCTGGATTGCTGGGAACAGGAGAAGAGAGGTCAGAATGTGTATTGCAAGCAAATATGAAATAGAATGACTGCTATACAGCATACCCAGAGGAGTGATTGTCTGCAGGTTAGACCGAGAAAAGTGCATTTTATCACTAGTACTGTGCCTCTTGTTGACTGCAGAGCTGCTGCCAATATTTGTCAGAGCCACCTCTTCTTGGATCTCAGCTGTAGTCTGTCCATTTTGCAGCAAAGTACCTCCTGAAAGAAAAATGTTTTTTCTTTTAAATGTTAAGCCAAAGTCTTCCCAGGATGTGTCATATGTTTTGAATTTAAAAGCTCCATGCTAATGATCCTCCTGAAACAAAGTATTGATTGTAAAATGTAGAGCATTAAAAGCTAAGACCGATTTCAAAGAAACCTGATCTTTGTGGGTCCTAAAACATTCCTATAAATAATTATGCTAGAGGTTAGTGCTCTATTTTCCAGCATTGAAGCTTCCTTTTCATTTTTAATTTAACTTAAAGGTCAAACAGAACAGGAAGTCTAGCAGGGAGCAAGGAATGTGCCTGGGATTAAGTGCATTGGTACCTATAGGCACCAGGTTGCCTACCATTCTGCTTCATTCTTTAATCCACTTTGACCACCAATTTGGATACCACCAGTGGATAGAGCCACTACAACTTCAGTTCGTTTCACATCTCTGATGTCTTCTACAAAAGTTTATTTTAATATGTTGATATCTTTCTTAATCTTTATAAAACCACGTAGGTCAGGGGTGTCAAGCTCAAAGACTGCAGGCAGGATCCGGTCCACGGGATGCTTAGAACTGGTGGGTGGGGCTGCCCTGGAAACAGTGAAAGACTGGCCCGCAGTGCCTCTGCCGGCACAAACAGAGCTCCGTTTTCTCTGGCAGAGGGTTGCAGGAGGTTGTCGCAGCTGAAAATGGAGCTTGGGAGCCCATTTTCGCTGGCAGAGTGCTCGGGCCACCACAGGCGCCCCCGACATGAGTGACGTCGAACTGGCCACGCCCACCCCATTGTTTCCCACCCTGGCCCCCGGAGGTCAAACACAACCCGGATGCGGCCCTCAATGAAATCTAGTTTGACCCCCCTGACATAAGTAGTCCTCAGCATAGGACCACATTTAGAACCAGAAAATTCAGTATTAATGAAGGCATCATGTGTCTGTACCCAATTTTATAGTAGTTTTTTTTTCCTGCAGTCCTTAAGTGAATCAATGCAGTTGTTAAGTCAGGCATCATATGATCGTGATGTTTTGACCTTCCCTGTCTACTTCCCCATTTACTTTTCTTGTTAGAAGCTCCTTTCGTATTAAGCTCAAGACCCACCTATTCCAAGTAGCTGGCCTGGCTCAACTTTGATCTAACTATATCGCTCCTGACGGGTTTTTTATTTGGGTATTTTAATTGTATTCAATTATTTAGGGGTTTTTAAACATTGTATTTTAATTGTTTTTATTCATTAGCCGACCTCCTCCTTGTACATGTCTTGGTATATGTTTTTGTTATATGTATGTATTGTCTATATATTTATTTCATATGTTTTATTGTACGCCGCCCCGAGTCCTTCGGGAGAGGGTGCGGCTAAGAAATAAATATTTATTATTATTATTATTATTATTATTATTATTATTATTATTATGGGAAGATCAAAAATAGCAATTGCAAGACCTGGGATGCTGCAACTGTCATAAATGCCAGACGTTTGCCAAGCTGGGCTCGTATTGATGTGCCTATGTGGACGGTGCAATGGCTGTAAGTAATTATTTGCAGTGCTGTTCTAATGTCAAATGGTTGCTTAAAAACTACTTATAAATCTGGTTTGGGTGATAGGGCTACTTTTCAGAATTTGGCTTAAAAGTATAATAAAAAAATTAAAAAAAATTGCAACAAACTTAGGAGAAAATTATTATATTAAAAATCTTTTGAATAATTTTGTAGCAAGTAGATAATGTATTTATTTGCAAAACTACCATTCTTAACATCAGTTAACTCTGGTCACTAGGGGGCCATCTAAACATGTGATTTGGGACGCCCACTAAAAGTGTTCTTGAACTCTGATTAGTCTCCAACGCTATTGTTTTACCTCTTGTTTTACCTGCTGGAGACCTCTTGTGGCTCCTTCATAAATTTTCAGTAGTAGGTTCAGAATTTTGTCACAATTTCTAATAGGTAGTAGGTAGTTAATGTGGTTACCAGCGATAAACTAATGAAATATTCTGGTCAGCCCTTAGAATCTCAGAGGGCCAATGACTCAAATTAGCCTTTTACAAGAAAGATTGCAGGAACATTTAAAATATATTAAAGGCTGGTGGAGTGATTTAAAAAACCCAGCTAATCTTCTATCTGCATAGCAATATTATTTTATTTATCCTTTATTATTTTAATAAATAACTCAGTGGCAAACATAGCCCTCCCCCATTCTCCTACTTTCCCCACAATACCTCTCTCCATTGGGGGGGGGGGAGGAGGGAGGAGATAAAATGACTGGCCCAAAGTCACCCAGCCAGCTTTCGTGGGTAAGATGGGACTAGAACTCACATTCTCCTGTCTAGCCTGGTGCTTTAACTACTTTCCAAACTGAAGGATAATTTAAGGGGAACTTCCCCCCACATCAATATTATATATTTTAACTTATGCCAGCCCTGCAAATAAAACAATTTAAAGCTATTTTAAATTTATTTTATGTCACCTGAGAAGAACAATTTACAAAAACATGTCTCTGGAAAACAGTTACTTTTAAAATCAAACAGGGGAAAATTGTGGCTGATGTATCTACTACAAATTAGCAGCCTTATAAACTCACCCAAACTCTTTATCTGGATATTAAACTGCTCTGGAAAATCATATAAAGTATCACTGGGATAAACTGAGAATTGCAAGCGTTTAGGACACTCTCCTTATCCACTTTTGTCAGTTTCCATTTAACTTCTGTTTTGAACCACCAAGGTTCTTTTAAAGACCTCTAACATTTTCTCTGACCATGCAATATTTCAGTTCAACCTACAGAATTGTATCATTTGATCTATTTGAATTATTATCTTCATAATAATAAACACCCACACCAAATAATTAATTCAACTTTTATCCCTGAAACCTAAGCTGAAAGAAAAAACCTCTTCCATTCTGTTCAAGGCATATAAAAGATCCTGTAACTTACCATTCAGACACTCCATCTCTGGCTCTTCACTTTCGGGCTGCTTCTTCAGTCTCTTCGCTTTCCTCCTCTTCTTGCAGTAGAACATGAGGCCCAACACAATTATTATATATGCTACTGCAGCACCAACAGATAGCCCTATAGTCTGAATCATTTTATAGGGGGTGTGGCTGTTGGGCATATTCTCTGTGTTGGTAAGAGGTAAATCTGGAAATAAGATGCCAACCTTACATGAGAAGTGCCATCAAATTATTAAAATATATACGCTGATTAAGTATATAACACCACACAATCAGACATGTTTTTTGTCTTATAATGCATAAAAATTGCTCGGCAAACGCCTCTACTTCAAATCGTTGAGCTATATATAAACAAAGAATAAAATATGGAACCTTCTTATTTTTGAATGATTAGGAAAAGTGTTAGATGTAATTAAATTCCAGCTTGTCTAGTATAGAGTTGGAAGGGAGCTTGGAGGTCTTCTAGTCCAACCCCTCCTTAGGCAGGAAACCCTACATGACTTCAGACAAATGGTTACCCAACATCTTAAAAACTTCCAGTGTTGGAGCATTCACAACTTCTGGAGGCAATCTGTTCCACTGATTAATTGTTCTAACTGTCAGGAAAGTTCTCCTTAGTTCTAAGTTGCTTCTCTCCTTGATTAGCTTCCACCCATTGCTTCTTGTTCTACCCTCAGATGCTTTGAAGAATAGTTTGACTCCCTCTTCTTTGTGGCAACCCCTGAGATATTGGAACACTGCTATCATGTCTCCCCTAGTCCTTCTTTCTCTTAAACTAAACATACCCAGTTCCTGCAATCCTATAATCTGTCCTCCTTCCACAATGGGTAATAGTACTATGCTGAACCCACCCTATGTAGGTACAGAAATTACGACTCCTTTCTGGAAGAGCTGAGAAACTTTACTTGGGAGATGCTGAATTTATGACAGAAGAATCACCTTCTTGCATTCTAAACGCCACAGCCCAATCACCATCAAACCTATAGTCCTTACCAACAACATGGAGAAAGGCCTCATGGTGCTTGATGTTGCAACTGTTGCCAGCAATGCAGGTGTACTTGCCAGAATCCGCAGTGTTGACATCGTATATTATTAGAGAGCCATTGGTCATAATTTGGATCCTGCAAAAAATGTAAAAGCAAGCAGAGGGTAGGGAAAGCTCCTGCAATTGATCTAGTGAAGTGACTTCCGGGTTGCTCGGAGGGTGGTTTTAAGCGTTCCGAAGGCTTCAGGGACCGTCCGGAGGCTTCCCTGACGCCTTCGGAGCGCTTAAAACGACCCTCCGAGGAACCCGGATGTCACTTCTGGGTTGCTCGGAGGGTGGTTTTAAGTGCTCCGAAGGCTTCAGGGAAGCCTCCGGATGGTCCCTGAAGCCTCCGGAGGGCCTCCGGAGGGGCGGGGGAGGCTCTTTTCGCCCTCCCCAGGCTCCTAAAAAGCCTCTGGAGCCTGGGGAGGGCGAAAAAAGCATGTAAAAATGGGGGGTGTTGCACGTTGTGCACACATGCGCACTGGGGGGGTGTCGCGTGTTGCATTATGGGTGCGGCACGCCCGCACACGACCCCCCCTGCACTCCCCCCACTTGCGGCACGCGAGCCAAAAAAGGTTTGCCATCACTGATCTAGTGCCTTGCCTGCCAGTAACTTTAGTTGATCTGTGTCAGGCAAGCCCACCTTGTCCAGATGTGCCACCCTACCAGCAATCACTCGCTTGAAACCAAAATGCAGCAGCCAATTATATTTTCTGATAAATGATAGTTCTTCCAAAAACAGACTTAAAGGAAGAATGCAATGCTAACCAATAGCATAACTGCTGTCGTTTTTTATGTTTCAGAGTTAAAAAAAAGAAAAGAAAATCCAGTAAACCTTCCCGGCTTTTCCTATCAAGACTTCCAAAGGATAGGATCACTATACGACATTCACAAGATACAAGTAGTCCTCATCTTCCAACAGTTCCTTTAGTGACCATTCCAAGTTACAATGGCAGTGAAAAAAGTGAAATGACCATTGCTCACACTTATGGCCATTGCAGCATCTCCACGGTCTCATAATCAAAATTCAGACACTTGGCAACTGACTCATATTTATGACGGTCGCAGTGTCCTGGGCCACCTTTAGTGACCTTCTGACAAGCGAAGTCAATGGAAAAAGCAGATTCACTTAACAACTGTGTGACTAATTTAACAACGGTGGCAAGAAATGTTGTAAAACGGGGCAAAACTCACTTCACAACATACATTTTGGGCTCAAGTGTGGTCGTAAGTAAAGGGCCGCCTGCAGTGAGTCTTAAGATTTTTTAAAAGAAGCAACATCTGTTTGAAAATGAAATTATTTCTACATTTCTAATTCTTCTCTCTCTACATCAGGGGTGTCCAAACTTGAGAACTTTAAGACTTGTGGACTGCTCTACATGTAGCTTAAACTCTTGAGTTCCAGCTCTGTGTCCAAAGAATGGATCTAATCTATTCTATAAATTCCAATCTCCAAACTACTTTCACCCAGATGTGATTTATTTTTCACAAGGGTTACCATTTAAATGTTATGCGCTCTCCAACGTTTTAAGTACAAAACTTCAACCACCAGAGATTTTTGGGGAGCAACGGTGGTTGAACTTTAGGGTTGAAAAGCATAAAGACCGGTGAGACACATATTATTGTTATTTTTTTTATGCGCCAACACATCCATGATGCAGCACTTTCAGGCATTTTCAAGAAACATCTGCCTAACGTTTGATGAACTGTAAATATGGGTTATGGCTTCATACACGAGACAGCAATGAGACAGAGCAATTAACTGTTCGTCTATTGTGTGAGTTTCTGGGGAGAGTTGTGCCACAAGCTAGAGAGAGAACCTTTTTTTCACAAAACGGATGGAGAAAGAACTGCAAGCAGGAGATGTAAAAGGTGATTAAAACAGGAAAGAGCCTCCTTAAAAGCACAGCAATTCAAGAGCAAAATCTACAAAATAAAGATAGGAAAAGGAGAAGAGAGAATGAATAGACAAAAATACTCTGGCAACGACGTTGTGGTTTTCTAGGGTGCTCTTATGGTTAACTTCTCTCCCTGAAATACATTCTCTTTTGCTCTCTTTATGAGGTCTTATTTATAGACCTTGCATTTCATACTGACTGCTGCAATTGCATGAATTTCAAGGATATTACAGGTTGCTGTACAAATGTTTAGGCATGTATTTCTGCCACTTGCATATATTCCATTAATTCAACATATTTGTGTATCATTTACATCACTCATTCTATTTTTCCACTGAACAACGTGGTTTCTCCAGCCACTATCTACATTTTTTCAAGAAAAAATAATCTAGGACAATGTGAAAGCTGGAATGTTTAGATGCTAAATTATGTAGCTGTATTGTATGTTCAGGTAGTCCACAGGTTAAGAACCTGTCCAACTTAGTTAGACATGCTACATAGGAACGGGATACCTATTGCAAAATATGGATTGCATTCTCCTTCCTCAAGCTGACAGTACTGACGCTGTGCACCACTTTCAGGAACTGCTGAAAACCGATGAACACGGGCTACATATTAAAAATGTGTGGCTTCAGCAGTTCCTAAAAGCATTGGGTAGCTTTTAGGAACAAGGAGCACATTGCCTGCCATTTTTAATAACAGGCATCATGTTTGTAAGTACAAGTTCCATCCCAACTACAAATTTGAGTTAAAGACAGTTAGAGAATGGAATTGTTCTTAATCTGGGGAGTGTTGTATCAACAGACACATACCGTATTTTTTGGAGTATAAGACACACCTTTCCCCCCCCCAAAAAAAGAGAGTGAAAATCTGGGTGCATCATACACTGAATACAGCATTTTTGGCCTCCCGAAACCCTGCCCCCTTCACAAAAATGGCCGTGCAGTGGGTTTGGGAGGCCTGCAAAGTGCTCCTGGGGGCTGGGGAGGGCAAAAGCGAGCAAAGAATGGGCCATTTTTTGCTCATTTTTGCCCCCCCCCCAGCCTCCAGGAGCACTCTACAAGCCTCCTAAAGGCTATGCATGCCCTTTTGGGGGGAAAAATGCATCTGTATTTTGCTCATTTTTGCCACACACACACACACACACACACAGCACCCAGGAGCACTTTGCAGGCCTCTCAAACTCTCTGCATGTCCCATTTTTCATAAAAAATGAGGCGTGCAAAGGGTTTGGGAGGTCTGTAACGTGCAAAAACTTTTTTTTTTAATTTACCTATTCAAAATCTTGGTGTGTCTTATACTCCAGTGTGTCTTATAATCCAAAAAATACGGTACATACATAACACATAATGGATAACATATGTATCTGTACAGCTCTGTAATCTTACTTTTCAAAACTTTACAATAATCCCCATATAAAATTCAGATATTTTCTGACATAATAATATGCAAAGGAAATCAGAAAAAGGTGCTACAGATTTAAGTTTGAAAATAAATGTGTATTTGAAGCTGTTTAAGTTGCAGCCTGTGCCTGTTGTAGGCCTCTCCAACTCTTTGCAAGTATATTCTGAAAACATGTGTTTGAAATAAAAGGATGAAGCTTCTCCTGAGCAAAAGCAAATTCAGAACACTGAAAACTGAGCCTGAGCCCAAAAATAACTTTATAGTTTCCAAACTCTTTATAGTTTCCTGAATTAATGCGTAGAGATATATATATATATATATATATATATATATATATATATATATATATATATATATATATATATATATATATATATATATATATATATATATATATATATATATATATATATATATATATATATATATATATATATATATATATTTACACTCATTTTCTCGGACATTTATTTATTCATTTAACTTTTTAAGTAAACTAATCAGCCAAAGGGGACTAAAAAGAGCCATACCTGGGTGAAAATTCATCATGATCCAGAATCTTATCCTTTCCTTTCCACTGGATTTGTGGCAATGGGTCACCCTCAGCTTGACACTGAAACATGGCTGTGTGTCCTGGATATACGGTTGTGTCATCCGGCCTCAGTTTAAAGCTTATAAACACTAAAAGGAGAAAAGGAAACCATTGACACACCACTGGACTCTGGTGTTTCTTGGTACCATTGAGGAGAGACTAGCTGTCTTTGAAGAACACTATGCTCAAACGTCAAGCTAGCAGAGACCGTAACACTCGCCATATTATCAGATGGTGGCAATTATGATGAGCAGGAAAGAAAACCATTTTCCCACATTTTATCATCAAGGCTCACAAAGATGCTCTTCACCGCAAACATTCCCCGTGTATTTTATTATCTGAAATGCCTTAACAGTAATTTAAGTCTCTTGTCTTACCATTTAGAGATAGGGACATTTCATTTACAGATTGAGCAAATCCTACATGCATGCATTATGGTACAGGTAGTCCTCAATTTACGAAAAAGTGACTTTTGCCCATTTTACCATCTTTTTGGTCGCAGTTGTTAAGTGAATCGCTGCAATTGTTAAGTTAGTAACATAGCTAAGTGAATCCGGCCTCCCCATAGACTTTGCTCATCAGAAGGTTGCAAAAGGTGGTTACATGACTCCTGGACATAAATATGAACCAGTTGCCAAGCATTCAAACTTTGATTATGTGATCATGAGGATGCTGCAATGGTCATAAGTGTGAAAAAATCATGTCACTTTATTCAGTGCTATTTTAACTTCGAATGGTCACTAGCCAAATGGCTGTAAGTCGAGGACTACCTGTAATATGAAAATAAATAAATGGACTGAAGACCCACAGAGACTTGTAGAGAATTAAACAGGTCACTCATATTACTAATCATGCCAGCAATACATGGAGTTCTGTCATCCATTGTTTACCTGCCACTGTAAGTTGAATTGTTGCTCTGATCTCTCCTTGTGGACCATTGGAAGCAATACATGTGTAGTTTCCAGCGTCACTTCGGGTCACTTTATGAAAGTGCAAGTTTCCAGAATTGTTACTGACCCAGGTTGGTAGATTTCTCCCATCTGGCCAGGAGCAAAAAATAATAATAAATTCAAAGCTGGATCCTAAGTAGCAGAGGGCACTAAATAAGAAGCAAAGACTTGAACAGATACATTGTACTTAATCCAGTGTCACCCAGTTTGGATTACAACTCCCTCAATTCCCAGTCAGCAGAATACCAAGTTGCAGAAAGCTATACTGGGGAAATTTAGTTGATCGAATAGATGTGGGAAGCACTTTATTTCAAAACTACATTAATAAAAGATAAAAGGCAAACCTAAAAGGCAATTTAATTGGATTTCTTTCCAAAGCTAAAGTTAAAAGATGTCTCTTGTAATTAAACCTATTGCAAAAAGCAAAAATTGTGTAACTTGCAGCCCCACCCATAGCCATCAATGTTTAGATTGTACCGGTTTTAATCCAATGGATTGCAGGTTTTTCTCGCCCTGTAGCTGAGCAGGAAATAGTGACTTCTTTATCAAATTCAGCACACTGCAGGGGTTGAGGCGGAGGAGTGAACTTCAGCTTTTCTGAAATGAAATTGCATTTGTCAGAGGCTTAAAAAGACAAGTAAAGCATCTAAAGAATACATTCCTAAATTTTCGGCAAGAAAGTTTTCTTTCCATGGATTGCAGAGATGTGAGTATGGCCAAGAGAAATTTCAAGGTCTATAAAGACTCTCAATTTCAAGGCAGACACATTAAATCTTGCCATCTTAATGGATTTTGAAGGTGTCCTTTTCTGTGGTTGCCCTTCTTTGTGGATCATTCTCTGGAACGAGCTCTTCTCTCCCCCCCCCTCAAATATACATGACAGGCCCCCACTCTTGATTGTCTTTAGGAAAATCGTGAAGAGCTGGACTCCCCCTCCCCCAACAACCACAAGGGGCCAGTTGAGAAGGTCTCCCTTTTGCTTGCTTTGTTATGGTGCTTGGTTGTCTTGATAATTCGTATTTTACACATATATTGCATATGTTTCCATGTTATATGATTTGAGGTTAAACTAACAAATACAGATAGACATAATCTCACATGCAATAAGCGAAGGCCTTAATGTTAGCACATACCCAGAACATGTACACGGACGTGTTCTTCAATACTTCCTGCTGGAGTGCTGCTTACACACTTGAATATTGTTCCATCATACACTTCCACACTGTTAATACGCAGTGTCCCATTCTCAGCAATTTCAAAGCGGGAATCCTGCCCAGCATGAAAATTGTGAAGACATAAAGCATGACTACATTGAGCTTCTACATCAAAAACAACACCATTACAAAGTGCTTTTGTGCAGGCTATATGCTCAAATTGTTCCTAGTGGGTAGCATATAGCTGTTGATTTAAAACAGCTTTCACAAAATCACACAAAAGAGAATGCAAAATGTAAATAATTAAAATACTATTACTCCCACTCTCAAATACCAAATCCTTATATTAGCACACAAAAAGTGTAATACAGAAAACTTGAAATAATGCTTTATAGGTAAATTAGTATCAATCCAGCCTACAGCCTTTTGACCTCAAACAGAATGCTAAAAGGTGCCTTCATAAGTGTCTGGTCCCTACCCCTCTGCAATTGGGCTCTAGTCAGTTCTTGTCTGTAAGAATAAGACTCCATTTTCAGATGTATCTCGTACACAGAAAAAGAAGAGAATTAAAATGGAGACTTCGAATAATTGCTTTTTAAGCACTGTGTCAGATGCTTAAGTTCATCTCCCTTTTGTTACAGTTTTATGAAAAGGTTTTAATTGCATAATGGGATTAAGCCAGTGGAATCTGATCTATAAAACCACAGGACACATTCCACTGTTAACTGCAAGACCACATACTTGTTTAAATGGATATGCATGTACGTGAGAGAGAATAGAAACTGCACGGGGTAACACCACTAGTGAATTATTTTGGGTCGGTAACAACGCAATATGTGTGTGGGCTGGCTTTTTTGTGGGTACACATATACCCCTTTCCCAAACAACATATTTGATACCCATGAATGTATGATAAGCTAAATACAGTCCTAGATATATCCATACATGCTCTGATAGGTTTCATGTCTATCACTTGTATTTTCCCAGAATTCTCTATTGATTTTCTCCGAGCAAGGAAAAACAAGAGAGAAAATCAGGCACAACTCTCATCGTGTATTCTCTGTCAACTTCAGCAACAGAAAGATTTTCTGTTTTGGGAAAGTACCAGCCAACCAGGATGGCAGTTTCTTTGGATTGGAACATGGTCCAAGGTACAGCTACAGCTAGACAGGCATAGTCGGAAAAGCCCTGTCTACTATTATAACTCTCTTTCAAATAATTTCCTTGAAGCACAGCTCAGTCTACACACCTTCCCTGGGCATTTTGAGAAAACTACAATTGAGAAAGATCAGGAGGAGGCACATTCACATGGATCCATGTGAAAGTTAATAGAAATCTAGATTTAGCAATAGTATTTAGACTTATATCTTGCCCCATTCATAGTGTTTTATAGCACTCTCTGGGCAGTTTACAATGTCAGCATATTTCCCCCCAAAACCTGGGTCCCCATTTTACCAACATCAAAAGAATAGAAGGTTGAGTCAACCCTGAGCCCATCAGAATCAAACTCTAGGCTGTGGGCAGAGTTAGCCTGCAATACTGCATTCTAACCACTGCGTCACCAGGGTTCCTTACGATTTAGAGAAAAGCACAGCTCAATGTCAAAATACAGAAATATACTATTAAATCAAGAGAATTTAAAGTACAATAGAAAAGTTATACTCTCAATATAATGGAAGCATTTATGAGAACCGTGTTAGTAGGAGAGGAAGCCTGAGATGCCTTAAAAGTATAACAAAAAGGAGTAAAGATTTAGCAGAAAAATACTAGACCACTTGTTCCATCAGATAGTAAAACATCCTTTAATAATTTACCTCTGAAATAGGATTGCCATTACGAAACCAGTTGACAGTGGGCTTGAGAGAGGCTTTACTGAGACAATGAAGGTATCCTGGTTTGCTCTCCTCTAGCTGACTGTCCTTGGGCTTTTCCACCCATTCTGGCTTTGCTGGAAAGTGACAGAAGAAAAAGAAAGATTACTAATCAGAAGTGACTTAATAGCAGAAGATTCTGGTAGCATTGTATGCCATCCTATATGGGCCTTCTGAAGAGACCCTTTCATTTGTTTCTTGAAAAAAGTCCTAAGCCAAATTGACAGAATGATAAAGACCATAAATCTAAATTACAGCATCATTTAGCTTTGATAATCTAGCCATGTCATTCCTGATGCCCAAGTTCTCTTCAAAAGTTTTAGAGTGAATTTTTCTTCTCTTTACCATCCCAATTCAAAGAATATTTAAAATTCACTACACTTTTTTGTTCTCTCAACATATTCATAACGGAACCAGCTTACTTGCTACTGAAATGGAAAGATCTTGTTTTTTTTCTCCAGCCTTGTTCACTGCATGGCAAGTATATATTCCAGTATCCTTTTCTACAATAGTGGTGAAGACAAGGTCCCCTGCTTCTTGGTGAACTCTCCCAGTAGTGGGGATACGAACATTGTTTCTCTCCCACCAAATATGGGGTTCAGGGATCCCACGAGGAGCCACACAGGTTACACGTTGCTCTTTATTGGCTATGACAATTTTGGGGTTAAATACTTGAGAAAAATCTTCAATTTCTATGAAAAAACAAAATGTACATTTTAGAATCCAACAATGTTGATACGTGATTTGGGCTAAATGTGTTAGGATAAGTCTTAATTACATATCTGAATATGACAGTATCCAACAACTTATCATTTTTATGATACCTAAATTTCTGGGGACCTAGCTCTTCCCACCCTGAAAGTATGGCAAAATGAAGAACCTTCATCCCAAAACGTACCAAACTCCACAGAATCTCTGTGAGATACAAGCCCATACCTGCTAGTTGAAGGGTTGCCTCCAGGATTACAGGTTTTCCTTTCTGTCCACGGCCAACACATTTGTAGATTCCAACGCTGCGTGGTTTCACCTGACTTACTAGTAAAGAGCCATTGGAAAATATGATGGTCCTTTGAAAGAACAGGGAGAAAAGATACATTGAGCTGATAGAACGAAAAGATAGTTACAGCAATGATGGATGCCTCCATAAAGTAGCACTCTTCACTATTCTGACAACCTTCGTCACAGTATTTACTGCTATAGACAACCGACTGGTGTTAAGGTGATAAATAGGCAATGCTGAGTAATTGTTAAGAACTGGAAATCATTCTGGCCAGCAGCAGATCCATCTTTCTGCCAAATGTAATGTGATTGAAAGCTCCATTGTTGAGAGAATCCCGAAAGCCTTGCCCATAGTAACAAACAAGCAGCCCGACAGATCGGTACCAAAAAATAATAGCAATTCATTTTTATTCCTAGGAAATATACCTGCCACGTGACTCTCTATCCCCACAAGTCTTCTATTTTTAAATGAGCTACTTACCTGCTCCGATTTTGAATGGGGGAGTCATCCTCAAATAGCCATTCTTGGGTGGGTGGTGGCACAGCCTGGAACTTGCAATGGAACATAGCCTCCTCATTTTTATTGACAATTTGGTTCTCAGGAACTATCACTGGGTGGGGGAAACTTTCATCTTTGACAGGGAAAAGGAATAGAATAAATCAATTCATCATCTGGATTCTCTCTTTCAAAGCAATTTGTTCCCCTTCAATTTGCATGTCTGCTTTGCCATGTTCCCTCTCCCACCCCAGAGCCAGCAAAAAACCAAGCCACTCTTAATCTCCCCCCCCCCGGCATACCCTTACTATGCAACAAGAACAGACTTGTGCTTTGCCACTGTCCATACAGCTTTAATACACAATAAGGCTTCCCCGAGAGTCGCAGCCATTGGGAAGGGAATTCCCAACCACAGAGGCTACAGAATTACAAGAGCTGAGTTCTTTCAATTATGGTTTTAACTACATGATTAATCCAGAAAGGAACTGGTCAGTTTCATGGCATCAAGCTTTCTAAACCAGCAAGTTGACCGACACATTTAAAAACAAGAAAAAACTGGGCTGTTCAAATTGGAATTCCAGCCTTTCTTGTAGCCAAAAAAAAGGGGCTGAGAGGTGATAGAAGAGAGACTAAACTGAAGGGAATGGCCCCAAATAAAACAGGCAGAATCCGCTTGAATCAACAGATTGCCAACATGACGCATATTCAGCACAAAAAACACTTGAGACTTTCTCAAGATTAGACACTTGTAAGAGCACAAATGCCAATTACCTATAATACTGAGGGTGAAGTTGTTTCGACTGCATACAGTGCCCACAGCATTCCGAGCACAACAGTAATAAATGCCATTATCATCTGGGTTGGCACTCTTGATGGTGAAGGTCCGCTCCTTATTATTGACTGAGTAAATTGTGCGATCGTCTGCAATTGGGGTACCATCTTGGAACCACTGACTTATTGGGCTACGAAACACAGACAGTTTAAAAACTTAGTATGATGAAAAGAGCAATTACTTAGCAAGCAACTAATAAATGCACAACCTCTTCATACCAAAATCTGTGATGTAGATGTGGGTATTTTGATGAACATTCATAGATTTAAAACAAAACGTTTAGCAAACATTGTGCTACCCAATAACCTTGTGTATTCCCAACCTGTGCCATCTTCACATGAGCAAAGGGCATTCAAGCATCAGAGGCGCTACTCCCTCCTTTGTCATGTTCAGGATTGCGCTAATCAACTCTTCTAAGTATGTAGTTATTTAATTAAATTTATATGCAGCCCATTTCACTGTTGCTGCGAGTGAGCAGCTTACAAAATGCTAACAAGATAAAAATACAAAAAAAAAACCTATGAACTATTAAAAATTAAAAACCAACAAGAAAGGCGACGTAGGAATGGGGATCTTCTCTTCAGCCACCCATACCATTGAGCATTGCTACAGGGGTACCAGGCCAGTCAGGAGAGCCAGGTTTTAAGGCTCTTCCTGCAGACCACGAGTGTGGAGGCCGACCCCAACCTCTGACAGGAGAATATTTTGGGGGGGCAGGGAGGTGTACAGCAGAAAAGGAACTTCCCCTGAATCCCGCCAGCCAAAATTCTTTGGCAGACATAACCCAAAGTAGCCCTCTTCTGCTGGAGTGAATGAGAGGAGCCAATCTCACTGGGACGAGACTGTTCCTCAGATACCCTGGACCATACCACAATGGCTTTAAAGGTGATAACAACACATTGAATTGGACCAGGAAGCAGACTGGCACCACCAACAGTAGGTGTTAGCTTCTGAATACTTTTCAAGGGTAGCCCCATCAAGTGTGTTGCAGGAGATGCGGGATATGACCAGAGCATGAGCAACTCAAATTCATCTAAGATGTTATTGGAAGAGACAAGTTACACTAATGAATAGAGAAGGAAAAGTTACCCAAAATAAGCACGAATCATTCAAAGTAGGGACTCACCGTGGGTGCCCATCAATGTGACAATGCAACGTTACTGGAGAAGAACTTTGTATATCCTCCACTCTGACAGGATTCTTCAAGACAACTTTCCCTGTTTCAATCCCTTTCAAAAATACAGTAAAAATTAGTCAGTTTGAGACCGCAGCCCTTTTGTATACTTTGGAACTCATCAGTCACTATGGAAGTACAAAATTGTGTTCACCTTGGCGTGACTGCACATGCCCGGCAGTGGAAAAGCAAAATCAAGTGAATTATTTGTTTTGCTGTAACTTGCATTGCTCTTGCTTACATAAATGTTAGCATTACTGCCTGTCTATAACTTTACTTGAAGCTATAAAAAAAGTATTTGCGTAACTATTAAAGAAATCCTTACAGAGAAGCGATCAGATACAATGCAATCTTTCCTGTTTAGCATTTGCAAACAGAAAACCATGATAACAGAAGAGGAATTAACTGGATACTAGACACAAATAATACATATTTCCCTAGCATAGTGGGAGATGGAATGAGCTTTAGGATTGGTTGGCAATTCCAATATTTATAAACAGTTCTCCAGCCCTCCAACCCCGCTGAGGCAGCCCCGAGCAGCCTCACGCAATACCACCAGCTTAGACGATCAAGGTGAAGAATTTAGAAATTTAGGAAGTTGTTGTTAAAGCCAATTAAAGATCAACCAATTAAATGAATTAAGTAATTTCCTCAAGAAAGAGCCAATAACTAGTCTGTTTGGACCAAAGACTGAGAGGAAACTGGGGGAGCCAAGGGGAGGAAGAGGCGTATTAAAGAATTCCCCTCAGACTTTGGACCAATCAGTCTTTGAAAATATCCCACGCGTAGCCCCTCCCACATTACACACTGGAAAACATCCCCAAGGCTGACTTTCTCCTGTCACAATATGAAATAGAGATAACAGGTGAAAGCTAATGTATAATCAATGAGAACTATTAAATAAGTCACCATATTCCTTACAATTTTTAAGAATAAAAAATTAAGCTGGGAAGAAAAGAGTAGAGAAAGACAAATGTTAACTACGCCAGGTAGGCGAATTTACAACTGGAGTGCTAAACCCAACTGACAGCAAGATGCAAAACTGACTCATTTGCTTATGTCTGGCTCTTTGAAAACCTCCCATAATTCTTTTTTAGCTTGGCTCACCCTAAACAAAAAATGGAATTAACAGTAGATGTAACACTGATCTGACTCAAAGAGCTGACTCAGCCCAAGTTAGGACCTTGGTTTTCAGGTACTCTGCATTACTGAAAATAAAGCCATACACAACATTATTTTAGAATCTAAAAGATGCAATAATATTCTAAAATAACTGCCTGTCATTGAGAAAGTACTGCAGTTGGACATCATGTCATTTATATATTTTATCCATAGCACACATTCTTTCAGTAGCTAAAAGCTGTCAGGAAGCATCAGGACGCTGATTAGGTTAAGATATTTCCATCCTCCACAAGGCTACTTTAATATGCATTTTCTGAGCAAATTCTGAATCAGACCAAAACAGAAGATGTATTATTTTATAACAGTTTTTGCTGACTTGAGGAAGAACAACAGTTATAAGTTAAATATATTTTTCAATTTAATGTATTAATATAATAATGAATTTTAAGTGTAAGTATATACTTCTACAGATATACAATCTATCTGTAATATACATGAAAGAACTCCAGTTCCAAACTAATTTAAGGCACATAGATGAATATGTATCATAACATTCAGAGTATTTTGTATGTTGGTTTGCAACCAGTTACACCGCCATAATTGGCAGTGCACAATAAAGAAAAAACTTCTTCACTAACCCACAGGAAAAAAGGATTCCAGGTCAAAAAAAAAATTTCTTCTAACACATATGTTACATTATTATTAGTCAACATTAGAACTAGTTTGAGAGAAAATGCAGTTTACATGTAAGTACAAGAAAATAGAACTCAGCCAGTTTGCTGTGGTGGTGAAGTTACTGGCCTTGAAACCTAGAGACGAGTTCTTAGGCATGAAATCTGGCTGGGTGACCTCGAGCCAGTCACTCTCCCTCAGCCCAGCTCACCTCAGAGTATTGATATTGTAGGGAAAATAGAAGAAACAAGGGGGTATTACCTATGCTAAGCACCAGGAGTGGGTTCCTACCAGTGCTGGTACTGGTTTGCTTCATGCATGCGTGTGCAGTTCACTGTAAATTGTTCTGCACATTCACGAAGAACGTGAAAAACCACTAAAAAATATGCTGGCAATGGCAGCAGCGACCGGGGAATCGTTCAGGGGCGTGGCCAGCCTGGGTAGCTGCCGATTCTGCGTCCAAGGCCAAATTACCACTACCGGTTCACCCGTACCAGCGCAAACCAATAGAAACCCACCTCTGCTCAGCACTTTGAGTTATCTTTATTAGATAAAAATCTAATGAATAAAATAAATAATAAATACATTTGGTTGAGTTGTTCTGTCCCTGAATATTTTTTATATTTTCATGCAATTTCTGCTTTAACTTTATGGGTTCCATCCTTTTGTTCTTTTTAATTACATATTAATTACAGTTATGTAAACGGTGCCCTGTTAATTTAAGCCATATAGTTTAGCAACATCTGACATGTATCAGACCTTATATTTGTACTTTATTACTAGCATTGTTTTCATTAACTGCATTAGTATTGAATAGACATTGACTATGAAATGGTAAATAGGCTATATACTTCATGAACAATGCTCCTTTCAAGTTTTAACCATGAAAGGATTTGAGCTGTCTATCCAAACCAATATTTTTCATATGCAGATACTAGAGAGTTATGGTTAACCAATGCTTCCTGGCGCATGAGTGCATTTGCTGCCGAAGTCAAGTTGGCTCATTTAAAGAACGCATTTGTTGTATATCTTCCCTTTTCTCTCCATTTTGACAGGTGGATGGAACATCAATGTAAGTTAGTAACAAAGATAATGCTCACATTTTATGTTGAAAGATGCATTTGTTGTCCGAGCTTCTTCTCCAGTAACTACATTCCTGGCAACACATTGGAAGTTCCCGCCATCTTGCTGACGATCAATAGATGCAAACTGAAGGTTGCTCCCTTCCTTGAAACGCCGTTCAGTGTCCTGAAAAGGTTCCCCATTCTGTAACCACTCAAATTCAATGTCTCTAGGGTCTTTCACTTCACAGCGCAAAATGGCACCACGACCATGCAGGGCATCCTGAGAATATGGCTCTTTAGTGAAAGATATATTTGCTTGAGCCCCAACAGCTAAAAAGAGCAAAAGAAAAATATTACCATTTGATTAACTAAATAACAAACATAATACGATGTTTAATTTGTTTATTTATTTAGAAGCTGCTTGGTTTCAGAACAATTCTGAGAGGCTTACATTTAAAATAAAACAAATAATAAGAATATACTACTGGATAAAGCACATATCCAGCACATGCTAATTGATCAAGGTTCTAAAAACAGCCTGCCCCAAGGTCCGGGTGTACAGCCAGGTTCTTAAAGACTTCTGAAACTTTGTCAAAGTGGGAAAACTATGGATATTATTCTAGAGCAGTGTTGGCGAACCTTTTCGGCACCGAGTGCCAAAACGGGAGTGAGCATGTCAGAAACTGGAAGACTAGGTGGCCATCTTCCCGGTACACGCATGCGCATCAAGCATCTGTTCTTCTGATTTCCAGCGCTCCCGCATGTGTGAAAACCAGTTGGCCGGCGTTGGAAGAGCAACGGGCAATGGCTCACATGCCAGGAGATGGCTCTGTGTGCCACTTCCGCCACTCATGCCATACGTTCACCATCATGGTTCCAGAGGGAAGGTGTCGCAACACGGATAGCTGACATTGTTTAATTGAGAGAATCTGAGGCATACCAACTACGTCTGATCTTACTGGACAGGCAGAAACCATGGAAGATATATTATCTGACAAAGAACCTGATCCTATACCACGGAGGACTTTATAGATGACAACCAGCATCTTAAATTGTATGTGGAAGCTTACTGGCAAGTACTGTGACTTGCAGAGCAGTGTTATCAAGTGGTATGATGAGACACCTGCAACACTGCCTGCACTGCTATTCATGCAGCCTGTACTACTACTATAAGCCAGCAGTTGTTTTTGAGTGATCGTCAAGGACAGAGCCACATACAGCATATTGTTACAGTCCAACAATGAGGTGACTAAGGCAAGACCGATTGTCTGGTAGGCTACCTAATTCAGGAATGGCTACAACTAGAACTCCAAATGAAGATATACAAATGCCCTCTTGGCCACAGCTGCCACTACTCTTCAAGTCTGAAGGATCTCCAGATTGGGTAGTACAACCTCATCTACACCACCAGGTGCATCAGGGCCTAAAAACCCATAGCGACTCAGGCGTGGCAAGATTGAATCTAAATCTGTTCTTTCCCATCCAGGCCCACACAGCTCTAGGCACTAGTCCAGGGTATTGATAGCATCAGTTAGCCAGCTTGGGGTCTAGAGGTACAACTGGGTATGATTTGCATATTGATAAGACTGAATTATGAACTAGTGAACCACCCAGCAGTCTCATGTAGATGTTAAACAAAAAGGGGCAGAAGTTGGGTCCTTGGCCCCTCACTGATTAGAGCGGTTTATTGAGAAAGGAGAACACAATACACCCAAACTCACCTCACCCCCAGCAATCAACTCCCAAACCTGACAACAGCCTAGAAGCATACTATAGGGTTAATTTTCTGCAATAGAGAGTCTGCACATCAACTCCCTAGGAGATGTACAATATATTGGTATAACTGACATTCGTACATTCCATTTGAACTTGTATATTTAAAATGGAACAATTTGGTGCAGAAAGAAGAAGTTTATTTTAAGTGTATACCTTAACAATATACAATAAGTAAAATGCTTATGGTCACCAATAGTACACAAATGCCATACTCAGCAGTAGGCTCCTTTACACAGCTAGATTTAAAAGCTAAGGCACCAGAGCTGGGTTGTTGATCATTTTCTTATGCTTGGTAGATTAAACATTTACAGACTAGTATTGCCATTACTCACATCTGACATATACAAAGAGACTTCAAGGGCTTATTCGGATAATCCTACACAGCAAAAGACAATTGCATTTCCTCCCTGAAGAGTTGCTTTTACTCAACAGCAGAGTGCTCCAGGAAAAAAGTAAAAGAAATATGATATGCTAAATTAGTTGGAATTTAACGTAGCAGGTTTGACAAATGTATACTTCTAATTTTAATTTAGTACCTACCTCCATGGACATATACATATATGGATACATACACACACACACAATGCTTATATATAAATCAAATGTGTTTATGTTCCACTACATATACAAACTGAACGCTTACAGGGATGCTCATCTGGAAAATGCAAGTTTGAAGCTGTTTGATGTGATCAATATAGTATGTATGCATTACAGTGCTATTTGTTTTACGAAAAACATGTTTTAGAACTTCACTGCGCACAAGACAAGAAAGATTTTGTGTTTGGAGGGATATTTTGGCCAAGTATCCTTGCACATGCCAACACAAGATCAGAATGCAAAACAGATACCAGATTTAAAATTTAGAAGTTAGGGGGATACATTTGTTGCACTCTGAAACACTTACGTAGGCTTCAATCATTTTAAGATGTCTAAGAAAAAGAACAGCCACCATTGAAAAATGTGGAAAGCAGAAGAATGGCAACTCCAACTTGTATTTTGCTTGTTGAAAAATTTAGAGAGAGCCCCCTCCTGTTTGTATGATGCAGTAAAAGAATGATTTTGCAGGGCTAACAGAAATAAAGCTTTCAAAAGCTAGAGTAAGAGATAGAAATAAAGGGAATGACCGTTGGCTTACCTGAATGGTAGTTCTCTAGGTGCTGCGGGAGTGTCCAAGCATGGGTTAACTTCAGCTTGCTGCCCAAGGACTGAGTTCAAAGTTTGTGTAGTCACGCCTCCTGGTCCCCTCAGAGGCTCAGTTTAAAAAAAACGAAGAATAAGTTCCAAAAGGAAGCTATATATATATGAATGTTCTATGCCCTCAAAGTTGGTACACACACACCTGTGGGCGACCCCAGGGCGGCGTTGGACACTCCCGCAGCGCCTAGAGAACGACCATTCAGGTGAGCCAATGGTCATTCTCCCAGGCGCTGCTTGGAGCGTCCAAGCATGGGACATACCCAAGCTATGTCGTCCCAGGGTGGGAAGAAGAAATTTCCAGGCCCGCGGGAGTTGTGATAACCCGTTGTAAAACTCTTCTCCCAAAGAAAGCCTCTGCAGAAGCAAAAGCATCCAGTCTGTAGTTCCTCACGAAAGGAGATGGTGACGACCATGTTGCAGCCCTACATATCTCCTCGATGGGCGGTTGCATGGCCCACACGGCTGAGGTCGCAGCACTTCTCGTTGAGTGTGCTGTAAGGCGAGGAGGAACTGGTCCAGCCTGTTGCTCGTAGGCCAGCTTGAGATATGCCCGTATCCAGCGTCCTATGGTAGAAGATGAGGCTTTCCTGCCCATGGAAACTGGCTGAAAAGACACAAAGAATGATTCCGACCTGTGAAAAGAAGCAGTTCTTTTCTTATATATGTGCACAGCACGGCAAACATCAAGTTTATGCCATATGTGCTCCCTTGGATATCTGGGTCACGGACAAAAATCAGGAAGAATAACCTCTTGTGACCTGTGGAAGATAGTGTTGACTTTCGGCACAAAAAGAGGGTCCAGTCTGAGAACAACCCTGTCCGAATGCACAACACAAAGGTCCTCTCTGACTGAAAGAGCGGCTAGCTTGGAAATCCTGCAGGCCGAGGTGACAGCTGTAAGAAAGGCCATTTTGAGAGACAGGTGACACAAACCAAAGGATCGAAGCGGTTCGAACGGAGCTGCGGTCAGAGTCTGACGGACGACGGACAAATCCCTGGTTGGGTATCGATGAATTGTAGGAGGGCTGAGGTTGGTAGCCCCCTTGAGGAAGCTACGAACCTGAGGGTGTCTACTAAGGAACAGATGTGAGTCCGTGGACAGGATGGTGGCCAAGGCTGCTGTCTGCCAACAGAGCGTGTTGGGCGCGAGGTCTTTGTCCAAACCCTCCTGGAGAAAATCCAGAAGTTGCGGAATGGTTGCGGAAGTGGCGATAACATGATAAGACTGGCACCAAATTGAGAAAGTAGACCAAGTTGCCTTGTAAATTCTGACAGTGGAGGGCTGCCTGGACGGAACAGATGACCTTGTCAGAAAATCTGCTAAGCCTCAGGAAGTCCCCCTCAAGTGCCAAATGGCTAGCTACAGCCACTGGGGTGAGATCTGCTCCTGAGGTATGCGCCAGTGCTTGGTCACCGACAGGCTGACAAGGTCGGCAAACCAGGACCTCCTCGGCCAGTATGGTCCTACGAGCAGACTTCTGCTTCCTCCGCCAGAATTTTCCTGATCACCAGTGGTATCAATGGAAGAGGTGGAAACGCATACAAGAGCCCGGGAGGCCAGTGACTTCATAGGGCATCTGTCCCATCTGCGCCGGGGCACTGAAACCTGGCAAAGAACTGGGGAAGATGCGTGTTGGCCAGGGTGGCAAACAGGTCGACCCTCGGGAGGCCGAACCTCTGCGACAGCTGATGGAACAACAATGGATGGAGTTACCACTCAAGAGTTATTGATGGTAGTCCTGCTCAGCCAGTACACGACCACATTGTCGTCCCGCGAGATGTGGTCTGCCCACAGCAATGCCAGGTGACGCTCCGCCCATTGGCCCAGTGCTTCCGTTTCTGCCATCAGGGCCTGAGATCGAGTGCCACCTTGGTGGTTTATATATGCCTTTGTGGCAATGTTGCAGGTCAGTATTAGGACATCGTGGCCCTTGATGTGATGGTGAAAATGACGCAGGGCAAACCTGGCGGCCCGGAGCTCCAGCCAATTTATGTTGTGGGTGAGCTCCACCTGCGACCATCTGCCTTGAATTACGTGATTCTGGAGATGAGCACCCCAACCGTATAGGCTGGCGTCTGTTGTTATGATCAGGCGCTCTGGTTCTTTGAAGAAGGATCCCCGTAGCAGGACCTCCGACTGCCACTACTTGAGTGACCGAACCACCCTTGGGGGAAGGGGCACCACTCTCCTGGAGTTGCTGGCCTTGCGTCTCTGGATCAGTAAGAGGAACCATTGGAGCTCTCACGCATGCAGCCATGCCCAAGGAACCACTAAAATGCACGAGATTAGTTTTCCGAGCAACTGGGAGAGAGAGACGATGGAGGCTGACTCGGCCACTTGGATGCGTCTCACCAGAGACCCGATGCTGTCTACCCGCTCCCATCTGAGAAAGACTTTGCTGCTCCTGGAATCGATCACTGTGCCGAGATGCTGAATTCTGGATGTTGGAGTCAGGTGTCTCTTGTAGAGACTGACTGAGAACCCATGGCGTTGGAGAATGCAGATGGTGATGTCGAGATCTCTTTGGGCTTGCCCCCTGGACGACGAGAGAATGAGAATGTCGTCCAGGTAGCATTTGAGTCTCACTGGGAGAGAATGGAGATGCGCTGCGATGGCGGCCAGAAGCTTGGAAAATGTCCTTGGGACCGACGAGAGGCCTAAGGGGAGGGCCCTGTATTGATAGTGCTGGTTGGCAAACTGGAACCTCAGGAACTTGCGGTGCGCTGGATGAATGGGAACATGCAGGTACGCCTCCTTCAAGTCGATGGAAGTTAGGAGATTGCCTGCCTGATGCAACCCAGTATGGTCTGAAATGACTGCATCTTGAAGCGCTTGTACGCTAGATGGATGTTGAGTTTCTTGAGGTCCAGTATTGCCCTTACTCCCCCTGAAGACTTTGGGACCAGGAAGAGGATCGAGTAGAACCCCTGCCCTCCTGACCAGTGGGGACCTTCTTGATGGCTGCTATCTCCAGCAAATGTCCTGTATCAGCTGGCGCTTGTGGGCAGACTTGGGAATGGGACAATGGACAAAAGTCCATGGGGGAAATGAAAGGAATTCCAGGGTCAAGCTGTGACGGACCGTATTCAGAATCCAAGTGTCCATCATTGAAGGCGAAGCCACAGCAGACGGCGCGAGGTCACATTGGAGGCGAGGACTCTGGAGGAAAATTTTGTGGCATTAAGTGAAGCTTTGGCAGAGTACTCGACAGCTGCTATGATTTTATTCACATCCTGTCGCGCTCTGGTGTCCCCGGTTGGCTGGACAGCAGTTTGCGGAGCCAAAACAACGCTGCTCTGCTAAAGTAAGAAGAGGAAGAAGATGCTCTCATGGCGCATGCAGTGGCCAGGTGAGTTTTATGAGAGGCCTTCTCCGCCCTCTTGTCCTCAGCCTTTAAGCCTTCCAGCAGGTCAGCTGGAAGCACTGAATTGGAAGTTAGTGCTACAATGGGGTAATCCACCTGAGGAAACTTTAAGAGATCCTCAAGGCTACTCTCCATGGTATACAGCTTCTTATCTACCCCACTGGGATTAGCCATAGAACCCGGTTGGGCCCATTGGCGCTGGATAATATCCAGGAACAGCTGGGGGGCTGGGACCAGATCGTGAGGAGGAGTGGTCTCCTTGAAGAGACCCACACCAGGATCCTGGGGCCCAATAGTATCTTTTTTGCCCTGCTCGGTGGAAGTCTTGTCTGCCTAAGCCGGGAGACCATTTGGTGGCGGAAGCCCTGGTCTTGGTAAGGATAGCCCTAAACACAGAGGGCTTGAATAGGCCTGAGAAGGTGGGCGTATAGAGGAAGAGGATTTTCATCCTCTGAAAGATCAGTAGCGTCCTGCTCACCTTCCTCCGCCTCAGACACCTCGCTGACCCCTGAAGGAGCTGGGGAGGCATCTCTAGCCAGTGGATTCTTAGACCCAGCGGCACAGGCCCTGCTCTGATTGGTGATCTGAATGGGCAATTTGATGCCTAACTGTTGGATGCCATCCGCAATCCCCTGGGAAATCGCACGTGTGACTACATCCTGCATTTCCCGGGACAGCTGAGGCCCTTGATCTCTAGGCAGGCTTGGTCCAGTCCCAGATGGGGGCAAAGATTCCTCCTCCATAATGGAGCATACCTCATTCATGGACTCCTCAGCCAGAGAAGGACAGGGGGACCCAAGAGATGCCCTAGAGGGATTGGGCGAAAACCTATCTCGCTGAGGAGTGGGAAGGGAAGGACCTGCAAACTCCTCCCTCATTGGAGAGGGATCCCCTGCCTGTGTTTGGGCTGACTGAGCCTTTTGAAATTGTTTTTCAAGGGCCCTTTGGCGCCTCTCAGCAGCTTTGGACACCTTCTTGGTCTTGGGCTGCTTCCTCTTGGATGGGCACCCAGCACCTTCACCCTTAGCAGCAGGATTGAGCCTGCTGAGCTTACTAGAGGTGGGTCCTGCCTGGGAATTTGCTTCAGCTTCAATGATGCTGGCCATGATGTTAGGCACAGATGCAGGACTGGCTTGAAGAGCTGGCAAAAGAAACGAGGCTTTAGGGCCGAAGATGGCGTGGCCGCGTTGAGAAGGGGGCCTTTAAACGTTAATGTCCCAGCGAGAAGCACAGGCAAGACAAAAGCAAAGGCAAGACAAAGGCCGGTCAGATTTGTCCAAGGTACTCGCAGATCCCCGCTATTTCTAAATACCAGGGAATGGCCAGGCAATAGCCAAAGTCCCTGCAACCGCTTGATGAAAGTCCTGGGGAAGGGGAGGCCTGTTTGGAGACCTGGAACAAGGCCAGCTGATTAGGACCACTCCCAGCGGCGATCTGCTGAGGAAATAGGCTGCAGTGGCTTGAAACGCCACTGGAATAAAGCGTGCCAATTTTTTCTTCTTCAAAATGGCCTCCGCATGGCTGGAGCGGCACTGGGGAAACTGTCGGCTATTCCGAAGACTCAGGGGAGTCTCCGGCTATCTACCAGTCCTCCGACAGCTCTTTGGGAGACACTGACTGCCTATCTGTACCCAAAGGCTCGCCAGCAGCCGCTAGCAAGCCTCCCCCGGCGTTGCTGTGATCACAGCAGCGCGAAAGCCAGCCACGCTCCAGGCAGCCTGTTTCGTGTGTCTGAAGGTAACGAGACAATCCATACTCTTGACAGATTGGAAGAAAACAATAAAGGAGTTAAGGGAGTCTAACCTAACTGAACATAAAAATAATAAAGGTTACACGACTGGAACTTCCCAAAAAGCATCCTTTTAGGGCAACTGAGTTTTTTAAAACTGAGCCTCTGAGAGGACCAGGAAGTGTGGCTACACAAACTTTGAACGCAAGCTGAAGTTAACCCATGCTTGGACACTCCAAGCAGCACCTAGGAGAATATTAATGAATTACATTTTTATTTGATAAAATGAAAGTAATAATGAGAAATAGGTGGAATAACTGAATAATGACAGACTGTAACCTAATATAGATGTATATTGTCATGGGAATTTCACACGCTGACTGAATGCAATAATAATGTTTAATCTGATTAATTTTGTTTGTATTGGAATGTATGGTGCCCAGGTGCCACTGTTCACACATTAATTTGACATTTTTATAAAAAATAAAAAACTTTTTAAAAGAAATAAAATTTTCAAAAGGTAAAATAAAACATAACAAGGAAGTTGTATAATCATAGGGTTCTAAACTCAATCATACAGTACAGATAATCCTTGCTTATTGACTGCCTTGTCTAGTGACCGTTCAAAGTTACAACAGTGCTGAAAAAAATAAATAGTTGCCCTATGATGCACTGTTTCACCCAGTTGAAGGTGATGAGAATTTATGATGCCCTCATTTGCAACTTTCACAGCATCCCTCTGTCACATAATCGCCATTACAGTCAGCACATATTTTCCAGTACCTGACCTATTGTTGTTTTTTCCTTGCTGAGCAGAGAAATTGGAGAAGGGATTACAAGAGAGTAAATAGGCACACAATAGGGAATGCATATTGAAAGTAATGCAGTGGTGCTGGTAGCCCTGAGTGCACTATGCAAACAACCCAATGATTCCCCATTATGTGCCTGCTTACTCTCTTGTAATCCCTTCCTCTCCAATCTTCCTAAGGAAGGGAGGAAGAAATGTCCTGATTCAAGGTCTGATGGAAGAACCACATTTCAGCATCTTGCAGAAGGCCAACTTTCTTAGATTATAAATAAAAATCAAAGTTTCTAGTCTTATGCAACAGAGATTTCTTCCTGATCTGAAAAGTGGATAATTATCCATGTTTAAACTACCAAATAACTCAGCAATAAACTACTGTCAATCATATGTCAGTGAACCAATTAAAATTTCTTAATTGCATTAGCACTCCTCTGACATCAACAAAACAGATTCAGGTAAGTTTCTACCTGTATCAATGAGTGACTAGCTAGAAGAGAGACAGAAAAAAGATCAATGACAATGAATGGGAGGAAAGAGAAGCTGCATAACTTGCACCTCAATAAGCATCCTAGGTGCAATTTCTTGGTCAGGCTGCTGACAAAGAGATCAACAGGATCATGAAACCCCATGCTTACTCATTTCCATGTGGAAATTGTTTCAGGTGCATCTAGCTAGAATAGTAGCTTTTCTAGAAGAATAGAGTAGCTTCCTGCTTAGGAGATTTCACTACTAGTACTCATGAACCAGGATCTACAAATAATTGAATGTTTTATACTCCTCGATTACACACTGGCTGTAGAAAGGGAAACAATGGGCAATTCAACAGTTGTGGCTCTTCATCTAATTTAGTCCCCAGGAGTGAGCGCTCATGTGGAACAGGGTCAAAGCAGCTTGGAATTTGAAGATCGGCCAGATAGGAGACAGATGCTAAAAGGAATGTATGTAAATCAGTCGTTTTTTAAAGACAAAAATGTAACTTCTAGGATTCATGCTCTACTGCAAAAGTTCCATGGCTTGTTGCAGCAAATGGTTCTGTTTGTTGTTAGCAAGCTCATCTGTGAATACTAAAGGCTCTGAAATTATAAACACAGAAAAGAGGGGAAGTGTGTGAAAGCAATTTAAAATATTCCGTCAGAGCCACAAATGCTGAGTATGCAGATCTTCATAACAGCTGGTGAAGATCAGCAATTAACTCTTTTCCTCCTCTCCATTTTAATTCTGGAAACTGCCAAGCAATCAGTCTTCTAACTTGCAGCTGTCTGATTTCTTTGTTTTCAGAAATGGATGTATACATTTTATGTCTATGAGCCTCTTTCTCCCCAAGACATAGATAGGTCAATGTATCAATCAGATGATAACCATATAACATTTTCAAAGAGGGCCTCTCCTATATCAAATCTGCCTTCCAATCCTGATCAGCACATTTGTGTTCTCATAAAGTGCCCTGCTTTGGGAAGCTGAGCCACGTTTTCCTTCTGGTTCAAGTGTGATACAATTGAAATGGCAAAATGTTTCTTTCCCAATTTGTGATCCTGGAGCATTTGTTGTATCCTTGCCCCACTCTGCCTGCCATTTAAATGCCAACCTTTTTCCTTTGGGCTCCAGCAAAGCACTGCCCTCCTTTTTTGCTTTATACAAAAACTCTTCACTAAAGCCTGCAGCCCCCGTTGCTACCACTGGAAAAAGCATCTGGTTGCAAAACTAAGATGTCTTGTCATTATTATAGCTTTAAACAAGAAGGTAGATAAAGGAAGAAAACTACCTTGATGGTCATAACTTGATTCATAACTACAACTCAGATTCTGTATAAGACAGCTAAATACTGTATACATACTTATAGGGGAGAGAGGTTGGCAATTCATTTTCCCCTTTTCTATATGAAGGTAGGGCAACATACTTTTATACTCCAATAATTGCTATAATAGAGACAGTAAGGCACAGACAGCATGGTGATTTTTACAATCTCCTGTTCATTGACTAAAGGGAACACTTGCTGGTTCTGTATTTATTCATGGGGTTTATGGAGTTTATAGGCTGCCTCCAACTACCGATATCATGACTTTGGGTGGCTACAATATTCCTTGCCAGCTCCTAACATTTTAGTACAGTATCAGCCGAACTGGTAATTTGGTGGTCTGGGTTGCTGGTACCAACAGCGACCCAAGCCTGCCATGCCCCCAAACTGGTTCTCCTACAGAGCCACTGTCTTCTTTTTCGGTTCTGCGCATGTGCAGAACAATTTTCAGTGCAAAAATGTATTTTCCCCCTTTTTAAAGGTTTTGTGCATGCACAGACCTTTTTATTTGCAAATGCGTACACCTGCGGACCGCACATCTGGCATGCGTGCGAGCGAAGCAAGACATGTTATGCAGCAGAAATTTATAAGTACTATTCATAATTAGATATTTTGAGGCACTGAACCAGCAATAATGCTGGCAGAAACCCATCCCTGTTTTAGTATCAATAAGGCTGAATGTCTATGGAAATTGAGAGATTCTCAATCATCCATGTCATGGGAATGGGACAACTTGCCACAGCCAACTTGCTGCAGCGAACTCGCCATGGCCAACTCACCATGGCCAACCTCTCTGCAGCCAACTCATCATGGCCAACTTCTCTGCAGCCAACTCATCATGGCCAACTTCTCTGCAGCCAACTCACCATGGACAACTTCTCTGCAGCCAACTCACCATGGACAACTTCTCTGCAGCCAACTCACCATGGACAACTTCTCTGCAGCCAACTCACCATGGACAACTTCTCTGCAGCCAACTCACCATGGACAACTTCTCTGCAGCCAACTCACCATGGACAACTTCTCTGCAGCCAACTCATCATGGCCAACTTCTCTGCAGCCAACTCACCATGGACAACTTCTCTGCAGCCAACTCACCATGGACAACTTCTCTGCAGCCAACTCACCATGGACAACTTCTCTGCAGCCAACTCACCATGGACAACTTCTCTGCAGCCAACTCACCATGGACAACTTCTCGGCAGCCAACTCACCATGGACAACTTGCAGCAGGACAACTTGTCATGGCTAATTCACCATGGGACAACTCAATGCAGGATAATTTAACAATTCTATTTAATTATTTAAAATAAATAAAAATTATTTTAATTTTTGCCATTCACATTTCATTCTGCCCCTCTTTTTGCATCCCTTCTTTAATGACTTTAGTCCACCATTTCTTTGATATTAGTTTAATTCTTGTCCCACAACAAGTAGTCCCTGTGGCAAGGTTGCCATGGCAAGTTGTCCTGCAATGAATTGGCCGTGGCAAGTTGGCTGTGGTGAGTTAGCCGTTATGATTTGGCCATGGCGAATTGTCATAGACCCCCATGTCATGGTTATCCCAAAGGTGCTTTTTCCAAAAGGCAACTACACTTTCTTGGTGTTTTCTTTGAAAATATTTTACTTCTTCTCCAAGAAACTTCTTCAGTTCTGAAGAACTAAACTGAAGTAGATTCTTGGATGAGAAGCAAAACGTTTTCAAAGAAAACACCAAGAAAGTCAGTTGCCTTTTGGAAAAATCACTTTTGGAACAGTAAGGCTGAAGATAGTTGCATAGCTGATTTAAAACTATTTTGGAGAATGAAAGTGTTGCCATGTGATGCAGCAGAAATTTATGAGTATTGTTCATAATTAGATATTTTGGTGAAAAGAGAGGGGTGGAGAGAGGAGAGAGAGAGAGAGAGGAGGATATGCTATCATTTTTGCCTTGGTCAGCTTATAGCCTTCAAATATAGTGGTATCTTGGTACTCATTGTTAATTGGTTCCAGGGTCAGATACCAAAAACAATGAGTACCAAACAAAAATTTCCCATAAGGAATAATGTAGCGAGTCACAAGGCAATCACATTGACAAGTTCTAACTTGTGTGAGTATCAAACAAATGATGAGTACTGGGACAAAATTTTCATGTCAAAATGCACTGAGTACTCCATTTGATGAATTTCAAACCAGTTGAATACCAAGATATCATTGTACTAAATAATTGACAAGCCTGATAGACTTTATAATAAAATAATCACAATGTATATAACAATATATAATGTATTTAAATCACTTTTCAAAAGCTCAAAATCCTGGACTGTTATTCAATGTTTCTTATATTTAATTTTTGCCAACCTATAGACATACCTTATTTTCTTTTAGTGGTTGCAGAAGAATGCCAGAGGCAGTTTCCATCATCAACTGTTCTTCTCCCATAATAATGACTTACAATGATGCCCTGTTTATCCATCAATTCATAACAGCTGCTGCCCGAACAACAAAGGATGTTTAAGTATCTCAAGGCTAAGCAGCAAAAGGAAACACATGTTCCTATATTAAGATACACATGTGAAATCAGCAATGCAGCATATCAATTTCCATACTAATTTTAATGCAGCAAATGTTTGCTATCTAATTTAATAAAAAATTAAAAACAATGGGCGATAACCGACCAATGCAATAAATGCTGCTTTGCACATTATCAAGATGTACAAATATATCTGAGTCTACTGTTTGACCAGCAAAGAAATTGCATTTTCTCCAGGTTGTATCTTTTCATCTCTTTTTATCGAATGTATTATTTTGTCAGAGGAAGCCCAAATTTTGAAATAAATGTTCTTTTGCTAGATTTTCCGAACCACATGCCATTAACATGCAATTTAAATTTTAAAACAGAGATCAGTTTTTACACTCCAAGAAAAGTATCAAGGAAGTCCTATATACATATTCAATCTCAAAAAAGGAAATAAAACATATGTTTAAATTAAGATCAAATGGAAAAAAAACACAAACTAGATTTGAAAATATGAAGTTAAAAACTCAAAAGACAAACAAGTTCTCATATATCTTTTTCTGGCCAGTAGAACATCATGGAATCAAATATCTAGCTTAATCTTATAAGAAACAGCAGTGATTAAATAAAAGGATATATTTCTTACTATAGGAGTACTGCACTAAAATTATGTTCAGAGAACATCAGAATCTCTCAAAAGTTTCTTGGAGATTTCTTATATTTAGGTGACCATATCCTGGTTTAATAAACTAAGATATGAAAAATATACATTAAATCCCTAAATCTCATTAGGCAGCAAAGTGGTTTTCAGACTTTGCAAAGTAGCTTTGTAAATTATTTTGGGGTATTGCCTGGAGCCAAGGTGGGTAGAGGATGAAATAGCAAAAAGAGTTGTGCAGAAAGATTGCTACTAAATGCATTAAATCTTGTATGCACAAGTTTTATCTGAACATACTTTTTCTCTGCTTTTGGAAGCAAGGAAACCATTTATAAATATTTATTTCCTGCTTACCATAAATTATACCCAATTTAGTTCAACAGGACCTTACCTGTGTCCATTCTGCTTACACAAGTAAGGAAGTGTGCAAACCTCTAATGATCTCCCCCCACTTTTCAACCTATCCCTGAAATAAAACATGGCCCCTTGTATACAATTCTTTGGGTCACAGGGTCACTTTTTATTTCCCTTGATATAATTTGCAAAACATGCTGTAATATGTATTAGAGCTATGCAACACTTCAAATTCAAAGGTAAAAAAAGTATTTCAAGTGTGTGGGACACATAGCATCTGCCTGCAACTCTTTAAACCAAATATATCTTTCCCCACAGAAAAGACAGTATCATTAAGGACTGGAAGGGCCTGGAGATTTTCCAGGTCATGGTTGTCCCAAGTATGCTTTTCCAAAAGGCAACTAGACTTTGTTTTTGCTTGAAGACATTTTGCTTCTTATCCACGAAGCTTTTTCAGTTCTGAAGAACTTTTGGGGTAAGAAGTGAAACAATTTCAAAGAAAAACAAAGTCCATTTGCCTCTTGGAAAAGCACCTTTGGAACAAGTTATGAATACATACAGTGCTATTCAGACAATTCCAAATGGAACATTTTAGAGTCTCTTTTCTATTTTTCTCCACCCCAGATTAACACAGCTTCTGTCAGTTCATCTAGGGCAGGGGTGTCCAAACTTGGCAACTTTAAGACTTGTGGACTTGAACTCCCAGAATTCTAGGAGTTGAAGTCCACAAGTCTTAAAGTTGCCAAGTTTGGACACCCCTGATCTAGGGTCAAGCACAGCCTGGTTTTCTTGTATTCTGCCATTTGTCAAGCTATTCTCACGTCTGTTCTGTCCTCCAAAATTTACAGCCTTCTCCACCAGCCTGCCTGCTCAATAGTTCTTTCTGGAGGGTCCTTAGATAGTATTACTTCACAGAAAGAGTAGTGGTGGAAGCTTGGAACCAACTTCCAGCAGAGATAGTGGATCAGTCATCAGTAACTAAGCTTAAACATGTTTGGCATAAACATGTCCCACATCAAAAATAAATAAATAAATAAAATTAAAAGTACTCAGAGGCCAGACTCAATGGACCTGGACCACTAGGTCTTTTTCTATTGTTCTGCTTTATCCTGCTGGACATAGCATTCTAGTCCACAGCATACAAAAACAATTCTAGGAATGTTCAACAATCTCATGTCTATTGCTTCATTTCTGACTTTTATATAAGTTCAGTTATAAGGCAGGCATACCTGGATCAAGGTGTTTTACCCAGGCATAAGGTTTCTGGCTATCTATGTGGCACTATGGCTTATTTTGGCACCCACACAAACCCCCCTTTAGTCTTGAGATGATTACATTATCCTGTGTCCATCAGGGAAAGTCACCTGGCCACACCAAGCTATCTTCATGATTTCTGCTTTCTATGCAATTCTACTTACACGCTGCAGAAAACTGAATTTCTCATCTTACATACTTTCTAAACGATAACATGAATTTCTCCCTAATATAAAATCAACTGTTTTAATCATAGCTAGAATTTGCCCATGAACTACAGAGGAGGTCCTTTTATTCAGAGAAAAACAAGATACTAGAGCAAATGGCTGCAGCATCCCTGAATTGTTAACCTTTTTTTTGAAAAAAGAATCCTCTAGAGTCTAGACAATGCCTCTTTTTTATTTTTCATTCACTGTTTCCTCTTTCCCCTTCATTTCCATCCAGCATTGTTCTTTTATTTCCTTCCCCTTCACTTACCTCATCTTATGCTTTTTTCCTTGGCTTGCTCTTTTTGCTAGAATGTCTAATTTGTATTGTTGATGAGAAAATCATTTGTATACGAGAGAATAATTGTAACATGTAGATGGGGGGGGGGTGTCACAATTTTCATAAATTGGACATCTCATTTTACAAGTCATTAACTATCTAACTGGGGATCATCCAGACTTTTGGAGTATAGTGATCCAAAATACCAGGCTACTACAGAAAAAAAGTCTACTTTTGAACACACATTCCTTTTATACCCAAAGGGAGTTGAAGCACTGCTTCCCTGGCAGACCAACAGAGAAGGCAGACTCCATTTGGAAAAGGATAATGCCACAAGACCCCAAACTTATATGACTTCACAAGTAAAACCCAACATTTAGAGTCCTACTCAGAAACACACTGGCAACCAACACCGTACCCACAATATAGTCCAACTTTGCTATTTCTTTCACTTGGCAACATGCAAGCTGTCATGTTCTGCACTAACTGAAGTTTTCAGGTAAACTTAAAAGTGGCAGGCTGAGTCTCTCTGGCACCCGGAAGGCTGAATTAGGCTGCCAACTATTTTAAAAAAATTCCTCTCTGATCTGAGAATCCAAAGAAAGTCCAATCCTTTGTTCTAATCAGCTTTGCTACACATGTCTCCTTGGATGTTAGATTGAATCAAAACTGGGAATCAGCCAGGAGAAGGGTGGCAGAAAAGTTAAAAGGATTCAGGGGCCTTTTACCAGGTTCGCCTGGTACGTCAGTTGCGCCCCTTCCTGGATCGGGATGCTCTGTGCACAGTCACTAATGCCCTCGTTCTTTCTCGCCTGGACTACTGCAACACGCTCTACATGGGGCTGCCCTTGAAGAGCACCCGGAGGCTTCAGCTGGTCCAGAATGCGGCCGCGCTGGTTGTCATGGGGTACCAAGGTACTCCCATGTTACACCTCTTTTAGGCAGCCTGCACTGGTTGCCGGTTGTTTTCCGGGTGCGATTCAAGGTATTAATTATGACCTTTAAAGCGCTCCATGGCTTAGGCCCAGGGTACCTGCGAGACCACCTACTGCCACCAGTAGCCTCCCACCGTCCAGTACGATCCCACAGAGTTGGCCTCCTCAGGGTGCCGTCGGTCAGACAGTGTTGGCTGGTGACCCCCAGGGGGAGAGCCTTCTCTGTGGGAGCGCCTTCCCTCTGGAATGAGTTGCCCCCGGAGCTTCGCATAATCCCTGACCTCCGGTCCTTCCGACGCACCCTAAAAAGTTGGCTTTTCCAGCAAGCCGGCCTGGCCTGTTAATGTTAATTTTATCTCATTTTTAAAAAATGTTATTGTCCTATTAATTGGGTTTGTTTTTTGGATATGTATCTAATTTCTTTTTAACTTTCGTGATGTGTGTTTTTTAATGTTGTACGCCGCCCTGAGTCCTTTAGGAGAAGGGCGGCATATAAATCCAATAAAACTCAAACTCAAACTCAAGTCTCCAAGAGGAAGACGACGGAATCAAGCTATTCTTTGGATTCTCAGGTCGGCACATCGGAGAACTTCTAAGGCAGTTACAAGTATAGTGAATATAGTAAAGTATAGTAAAGTATAAAAATAGCAGTAATCCAATCTCAAAATAATGAAAGCATGGATACGTTGTACCAGGGCCTCTTAATCCAAAAGGATTGCATCAGCCAAAGCTGAAGGCGGCTTCCTGGACATGACTCCAGCTGTTTCTGGACAAATTCCTCATCAGTTCCAACAATCATAAGTCCTTGTTGATGGGGGCTGTGTAAACAGTGATTATATTTCAATATATGACAAAAGCATCAGATTGTATGTAGACGAAGCCACTATAAGAAATACCAAAACTCTAAAGTAGTCTATATTGGCTAGTTTGGCAGAATTGTGAAAGTCTGAAGGGTTTCCTTTCCTCCCTCCCTCCATTTGTTTTATTAAATCTATTATATTAAAGGGAGTCAAGGTGAGACAAAGTTAAGCTTCTTTCTCATGCCTTCCTAGTTCATTCCAGGCCAGGTTCATATTTTCCTAAAAGCTGTGGCATATTTTATTCAAGGTCACCTCTATGCTTTTCTGGGGTGAAGATGCCGCAATCTGTAAGTAAGATTCTCTTACTAATGTTAAAGGAGTTTCTCAGTTTTGGCTGACAGTGCAGTATTTTCCAACCTATTAGCAAGCCTATGAACAACTGTGGTTAATCTGTTTCAGGACAGAAGCAGAGGCCAAGGCAGTATGACCACATCTTGAAGCAATTGGATTATTTTTGTCTCAGCAACTTCCTAACAGACATAGTTGAAGAATGTAACTATTCCCAGAAGACAATCCACTAAGGCTCCTTGTTGTCTCTGCAATGATCAACCTTATCTGTAATGCTTCTTTGGTGTGTGTGTGGGGGGGGGGGAGAACTGCCAAACATAAACAGAAGAATCAATTGAGAAATAACTATATTACCGTGTTTCTTTTTACCCCCGAAATAAACACTTGGCCTTATTTACGGAAAGGTCTTATTATTTTTGAGGTGCAGGAGGCGGCAAGCAGGGCCATCTCATGGCTGCTGCTGGGTTGCAATATTTTCGGGTAGGGCTTATTTTAGCGCATATGCTCAAAAGTCCAATTGGGCTTATTATCTGGGAAGGTCTTATTTTCGGGGAAACAGGGTAACAGTTCTGTGAATACCTTTTAACTGGCCTATTAAACCATTTGTAAAATAATAAAGATGGGATATAAATAAATAAATAATTGCATGAGTCAATTGACAAGGTGTTAATTGATTTTAAAAACATTTTGCAAATTCAGAATTAAATACTAATGTAACTTAGAATATAAAGACTTCGTGTGGGCTTAGAATTATTTCTTCTTTCTTGTACATTCAAAATACAATACTAACTTTACAAACATTTACATGATAAAACCAAGAGGAGAAACAGCCCTTGCTTTGCATAACCAATAAAAGCTAGTCCAAAAAGAACATATTTCAGATGTTGCTTATATCTTGGACAGATATTATAAAGTAACAGGCCCCATAGATGCTAACAATACAGTGCTGTCCCCGGCCCCCGCTAAGGGACTGTGTTACACAAACACCATGCAATTGTAAAGTACAATTGTCTTCTCTCTTTAGTATAAGTGGGCACACTATATGTATAATTTGGATCTTTTATTTTTTCACCACAGATGTTGGAAATTTACAGAAGAGAACCAAAGAAAAGTTACTACTAAAAACAGTATAGGAGCGAAGCCTTAATTACAAATAGTTGAAATTGCTACCACCTCTGCAGCAGTCAGACCTGGGAACATGGCCCAAAATGAAATAGGGTGAATCAGAGACTGAATTTGTATATTGGCTTGAATTAGTCAACCAATTCTTTTTGACAGCAGGCTTACAAGATATCTGGCGCATTTTTCCTTCAAAGCTCTGGAATACATTGGAATATTTCACAGCTAAATAATTTATAATACTATCATTTCACAATCAGCAAGCAGAAATAAATAATTTGCCTTCATATATTGCAGAGATAAGAAAACATTCATAGTTTATTGAAAACTATGTCAAAATTATTCATAATTGTGAATAGTATATTATATTTTGCTATGTTACGCTATACCTCCATATACCTTTGAGATGTTTAAACTTCTAATTGTAGCTTCTGGTTTTACAGAACTTGCTGAAAATAGCAAAATTTTGTTTATTAATAAAATACGAATAAAGCAAGCATGTAATGCTATCCAAAAATTAAGTGTAATGGGAAAAAAGGAAAAAAAGAAAAAGGTTTGTAAAGTTGTTATATACAGAAAAAAGACTTTGACCAACTAGTTGAAAGTTTTTTTTTTTAAGCTAGCACTAGATGTTTCCAAAATCTAAAGTTCTTTATTCCTTGATAAATTCTAAGTACTAAAATCATCACTTATACAACTTTAATGTTCAGTTACAGGTAGTCCTCAAGTTACAACAGTTTGTTTAGTGACTGTTCAAAGTTACAACAGCACTGAAAAATGTGACTTATGACCGTTTTTCAGTTACAATATTTGCAGCATCCCATGATCATGTGATCAAAATTCAAATGCTTGGCAAGTGATTC
Source organism: Natrix helvetica (assembly GCF_964273705.1). Classification (NCBI taxonomy): domain Eukaryota; kingdom Metazoa; phylum Chordata; class Lepidosauria; order Squamata; family Natricidae; genus Natrix; species Natrix helvetica. The sequence continues at coordinate 252,446,125 of NC_138552.1, forward strand.
ACTTTATGACCATTGCTGAGTTCCAAGGACATGTGATCACTTTTTGTGACCTTCCAATATGCAAAGTCAATTGGGAAGCCAGATTCACAACAACTGGGTTACTAACTAATCAACTGCAGTGATTCACTTAACAACCGTGGCAAGAACAATGTAAAATGGGGCAAAACCTTAAAAATTGTTTCACTTAAAAACAGAAATTTTGGGCTCAGTTGTGGTGGAAAGTTGAGGACTATTGATAGTCATGTTAATAATTGTTAATTAATTTTCATAATGTAATAATAAAACTATAACATAGTATTTCCAATGTAAGATTATATCATTATTAAACATTCTGCTAGGTTTCTAAAATAGATGAAGGTTGGGAAAGAATACTAATATTAATCTGACTTTAAGATCCTAAAAACTAAGCTAAGTGCAGGTATCTTCACTATACAAACAAGGATTCCAAAATTTGCAGATTTAGGTGAATCAAATAATAACTTTCAAGTTGAGCACAATGAGGAGATTAATTCTGAAAATTATCCCTGAAGGATCAAAACTAGAATATAAGCAAAGCTTATATAGTAATTGTACAAGAAAAATTCCAAAACTTTTGCCAAAGAAACATTCAATAACCTGTATAAGTATTTAAAATGTAATGAACTATATGTATTTCTCAAATAATCAAACTTGGGAAGTAATTACACATGCATCGAAACAAATTCAAATTATAGTTGTAAATGCTTCCTGAAAATTAAGAAAAACAAATGACAAAATTACCATCTTCACTCTTCAAACTTTACATCTTTGTCAAAACTACTGCTATAAATGCTCCAATTTATAGAATAACTGGAGCTGAACATATATTAATGAAATGCAGTAATAGACATTCTTGCTTTCTCTATAAAACATATTACCAATAAAAAAATAACCTTATGCTTTCCTCCCTCTTCTATAATTTATATATTATGAATTTTATAAGAGGTTCTAAAACCAACCTTTTTTTTTAAGATGGTAGGTGTGCATAAAGGTAAAATATCCCCTGCCTTAAACTTGATCCCTTCTATTTTATATATACTTAACCAAGAGGAAGGTACACCTTAATATTCACTTGTAACTTAGATAATTTATTTGGGCAAATATATATGGAAGAAATAGAAGATATACTACATTCTTTTGATATGCTATCCAACAATTTCAAATGTCTTAATTGGTTACCAGTAAAATTTGAAAATGGTTCAGATGGTTATGTCATTCCAATTTTCTAACAACTGGACTATTATTAATGAATTCTTTGATGCTATCACACAAATAATCCTAAGTGGCAGTCAGAGACATTTGCCAGTGGCACAAAGAGCAAAAACCTGGAAAAGCTCAGAAGTCACTTAGTAAATTCAGAACTTTCCCTAAGAACACTTTCATGTGCTTCTGCTAATCAAGCAGAAATTAAATTAGAATGGTACTTCTTACAACTGGAGCTGATTAATGGCAAATTAACTTTGATGATGAACACTATTTCTCTAATCATCCCCTTAATATCAGGATACTTTATGATATATCTCAGTCTATTACTATAAGAGACAGGGTTTTTTTATATTCAGTATAGAGGACAAGCAATAGAAGTTATTTGTATATTTAGATATATAATAAAGATGTGAAACAAACTCTCTCTAATGTGTACAGTAATGTCACATCATATGAATTTACGTTTAAATTAAAAGTTTCACAAGATCTTAGAATTTTATTTTTAGTTTTTTATATATCCAACATTCAGTTTTACCCAAGCGATCCCAGCACCTATTTCCTGAAACAACTTTCTGATTAATATTTATTCTCTTTAACTTTTTCACAAATCCCAATTTTCAAATAGTTGCCCAGTTTGTAGCAGTTAGTACAAGTATGTTTGACTGATAGAAAAATCTTCATATAATACCAGGATCTACAGTTTGAAAAACTTGGCTGTTATTTCATTATAAAGGATTTTGCTCTTCTTTTCCATATTTAGGCCTTAAGGAAAAAGAGGAAGATTTGGAATTTATCTTGCAACTAAGATAGAAAAAGTCTGTTAGAAAAGCCTGCTTTACCCTTAATAAAAGCAAGATATATTTTAAATAATTTTTCTTATTAAAATTATTGGAAGTAAATCTAATGTAGGTGGACCTCGACTCACGACCACAATTGAGCCCAAAATTTATGTTGTCTAGTGAGACATTTGTTAAATGAATTTTGCCCTATTTTACGACCTTTTTTGTCACAGTTGTTAAGTGAATCTGGTTTCCCCATTGACAATGCTTGTCAGAAGGTCACAAACATGAACGGGGACACTGCAATTGTCATAAATATGAACCAGTTGCCAAGCATCTGAATTTTGATTATGTCTCCAATAAAAAAGCTAATAGAAAAATTACCGTTACTCTGATTTAAGCATTTGGATAAGCAAACATCACCATTCCCAGGTGTGCCTTGATTCACTAGGTTCCCTTCCAGACTAAGAGTAAAAGCAAATAAGGAAGCAGTGGGAATACTAGTGCAGCATATGCATCAAGTTATAGAACGGGGCCCATGTTGACTACAGTATTATGCAGCAAAAGTACAGTTCTGGAAATAATCTCCAAGATTTAGAAGGCCATTACTGGTCAAGATAAATAATCCTGAGAGACATAGGACTGATTCTATCAAAGGAAACTCTTTAAGTGGAGGTTAATCTCTGAATAGTATGCAGCTGTGGCCTTCCTGTCTTGCCCTCTTGAACAATTATTAGCAAAGCTCACTAAAAATTCTCCAAATCTCACAGGTTTGATAATTTAATTGTCATATGAATCCCGTTCTATTGTTAAAGGTTGAGAACTGTATTATCTGAATCTGGAACTACTGAGGAGGGGGGAGGTGAACAAAACCTTTCTCCCCACATTAATTCTGTGCTTCCCAGTCACATATTGAGAGATGTAGTAAGCTTAAGCGCCGAGTTCTAAATTTTTAAAGGCAATGAATGGTGTGGGAGGGGCAGGGAGTCCATTGTTAGCTTCAAGCTAAAAGTAGAATGATCAGATTTTCTTCTACCCTTATCTGAGTTTCAGAGATTTTTTTGAGGAAAAACGAAACTAATTCTACAGAGAATCAAATGTCAACTGAAGTTATTCTTGCACAAAATTCTGATACTCCAAACTAATAGACTGCAAACATACAGAATTATCTCCATAAAGCAGCAGCAGCAGAATTTGTTAAGCTGCCACTGAAATCAAAGTGGAAACTATGAGCTATAATTGGAAACTCTGAAAGCATTGGATTGGAGAAGCATCCCATTAATGTTACAGTTTTTGTAGATGGCATGAAGTTTTAAGGAGGAGTTCAGAGAGTTTTGCGGTTCCTAGTAACCAATAATTATTTGAACAGTTTAGGATGATTTGCCTTGGATAGGAGAAGTTGGAATGTTTGCAAATTCAGTCAGACTCTTCAAACCATCATACAAAGACAAATCCACAGAATATATTCTATAATACAGTTGTTGTAGCACAATAAAGTATATAACATGAAGTTGTTGTTGTCGCGAAGTCGTGTCTGACACATCGCAACCCCATGGACAATGTTCCTCCAGGCTTTCCTGTCCTTTACTGTTCCCCGGAGTCCATTTAAGCTCATGCCGACTGCTTCAGTGACTCCATCCAGCCACCTCATTCTCTGTTGTCCTCGTCTTCTTTTGCCCTCAATCATTCCCAGCATTAGGTTCTTCTCTAGTGAATCTTTCCTTCTCATTAGGTGGCCAAAGTGAGTTTCATCTTCAGGATCTGGCCTTCTAATGCAGTCAGGGTTAATCTCCTCTAGGACTGACTGGTTTGAGTCCAAGGGACTCGCAGGGGTCTTCTCCAACACCATAGTTCAAAGATAACAGGAAGTGTTACATGTTAAATATCTATAATTTTTATTGTCAACTAGATAGACATTAGAAATAGCTATTCTGCTAAGCAATCAAATGGAGATCTTACTCTATTAGAAATTTCATATGTATTAAATATGTATTAAGTTTGACATATAACAAATTATTTCCCATTTTGGAAACTTGTATCAACTCTGTTTAATCTGGAGCTGTCCAGGTGGATTGAATTACATGTCCCAGATTCCTCACGAATGTTGTCAGGAATTTATGGAAACTGTAGTTTTATAGATCTGGAGAATACGAGGCTGTGGAAGGCCCATATTATTTATATTAATGTGGGAAAATAAACCACCCAATTATGGAAAAATCTAAATACAGCAATCCCATAATCTTGTGTGACTTGGAATGCATTTACTAATTTTGCATCAAATCCAAGTTTTTTTAAAAACAAATAGATTGGGTTTACTCTAACATGGAAACCTAATTATTGCCTATTAATTTAGTTTTAAACCATTTATTGAATCTAATTATATCATATTTTTTACTGATTTGATGACCAGCAATTGACTGAGCTACTTAGTCAAAGATAACAGAAGCAACAGAAAGCTTTATTAAAGATTGAATACTAAGCACTAAAGAAGAATAAGAAATACTGTAGTTAAGAAAGGTAGGATAAAAGAATACTGTTATGACAGCGGCAAAAACAAAGAAAAGTAAAAAGGCTTAGAAAGGAAAGTCTGGAGGAAAAAGAATATATAAAAGAGATCCAGTCCATCAGAAGCATTCAAAATACCGTATGTATTTAAAAATATGTGACAAGTTCACGTGTCTAGTCCAAATTTACTGTATAAAATAATAATAAAGTATATGTGCCACCAGACTCTCAATGGCCCTGGGTGGCTTACAATAGTTAAAACATTTGAAAACAAATAGGAACATCACCACTACCATTCTCACAAAATACAAAGGTAGAAAAATAACCATAAGAAAGAAAAAGAAAGAAAGAAAAAAAGGAAGGAAGGAAGGAAGGAAGGAAGGAAGGAAGGAAGGAAGGAAGGAAGGAAGGAAGGAAGAAAGAAAGAAAGAAAGAAAGAAAGAAAGAAAGAAAGAAAGAAAGAAAGAAAGAAGCATCAGCCATCCTTTTTAAAGGCCTAGCAAAAGATCCAGGTCTTTAAGGCCCTTGGAAATATCAATAGGTGGAAGCTATTGAAATTTCAGGGGGAACCTCATTCCAAGGATAGAATAATATCTTCCTGATCTTCCAAGGGTCTTTCATATCCATGTAACTTTTTGTCAACTAGAAATGGGTTAATGTTACTTTTTTCTAGTGCTGGTGATTACTTTTAGAATTGTAAATACCACAGCCCTGGGATACGTCAGGCAACACTTTGCCAAAACCAGATCTGCTCATCTAATTCAGTCATCCAGCTTGCTGAAAATCTCCTCTCCTTTCGAAGTAGAGGGGGTGGGGGCCAGATGGTAAACCTTTCCTGGAGAAGAAAAGGCTTACTACTTTTTCTTGCAGAGGGCTATGATGATAATCTTGAAGAAGGAATGTAAGAGCTGGTGTTAAATAAACACCAGTTCAGCATGAGAAAGAGGAGGGAATGAGAAAGAAACTGAATGTTACTCTGCCTTGATTGAAAGGGGAGATATGAGGGGATAGAAGGAAACCACCAGGCTTTCAAGATTTTGTTGCTGTAGCCTACACCAACAGAGATCCAATTGTCTTTGTGGTGTTGGTTTCGTGACCTAGCCTACCCTGAAGGTTTGACAGTCATAGCCCCCACTTTGTAAAACACCCTCCCATAGAATACTCTCAGCAGCCATTTTACTATTCCTACAAAAGCAGATTTTGAAACAGAGCAGTTTTATTCCAGTGTGTCTTTGGCCAAAATGACTTGTTGCAAGTACTTGTCTTAAATCTATTTTTGGTTCCTCTTTATGCTTTTATTGTTGCTGTTCAACATCCAGACTATCTGGCTTTGGGAGAGATTATAAGTGTTATAAACATCTTTAACACATTATAACAATAGACGTATAAAAAGTATAATGATGAATGCTGTTATTGGATGTTTGCACCTATTATTTTGATTTTTATCCTATATCCTTTATCCTTGGCAGCCAGAGTCTGAGTTGTGAGGCAAGCAGCTCAAGTATTTAAATTAGTAAATGAATAAGATTCTAATGTAAAAGAAGAAATTGAATGAAGAAATATCTACTAAGCTGATTTTGAATGAATCTAATCATGATATTTAGTTCAAAGGTTAGATCTAACAATAAGAATGCATTTTACTAGAAAATAATCACTAAAGAAAAAAACACAAATAAATAAATATCAATGCTTAATATATTTTCTTTTTAAGTCCAATTGAAGGTTTGCAGATTACGAAGACCTCAAAAACTATTAAGAACACAATAAATGATTTCAAAGATTCATGCATATTGAAAAATTATAAGCACATGAAAAGGGTTTTTGGTGGTTGTTTTCCCACATAGCTGACTTATTCTAATCAAATTCAATAGCTGGAAACTTTTTCTCAAGTTAATCAAACTAACTTTTGAGAATTAAGCTTTGCCATAATAATGGAAAAATCCAGAACCATTGTATTCTTGAAGTTCGGCTCACCATTTTAAATCAGAAAACCGGTAATATTTTGGCTCTTTTGAGGGTTGAGACAAAGCAAAATATGGAAGTGTCCCTGATTTTACAGAACAAAGAGGGAAAGATTGGTGCATATCTCTCTTTACCATTTTTATTCGGCAGCACCCAGTGAATATTCCAACCACTAGCCTGCCATCTCCTACCCCACATCTTATCAACACCTACTTTTTCTCCTGTTTCCTCTAAGCCCGTGATGGCGAACCTATGGCACGCATGCCACAAGTGGCACGCGGAGCCATTTGTCAGGGCACGCGAGGCGCTGCCCTGTCAGCTAGCCAGCGCGCATGCGCGCGCTGGCCAGCTGAGTTCACCTTTTTAAAAGCTATTTTTCACCTTCCCCAGGCTCCAGAGGCTTTATAGGAGCCTGGGGAGGGTGAAAAGAGCCCCCCCCCCGAGGCTTTAGGGACCATCCCTGAAGCCTTCGGAACGCTTAAAACCACCCTCAGAGCAAACCAGGTCGTTTTAAGCATTCCGAAGGCTTCAGGGACCGTCCGAGGCTTCCCTGACGCCTTTGGAGCGCTTAAAACGACCCTCCGAGCAACCCGGAAGTCACTTCCGTTTTGCTCGGAGGGTGGTTTTAAGCGTTCCGAAGGCTTCAGGGACCGTCCGTGGCTTCCATGACGCCTTCGGAGAGCTTAAAACGACCCTCCGAGCAACCCGGAAGTCACTTCCGGTTTGCTCAGAGGGTGGTTTTAAGCGCTCCGAAGGCTTCAGGGAAGCCTCCGGACAGTCCCTGAAGCCTCCGGAGGGCCTCCGGGGGGTCGGGGGAGGCTCTTTTCGCCCTCCCCAGGCTCCTATAAACCCTCTGGACCCTGGGGAGGGCGAAAAAACATGTAAAAATGGGGGGGTCGCGCGTTGCATTATGGGTGCGGCACGCCCGCACTCGACCCCCCCTGTGCTCCCCCCCTTGTGGCATGCGAGCCAAAAAAGGTTCGCCATCACTGCTCTAAGCCATTGCTGCTTATGTCCTAGACCAGGGGTGTCCAAACTTGGGAACTTTAAGACTTGTGGACTTCAACTCTGGGAGTGAATTCTGGGAGTTGAAGTCCACAAGTCTTAAAGTTCCCAAGTTTGGACACCCCTGTCCTAGACTTTTTCCTGCCCTCCCCTCCCCTCAGCCCCAAATGTCTTCTGTCTAGGGCATGATTCTTAAAGTTTAGGCCTAAAACAACACAACCCAGTTCCATTCCATGCATGGTCCCAAACAATTAAATGGAAAAGTGAGAGTATTAAAAGTTCAACATACGAGGTGACTTGAATTCTGAGTGTAATCTATTCCATTCAGTTATTACTGTCGGGGTGGGGTGGGGGGGCGTCTTCTATTGTGTTTAAGTATAAGCCCAAATCAAACAAACATTAATTATAGTATTTATATTCAGATCTTCAATATCAAAAATATTTATGAAAACTATGCGCCTGGGAACTGGCAAATCAAGATCTTCTTAAATAAATAATGGGGCACTCCCTATTTTCAATATCTGTTTGTCTTTTTGGAAAGAAAGCATCTGTGTGAGCCTACAAAAAGAAGAAACGTCTTTAACAATTTAAAGAGAGCTATTTTGAACATGTTCCATGCATTCTGTAGTAGTTCTCTTGAAGAATTTGCAGATTTATTATAAAAGAATCTGAGAAGTACCGTAGTAAAAAAAGATGTCTTTTCAAATTGTCAAAAGAAACATTTCACTTTGGTGGTGGGGAGGGAGTCCATTTTTAAAATTCCTGTTAAAATGTTTGTCCTGGAATCTGAGACAGTTATTTCCTTATATTTAAAAAAAAAAACTGGGATCCTCTTCAGACTTATTTAAAACAGAATGTTGTAGCCACAAGAGTAGATACACTTGGAGGTATCCCCTATACTTTGTGAGGCTAAGGAATTCTGTGAGGAAGATATAAGCCATCTGGAGTTATTAAACCACTGCTAGAGTTTTCCAAATGATATACTGGAATTGCAGCATAAAGTATTCATCTGGGAAAATGTTGATGCAATCATTACAAAAGCATCCATAAGAATCAACTGTCCACCCCCTACTCAGCATGTGAGCTGAGCTCTATTGTTTATTATTCCATCACAATGCAGACAGGCTAAGTGTTCTTATGCTTCTCTTCAAACTGGTTTGTGGACCTGAATTGTTAAAAGAACAGAATTGCAGTGTTAAAATTCTGCCTTAGATATTTCAGAGGATTTGTTCTTTCAGCATTCTTTCTTCCTGTTTAGGGGCTTTCAAGGACTTTTAAAACCCTTTACGCTGCATATCTTTTCAGAGAAACCACTTCAAAGAATCACCTGGCAATATAGCTGTTACAGCAATTTATTGTTTCAAGCAGAGACATAAAGTGGCCAACCATCACCCCCATTTTATGATAAATTATAGACATTTAAGAGAAGGTACCAAAAATACTTTAAACAATTGCATTTAAGTATATCCATTTTTCTTTTTTCCTTGCACTTTCCTGTTTTATCAATATTAGAAATTTGCTTCATTCAAGCAAATTTCTGGCCTTACACCTAATGTAGATTTTCAACAACAAATAATGGGAATGGATTTTGGGGAAATCAGGAAGTTTTACTACAAGTTTGAAAATAAATACATGTAATTTTCTTTGTATCGGGACTATTCTCCCATAAGGGTATGTGAAAAATATATTTTGTGTTGAATTCAGAACCACTGCATTCTTGAAGTTCTGCTTACCATTTTAAATCCGTAAAACTGTAATATTGTGGTTCTTTTTGGTTTAGGACAAAGCAAAATATGGACGTGTCCCTGATTTTACAGGACAAAGAGGGAAAGGTTGGTTTATGGCACTCTCTTTTTTTCCTCAGCAGCTCCCAGTGAAGTACATATATTCCAGCCTTTGGCCTGCCATCTCCCCATCCCACATCTTCTCAGCACCTGCCTTCTTCTCATGTTTCCTCTAAGCCATCAAAAAGAGGGCTGTGAAAATATCTACAGACCCCGCACATCCTGGACATAAATTGTTTCAACCTCTGCCCTCAAAATGACGCTATAGGACAGTGCACACCAGAACAACTAGACACAAGGACAGTTTCTTCTTGAATGCCATCACTCTGCTTAACAACTAATCCCCACAACACTGTCAAATTATTTACTAAGACTATATTACTATTCTTCTCTTCCTTTCTAGTACCTATCTCTTTCCTAGTACCTATCTCTTTCCACTTATGACTATAACCATGTTGCTTGTATTTTTAAATTTTATATTGTTTTGTTTCCTAGTATAATTTGATTGCTTATTAGTAACCTATGACTATCATGCTCCTTAAGGTCTAGGCCTAAAACAACATAATCCAAATCTATTCCACGCATGGTCCCAAACAGCTGAAACACAAATCCAATCAGTTGTTCCCTATTTGTGCGTGGATGGTTTTCCCAACCTCTATTTCAAGTTTCTTGCGGAAAGCTATTTCTCTCCCCCACCCCTTCCCAGTGCGCCAACTGCAGGAATGCAAGTCAGAACCCCAGAAGGAAAGTCTTCTTTTTGGTAGCTTCACTTATGCTCCCCTGTGAAAGAAAAACAACCTACTTAATTTTTGGATGTCCTTCTGGTGGCAGAGAAAGAGTTTATTTTTATTTTTATTTTATTTATTTATTTTTAAGAGTTTTTTTTAATCAGCCTGCCTTTTGGTTTTTAAATGAAACAACAGGAATTTTTTTATTGATGTGTCTTAATTATGTTTTAACTATAATTTTAAATTTTATTACTGTTGTCAGAATTTGTACTGAAAATACAATATATATATATATCCATTTTTTAAAAACAGAAACTTTAAATTTTACTTACGAAGTGCCAGTGTTAAAGCATATCTGCAATTTGTTGACTGCTTAAGTTTTCTTGCATGCATTTAATGTATTTTGTTCATTGTCTCTGCAAGCAGCTTTTCATGCATATACCTGCTTATTATGAAACCTTGCTCAAAACATTCAAGGTGGAGGATGACACTTGCACCAAAATAATTTACTTATATTATTAGTACAATCTGTCCAATAACATAAGCAATAATAAGTACAATAGTACCTAGGCAGAAGATGAAACCAAGAGACTGAGTTCTAGTCCTGCCTTAGATATGAAAGCTGTCTGAGTGACTTTGACCAGTTACTCTCTCCCATACCAATTCACCTCACAGAGTTGTTGTGGGGAATAGAGGAGGAGGAAGGAATATTGTGTGTATTCACACCTTTATTATAAAAATAATAAAAGAATAATTTAAAAAAAAAATCAAAGATTTGACTGGCAGATGTCCTATTTGTATTCTGCCTTTCTGGGTTTGAGGGAACACAATCTGATTCTATCAGTTTTACAAGGATATTTGTAGTAAGGCCAATTATTACTGAGGGTTTTTTTTAATATGGACCTCTGGTCTGGCTGAGCTCTTCAGAAATTTTATCCCTCTCACCTAAATTAAAATATTATCTTAAAAATATTTACATAATGATTTTTGCAATATTGAAAACAATATATTCTGTGACTATAAAAATTATCTTCTCTCATTTCTTCAACCAGGTTTCTCTCTCCCACCCTTCACGTTTTAATGCACTGGTTAGCAATGAAAATCATGTTTTTGATATCTTCCTTGCCCTATGTCAGATTTTTCCAATCTTAAAGTTTTCATTAAATAAAAATCACTACATTAAAAAACAAAATCAAAGTAAGGAATGATGTATTCTCCTGGACTTGTTATGGTTATCTAAAATCTTTTTTGCATACATTTTCCTTCATTTCATTACGTTTCTCACTTTACAAACCTTATAAATGGAAAACTGAATTGAAGTTAAATGCCAGGAGTGGCTCTACCATATTATAAAATCAATCCTCATATTTGTTTTAAACAAAAAAGGATTCATTTAGAACACATTATTGGGAAAACCAGTTATATCAAGGTAATGCAATATTCTCAATAAACTAGACTATGACAATGCACTTTAAAAGCTAGCAATAATTTGCTTTTGAATTTCGGAGAAAAGAACTCTATATAATAAAGGGAAATATATCTTAAACAACTTTGTTCTGCACTGTTTACATTTTGTTCTATTTACATTTGCAATTTGTCATTCCTTAAAAGCAGCTCAGAGTACTCTGGTCATACAACACTCTAAGAAGGCTTACTCTAAAAGGCAGTGAACTGCCAAAGTTCATAAGCAACATTTTTGCAAGTTATACAGCAGTCACATTTGCCATAGCAATTAAAAGATCCCAACATGCCACCCAGAGACAGCAGTGAATTTATGAACATCTCTTTTGACACTTACCAGATTCTCTTTCCCTAGTTAAATTAATATTAAATACAGAACAATGTGAAATCACAGCTGCTAGTCCTTTAGTTGGTTTGGCCTTCATATGCATCTAGTTCTTCCCAAGAACCTAGGACATCATAGCAGAGGTGGGCTTCACATAATTTAACAACCGGTCCACCTAGTGCAGAATCGAAAATGTGACCGTGCCTGCCACGCTTGGCCATTTCATACGTGTGGATTCCAGCACACCTTGGGCAGTTGCAGTGAGTAGAGTGGATGACACGCGGAAATCAGCTGGGCTGCATGGGTGGGCGAGGCAGACAGTGAGATATATAGAACGGGATAGTGCTGTGGCGGGTGGGAAGGCGCAGCCGATGGTCGGAACTACCAGTTCGCCCGAACCAGTCTGAACCAGCAGTTGCCCACCTCTGCATCATAATCATTGGCATAGTATATGTGCAGATCCAAGTAGTGTGGCCTTTTGTAATTGACAAATGGAAATTTTATAAATAAGCAGATTTTCTAAGCGGTGTCCTTTTGGTATGGCACTCAGAATGCTGATAACCATTGGGACCATCATGTTTATGCCATAATCTTTCAGTTTTGATTTTCAGATCTTAACACTTTGTGATCTTCTTCAATTCTGTGTCTTCATGTTTATGCCATAATCTTTCAGTTTTGATTTTCAGATCTTAACACTTTGTGATCTTCTTCAATTCTGTGTCTTCTATTCTATATCCCTCGGTTTTGCCGTGTCAATTATCCACACTTCTTCCTTTTCAACAACAATTAAATCTGGCATGTTAAATACCCAGACCTAATCAGTATGAGGCATTGTAACAAATTCACAACCCATCAATATCTATATTGGGTTCAGCAAACATCCTGGCCCAGCTCCAGGAGAAACAGCCAGGTCTTCATAGTTCAGCTCAGAAAGCTAGAAGGGTCAGGGGGCTTCAAGATCTCACGAAGATTGTTCTATTGGTATAGAGAACAAGGAATGACTTTGACAGAAATAAGTCAAACAAAGCAACAAAGATTATAAAGGGTCCGGAGGCTAAATTGTATGATGAACAGTTGAGGGAGAAAGGTATGTCTAGCCTATCAAAGAGAAAGAGGACAGAGGATTGGTTTATTCTGCAAAGCACCAAAGTGCAGGACAAGAAGTAACGGGTAGAAGATCGTTAAATTCAGATCCAATCTCAAAGGAGAAATTTTCTTACAGTGAGAATAATTAATTAATGAAGTAGCTTACATTGTTCTGAGTGCTCCATCACTAAGGAAATATGCAAGAATTATTACCTAGGCCAAATAATTTTTTTTTTAAATCCAGAGAGGCAGAACAATATCAGAAGAAGCTTAGGCAGATACTGCTGTCATTCACTAGGGAGGAGAAATAGCACAATGAGACTTATAACAATCTGTTAGTGCCAATCTCAGTTAAATGTTAGGTTTTAGTTTAGTTTTAGTTTTTCAATGGGCTTTATTTCCATGACCACAAGATTTATTTGTGCAAAACACCCGCTAGCCATGGATGCACCTGCTCTTCAAGTAAAAACTTTGAGTCCAAGAAGACTTCCAAGCTGGGCACCAAATCTCTCCAGGGCAGTGCTTCTCCATCAAGAGTTAACAGTAACTAATCTCCAGATCCAGAGTTCTAAAACCCAAAGCCACTTGCCAGGGCTGATTTACAGTCTAATCCAGTGATGGCTAACCTTTTTGTTCTCGCATGCCCACACCCACAATGCAATGCGCCCTACCCCGTGTATGCACACATGCTCCCCCATATTCCCCCACCCCTGCGCATGCATGCAACCCTCTGCAACCCCCCCACATGTGCGTTCCCCCTGCCCGTACCCCATTTTGGGCCTAGCAGGACTTCCTGAAACCTCCTGGGACCAAAAACAGTCCGAGGGGGGGCACTGCACTCCCTCGCACTCCGTTTTGGGCCTAGCAGGCCTCCCTGAAGCCTCCTGAAACCAAAAATGCACATACCCCCTACATATGCGCAGCAGAGACCCGAAAATCAACTGGCCGGCGGGAGGTGTGCGCACATGCGTGGTAGAGCTGAGCAATGGTTCGCTTGCCTACAGAGAGGGCTCTGCCACCAGGGGCCTAATTTTCCCATTCATACCCTCACAGCCTCCAGGGATTGGGCGAGGATGATGATGGCATTACTTGTCATGGAAATAGTGGAGATATATAACTGAAATCACCAACATATTGATATTTCACTTGTGCCGATGAATAACATTGTGCAGCACTTTCATGTAGATATTAAATAGGAATAGAAAGATAGCTAAGCTCTGAAGCACCACACATAAAAGGGACCTAAGGCTAGACTTCTTCCTCCCTATTGGAACTGGAAGAAAGAGGAGAACTATCACAAAATAGTTTCCTTCCACTCCCAGCTCCTTAAGTCAATTGAAAAGAATGGTTTAAAAAGCCCCTGAAAGATCCAGAGGAGCCAGGGTGACTGCACAAAACATGGCTGATACAACGTGGTTGATCAGCTATTTATAAACACATAGCTAAAGAGGATAAAGAAGAGTTTAGACATACATTGGATAATATAAATATGCAAGTTAGCCTGCATTAAAAGCCACAAAAATGGTGATCAACTCCAGAAGAGCTGTGAGGTTTGGCCACATTCATGCATTATTCATCATATAATTCTACTTCAAATACGGCTTCATTTCTTACCCCTTCCACATATTAAAACCATTTGCATAATAAAAAATATCTAAGCACTTTCTGAAACATTTGTTTAAAAATAAAAAAAAATCAATCAACAGAAGAACATAATGTATATTGAAAGAGAAACTGGCCAGCAATAACATCAGACAGCTACGAGAAAAGAATCAATTAAAGTGAATTCCCTATATCAGTGATGGCAAAGGGGGCGTGCATGTTCGTCTGCCAGAAAATGAACTTCCGGTTTTTGGCACGTGCATGCGCTTTGGCAAGCTAGTCTTCCAGTTCCTGGAGCACATGCGCATATGCTCAAGCCAGAAAATGGAAGACCAACTCTTCGTTTCCGGCACTGCCGCACGCACAAAGGCCAGCTGATCGTCGCATGCACATGCGTGCCAGAAACCCAGAAGGGGAACAGGCAACACGGCGCATGCCAGCCGACATGGCTCCGTGTGCCACCTCAAGCACGCTTGCCATAGGTTCGCCATCACGGCCCTATATGGAAGAATGGCTAACTAATTTATAGGAGTTCACTTTGATGTCTAGAATAACTTCATATTTGAAAACCAAATCTAGAATAGAATTCAATTCTATTTGGAAACTATTTTTAGACTATAACTTTATATATGGAATTGTGCCACATTCAAAATTCGACTTTAAGTTGATAATCTGACATGGACTCTACATATAATTTATAGTGTTGCCTTAACTTATTATCACCTATATTTTTTCTTCTTTTTCTTCTTTAACGACTTCAACTGTGTTAACAAAATGCCCTCTAAGCCTAGATATCTGTTTGATTTAAATATGTATATGATTTTTAAAAAAATATAAATTTATTATTTTATGATAGAAAACAAAATATAAAATGGTAAAACAAAAAAATTAAAAAACAGAAACATATATTCAACCCTAGCAACAACAACAAAACCCACAAAAAATAGCATACTAAAAAAAGGAGGAAAAAGTAGTCAATTAAATTTAACATTAAGATCCACCCTGGCTGGATATGAACATTCTTCAAGTATTATAAAATCTTAATGGTGGACTAGAACATATCAGTAATAACATTTTTCAATTTATTGGCTATTTCCATGCATTTTACCCTTTTTCTTTTGATTTTTTAAATTTATATTATCTAATTTTATAACCTTTGAAATTTATATTTGTATTCTTTTTCTTTATACCTATCTATACTTATATTTTGAAAGGATGTTTAAATGACATGGACTTAAATAGCTTAAATTCTGTATGAATGAATTCTTTGCTTTCCCCTTTTATACATAAATTAACTTTATCAGATTATTTATTTATAAAATTTATAGGCTGCCTATCGTACCTCAAGTAACTCTGGATGGCTTCTATTCTAATCTGACATAGTTTGTGTGAACCATTTTTCCACACAATTCTTTTGTATATTGGCTAGTGAGAACATATTTTTTGCAGAAAAACATTAAAGTACATGCCTAAATATATTAACATTGTTAACAGAGATTCTTAAGACTAACTTTAATGTAACAGCTCCACAACTATGGAACTTTCTTCCCAGGAGCTTTCCACATATCACATACATCAGAATGCTTTAGCACAAAGGTTCTTCCAGGACTTTTATGCTTTTATTGTTTTAATAACATAATCTTTTATTGATCAAATTACTACTGATAAAAACAGAATCTATAATGTTTCAATAGGCAACAGTTGGCATATGGTTTTATGAAATTGCGGCTAGGTTTTTGGGTGGTATAATTATACTTGTTAGTTTTTATTTGATTTCTAGTGATTGTTGCATTGTATGATTGTATATTTACTGAAACCAAGAGGCCATTGAGTTCCACTGAGTCCAATTCCTTACTTAGCACAGAAACTCAAATTAAAGCATCATCAATAAATATCTGCCTAGTCTCCATTCGAACATGTCCAATGATGTATTCACATTTCAAAACCTCATTTGGCTCCATGCTGAACGGTTCTGTTACAAAGTTTCTCCTAACCAGCAGCTTTTTCTTAAACTGAAAACCATTTTTCCCCTTTTTGCTTATATAAATATTTATTACTGTCAGAGCAACTGCTATATACAGAGTACCTCCCAAATAATCTGGCTTGGGCAAAAATGTAATCTGCAGCAGGCATATATATGACATTCCTTTGAGAAAACATTTACATTTCTTGAATGTATTTTGTTCATTTCTTTGCTTCGCTGAACCACAGAGTGAATTTTGATATCAGCATTTAGTGTATAGGTCAGTGATGGCGAATCTTTTTGGCACCAAGGGCCGAAACTGGAACGCGAGGACATGCGTGTGTGCCGTAGCATCGGAAACCCAAAGACTAGCTGGCTAGTGTGTATGCGTGCACAGGCCAGCTGGTCTTCGGGTTTCTGGCATACATATGCGTGCCGGGCAGCTGGTCTTTGTGCGCCCAGAGCACCGGAAACGCAAAGAGCAGCTGTCTGGCACGTGCATGCTTGTTTTGGGGCTGTTTGGGGGGCCATTTTCAGGCCATTTTTGTCCATTTTCCGGCACTCCAGCTTCCGTGAAGACCAGCTGGCCAGCGTTCATGTACGCGCTGGAAATTAGAAGAGTAGATGGCAACGGTGCATGTGCCCACAGAGACGGCACCGTGTGCTACCTCTGGCACCCATGCTATAGGTTCGTCATCAGGGTTATAGGTAAACCCCACCAACACTGACAGGGTAAGCCACTATAGGTAGTTCTCGACGTATGACCACAATTGAGCCCAAGATTTCTATTTCTAAGTAAGACATTTCTTAAGTGAGTTTTGCTCCATTTTACTACCTTTCTTGCCACTGCAGTTGTTAAGACAGTGCATGGTTAAGAGAATCTGGCTTCCCCATTGACTTTGCCTGTCAGAAGACCACAAAAGGTGATCACATGACCACAGGATACCGCCTTAATTATAAATAGGAATCAGCTGCCAAGTATCTGAATTTTGATCATGTCACCATTGGGATGCTATCACAGTTGTAAGTGTGAAAATGGTCAAAAGTCAATTTTTCAGTGCCCTTGTAATTTTGCAGGTCACTAAATGAAATGCTGTAAGTCAAGGACTACCTGTACTATATAAAATGACAGCAAGCCTTACTCCCTTCTAGCGCTGATTTTATCTAGTTTGACAATGAAACATTTGCAAGGGAAAAAAAAACTAAGCCCTGAGAGCACCCCACATAAAGACAAATATATTAGTAAGTCTCATAGCAATAAAAACTTAGTTATCACTATTTCTTCTCAATAAGGATTCTGCATTGATATCTTATACGTTGCTGTTATATTCTGATGCATTCCAAAGCACTTCTTTTTGCATTGCCGTTTTTTGAAGTATTATTATTATTATTATTATTATTATTATTATTATTATTATTATTATTATTATTATTATTATTATTATTATTATTTATTTTACCGTGCTTCTAGACCGCCCCCTCTCCCAAAAGGGACTCGGGGCGGTGTACAGTCCATGCAAATATATCAAAATACAATAAAAAATTGAATATGTACAGTTGGAATGGAGGAGGTTAAAATGAAATTAAAAGAACTGTACAGAGCCAGTATATATAAATATAAATTTAAATTTTAAACCCCTAAAACACACACAAAGTATAAAGTTATTATGAAAACATATACCCAGTTCCCAAGGTATGGAGAAAAAGGAATTATTCACAAGGAATTTGAGAACAGGGAAATACTTCCTTTCAACTTTTTTTACTGGCAGGTAATGCGTCTATGCAGCAGTCAATAAATCTAGCTTGAGCAAATAGCAGCTGAGAGGCATAAGAAATAAGAAAACAAGAGAATCTGTTTTATGTGAATATAAGGCAATTTGCTCTAATTCCAACATTTAACTTAGAAAACATGGAACTATTTCATTAATATAATTCTGGAATTAAAATAATTTTGAAGAACTATTTTTAAATATTTCTTATTGAAACAACACTACAAAACATATTCATAATTTAACAGCCATAGGGTTTATATTGAGGCAATAATAAGCAAAGGAAATAATTTTGCTTATTGCTACCTGTAACAGGGATTTTAATTCTAATTGAAAAAGCTAGTTAATAAAAATGGCACACTTTATTTAACATTTATAAAACGAACATTGGTACTTACCTGAATGTCAATTCTAATTATGGGGGTGGGAGATGCTACCATTGGGCTGTTATCAATCCTGATTGATCCATAGACTGAGAGAAAAGTGTTGCAGCCATGTCTCTACTCCTCTTGCCCAGTTTCCTCAAGGTCGCATGGAGTACAATGATGATCTGTAATAGAGTTCACAACAAGGATACCCCCTCCCAGGACATGCCGCTACTGCTAACTGGGGTGGGTGGTAGCACCTCCTGTCCCCATCATCACAATCGACGTTCCGGTAAGTACCAACATTCATTCTCTATGATAGGGAGCGGGAGCTGCTACCATTGGGACGCACCCAAGCTACCATCCATAGGGAGGGGAAGAATTATGAATCTGTAGCAGCTGCGGGAGCCACTACCTGCTGCAACACTCTACGTCCAAAGGACGCTTCAGCTGACGCATAAGTATCTAGTCCAGGGATGGCGAACCTATGGCATGCGTGCCACAGGTGGCACACGGAGCCATTTGTCAGGGCACGCAAGGCGTTGCCCTGTCAGCTGGCCAGCGTGCATACGCGCACTGGCCAGCTGTGTTCAGCCTTTTTTAAAACCATTTTTCGCCCTCCCCAGGCTCCAGAGGCTTTATAGGAGCCTGGGGAGGGCGAAAAGAGGCGACCCCCAAGGCCCTCCGGAGGCTTCATGAGCTTCCCTGAAGCTTCTGGAGCGCAAAAAAACGGCCCTATGGGCAAACCGGAAATTCGGGAACGGACTTCCGGTTTGCTCAGAGGGTCATTTCAAGTGCTCTGGAGGCTTCAGGGAAGCCTCCTGAAGGTCCCTGAAGCCTCCAGAGAGCTCAAAACGACCCGCCGAGCAAACCGGAAGTGACTTCCGGTTTGCTCGGAGGGTCTTTTTTTCCCTTCCTAAAGGTCCCTGAAGCCTTCGGAGGGCCTCCTGGGGGGGACGGGCGAGGCTTTTTTCACCCTCCCCAGGCTCCTATAAAGCCTCTGGAGCCTGGAGAGGGCAAAAAAAGGATGCAAAAAATGGGGGGGTTGCGCCTGTAGTGTGCGCATGTGCACTGGGGGGTTGTGCATTGCATTACCTGCGCATGACCCCCCCTGCACTCGCCCCACTTATGGCACGCGAGCCAATCGCTGCCCTAGCCCCTTGTGTGGCCGGTTGGAAGGACACCAGCAACATCTCTGACCTGCAAAAGGAGGCCGTTCATCTGAGATAAATCCGCAGAGCCCTGCGGACAATTGTCAATCATGCTCCACTAATTACTCCTGCGGAGCTAAGCCGCTCAATAGGAACTCTCCTTCCCACCTCGTTGAGCCTCTATAGTCAGCCACAAATTTCGCTAATTGTCCCCTCTGGTGACAAGGAGCAAGCCTCAAATGTCAAATGCTTCGTGGCTTACTCAAAATGGCCGCTGCTCTTTATAGTAATCAAAATGGCCACCCGGCTCAATTAACAGCCACCCGCTTTGTTTGAAATGGTGGGAGACCGGGCACTCGTTCGAAGGTTTGAGGCGGCACCCGGGGCTAACCCTGCAGGAGGCCCCCAAACTAAGCAGGGCAAGGCAATGCGAGCAGCAGCGACCAGTTAGCTGCAATGAGGTAGGGCGCTGGTCTGCCGGCTTGCTGCAAGGGAAGGAGAAAAAAATTGTCAGAAAGTCTGCAGTTTAAACTGCGGCTTTTCCCGATATACGGTGAGACAGCCGTGCAAGCCAGCTCAAATTACTGAAGAAAAATAAACCAGCCATTCTCTTACCTCAGTAATTTCCACGTGGAGCTTCTGGCTGCCGGATCAACCCGAATGTGATCCGGCGCCGTGAGGCGGCAGCGATGCCCGACACCCCCTCCGGTCACAGCAACAATCAATTTGTGTTTTTTAAAATAAATTTGGAAAGATCAGCCAAATAGATCAAATTTATGTTGTCAATTAATTGAATATTTGCAATTGCTACCTAGCTAAGAATCTATCAGCCTAATTGGACCTTAGATTGAGAGGAAACTGGGCAAGAGGAGTAGAGGCGTGGCTGCAACACTTTTCTCTCAGTCTATGGACCAATCAGGATTGATAACAGCCCAATGGTAGCACCTCCCGCTCCCCATCATAGAGAACAATGCATTCAATTGTACTTGGGTTACAGCTTAATTTCCAGATGATGTTGATTCAGAAATATGTTCCCGACAAGGAATAAGCAGATGGTAACTTCCAAATGTTTTAGACTAAGAAATGCTCTCTTGAGTTAAGCATGACACTTGGTTTTCCTAGCAACAGTGCTGAAGTTATCTCCCATTGTCAAATTAATATTCTGCAATAATGTGTTTAATCTTATGCAGATAGTCCTCAACTTACAACCATACATTCAACGATCATTCAATGTTTCAACAGCACTGAATGAAATGTGGTTATGACCAGTCTCAGCACCCTATGGTCACATGATCAAGCTCTAGGTACTTGGGTTTGCCCTTATGACAAGTTGCCAAGCAGCCCATGATCGCAAGATTGCCATTTCAAACCTTCCAATTTACAATTTTTCATGCCAGTTTCCCCAGAAAGTTAAGGGGAAGTCTGAAGAGACAATCACATGTTGCTGGGGTAACTCTCCTTCCCCTCCCTCTGCACTGACACTGGTCACTCGCACACCCTTCCTGACAATGCAGTGCCTTTTCTGTACCCTTGTGTACCTTCCCATGCTGCACACAACTTCTTGTGCACTCCCACCCTGACTTGTATGGTACCACTTGCACACCCTCCCATGCTGTGTGTGCCACATGCCTAACCTGCACAGTGTGTCTTGTGCACCATCTTCTCAACCTATGTGGCACCATTTCCACGTCTCTTGTCCCACTTGGCACTTGTGCCCCCCAACCTAGGCAGCCTTTCACACATCTTTCCTGAGCCACACACGGTTCCTCTCATGCTCCCTCCCTGACCATCCCTTGGCCACTGCCACTTATCCCCCTCCTTGGCACTTACTGGCCTGCGAGCTGAGATCTGTAACTTCCCTTGACTTTTGTTATGGAAAGTTAGCAGGAAATTGCCACACCTAACAACCATGAGATTCAGTTAAGGATGGCAACTAGAACTGCAGTGGTGGCTGTTGCTAAGCAATGCAGTTGTGCTTTACAACCACATTGCTTAGTGATAGAAATTCCAATTTAATTGCCATCAAAAGTCAAGAACTACCTGTAATTAGGTTTAGTATGTTTTAGTAATTTTGTAAATTTTTAACTTGGGGATTTATATGTGATCGTCAAAAAAGGTATTTTAGTTTTAATATAATTCTGTATATATGTTGATCCTTTTATTCTGATTGTTATGACTTGTGGTGAAACAAATAAATTTGCATTTTGTTTTTTTCTACTGCCTTCTTCCTCTCACTTTAGACCAGTGCTTCTCAATTATTTTCTGTCATGCCCCCCCTAGGACGAAGAAAACATTTCGCGCGCCCCGCGCAACTGTAAATAGTATCATTTGTCTATAAAATTGTTATAAGTACACCTCTGCATAACACTGTATCCTTATTAACGTATAAGAGAATAAAAAAAGAAAGAAATGTGGATCAATTTACAACAAAGAATAGCTTTATTAACTGTAGCAGAAAAGATTTAAAGGAGCACAGGATTTAAAGGAACACAATATTAAAAAAAACTTTAACCTGCAAAACAAAAATATATAAAATAATTTGAGCTGAGCCCCCCTTTACGGAGCCTCGCGCCCCCCCTGGGGGGCCCGCCCCACTATTTGAGAAGCACTGCTTTAGACTGAAGCTCCATCAAGAAAACTTGAAGACAGAGGTAGGAAAGATCAATTTACCCATATTTCAATAGATCAGGTATTGTTCAGTGCCCAGAGTCACTTGTTTTGGATATGCAGCTATAGAAGCTGAATGAATAAAGCAGATTGCACAGACACACATTTGTGTATATTTCACCCCCACAAAATCTGATCATATTTGATTTGTAGACTTCAATATTTGAATTAAACATTTATTAAAAAAGAAAACATAACCCTATGACATACTTATGACTTAGTCCTAGGAATTATGACTAGAAAATCAGACCAAAAATTCAAAACGGTTTCTCCCAATGTGCATAAACTTTCAACTTCAATACATGTTAATCCTTGATTTAGTGACCATTTGAAATTACAACGGCACTGAAAAAAGTGACTTATGACCATTTTCTGCTTATGACTGTTGCCGCATCCCTATGGTCACGGGATTTACATTCATGTGCTTGACAACTGACTCACGTTTATAATGGTTGCAGTGTCCCAGGGTCACGTGATCCCCTTTTGCAACCTTCTTGCAAACGTAGACAATGGGGAAACCAGATTCACTTAACAACCGTGTTACTCATTTAACAACTGCAGTGATTCACTTAACAAATGTGGCAAGAAAAATGCGATAAAGTTGTAAAATGGGGCAAAATTCACTTAACCAATTTCTCATTTAGCAACATAAATTCTGGGCTCAATTGTGGTGATAAATCAAGGACTACCTGCATTACATATATATCAAGTGGATTTTTTCTTTAAAAAAATTAGCTTTCTTATAGAATATATCTATAAGAGGACATTCTATAACTAAATTAATACTTTTAATATTGTTATGCACATGAAATTCATACTTCATGTCTCAAAATGAAATAGTTTGTACAGTATTCCAGTTTCAATGTCAAGTATTTAAAGAATTGGAAATATTTGCTCACTAGTTATTAAATAGGTTGTTTACTTAAGCCAGCCTGTACCTGATAACCTTGGGCTTTCATCTTGAGAATCATAATGGCAAGCCAACAGGAAATTCATTAAATATATCATACAATAGTTACGTTTTTCGAAGTTCCCTTTATGAGCAGCTACCGTTCAAGTTATAATAAACTTTATTATCCCTACTGTCCCATTTTAAACAGAGCTTTTGCAGGCCCACATTTCTATAACAAAAATTGATTTGCTGCAAAATCATTTTCAACTAAGGGCATTTTTCAATTACACTCCAAGAAAATACTTTGAAAGTGAAACAAAATGGAATTTTAGTTGGAGCCAAAATAGTCATTTATTGAGCATAACAGCTTAACCAAAAGATGGAAATATTGAAACTTTTGCTGTTTTGAGAAAGAAAGAGTGCTCTAATTAAAAAAAAAAAGCCTAGAAGGAAACAAGAAGACCAGAGCACATGTTCTTCAGCAGCTAACATACAGATAAACAGGGATTAACACCAGGCAAACAATCAAGCAGAAAACAATACCCTAATCAAACCAAGGAGAAAATGGCAATCCCAACCAACACCAGCAGGCAAGCTACTGTACATAAACATGATACAAACTTCACATTTATTAACTTTAATGTTATATTAATTACTATACTAATTTCTACAAGCAGACAACCAATCTCAGAGAGCACGACTCCATTGGTCAACCAAAAACTACATATATTCTTTTCTATTGATATCTATTTGCATATCTTTGCATTAAAAAATCTTCAATTGCCATTAAAAGATGCTACTGCTCCCCCGGCAGTGCCCAAATTTATCAGACATAAAACTGTGATGTGCTTCTATAATTTACCATTGTCCTATTATTAAATGCATAGCCTAACCCTAACTAGAAACAAGTGAGGCCAAGCAAGGTTAGGGTTTCTATATCCACCCATACTATTACTGATGAGAAAGCATAAAAAGGCAAGAGTCATACGGTGGCCATCTTGAGAAACCTGAATTACGGACACTTCCTATTTGTCAGCAATTATTCATCAATAATTGGATTAGCACACAATTGAACTAATGTGTGATTCAATACTTGAATAATAAAGAATGCACTCTTAAACAAAAATAGTTTAAACACAGTAAAATGGTGGTAATTAAATGTCTCTCCTCCTTCAATTTCCAACCTTGAAATAGCTTTAATTAAAAATAAATAAAACCCGCCTTGTGAAAAGATAGCTAAAAAAAGCAGTTTCATAAAAGAAAATTGTATCTGAAAAAGATCATATACTCCTGAACTCTCTGCTGTGTTGCATGCTGTTCCTTCATTTTCCACATTCACTTTACACAGAATGGTTCCTGCTGTTAAAGAATAATTGAAAAGCTCAAGAACTCTTCTTTACGCCAATATAGCAGATCACTTTCCCAAAGTATGTCTGCTCATGCTAGTAATTAAAAATAAAACTTCGTTATGCTAAATTGACCCTCCCCTTTCCTTCTTTCCCCATTTCTTTTCTTCTTCTTTATCTTGTCTTTCTGTTATACTGGTAAACATCTTCTCAGCTTTTAATTAAGTAAATGCCTATTATTGTTTTGACTTGTTTGCTGCTTTTCCTTTTAAATGAAAATGCAGTGAACAGAAAATAGCTACAACTAAAAATACACTACAACAGTAAAGATATTAATATTTTAAAACATAAATGCATTTCAATAATGATTTACAAATTTTTAAGATCATTATCACATTGATATTTTCTATCTGTGACACACAGCAACAATATAATGCTATTGTTTTTCAACTATCGTGTTTCCCCCAAAATAAGATCTGGTCTTCTATTAATTTTGCTCCAAAAGATGCACTAGGGCTTATTTTCCTGTTAGGTCTTATTTTGGGGGAGATACAGTAATGTGTCCATCTGGTTGATGATCTTAACTGGGGCTTATTTTTGGGGTAGTGCTTATATTATGATTATCCTGAAAAATCCTGCTAGGGCTTATTTTCCAGCTGGGTCTTATTTTTGGGAAAACACAATAATATATAAACTAAATGAGCGAAGAGTACATTAAAAATACTGAGCACAGGAACTGGACATCAGCAAATAATCTATCATATACCACTATTTCTTTCCATCTAGTATAGTTTTTAAAAGTTCCAACAGCAAGAAAGTTAATATGGGCTTCATGTTCAGACACTTAGTCTCTGTTCTCTATTATCCTTTTACTACAGCTAAACATATGATCAACCCTTGGTGTTCTACGGGAAATCAGGAGGGAAGGCGTAGGCTGTACTAGGAAACTGATAAACATTCCTTCTTTTTATCCTTTCAAAGCTGTATAGTACACAGATGGCTACTGACACACTCCAAAGAAGTCATTATAGTAGTGTTCTACGGCCAATTCTTCTTTATATATGCAGCTGCCTTCCTCTATAGCAGTGTTTCTCAAACTTGGCGACTTTAAGTCCTGTGGACTTCAACTCCCAGAATTCCCCAGCCAGCTATGCTGGCTGGGGGATTCTGGGAGTTGAAGTCCACAGGACTTAAAGTTGCCAAGTTTGAGAAACACTGCTCTATAGCATCCTCTAAGCAATCATTTACATGAATGGTAACAGATGTGTCCACAAATACATATAACAAAGAAAATACAAACGCACTAAATTCATTACAATAAACACAGAGTTCCATGTTAACCATGAAGTTGTATGTGTTTGGCCCAACACATGTAACTGGCCATCTCTGGATATTCTGTACTCAATGGGAGGATAGTAATCTGAGAGATTACACATTTATTGTTCTATCCTCCCACTGTTCCTTTCAGCAGGGAGGGGTTTTATAAATAATTATCTTAAAGTATTTGAGACAAATCCTTGACTCCTGTAAAAGTCAACTGGCTAGAACACAGAAACAATCCAGGCAGTTAAATACATTGCTAGTATCTTCTCCAGTCTTGCGGGGCCTACGCAGCTAATACTAATTAAGCAAGTTGAGAGACGCTGCAAAGCAATTAGAAGACTTTTGAATCTGAATAAAACTGAGCTATTATGAGTCTATTTTGTGGTGAGGTTAGGCAAATAAACAGCATATAACCTGATCTGATTAAATAAAATACAGGCAGTCCTCAACTTACAACAGTTCATTTAGTGACCGTTAAGTTACAATGGCACTGAAAAAAGTGACTTATGACCGTTTTTCACAGTTACAACCATTGTAGCAGCCCCATGATCATGTGATCAAAAGTCAGATGCTTGGCAACTGATTCAAATTTATGACAGCTGCAGTGTCTTGAAGTCATGTGATAATCTTTTGTGACCTTCTGAAAAAGTCAATGGGGAAGCCAGATTCACTTAACTGGGATACTAACTTATCAACTGCAATGATTCACTTAACAACTGTGGCAAGAATGGTCATAAAATGGGGTAAAACTCACTTAATAAATTTTACATAACAAAAAAAAAAAAAATTGGACTCAATTCTAAGTCAAGGACTACCTGTAACCCAAGAGCCACATCTTGGCTAGTGACTGGATAGAAGACTAACAGAAAATTGATGGGTAGACTATTGAAATTAAAAAATATCCTGAAGAGATAAAGGTAGCCCTGAAAAAGGGTGTTGGTACTTACCTGATACGCCTCTTCTCATAGTGGGGGAGGAGTATCCAGGATGGGTTGACCTTGTCCTCTCTTGATTGGACTGAGTCAGATAAGCTCTTTTAGCCACGCCTTGGTCACCAGGCTCCACCCAGTTATCGGCGAAGAACTCTATCCGACTGTGTCATCCAGTCTAGACTTTATTTTAATTTCAAACCTTTATTTATTACTTCAACAGAACAGTTCAACAAACAACATAACAATTTCGCAACATACCCATATCAGGGAGGGGCTGGATACTCCTCCCCCACTATGAGAAGAGGCGTATCAGGTAAGTACCAAGGCCCTTTCTCCATAGTGAGGGGAGGAGTATCCAGGATGGGACATACCAAAGCCTACACGTCCCTAGGGAGGGTTACACATTTGAGTATATGCCCAAACTTATGTCTGGTGAGACCTCTCCCCCGCCTTGTGAACAGCCTGCAACACCCTACGTCTGAGGAGTCCAACTTGTAATGCCTCATGAATGGTGAGGGGGAAGACCCCGTGGCTGCCCTACAGATCTCAGATAGTGAGGCCTGCGTGGCCCAGGCCGCCAAAGTGGCCGCGCTTTGTGTAGAACACACTGTAATAGAACTTGGTGTTCTGCAGACCCCGTGCCTGACAGGCAGAAGCCATACAGGTTCTTAGCCACCTGCCTATCGTGGTGGTGGTCACCTTGTTCCTCAGGGATTCTGGTAAGAAACAAATGGGGCTTCCGACTTCCTGTTCGGCCTGGTTCTTCTGAGGTAAATCCTCAGAGCCCTCCTTGCGTCCAAGGTGTGCCACTTCCTCTCTAATGGGTGAGAAGGGTCCAGGCAGAAATTGGGCAATATCAGCTCCCACAAGCAATGGAAGCAAGAGCACACCTTGGGTATGAAGGAGGGGTCCAACCTTAGCACTACCCTCTCCTGGTGGAACACACAGAGATCTTCCCTGGTAGACAGAGCCTGCAGTTCGGATATCCTCCTGGCGGAGGAGATGTCCACCAAAAAGGGCACCTTAAGTGTCAGGAACTTCAGAGAGACAGTACATAATGGATCGAACGGAGGGCCTGTCAGAGCATCCAACACCTTGTGTAAGTCGCAGGAAGGGTACCTGTGCACCGTGGGTGATTTAAGTTGGAGGCCCCCTTGAGGAACCGCCTGACCATCAGATGGTGAGTCAGTGTCTGAGATCTACCGCCCAGGAGTACCGATGCAATGGCCGAGACCTGTCTCCTAATTGTGTTGGGAGCCAACCCTCTGTCCAGCCCAGTGGTGGGTTCCTACCGGTTCGCACCGGTTCTGTTGGACAATGAACCCGGAAGTAAGTTCCTGCCCCGCCCCTATCACTCAGTTGCTCGCCCCTGGCCGTCCAGAAGCCACTCCATTGCTCGATCACCCCCCTTTCCTCCTCTCAGCGATCTTTTGGGAAGGGAAAGAACTGAGAGGGGGAAAGCCTCCCATTGAAAACAGCGCTGAGTGGGATGGGGAATCCTCCCGTGCCTCCTCTCAGCGATCTTTTGGGAAGGGAAAAGTGGGGTGGGGAATCCTCCCTTTCCTCCTCTCATCGATCTTTTGGGAAGGGAAAGAACTGAGAGGGGGAAAGCCTCCCATTGAAAACAGCGCTGAGTGGGGTGGGGAATCCTCCCATTCCTCCTCTCAGCGATCTTTTGGGAAGGGAAAGAACTGAGAGGGGGAAAAGCCTCCCATTGAAAACAGCGCTGAGTGGGGTGGGGAATCCTCCCGTTCCTCCTCTCAGCGATCTTTTGCTAAGGGAGGCTTCTCAAAATGGGACGCCCCCATCTCTTTGCACCCTTCAATCCGTCTCTCTCTCCCTCTGACCTCCCCCAATGGCTCAGCTTGAAAAACTGGGGGGAACAGAGGAAAAGGAGGAGGAAGGGAGGAGAGAAACGAGGGAAGAGAGAGAGAGAAAGAGTGACACACAAAGGGGGGAAGTTGGGAGACTTCCCTCTAAATACCGACTATTCCTATTCCCCCTATCCCAGTTAAGCCAGCTGGGTTTGGGACCCAGCCTTTCTAACTTCATTTGGGATCTTCTAACATCCCACTCCCACCCGGTCACATGGCCAGCAAGCCACTCCCACCCGGTCACATTGCCGGCAAGCCACTCCCACCCGGTCACATGGCAGGCAAGCCACTCCCACAAAGCAGGCCACACCCACAGAGTAGGTTCCAAAAAAATTTGAAACCCACCACTGGTCCAGCCCCACCTGAAGGAAATCCAGAACTTGTGCAACAGTGGCCCAGACCGGATTGTGGCCCCTAGAGATGCACCATGTTGAAAAAGCCCGCCATGTAGCGCTGTAAATGCGCTCTGTGGAGGGTCTACTAGCTGCCTGGAAAGTCTGTATAACCCTGAGGGAGGAGAGATCTTCCCTCAGGGAGCTTTGCTCAAGTGCCAAGCGGTCAACTGGAACCACTGAGGGTCCGGGTGATCCAGCGACCCCTGACTGAGGGAGATCCTCTCCTGGGGGGTTCTCCAGGGCCTGTTCACCAAGAGGAATTGGAGATCGGCAAACCAAAGCCTATGGGGCCAGTGTGGGGCAATCAGTACCACCTCCGCCCCCTTCCCCAAGATTCTTTGTATGATCCCAGGGATCAGGGGTAAGGATGGATAGGCATAGAGGAGCCCCCCCCCAGGGCCAAGGGCATCGGAGAACATCTTCCCCCTCCGCCCCCTGTGTCCGGTACCTGGAGTAAAACCTCGGGAGCTGAACGTTGAGAGGGGTGGCGAATAGGTCGACCTCTGGGTGTCCGAAGCGCTCTGCCAGCTCCTCGAAGATTGCTAGCTGCAGCTTCCACTCCGAATTGTCCACCTCGATCCAGCTGAGCCCGTGGGCTCTGATGTTCTACACCCCTGCTGTATGTTCTGCCCTCAGCGAATGCTGTCTAAGATCATAGGCTATCTGAGATGCTTCTGCGATTTCTCATAGTCAGACATCCATTCTGAGTTTGTGGTGGGTTGCGGCATGGGGACCGGCCTATCTGACGCTTTTGCCATGGCTAGAAGGGTGCTATGATTCTATGACTAGGATTAGCTCAAAAAAATTTTTTCTAAATGTATTATGAATTCTTTGAGTTCAATTCACTTGTCGGCCTCTAGGGTGCGATGCCAGACTTTGTAGATGTAGGCGCAGTTCACGTGTCAGCCACTAGAATGCATTGCAAAACTTTGTAGATGCAGACGCAGTTCGCTGGTCAGCTACTAGAGTGCGTGTAAGATGAAGTGAGGAAAGCTAAGGCGCATAATGAAGGAGGGCTTGCCACAAAAGTAAAAAAATAACAAAAAAAAGGCTTCTTCCAACATGTTAAAACCCAGAAAAAGGTTAGGGAAACAACTGGTCCATTGCTGGGAGAAAGTGGCAAGAAGGTAACAAGCAACAGGGAGAAAGCAAAACTATTTAACTCATGATTGGCATCTGTCTTTACACAAAGGGATAAAACAGCCCAACCAATCGAAAAACAGCACCACAAAACAGAGTAGGAACACAAGTTGAAATAGGGAAAAATGGTAAGTGAGCACCTGTCTACCCTAGACGAGTTCCAATCACCAGGACCGGATGGATTACACCACAGGGTTCTGAAAGAACTGGCAGACAAGATCTCTGAACAACTGAATTATATCTTTCAGAGATCCTGGAGCACTGGGGAACTACCAGAGGATTGCTGATGTGGTTCCCATCTTTAGAAAAGGGAGAAAAACAGATCCAGGAAACTACAGACCTATCAGCCTGACCTCAATACCAGGAAGATTCTGGAAAGGATATTCAAGTAACGAATTAGCGAACACTAGAAGCCAACAAAGTAACAGCCAAAAGCCAACATGGGTTTGTCAATAACAGATCATGCCAGACTAATCTTATTGCATTCTTTGATAACGTGACAAAATTAGTGGACCAGAGGAATGTCGTCGATATAGTTTACTTGGACTTCAGTAAGGCCTCTGATAAGCTAGACCATAACCTACTACTAGATAAAGTTGAAG
Source organism: Natrix helvetica (assembly GCF_964273705.1). Taxonomy (NCBI): domain Eukaryota; kingdom Metazoa; phylum Chordata; class Lepidosauria; order Squamata; family Natricidae; genus Natrix; species Natrix helvetica. Next base: position 252,477,005 of record NC_138552.1, read on the forward strand.
AATGTGGGTTAGACAGCATCACACCAGATGGATTTGTAACTGGTTGACCAACTGCCCTCAATGTGTAGTCTTCAATGGAACTGCATCTACATGGAGGGAGGCATGCAGTGGAGTACCCCAAGGCTCTGTTTTGGGCCCAGTACTCTTCAACATCTTCATCGATTTGGATGAGGGTGTTAGGTATGTAAGCTAACAGTTGGGTTAGCAATATATACACCCTGATAGTAGTATTGTTTCTTGAAGTACCGCTGTAAATGTTATTAGATGCTGTTGCCTCAAATGGCTTTGCAGATGACACCCAGCTGGCAGGGATAGCCAACACTCCAGAAGATAGGCTAAAGATACAGAAGGATCTTGACACACTTGAACATTGGCACTATCTAATAAAATGAAATTCAATGGTGAAAGGATAAGTTCTACATTTAGGCAACAAGAAAGAAATGCACAGGTACAGTGTAGGTGGTACCTTGCTCAACAGTAGTAACTGTGAAAGGGATCTTGGAATCCTAGTGGATCACCATGTAAATATGAGCCAGCAATGTGCAGCAGCTGCCAAAAAAGTCAACACAGTTCTAGGCTGCATAAACAGAGGGATAGATTCAAGATCACATGAAGTGTTAATACCACTTTATAAGGTCTTGGTAAGGCCACACTTGGAATACTGCATCCAGTTTTGTTCACCACAATGGAAAAAAGATGTGGGAACTCTAGAAAGAATGCAAAGAAGAGCAACAAAGAGGATTAGGGGACTGGAGGCTAAAACATATGAAGAACGGTTGCAGGAACTGCGTATGGCTAGTTTAATGAAATGGAGGACTAGGGAAGACATGATAGCAGTGTTCCAATATCTATGGGGTTGCCACAAAGAAGATGTTGGATAGCCCTTTGTCTGAAACGGTATAGGGTTTCCTGCCTAGGCAGGGGCTTGGACTAGAAGACCTCCAAGGTCCCTTCAAACTCTGCTATTGTATTGTATTGTATTGCATTGCATTGTATTTTGCTCTTTGCCTAGTCGCCCCCACCCTTGGATGGACCTTCAGGGGTAATCTCTAACCTGATTGGAGGCTCTTCTGCCCCTCCAGTGGGGCTGCCTGCTTTAGAAGCGAGGACTTGATTCCTGCCTGTGTCCTCCAAGCTGCAGGGGGCCGCCATCTTCTTTTCAAATGGCTCTGTGGGGCAAATACAATAGCCCTGCTCTCAGGACTTTGAAACAAGGCTTGTGCTGCTAAGAGCTGCCGCTCTCACCTGTGGCCTCCTGCTGTTAACAGGAGATCACGGAGAGCCTTCTCGCCCCCCTCTGCTGCTTTCCTTTCTCTTCCTTAAAGGGGAAGTTATTCCTTACAGGGAAGATCTTCTTAAAGGGAAAGTCTCAGCCATTATCTGTTGCCTTGTCTGAGGCTCCTCTGGCTAGTCAGGCCCTCAGAAGAGGATTGAATAGGGCTTGCATAAATCGTGATAGCAAGGTTGCCGGAACACAGGAGGACAAAGGCGAAGGGAATCCTCACCTGGAGGGAGGAGTCCCCTTCTACAGCCCTGCCAGGTGAAGAGAAACCTGGTAATCTTTCCTCAGGTTCCAGGAGGGGGGGGTGTTCTTCCTGCTGCTGGCCTTGTGGCAGATGCCTCTGCCTTTAATACTTGGAGGTAGGATTGGGGGGGGGGGGTGTTGATCCACCGCCTGCCTCTTTAGCCTCCTTGACGGAGATATTCCTCCTTTTGGCCTTTGCTTGCCTCCCCCACCCTAGCTACTGCCTCTGCGATGGTCTCTAACCCTTTTAAGGGCTCCTCCATGCCTCCAGTGGTTGCTGCTGCAGGGCTGAGAGTTTGGCTCCTGCCGGCCTCCTCTGAGCTGCTGGGGGCCGCCATCTTGGACCATGTGGCTTCAAAAATGGCCCCTGGCTCCAAATTCAAAAGACTTCTCTTTGCTGGAGCACATGGAAATGGCTTGTGCCTTTGTAGGCTGCCACACGGCTTCTGCTGCCGCTGGGGAGGTCTCTCTCTCTCGCCTCCCCCTGCCTCCTGCAGCTCTTTCTGAGCCTCTTCAGCTCTCACCTTGTTCCCTGATCGCTGCCAGTGCAGGCACTCCCGGGCATTTTAAAATGCAGCGGTTCATCGCTCAACCCCTGAGGGGAGCGGGGGAGCACTCCAGCGCCCTTAGAGCCTCCTTGGGCATTGCCCATGCTGCCAGGGCCTCTTCGGAGCTCGCTTGCCTGTCTTTGGTGAGTCCTCACTTAGCGCCCTGGGTCTCACTCTGCAACCTGGCTGCATGCCGCCTCAGCGGTTACTGCGTGGGCTATCTACTCCCGCAGGGGGTTTCCTCAGCCCCTAGTGAATGATCAGGCAGCATGGAGGCAATTTCAATTGCTTTTGCAGCAATTTAAAGTTTCCATTAAGTTTCTTCAGGATCTCAGGATGAACACAGCCGTCCGTTGATGGACTGAGTCGATAACTGGGTGGCGCCTGATGACCAAGGCATGGCTAAAAGAGCTTATCTGACTCAGTCCAATCAAGAGAGGACAAGTCAACCCATCCTGGATACTCCTCCCCTTACTATGGAGGTTGTTGGTTTCTATGAATCGACTATGTCTAAAAGATCTATTGAAATGTTTTAAATTTCTAAATTTTGTTTGACAAGTTAGGGATGGTATTGACATTGATGTAAAACTGACAAGCCGACATAATGATTTAGAAAATGTTTCACTGGATGTTCAAAAGAAACTGGCTGAGGTTTTAATATTTAAAAGAGAATACAGATGACAAATCAAGAGAGTGACTAGATAATTTTGTCCTATTGGATTTATAGGTTTGGGAAAGCTTGAAGGACTATGTGATGGAAATGAAGAGACATCAAATCCTATGAGAATACTTGAATCAACTAAAATGAAGACTGTTATAAGTTAAAGGAAGGAAGTTTATTAAATCAAGCTGAAAGCTAGATATGTTGTTACCTCTGCCTACCCCTTATGGATTTTCCATTAATAGTGAAAATATTTATGAATTTGTTTACAGATAAAGAGATATGATGTTGACTGAAGAGGTAAGATAGAATTACTAAATGTGTTTACGCTTGTGATTAGAACGTCAGTGTTCCAAATAGCATCCAAAAGTAAATCAGAGTCCAAGGCAAAGTATTTCTCAAAGTTCCGATTTATTAAGAGAAAGTGTGGCAGGCCAAAGATCCAAAAGAAAAGATGGTTGTAGGCCTGACGTAGGAATGAAAGTCACATATATCTTGTCTTTGATATATCCTTATTTTTTTTCTTTTTCCTTGTATTTTTTATTTCTTTCTATTTACCTTTGTTCCTTTAAGTTTACTTTGTATTAGATTTTACTATTATAATCAAAATTCTACTATTTGGACAATGTTGCAATTCAGACTCACATCAAAAATGGGGTTGAGAGAACACAACTATACAAGGATAGCGTTCTTGTGTGCAGTTCCATAAAGCACACTTTTCTTTTCCCAGGACCATATATTGCAGCTTTAGCAGCTTGATGCATAGTGCAAAGAAAAGATATAACTATTTTAATAAACTGCAGTTGGGTGCTTTGTTATATCCCCATGCACTCCAAAGCACATAACTGCCTCCAAATCTAAAGTTCTAATATTTGGGTTTCCTTTGTCATGTGTGATTCTTTCCACTATAGTTTATTATTAAGTGTAAACCAGCTCTTTGGGAATTCCCTAATATGCCAAACCACACTGTATTTTTATACGCAAGGAAAATATAATTAAGAACATTTTAGAGAAATATCAGTTTGTACTTTCTTAGAAATGTGGTTTTTTTTTAAAAAAAAAAAAAGCCTTAAGCAAAAGAAAAAACTTCATTGAAAACATAGCTCTTACATGGATTTTTGTTTTGTAATTCCTAAAAATGTGGTGCTGTGTCAATGAAAAATATCTAGAGTATTGAATTTGGGGGATGTGTCTGGATTTACAAGTATGTCCTAAAAGGAAGATGTATGTGTTTTTAAAGAACATAAAATATTTATTGTGGAAATTATCTTGCTGAAGTTGCTCCTTTAACTTCGAAGATATGCTAGCTTTTAGAGCTAAGAATACTTTGATCATTTAAGTCGCAAGATTGTGGAGTGGATGTGACAGAAGACAATAATGAAGGAGTCCCTAGGATTTTAGCATAGACAGAAATTTAATGAGAATATCTTTTTTCCTCCTTAAGAAAAAATAAAATTTGTTCACAATATTGTCATTCAGTAGTAAGAATTTTTATGGAAAACTATTGTGCAATTTACAGTACATGATTTTAGACTATACATTGTAGAATCCAAAATATCACAGAATGAAAAAAAAAAAAGATTTTACTTTTGGTGTTACATAGCAGCTTCGTTTTGACTGAAAGCACATCAAACTACCGGTAACTTAAGCATTGTTTTGATAAGTCCTACAAAAGCAAGAATCAATATACAATGTTTTTCTTTTGACCCATGAAAACAAAGGTACAAATTCATATGTTGGGCTATGTATGGTTTATAGATGAGTCGGAGAAAGAACAAGTAGTGTTGCCTAAATAATTTACAAGTAAACCAATAAACACCATTTATTTAAAGAAGAGAATACTCTTTATGACATTGCACTTTTTTCTCCAGCAAGCCACGTATAGGGGGCTTGGAATGTTGCAAGTATAGCAGACAGTTGGAGGAGAAAAAGGGGTATTGGAAGAATATCTGAAGGACAGTGAAGAAGGTGCACTGAAGCTAGTACCTCATGAAGAAATACTGAATACTGGAGTCACCATCTAGCTACAAGAGAGACCCAACGAAGAATAGAGAAGAGACATCAATAGTACACACACACATATACAAATTAGCAAGTAGAGTAGCAACAAGGCATGGCAATGGCTAAGAGCAGGAAAACTGAAGAAAGAGAGAGGGAGGCTAATTCTGGCTGCACAAGACCAAGCCTAAAGAATAATCACACACAAAGCCAGAATTGAGAAGAAGACAACAGGTAGCAATCCCCGCAAAGAAGTTGAAGAAAAAGTGAGCCACCTAGATAGATGCTGCAAAAAGATCACACAAATTGATTACAAACAAGGACACGAGAAAGTAGCAACAATGGTTCACTGGAATAGAATTCTTTATTGGCCAAGCATGATTAGACACATAAGTAATTTGTCTCCGGTGCATAAGTTATCAGTGTATATTGAAATTCAATGTAGAGAAAAGTAAAGTGTTGTACTTAGGCAAGAAAAACCAAAAGTACACATATAGATCGAGTGAAACCTGGCTTAATAGCAGTAACTCTGAGAGGGATCTTGGAGTCTTAGTGGACAATCAATTAAATATGAGATAACAGTGTATGGCAGCAGCCAAAAAAGCCAATGCAATCCTAAATTGCATTAACAGAGGGATTCAATCAAGACTATGTGAGGTACTAAAAGCACTCTATAAAGCCTTAGTAAGACCACACCTAGAATACTGCATCCAATTTTGGTCCTCACACTACAGAAAATATGTTGAGACTCTAGAAAGAGTACAGAGAAGAGCAACAAAGATGATTATGGGATTGGAGGCTAAAACATATGAAGAACGATTATAGAAACTGGGCGTGGCTAGTCCAGTGGAGAGAAGGACCAAGGGGGACATGATAGCAGTGTTCCAATATTTGAGGGGCTGTCACGGAGAGGGGGTCAACCTATTTTCCAAAGCATCTGAAAGCCAGGCAAGGAATAATGGATGGAAACTGATCAAGGAGAGATTCAACTTAGAAATAAAGAGAAACTTTCTGACAGTGAGAACAATCAACCAATGGAACAATTGCCTTCAGAAGTTGTGGGAGCTTCATCACTGGAAGCTTTCAAGAAAAGACTGAACTGCCTTCTGTCAGAAATGGTATAGGGTCTCCTGCTTGAGCAGGAGGTTGGACTAGATGACCTACAAGCAGAGGTGGGTTCCTACTGGTTCGGACTGATTCGGCTGAACTGGTAGTAACTCGGCGGCCTGGGTCACTGGAACTGGCAGTGACCCAGGCATGCTGTGCCCCTGAACTGGTTCTCTCGGCAGCATAGTAGGCATACCATCTTGCTTTTGCCTTCGGTGCATGTGCAGATACATTTTTGTCACACTCTGCATGTGCATGCAGCGCGCATCAAGTGCGTGTGCGCATGGCACGGCCCTGAGCAAACCAGCAATAGTGGAACCCATCCCTGTCTACAAGGTCCCTTCCTACTCAGCTTTCTGTTCTGTTCTGCTATTCTATTGTATTCAAGTAACAAGTGATAAACCATGATCATAATCATAAAATGCAATCATCCTCATCATAAGTTGTAAGATATCTGCAAGAAATATCATTTCACTAAAAGCAAGAACTGATGGGACCACAAAATATATATGGTAATAGAAAATGAAGAAACTAAATTGCTCTAGGACATTATGGAAAATTATAAACAGCTCTATCACAGCATATAAAGTAGATATAAACATGGTTTAAAAGTGAGGATCTATTTCCTAATTTTATTTGCTTTTACCTAAATAAAAAACTACGCTATGATCAAAATGAAAGCCAAATCTCCAATACTATTGACACAGAGGTGACCATTTATTACATTCGGTCTAAAAGACCTCCGGAAGGCCCTGTCTTTGAATTTATTTCTTATAAATATACATTTATTATAACATTTATTATAACAATGTTGCAGAACAAAATGCAATATGCCAAACAGACTAGGCACATTAGGATTGAGGTTTGAGGTTTGCCTACACCACCCTATAGATATAGATATTGCATCCAGTGAAAAGGTAGCACAAAGGCTGCTTTCATAATTTAACAGCTACCTTACTTCAAAGGTTTCTGCCATTCCATCCAGCATGCCCACGCTGTTGCCCTATAATTTAAACTAATCATACCAGCTTCATTTTCATGCATTTCTTGGCTTCTTTCATGGGTTATTCTTGTACTTACTTGCCCTTGGCATCTCTTTTGAGGAATAACTTGATATTTAAGTAGTTTAGAAATGTCATGTGTTCAGCTCCATGGTGCATTATCGGTATTTGCTGGAAATATAAATACTAAGTCCTAAAGCATGGAGACACTAATTAGCACTTTCCTATACAAATGTTCTGCATGCCTGATGGATGAAATTCATTCTTCAGGGAGACTTGTTCCATAGGCCACATGCAATTAATTAGTTTCAGACATGCTATATAGATGATCTCCTCTATTCAACAAAGTCAACAGTTTAATCCATCAGATCCCCAGATTTTATTTAGTTTCCACTGAGGTCTATGACACAATAGGAGTAAGTTTTACAAACCTTCTTCTGATTCCAATCTCTTTTCATGTTCTTTGCACAAATAAAGCATTGTTCTTTTATATACTGTTGTCTATTATCTGTCATATTTTAAAATCATAATAGTTTATTATTCCCTGCAGTTTAGCAATGTATTTGGAATAATATTCCAAAGGTAATTGAGTACTAGATAGATAAGTCATGCAAGAAAGAAACAAAATGTTATGGAAGTTGCAGCCCTGGATGGAGACACTGTAAAATAAATAATAATTTCTGAAGGGATAAAGAATATTTCTAAATCCAGAAATATCATGAATATAACTCTAAAATACTAAAAATCATTAATGTGTTATTGAAATTAATTAGATGTTAGCTCATCTTGTGAATAAATTTATCAATTCAATGTAAGGAAGCAATTTGCTTTTCTCACAAATATCAATTATAGATTAAAGCCAAGATTTAAATATCTGTTTCATTTCAAAGCAAATAAAATATGTAGACATTAGTAAACAAAATAAAAAATTGCATTTACATCAATAATTTAAAACCAACATCTGAAATTTTAGGATTATAATTTTTTTTGGGTCAGGATGTTCCATGAGGTAATAGTTTGACTTGGGCACAACATGGAGTGAGAAGTTGGCTGCTAAAGTTTGTAATGGTTTATCATGTTATGGCTTATAACATTTGGTCCTAATTGTAGTTCATTCCATATACCATACTTGAACTAAGTATAAAAACTCAGTCACCTGAGATTTACCAAAACGTGGACAAAAATAAGCCATAGCTGAACAGAACGCATGAACCCAGTTTATGATTGAAAACTAATTTCCCTCAAAATCCTTTCAAGCCACAAAATAGTTCTATTTGCTCTCAATAAGATGAATTCTTCCTGAAATCCAAATCATCCATTGATTTAAAAAAAAACTTACAAATTTAAATATAACACATGACAAAAATCTTCACAGAAAAATATCAATCAATATCTGTTAAAATTTCAATTTCTTCCACTGTATCTAGTGAGCATATATTACATATTGAAATCAGATATATTATGACATGAAACTCGAAGAGAATATTAAGCATTAAATACAACTGCTATTTTGCACAATTATTTCATATGTACTGATGAAAAGCATTTTTCATTAATAAAGAATTAAAAATAATCTTGATTACTAGAATTCAACATTTTGACAAGTATGCCAACAGTGCACATTTCTAACAGCAACAGCACAATTTATTATTATAAAATTTTATTGCTCGTTAGAGGACAAAACATTTAACATTTGCTTTATTTTGCACACTGTATAACCTAAGTACTGTACCAGATAATTCTCTAATATGTGAAGCAACTTTCAGTTAAGATTATCATCTCCAAGATCAAAACTGCTGCAAGGCCTTTCTTGGATTCTTAATATCAAGAAATCACATAGAGCAAAGGCAATTCAGATATATAACATGCCAGCTACTAATCCGGCATGATACACCCTGTCTACGTGAATAACTTATTCAGAGATTTCACTCATATTCAAATTCACAATCTTCTATCAACACTTGATTACAGATGTGCCAGTAATCTCATTCCTATATATGTGTATAACAAACTTTTTGACACTTCTAATTAATCAATGGGCGTTATTACTGGAAAGGTAAATTAAAAGTAATCTCCCATCCTCTCCTCTCCGTAGGTTTAAACATTAGCCAAGTTTCTCAGGCAAGATAGTCCGATTCCACCATATATGGAACTATGTTAATTTAAATTTCAGGGTATAGTCTGAAATTCAGCACCTATCATCAAGGTTTAAATTAGACCGAAAGTTGTCACAACTGCTTTAGAAGCTTACATTTATTAATGACATTGGTTGGTAGGCAAAAATTCAGAATCCTGAGAATTTTTACTAAGGAAATTTTCAACTCAAAATTGTTTATGAAAGAGCACATGTAGGATTGTCCAGTAATAAATATTGCTTTATTTAACCTGGCACTTATTTCTCAGGACCATTCAGAAGTAGGGCAGCGGAGAGATTTATTATCGGAATCAAGAATGGAATCTTAACATTTCTCTGATAGAGCAAAAGAAAGGCGCTGGCATCTATTCCCCCCCCCCTCCATTCCTCCAGCCACCCCTTTCTCGTCTTTCTTGGAGCAGTTTCAAACCAACGCGTTCGAGCGAGCCAGAAGAAATGTTGCCTGCCAGCTTGAGAAAGATCCCGCTGTTCAGTCTGAATGGCACCGAGCAATTGCTGGGCCTGGTCTAATGAAGCAGGGGAGGAGAAAAGGGGGAGACGCCGTTGTGGCAGCGGCGGCGGGCGATGGAAAGAAATCCCTTACGGACGCCGAGGGGGCTTTGATTGAGTCTTGGCACCAAATGGCTGCGGGGAGAGAGAGAGAGAGCGGGAAAGAGACACCGACTCTCGGCATCCACTTCCCAGCTCCCTCCAACATCTCCGGCGGACACAAAGGAACCCCTTGAAAGGGGGTGATTAGACGTAATCCCGCTAACGCGGTGGGTTTTTTTAAACACGCACACACGCCTCTCCCCCAGCAGCAGAGCTGCTACTTTCTAATACAGCCCCAAAGAGCACCACAAGCTCCCTCGCGCCACGACGGATTGGGGTCCACTTTCAGCGCCTCGAAGAAAGCCGCATCCACGGCGGCTCAAAGAGGCAGGGCGAGGACCGACTCCCCCCACCCCTTGTTCTCTCCAACACTCCTCGCTCCCACACGCCGCCTCCGGACGGAGGCATAAAATGGGGGCACCCCGTTCTCTCCAGCCCAAACAAAGTAGAAGGGAAAGAACGGCCGCGCGGGACGCCCGGTTTGGATTCGCAAGGCAGACCGGCAGGCGGGCGGGCACGAGAACAAACGGCGACGAGTCAGAGAGTCCCTTGTGTGTCTTTTTCTCTCTCCTCGCACTCACCAAGAAGCAGCAGCAGGAGGAAGGGGTCTCCCCTCGCCATCTCCGCCGACAACGCTGCACCGGTTTGATTTCCTTTTCGGTTGCGCCCTGGCAACTCCGGCCTTGGCACCAGCTTTCACTCCATGCTGTTCAGAAAAAGCTCCAGAAACCTCTTAGCCCAGGCCAGCACAGCCGCCAAAGCCAGCCCCACCCCTCGCCTCCCCTCCCCTCGCCTCGCACACCCGGGACAAGGTGGAGCTTCCGGGCAGGAGGATCCCGCTCCGGCAAAAGGCAGGGCCGGAATCTAATTGACGACCACCAGCCCCGACTTATTTCTCCTCGACTCTCCGATTACCTGTCCGGTTGGCGGGCGACCTCTACTGACTGGAATCGGTGGGCTCTTAAGATGGCAGATCCGATGCGAGGTGTTGTTTTTTTAAAATTATTGTTTCAAAAGAAAAGTTCTCCGGAAGGTCCTACCTAGACAACCCCGAAAATACCGGTAGATGCTTCAGCTTAAATGAATGTTGCAATCCGATAGTTTTACTTAGAGTTATTTTGGTATGTTTAGTCTCGGTCTATATTTTCTTCTCTTCATTTCGCCCTAATCTTACTACTTCTAGCAGCTGTAACCTCCCACCACCGCCCCTCCCATTGAATGGTAGCTTAATTTACAGAGATTTGAAGGAGGATAGAAAGAGTATTGATGCTTGTGAACTTTAATGTTGGGGAAGATTTCTGAGAATTCCTGGATAGTGAAGGGAAAAAAAAAACAAATTATCACTGGACAAATCATGCCAGAATGCTGGCTGCAGGTACAAGGGACTAAGTTCTTATGTTGGACACATTAGGCAAAGACCCAGTCTCTGGAGAAGGCTCTAATGCTGGGAAAAGATGGCAGGAAGGACCAGCAGCCAAAGGAACAATGGACTCACTCACAGTGACAATGGCAGCACCATGGAAAGACCTGAAGGACCATGTTGGGGACAGATCAGTGGTGGGTTGCAGGCAGTACACCCCGGTACGGGCATACCGTAGACTGCCCAGAGCACCAGGTACCATTCCGGTACGGTGCTCTGGAGGGCCCACCCACCCATGCTCCTTACCATATTTTAAAGCTGTTGGCGCTTACACGCATAACGCATACAGCCCCTGCACAATGTTCCACCAAGCAGCTGGAGCGTTGCAGAGGCTTGCGAAAGCGTCATTTTCAGTTACAATGCATGCACGCGCTGAGCACATGTGCATGTGGGTGATGCCAGGGCCATTCCAACTGTACCGGCTGGAACAGAATCCGGAACCCACCACTGGGACAGATCCTCATGGAGAAAATCTATCTGTGGTTACTAAGAGTTGACATGGTGGTTCATAATCAAAAAACTCCAATCAATTCTGGGCACATAATAAAGATATATATATATGAATGTAGGTACACACACACACACTTCCATCTTTCAGGATTCTACTCCACGCAGTTGATGAATGGGACCGTACCTGCAAACATTTGTACCTTAATAAATGAGTTAGCTTTTAAACTGCCATAAAATTCTTTGTTACCTTTTCCAGATAATTTGTTCCTCATGAAACAATACGCATAAGGCTGCCTTCTAAATGTTATCCTCTATCTCTTTCCATTAATTTAAACACCAAACAGCCTCATTTCTGTTCATTTCAAATTTAGCAGTCTCAATGGATCATACATCAAGGTAAAACGTAATGTGGTTTATCTGGTTTGGGTTAAATGTCACCCAATCTTTTGCAGTTTATTCAAAAACCATGATTAAATTGGGTTAGTATATGTGACTACATACGCAGTTTATCTGTCATTAGAAAATTATGTGTTTCAATACTAGAAGATTTAATTTTTAATAAGCCGTAAGTACCTGAAAATATAATGGATGTTGAAAATTTAGTAATGGATGTTAAAAGTGTTTGTGAGGTGATGCAAATATATGACTCACAAGTGTAGATAGATTTTTATGTGACTAAATACAACTGCAGATTTGTTCTTATTTGATTAAATTACAAGTTAGTGTTTCAGTTCTTTCAGTGATTCCATTCTATTACTTTCAGAAATGTAGGGCAGTTTTTTCAAATATGGTAAATAAAGATAGAGATTGATTTCTTGGATACCGTAGTGCAGGGGTATCAAACTCAATTTCATTGAAGGCGCATCAAGGTTGTGTTTGACCTCTGGGAGCGGGTGGATGTGGCCACGGTAGGCGTCGCCAGCTTGACATCACTTGTGTCAGGAGTGCCTGTGGCGGTCCAAGTGCTCTGCAAGCGAAAATGGGCTCCCGAGCTCCGCAGCTGCCACAGCCTCCTGCAATCCTCTTTCAATGAAAATGGAGCTCCGGAGTACCACATGTGTCCCTCCCAAGTTTCATTTTTGATGGCAGAAGCATCACAGGCCGGTCCTTTGCTGTTTCCAGGGTGGCCCCGCAAGCCAGATATAAATATCCTGCGGACCAGATCCAGCCCCCGCCCCTTCAGTCTGACACCCTTGCTGTAGTGCATAAATGTTGCAGGGAAATACATTTTTTGAGGCGACCCCTAGTGATAAAGCTAATAACTTTCACCTTGTGGCAACTCTAGTTTGGGTTTATTACAAAACAGTTTACAGAGGCAAGATTTTAAAAAATTGTACATTTATGTAGCTTTAACATATATGATTGCTCTTGATGGGAAGTTCCAAGCTCAAGGAATGTAAATAAATGTGAGAATTGTTGTGCATCAAAATAATGTAAACAAGTTGTATCAAGTTGTTTATTCAGTGGTTTAAATAGAATAATATTAACATGCTTAGGAATAATGCTGTGAAAAACATAATTGTATATGTGCTTGTGTATCCTGTATTAAGCTTCCATTATGAAATCATGCCACATTAATTTTACAGAGTCCAAACACAACTCTAGTTTTAACTTTCCTATACTTTTGCAATTTGTCTTTTTTTTTATTTCAAGGGAAGTAAAGTCTTATTGGTACTAGGAACTATTTACATAGTAGCTACTTAAGAAAAAGAACTACCCATGTGTAACCACTGTTTGAAAGAGGAACAGACTTTAGGTCTAGTTTTTATAGCAGGGATAAAGGAAAGCACGTCCTTTGGAGAAGGAAACCACAAACCCTTGAGGAAGTAATAAAATCATTTTAATTTCCTCTCAATCTTCTGATAAGTACTGCTATTAGCACTAATAACAGTTTTTCTAGTTCATAGTCTTGTTCTTCTATAACAAGATTTCCAAATATTTACAAGCTAAACATTCAACATTAGTAATGTGTAACTGTTGGTGGGCCAATTTATAAATAGAGTTCATAAGATATGCTATGCTACAATATGCAGTTAATTAATTTGTATCATCTTATCCCACAGTTGGTTTATTATTTGTCCAAATGTGGAATAGTGGCCATTAGATGCATTAAAAAAACACTACAATTTAATCAAGACATCTGATTATTGTCTTAAAATCAATTGTTTAAAACTCTGTATACAACATTCATGTCACACCTGTATGGTGGATAGTTTAGCCTACTACATGACATTGCAGCCTCCTTCTCTGAGGACACTTAACAAGAGACTGCTAACTCATGAAAGGAACTAGCCTCCAGGCCCCCAAAGGTTTTTCCTCTGATCACTTGGCTGGGAACATCAAAGGTTTCTGTGTCCTATTTCATTTCTTTATTATCTCAAGCTGAGAACAGCAGGGCTGGTGACAACCCTATTTCCTTTACAGGCTTGCAACTAGGGAAGAGGCAATAAAGATTATAACCCTTGTTCATGTTTTCACAAAATACTTACCATGTAGTAAATGGCCTTTGTTACTTAGGGAATTCACATGCTGCTTTGGAAAACGGCAGAATAAAGGGTCATTTGCTTACAAATTTGTAATATTTCTTTTTCTGTTATAAAGTGTAGATGAACAGAGTTTTACTTATTCATTTATTAAATATATATCCCATGGTAATAATAACAGAACTGGGATACAGCTGTTTATTTTAATGTTCAGTCTAAGGATTGTCATTCCCTGTTGGGAAAAAAGCAATTAGTATTATGTGTCATTATTTTAGATTTGCTATACTATAAACAAAAACAAATCATATAATCAATATGATTATCCAATAAATTATTGGCTCTTTGTTTAATCTTTTCTTATCTTTGTCAAAGTGGAAAAGTTGGATCCACTGCTTGGAGGGGGGGGGGCAGGAATCTTCCAGTGAAATAGATGCTGTTAGTGGAGAGGAAGTAGTGGAATATTATCCCAGATTGCTACTAGCTATATTATATTTAAAAAGTCAAATATTCAGCAAGGAAATATTTTGAATTCTATGTAAAAAGGAGAAATGGGCTTTTGATCTCAGAGCAATTGATGTAAAGGGCTTTCTTATAAAGGTAGTATGTACTGTGGCCAAAGGTGGCCAAAAGCAGGAGTTTCATTTTTTCAGCCCATGGAACCTGTTAATGGAAAAACATTCCTAGAAACCCTCATCAAGAGACAAAGCTGTACTGACCAAAAATGGCCTTTGTGGGAGTATACTTTTCCTTGTCCTTAGCATCTAAAAGGTTTCCCTACTGTTCCAAAAAACTTCTACGGTTTCTTTAAGTTTCTTCAAGAACTGAAGAAGCTTCTTGGATGAGAAGCAAACCATATTCAAATAAAAACCCAAGAAAATCCAGTTGCCTTTGGGAAAGGAACACCTTTGCGTTTTCCCTTAATTCTTTCATTCAGCTGCATCAAGTTCTTATAGAATCTTATGGTTCCAAGGAACACAGTTTGAAGAACTCTGGTCTAAGGCAGCTTCTGCTATTCAAATTGTTCAGTTGGACTATACTGTACAACCTTTAGCCATGGTCATCCTGCCCATTCTCTTGTATTTGATAATAATGAGAAGTAAAATCTCTATGTTTAAAGAACTTTAAGAGTTTCAAAGGCACTTTGGTCAACTGTGTTTCGTAAGATCTATTAATTTTCATTCATATTAGTTTTGTCCTCAGGTATGTCTGTCATGGATTGGAATACACTAAGCCGGATGACTGTAATTCTATATAAGCATTCTGTTCTCTAGGCCAGATAATTTAATGCAATTTGCTACTAACAATGGTTCAATTTTTTCTCTTTCAAGGGACAAATCATTGACTCTGAAAGTAAAAATTCCTTGCAAAATCTATGATTTTCATTCCAACGTTTTAATTCAATGGATGATAGTTATTTATTCTCTTAGAACGTTTTAGTAACAGAAGCCATCAATAATGCTTTTGTTTCCATCTTCCACTGTAATGCTGTGTTGAAATAGGTGTAAGGGTGCAACAAAAGGGTGAAATTAAAGCCAATGCTTCACAAGCCAAAGTCTTGATTCCTCTTCCTTCCAGAACACTACAATTTAGAATTTCACACTAATATGTCGAAAACTTGGAAATTACTGTTGAATCCCTTTACTTCTCTTTCACATAATAAAGAACAAATGTACACTATCCTTAGTTAGATCTTATAAAATGTAAATAGGAAATAAGGGCATTTTGTTAGCTGAAGTTTCTTTTTCCTGAGTTTTTTTTAAAGGGATTTATGAAGGCATTGAGTTTGCTAAAGGTAGGAACCTGTTAAATTTTTCTCAAGTATATAAGGGTCATAGATGGTTAAATGCCAATTATACATTATATCATTCTATTTCCAAGATTTGCTGCTCTGTGCTGTGGTTAGAAAACTATCAATGATTGTGGAAATCCATAGCTGCAATGAAAATAAAGGATACACAACTCAAGCATTCAAATAGGACTTCCATTCAATGGGCTCTAGACAGATACAAACCATTTCTTCCCTTGCCAAGAAAACTACAGGGATTTGTCTAGTCAGTCTCCAAGAATTTAGAATTGCAGCCAGTGAGAAGAGACAGACCAATGACCTAGAGCCAGAGTGTTCACTAATTCAGAGTAATCAGACACATCTTGGACTGGTTTGAGTTATAGCATGAGGTGGATTTATTTCAAATGTTTTAATCCTGCACTATATAGTGTTATTCCAGCTGCTATTGAATATGTAGTTATGCTTAACCGCATTTTTACTCCTAATTGCTGAACTCAAAATAGTGACATGAACTTGGTTTTTCTACAAACATATATGTTGTTTGCATGAAAACATGAACTCCAAATCAGTCAGCTACATTGTATATGTGTATACCAGCGATGGCGAACCTTTTTTGGCTCGCGTGCCATAAGTGGGGGGAGCGCAGGGGGGTCATGTGCGGGTGTGCCGCACCCATAATGCAATGCACGACCCCCCCAGTGCACATGCACACACTGTAGGCACAACCCCCCCCATTTTTTGCATGCTTTTCTCACCCTCCCCAGGCTCCAGAGGCTTTATAGGAGCCTGGGGAGGGCAAAAACAGCCTCCCCCGCCCCTCCAGAAGCCCTACGGAGGCTTCGGGGACCTTCAGGAGGCTTCCCTGAAGCCTCCGGAGCAGTCAAAACAAACTTCCCAAACTTCCGGTTTGCCCGTAGGACCAGTTTTTTGCACTCCAGAGGCTTCAGGGAAGCTCATGAAGCCTCCGGAGGGCCTCTGGGGGAGGCTGTTTTTGCCCTCCCCAGGCTCCTATAAAGCCTCTGGAGCCTGGGGAGGGAGAAAAATGGCTTTAAAAAAGGGTGAATTTAGCTGGCCAGCACGCGCATGCGCGCTCGCCAGCTAACAGGGCAGCGCCTCACATGCCCTGACAAATGGCTCCGCGTGCCACCTGTGGCACGCGTGCCATAGGTTCGCCATCACTGGTGTATACGGTATATACAGTATATACACATACTAGTGTATATGCCTAGTATATTTTACAAACTGAATCCTTGTAATTAACTTATCGTTTAGGGCAGTAATGGCAATTCTTTCAGGCATGGCAGTTAGGAAAATGCCTAACTTGATTTGGCTGGCATATCAACCTCCCACCAAACAAGAGGAACAATTTTTATCTTATCCCAAAGGTACTTTTTTCCAGAGGCAACTGGACTTTCTGGTTTTTCTTTGAAGATGTTTCACTTCTCATCCAAGAAGCTTCTTCAGCTCTGGATGAGAAGCGAAACGTCTTCAAAGAAAAATCAGAAAGTCCAGTTGCCTCTGGGAAAAAAAGCACCTTTGGGACAACCATGACATGGATGACTGAGAATCTCCCTAGACAATTTTATATCTTCCTGCTATCTAAGCCACCCTGAACAGTAGCACTCGGTAGCAGCACTGAGGCTGGGCCTGAAGTTGAGGACTAGACCTTGATTTCAGCCCAAGTGCCATCATCAGATACACAAGCCTTGGGGAATGGTGCAAATGACCCCATGGCCCAGCGGTCCCCAGGTTATGCTGTGCTCCACTGATCTTCAGGCAGCGTGCTCTTAAACTGTGGAAAGCATGCTCTGTTCCCATGTGATTTTCAGAGGGTCCAGAGAACAAGGCCCTCACATACAACTTCTGGAGGCTGCGGGAGAGCATACCCCATTCTTGTGCAGCCTCCAATGAAAAAGGGGCATGCTATCAAGAATAGTTGTTGGGTGTTTGTGAATACTGGTGTATCACCAAAAAGATTGTGGCTTGTGACCTTTGACATGCATGTCATAGGTTTGCCATCATTGGTTTAGTGTGTCATATGTACCAAAATAATTCCTCCATCAAGATTTATCTAAAATCATAGACCTAAAAATCTTGAAGTAATCCATATATTTTACTCATCTAAAACAAACAGATAATTCTTGGATTATTTCATTGTTTTTGCTACGTATCTTTGGTATTTGCTAATACAGCAAAAGCATTTATTTTCTGCATTCTATATGCATTGTTACCTTCAGTATAATCCCAACCTATTTTACTACTCCCTTCTGTATTTGCAAAATGCATGTTTCTACTGTTTCCTTTTCCGTTCCTGTTAGATCACCATTTAAACAAATGCATTTTCTCTGAAATACCTGATTAGTCTCTGAAAGGCCCTGATCATTTTTAAATATTGCACTTCTAAAAGTTTTTAAAATTGTATTTTAAAAATAAAACTTTGCTGTTTTGCTATAAATGGCAAATGATCAAAGGGTTTATTAAATCCATGTTATACCATAGCCAGATAAGCAAAGGATACTTTATCACCAAAGAATTATAGATATTGCTGATTTATAGCTGCACAGTATTAAATTAATTGAATGAAAGTGATAGAATATGTACTAATTTCTGCAACTGTGAATAACTGTATAATACAACTAAAATCAAAGTTACAGTTTCTAAAAATATAAAACATGCTCATTTACACTGAGGGAAGTACTATAAATTGAATTTGAAGCCTTACGGAGTGGGAAGTTACACAGATCAGTGGCTACTGTATATGGATTATGCCGGTAGATGAATAGAAGATATAGTACATTTTATCATCCTTGATGACAGAAAGAGTTCCACTATATCTAGTTAGATCTCATCTGATTTCCACTAGAGATATGTAAGAAGTCAAGAGACATTCTAAGTAGTTTTCAGAAATATAGCCATTTAAGAAAAGAAGACAGTCACAATGTAAAATCTGTGTTCCTGTTCCAAACATCATTTGTTCTTTATATAACAACTATTTCTGGACTTTAAAAAATAGACTGTGAAGTCTAGTCTAGTGACTTTGAGCCTGCAACGTCTCTTAGATCAACCCTCCTCGTAGGGTTATTATGGGGGAAAGAGGAGGAAGAAGGTGTATTATGTATATTACCTCTCTTATTTATAAAGGTGAGATAAAAATCTAATAAAATCAGATGCCATATAACTCAATAAGAAGCATCAGAGAGGTTTGAGCTAGATTTTATTTCACAATTGCTCTGTGCTATTATCCTCCTTCAGAGAAGACAGCAACTTTCTTGGCTGTGAAATCAACCAATGAGAATATGACCTAGTGCAACAATGCAGCCAATTATAACTTCCAGTAAATATATGGCTCACTCAATGGGCACCTTGCAAAACGATGGGATGCTTTTAGATATGGCCTTTATTTTGCAATTATCTTGTTCATTAAGAGAATAAAAAGAAGTCTAGGGTCCATATAATCACGTTTTTCATTGATAGGTGTCCTATATCTTTTCACTGTAGCTTCCATTTACTTCTATTAATAGAAAAATGTCTATGAAGGAGGGAAAATGAAAGCAGTAATCAGTCTAGAAGCATCCATGGATACAATTCCATTTGGTGGTGAGGTCACAGAGGGACAGGTGTTATACCACTCTTGAAAAACAGAAGAGGATTTCTCTGATCTCTAATTCTCAGATCTTCTCTTCAGGGGAGAGTGTTCCTGGGAGGGGCTTTGTAGGATATATTCAAATCAACCCAGTTAAGAAAGGCGGAAATTATTCCACATCAAGCTGGAACAGAGGTGATTAAAAGTATCTCATATACATGGTTAAAGATATAGCCTCTTGCCCAGAAATTAAATTATCTCTCTAAGTAAGTAAAACTATGAGCTATGCCCCCATCCAGCTACAGACTGACATTCCGAATTCATTTCCAGAAGAATTCAGAACGTTTGAAATACCAGATGTGGATTGCTGTACAGTTGCAATTTCTGATGCATTCTGACTCAACACTGCATAGACAAATTTCAAAGTCAATGAAGCAGATATCCATAGATTCTTCCAGTGCCAGCTCCCTCCAGGACCATTAGAAAGCCATACTATTTTTCCATGTTCTTGTTTTCCCCTGTTTCTGAACTCATAGGAGGGAACACAATTCCTTAATGCCCTCAAGGAAAAGGAATGGGTCATCAGGTCAGTTCTAGAGTAAGTTGGGAAGTGCATTTGTCTCCTTCAGGCTAGAACTGCCATTTAAACAGAATTCACTGGATTACAAACTTGTCAGAAATCCATGATGCTTTCAGTCTGTTTTCCGGATAAACCATATCTCATTGCGACGATTAGGTATACTAGGGTTCTGATATGCTGCCACCAAGTACGTTTCACGGAGCACGTTATCTGTCGAGCCCAGTAACTCCCAAAGCAAGTGAATCTCTCGCAGGATTGTCTCCTCAGTAGCTGGCCCATAAAACTCCCTTTACAAAAAGTTAACAACAAAACAACGATAACAAAACATAAATATATTGTATTTAATGTCTTGCTCCCTTCCCTATCCACCATTCACCTCCCACCTACCTATCCATCAAATCAGTGCATGGTTCCTAATCTTTTTTAAAATATGGGGAAAACTGGCTTAAGAAAGAACCAGTCTCTCCACAAGATCCTTTCCCTTTTCCATTTTATAACCAGAGGCATATATTTTTTTTACTTAGAAACTATTTTCCCAGGCATGCACACTTTCTTTCCTACTTAAGAATAAAAAGCAAATTGATTCCTGCTCTACTTAAAAGGCTGTTCGGATCTAAAGCATAGCCCAAGTCCACCAGGACTCACCTGGTGATAACCTGAAGTGGTGATCTTTCTAGGATTTGGATTTCTGGGTCCATGGGGAGAGGAGGATTAAGCTGAAATTCCTGAGGAAGATAATAAGCGGTCATGACTTCTTGGACGAATTCAGTACCCTCCTTATTCAGGTGGATCTCATTAATCACTGGTACTGTCATCCCCAACTGCTGGCCTGGATAAAAATATAGGTAGAAATACTAGTTATGAAAGGTAAACCTAGGTAAATCCATTCCTTGTTTTTCCAAACCTTATTAATCCTGGTCATGTAAGCTTCTACATCTCCCCATGCAGAATAGAGTAGAGTAGAGTAGAGTAGAGTAGAGTAGAGTAGAGTAGAGTAGAGTAGAGTAAATTAGAATAGAGTAGAATAGAATAGAGTAGAATAGAATAGTTGGAAGGGACCTTGGAGGTCTTCTAGTCCCACCCCGATTAGGCAGGAAACCACTTCAGACAAATGGTTATCTAATCTCGTCTTAAAAACTTCCAGTGTTGGAGCATTTACAACTTCTGGAGGCAAGTTGTTCCACTGATTAATTGTTCTAATTAATCTGATTAACTTGTTTGTACATACCTAGGGAATTCTCTTTGCAGATGTATCTTATAAGTTTCATGAAACCCAATGAGGTACTCTGCTCATACTTGGGTTCTCCTTTGGTGATGCATGCCCATTTCCCAGCAGGGTATAAGCGTTCCTCATACGTTGTTTCCTCGCACTGAACCAAGAAGGAAGAGAAGTGATTTACTGCCGGGGGAAGAAATATCAACAGTATAACAAGGTTTATGAGTTTTAAAATCTAGATAATTACATTATTGGAGTCAAATTTGATATCTTTACAAGTGATATAAAATTTTTGGAAATGTTGATGTTATGTGAATAAAAGCTGCTTTTTCACATTTTTAAAAACATTGCCATCATTAAAACTGAAATAGTAAACAGTAAAGACAGTGGAATCCTGGGAAAGAGTATAATGCAACCATCCTTTGGGCTACAATCCTAATAAATCTTTCCAAATGGTCAAACAGACAAACAGGATTTGAATTCTGAAAATTATTAGGCTATCTTACTCTGGAATAATTTGCATGGTAGGTTATTTAGGCTGTAGTTCTCTACTTTTTTACTGCAGGTGATGAGGTTTACTTTTGAGTAGAAATATAATAGGATGTATCCTCAGACAAATTTGGTAGAAACTTAATGATGGCTAAAACTAGTTTGGGTGAAATCATGGACACTTAAGGAAACCAGGAACATTGTATGATTTTATTCTACAAGTCTTCCTCATTAAATCCAAAAATATGACAGTCAGCTGTATACATATGTTACATTATTCAGAAACAGCAGTTTATGCCTGTTAGGCAATAAATATTTACATGAATATGATTGCTTACTTTCTCATGCTGTGATAAAACAGTGTAGGGCACAGGCTCTCGCACTTGGTTGTGGTGAGTCATCTGTACTATTGGACCTGCCATGTCTATTGAAACAAGAGTAAATTGGGAAAAGTTAACTTTAAGGATGAAAGCATTTGAAAATAACCTTCCACTGTACTTTTATTTATTATGGGTACTCCACTGTGAAAAGTAATGCATAGGTGGCGGTTCCTATTTGTGGCCCTCCATTTGTTATGCCTCCAACCATGCATAACGAAGTGGTTGAGACTTTGAGGCTCTGGGCATTGTGGGGAGGGGGCAGCGCTAAGTTATGGAGGCAGAAAAATTGCTAAAAAAAAAAAACCTGTGGGGCAGAGTAGAAATAAGCATGCTGGACTTTGTCTATCTCACATTGTCAATTTTTCTTCACCTGGAGTGGCAACAGCAAAAGTCAAAATAAAGAAACACTGAAGTTCCTTTATTCCATTCTAGAGTTCACAGCACTATTTCTCTTGGTCTTTGGTCTGCAGCAACAAAAATCAATCTTTTCTTCTTCAAGGTAATTAAAGAATAGTAGCAGTAAAGTAGTAGTAGTAATTTTTAGTGTCTACAGTCTTTAGTGCTTATAGCTAAATACAATACAGGTAAATAATACTGTATAGGATTATTTAGCACCAATGATGTGCTTCTGATGACAACTCCACAGCTGTGCTGATAGCTATAATTACCATTTCAAAGTAGCTGACTTATTCATAATGGCGTTGCAAAGGAGCCTGTATTTGCCTTTTGAACTGATGTTGTTGCTCAGCAGGGAATCAAGTTCAAGCACTCTGTCACTAAGGCATGCCCCAGCTACAAGGATCTTAAACTTGCTTTGAAGGATAAGATCTCTTACAATTCTTCCTCTATCAGCTGCTCCTAATAGAATTGAAGGAATACTTCCAAGTTTGTGCTTTAAAGTTTTAATTCCACTAGCAATCTATGCAAGGTTGGATATCCTCTGCAATTTATTTGATTTTCACAAATAGAATTGAGGAAACAACTAGAGAAGATGAATAGATGATTACCTACAATTCAGTTACAAAATGGAGCTCCTCCACATTTGCTGATGTTTAGGGATTACTGGGTTTTTAAAATTATTTAATTATTTCATAGATTATAATGAGATTAACAAACAAAAATAATAGTAATATAATGAACATTTGTATAAATATGAAAGAGGGAAAAATTAAAAAGGTAAAACCATATAGGATATTGTATTAATAATGAGCTCAGTACTATAACAAAAAATGTACTGATATCTTCTAACTTTTACAATATATTTCAAAAATCAATACAGAATACATTGTTTTAATCTTTAAACTTGAAACCAGAAGATACCTGTAACAAAATAGGATCAAATCATATAAGTCAGTCCTCAAATTCTTAAAAGCGGTGTGTGTGTGTGTGTGATGAATGCAGTGGAATAAAGAGCTGGTGTTAGTGGAGAGGCTCTGAAGACTTCAAAGACTGGCTCTTCATAATTCCTCTCAGGACAAGGAGAGGACTTAAGATCACCCACAAGTGCTCCATACAACTGCTCCTTGCAAGGAGACTGCAAGACAGTAGTCTCCTCAGCAGGTTTAGACCTCTAGGAGACTGGGGAATAGCTATCTTTTTGCTCAAATTGTGGTTGGTGCTTTTATAGGTCAGTGAATTCACTACTGTACTTCTTTTTATCATCTCTTTCAGAAAGTGTTACTGTTTTTCAATTATTAGGAAGTTTTGGATTAACAAGTTTTACAGAATTGAATTTCCTTCAATCCTTACAAAACAAGTTTTAAATATAAACATTAAGTACTTCAAAAATATTTTGAAATAAACAGCAAAAGGCTGATTAAAATTTTGATTCTGGTAAGTTATAAATGAATTTGAAATAACATTTTGCAATTATTTAATTAATACCATGGGAAATCTTTTGTTTGAAATTTTCTTTTTAAAAAAGTAGATTGAAGCTGAAGACATTAGAGGAAACCAGAAGGAACTAAACATTAGAATTAAAGGATAAGAATATTTAAAGTTGATTAATACAGAATGGAGAAAATTATTTTAACATATCTAGCTGGACATATTGAAGGATATTTTGAACAACAGTTAACTTTCAACTCTTCAATTTTAAGAGTGTCTATCTCTATAGATATACTGTGTTTAAAAGATGGAAGATGTTTTTTGGATAAGTCTGAGACTCATCTGAAAGTGGATTTAAAATGACAGGCTACAAGAATGACATGAAAAATAATGTTGCACTAGATATACAAAAGAAACTAGCTGATGACAATAATTAAAACGTATACGAAAAACAAACCAGAAGAGTGATCTGAATAATTTTCCTTTATTGGATTTACAAAAAATTGTAAAGCTTTTGTTAGTATTATGGTTGTTTTTAAAATTTTGAAGAATTTTATGAGATGGGATGAAGAAAAAAATAAAATAAAATAAAGTTCTAAGACACTCTTAGAACGGACTAAAGAACAAAATTGTTAATAGTTAAAGAATATAAAGTTGGTTGATTTGATCAACGTTAAAATATGTTATTTTCTATTAAATTATATTAAAATATGTTATTTCTGGTAACCCTTAATGGATTTTTGCTGACCAGATCCAAATGCTGAGACTTTAGGGATTTGTTTATAGATGAGAGGTAGGACGTGGTTAAACAAGATCATTTGTTGTATAAGAGGTGGTAAGTTACTAAAATTGTTTAATTCTTATTGTAATGAAGGGGAATTCATTTCTTTATATATTTCTTTTTTTTTACTATATTTATATAAATTCTTTATTTTCTATTTTTCTATTTTTTCTGCATTATCTATTTCCTTACTTTCTTGGTATCCATTAGGGAATGGGACTTTTCATGGGTTATTCCTATTTTGACGATTTTTTTTACACCCCATGTTTATCTTTTCAAGTTTAATGTCATTACTTGGTTTTTCCCCAAGTCTATTTTTGTAATCGATTCTCAAAGCTTTCGATTAATAAATCAGGGGTTCTTAACCTGTGGTCTGAGGACAGGGATGGGGGAAATGCAATGTTGTCATAGGGGTCTGCAAAGGGATGAAGAAATGTTATGCCCTGTAGGTGAAAAATTTCTACTTTCTCTCTACTTCGCAAGTAAAGGATATCAATATGCTGTTACTAAAAAGTTAAGATTCATTTTTTTGCCTTGAGGAAGTATCACTTGATGAGTGTTGGCTACTGTTTCCCACACAGAAAACAGCCTGTTTTGTTCTGTTTCATCTTGTTCTTGTTCTTCATCCTGGATCTCATCATCCATTTCATTTAATTCTTCAAGTGTAATACGAGCCATCACCTCAGCTTCTGCAAAAAAATATATACAAATTGTATTCTCTTAATTGTTCATGCTAGCAAAGCAATGGTTTCATATCATTTGTAGACAAAACACAGTATGGAGGGCAACTTCCTGCTTGTTTGTGAGATTTGTAGGTGCTATAAAGGTATTGGAACATGGAAATTAATACAGAAATACTTTTCAAAAAATAAAAAAGGAACTAGTATAAATGTCAAATAGTAGGAAACCTAAGGTGCATAGGTTAAATGAATGTTTTCAAAATCTTAGGAATCCAGACAGCCTTCTACTCAAATCTTCTTGTTAAACCTAAACCCAAAGTGAAAGATAATATGTGCTGCCTCCTTTTTCTAGATACCATGCTGTACAATTATTTATAAATGATTTGAGACAAAAATATATTATCTAATTTGCATAGATAGAATAACAACCTTTGAGGATAACTTAAAAATCTGAAGGTCCATGTATTATGGGCCTTGTATTATGGGCCTGTTTTATTTTATTTATGTTTTTTATAAGATGATTTTAGTCTGGACTGTCTGATTTATTATTTTATGTTTTTATGTATTTTCCAGTTTTGAACAAACCCAGAATCAATTGGAATTGGGCAGCAAATAAATTGTGATTGGATGGATGGATGGATGGATGGATGGATGGACAATCAATCCTGGTGCAAAATGGTTGGGACACTGGGTAAATTTAACCTGAAAAAGACAAGTGTAAACACATGATACAGTAATTGTTTTCAAGTGTCTGAGGTGCTATAAGACTGAACAGAATTGCTCGAGTTGTTGAATGAGTTGTTTGAGAAGTCAGGACAAGAAACAGTGAATTAAAGTTTGGCTGGATATAAGAAAAATCCTTCTCAGGGGTCTTGCTGCTAAGTCAGATATCAGATTACCAGAATAACAAGAACAGAGTTGGAAGTCCAACCCTCTGCTCAAGCAGGAGACTCTGTATCATTCCAAAGAAGTGGCTGTCCAGTTTCCTTAAAAGCTTCCAGTGATGGAGCCCCCACAACTTCTGAAGGCAAGCTGTTCCACTGGTTAATTGTTCTCACAGTTAGGAAAATTCTCCTTAGTTCTCCGTGGCTTCTCTCCTTGATTAGTTTCCATCCATTGTTTCTTGTCTTGCCTTCTGAAGCTTTAGAAAATAGGTTGACCCCCTCTTCTTTGTGGCAGCTCCTCAAATTTACTTTGCTTATTTTGATTAATTATTCCTGATTAGATTATTATTTCTTATGCTTTGGAAAATCAAGTTATAGACTTCTCGTTAACTATTACAATCTTAGGCTATGCTCCAGTGACTTTAACTATAATAACAATAGCAGCAATAGCACTTCGATTATATACTGCTTCACGGTGCTTTCGTGATTTAAGTGATTTACCCAAAGTGATTTGCCCCCAAAAATCTGGTCCTTATTTTACCGATCTTGGAAGAATGGAAGGCTAGGTCAAAGTTGAGCCGGTGATATTCAAACTGCTGAACTGCTAGTAGTTGGCAGTCAGAAGAATTAGCCTGCAATACTGCATTGTAACCACTGCACCACCACAGTTTAACAATGATAAATTAGCCAATTCTAGATGGCATTAAATCAGTGGTGACATTCAATTTTCTTTTACTACCAGTTCTGTGGGCATGGTTTGGTGGGCATTGCAGGGGAAGGATACTACAAAATCTCCATTCCCACCCCACTCTGGGGCCAGTCAGAGGTGGTATTTGTTGTTTCTCAGAACTACTCAAAATTTCCGCTACCGGTTCTTCAGAACCTGCTGCATTTCACCCCTGCATTAAATATTTTAATATTTCTCTCCAAAGAGATTTTCTTTTTGTGAAATATATTAAGAGGGAAATCTGTTCTTTCCTTGAAATAACTCAGGGCTCTACTAATACATTAACTCTCTGGGATGCATTTAAGATAACCATTATGAATTCTATAAGTGCTTTTGCCTCAGCAAAAGAGAAACTCAAGAGTCTGTAATTTTATATAGTTACAGAAGGTAGTTAAAGATCCACATTTATTAATACTACTAATGAATCATATCAAGCATTTACAGCAGCAAAGCCTAAATTGGAGCTTCAACACAGAATAATTTTAATACTTTGAAAAACATTAATCAGAAAATATTGGAATGAAAGCTAAAAAGGTTATTGGGTTTTCATTTGAAACACACATGGAATTTAGGCCAATGATGGACAGAATCTTGGTTTTAGGATTTTTATATTCAGTTAATGAAGGACTCCTATAACTGAATTATTAATCTTCTGATACCACATAAAAAGGTCACTGACATGACAGAGACATTGCAATCTATGAAACTAGTCAAGCCCAAAGAACCAAGAAGGTTACAAGGAGTTACTTCCAAGAATTTTATTCATTGTTGCTCATCTGTAGTTAGAAATCTTGCCAGACTAAGGAATCTATCTGCATAACTACCACATATAGTCTGTGAACAGCTAGAGGGAGTCTGTCTTTGTTCATTCTGCATACCAAAGATTCCAACATCTTTGTCTCTATGCTAATAATCCCTCCTGTGATTCCACCATAGGCACAGAACTTTTACTGACCTATTAGCACCCATATCGTTAGAATCATTTAATTTTTCCATTTTCTTTTTTTTTTATTTCACAAACTTTATATTATAGTTATGCTAAAGCCTCAGAAAAATCTCAGAAGCTGCAGATTTTGTGCTTTCTTCTGTTACTATGGTGCAAAAGTATTAACTGCAGTAATAGCCAGGAAGCTATAGTACAGAAAATAATACCATCTATAATTCAGTATTTCAATCTGGATGTGTTAAATAGACGAACATTTGACAGTATCTCCCTGGTGATGAATGTTATGGCTATTATATATGAATATTACATCTAATTAATGCATCTTGTAAGAGGGATTCCAATCATAACTCCTATTAGATAATTAACTAAAACAAAAATATCTGAAAATAGTTTATTTTCCACATTTATTTTGAAGCAATATTGTTTTACCTTTTAATTGTACTGCATAAATGGGCATGTGTATAAAATTAAGTGAATGTGCAAATACTCTTAAGAAACAAGCACCATTAACTTGCTCACAATTTATTTTCATTTTGCTTGTGAGAGAACAGGCTGCTGCAAAATGGTCAGCATCCTGGGCTGCTGGTGCACTGTTCCTTTAAGACCTCTCTCTAGCCACCCCAGAAACCGGTGGGTATAAAAGCTGAGCAGAGAGGGAGCTGGGGATGGTGGTTTATGTTCCTGTGAGAAATTAAAACAAGCAGCCTAAGGCAAATGGAATAGTGACTGTTCTCCAGAAGTAGGACTCACAGAGAGGAGTACAGGTAATCCTTGACTTATGGCCACAATTGAGTCTAAAATTTCCATTGCTGAGCAAGACACTGGTTAAGTGAATTTTGCCACATTTTACAACCTTTCTTGCAACATTTTTAAAAGTGAATCACTGAAGTTGTTGTTAGTAACACAGTGGTTAAATGAATCTGAGCTCCTCATTGACTTAGGTGGTTAGAAATTCTCAAAAGAGGATAAATTGACCTTGGGATACTGCAACCATCATAAATACATGACAGTTGCCAAGGGTTAATTGCCAATTTTGATCGTGTGCCCATGAGGCTGCGGCAATGGTTGTAAGTGTGCAAAATGGTTATAGATCATTTTTTTCAGTGCTGGTCTAATTTTTAATCATCATCAAATGACCATTGAGCCGCGGTGGTGCAGTGGTTAGAGTGCAGTACTGCATGCTACTTCTGCTGCTTGCCAGCTGCCATCAGTTTGGCAGATCGAATCTCACCAGGCTCAAAGCTGACTCAGTCTTCCATCCTTCCGAGATTGGTAAAATGAGGACCCAGAATGTTGGGGGCAATATGCTGACTCTGTAAACCGCTTAGAGAGGGCTGTAAAGCACTGCGAAGCGGTATATAAGTCTAAGTGCTACTGCTATTAAATATATGGCTGTGAGTTGAAGACTATCTGTAGTAGAGGAACAGGAACTGTGGTAGAATTGGGGAAGAGCAATACAGTAAACAGTGAGTACTAGCCTTTGAGTACTTGTGGATACGTTGTCTCAAGGCCAGGTGTGCTTGTGTTGGCCCTCGGGGTTTTGGAGTCCACTAACCTGAGTATACATAAAAGAAGCAGTAACATTTGTTTTTTTATTTTTCATTTCATAAGAGGGAAACACACACTATATATAATATGAACAAATAACTTATTTACTGATAAATTATACATTTGTACTCTTTCTAGTAATATCAAAACACTTACAGTGTACTGAATATCGAATATACTAAGCATGTTTCTGAATTTCAGTTGGTCAACTTCCTAAGTAAGCATGCCCTGAATTCCAGCCTTAACTGTTTTAGAATATTTTACATATGTGTACATAATAAGAAATATCTATCTTAGATATTCAGCCTATACAACAACTTGTATTAGCACTTACTAATTCTGTATTGACTTTTAATCTAAAACCAAAACTTCTATATAGCTGAGTGTATATATGAAAGTGTGTATCTGTGTATGTTTATATTTATTGTATATGTTTTCTAAAAAGATAAATGCATACTAATTGGAGATAATATAGTACTTTTAAAATCTATCAATACATGAGCCAAAAGTATTCATGAACTGGTTAGGAATTAAAACTTTTCATTGGCTCTAGTCCAACTAACTCTTGCCATACAAATGCTAGCTAGATTTCTCTGACAAGTTGAGCAGAACATGAAGACAACAGCTACGACAAACTGTTGTACCATATAAATAATTTTCAGAGAAAAGTTGCATTTGATTTTGAAATTGTATTTACTCATCCTGAGTACTAAATATTGTACATTATTTTAAACTCAAAATTATTACAGCATACGTACAATTGCTACTCTCCTGCTGTTCACTTCCTTTGGGAAAAAGCTTATTGCTAATTCATGTCAAACAAATATTTTTAGGCTCAACTTTAGCAGAGATGTTTGAAGAATCTTTTTTGAAATTTCCTATTTCATGTTACTTTGTAATTTCCTATCCTACTGACCTAAGAATAAACTTTTTGTTGTTAATTATTTAAGATAATTTCCAAATGAATTGTTTTAAAATATTTTTATATAAACAAATGTTTTGGAAAATTGGGAAGACCTTAAAAATTCTAATAGTGAAATAGACATTATTGTTATATATAGTTCTTTCTGTATAGTAAAATAATATTTATAATTGTAATTAAAATTCATCCATTTATAACTATTACCAACTATTCATTTACCTTTTACAGTTCTTTTTTTATGTGCCCCTTAGAAATTTCTGCAGTGGGCTTGCTTTATTCAGCTTTGTAGCATATTCTCCTATTTATATAGTATATTTAGATCAGAGGGGTCAGACACAGGTAAATGCTTATAACTAAGGTAAGACCTAGGTAAATACTGTAACTAAACTTCGAACTTTCTGCCACAGTTTTTTTTAAGCCACATTTTTAATGTTCTCTGAAACCTAGATTTCTACTTCAAGTAACAGAATGAGTGAAATCTCAACTAGCAGGAACCGAGACTCCTTTATGGAGTAAAGAATCTATCTCATTGGCATTTGGGAATACTATGGTGACATCGTGCAAGATTTTTTTTTAAAATTACCTTTTTTCCTTCTAACCGGTTACCTCCTGTGTAACAGGCAGTTTCAACAGGTAAAGGGGCTAAGCAGATTGAGTAATGGGGAAGCTGCGCCTGGGGTGAATTGGCTCCTGACGGCTTGCGCAGGAAAAGCGAGGGGTCGGTAGGCTTTTTTTTTTTTTAAGCCACAGCTCCTCGGCCGAAGTGACAAAACGGTCCGTTCTGACAACCGGGGCTGGAACGGCAGAAGCACAAACACCTTTAATCGCGGGGCAGGGAGAGGGAAGCTTGGCGAAGCACCGGTCGATCCCCTCGAGAGGGCAGAGCCAGGCGCGGGCACGGCGGGACACCGACGCAGAGCCGGAAAAAAAGTCAACCACTCTAAAAAGCGATTGGGGATTGGAGGTGGGGGGGGCACCGGTAAGTCGGGCGCTGAGGGAATCCAACCCAGGACGAGGGTTACGACCGACCCGGGAGGGGAACTTGACATCAGGCCCCGCCCCAGCTCCGCCCAGAGAGGGAGCGCGCCCAGCGCCAAAGGGGAAAGGGGACGGGGTCCGCGCTCCACTCCTCTCTATG